>NC_137245.1:4158691-6558691 GCF_051294905.1 Botryllus schlosseri
TGACTGCACTATTGTTGCTCCAAAGCATAAACTACTGCTATCGACTCTGAAGCATTCAAAGAACACGTGTTACAGTACTACTAATGACTCATCAACACACAACGCGCTTGTACAGAACCACAACCGCTACTAACAGACTCTACCTCAGCAAAACAGACTTTCTATTTAGTAAAGCGAAGCTCCCGAATCCGAGTCAGCTGTTGCAGTAATCAGTGAAGCTTAGCCGATTACCCAATCAAGAACCGTGGTTTCGTAATTGCCCGCCTCTACTGTCGGTTGCCCGCCCACTCTTCAACAACGACTTTCAAACGCATTTAGACAAATGTTAGCGGCTTTCCTGGGAGCTTCTTTCAAGCCCATTATTGTTTTTTAACAATAATCTAAAGAATAAGCGATGGACACGCTGAATTCCAAACATTTTCCAAATTTTGAACAACCCTAATGCGCATGCTCTTAATGATAGTGCTTATCTCGTGTGTGATATTCGTGTGTGATGTGTGACATGAGACTCCGAATGAGCTCTCAAACCTAGGCCCGGGGCACATGCAAACTGCGTGATCGTCACGCATAGTGTCCCATTAGTTTTTTATATCCGATATAATAAAACAGCTAAATTTATCGCAATTCAACAGATCTCAGTTGTTTAAGCTATTGTTAAATTTACGCAGTACTGGACAGGACATGCGCGCAAGGATGAGTGAACCAACAATTCTGCATTTTCAGCTGCGTGTAACGGACAGCACCACGGTTTTTACCAGTGCTTGCCCAAAAAGTGTGCACGTTGCAGCCAATGCCGCGCCGGAATATTCATAGGGACACCAGTACTTGATCGTACACTAAGGTGCATCACAAACTTGGCGCATCGAATCACAATTACTCTACTGGAGTCGGCTTACGAGTTATATGGCCGGTGAAATGTTGAAATCAAGCCGAGGCAAAACAGCCTAGTAGGCTACAACTTGAATAATTCGATCCAACGATGAGGAAGTAGATAACCCGCTCACCGAAACGTTGAGTTTTTAGTACTTTTCAGCTGTAATTGGAATTATGTACCATGCTCATGTACTTTCGGCCCAAAAAGCAATATTCTCCATATGTCAGTATAGGCATTCTTATGAATTTGGTCCGAAAGTGCATGTGTCCCGTAGATCAGTAGATTAAATAAGCGGAACGGTACCCGGAGAAACAGGGCTCATTCGAGACATTTATACTCCGCAGAATAGAATATCTCTAAAGCTAGTTGGTCGCATGCTGCTCTACAGATGTGACAAAGGCCATAGGCCATTCGACGAAATGAACCGCACCGATCCAGCAAGATTAGAACGGAATGAATCGTGATATATATATTACGCGATTCTGTTACACGTGTGAGATTTAATATTAAACTTCACGCTGCGCGGCAGTTCATGAGCAAAACGAGTCACCGGAGTATCGCTCATCGTCTAATCAAGGTCTTACTGAAATGTTTTACCAAAAGTCCCAATCCGAATAGCCTATTCTACGTTAATGATATGAGCCGTTACAGTGCGCAAAGACATCGTGCATAGGAATCACAGTATAGAATGTCAAGTGTGAGTAGCAGCTTAATATGCTAAACAATCATAATCATAATTTTATTTGGGAATTGCTTTGATCTCGTCCGTGAAGTTGGTGTTCTGGACAAAATACGAAGGTTTTGGAGATAAAAATAAGATAGATAAGCTCTTAAATTATCGTAATTATATTGCGTAGCATAGTTTCATCTGACATACCTTATATTCCAATATTTCGACTCACCGTAAATAGTAGTATAATATTTACCGACGGTATATAAGGCAGTGAATATCTCTATGTCTGTGTGCTGATTGCGGTCAGTTGCTCTACATGCATTGCGCATGCTCTTAATGATAGTGCTTATCTCGTGTGTGATATTCGTGTGTGATGTGTGACACGAGACTCCGAATGAGCTCTCAAACCTAGGC
Source organism: Botryllus schlosseri (assembly GCF_051294905.1). Lineage (NCBI taxonomy): Eukaryota > Metazoa > Chordata > Ascidiacea > Stolidobranchia > Styelidae > Botryllus > Botryllus schlosseri. The sequence goes on from NC_137245.1 coordinate 4,160,653, forward strand.
CCGGGGCACATGCAAACTGCGTGATCGTCACGCATAGTGTCCCATTAGTTTTTTATATCCGATATAATAAAACAGCTAAATTTATCGCAATTCAACAGATCTCAGATGTTTAAGCTATTGTTAAATTTACGCAGTACTGGACAGGACATGCGCGCAAGGATGAGTGAACCGACAATTCTGCATTTTCTGCTGCGTGTAACGGACAGCACCACGGTTTTTACCAGTGCTTGCCCAAAAAGTGTGCACGTTGCAGCCAATGCCGCGCCGGAATATTCATAGGGACACCAGTACTTGATCGTACACTAGGGTGCATCACAAACTTGGCGCATCGAATCACAATTACTTTACTGGAGTCGGCTTACGAGTTATATGGCCGGTGAAATGTTGAAATCAAGCCGAGGCAAAACAGCCTAGTAGGCTACAACTTGAATAATTCGATCCAACGATGAGGAAGTAGATAACCCGCTCACCGAAACGTTGAGTTTTTAGTACTTTTCAGCTGTAATTGGAATACGTGAATGAAATCCCTAATCTGTAGATTTATTGAAGTTACCAGGAATTTTCCTGTTGTCACGGAGATACATCTTTGAGGACCATTCTCTGTACAAAACGTTTTCTGCCGCGTTGAGATGTGCTGTATTTTCATGTTGTATTGAGAATTGAGTCCTGATACTCAAATATGTTTTTCCGGGCCTGTACCTGGCTCATGTACTTTCGGCCCAAAAAGCAATATTCTCCATATGTCAGTATAGGCATTCTTATGAATTTGGTCCGAAAGTGCATGTGTCCCGTAGATCAGTCGATTATATAAGCGGAACGGTACCCGGAGAAACAGGGCTCATTCGAGACATTTATATTCCGCAGAATAGAATATCTCTAATGCTAGTTGGTCGCATGCTGCTCTACAGATGTGACAAAGGCCATTCGACGAAATGAACCGCACCGATCCAGCAAGATTAGAACGGAATGAATCGTGATATATATATGACGCGATTCTGTTACACGTGTGAGATTTAATATTAAACTTAACGCTGCGCGACAGTTCATGAGCAAATCGAGTCACCGGAGTATCGCTTATCGTCTAATCAAGGTCTTACTGAAATGTTTTACCAAAAGTCCCAATCCGAATAGCCTATTCTACGTTAATGATATGAGTCGTTACAGTGCGCAAAGACATCGTGCATAGGAATCACAGTATAGAATGTCAAGTGTGAGTAGCAGCTTAATATGCTAAATAATCATAATCATAATTTTATTTGGGAATTGCTTTGATCTCGTCCGTGAAGTTGGTGTTCTGGACAAAATACGAAGGTTTTGGAGATAAAAATAAGATAGATAAGCTCTTAAATTATCGTAATTATATTGCGTAGCATAGTTTCATCTGACATACCTTATATTCCAATATTTCCACTCACCGTAAATAGTAGTATAATATTTACCGACGGTATATAAGGCAGTGAATATCTCTATGTCTGTGTGCTGATTGCGGTCAGTTGCTCTACATGCATGCGCATTAGGGTTGTTCAAAATTTGGAAAATGTTTGGAATTCTGCGTGTCCATTGCTTATTCTGTAGATTATTGTTAAAAAACAATAATGGGCTTGAAAGAAGCTCGCAGGAAAGCCGGTAATATTTGTCTAAATGCGTTTGAAAGTAGCCGTCGGCAAGTATGCGGGGAATCGATGAAGTGGGCGGGCAAAAAGAAGCCATTAATCCTGATTGGTTGAAGCCGATAATAATAAGCTAATGATTGGCTGAAAGACCGACTTTGTGAACACTGCTGGTAACGATTTTTGCGTGCTGTTGTGCAGTCGTTTCTGTTGGTGGCATTACAGACATGATATATTGCCTTTGTTAATGTTGTCATCCAGAGTCCATAGTACAACATCGCAACCGCCTAAGTTAATATCTACCTGCAAAAAGTGCTATGTATTGCACAGGTGCTCTCGCTAGTTGAGATACGAATAAACTAGATGCATGCATATTGCTACCTTCAACCTTTCCAAAAGTTACTGACAGTGAGTGAAACTCAAAAATTTACCACCAGGAGTCAACATCTCAGTAGTACTTGTTATGACTGGTCGACGTTTCACCCATAAACAAACGCATATTACACTTTTTATTCACAATTGAATGAAGGCGAAAAGCACTATTTACAAGAGACATTAAAAAAGTACGTTGCAGATCAGTGTTGCATTGTCAGGCACAAGTTGCAGATTACAGGCTTTTGATTAGAGTTGACTTCCTGCTGTCTCCAACTGTCTTCCTATGCTGTTCCACAGCTTGAAGCAGACTGTCTCTTTGTTGTTCATTTTCAGTCAAGATTGCAGCATAGTCTGTGCTTAGCTTTACACCTCGTTCTGCGGCATCATTAATGACTTTGACAGAACTGATGTAGGAGCTCATTCTGGTGTAGGAATCTGATAAGTGCCAAACATCAACCGGTTGAGCTAGCCACGCCCCAGAGCATTCAAAAACATCAAATATGTACCACGACTGTGGCCCAATAAAATCAGACAAAGTAGTGTCCTTGTTGATGTGTACAGTTACATTCAACGAGGGCGGGCCTCTCCTGAAACTTGAAGTTCGCTCTACCTGTAGGAGCGTCTTTGCCATGTTTCCTCGGGTTTCATTGCTTTCACTCGGCGAAAACAAGGCATATACAGCGGTTTCCTCCACGATATACCAGTCATGCTTTAAAAGCTTTTGTGAAGCAGCTTTGGAAACTTGTTCATCATGTTCCTTGTAACTCAACATGTCCTGGATGAATCTCAAGTCATTACCGGCTGCATCACGACCGATGCTGGAAGCAACCCAGGCAGGGATATAAAAGAGAACTAAAAATAAATTGAAGCGATGCAGCAGTTCCACTTCTTCAGATTTGTAATGTAACTGATCAGCCCACATGAACATCTTCTGAGCATACAGAATTGTGCCCATCCACCGTGCATGGTGTGTTGCACCAGGTTTGTGATGATGTATATTTCCATCTGCACCGAGAAGAGCAAGAGCATTAGTCACACATTGTTTGTAGTCATCCCGTGTAAAGAAATCTTTTCTGGCGAGTAGTAGCTTTAAGTTCTCAACTGTCATTGCTGCTCGTTCTTTAAAGCATATAGGAATAGTCAGAGTCTTGAATTGCCGTTTTCTGTCAAGACTGCTCCAGCTCTTAAGGTGGGCAAACCATGTATTCTCTGGTCCGGTTGTTGCTTTTCCAAATAAACATTTCCAGACGTCCTTGACTACTAGCTCATACACATGGTGCCGACACGCATGGTAAAAAACCTTCTTTCCTAGAAGGTCCTCAAGGATCTTCGCTGCACCCTTCTTCCAGCCGCTGTTGCTTGCTGTGGTGTCAAAAACCAAAGCTGTTACAGCATCTTGTATATCCCACGTTTTAATTATGTCGAAAGTAGTTTCAGCTTGTGTCTGACCTGCCGCATTTTGTATCTTCTGAATTCCAAGTAGTTTTCCTTCTGAGTATTGAGGTTGACAAGATAGAACAATTGACAAAGCTTCATATCGATTTCCTAATCTATCCTCTGTGAGCTTTCCATCCCAATGAATGGCAACATGCTGTGGTCTATTTTCGGCAAATTTTTCCAAAATGTCCTGAGATATTTCCAGGCGATTTGTTTCCCTGGCTCTCTTCGTTGAAGATCTTGACAGGGAGAACATGGCTATATCTCCTCCACAAGCCTTAATAAATGCTCCCATCAGCATCGTTGCATCGTTGTCAGTTACTTGCAATCGATCCAGAGCTTGGGAAACATGCGTATTTTTCATAATATTTTTAGGTGCCATCAGTTTAATGGATTGGGTCAAGGTGCCAAGTCCAACATCAGCATCATAGTCAGAACTTGAAGTGATCGCACCACATGTGATTTCTGCATTGTCGCAATTCTCGCCATTTTCCACACTGTCATTACATCATCCACCACCACAGTACATAGTTCATGAGTAGGGGTTGACTGAGGACAATGCTCTTTCAGATGCAGCAAGTAACTCATTACTTCTCGTATAGTAGGTAATCTCGAGCCACAGATGTCATCGCAAGTATATCCGACCAAGTACTGCTCAGATTTGGATCTTGTTCTTCGCTGCGGCATGTGTGCAATCTTTCGCCATTTTGCCTCTGCCATGACTGCACTATTGTTGCTCCAAAGCATAAACTACTGCTATCGACTCTGAAGCATTCAAAGAACACGTGTTACAGTACTACTAATGACTCATCAACACACAACGCGCTTGTACAGAACCACAACCGCTACTAACAGACTCTACCTCAGCAAAACAGACTTTCTATTTAGTAAAGCGAAGCTCCCGAATCCGAGTCAGCTGTTGCAGTAATCAGTGAAGCTTAGCCGATTACCCAATCAAGAACCGTGGTTTCGTAATTGCCCGCCTCTACTGTCGGTTGCCCGCCCACTCTTCAACAACGACTTTCAAACGCATTTAGACAAATGTTAGCGGCTTTCCTGGGAGCTTCTTTCAAGCCCATTATTGTTTTTTAACAATAATCTAAAGAATAAGCGATGGACACGCTGAATTCCAAACATTTTCCAAATTTTGAACAACCCTAATGCGCATGCTCTTAATGATAGTGCTTATCTCGTGTGTGATATTCGTGTGTGATGTGTGACATGAGACTCCGAATGAGCTCTCAAACCTAGGCCCGGGGCACATGCAAACTGCGTGATCGTCACGCATAGTGTCCCATTAGTTTTTTATATCCGATATAATAAAACAGCTAAATTTATCGCAATTCAACAGATCTCAGTTGTTTAAGCTATTGTTAAATTTACGCAGTACTGGACAGGACATGCGCGCAAGGATGAGTGAACCAACAATTCTGCATTTTCAGCTGCGTGTAACGGACAGCACCACGGTTTTTACCAGTGCTTGCCCAAAAAGTGTGCACGTTGCAGCCAATGCCGCGCCGGAATATTCATAGGGACACCAGTACTTGATCGTACACTAAGGTGCATCACAAACTTGGCGCATCGAATCACAATTACTCTACTGGAGTCGGCTTACGAGTTATATGGCCGGTGAAATGTTGAAATCAAGCCGAGGCAAAACAGCCTAGTAGGCTACAACTTGAATAATTCGATCCAACGATGAGGAAGTAGATAACCCGCTCACCGAAACGTTGAGTTTTTAGTACTTTTCAGCTGTAATTGGAATTATGTACCATGCTCATGTACTTTCGGCCCAAAAAGCAATATTCTCCATATGTCAGTATAGGCATTCTTATGAATTTGGTCCGAAAGTGCATGTGTCCCGTAGATCAGTAGATTAAATAAGCGGAACGGTACCCGGAGAAACAGGGCTCATTCGAGACATTTATACTCCGCAGAATAGAATATCTCTAAAGCTAGTTGGTCGCATGCTGCTCTACAGATGTGACAAAGGCCATAGGCCATTCGACGAAATGAACCGCACCGATCCAGCAAGATTAGAACGGAATGAATCGTGATATATATATTACGCGATTCTGTTACACGTGTGAGATTTAATATTAAACTTCACGCTGCGCGGCAGTTCATGAGCAAAACGAGTCACCGGAGTATCGCTCATCGTCTAATCAAGGTCTTACTGAAATGTTTTACCAAAAGTCCCAATCCGAATAGCCTATTCTACGTTAATGATATGAGCCGTTACAGTGCGCAAAGACATCGTGCATAGGAATCACAGTATAGAATGTCAAGTGTGAGTAGCAGCTTAATATGCTAAACAATCATAATCATAATTTTATTTGGGAATTGCTTTGATCTCGTCCGTGAAGTTGGTGTTCTGGACAAAATACGAAGGTTTTGGAGATAAAAATAAGATAGATAAGCTCTTAAATTATCGTAATTATATTGCGTAGCATAGTTTCATCTGACATACCTTATATTCCAATATTTCGACTCACCGTAAATAGTAGTATAATATTTACCGACGGTATATAAGGCAGTGAATATCTCTATGTCTGTGTGCTGATTGCGGTCAGTTGCTCTACATGCATTGCGCATGCTCTTAATGATAGTGCTTATCTCGTGTGTGATATTCGTGTGTGATGTGTGACACGAGACTCCGAATGAGCTCTCAAACCTAGGCCCGGGGCACATGCAAACTGCGTGATCGTCACGCATAGTGTCCCATTAGTTTTTTATATCCGATATAATAAAACAGCTAAATTTATCGCAATTCAACAGATCTCAGATGTTTAAGCTATTGTTAAATTTACGCAGTACTGGACAGGACATGCGCGCAAGGATGAGTGAACCGACAATTCTGCATTTTCTGCTGCGTGTAACGGACAGCACCACGGTTTTTACCAGTGCTTGCCCAAAAAGTGTGCACGTTGCAGCCAATGCCGCGCCGGAATATTCATAGGGACACCAGTACTTGATCGTACACTAGGGTGCATCACAAACTTGGCGCATCGAATCACAATTACTTTACTGGAGTCGGCTTACGAGTTATATGGCCGGTGAAATGTTGAAATCAAGCCGAGGCAAAACAGCCTAGTAGGCTACAACTTGAATAATTCGATCCAACGATGAGGAAGTAGATAACCCGCTCACCGAAACGTTGAGTTTTTAGTACTTTTCAGCTGTAATTGGAATACGTGAATGAAATCCCTAATCTGTAGATTTATTGAAGTTACCAGGAATTTTCCTGTTGTCACGGAGATACATCTTTGAGGACCATTCTCTGTACAAAACGTTTTCTGCCGCGTTGAGATGTGCTGTATTTTCATGTTGTATTGAGAATTGAGTCCTGATACTCAAATATGTTTTTCCGGGCCTGTACCTGGCTCATGTACTTTCGGCCCAAAAAGCAATATTCTCCATATGTCAGTATAGGCATTCTTATGAATTTGGTCCGAAAGTGCATGTGTCCCGTAGATCAGTCGATTATATAAGCGGAACGGTACCCGGAGAAACAGGGCTCATTCGAGACATTTATATTCCGCAGAATAGAATATCTCTAATGCTAGTTGGTCGCATGCTGCTCTACAGATGTGACAAAGGCCATTCGACGAAATGAACCGCACCGATCCAGCAAGATTAGAACGGAATGAATCGTGATATATATATGACGCGATTCTGTTACACGTGTGAGATTTAATATTAAACTTAACGCTGCGCGACAGTTCATGAGCAAATCGAGTCACCGGAGTATCGCTTATCGTCTAATCAAGGTCTTACTGAAATGTTTTACCAAAAGTCCCAATCCGAATAGCCTATTCTACGTTAATGATATGAGTCGTTACAGTGCGCAAAGACATCGTGCATAGGAATCACAGTATAGAATGTCAAGTGTGAGTAGCAGCTTAATATGCTAAATAATCATAATCATAATTTTATTTGGGAATTGCTTTGATCTCGTCCGTGAAGTTGGTGTTCTGGACAAAATACGAAGGTTTTGGAGATAAAAATAAGATAGATAAGCTCTTAAATTATCGTAATTATATTGCGTAGCATAGTTTCATCTGACATACCTTATATTCCAATATTTCCACTCACCGTAAATAGTAGTATAATATTTACCGACGGTATATAAGGCAGTGAATATCTCTATGTCTGTGTGCTGATTGCGGTCAGTTGCTCTACATGCATGCGCATTAGGGTTGTTCAAAATTTGGAAAATGTTTGGAATTCTGCGTGTCCATTGCTTATTCTGTAGATTATTGTTAAAAAACAATAATGGGCTTGAAAGAAGCTCGCAGGAAAGCCGGTAATATTTGTCTAAATGCGTTTGAAAGTAGCCGTCGGCAAGTATGCGGGGAATCGATGAAGTGGGCGGGCAAAAAGAAGCCATTAATCCTGATTGGTTGAAGCCGATAATAATAAGCTAATGATTGGCTGAAAGACCGACTTTGTGAACACTGCTGGTAACGATTTTTGCGTGCTGTTGTGCAGTCGTTTCTGTTGGTGGCATTACAGACATGATATATTGCCTTTGTTAATGTTGTCATCCAGAGTCCATAGTACAACATCGCAACCGCCTAAGTTAATATCTACCTGCAAAAAGTGCTATGTATTGCACAGGTGCTCTCGCTAGTTGAGATACGAATAAACTAGATGCATGCATATTGCTACCTTCAACCTTTCCAAAAGTTACTGACAGTGAGTGAAACTCAAAAATTTACCACCAGGAGTCAACATCTCAGTAGTACTTGTTATGACTGGTCGACGTTTCACCCATAAACAAACGCATATTACACTTTTTATTCACAATTGAATGAAGGCGAAAAGCACTATTTACAAGAGACATTAAAAAAGTACGTTGCAGATCAGTGTTGCATTGTCAGGCACAAGTTGCAGATTACAGGCTTTTGATTAGAGTTGACTTCCTGCTGTCTCCAACTGTCTTCCTATGCTGTTCCACAGCTTGAAGCAGACTGTCTCTTTGTTGTTCATTTTCAGTCAAGATTGCAGCATAGTCTGTGCTTAGCTTTACACCTCGTTCTGCGGCATCATTAATGACTTTGACAGAACTGATGTAGGAGCTCATTCTGGTGTAGGAATCTGATAAGTGCCAAACATCAACCGGTTGAGCTAGCCACGCCCCAGAGCATTCAAAAACATCAAATATGTACCACGACTGTGGCCCAATAAAATCAGACAAAGTAGTGTCCTTGTTGATGTGTACAGTTACATTCAACGAGGGCGGGCCTCTCCTGAAACTTGAAGTTCGCTCTACCTGTAGGAGCGTCTTTGCCATGTTTCCTCGGGTTTCATTGCTTTCACTCGGCGAAAACAAGGCATATACAGCGGTTTCCTCCACGATATACCAGTCATGCTTTAAAAGCTTTTGTGAAGCAGCTTTGGAAACTTGTTCATCATGTTCCTTGTAACTCAACATGTCCTGGATGAATCTCAAGTCATTACCGGCTGCATCACGACCGATGCTGGAAGCAACCCAGGCAGGGATATAAAAGAGAACTAAAAATAAATTGAAGCGATGCAGCAGTTCCACTTCTTCAGATTTGTAATGTAACTGATCAGCCCACATGAACATCTTCTGAGCATACAGAATTGTGCCCATCCACCGTGCATGGTGTGTTGCACCAGGTTTGTGATGATGTATATTTCCATCTGCACCGAGAAGAGCAAGAGCATTAGTCACACATTGTTTGTAGTCATCCCGTGTAAAGAAATCTTTTCTGGCGAGTAGTAGCTTTAAGTTCTCAACTGTCATTGCTGCTCGTTCTTTAAAGCATATAGGAATAGTCAGAGTCTTGAATTGCCGTTTTCTGTCAAGACTGCTCCAGCTCTTAAGGTGGGCAAACCATGTATTCTCTGGTCCGGTTGTTGCTTTTCCAAATAAACATTTCCAGACGTCCTTGACTACTAGCTCATACACATGGTGCCGACACGCATGGTAAAAAACCTTCTTTCCTAGAAGGTCCTCAAGGATCTTCGCTGCACCCTTCTTCCAGCCGCTGTTGCTTGCTGTGGTGTCAAAAACCAAAGCTGTTACAGCATCTTGTATATCCCACGTTTTAATTATGTCGAAAGTAGTTTCAGCTTGTGTCTGACCTGCCGCATTTTGTATCTTCTGAATTCCAAGTAGTTTTCCTTCTGAGTATTGAGGTTGACAAGATAGAACAATTGACAAAGCTTCATATCGATTTCCTAATCTATCCTCTGTGAGCTTTCCATCCCAATGAATGGCAACATGCTGTGGTCTATTTTCGGCAAATTTTTCCAAAATGTCCTGAGATATTTCCAGGCGATTTGTTTCCCTGGCTCTCTTCGTTGAAGATCTTGACAGGGAGAACATGGCTATATCTCCTCCACAAGCCTTAATAAATGCTCCCATCAGCATCGTTGCATCGTTGTCAGTTACTTGCAATCGATCCAGAGCTTGGGAAACATGCGTATTTTTCATAATATTTTTAGGTGCCATCAGTTTAATGGATTGGGTCAAGGTGCCAAGTCCAACATCAGCATCATAGTCAGAACTTGAAGTGATCGCACCACATGTGATTTCTGCATTGTCGCAATTCTCGCCATTTTCCACACTGTCATTACATCATCCACCACCACAGTACATAGTTCATGAGTAGGGGTTGACTGAGGACAATGCTCTTTCAGATGCAGCAAGTAACTCATTACTTCTCGTATAGTAGGTAATCTCGAGCCACAGATGTCATCGCAAGTATATCCGACCAAGTACTGCTCAGATTTGGATCTTGTTCTTCGCTGCGGCATGTGTGCAATCTTTCGCCATTTTGCCTCTGCCATGACTGCACTATTGTTGCTCCAAAGCATAAACTACTGCTATCGACTCTGAAGCATTCAAAGAACACGTGTTACAGTACTACTAATGACTCATCAACACACAACGCGCTTGTACAGAACCACAACCGCTACTAACAGACTCTACCTCAGCAAAACAGACTTTCTATTTAGTAAAGCGAAGCTCCCGAATCCGAGTCAGCTGTTGCAGTAATCAGTGAAGCTTAGCCGATTACCCAATCAAGAACCGTGGTTTCGTAATTGCCCGCCTCTACTGTCGGTTGCCCGCCCACTCTTCAACAACGACTTTCAAACGCATTTAGACAAATGTTAGCGGCTTTCCTGGGAGCTTCTTTCAAGCCCATTATTGTTTTTTAACAATAATCTAAAGAATAAGCGATGGACACGCTGAATTCCAAACATTTTCCAAATTTTGAACAACCCTAATGCGCATGCTCTTAATGATAGTGCTTATCTCGTGTGTGATATTCGTGTGTGATGTGTGACATGAGACTCCGAATGAGCTCTCAAACCTAGGCCCGGGGCACATGCAAACTGCGTGATCGTCACGCATAGTGTCCCATTAGTTTTTTATATCCGATATAATAAAACAGCTAAATTTATCGCAATTCAACAGATCTCAGTTGTTTAAGCTATTGTTAAATTTACGCAGTACTGGACAGGACATGCGCGCAAGGATGAGTGAACCAACAATTCTGCATTTTCAGCTGCGTGTAACGGACAGCACCATGGTTTTTACCAGTGCTTGCCCAAAAAGTGTGCACGTTGCAGCCAATGCCGCGCCGGAATATTCATAGGGACACCAGTACTTGATCGTACACTAAGGTGCATCACAAACTTGGCGCATCGAATCACAATTACTCTACTGGAGTCGGCTTACGAGTTATATGGCCGGTGAAATGTTGAAATCAAGCCGAGGCAAAACAGCCTAGTAGGCTACAACTTGAATAATTCGATCCAACGATGAGGAAGTAGATAACCCGCTCACCGAAACGTTGAGTTTTTAGTACTTTTCAGCTGTAATTGGAATTATGTACCATGCTCATGTACTTTCGGCCCAAAAAGCAATATTCTCCATATGTCAGTATAGGCATTCTTATGAATTTGGTCCGAAAGTGCATGTGTCCCGTAGATCAGTAGATTAAATAAGCGGAACGGTACCCGGAGAAACAGGGCTCATTCGAGACATTTATACTCCGCAGAATAGAATATCTCTAATGCTAGTTGGTCGCATGCTGCTCTACAGATGTGACAAAGGCCATAGGCCATTCGACGAAATGAACCGCACCGATCCAGCAAGATTAGAACGGAATGAATCGTGATATATATATTACGCGATTCTGTTACACGTGTGAGATTTAATATTAAACTTCACGCTGCGCGGCAGTTCATGAGCAAAACGAGTCACCGGAGTATCGCTCATCGTCTAATCAAGGTCTTACTGAAATGTTTTACCAAAAGTCCCAATCCGAATAGCCTATTCTACGTTAATGATATGAGCCGTTACAGTGCGCAAAGACATCGTGCATAGGAATCACAGTATAGAATGTCAAGTGTGAGTAGCAGCTTAATATGCTAAACAATCATAATCATAATTTTATTTGGGAATTGCTTTGATCTCGTCCGTGAAGTTGGTGTTCTGGACAAAATACGAAGGTTTTGGAGATAAAAATAAGATAGATAAGCTCTTAAATTATCGTAATTATATTGCGTAGCATAGTTTCATCTGACATACCTTATATTCCAATATTTCGACTCACCGTAAATAGTAGTATAATATTTACCGACGGTATATAAGGCAGTGAATATCTCTATGTCTGTGTGCTGATTGCGGTCAGTTGCTCTACATGCATTGCGCATGCTCTTAATGATAGTGCTTATCTCGTGTGTGATATTCGTGTGTGATGTGTGACATGAGACTCCGAATGAGCTCTCAAACCTAGGCCCGGGGCACATGCAAACTGCGTGATCGTCACGCATAGTGTCCCATTAGTTTTTTATATCCGATATAATAAAACAGCTAAATTTATCGCAATTCAACAGATCTCAGATGTTTAAGCTATTGTTAAATTTACGCAGTACTGGACAGGACATGCGCGCAAGGATGAGTGAACCGACAATTCTGCATTTTCTGCTGCGTGTAACGGACAGCACCACGGTTTTTACCAGTGCTTGCCCAAAAAGTGTGCACGTTGCAGCCAATGCCGCGCCGGAATATTCATAGGGACACCAGTACTTGATCGTACACTAAGGTGCATCACAAACTTGGCGCATCGAATCACAATTACTTTACTGGAGTCGGCTTACGAGTTATATGGCCGGTGAAATGTTGAAATCAAGCCGAGGCAAAACAGCCTAGTAGGCTACAACTTGAATAATTCGATCCAACGATGAGGAAGTAGATAACCCGCTCACCGAAACGTTGAGTTTTTAGTACTTTTCAGCTGTAATTGGAATACGTGAATGAAATCCCTAATCTGTAGATTTATTGAAGTTACCAGGAATTTTCCTGTTGTCACGGAGATACATCTTTGAGGTCCATTCTCTGTACAAAACGTTTTCTGCCGCGTTGAGATGTGCTGTATTTTCATGTTGTATTGAGAATTGAGTCCTGATACTCAAATATGTTTTTCCGGGCCTGTACCTGGCTCATGTACTTTCGGCCCAAAAAGCAATATTCTCCATATGTCAGTATAGTCATTCTTATGAATTTGGTCCGAAAGTGCATGTGTCCCGTAGATCAGTCGAATAAATAAGCGGAACGGTACCCGGAGAAACAGGGCTCATTCGAGACATTTATATTCCGCAGAATAGAATATCTCTAATGCCAGTTGGTCGCTTGCTGCTCTACAGATGTGACAAAGGTTATTCGACGAAATGAACCGCACCGATCCAGCAAGATTAGAACGGAATGAATCGTGATATATATATGACGCGATTCTGTTCCACGTGTGAGATTTAATATTAAACTTAACGCTGCGCGACAGTTCATGAGCAAATCGAGTCACCGGAGTATCGCTCATCGTCTAATCAAGGTCTTACTGAAATGTTTTACCAAAAGTCCCAATCCGAATAGCCTATTCTACGTTAATGATATGAGACGTTACAGTGCGCAAAGACATCGTGCATAGGAATCACAGTATAGAATGTCAAGTGTGAGTAGCAGCTTAATATGCTAAATAATCATAATCATAATTTTATTTGGGAATTGCTTTGATCTCGTCCGTGAAGTTGGTGTTCTGGACAAAATACGAAGGTTTTGGAGATAAAAATAAGATAGATAAGCTCTTGAATTATCGTAATTATATTGCGTAGCATAGTTTCATCTGACATACCTTATATTCCAATATTTCCACTCACCGTAAATAGTAGTATAATGTTTACCGACGTTATATAAGGCAGTGAATATCTCTATGTCTGTGTGCTTATTGCGGTCAGTTGCTCTACATGCATGCGCATTAGGGTTGTTCAAAATTTGGAAAATGTTTTGAATTCTGCGTGTCCATTGCTTATTCTGTAGATTATTGTTAAAAAACAATAATGGGCTTGAAAGAAGCTCGCAGGAAAGCCGGTAATATTTGTCTAAATGCGTTTGAAAGTAGCCGTCGGCAAGTATGCGGGGAATCGATGAAGTGGGCGGGCAAAAAGAAGCCATTAATCCTGATTGGTTGAAGCCGATAATAATAAGCTAATGATTGGCTGAAAGACCGACTTTGTGAACACTGCTGGTAACGATTTTTGCATGCTGTTGTGCAGTCGTTTCTGTTGGTGGCATTACAGACATGATATATTGCCTTTGTTAATGTTGTCATCCAGAGTTCATAGTACAACATCGCAACCGCCTAAGTTAATATCTACCTGCAAAAAGTGCTATGTATTGCACAGGTGCTCTCGCTAGTTGAGATACGAATAAACTAGATGCATGCATATTGCTACCTTCAACCTTTCCAAAAGTTACTGACAGTGAGTGAAACTCAAAAATTTACCACCAGGAGTCAACATCTCAGTAGTACTTGTTATGACTGGTCGACGTTTCACCCATAAACAAACGCATATTACACTTTTTATTCACAATTGAATGAAGGCGAAAAGCACTATTTACAAGAGACATTAAAAAAGTACGTTGCAGATCAGTGTTGCATTGTCAGGCACAAGTTGCAGATTACAGGCTTTTGATTAGAGTTGACTTCCTGCTGTCTCCAACTGTCTTCCTATGCTGTTCCACAGCTTGAAGCAGACTGTCTCTTTGTTGTTCATTTTCAGTCAAGATTGCAGCATAGTCTGTGCTTAGCTTTACACCTCGTTCTGCGGCATCATTAACGACTTTGACAGAACTGATGTAGGAGCTCATTCTGGTGTAGGAATCTGATAAGTGCCAAACATCAACCGGTTGAGCTAGCCACGCCCCAGAGCATTCAAAAACATCAAATATGTACCACGACTGTGGCCCAATAAAATCAGACAAAGTAGTGTCCTTGTTGATGTGTACAGTTACATTCAACGAGGGCGGGCCTCTCCTGAAACTTGAAGTTCGCTCTACCTGTAGGAGCGTCTTTGCCATGTTTCCTCGGGTTTCATTGCTTTCACTCGGCGAAAACAAGGCATATACAGCGGTTTCCTCCACAATATACCAGTCATGCTTTAAAAGCTTTTGTGAAGCAGCTTTGGAAACTTGTTCATCATGTTCCTTGTAACTCAACATGTCCTGGATGAATCTCAAGTCATTACCGGCTGCATCACGACCGATGCTGGAAGCAACCCAGGCAGGGATATAAAAGAGAACTAAAAATAAATTGAAGCGATGCAGCAGTTCCACTTCTTCAGATTTGTAATGTAACTGATCAGCCCACATGAACATCTTCTGAGCATACAGAATTGTGCCCATCCACCGTGCATGGTGTGTTGCACCAGGTTTGTGATGATGTATATTTCCATCTGCACCGAGAAGAGCAAGAGCATTAGTCACATATTGTTTGTAGTCATCCCGTGTAAAGAAATCTTTTCTGGCGAGTAGTAGCTTTAAGTTCTCAACTGTCATTGCTGCTCGTTCTTTAAAGCATATAGGAATAGTCAGAGTCTTGAATTGCCGTTTTCTGTCAAGACTGCTCCAGCTCTTAAGGTGGGCAAACCATGTATTCTCTGGTCCGGTTGTTGCTTTTCCAAATAAACATTTCCAGACGTCCTTGACTACTAGCTCATACACATGGTGCCGACACGCATGGTAAAAAACCTTCTTTCCTAGAAGGTCCTCAAGGATCTTCGCTGCACCCTTCTTCCAGCCGCTGTTGCTTGCTGTGGTGTCAAAAACCAAAGCTGTTACAGCATCTTGTATATCCCACGTTTTAATTATGTCGAAAGTAGTTTCAGCTTGTGTCTGACCTGCCGCATTTTGTATCTTCTGAATTCCAAGTAGTTTTCCTTCTGAGTATTGAGGTTGACAAGATAGAACAATTGACAAAGCTTCATATCGATTTCCTAATCTATCCTCTGTGAGCTTTCCATCCCAATGAATGGCAACATGCTGTGGTCTATTTTCGGCAAATTTTTCCAAAATGTCCTGAGATATTTCCAGGCGATTTGTTTCCCTGGCTCTCTTCGTTGAAGATCTTGACAGGGAGAACATGGCTATATCTCCTCCACAAGCCTTAATAAATGCTCCCATCAGCATCGTTGCATCGTTGTCAGTTACTTGCAATCGATCCAGAGCTTGGGAAACATGCGTATTTTTCATAATATTTTTAGGTGCCATCAGTTTAATGGATTGGGTCAAGGTGCCAAGTCCAACATCAGCATCATAGTCAGAACTTGAAGTGATCGCACCACATGTGATTTCTGCATTGTCGCAATTCTCGCCATTTTCCACACTGTCATTACATCATCCACCACCACAGTACATAGTTCATGAGTAGGGGTTGACTGAGGACAATGCTCTTTCAGATGCAGCAAGTAACTCATTACTTCTCGTATAGTAGGTAATCTCGAGCCACAGATGTCATCGCAAGTATATCCGACCAAGTACTGCTCAGATTTGGATCTTGTTCTTCGCTGCGGCATGTGTGCAATCTTTCGCCATTTTGCCTCTGCCATGACTGCACTATTGTTGCTCCAAAGCATAAACTACTGCTATCGACTCTGAAGCATTCAAAGTACACGTGTTACAGTACTACTAATGACTCATCAACACACAACGCGCTTGTACAGAACCACAACCGCTACTAACAGACTCTACCTCAGCAAAACAGACTTTCTATTTAGTAAAGCGAAGCTCCCGAATCCGAGTCAGCTGTTGCAGTAATCAGTGAAGCTTAGCCGATTACCCAATCAAGAACCGTGGTTTCGTAATTGCCCGCCTCTACTGTCGGTTGCCCGCCCACTCTTCAACAACGACTTTCAAACGCATTTAGACAAATGTTAGCGGCTTTCCTGGGAGCTTCTTTCAAGCCCATTATTGTTTTTTAACAATAATCTAAAGAATAAGCGATGGACACGCTGAATTCCAAACATTTTCCAAATTTTGAACAACCCTAATGCGCATGCTCTTAATGATAGTGCTTATCTCGTGTGTGATATTCGTGTGTGATGTGTGACATGAGACTCCGAATGAGCTCTCAAACCTAGGCCCGGGGCACATGCAAACTGCGTGATCGTCACGCATAGTGTCCCATTAGTTTTTTATATCCGATATAATAAAACAGCTAAATTTATCGCAATTCAACAGATCTCAGTTGTTTAAGCTATTGTTAAATTTACGCAGTACTGGACAGGACATGCGCGCAAGGATGAGTGAACCAACAATTCTGCATTTTCAGCTGCGTGTAACGGACAGCACCACGGTTTTTACCAGTGCTTGCCCAAAAAGTGTGCACGTTGCAGCCAATGCCGCGCCGGAATATTCATAGGGACACCAGTACTTGATCGTACACTAAGGTGCATCACAAACTTGGCGCATCGAATCACAATTACTCTACTGGAGTCGGCTTACGAGTTATATGGCCGGTGAAATGTTGAAATCAAGCCGAGGCAAAACAGCCTAGTAGGCTACAACTTGAATAATTCGATCCAACGATGAGGAAGTAGATAACCCGCTCACCGAAACGTTGAGTTTTTAGTACTTTTCAGCTGTAATTGGAATTATGTACCATGCTCATGTACTTTCGGCCCAAAAAGCAATATTCTCCATATGTCAGTATAGGCATTCTTATGAATTTGGTCCGAAAGTGCATGTGTCCCGTAGATCAGTAGATTAAATAAGCGGAACGGTACCCGGAGAAACAGGGCTCATTCGAGACATTTATACTCCGCAGAATAGAATATCTCTAAAGCTAGTTGGTCGCATGCTGCTCTACAGATGTGACAAAGGCCATAGGCCATTCGACGAAATGAACCGCACCGATCCAGCAAGATTAGAACGGAATGAATCGTGATATATATATTACGCGATTCTGTTACACGTGTGAGATTTAATATTAAACTTCACGCTGCGCGGCAGTTCATGAGCAAAACGAGTCACCGGAGTATCGCTCATCGTCTAATCAAGGTCTTACTGAAATGTTTTACCAAAAGTCCCAATCCGAATAGCCTATTCTACGTTAATGATATGAGCCGTTACAGTGCGCAAAGACATCGTGCATAGGAATCACAGTATAGAATGTCAAGTGTGAGTAGCAGCTTAATATGCTAAACAATCATAATCATAATTTTATTTGGGAATTGCTTTGATCTCGTCCGTGAAGTTGGTGTTCTGGACAAAATACGAAGGTTTTGGAGATAAAAATAAGATAGATAAGCTCTTAAATTATCGTAATTATATTGCGTAGCATAGTTTCATCTGACATACCTTATATTCCAATATTTCGACTCACCGTAAATAGTAGTATAATATTTACCGACGGTATATAAGGCAGTGAATATCTCTATGTCTGTGTGCTGATTGCGGTCAGTTGCTCTACATGCATTGCGCATGCTCTTAATGATAGTGCTTATCTCGTGTGTGATATTCGTGTGTGATGTGTGACACGAGACTCCGAATGAGCTCTCAAACCTAGGCCCGGGGCACATGCAAACTGCGTGATCGTCACGCATAGTGTCCCATTAGTTTTTTATATCCGATATAATAAAACAGCTAAATTTATCGCAATTCAACAGATCTCAGATGTTTAAGCTATTGTTAAATTTACGCAGTACTGGACAGGACATGCGCGCAAGGATGAGTGAACCGACAATTCTGCATTTTCTGCTGCGTGTAACGGACAGCACCACGGTTTTTACCAGTGCTTGCCCAAAAAGTGTGCACGTTGCAGCCAATGCCGCGCCGGAATATTCATAGGGACACCAGTACTTGATCGTACACTAAGGTGCATCACAAACTTGGCGCATCGAATCACAATTACTTTACTGGAGTCGGCTTACGAGTTATATGGCCGGTGAAATGTTGAAATCAAGCCGAGGCAAAACAGCCTAGTAGGCTACAACTTGAATAATTCGATCCAACGATGAGGAAGTAGATAACCCGCTCACCGAAACGTTGAGTTTTTAGTACTTTTCAGCTGTAATTGGAATACGTGAATGAAATCCCTAATCTGTAGATTTATTGAAGTTACCAGGAATTTTCCTGTTGTCACGGAGATACATCTTTGAGGACCATTCTCTGTACAAAACGTTTTCTGCCGCGTTGAGATGTGCTGTATTTTCATGTTGTATTGAGAATTGAGTCCTGATACTCAAATATGTTTTTCCGGGCCTGTACCTGGCTCATGTACTTTCGGCCCAAAAAGCAATATTCTCCATATGTCAGTATAGGCATTCTTATGAATTTGGTCCGAAACTGCATGTGTCCCGTAGATCAGTCGATTATATAAGCGGAACGGTACCCGGAGAAACAGGGCTCATTCGAGACATTTATATTCCGCAGAATAGAATATCTCTAATGCTAGTTGGTCGCATGCTGCTCTACAGATGTGACAAAGGCCATTCGACGAAATGAACCGCACCGATCCAGCAAGATTAGAACGGAATGAATCGTGATATATATATGACGCGATTCTGTTACACGTGTGAGATTTAATATTAAACTTAACGCTGCGCGACAGTTCATGAGCAAATCGAGTCACCGGAGTATCGCTTATCGTCTAATCAAGGTCTTACTGAAATGTTTTACCAAAAGTCCCAATCCGAATAGCCTATTCTACGTTAATGATATGAGTCGTTACAGTGCGCAAAGACATCGTGCATAGGAATCACAGTATAGAATGTCAAGTGTGAGTAGCAGCTTAATATGCTAAATAATCATAATCATAATTTTATTTGGGAATTGCTTTGATCTCGTCCGTGAAGTTGGTGTTCTGGACAAAATACGAAGGTTTTGGAGATAAAAATAAGATAGATAAGCTCTTAAATTATCGTAATTATATTGCGTAGCATAGTTTCATCTGACATACCTTATATTCCAATATTTCCACTCACCGTAAATAGTAGTATAATATTTACCGACGGTATATAAGGCAGTGAATATCTCTATGTCTGTGTGCTGATTGCGGTCAGTTGCTCTACATGCATGCGCATTAGGGTTGTTCAAAATTTGGAAAATGTTTGGAATTCTGCGTGTCCATTGCTTATTCTGTAGATTATTGTTAAAAAACAATAATGGGCTTGAAAGAAGCTCGCAGGAAAGCCGGTAATATTTGTCTAAATGCGTTTGAAAGTAGCCGTCGGCAAGTATGCGGGGAATCGATGAAGTGGGCGGGCAAAAAGAAGCCATTAATCCTGATTGGTTGAAGCCGATAATAATAAGCTAATGATTGGCTGAAAGACCGACTTTGTGAACACTGCTGGTAACGATTTTTGCGTGCTGTTGTGCAGTCGTTTCTGTTGGTGGCATTACAGACATGATATATTGCCTTTGTTAATGTTGTCATCCAGAGTCCATAGTACAACATCGCAACCGCCTAAGTTAATATCTACCTGCAAAAAGTGCTATGTATTGCACAGGTGCTCTCGCTAGTTGAGATACGAATAAACTAGATGCATGCATATTGCTACCTTCAACCTTTCCAAAAGTTACTGACAGTGAGTGAAACTCAAAAATTTACCACCAGGAGTCAACATCTCAGTAGTACTTGTTATGACTGGTCGACGTTTCACCCATAAACAAACGCATATTACACTTTTTATTCACAATTGAATGAAGGCGAAAAGCACTATTTACAAGAGACATTAAAAAAGTACGTTGCAGATCAGTGTTGCATTGTCAGGCACAAGTTGCAGATTACAGGCTTTTGATTAGAGTTGACTTCCTGCTGTCTCCAACTGTCTTCCTATGCTGTTCCACAGCTTGAAGCAGACTGTCTCTTTGTTGTTCATTTTCAGTCAAGATTGCAGCATAGTCTGTGCTTAGCTTTACACCTCGTTCTGCGGCATCATTAATGACTTTGACAGAACTGATGTAGGAGCTCATTCTGGTGTAGGAATCTGATAAGTGCCAAACATCAACCGGTTGAGCTAGCCACGCCCCAGAGCATTCAAAAACATCAAATATGTACCACGACTGTGGCCCAATAAAATCAGACAAAGTAGTGTCCTTGTTGATGTGTACAGTTACATTCAACGAGGGCGGGCCTCTCCTGAAACTTGAAGTTCGCTCTACCTGTAGGAGCGTCTTTGCCATGTTTCCTCGGGTTTCATTGCTTTCACTCGGCGAAAACAAGGCATATACAGCGGTTTCCTCCACGATATACCAGTCATGCTTTAAAAGCTTTTGTGAAGCAGCTTTGGAAACTTGTTCATCATGTTCCTTGTAACTCAACATGTCCTGGATGAATCTCAAGTCATTACCGGCTGCATCACGACCGATGCTGGAAGCAACCCAGGCAGGGATATAAAAGAGAACTAAAAATAAATTGAAGCGATGCAGCAGTTCCACTTCTTCAGATTTGTAATGTAACTGATCAGCCCACATGAACATCTTCTGAGCATACAGAATTGTGCCCATCCACCGTGCATGGTGTGTTGCACCAGGTTTGTGATGATGTATATTTCCATCTGCACCGAGAAGAGCAAGAGCATTAGTCACACATTGTTTGTAGTCATCCCGTGTAAAGAAATCTTTTCTGGCGAGTAGTAGCTTTAAGTTCTCAACTGTCATTGCTGCTCGTTCTTTAAAGCATATAGGAATAGTCAGAGTCTTGAATTGCCGTTTTCTGTCAAGACTGCTCCAGCTCTTAAGGTGGGCAAACCATGTATTCTCTGGTCCGGTTGTTGCTTTTCCAAATAAACATTTCCAGACGTCCTTGACTACTAGCTCATACACATGGTGCCGACACGCATGGTAAAAAACCTTCTTTCCTAGAAGGTCCTCAAGGATCTTCGCTGCACCCTTCTTCCAGCCGCTGTTGCTTGCTGTGGTGTCAAAAACCAAAGCTGTTACAGCATCTTGTATATCCCACGTTTTAATTATGTCGAAAGTAGTTTCAGCTTGTGTCTGACCTGCCGCATTTTGTATCTTCTGAATTCCAAGTAGTTTTCCTTCTGAGTATTGAGGTTGACAAGATAGAACAATTGACAAAGCTTCATATCGATTTCCTAATCTATCCTCTGTGAGCTTTCCATCCCAATGAATGGCAACATGCTGTGGTCTATTTTCGGCAAATTTTTCCAAAATGTCCTGAGATATTTCCAGGCGATTTGTTTCCCTGGCTCTCTTCGTTGAAGATCTTGACAGGGAGAACATGGCTATATCTCCTCCACAAGCCTTAATAAATGCTCCCATCAGCATCGTTGCATCGTTGTCAGTTACTTGCAATCGATCCAGAGCTTGGGAAACATGCGTATTTTTCATAATATTTTTAGGTGCCATCAGTTTAATGGATTGGGTCAAGGTGCCAAGTCCAACATCAGCATCATAGTCAGAACTTGAAGTGATCGCACCACATGTGATTTCTGCATTGTCGCAATTCTCGCCATTTTCCACACTGTCATTACATCATCCACCACCACAGTACATAGTTCATGAGTAGGGGTTGACTGAGGACAATGCTCTTTCAGATGCAGCAAGTAACTCATTACTTCTCGTATAGTAGGTAATCTCGAGCCACAGATGTCATCGCAAGTATATCCGACCAAGTACTGCTCAGATTTGGATCTTGTTCTTCGCTGCGGCATGTGTGCAATCTTTCGCCATTTTGCCTCTGCCATGACTGCACTATTGTTGCTCCAAAGCATAAACTACTGCTATCGACTCTGAAGCATTCAAAGAACACGTGTTACAGTACTACTAATGACTCATCAACACACAACGCGCTTGTACAGAACCACAACCGCTACTAACAGACTCTACCTCAGCAAAACAGACTTTCTATTTAGTAAAGCGAAGCTCCCGAATCCGAGTCAGCTGTTGCAGTAATCAGTGAAGCTTAGCCGATTACCCAATCAAGAACCGTGGTTTCGTAATTGCCCGCCTCTACTGTCGGTTGCCCGCCCACTCTTCAACAACGACTTTCAAACGCATTTAGACAAATGTTAGCGGCTTTCCTGGGAGCTTCTTTCAAGCCCATTATTGTTTTTTAACAATAATCTAAAGAATAAGCGATGGACACGCTGAATTCCAAACATTTTCCAAATTTTGAACAACCCTAATGCGCATGCTCTTAATGATAGTGCTTATCTCGTGTGTGATATTCGTGTGTGATGTGTGACATGAGACTCCGAATGAGCTCTCAAACCTAGGCCCGGGGCACATGCAAACTGCGTGATCGTCACGCATAGTGTCCCATTAGTTTTTTATATCCGATATAATAAAACAGCTAAATTTATCGCAATTCAACAGATCTCAGTTGTTTAAGCTATTGTTAAATTTACGCAGTACTGGACAGGACATGCGCGCAAGGATGAGTGAACCAACAATTCTGCATTTTCAGCTGCGTGTAACGGACAGCACCACGGTTTTTACCAGTGCTTGCCCAAAAAGTGTGCACGTTGCAGCCAATGCCGCGCCGGAATATTCATAGGGACACCAGTACTTGATCGTACACTAAGGTGCATCACAAACTTGGCGCATCGAATCACAATTACTCTACTGGAGTCGGCTTACGAGTTATATGGCCGGTGAAATGTTGAAATCAAGCCGAGGCAAAACAGCCTAGTAGGCTACAACTTGAATAATTCGATCCAACGATGAGGAAGTAGATAACCCGCTCACCGAAACGTTGAGTTTTTAGTACTTTTCAGCTGTAATTGGAATTATGTACCATGCTCATGTACTTTCGGCCCAAAAAGCAATATTCTCCATATGTCAGTATAGGCATTCTTATGAATTTGGTCCGAAAGTGCATGTGTCCCGTAGATCAGTAGATTAAATAAGCGGAACGGTACCCGGAGAAACAGGGCTCATTCGAGACATTTATACTCCGCAGAATAGAATATCTCTAAAGCTAGTTGGTCGCATGCTGCTCTACAGATGTGACAAAGGCCATAGGCCATTCGACGAAATGAACCGCACCGATCCAGCAAGATTAGAACGGAATGAATCGTGATATATATATTACGCGATTCTGTTACACGTGTGAGATTTAATATTAAACTTCACGCTGCGCGGCAGTTCATGAGCAAAACGAGTCACCGGAGTATCGCTCATCGTCTAATCAAGGTCTTACTGAAATGTTTTACCAAAAGTCCCAATCCGAATAGCCTATTCTACGTTAATGATATGAGCCGTTACAGTGCGCAAAGACATCGTGCATAGGAATCACAGTATAGAATGTCAAGTGTGAGTAGCAGCTTAATATGCTAAACAATCATAATCATAATTTTATTTGGGAATTGCTTTGATCTCGTCCGTGAAGTTGGTGTTCTGGACAAAATACGAAGGTTTTGGAGATAAAAATAAGATAGATAAGCTCTTAAATTATCGTAATTATATTGCGTAGCATAGTTTCATCTGACATACCTTATATTCCAATATTTCGACTCACCGTAAATAGTAGTATAATATTTACCGACGGTATATAAGGCAGTGAATATCTCTATGTCTGTGTGCTGATTGCGGTCAGTTGCTCTACATGCATTGCGCATGCTCTTAATGATAGTGCTTATCTCGTGTGTGATATTCGTGTGTGATGTGTGACACGAGACTCCGAATGAGCTCTCAAACCTAGGCCCGGGGCACATGCAAACTGCGTGATCGTCACGCATAGTGTCCCATTAGTTTTTTATATCCGATATAATAAAACAGCTAAATTTATCGCAATTCAACAGATCTCAGATGTTTAAGCTATTGTTAAATTTACGCAGTACTGGACAGGACATGCGCGCAAGGATGAGTGAACCGACAATTCTGCATTTTCTGCTGCGTGTAACGGACAGCACCACGGTTTTTACCAGTGCTTGCCCAAAAAGTGTGCACGTTGCAGCCAATGCCGCGCCGGAATATTCATAGGGACACCAGTACTTGATCGTACACTAAGGTGCATCACAAACTTGGCGCATCGAATCACAATTACTTTACTGGAGTCGGCTTACGAGTTATATGGCCGGTGAAATGTTGAAATCAAGCCGAGGCAAAACAGCCTAGTAGGCTACAACTTGAATAATTCGATCCAACGATGAGGAAGTAGATAACCCGCTCACCGAAACGTTGAGTTTTTAGTACTTTTCAGCTGTAATTGGAATACGTGAATGAAATCCCTAATCTGTAGATTTATTGAAGTTACCAGGAATTTTCCTGTTGTCACGGAGATACATCTTTGAGGACCATTCTCTGTACAAAACGTTTTCTGCCGCGTTGAGATGTGCTGTATTTTCATGTTGTATTGAGAATTGAGTCCTGATACTCAAATATGTTTTTCCGGGCCTGTACCTGGCTCATGTACTTTCGGCCCAAAAAGCAATATTCTCCATATGTCAGTATAGGCATTCTTATGAATTTGGTCCGAAAGTGCATGTGTCCCGTAGATCAGTCGATTATATAAGCGGAACGGTACCCGGAGAAACAGGGCTCATTCGAGACATTTATATTCCGCAGAATAGAATATCTCTAATGCTAGTTGGTCGCATGCTGCTCTACAGATGTGACAAAGGCCATTCGACGAAATGAACCGCACCGATCCAGCAAGATTAGAACGGAATGAATCGTGATATATATATGACGCGATTCTGTTACACGTGTGAGATTTAATATTAAACTTAACGCTGCGCGACAGTTCATGAGCAAATCGAGTCACCGGAGTATCGCTTATCGTCTAATCAAGGTCTTACTGAAATGTTTTACCAAAAGTCCCAATCCGAATAGCCTATTCTACGTTAATGATATGAGTCGTTACAGTGCGCAAAGACATCGTGCATAGGAATCACAGTATAGAATGTCAAGTGTGAGTAGCAGCTTAATATGCTAAATAATCATAATCATAATTTTATTTGGGAATTGCTTTGATCTCGTCCGTGAAGTTGGTGTTCTGGACAAAATACGAAGGTTTTGGAGATAAAAATAAGATAGATAAGCTCTTAAATTATCGTAATTATATTGCGTAGCATAGTTTCATCTGACATACCTTATATTCCAATATTTCCACTCACCGTAAATAGTAGTATAATATTTACCGACGGTATATAAGGCAGTGAATATCTCTATGTCTGTGTGCTGATTGCGGTCAGTTGCTCTACATGCATGCGCATTAGGGTTGTTCAAAATTTGGAAAATGTTTGGAATTCTGCGTGTCCATTGCTTATTCTGTAGATTATTGTTAAAAAACAATAATGGGCTTGAAAGAAGCTCGCAGGAAAGACGGTAATATTTGTCTAAATGCGTTTGAAAGTAGCCGTCGGCAAGTATGCGGGGAATCGATGAAGTGGGCGGGCAAAAAGAAGCCATTAATCCTGATTGGTTGAAGCCGATAATAATAAGCTAATGATTGGCTGAAAGACCGACTTTGTGAACACTGCTGGTAACGATTTTTGCGTGCTGTTGTGCAGTCGTTTCTGTTGGTGGCATTACAGACATGATATATTGCCTTTGTTAATGTTGTCATCCAGAGTTCATAGTACAACATCGCAACCGCCTAAGTTAATATCTACCTGCAAAAAGTGCTATGTATTGCACAGGTGCTCTCGCTAGTTGAGATACGAATAAACTAGATGCATGCATATTGCTACCTTCAACCTTTCCAAAAGTTACTGACAGTGAGTGAAACTCAAAAATTTACCACCAGGAGTCAACATCTCAGTAGTACTTGTTATGACTGGTCGACGTTTCACCCATAAACAAACGCATATTACACTTTTTATTCACAATTGAATGAAGGCGAAAAGCACTATTTACAAGAGACATTAAAAAAGTACGTTGCAGATCAGTGTTGCATTGTCAGGCACAAGTTGCAGATTACAGGCTTTTGATTAGAGTTGACTTCCTGCTGTCTCCAACTGTCTTCCTATGCTGTTCCACAGCTTGAAGCAGACTGTCTCTTTGTTGTTCATTTTCAGTCAAGATTGCAGCATAGTCTGTGCTTAGCTTTACACCTCGTTCTGCGGCATCATTAACGACTTTGACAGAACTGATGTAGGAGCTCATTCTGGTGTAGGAATCTGATAAGTGCCAAACATCAACCGGTTGAGCTAGCCACGCCCCAGAGCATTCAAAAACATCAAATATGTACCACGACTGTGGCCCAATAAAATCAGACAAAGTAGTGTCCTTGTTGATGTGTACAGTTACATTCAACGAGGGCGGGCCTCTCCTGAAACTTGAAGTTCGCTCTACCTGTAGGAGCGTCTTTGCCATGTTTCCTCGGGTTTCATTGCTTTCACTCGGCGAAAACAAGGCATATACAGCGGTTTCCTCCACGATATACCAGTCATGCTTTAAAAGCTTTTGTGAAGCAGCTTTGGAAACTTGTTCATCATGTTCCTTGTAACTCAACATGTCCTGGATGAATCTCAAGTCATTACCGGCTGCATCACGACCGATGCTGGAAGCAACCCAGGCAGGGATATAAAAGAGAACTAAAAATAAATTGAAGCGATGCAGCAGTTCCACTTCTTCAGATTTGTAATGTAACTGATCAGCCCACATGAACATCTTCTGAGCATACAGAATTGTGCCCATCCACCGTGCATGGTGTGTTGCACCAGGTTTGTGATGATGTATATTTCCATCTGCACCGAGAAGAGCAAGAGCATTAGTCACACATTGTTTGTAGTCATCCCGTGTAAAGAAATCTTTTCTGGCGAGTAGTAGCTTTAAGTTCTCAACTGTCATTGCTGCTCGTTCTTTAAAGCATATAGGAATAGTCAGAGTCTTGAATTGCCGTTTTCTGTCAAGACTGCTCCAGCTCTTAAGGTGGGCAAACCATGTATTCTCTGGTCCGGTTGTTGCTTTTCCAAATAAACATTTCCAGACGTCCTTGACTACTAGCTCATACACATGGTGCCGACACGCATGGTAAAAAACCTTCTTTCCTAGAAGGTCCTCAAGGATCTTCGCTGCACCCTTCTTCCAGCCGCTGTTGCTTGCTGTGGTGTCAAAAACCAAAGCTGTTACAGCATCTTGTATATCCCACGTTTTAATTATGTCGAAAGTAGTTTCAGCTTGTGTCTGACCTGCCGCATTTTGTATCTTCTGAATTCCAAGTAGTTTTCCTTCTGAGTATTGAGGTTGACAAGATAGAACAATTGACAAAGCTTCATATCGATTTCCTAATCTATCCTCTGTGAGCTTTCCATCCCAATGAATGGCAACATGCTGTGGTCTATTTTCGGCAAATTTTTCCAAAATGTCCTGAGATATTTCCAGGCGATTTGTTTCCCTGGCTCTCTTCGTTGAAGATCTTGACAGGGAGAACATGGCTATATCTCCTCCACAAGCCTTAATAAATGCTCCCATCAGCATCGTTGCATCGTTGTCAGTTACTTGCAATCGATCCAGAGCTTGGGAAACATGCGTATTTTTCATAATATTTTTAGGTGCCATCAGTTTAATGGATTGGGTCAAGGTGCCAAGTCCAACATCAGCATCATAGTCAGAACTTGAAGTGATCGCACCACATGTGATTTCTGCATTGTCGCAATTCTCGCCATTTTCCACACTGTCATTACATCATCCACCACCACAGTACATAGTTCATGAGTAGGGGTTGACTGAGGACAATGCTCTTTCAGATGCAGCAAGTAACTCATTACTTCTCGTATAGTAGGTAATCTCGAGCCACAGATGTCATCGCAAGTATATCCGACCAAGTACTGCTCAGATTTGGATCTTGTTCTTCGCTGCGGCATGTGTGCAATCTTTCGCCATTTTGCCTCTGCCATGACTGCACTATTGTTGCTCCAAAGCATAAACTACTGCTATCGACTCTGAAGCATTCAAAGAACACGTGTTACAGTACTACTAATGACTCATCAACACACAACGCGCTTGTACAGAACCACAACCGCTACTAACAGACTCTACCTCAGCAAAACAGACTTTCTATTTAGTAAAGCGAAGCTCCCGAATCCGAGTCAGCTGTTGCAGTAATCAGTGAAGCTTAGCCGATTACCCAATCAAGAACCGTGGTTTCGTAATTGCCCGCCTCTACTGTCGGTTGCCCGCCCACTCTTCAACAACGACTTTCAAACGCATTTAGACAAATGTTAGCGGCTTTCCTGGGAGCTTCTTTCAAGCCCATTATTGTTTTTTAACAATAATCTAAAGAATAAGCGATGGACACGCTGAATTCCAAACATTTTCCAAATTTTGAACAACCCTAATGCGCATGCTCTTAATGATAGTGCTTATCTCGTGTGTGATATTCGTGTGTGATGTGTGACATGAGACTCCGAATGAGCTCTCAAACCTAGGCCCGGGGCACATGCAAACTGCGTGATCGTCACGCATAGTGTCCCATTAGTTTTTTATATCCGATATAATAAAACAGCTAAATTTATCGCAATTCAACAGATCTCAGTTGTTTAAGCTATTGTTAAATTTACGCAGTACTGGACAGGACATGCGCGCAAGGATGAGTGAACCAACAATTCTGCATTTTCAGCTGCGTGTAACGGACAGCACCATGGTTTTTACCAGTGCTTGCCCAAAAAGTGTGCACGTTGCAGCCAATGCCGCGCCGGAATATTCATAGGGACACCAGTACTTGATCGTACACTAAGGTGCATCACAAACTTGGCGCATCGAATCACAATTACTCTACTGGAGTCGGCTTACGAGTTATATGGCCGGTGAAATGTTGAAATCAAGCCGAGGCAAAACAGCCTAGTAGGCTACAACTTGAATAATTCGATCCAACGATGAGGAAGTAGATAACCCGCTCACCGAAACGTTGAGTTTTTAGTACTTTTCAGCTGTAATTGGAATTATGTACCATGCTCATGTACTTTCGGCCCAAAAAGCAATATTCTCCATATGTCAGTATAGGCATTCTTATGAATTTGGTCCGAAAGTGCATGTGTCCCGTAGATCAGTAGATTAAATAAGCGGAACGGTACCCGGAGAAACAGGGCTCATTCGAGACATTTATACTCCGCAGAATAGAATATCTCTAATGCTAGTTGGTCGCATGCTGCTCTACAGATGTGACAAAGGCCATAGGCCATTCGACGAAATGAACCGCACCGATCCAGCAAGATTAGAACGGAATGAATCGTGATATATATATTACGCGATTCTGTTACACGTGTGAGATTTAATATTAAACTTCACGCTGCGCGGCAGTTCATGAGCAAAACGAGTCACCGGAGTATCGCTCATCGTCTAATCAAGGTCTTACTGAAATGTTTTACCAAAAGTCCCAATCCGAATAGCCTATTCTACGTTAATGATATGAGCCGTTACAGTGCGCAAAGACATCGTGCATAGGAATCACAGTATAGAATGTCAAGTGTGAGTAGCAGCTTAATATGCTAAACAATCATAATCATAATTTTATTTGGGAATTGCTTTGATCTCGTCCGTGAAGTTGGTGTTCTGGACAAAATACGAAGGTTTTGGAGATAAAAATAAGATAGATAAGCTCTTAAATTATCGTAATTATATTGCGTAGCATAGTTTCATCTGACATACCTTATATTCCAATATTTCGACTCACCGTAAATAGTAGTATAATATTTACCGACGGTATATAAGGCAGTGAATATCTCTATGTCTGTGTGCTGATTGCGGTCAGTTGCTCTACATGCATTGCGCATGCTCTTAATGATAGTGCTTATCTCGTGTGTGATATTCGTGTGTGATGTGTGACATGAGACTCCGAATGAGCTCTCAAACCTAGGCCCGGGGCACATGCAAACTGCGTGATCGTCACGCATAGTGTCCCATTAGTTTTTTATATCCGATATAATAAAACAGCTAAATTTATCGCAATTCAACAGATCTCAGATGTTTAAGCTATTGTTAAATTTACGCAGTACTGGACAGGACATGCGCGCAAGGATGAGTGAACCGACAATTCTGCATTTTCTGCTGCGTGTAACGGACAGCACCACGGTTTTTACCAGTGCTTGCCCAAAAAGTGTGCACGTTGCAGCCAATGCCGCGCCGGAATATTCATAGGGACACCAGTACTTGATCGTACACTAAGGTGCATCACAAACTTGGCGCATCGAATCACAATTACTTTACTGGAGTCGGCTTACGAGTTATATGGCCGGTGAAATGTTGAAATCAAGCCGAGGCAAAACAGCCTAGTAGGCTACAACTTGAATAATTCGATCCAACGATGAGGAAGTAGATAACCCGCTCACCGAAACGTTGAGTTTTTAGTACTTTTCAGCTGTAATTGGAATACGTGAATGAAATCCCTAATCTGTAGATTTATTGAAGTTACCAGGAATTTTCCTGTTGTCACGGAGATACATCTTTGAGGTCCATTCTCTGTACAAAACGTTTTCTGCCGCGTTGAGATGTGCTGTATTTTCATGTTGTATTGAGAATTGAGTCCTGATACTCAAATATGTTTTTCCGGGCCTGTACCTGGCTCATGTACTTTCGGCCCAAAAAGCAATATTCTCCATATGTCAGTATAGTCATTCTTATGAATTTGGTCCGAAAGTGCATGTGTCCCGTAGATCAGTCGAATAAATAAGCGGAACGGTACCCGGAGAAACAGGGCTCATTCGAGACATTTATATTCCGCAGAATAGAATATCTCTAATGCCAGTTGGTCGCTTGCTGCTCTACAGATGTGACAAAGGTTATTCGACGAAATGAACCGCACCGATCCAGCAAGATTAGAACGGAATGAATCGTGATATATATATGACGCGATTCTGTTCCACGTGTGAGATTTAATATTAAACTTAACGCTGCGCGACAGTTCATGAGCAAATCGAGTCACCGGAGTATCGCTCATCGTCTAATCAAGGTCTTACTGAAATGTTTTACCAAAAGTCCCAATCCGAATAGCCTATTCTACGTTAATGATATGAGACGTTACAGTGCGCAAAGACATCGTGCATAGGAATCACAGTATAGAATGTCAAGTGTGAGTAGCAGCTTAATATGCTAAATAATCATAATCATAATTTTATTTGGGAATTGCTTTGATCTCGTCCGTGAAGTTGGTGTTCTGGACAAAATACGAAGGTTTTGGAGATAAAAATAAGATAGATAAGCTCTTGAATTATCGTAATTATATTGCGTAGCATAGTTTCATCTGACATACCTTATATTCCAATATTTCCACTCACCGTAAATAGTAGTATAATGTTTACCGACGTTATATAAGGCAGTGAATATCTCTATGTCTGTGTGCTGATTGCGGTCAGTTGCTCTACATGCATGCGCATTAGGGTTGTTCAAAATTTGGAAAATGTTTTGAATTCTGCGTGTCCATTGCTTATTCTGTAGATTATTGTTAAAAAACAATAATGGGCTTGAAAGAAGCTCGCAGGAAAGCCGGTAATATTTGTCTAAATGCGTTTGAAAGTAGCCGTCGGCAAGTATGCGGGGAATCGATGAAGTGGGCGGGCAAAAAGAAGCCATTAATCCTGATTGGTTGAAGCCGATAATAATAAGCTAATGATTGGCTGAAAGACCGACTTTGTGAACACTGCTGGTAACGATTTTTGCATGCTGTTGTGCAGTCGTTTCTGTTGGTGGCATTACAGACATGATATATTGCCTTTGTTAATGTTGTCATCCAGAGTTCATAGTACAACATCGCAACCGCCTAAGTTAATATCTACCTGCAAAAAGTGCTATGTATTGCACAGGTGCTCTCGCTAGTTGAGATACGAATAAACTAGATGCATGCATATTGCTACCTTCAACCTTTCCAAAAGTTACTGACAGTGAGTGAAACTCAAAAATTTACCACCAGGAGTCAACATCTCAGTAGTACTTGTTATGACTGGTCGACGTTTCACCCATAAACAAACGCATATTACACTTTTTATTCACAATTGAATGAAGGCGAAAAGCACTATTTACAAGAGACATTAAAAAAGTACGTTGCAGATCAGTGTTGCATTGTCAGGCACAAGTTGCAGATTACAGGCTTTTGATTAGAGTTGACTTCCTGCTGTCTCCAACTGTCTTCCTATGCTGTTCCACAGCTTGAAGCAGACTGTCTCTTTGTTGTTCATTTTCAGTCAAGATTGCAGCATAGTCTGTGCTTAGCTTTACACCTCGTTCTGCGGCATCATTAACGACTTTGACAGAACTGATGTAGGAGCTCATTCTGGTGTAGGAATCTGATAAGTGCCAAACATCAACCGGTTGAGCTAGCCACGCCCCAGAGCATTCAAAAACATCAAATATGTACCACGACTGTGGCCCAATAAAATCAGACAAAGTAGTGTCCTTGTTGATGTGTACAGTTACATTCAACGAGGGCGGGCCTCTCCTGAAACTTGAAGTTCGCTCTACCTGTAGGAGCGTCTTTGCCATGTTTCCTCGGGTTTCATTGCTTTCACTCGGCGAAAACAAGGCATATACAGCGGTTTCCTCCACGATATACCAGTCATGCTTTAAAAGCTTTTGTGAAGCAGCTTTGGAAACTTGTTCATCATGTTCCTTGTAACTCAACATGTCCTGGATGAATCTCAAGTCATTACCGGCTGCATCACGACCGATGCTGGAAGCAACCCAGGCAGGGATATAAAAGAGAACTAAAAATAAATTGAAGCGATGCAGCAGTTCCACTTCTTCAGATTTGTAATGTAACTGATCAGCCCACATGAACATCTTCTGAGCATACAGAATTGTGCCCATCCACCGTGCATGGTGTGTTGCACCAGGTTTGTGATGATGTATATTTCCATCTGCACCGAGAAGAGCAAGAGCATTAGTCACATATTGTTTGTAGTCATCCCGTGTAAAGAAATCTTTTCTGGCGAGTAGTAGCTTTAAGTTCTCAACTGTCATTGCTGCTCGTTCTTTAAAGCATATAGGAATAGTCAGAGTCTTGAATTGCCGTTTTCTGTCAAGACTGCTCCAGCTCTTAAGGTGGGCAAACCATGTATTCTCTGGTCCGGTTGTTGCTTTTCCAAATAAACATTTCCAGACGTCCTTGACTACTAGCTCATACACATGGTGCCGACACGCATGGTAAAAAACCTTCTTTCCTAGAAGGTCCTCAAGGATCTTCGCTGCACCCTTCTTCCAGCCGCTGTTGCTTGCTGTGGTGTCAAAAACCAAAGCTGTTACAGCATCTTGTATATCCCACGTTTTAATTATGTCGAAAGTAGTTTCAGCTTGTGTCTGACCTGCCGCATTTTGTATCTTCTGAATTCCAAGTAGTTTTCCTTCTGAGTATTGAGGTTGACAAGATAGAACAATTGACAAAGCTTCATATCGATTTCCTAATCTATCCTCTGTGAGCTTTCCATCCCAATGAATGGCAACATGCTGTGGTCTATTTTCGGCAAATTTTTCCAAAATGTCCTGAGATATTTCCAGGCGATTTGTTTCCCTGGCTCTCTTCGTTGAAGATCTTGACAGGGAGAACATGGCTATATCTCCTCCACAAGCCTTAATAAATGCTCCCATCAGCATCGTTGCATCGTTGTCAGTTACTTGCAATCGATCCAGAGCTTGGGAAACATGCGTATTTTTCATAATATTTTTAGGTGCCATCAGTTTAATGGATTGGGTCAAGGTGCCAAGTCCAACATCAGCATCATAGTCAGAACTTGAAGTGATCGCACCACATGTGATTTCTGCATTGTCGCAATTCTCGCCATTTTCCACACTGTCATTACATCATCCACCACCACAGTACATAGTTCATGAGTAGGGGTTGACTGAGGTCAATGCTCTTTCAGATGCAGCAAGTAACTCATTACTTCTCGTATAGTAGGTAATCTCGAGCCACAGATGTCATCGCAAGTATATCCGACCAAGTACTGCTCAGATTTGGATCTTGTTCTTCGCTGCGGCATGTGTGCAATCTTTCGCCATTTTGCCTCTGCCATGACTGCACTATTGTTGCTCCAAAGCATAAACTACTGCTATCGACTCTGAAGCATTCAAAGTACACGTGTTACAGTACTACTAATGACTCATCAACACACAACGCGCTTGTACAGAACCACAACCGCTACTAACAGACTCTACCTCAGCAAAACAGACTTTCTATTTAGTAAAGCGAAGCTCCCGAATCCGAGTCAGCTGTTGCAGTAATCAGTGAAGCTTAGCCGATTACCCAATCAAGAACCGTGGTTTCGTAATTGCCCGCCTCTACTGTCGGTTGCCCGCCCACTCTTCAACAACGACTTTCAAACGCATTTAGACAAATGTTAGCGGCTTTCCTGGGAGCTTCTTTCAAGCCCATTATTGTTTTTTAACAATAATCTAAAGAATAAGCGATGGACACGCTGAATTCCAAACATTTTCCAAATTTTGAACAACCCTAATGCGCATGCTCTTAATGATAGTGCTTATCTCGTGTGTGATATTCGTGTGTGATGTGTGACATGAGACTCCGAATGAGCTCTCAAACCTAGGCCCGGGGCACATGCAAACTGCGTGATCGTCACGCATAGTGTCCCATTAGTTTTTTATATCCGATATAATAAAACAGCTAAATTTATCGCAATTCAACAGATCTCAGTTGTTTAAGCTATTGTTAAATTTACGCAGTACTGGACAGGACATGCGCGCAAGGATGAGTGAACCGACAATTCTGCATTTTCAGCTGCGTGTAACGGACAGCACCACGGTTTTTACCAGTGCTTGCCCAAAAAGTGTGCACGTTGCAGCCAATGCCGCGCCGCAATATTCATAGGGACACCAGTACTTGATCGTACACTAAGGTGCATCACAAACTTGGCGCATCGAATCACAATTACTTTACTGGAGTCGGCTTACGAGTTATATGGCCGGTGAAATGTTGAAATCAAGCCGAGGCAAAACAGCCTAGTAGGCTACAACTTGAATAATTCGATCCAACGATGAGGAAGTAGATAACCCGCTCACCGAAACGTTGAGTTTTTAGTACTTTTCAGCTGTAATTGGAATACGTGAATGAAATCCCTAATCTGTAGATTTATTGAAGTTACCAGGAATTTTCCTGTTGTCACCGAGATACATCTTTGAGGTCCGTTCTCTGTACAAAACGTTTTCTGCCGCGTTGTGATGTGCTGTATTTTCATGTTGTATTGAGAATTGAGTCCTGATACTCAAATATGTTTTTCCGGGCCTGTACCTCGCTCATGTACTTTCGGCCCAAAAAGCAATATTCTCCATATGTCAGTATAGGCATTCTTATGAATTTGGTCCGAAAGTTATTTGATTCAAGATAAATGACCAATTCATCTCTTTAACACAGCTCGTAAAATAGAATGAATTTGAATGATCACTCATACTTCGAAAATTCAATTTGACTTGAATTGTGACTTGACTCGTGACTTGACTTGACTTGACTTGACTCGAGTCACCTCCAAAAAACGAGTGACTTGACTTGACTCGAGTCACCTTTGAAAATCGATTGACTTGACTTGACTCGAGTCAAAATGTGCAATGACTCGAGATGACTCGTGACTCGACGGTAGTGACTTGATCCCAACACTGCCACGTGCTGCCAACAAAATATAAGACCTACCTCTTTTCCTTTTTGAACTTTGACTCTGTTCAGGCTGTTCTGGCTCTTGTGGCTCGTCAAGATCTTCCACATCCTGATTTGAGCCGGAGGGAAGATTTGATTTTCCACTAATGACTGAAATTTACACGCAGCTTAATATGAATGACTCAAATTACAAAGATCAAGAACTAACTGCTGGTGTCTTGCGTTGACGAATTAATGCTATCATCAGTCGTATCTGTACACATTCAAGAAGTTTCATGATTGACAATTTTTACCTTGTCTAATCATTAAACCTTACCAAATCGCTGCGACAAGGTGTCAACAGCTGTAAGCTCACCTTGAAATGCCTGTGCACACAAAGTAGGAATCACAGTAGAAACAAACGAATCCATTCTCTACGTAATGTATCAAAGATTACTTTTGTCCTTGGCATTTTGCACATCAGACTGTGCATTTTTGCAAAATACGGCCAAGTTACTCCTCCAGCGCCTGACTTGGAGGAAGTCTTCAAGACAGAATAGTACACTGTTTTTAAGTTTTTCCACTTGATGGATATCTGTTTCCTGAAGAAAGCATAAGCATATACTGCTCACAAACAAGAAGATTCTGCACATATTCCTATACCAATTTTTGCTGTAGCCCCTGTTGGAGAGTTCCTGGGCAATACTGCCGTAGTACTGCTGGTTCCTGCCTTTGCAGCCATCAATTTTCTGTATAATTTTCATTTCATTGATTAAACACAAAAGAAGATCGGTTTCTTCTTTGCTCCATGCCCCAAAACGTATTTTTTAACCTCCGCCATGTCGCTAGATATATAGTACTAAGCCGAAACGGGTAGTACGAATTACGGAGCCGGTCGTCTTATTTTTGCGTCATGTAAACACAACGGTTGAACGAGTCGGATTGAAGCTTGCGGTGACGTCACTCGGAGACGGATTGCAGTTGAAGACGGATCGACCATGTAAATGGGCTTACTGATTCTATGCACTATATCCATGGTAGCCATCCTCATGGACTCGAGGTCAGGAAAATCAAAAATTACATTAGCAGCAGAAATGATTTTCCATGGTGTGGGACGAAAACTAATTTACACCAGCTCATTCTAACTTAGATTTAGCCTTATCAAAAAGGATGATGTAATTGAAAAGCATTTAATAAACATTTATTTTTGGAGGCCTTTTTTCAATTCGAGTGTTTATTGCACAGTCATAACGTAAACAGAGTAAATCAAAACATAGGCCTACCATATTTTCAGCACCTAAAAACAATTGTGCCACATTTTGGCGGCACACGTCTGAACACAACAGACCCCGAATTAAAACACATGTTTGTGGCGCAACTTGGAAATTAACAGACCCCCGAATTAGAACCAACTCGAAATGCGCGCATGTTAAGCCACAAAATTTTCAGACAACTAGCTGTACTTTTGTGACGGTCTGTTAAGTTCGAACTTTTGCCAGATCGTGGCATGCAAAACGTCCAAGGTGTTATGGAAAACGCCGAACAATGTTTGCCGAAAATCAGGACAAGAGTCGAAATCAGTACAAATCTGACAAATCAGGACGTTATGGTACATCTATGTTCATTGTTCACACAGTACAAGGTTAAGCAAACAGCAAATCCTACAGCTCACCTGATAAAGCGTTATCGCCCTCAAATCCTGTTGTGCCCTGATTATCTTTTCAGTTACTGCATTTCGTAACTCCATCAGGAGCATAACCGCAGCGGCTTCCATTCCCTACAAATAAATATAATAGTAAATGTAAATAATGTAGAAGATTTGGTTGAAGGACATTCTGCTTATTGCATTCCGGTTCATATGAAGGCAAGAGTTCTGCCACAACAATATAAAATTGCAACAAAAATAAACAGGATTATCCTAACTAATAAATTCATTGGGTCAAGTGTAGAATACGGCCACCTCGAGAAAGTGATCCCCATGACCATCATCGATCAATGTTGCACATGAACATGTAAAACTCATAGTGCTTCACATGAACACGATAATAAATTGTGATTTTATTTTGCTTGTGGAGAGACGGATATTAGGGTTGCCGGATGGGGGATATTAGGGTTGTGGGAGTAGGGATACATTAGGGTTGTTGGAAGGGGATATTAGGGTTGTGGGAGGGGGGATATCAGGGTTGCCGGAGGGGGAATATTAGGGTTGTGGGAGTAGAGATACATTAGGGTTGTGGGAGGGGGGATATCAGGGTTGCCGGAGGGGGAATATTAGGGTTGTGGGAGTAGAGATACATTAGGGTTGTGGGAGGGGGATATTAGGGTTGTGGGAGTAGGGATATTAGGGTTAGGGTTGCGGGAGGGGGGATATTAGGGTTGGCGGAGGGGGACATTAGGGTTGTGGGAGGGTATATTGGGGTTGGGGGAGAGGGGATATTAGGGTTGGCGGGAGGGATATTACGGGTTGGAAGATATATATTTCGGAAAACCCCAGATGTGGACGCTAAATAAACCCAGAAAAACCCAGATCAAGAATCGACGAGGAATATGTGACTATCATTCAGAGCTTCGTGAAATATCCTCCTGAATGTCGCCAACTCAAACTGATCTTACCGCGCTCGAATGGCGTAGACAGGAAAACTTTAAGGAAGAAACTGCACCCGTCCTACAGTAAAATTGATGTAATTAAACGGTGAAGAAATATAATATTTAAAAAATATTACATGGTGTATGACAAAGGAGTATTTTTCATCTTGTTATTGCCATTGCCATAGACGTCAGGCAAATTCAGGCAAGCATGAGCCTCTTCCAAACTTTACTATCATCTAAAGCTGCGTTATCAAAAAATCCTACAAAATTGTCCTGAAACAACAAAAAAGCCTTCCTAATCTTGCAGAAGAAAGTTACCGTACTTGTACGGTACGATAACTAAGTTTTGTAGAATCATGGTTTCGGTATACAGTGTTTTCAACTCATCGAGTCGCGCAAGATATACTTGTCGTTAGTATGAAATATTATTGTTAGGAGCAGGCTTTGCGAATGACTTGACATAAACATATCATGATTCGAGTATACAAGATTTGATTACCCGGCCAATCGCAGAAGATAACTATCTAATTTATCGCAAGTGAATCCGTATATTACAGTGTAAAAGATATCGGAATGTCAGCAACTCTTATGGGTATAGTTATTATCACATTAACCTAATTTATCCGGTTAACTTGTCATGATCATTCTTGAAATCAACGCAAACATGGTCACTGAATTGACTTAACCACAAAACAACATCAATTGTTTAATTCTGCTTGTATCTGTCGGATTATTCGCATTCGTCGATAGAGAGCATTATTGAACTCGTAAGTATGCTATTTCAACGAACTTTCGTTTTATTCCAACCGCGAAAGATAACGTCTAATCGTATGACTTGGAAAAAATCACACATTTGTTTGATGATAACACACATTTCACAAAAACATCATCTTGATTTTGTAAACTGGTCATACTAATCAGCGCATTTGTCAATATTAAAATACAATTCGTCAGGTCTTTTGTTTAAAGTATCATTTCAAATTGTAGAAATAGATTCGTTGTTGTCTATGTCATTCCTACAAATTACATTTCTGCGACACCGAAGCAAAGTATTTTTTTCATGTGAATAAAACAAATCGTTCATCTTCGACTTGTGGTTTTAAATCACATTCGACAATTCATCACGAATGGGTTGTAACGAAGCTACGAAAAAGTTGTACAACAAAATTTTTGAAGCAGTGTTATTATCATCTCCATTTGTGAATCTACCTAATACAATCACGAATCAATGTTTCCAAGTACACCACGGCGTATTAAACTCGCTAGAGTTGTCAATGTAAAATGACTAATGTGTTCGAATTTCGTAATGAAATATTATTGATTGGGGATTAATCCATTACTCACCTCTGTAAGTATTACAGAATGGTGCAATGTGCTTACCAGCTAAGATTTTACAAATCGGTCAGTTGTAATTACCGAGGTCAAATGTAAAGCAACAATATCGTTAATGTTGAATTTACAGACCAACACAAAACATATTTTTAATGATTTTCGTTGTCAAGTCGTTGTTGATACATTGAACAATCGGTTCAATACTTTATTATAGAGTGTGTGGCGGGAATTGAAACACTTTCGCGCATTTCCGGGTTTCAAGATATCACACTATGTGAATTGACATACCGCCGCTTAATTATTGCTTAATCCGTTCGCACCATTTCAATACCACTTTGATCATCGCAAAATCAATTACGAAAATGTTTGTTACGTTTATCTTAGTCGGATGGACTTGAGTTATTTGTAGAACACGCACTCTCAAAGAAATCAGAAAACACAACCCACATGGAAATATGGTAAATATGTTTGTTCATTAGTACCATTGATATATCTCTTCTACATTTCCATTCGCTTAAGTAATTTTCACCACAAAGCTTAATCACTAAAAGGTCTTACTTGGGTGTGGTTGAATTCTAGACAACATCAGTCCTGACTTAGCAGTACAAAACCCCGAGAGTATCACTGAGGTGTCAACATAGCGCACATATTTGAACATATCAGTTAGTGAATTAAAACTAAAGCATCGACAGTAACAACCTATGTGATTATTATTATTATTTATTTCGTAATCATTACAACAAAATTACAGATACTGTATAATGCATTTATGTTTTTTGTGTGACACGAGGTAGAATTGGATCACACCAAACTCGACGGTGCATTTTATTATCATTCCTTTGCGTCATGATATGGATACTGACCCGCCTTGCTTCATTGGTGTGGATCTATATCATACAAGTTATGTTTTCACCGAAAGCGGTGTTTACTCACTTGGTTGATAGCTGCGTGATTTGGCATACCACTGATTGGTTAATACTCAATTCCGTTCATCCTCTCTACCCCGCGTGCTAAATTTTTACAAGCACATTAATCATCACGAAAGCAATTTGAATTATGTTTGCTACGTCGAGCTTAGTCGGGTAGAATACAGAACATCAAATAAATCCCAATACGGACTACTCCAAAATCCGGTTAATGTGTTTGTATTGCTGTTCATAATCTATTGCTACAAACTTTTATATTTATATCCACAAAAATATTTGTCATCTGAAAATTCGATCCAATGAAAGAACTTGATTTCGTAACATTAATTCGATTATTTCAGCAACTTGTTGGATCCACCCCGCGATGTGAGTTTGAGCGACCCCGCGGACAGATTCCTGTCTTCCATGATAATGTTATCCGCGACACGAATCTGTATGGATTTGCATGAAACATTTTTGATCATAAACATTCACAAGACGATCCAATCTAACTTACGTTCACGTGTAGTCTTTACTAAGGGTTTGTGCATCGAACATGCAGCAGAGTTCAAAGAACTTGTTGACAACTTTGATCGACCACAGATGTCTGACTGACTTCAACAGCTATTGAAGTACATTACGTTAATAAATTCATTGACCAGTGTTTTGGTATCTTTAACATTAACATTAAATACGATTCATTTCTTATATCAGTGTATAAATACGCGATTAATGTATCAATTCAGGAATCCGGTCCGTGCAGTACTTCGTCTTCCAAAGGATCGAGGTAAAGGCGTTGGAAATGACTTTCATACAAAACACGCTCTATGGCTAACACTCTCCTCCGTATTCGAAATGTGGTCAATGCATACTTTATGTATTCGTATTCATTTCGAAATGGTTAAACATTCAACTGCGACAGATAGGAGTTGTCACACTCAATTGAACTGATTTTACACCAAGTAGTTATTTAGGCCACCACAACCAAGGTACAGAAATGTTTTTGTATGGCATGGAATTAATTCGGGTCGAGGTAAGTGCGTTGGAAATGGGTTTTGTGCAGGATTTCAGTTACTGTTTTGTAGCTGGAGGAAATGTCAGGATTTCTACTCAAATCCAGCGAATGCAGCTATAACATATGGAACAGCAAACAATGAGAACCGTTTTGTCATTGACGGATACCGCCTGTCCTTTTGCAGATCTCGTATATCATGAACGACGGTTCCAAATCTATGCGAAAGGATGAGGCAGACATATTCGAAAATTTCCTTAGAATGGCGAGAACTTGGGAAAGTGATATAGAAGACATGCGGCAATGCTTGTAGCCATCCGACATCATGAAACATCCATTATTTTGATCAGGATTCGAGAAAAGAATATCCAACCGAGATGCATGGATACAATTGAACAGTGAAACGGCAAGAAACGCAGTGCACTGTATCAGGGCTTTGGAGCCGGAGCCGGAGCCCCGGAGCCGTGCATTTTCACCGGAGCTAGAGCCGGAGCTCTACATAAAATTCAGCCGGAGCCGGAGCCGGAGCTCGTTGTTTGAGGAGTAGCTCCGGCTCCGACCTATTTCATAAGATGCTTTATATATGCAACAACCACATCTGCTGATTTATCATAATTGAACAGCAGGCCTGAATTTTAATGCTGTGCACAGCAATGGCATATAGTAAAGTGCGTTCTACTGCAACTATGATGTTGTCGACAATTGACAAGCATTCAGTATGAAGTCACAATCCGGCACGGCGGCACCTATATGTCTTCGTTGCTACATCGGATGTTACTGACGGCTGACGGCTGAGAGACTCTAGATTACTATATATAACTAACCTATGGGTAGATGAGTAATCTATATAGACCAGGAATGGCCAACCTCTTCGGCTAAAGGGGCAAATGCAATTGACGACCGAGTGCGCGGTCCACTAGCCGCGCCAAGCGGGTAAGATTTTCTAAGTTCATAAATAAACTAGGTGAGTGTTGCGAGTCTATTGTATACCACCCGCTAGGCTCAGTTTGCAAGGACACGACTATTCGGCGTCTGGACACATCGATATCGAAGGTCTCCGATAATATGTGACAATCATTTTGTGCCTACATTTCACCGTCGACGACTTGTATGCGAGCGCAAACGCGAAAAGACTTTCTCCCGTAATTGCGAATACAATTAGACTCAATCGGGTAAATTAGGCGTTTTTTTTATTTACAGTAGGGGGTAAGCTACCAACCAAGAAATCGTGTGACAATTAAACACGCGAAGCTTGAAGAAAAATTTCGCTACTATTTTAGTTTATTGTAATATACGACGATTTACTGAAAATTTGACTGGACCCTGGATCTGCCAATGCGTCGAAACCGATATTTTAGTCATCAACATCCCAAGTGTCGCAGCCAGAATTGTAATTTTTGGTTGGCATTGCAAGTTCACAATCTGAGCAATTCATTTTCGATAATATAATAGGAAATTACCTCGCGGGCCACGCAAAACCCTCTCGCGGGCCACATATGGCCCGCGGGTAGGCCACCCCTGATATCGACAGGACCATTCGATAATTTCAGAGCCGGAGCCGGAGCTGGAGCCGGAGCAGTGGTAATAATGCGGCTCCGGAGCTGGAGCCGGAGCTAATGTGTGATAGAAGAGAGCTCCGGAGCCGGAGCTGGAGCAGTTTAAATTTACGGCTGCTCCAAAGCGCTGCACTGTATGCACCAGAAGTGGCCAACCCGTGACCCGCGAGAAGGTTTTGAGTGACCCGCGCGAGGTAATTTCCGAAATTAGTAATATCATCAAAAAATCGATTGCCCAGATTGTGAACATGCAATGCCTACCAAAATTTTGATTAGTATGGCCGCAAAACTTGGAATGTCACGACTAAAATATCAGTACCGACGCATTGGCAGATTCATGGGCCGGTTACGTTTTTGGTAGATCGTCGTACATTACAATAAAGCAGAATATTCCGCGGTAGATTTAAGTCAAAATTTTCATCACGCTTCCCGCAATATGCTGTTACTCGATTTCTTGCTTTTAATATTGTCACCACCCCCTGAAAATGAAAGAACGCCTAATGTACTAGATCGAGTCTAAATTCTCAATTACGAGGGAAGGTGTCGTCCAACACCCGATGAAACCTATGCACAGAACGATTGACGAATGTGGACTGAAGCTTTCGATATCGATTTGTCCAGGCGCTGAATAGTCCAGACCTTGCTAACTGATCCCAGCGATATACAGCAAGCCCGCAATATATTCAAGTAACAATATTACTGACCTATAAACTTAAATATTTACGCGCCTTGCGCGGCTAGTGGCCCGCGTAATGGTTCGTCAC
The DNA here is from genome assembly GCF_051294905.1 of Botryllus schlosseri. Taxonomy (NCBI): domain Eukaryota; kingdom Metazoa; phylum Chordata; class Ascidiacea; order Stolidobranchia; family Styelidae; genus Botryllus; species Botryllus schlosseri. Next base: position 4,205,034 of record NC_137245.1, read on the forward strand.
TTCCATGAGGCCATTTGCCCGAAAAGGTTGGCCACCCCTGATATAGACCGTTACGTGGACGTTTTTATTGTCAAGCCAGTTGGGGTAGCGACCACATGTACGATGTTCGAGAGTGAATATAGTACGGTGGTACTAGGTAAAATGTTGGGTAGAAGTCTTAATTGGGCACCAAGTGGGATACATTAATCGACGATAATAAGGTTGCTAAGACAATGTCGATAATAATATTCACGATGAGGATGTTGCACGAAACTTGGCTGTGACAGGTATTACCTACTGTTGGATATAGCGATAACCTCATGCCGAAAGTTGATGAGCGGAGATCTCACTTAGGTCAGCACTAACTGGCTGGAAAACAGGATTCCTCCCAAGCGACTCCTAGGAGCAGCATGTTGGCACCTGAACAGCTTCCTGTGGAACAGTCTGCCAAAGACAAATCCAGGTATGTTAACTAGGCACAAAGAACATGTGTGTAGCAGTGTTTGATTTAGTACGAGACATAAGTTTATGCCGGGTCAGACCAAAGACTCGAAGACTGGTATCCCCGGCTATCCTGCTAGGCGCTCAGTCTCCACGGATAGCACGGAGAAATAAACGGTGGTGTCGACTAGGTGATCTTTCGTCATTAAAGCATCTCGATGGTACAGGCGAAAAACGAATACCCCTTCCACTAGCTCTCTCTTTGCAGGGAAAAGTTCGGCGAAAAGTTCGTGTTTCTCAACAGTCTGACTAGTGACTATATACACGACGTGATCAAGCCGGGTTCTTCGCGAAAAGCAACGACTACAAGAATACCCTAGAACAATCGTTCCCAACCTTTTTCGACTCATCGCCCCCTTTTGAAGCTATCGCCCGCCTAATATTTGGAACCGAAAAATGAGCATACAAACTGGGATCAGCGGCGAGTTGACTAATAACAAAAAAGGTCAACTTTTCGACTCGACCACTTTTAAAGCATAATTCTCGTGAGTCGACTAAAAAAAGTCTCCATTTCGTGAGTTGACTAAAAAAAGGTCTCCAATCAGAACCGTAACAGCACTTCGTGAGACCCCCCCCCAAAAAAAATAAAACAACAACGTGTGTCTTAGGCCCCCATATGGTGATAAACCAAACACCAGACCCCCCTCAACTAGAGGGCTTTTCGTCGCTACATATCAGCTATACCCTATTTCATGTACTGTTTGGTGAGTCATCGTATTTCGTCTAAACGCGCGAAGCGCGACAAATTTATATAATCCTATATCTGCTATGTCAGAAGATATGGAAATCGCCAAAACGTACCGAACTAAACGACGCACATGATTTCAAATTGGTATTTCTTTACTGGCAAATAATTTTTTCCTGCGGGATGGCATTTGTCCTGTAGGGTTCAGCTCGCCAGCACAGGAACATTCGACGCCAGCCATTGAGCGCCTATATGGACAATTAAACATATGTATAATTGTATAGTATATATATATAGAAGTTTTCGGTCAGCACAAGGGCATTCCTTTTCGGCCCAGGTTGGCCTATCACTTCTCGGAGTCGCGTGTTACATGGCCTATAACATCATATGTCCTGGTGCGTCGTGGCGCAGTAACCCGTGTAACCCGTGGGAGTGAGCATTGAGCAATCATCAATGATCGTGCGTTTTACTGAGCCTCCATTGGTCTCTCACAAATAATTCGACAGCAAACGAAGTGATCGAAGCTTACAGCTTACGTTGTCGTAAACCATAGCAAAATAATTTAACGTCAAAATGTCAATTTCTGTTCTTACCTTCACCAAACCTCTTTGTTTTATTGAAATAGAATTCGAATATAATTTATATAGTTCTCAACCCTTGGCCTATTGTATCATATCAATTTATAAGCGGGTAATGTATTGCATCTTATCAATTCGTTTCTCTATGCTCTATTCTGCTGGGAACTATAAACTGAGGCTATGCAATTACTTACGTAGTTTAACAGTTCTGCATATATATTGGCGATATTTAACTCTAGATTCGTTCGTCGGTTCAGAATCAATGACCACTTAATCTGTATTTCAGACCGCTAGCAAAATACAATGACGTAATCATTCCCCAAGATTTGAAAAGGCAACTTGACTTGAATTGTGACTTGACTCGTGACTTGACTCGACTTGACTCGAGTCACCGCCAAAAATCGGGTGACTTGACTTGACCCGAGTCACCGTCGAAAATCGATTGACTTGACTTGACTCGAGTCAAAATGTGCAATGACTCGTGACTCGAAGGTAGTGACTTGATCCCAACACTGGTTTAAAGACGCCCCACCTTGCGACCGTGACGAGAGTGGAGGGTCAGCGAATACACTGTAAAAAATAAGCGTGGGTTTTGGGGTGGAATAGGAGTGGATATGGATGATCCACCGTAATGCAGGGGTGGACCTCTTTGTTCCTCCCCCTTTCAGGGTGGAATAGGCGTAGGAATGTTGCTACCACCCCTGCATTACAGTATATTACATCCTTCCACCCTGGATAAGGCGTGGAACGGCGACCCGCCTCTGATCAACTGAGGAAACATATCTGTTTACGCTATGATCATTCTAATCACCTGCGCTGTATATGTTCGCGCGAGATGCTTGCGGGGCGTTGATGTCGCGAAATTGAATGCATATGTGCTCAATGTCGCTGCTGGTTAAATCAACATATCGGACGGCCGACCGGACGGACTAGCAGACTTACCATTTATCAATACAGAGAGCGGGAGTGAAAGTATATTTATTGGTCAGCCGTGCAAATCAGCATCATTAAAGCGGAATTGAATGAGTAAAATGAAGATATAATAGTTTGTTGCTTGTTCTTTTCAGAATTTAGCAGTGAGCTTGTAGCAGGAAATCGCAATTTTTTTTAACTCACAATAAGATAGATAGACGAACTTATATGATGGAATTTAAGGCGATACCGAGCTATCGTATAAAGTTTGATCTAAAATTGGAATATCGTTGTTCACGGTATCGAGATAATAATATTCCAAATTACCGTATTGCAACGCCTCAGTTATTTGCGCGGCGATCCCACGAAGTCAGCTGTGTTTTCGCGGGAACCAAATTTAGGCGGCAAAGCCCTTTCAACCACCGAGTTTTATAAACAAAGATGAGCTAATGGCTCGACTTACATCTTACCATCATATTCGATCAATTTCTAGTCTGAACTCAATAATGATAGGTATAATATTCATTCAGTGAATGTAGGAAGTGGCACGCACACAAAGCGAAGATACTAATATCTCATGCTGATTGATCAGCAGGCTCGGTTACGCTTTAGTGACTCACCAACCGAGGCTCGAAAACGCGAAGCGGAATGCGGGCCAAGCTGAAAGATCGAAGTGGAAAGATTGCGAATATGTCTTGCAGTTTTACTATGAGACGAATTCCCTTATTGTCACTGTACGGAACAATGGTTGTACGTTTTAGAATATGAGTCAGTTGCATGCTGTTAAGGGATGCGGTATGAACGCATTCTATTCTCGCTGACATATATATATACGGTATTTGCTCGATTGTTTCTGACGGTCGGACGCCATGTTGGAGATTACGAGACCTGAAAAAAGGGAAGGTGAGACGACAATGCACTCATAACTGTATTTTGCATGCTTCTAATTTGCCTTATCAAATTCACCTGCTTGAGTTAGAGTCAATGATTCTATAGTCATTGAGTCAGACTTGTTTGGTTGAATTATAGTTGATTACAAACAAGTTACTGCGATCCAATGTAATTTTCTAGTATGAAACCATGCTAGTTTATCCAGTATGGAATTGGTGTCCGCGATTGGGCGTCTGGCAGGCTGACTATCACTATCATGATTCATGAAAATTAGACTGGTTTACCAAGTCACCGTAAAGGCTATAAATTATATCTGCTCGAGCCATAGTAGTCACCACAGACGTTGATAATGTAAATTTCATTGTCTCTCCATGAGAGTGTGGGCATTAATGTGTTTGTATATTTCATGTGTATCAATGCGAGTGCGCGCGATAAAATTATAAAACATAAATTGAAATTGTATTGAAATTATTTGTGCAAAAAATATGTTGGCGGACAGCCAGAAGAAAAAAACATCTTCATCCGGACATGCTCTAGCTAGGAGTGATGCTTTCAAACTTACCATCATTAGAAATAATGGTTTGTGCCTGTGGTACAGTTTGAGTTGAAGGGGCACTGCTCTCTAAATATGATGTGGTCTCAAATTAATCAGTACAAAAATTTCATCCACATCAGCTATTCAGGATAGAAAGCCACTTAAAAGAAATTGTAGCTGAAATATTATTGAAACTATATCCATTTCACACTAGCTGCCCCTGCCTAAATAAATGTATATTGTATGGAGTTTGCTTTGTTTTTGCTGCTTCCCCTGTTGCAAAAATGTTTGATTTTCGGTTCCACACATTTAATCTCCTGAAATTTTCATTCTGGTTCAGTGCATATTTCAAAATTTGGCTGCTTTGCTTTGCAGAAAGCTGTTTTGACTTATGTACCTGAAGACGAAATGAGCGTGATCAACGCGGAATCGGTTCGAAATATCCTGATTCTCCTACCATGGTTGATAGAATGAAGCGGACATTGATATCCCGAGGTTACAAAATGCTGAAATCTTATGGGTATGTTCTTCTCTTTCTGCTATCTATGTATTTGTTCCAATAAAGCTGTTGATTTTGACAGAAGCCGTGATATCTTCAAATATTTGTACCAAGTAGTTAATCTCAATCTATTAATTGCCTCTCATGATATATAGTGTTCATTAGTCATGCTGCAATTGCATGGCAATCAAAATCAGGCCATGCCTAAATACGTGCACCGTTTTTGATCTAAAGAATTACGTGCTTAAGAAATGACACGTCGATGCACTTCTCTTTGATATGCTGTATCTTGTAATAAGTTAATGTTCATCTGCATGCATTAAGTGATAAACTTTGACTCAATAATATATTTTGTGATTGTGTTACAGCATCTCCAAATCTAGACTGGATTGTTTCTATACCTACCATTCTGCATGAAAGATATGTTGATCAGGTACGTGTCAAATAATCTTTGTTTTTATTTTGCAAGTTTTACATTTGATTCTGATGGTTTATAATTTAGAGAAGTGTTTCGCAACGTTTTGACCTTGCGGATCGGTAAAACCTAAGAACAAATTTGTATGGGAATGAATCACCATTGGCATTATACTGCCGCAATGAAACCATTGGAATAAGTTCAATGTTGATGATTAAAATAGGTCTCCACTTTCACCTGGCTGCCGAATCAGCATATATGTATTTTGGCTGGAAATTGGGGCTATACCATTACTTTTGTCGTTTGGCAGGTCTACTTATGGTGAGCGATACGACAACTTTTTGCGTCAACACTATATTCATATTGTGTCTGAAAAAAGCAATGCCGGCCCAAGCCTGATCATACCCTATATTTCATAAGCTGATTACTATGTTGCAGTAGTCGGGAACATATGGCTCACGACCCATATATGGCTCTTTGGGGTATAAGATATGGCTCTTTGCGAAATATTGATTTTTGTATTGAATTGATCAATATTGCAACGAGTTGTTATAAAATTTTAATCACGACCAAAATAATTATTCTCGTGGCAGTACAAACATCACTTTGAGGGGTAAAGACAATGTCGGCTTCAGGTTTAGGGGCTCGGACCCCCTCTTTTAAAATCATCAAATTTAAGTTACTGTCACGCCGGCGGCCAATATCACACGTGAATATTATGTACCTGACTTGAAATCTTGAATTTCACACTACGTTGAATAATCAAAGAGCATAGCAGCCAGGGCGCCGCCCATTTCGAAGCTACATATGAATTGCGTTATCAAGGGTGAGGCTTGGCCCGTCTGTTCTATACGTCTCGTTTCGACCTTTATTTCCGAACAATAAATATCAGATTTTACTGTAGAAATATGGCGCACAGGAGGAATCCCATGCAGCGAGCTCGAATTAGTGTTACCATGACGTCATGAATTTTCATTTGTGACGTAACAGGTGATTGGTATGTATGGCTCTTTGAGAGTTGAGATGGAAAAAATAGGGACATATATGGCTCCTCGGACAAAAAAGGTTCCCGACCACTGCTATATAGGCTAGTCTAGTCGATATGTATGTTTGTGTGTATGTTTGACCTGATTCTTTTTTGTTATATTAACAGACGCCGAAGTATGGACACCCTGTCATTTGCTTCAATATGGCGAATGAAGAGTGGACAGTCAGTTTTGAAGCGGAACGCGTGACACAAATACACAGCATTCATGAGGTATTGGCAGTGATGATGTCAATTCATTGAGAATTGATAATGCAATTTTTGACCCAAGATTATAAAATCTCTGACTTTCATGCCTATTAATTTTCATAAGCCGTGATTGGCTCTGTATTGATTAGTCATCAAAATCAGATATGGCACCTATTTGATACCTCCTTAGCAAAAAAAGCACTTGCTCTATAGCAGGGGGGGCCAACCTTTTCAGCCAAATGGCCACATGAAATTTACGAACCATTGCGCGGGCCTTTTTTCGCCATCCTATTGGAGTAAACCAGATTAGGTAACGGTAAAAATAGAACTTATATTACTACGTGTCAAAATCGATAACAATAAGCCATCTGCTAGCTATTGACGTAGCCAGGAGCCAGGCACGTTTTCGTAGATCTTAGTACGGAATATAACCATAAAGTAGAATATTTCACTGCGGATTTATTTTACTTGGAATTTTTCTTACCCCTTTACACGATTTATGGTCACTTGATTTCTTGCGCCGAATTTACAGAAACGAGTTCAACTATATTCGAAAATATTAGAGAACGTGACCCGTGTCTTCCAACAAGCAACTTCACGTTTGCACTTGCACTTCTTTTGTGGTCACTATGCCCATTGTCTATGTTAGTTAGGTAGGACGGCGTTGAGTTTTAAAACGCTGTTGCGTAGTTTAATCGATATTGAATACTTGCGGCCCGCGGCCGCTACGAAATTTGAAAAGTGGCCCACGACCCATTTTGAGTTGGCGACCCCTGATATAAGACGTGTCACCTTATTCATTGATAAAACCATGTACCCATCGAAATATTAATTTTGCGATCTATCAGGAGCTGTGCAATGTGTATCCATTTCGAGCCTTGAGACAGAATGCGCAAGAGTTGTAGTCGGCAGTGCCGGGACCAGTGTGCAACTGTGCATGGTCTCGCGACTTACGACTCGCAACTCGCGATGTTGCGTCGCGAAGTCAGTGTGCAGGTGACTTAATATGCGACGCGACGGTTTTTAATCGAAAGTTTTCAATATCATTATTGAAAGAAAATGTTAGAGGATCTTTTACACCTAATCCGCAATAGGCGGTCGTCCTTATCGTGAACTTCCTGTTTGTTTGTTGTGATTTTCAAAGTGTGTGTCGACTACTATGCTCATTCACACCAGGCCGATAGTCTTCATATTTATTCCGTAACTGCCGACTTATAGTACGGCCTACATCTAGGCTTTTGATAAGACACCGCTTATGGGGATGATGTGGTGAGGAGGAGCCTATAAAAATCTCCAACACTTAGGTATAGGAATTCTGAAGTCGACCTCTGTCGGACTCGAACCCGCGACCCATGGGCGTTGCAGCCACGGATTATACCACTGCGAACTTCATGTCGCCCACTCTGTAGAGTGGGTCGGGTCTGAAAGAGTTAATTCCCCAACGTACTTGAAATCAGCAGCAGTGTTCTTACCACTGGAAGAGGGATTGACTAATTTACCGGGTAATCGAAGGGAAGTGCCATACACAATTTCTTCTGGTGTATAACCGAGATCTTCCTTTACAGAACATCGTAGCCAACAATTAAACCTAATGTTTTCGAGAATAATTCTAAGAAGAACCACGAATCATCACGTTTTTGTTGCAAAACAACTCCAATGCCGACCCGATTAGCATCTACCCCAAGTGACAGTTGCCTATCGTAAATCGGGTGGGCAAATATGACTATCAGGCAGTTCGGTCTTGATACGTTCGAACGCTGTGTTCACACTATCTCTCCATTTGACACGATCACGTTTATTCGATGCTGCATTGGTCACGTCATACAGTGGCTTCAAAATCTCGGCATAGTTTTATAATAAAACGGCGGTAATAGCGACATAGTCCAAGGAATGAACGTAGTTGTTTCAGATTTTCGGGGCAAGGATAGTTCGAGATTACTTCAACCTTTGATGGTAGGGAACTAATTCCCCTTCTTTCTTACCGAAACTGCAGTTACGACATTTATGACAAGTCCGAACTTAAGAAAGCTTGAAAACAATTCCGTCAGTGTTGCCATGTGCTCTTCCTCAGTGTGAGTCGCAATTAAAATGTCTAAAACACTAAAATATTGGCCAGTCGTTCAGTCACTTCGGGTATAAAACTGCTAAAAGTACTGCAAGCGTTGGTCAAGCTGAACATCATCGTCGTTGGCTGAAATAGTCCTTCGGGACAAATTGAAGCAGCCTTCTCGTGATCGTCCGGATGAAGAGGAATTTGATGATACGGCCTCGCTGAGTCAACTTTACTAAAAAACATTACAGTTCAACAGTTCATTGGTAAAATCACGCAGAAATGATGGGACAGGCCAGCGATCTTGGACCGTTTGATTGGTTAATTTCCGATGGTCGACACAGATTCTGATATCAACTAGCAGCTAGCGCCTTTGGTACGAAAGGCGATTTTGAGCGAATTATGACACCAGATTTCAATGTCCCTTGCATTCGATCCACCTTCTGTATGAAATGGGGCGGCAATGGGCGAGAACGAGTGAGAGACAGTCGGTAGTAATAATACGATGTACAGTACCGTGATAGCTTGTACTGCTGCATTCTGCGGAACGGTAATGTGGTTGTAACTCGACAGAAGATCTGCCTACGGCTTATGGTGATCAGGCGCTATGAATTTTAACCCTCGAACTGCTTAATTACACTTCCAGCCAGGAAAAACCTCCTGAAACAGTATCAGTCAGACCATTGCTCCACAAATCAAGGACGAGGGAAATCGCGTTTACGGCAATATATTGGGCGTCGATTTAAGTTAAACCATGTGGTTCCATTTATCGTCTTTTTTGTGGATGCAGTAAAATTTTGGATAGTAGGCCGGCCGATTAGAAAGGGTTTAAATCAGCCCACAACATGGCAATATAGAATCGAAATCCATACTTGTGTCTATCGCAGAACTCCATCCGTAGATGAAACGTTCGAAACGTCGCGATTTTCGATATATTAGTAGCGTACAGATTAGGTCCTGGTTTACCCTTGAAAACGTTGCTCGAAGTCGGTAGCACAAATATGGATGCTCCTGTATCGACCAGGAAAATCTGCTCTGAAATTGCATCTCGCACATGCAACAAAGGGTTTTGACATTCGGAGTTTACTGTTGAAAATTGTTGCGATCCCTCACGAGGCCGCAGTCTCAAAAAGGGCGATTCGAAGAGTAGAAACAGGGTGGACCGCAGTTTTGAGATCAATCACCTAATTTATCATGATAAAAGCACAACTGATTTGGACCACGCGGATCAGCAAATCGAGTTACCTCACCACTTGTCTCTTGACGGTTTGACAGCGTTCGAAAAGCTGGTCGATCATCCCTAAACGGTACAGGGCGAGGAGCGGCACGACGATTGAATTTGTCCGATCTTTGTCCTCCAGATGTCGTGCCGAAGACGCCTTCAATTCATTGACCTCTCTAGCTAACGATTGAACAGATCGTGGCAATTCATCCAATTGATTAGTTTGGGGATAACTGTCATGATTGGAAACCACATGAGGAGGCGCACGAGTGTATGTACTATCAGCTCGTAGGGCAAGCTGTTCCACGGTATCCGTCTACCGGTGATGAGCGGATATTGATTCTGAGTATCCGAATCAGTCCGACAGCTCGAGTCTCCGAGCAACTATCCGTCCGAATCCGAACAATCTCAACCAAAAATTGATGCGAATCCGCATAATGCCCTCCACAATCCGAAAAATCCTAATGGTAGGCCTACATCTGAGCAGAGTAGTCTTTATAAAGGCTAAGGTTAGGGTTAGCTGATTTATATTTGCTTGGATCTTTCACAGGACTTTAGGAGTCCTACCAGTTCTATTCGAACGTGGTGGTTACTATCCGTGTTTGGTTGTTAATGAGTGGACGATTTTTTTCTTTTGGCTTGAAATCAAAATTCCCGTCTGGTCAGAACTATATCCGAAAATACCCAAATCTGATCGTCTCAAAATTGTTCAAAATCCGCCCTGAACCCTATCTGAGTCCGTCCAATGCTCATCAATGTCGTCTATATGTGACGAGAATATGAGGGCAATATGATGAACAGTCGCAACAGTCCGACAGCCCCCATTACATATCGTAATTTCCTTGTATGTTCCGAGGGTTTTAAATCTCTACAGCGATCACTATAATGTCTCTTAACACGGTCTCGTAAGGGAATGGCGTACTCACGCATCAGAAGATCTCGCAATACTTCGTAGCAGTCGTCGTCGTCTTCTTAGTCTGGCGACTTTAAACGAATCAATTCAAGGTGGTTGCCGCCCAAACATCTCAGAACATGAAAGTACTTCGACGTAGAGTCAGTAACTCCATAACTGGAAAATCCGGATTCGACCGAAACAAAAGGCGACAGAGACCAGAAATTGACCACCGGTGGCGGCATCGTCATGGTGCCATGGAAATACGCTGGGCTGGTGCTGGGCTGGGCTGGGCTGGCGCTGGTCGTCGTCGTTGAGTAGACATTCTAAACGCAACTGAGAATGGGATCAAGTCGGCTATCACGTCAGCTACTACAAATCAGCTGGCGATATCACACGTCGTCTAGTGAGATCATATCGGGGTCACTAAAAGTATAGCGTACTCTGCCGTCGTGGCCAGGGAGCGGTACGCTACACACGTTTCTTCACAGAGTTGCTTCAAATTTTCGCTTAGTGTAACGTACTTATTTCCTTTTTACGAGGTAACTGGCCGGTTGGAAGTTTGAATTAGATCTAGATTTTCATATTACGCTACTAGAATTACTTACTTTTCAAAATCCGGATTTTCGTAATGCGCTCCTTCCTGTATCTAGCTAGAGCAACTAGAACTAATTGACCGTCAACTAATTAGATAGGTATTTTATACAAGTCTGTTAGGAAAAGTATACAAGTCTGTTCGGAAAAATAATATGCCTGACCGACTTTCTTCATTTCATTGCTATAATCATCCTGCTCCAGTATTCGTGAAAATTAATCATTATTTTATCGGTAATGTACGTTCTCGGTAATAGCATTGCCGGTATCGACTTGTCACACAGTAGTTCAGCGTTGTTTTGGTTTGACCACTAGGTGCTTTTTCATAAAATTAGCTGCAAACGCCTTGATATTGAAAAAAGTGTCATCAGATGCAAGATTATAGGTATCGTCATGACTAATTCGAGCCGCATTACCAACTAGTCGAAAATTCAACGTTTGCTGGTATAGTCAGTCTCCTTCAGGACTGTAACTTCCGCACCTCAATCGGGGGGAGGGGTGATCTCAAAGGGGCCGAAAATTATTTCGTGAATTAACGTAAATCAGGGTTGTAACCAAGTCACGAGTTTCAGAGTCACAAGTCAATTTTTCTTTTACAGTTTTGACTCGAGTCCAGTCGAGTCATTTTCAATTCACCGCCGAGTCAAGTCGGAGTCCCAAGTCAGCGAGCAGAGGGTCGAGTCTGAGTGATGGTAATATGACTTGAGTCCAAGTCATTGTGCTTGAGTCCAAGTCATTGTGTTGACTGCTCAGTTTCCAGTTGAAAGTCTTGTTCAACCCACTTTTCATAACTCTGTTTGATGATATCGAATGATTCGCTTTGATTTTACTCACTTTCAGCAGTTTCTGGTCGCAATTTCAAGTACCAGCACCGATAGTCTTCGAAATTACAATGAAATGTCGGTCTTGAGCGTCTGAGTTTCGAGTCATATGACTTGGTTCGAGTCGAGTCATTTCATTTCAGTATTCTGAGAAAATGACTCGAGTCAATTCGAGTCAGAGAGAAATCGCGATTCGAGTCATTACAACCCTGACGTAAATTATTGACTTCAAAAAAACTTCAATTCTTTCGAAGTACGCGTGATATATAGAAATTAGCAATGCGATGTCAGCCATTACCGCACCACGACGCAACAAGACATCCCTAGCAGACCATTTAATGTGCGACTCTAATAAGTGTGTCAGAGCCCTTATGCTGACCGAAAACTTCGATATATATATATTATACACGTATGGATATGCCCATAGACGCCTAAATGACTGGCACCAAATGTTCGTGTCATGGCATTCTGACAGAGACAGGATAACAATTGATAGCAATATAATTATATTCAATTTCCGATTCTATTGACCGATTCAATCATGAACTACAGAAAGGTTTTCGCTGTAAGCGCGTTTAGAGGAACTACGATGACTCGCCAAACAGCACAACAAATCTCGCTGATAAGTAGCGGAAAAAACTTAGCATGATGTGGGGTGTGCGGAGCAGCCCCCCAGAAGTTTGGTTTATCACCCTATGGGGGCCCAAAAGCCCAAAGTTGTGTGGGGCTGACGAAGTGCTGCTTCGGTCCTGGTGTCCAAAATAGGTCTCATCAGCTAACGTGTCGAAAAGCTGTACTACTCCCGCAGCACATCGCCTTGCACGAACCTTTGACGCTTATAATACTGCGATATTTTCCTAAGTGGTTCTGAATCCGAGCTTCTACAATCTACACAGCCAAACATACTAACAATAAAACAGTTTGGATTGTTGCGTACTACCCCGTGAATCCCTAATTACATGATTGATCGCTCTCGTTGATCCAGATGCTACGTTTTGCAGTTTGCGAGCTGATGCTCTGCAGATCGATACGTTGTCCGCTTCAGTCAGAACTCCTGGCGAGTAGTGTTTTTCACACCGAGAGCCTCATCCGTAGCAGTTTTTCGTAATGTTTCTGGCACCAAGGAAGTAAAATGAGACAGTAGTAGCTAGGAGTTCTTGCTCAGTGTACTTGCAAAGGTCGCCTCGTTTTGCGGTATGTGTATCCACTTTTCCAAATCGTACGTGGAGTAGGTTAATCTCCTAACAGGATGAAACTGGTCTACGGCAGTAACGGCCTCGTCTTTACATTGCAAGATGGCGACCTCTTCCTTTCAAGCTTGTTAGTCACTACTCTTTGAACGGGATTGGTTGCTTTTCTTACGGTTTCAATTTCTTGGCTTTCTACGCACTACACATACCGAATTTTGCCTGCGGTCACGGTTTCTTTTCAGCCACCATTTTTTTGTTTGTTTGAAATTTGTAGACCTGTGTTATCATTAGTCATATTTTGAAGTTCTATTCCATACAGAACTACTTTTAAGAGTATTTTGCTTTACTTCCGTTTAGCTGGAAGTGCTCCAGCAGATTCCGAAAGCTCGCAATCCGTCTGCTTCGCGGACGGAACATACTAGTTTCGGCTAAAATTTTAACGGCCTGCAATGCCCAGGTTTTTTCAGGTTCTCTGAACTTTTTCAGCAACTTGTCAATTTTGTTAGATGACATTTTCGAGGGCCAGGAGCATCGGCCATTTTTTCCAAGCCATGTCTTTGGCACGACAGCTGCCGACACCTTGTCCTTGCTGTCTAGGAATTCAACCACACAATATACTTTCTTCGACATTACGATTATGGATCTGTCAAAAACAACTAGATGCATGTTCTCAATTTGTATACAATATACATACTGTCACAGATAAAACCTATATATCAGGTGGGTACGACACTACCATGTGGCAAGAAATGATTAGGCCTATAACTGAAGATCAGATTTTTTAAATACTTTCAGCGCACACATATCATATGGATTGATGAATCAAAGGGAAAACCACGTACGCATCATTGACATCATTTGCATCAGGCAAAACTACCAGCTTACAGTGTTGCCACTCTAAGTTCCTGGAAAAACACAAGATTATATCGCGAAAAAACACTAGATTGGCGAAAAAAACACTAGATTTGTAAATTGCAGGGAAAATTTCCCGTTGCCAAGTAATCATTATGACCAAAGTAATAATCCATAGCTGAGTAGTGTTCCACACATGAATTTCATACATACGCATGATATACTGCATGATTATTCAACGAAAATTATTGACACGAATTCAAAAGCACGAAAAAATCAAATATTGTCGCACTGTCTTCAATAACGATGCAAAACAAATTCGAGTCAATTCCAACTAGTAGAAGCGGAGGTATTTGAGTTTTTCTTTGATAATTATGGAATTATCCTTGATCGGTTGATAATCCAAGAATTATCATCGAAAAACTCAAATAACGCCGCTTCTACGGCTTGGAATTGAGTCAAATTTGTTTTGTGTCGCTTTTGAAGACAGTGCGACAATTTCACGGGGTTGGAAGAAAAATTTGAAAATTTTTTTTGAGCAAATGCAAAATTTTCAAACTCAACGAAATCCGCGATAATCGGTTAGAATGAATTCGAATTTGGTATACGTCGTTTTTTTAAGGGAACCTAACGAATACGTCACGTAGCCATGAAGATTCAGGAAAAAAGTGATTTTTCAACAGCTCGCTACAACACACTTCATTTCCACGAATGCAGTGGAATGTGGCAATCAGTGGCGGCTCGTGACAAGTGACAATATAGGGTGGTGGGGCAAGAGCTGCAAGCGACTTTTTAACGTATGTGCCACGAGAGGTCTGCCGGTGAGCTGTGACTTGAAGTGTGGTAACTGCGTAAACGGCGTATGGAACAAAAATTCAACACGGTTCATGTTCGCACTTGACCTGACTTATTATCTGCAGAAATGGAAATGACTATAACGATAACTCGAGCCAAACTGGAAAGGTCAACGAGTTCGGACACATACGCAATTGTTATCTCATAGATTGCGCCTGTCATATTGAATCCAAAACATCATTCTGCTGAAGAACTAAGAATAGCAGCCTCGGAAATTCGGTCTCGGTACAGCATAGGAGATTTTGGCCTTGAAACTGGAGACTGTAACACGACGCATACGGCTTTATTACTGTCTATAGGTCTGCTGCGGAATCGCCTTTGGAAAATATATTACCGAATAAATAGGTGGATGAAAGCCGTAAACTTAGTACACTGTTACATGACATCATCGAGAAGTAGCCTCATGGTATGGTACACTGTCAAAGTTAATACGAACAGACCAACACCGAATTTTGCGTAAAAATCACTGAGGAATAGACTGATCAAGTGATCAGCTGTTAGCCGCCAACGTATCGGCCTATCGCGCTTGACAGAGGGTTGTAAGCAAATGGCTTGTAGGCCACAATTTCACGGTTAAATTGACATTGGAGAATATAATATATAAGTAAATTTTTGAATGCAAACCGAGAATGTTAGTAAACTGTTTCATGATACCCATGATATCCTCATCACATATCTCAGTATGAAACACAGTTAACGTTAGCACAGATACGCCGGCTTTTTCGTAAAATCTATTAGCGATAAATGGCGAGTCAGCTCTCACTCGACTCAGGAAACGAAATGACCACTAACATAGTTCAGGGACAAACTTAAAACTTGGTACAGCGTTCGATACTAACATTAAGACTTACCGTGCCAAATCTCATGACCGATCTCGGTATGGAACATCGTCAAAATCAATGGATAAAAATACCGACTTTCGAGTAAAATCTGTTTGCGATACATGACGGATCAGCATACACTCAACTTCGGAAACGGAATTACTACCCTAAACTTCGAGTAGAAACCCTGAAACTTGGGGCAGTGTTAAATACCACCATCACGACATGACATACCAAGTTTCAAGAATTATCATGGTGTGAAACACCATCAAAATCGACCCATACCAGCAAAGGTCGACTAAACGCATATGACGGTAACCGAGTTCAGATATAGATACGATTGTTACATCACACCTTAGGGGCACAGAGCTATTTTGCCCCGGTTGCTCGGTAATTTATTAATAGGAGAGAGTAAATCACCGTCTCTTTATTGTGCGCGGCTTTGAGAGAATAGGCAGTGAAAGCTTGTTATGAGCGCTACCGGGGCATGCCCCGGCTAGGCATTCGCAAAGCGAAAACACAGAAGAGAATTCGATTTTCGCAGAGACTTCGCTATATAACGGTAGTTACAAGCGAAAGGACAAGAAGAATGAGATTTTCGCTGTGATTTCGGTATATATAGATTGTTGTGCGTCTTTTAATGGTAAACAATTGTTTTTGAACAGAATTTTAGGTGGGGCAATGCCCCAGTTGCCCTATAGGACGAGCCGCCACTGGTGGCAATGCCAAAAGATTCGTCATGAGGTTCCCCAGTAAATTTTGATTCATTGTGCACAGATTTCAATTTTTGCAAAAATTTTGTTGGAGGGCATTGACTGATAATCTGCAGCTCATTTTGCGATTTTGCCAAAGCAGCTCATTCTTCCGACGAATCATCAACTTTATCAAATTATATCACAGACGGAAATTGCACAGCTAGAGGAATGAATAATTTTACTATTCTTTGTGTTGATAAGGCAGTTAACGGATTCAATACACTAAAGTGTGCTGTCCACGGCAAATGAAAATCATGCCCGAATCTGCAGACTGAGTTCAACAAGAAACCATGAGTATCAGAACGAAATCGCTAATTGCTTGTTACTGCACCACCACATAGAAATATTGAAAACAAACAGCACCACCACATAGAAATATTGAAAACAAACACAGTCAGAAACACTAAATCGCCTTATCAGCAATAAATTTAGCGTATAATTTAGTAGTCTAACGTTAGAATATTCATTGTTCGCACAATTGCAGAAAAACACTACATTAGCAAAATTTTGCAAAAAAAAAAACACTAGAACACTAGGACGACCGAAAAAACACTAGGAGTGGCACCACTGCCAGCTTGTAACTGATATCTGTTATACTCGCGGTATGCAGATTTGACGATAAATGGTTTACTCGTTTAATCCCAAGCAAGGTTGAATCAAACGGACGGTCGGAGAATTTCTCAGAATGCCGAAATATTTGATATACTACTAAAACACTGGAGCCTCCAGAGGAATTTTGCAAAATATTCTGAATCATTAATATTTTGTTATGGATATTCACACAATTGTCCCCTTCATTCAAGGAAAAGGACAGAGCATCAGATCGAAACCGACGGAATTATCTGTGGCCCTGAGATTTGGGTCCATAATAGTACTTTTGACAAAACTGATGAGTCAATGCTTCATCATGCCCAGGCCCACATTCCCTCTCAATGCTTCATCATGCCCAGGCCCACATTCCCTCTCAGAGTTTTCTTTCTCATTAATTCTACGAAGAATTTGGGCAATTGGATTGCGCGAGCTCCGAACCAAGCCCTTCAACTTTCCAAGCATGGATTCAAAAGGAAGGCAGGATATATTATGTAATGACCCATAGCGCTTCGCATCGGCAACAAGATGGATTAGGCTGTGAACGTTATAAACCAATGAATCCTTTCCATATATGCAGGAAAATTCTTGGACAAAAATCTTTGGAAGGCATTCCATGTAGTCATAGTCCAAACCATACGCGGTGTCATGTAGTAAACCGACAAAAGCAGGAAATTTCTATATACTTTCTTTTTCAAAATTCCCTTTTTCAAAATTCCTTTGAGACATACTGGACCAGTATATTGAGACATACTGGACCAGTATATTGAGACATACTGGACCAGTATATAAGAGGGATTGGCGAAATTCCGTTGCTTTCCACAACTTTGATTCAAGGAGGGATCTTGGCTTCCGAGAAAATTCCTGTGATAAATGTGGCCTCAAACTCAACAGCGTATCGGAAATCTCGAGGCTTCTAGCGACGTCTTTCACAAACTCATCTCCACGGCTAATTTCATCATCGAATATATTCGACATATTGATATATCGAATATATTCGACATATTGATAGAAAATCTTTTGCATCAAGAGGTGAAGTCAATACATGCATTCATGGAAAAACACGAGTATATGAAATCAAAATAGGCTTGCGTCAGTAGGATGGAGATTGACGATATCAATGTGATCTTGGAACGAACTTTCTGATAGCACGTAAAACTGCGTCAAACTGAGAAAAGGCGATATACCCTTTGAGGAATAATGATTTTTAACGGAATCCACAGAAAACGAATTACATTAGAAATTTGGAGGCAGCCTTGGTCTCGCATTCGGCATCCCAATAATATATATTGATATAATCAAATATATTCATAGTATATATCCGTGCTGGAGAAGTCTTGTAATGAACTAGAGTCCCTCATACCCCACTCGCAAACGAAATATCCGACACTTTTTGTCTTGGCAATTGGAAATGATGCATCTTTTAGATGCTAAAGCGCACTGAATGTAATGAATGAATGAATGAATGTTCACAACCCCACGTTTAAGGTACAACCGGCAAGATATACGCCAGAGATTTACGTATCAGTTGTGCGATATATCTGGGTGAGGAGAAAATAGCACAAAATGGGAGCACAGCTGATTTCCACGTGAAACATCATAATCATCATCATCATATAGGCGGTGATCGTGGTGAACACTTTTCGATGCCTTCCTATTGAAGAAGTGCCAAAACTGCTAGCTAATATCGTTAGGCTAACTTTATACTATACTAGGCCTAGTCAATTATCTAATAAGGAACAATGTAACGTTCCACAACAAGCCTGTATTTTAGTAGCGAGACAGTGCGGATAAGAGAATGGAATTGTCATACAGGCGTCGCCATTTCTGCTTCTCTTTCATCAATCAAAACACCGTACAATCCACAAGATTTCAAGGAGAGCAATTTGTCAGGTAGAGCAAAAATTACGGGTGATATTATAGGGGTAGGCCAATGCATTGAGAACTTCGATTCTCTTATGTACAAAAAACTTGAGAGAGAACTATCATATTGAACTGAGAAATTAGCAAATAATTGAGGCTATAATGCATATATAGCTTTGAGATTACTGCTATAAAGGTATTGATACGATTATACGAACCATAAACCTGTTTTCTACGACGCACAGACCATCTTTCAGGCTTTACTACTTTTCAATCAGCATCTCTCAGTTAAACTAAATCACTATCAACCTAACTGACCATTTAGTCACCTAAAAATACTGTCTACGTGCACTGAAAGAGACTTCTTCCACGCCCCAATGCAAAAGAGCTACGCTAGCGTAGGGTGACCATTAGGGTTGTTCAGATTTGAAAATTTTTCAGGAAACTTCGACCATTGTGATCCAAATGATGGTTTAGTACATAAAAACACTTTTATGAGCAATTTTGGTCATCTTCATCGTGATCTTCCTTTTCCTCAAAGCCCCCAAAGATCCCGAGGTCATTTCTCCTTACTACAGCTGATACACCAGAGTGTTTACGTTGACGTAATGCTCTGTAGTGTTGACCGTGTAACCAGTTTGTAGCTTTTGTGATGTTATCAGTTGAAAACGGTTGTGCAGAAATAAGGTAGTATATTTGTTTTCAAAATTGTACCTAAATGTTGTCTTATAAATGTCAGATGTGTCTCCGTTTTCCTGTTCAAAACCTGTCTATCGTGTTCATGGGAAGCATTTATTAGTTGCACGGGTGACACTGGTTTGTTATGGATCGTACTTCGAAGGAGCGCCGTTGGGTTGCAAAGTCGTGAACAAATGCAGAGATTTGCAGCTACTTTTTAAGCAGTAAAAGTATGGAAAGGTGTATGATATGTAATGTCAGTAATATTTACCTCAATTTTAGTTTATCTGTAACATAACGACTAATTCCATTTGATGGTAGAGTGCAATTTAGTAGAAGAAGAATGCCTGACACTAAGCGGAGAAAGGCAGTGCCGGATTCACCAAGAACAAGATCGAAGTCTGGTTACTATTCGAGCGGATAGTCATCTGATTGTATCAGTCACTCCCAGTTCTAAAATATCTGCTATATCTGAAAGAAAACTGCCCTAAGACTACCAAAACGCAGGAATTTCTTCTTCAAACTGTTGGAAGAGGTTGCCAAACTTCATGCTGCTTGAACTTTATTATCTTCAAAAGAACATGTCAATTGTGATGAACTCGATAAGTTGGGGAACTTTGGACATTGCGACGCAGTTGTTGCCATCTCAGAAAAATGAAGACATCGCATTTTACGAGGACCAATAGTATTCTCGCAGTGCACGACTCGCAGGAAAACATGAGACCTTTGAAAGAAGCCAAGCTGAGATCAGTGACGAACCTGTTTCAGCATCTGCGAGCATAAGTTCTAGTGATGAATTTGTTACATTAATGTCCTCGTCACCTGGGAAGGAAACCAGTACACCACCCTCTGATTATGATGCTGCAATCAAATATCCTTCATTTATTGAACTTCAAGCTCCTAGAAACTTGTTAAGAAAGAAACATATTACTGATGAGCTGAACCGTCTAAAATTGACTGATAACCAAGCAACTATGCTACTTAGTGCTTTCATGCAGGCATGCGGAGGGAATATTGATGCCTTTGTGCTATCCATATCAAGTATAAAAGAGACATATAAAGGCTAATCGCCGTAAGGTTCCACATGATATATTTGAATCATTCCAACAAGATCTACCCAATCATGCTGCTATACACTGGGATGGAAAGTTGACAGAAGACAGATTTGGAACAAACTTTGAAGCATTGACTGTGATATTGTCTTCTTATCCTCAGCATACAGATGGAAAATTACTTGGAATTCTCACCATCTTTTTCAATGATAATACCAATTGTCGCAAGCCACGAAAATGTTATAACGTGCTGACTATTTTTTGCCATAATCTGCTTCATAAAGTTTGATTATTCAAAATGTTCTCACAATAAATTCATTGAGTTTCAGAAACATACATCGCCTTCACTTGACTCTCTTGTTGTTACAAGAGCAAGCCTTGTATCATGAAGTTGTTAGATTTAAGCAATGTTGCTCAGTAGGTACCCTTGTCATATTCCACACTATGGCAACCTCTTAGACTGTTTGAACAGGACAGTCCTGCGTTTTGGTCGTCTTCGGGCAATAAGTGAACGGGAATATTGAGTAGTGGACTTGTATCTTGTTCTTTGCAGGACAGGTACAACCCTTCTCCGCTTTGTTTCAGACATTCTTCAACTAAATTCCGGTCCTCTATCAAATTAGACAACCCGGTATTTTACAAATTAGCTGAAATTGTCCGGAGGCACTGGCATTGCACATTATATTCCTACTTAATAGATCTTTCACCAAGGTTAACAAAATAAAAGCAACCTGGAAATGCATGCAATTGTCTCATTCATATAACCTGACTAGCTGTAGCAGTGGGCCTATAGAGATAACAACACATGTACCAGACGGTCGCACTGGCATATATGTAGTTTAATACAATTGCCAAAAAGATATATTACAATGATATTTATCACCTCTAGATTGTCGTTTTCAACTGCAATCTCCACTAAAGGTACAATCATCACCTCAGAGCACTGCTGCTTTACAATAAGAGCTAGAGCTAGGTAAAAAGTCTGGGGAATCCCCAATAATTAGGAGAATTGGTCCCTGATCTTTGGGGGCTTTGAGGAAAAGGAAGATCACTATGAAGATGACCAAAATTGCTCATAAAATTGTTTTTGTGTACTAAACCATCATTTGGATCACAATGGCCGAAGTTTCCGGACAATTTTTCAAATCTGAACAACCCTAGTGACCATATTTCCAGGCCGATTTAAGATATCGCAATTGGCTTAATATATCGCAATGAGATATATAAAGCCTTGAAAAGTGCGATATATTAATCTGCCGTACGGCAGGCCGTGGGGCGCTTCCTATGCCCTGAGTGGCTCCTGGCACTTGTCATTCCTTATTTTACCGGGCTCAACATGCCCCCTAAACGCGAGTACCCATTTCAGAAGGCCTACGTTGAGCTTTCGTCAGGTTGCAAGGGTTCGAGAACATTTGGCTGCTGCTGCTGCTGCGAAAGTGGGCACCATATCGCCGGGAGAAGCCTCGAACATGTCGCGTATTGCATGTGCGATTGGTTTGCAGACGCTGTCTCAAATCATGAAAGCTTCGTGCGCACTGCGCATTCTCCATTGGTTGCGATGGGTCGAACAATAAGGTTTCACACTTTCACATGACTCCCATCTTGATTTGAGGATTCGATTCCCCTCGGTTGTTGGATTTGAAGGCAGCGCTGAAGTCACGAATGGGTTCCATCTTCTTGCCATACCATTGTTTGCTCTCTCGCACACATGGAAAGTTTACGTTGATCTATTTATCAACCTCATGGACGCTTTGTGTTGTGATTGGCGCCTGAAGTTGATTGGTTCTTCAACGGATGGAGCTGGAAATATGACAGGCCACACAGGGTTCTCGACCCTCGTAAGGAATGAATCTTTGTGCAAGGAAGCGTTTTATTGTTTGTGGTGCATTGCGCATCAGCTCGACCTGGTCACAGAAAAGGCAGTGACTAATCTCGACGATTGTAGTGTATTAACAAGTTATCAGGTACCCCCGTCGACTGAAGACGCTTATACAACGTATGGGCAGTACGAAGTGCCCGCACTTTATCACGGTTCGGTGGAAATCTTTGGCGAAGGTTTCAAAATGGTTATTAGCAAATTGTGAGAATGTATCAACTTACATACAACAGAAGTCTTTCGCTTATAAGTTATAACCCTTCTCTGGCATGGTATGCAATGCTACACTCGTTTATAATTATGGTGAAGTGGTGATTGAATCGTATTCATGTTTTGCTGGTGGCTCATTCTTCAAGTCGTGGATTATTTCTTGGCATCAATGATGATCACATTTGATGCGCTGCAACTAAGCAATGCAACAATGTCGCAGCAGATGTCCGACGTTGAAAGATTGGCAGATGAACTCTTCCAGAGGCGTGGAGTAACCGTAGACGAATCCATCACCGAACCGAGCGACGGTGCTGAAGTTGTATCACCTGGCAATGCGATCAAGATAGGGCCGTATTCGTATTCAGTCACTGCAGAGGACTTTATCACGTACATGGATGTGTCAGCCTTGGAAAATTTCGAAAATCCGGGAAGTAATGCAGAAAGGAATTCAGTACTTTGATCAGTATCAGTTTTGAATCTTGTCGCTTTGAATGGAATTATGGAAATGAAGGCTGAACGAAACTGCTATGGTCAAGAATTTGATGAAGTGCCCCCACACACATCTTTGGCCTTGATGACTTCTACAGTTGACTCCGTGCACAAGCCTCGCATCAAGCATAGTTTCGGTGACAACTTTCTCAAGAGGATCACATATGATGACCTTCTGTTGCACGACACCGTTGCCAAGGTGCCCAGATTCAAGGCTTCGTTTTTGAAGGTGCGGGGCACAGTGCGTCCTTCAACAAGGTGTGGGCTACCGCTCGACAGCGTTTTGCATCCTTACGTCAGTTTGCTGCCGGTTCAGTAACGGTCATGCCCACCACATCTCGTGTGGAACCAGACTTCTCCTTCATCAACTACCGCAAAGACAAGTTTAACTCTGCAATCTCCGATTTAACTCTTGAAGGAGATTTGTTTGCTCGACAAAGAAAGGACCTCTATTCATTGTTGGCGTGTTTACACGAGTATAGTGCATTTTACGATATTTTTCCTTACAAAACCAGTGCTTTCAATGCTTTTGGATGGGTTTATATGGGGTGCGATATTTGCGATATATTAAGGGCTCCAATCTGCGATATTTTAAGTAATATATCGCAATATCGCATTGCGATATATTAAATCGGCCTGCATATTTCTGCAACCTAAATTCCGGACACTCTTTAGCGACCGCTATTGGATTTCAAAATAAGTTATGACGCCACACTAGCAAAGCTTTGTATATAGATAGGCCTACTACTCTCCACCAAAATGATCAGAGTTAGTGGTAGAGCTGGTGGAGGATGATGACTTCGAAAATACAGGGAACGTAATTGCACATCGTTAAGTCATGTTCATGTCCTACCGATAAGATTGTTTATCAGCCTTATGCAGGTGCGCACCACGGAACTTTATAAAAAACCCACATCGAGTGGTTTCCAACCTTTTATGGTCGCGACTCCATCTGCAATTTGAAAATGTTCCGTGGCCCAGATCAAGATTTGACGAGCTGATTACCACAAGAATTCAGCACCTTTGCCTAGACTTACTCACGGGCTATGTTGGAAGCTGATTACGTTCAACATATTTGCAAACTCAAGAATAAAGGAAAACGACACCCCTCCCCATTTGGAACCACTATATTTGGTTAAGGCATTTAAACGGCCTTAGCGAACTCTAGGAATATACCGTTCTCCTATAATTGCGATTATAATTAGGCTTATTCCAGTAAATGAAGGTTGTTTTTATCTATATTTTATCGCAGTTTTTGCGAGGGTGGTAGTCTCCATATTGAAATGAATAAGTGTGATGGGAAATCGCGCATAGCGCGAAGAAATATATCATGCATCAGCATAAATATTCCCCCAAAAATATTGTTATTATGCGGATTTATGAAGAAATTATGAGCCTACGTCAAGTCTTCAAAATTCCGGACATTTGGCATATTTTAGAAATTCCTCCCGGACGCAAGTTTGAACAGTGAAATTCCGGACATGTCTGGGAAATTCCGGACGTATGGCAACCCTACGCTAGCGAGAGCGCTACTTGAGCTTCGAAAGACATAAGTTCTAAGAAATTGGCGGGCTTGATGGACTATAACTTTTCATGGCTGACTGAACTCGAAAAAATAAAATTCTAGACTCTGAGGATACGGGACAGTTGGTTATATCGTTATTCTACCGATCGACGCTATAAAATTATATCACACACTCTGCATGAGGAATTGAGTACTCTAGCAAAGGAAATTTCAGTTCACGTCAGTGTGACAAACGGTCAATTTTAAACAGTTCAAATCACATGGACAAAGTAAAGCATGGTAGGGGTTTTAAAGTTCGATTTTAGAGCGACCAACAGGGATCGCATAATAGCTATAAAACTTCACTACATACGGGGGGACCACTTTCATTATTCGATGAAATAAACCAAATAACATTGATGGAAAATAAGGTTGGTTCCTGTGTGGGTAATGTATAGGAAATCTAAGCTCCTCTATAGGTGGATTTCTCATGTTTTAAGATGATTTGATTACAAAAACTCAACAGGTAAAACTCTCCCGAGTTCAAATACATACATTAATGAGAAGATAGACTTATTGCAATCTACCTGGTATTGGTATGGTATAACCACGCATCTTTATGGATGGAAATCCCGCTTGGTTTCTATGTGGGATACATGTTACCAACCCATTTCGTTTTTACACCCCACCTAACCACCTAAATTCCACTTCTATTCCAAGTGGGCGTGCTAGCTGGGATATAGCTTTCAATAACGCAGCGTCAGCGTATATTGTGTCATTGACATGGCCATTGTCATTTCAAACAGTCTCGAGGAGGTAGCGATACTGGTAGCTGCCTTTTTCGTTTCTGTTTTTTTTTCGTTCCAGTTTCTGCGCGACTTTGATTACCGATTTCCAGGCGCAGAAGCCGATCTAATATTGGGATACCTTGACGCAATGGGATATGTTGACGCAAAACTGTTGCAATTCAACTGTATTATCGAAACGTGAGGAGTACAGAGCAGGATTCACAATTGATTAAGCGTCATTAAAAATATCGAACTTTAAAATGTCCAACAGACGCTTTATACACCCCAAAAGACGCGACAAACAAGATTACTAATAATTACATTGCTACAACGAATAATTGTTCAAGAAAAATAATGAATTGACAATCGTAAAAACTCCTCCCCTTGGCTGATGTCAGCCAACAATCGATTTCTCCAACAAATGGAGTTTCTGATTTGGTCTCGTGACCAATCCCCGCGCCGTTTTTAACTTGAGTGTTCGGATGAGACCGTCGCTACGCTTCGACTACCTTTCCGGTCCTCCAATTCGAGCGTGAATACCCATCAACGGCAATAAGGCAGATGTCTCCGATTTCCGGATCGGAATGATCTTTACTTCTGTGGAGTATTGTTGGCAAATACTCCTTGGTCCATCTAGTCCAGAAGTGTTTCAGCAAGGTCTGAAGGTAGCGAAACCGTTTCGAAACGTTCACAGTAGACTTGACCGGGAATTTCGGTAGGTGACCGAGAGCGAGATGTGCGGGTGTAATCGCTTGTTCGTTCCTCGGGTCGGATCCCAGATGAGTTGACAGATATCGAATGTGCCATGATTCAACGTCCGTTAACACAGTATACAGCTCAGATAATGTCAATTTGGCCTTGCCGAGAACTTTTCGTATAGGCTCCTTTATCGACCTATTCATCCGTTCGTAGAAAGCGCCACGATGAGGAGCTCGCTTTGTGATATATTTCCAAACGATCCCGTTATCAGTGAGAAATCTTTGCAGCGCATCGCCTTTTGCGACGGCCTTCCGTATATGCTGATACGTGAAATCAACTAGGCCATGATATTTGAGGTAGTTTGCGATGGGCCTAGATCAGTGGTTCTCAACCGGGAGTCCGCGAAGCATCTTGAAGGGGTCTGCGAAACCTCTAAATTTGTAAAGTGATTGATGACCCGATTTTAATTTTTTGTAATTCGGAAAAGCATGAGACAGTTCCGCTTCGTGATTGCTAAAACTTCAGGACTCGCTTCATTAAAATGGTCGTCCGAGACGAAATATCCGACTGTGCAAACTCATTTAATTACAAATAGCCTGCAAACATATTGCTGTTAAGAGATCATATCGTTCATCCTTTCCCAATTTGAACTTTCACTTTTGAAATCGAGTCGATGAACAGCTTTGTTCTGACACAAAACATATATGTACGAGTCGAGAGAAATGGTATGGAAATGTTTCAAATTATTGATCTTTTCATCGTGAATCTTCTGTACTGTTCCAGTTATTATGCTGAAGGATCGCATGCAATCGCCGTCATCGTCAAAAAATAGTATGCATTCATCATGGCCGATTTCTTTTTTCATTTCTTCCGATCTTTTTGCAGCTTTCAGAATATGCCCATTGATAAACTCGTTCGAATAAAAGTCATTATTGATCATTTGGTTCGACTCCAAGACTTTCTAAAAATGCCAGCGAAATTCGGCAAAACTTCGAGACAATCGGGCCATTGTTCAGTTTTCTGATTTTTCTCGGAACGTAATTCGTCTTCGGACATGTCTGGCTTTCTGCTGGCATTTCGCGCATCGTTCCAGAAAGGCACGAGAAGGTCACTGATTTGTTCGAGTTTATCAACCAGAGCGACCTGCACACTTCATCGGTTATGAATTCCGACTCCGCACGGTTTCGGCTAGATCAGACGCGCCATATCCTGGCCACGACAGACACTCGCAGGAAAGCGTCTTCAAGCGCTCCATTGTTACCTCATTAGTCAATTCATGCACGTCCGTAGGCAGACCATATGGTCTCAGAAAGTCTTGCGTTTCGCCCGTTATTGCATTGGATGATAGCAACTATGCATGTGGCGGTGACGTATGACGGTGGCGTCACCGCCACATGCATAGTTGCTAAATCATGTATGTAAGTACAATATAAATTGTAGATGGCAATTGTAATTATAGTATTGCTATGACATATTTTTCATTGTCAGAAGTCAACGTGCTATTCGTTGTTTCGATATTTATAATCGCGAGTTCAATCCGTTGTATTGGATCAGGAATAACTAAAAGCTGTAGTCCACCCGCGGCACATGGCATTGCAAAAACCTTACACGCTCATAATACAGCGAATTTCCGTAAGTGGCTCCGAATCCGAGCTTCCACCCACAGCCAAGCAATAAAACAGTTTGGATTTAGCGTACCACCCCGTGAATCCCTGATTACATGATTGCTGATCGATTGCTTACGCCGATCCAGATGCCACGTCTTGCAGTTGGCGAGGTGATTCTGTACAGAACGTTTTTGTCAGAATTCGTGGTGAGTCGTCTCTTCACAGCGAGTGCCTCATCCATGGCGGTTTTTGTTTTGTTCGAGCATCAAGGAGGTCAATTGAGACAGAGGTATCTAGGAGTTCTTGTCAGTGTATACAATCAGTATGAAACTGGTCTTCGGCAGTATTGGACCTCGCCTAGACCCCTTCCTTTCAAGCTAGTTAGTCACTATAACTCTACGCAATACACCCAACGACTTGTTAAATTCCGTAGTCGAGTTCATTATAGCTGACGTTCGATTTGTTCAAAGAAATGTTTTTCTAGGTTTACATTTGGCTTTGGCCAATCGTCTTTTTAAACATCTTCTGGTATCCTGTTTTTTGTACATGACGGATGATACTAAATTTCGCAATTCGAACACTGAATATAGGAACCGTAGTTCGAGAGTCTGCACTTGCAGTACAAGTTGACCGACAGTTTTTCCCGAGGCTCTTTGACTCTTCTAGTCATTTCTGAAGATAAACTGATCATAGTTTTGTCCCTGAATCCCGGCGCAATGAATTCGCGTATATCAGTTTCACTGACACAGCAAGTTGTGGGATTTTTTCCCGGCACAGCGCTTCTGCCAAAGCTATTGCAAATGCTTCATAGTTTGCTGAGCCAGCCTTCTGCATCTGAACATGTGGGATATTGATCTCGACTTTGCAAAATATCAAATTCGTCATAATGGGCTGCAGCACTAAACTATCGAAAACATCGACTGTCTCGCAATTATTTGGAAGTGAAAATAATATGTTGGAAACGGTGGTCGGTCACCCACCCCGTTATTCTGATGCACGTTGATAACCTGAATGAATTATTCCTTTGGTGTGTAAACAGCACATTCCGTTGTAATGTAAGCATTGGAACTCTGCGGACCATCAATGTCTGGAGTGGATACATCGTTGTCAAGATTTGCATGGATGTCAGGAATGGGGCTTTGTACACCACTTGTAGCGTCTAGATACAGTATATCCCATTTAATTATGTCATGGTATATACGCACAGACTCCTCAGAATACAAAATGATTCCTGGTGGACTAGTAATTATTATCTGTGAGGTTCCGTTAATTCGTTTTTTTTTCGTTTTCGTGTCCAGTTGCTCGCATTTCAACAATGTCAGCGATGTCCAGATGTTTTGATCTTTCCGACCGATTTTAAGAGCTTCATGTCTTATTGTCTTTAAAACATCTTTCGATGGACCATTAACTCAGTTCCCCTGAGTTAAATTTTTCCGTGTCGCAGTTTTCAGTTTCTTCAAATGCAAGACTCTGGGAGTCGTGTATTCAGTTTCATCGATCATTTGTTTCCTCTTTAAATTTTTCTTCCATTCCTTCCTCGATGTTTAATTTCTCCGTGATATTATACATTGTGATATTATACATTGTAAAGTATGCCGTTCATAGTTGTAACCCTGACAGTGTTATCGCAAGCATTTATCGTACAGTAACCATAGCAGCAGAACCTTACTTTTTAGATACAGCGTTGAAGCGATGACGCTTGAAGGCAAAGGAGCACCATGGATTACTTGCCCGGAGGTTTGCAATGACATCAGTCCATCCTGAATATGTGATGGTATTGCCTCGATCGCTTCTTTTGAATCTCTCCCATGTACCAAAATCCATAGGAAACGAAGAGCTTTTGGTCAGGGTAGTATAGCGGACCGCCAGGTCCGAACAGTCGTAAGAAAATCGAATACCAGTCCAGCGTTTGGATCATTATCATTCTCGTGCAATGTCTATATGTTTGATCTTCGGTAGCATCTACGCCAGAAGGAACGCCTCTACACTCTTGGAATATTTCATTAATGTTATGTGTTGTGTTTTCGGTTATATTTATAACCGAATATGTACTCGTTAACGTTTGTTTTGTACCGTTACTACCGTATCTAGCCCGTCTACTAGTTGTCTGTTTTTGTTATTATTACGTCATACAGACAAAATAGTTCTTACATTTCGAATTTGATTCACCCCATCACTAACGTTCGCTACTGATGAGAGTTAGTCGAAAAGCTTTTAGCGAATAAATTAACAATATGAAGTTATTGTTTCGCGTCATCTACATGTAGCCCGTCAGAGTTTTTCATTCGGATATTGGAATCGATGGCGCGAGGTGTCGCAAGACCCTCAAATTCCCGTCCAGCGTCTCGAGTAGTATAATTCTCGTGCGTTGTAGAACCGACGGAAAAGTTCACTGACAAGAAATATCCATATTTCCGTCGGGGATCTCTTGAGAAATTGACTTAATTTAATTTGTAAATTGCTTCACCAGCCTGTTCAAATTTATTCAGATCAATCGTCACGACACTGTCAAAGCTGCCTCCAGACAACATTAACTGCCTCCTTCGAATGGACATATTACAGAATTGAAGTGGATTTTAGTTATAATTCACTGAGATGTCTTGCAACATATCTCTTTGTTCATATAATGGCACCCGTATCAATACGAGACGCCTTCATTGGGTTTCGCCATTGTTTTGTTAACGCTAATTATGCATGCTGAGTGGCTTTCCCTTATTAAAGCTGAGTATGTATCAGACTTGGACAAATATATAATTCTAGGTGTCTAATTTCACTAAATATGTGCAAAATGCCAGTAGTCTAAATCTAATCTAATTTGTGATATGTTCCTATGCTCTAATTCTAATCTGATTTGCCAAGGGCCAAAATTCTTAACTTCGAGTTCTTCAAAATCACAAATCACATCGCCGTCTGCATGGGGCCTGCGTGTTGGTGACCCCTGGTATAGTGGAGCTAAGCTTGGTGTGCAGACGTTAACCATTCTTTGATGCTAATGTGAATGCACTGTGATTTGATATGAACGAAACTTGATTTTGCTGTATTCACTTCTCATTTGGAAATACTGTATGTGTAGCTATAATTCTATTATAATCTAATTGGAAAATATTGTATAGCTCTAATTCAAATCCTAAAACAGATTTAATTCAAGCAAAAGACTATATATAGGAACTGCGTTAGTTTTCAATGTGTTCAATCATGAAATGAGTGACGCAATTTGGTACTAAGTTTCGAGCTGGGGAGTCAATGTTTAGCATGGTATTTCCCTTAATAAAGTTAAGTAGGCCTATGTATAGGTGCGTGCTAGGCTCCCGCAAAACTGATTTCACGCAAAAGTTGATGTTCATCATGAAATAGGTGACGAAATGTGGCATGGCTCATTGGCAAAATACAACCGCGTACCAATTTTCACGGTGGGGACTCAATGTTTAGCATGGTAATGTTTAGCATGGTAATCCCGTTATTAAATTTGAGTATGTATAGGTGCGTGCTATGCTGCCGCAAACAGAATTAACGGAATAGTCGATGTTGTACGGCGTTGGTTTTGAAGGTGTTCCATCGTAAAATGGGTGACGAAATTTGGTAGGTATGGTACTCCTTAATGATGTTAGCTAACACTGTGCCTAGTTTCGTAATTGGGACTGAATCAACAGAGATGTGAGTGTCAGTGATGAGCGGACTGTGATATTTTTCGGTCCAAGCCCGATCCTGAAATTTTCAATTCAGTCCTACTCCATCCTGATCCAAAAATATTTTCCATATTTACAGTCCAACTCCATCGTGATCCAAAAATATTTTCCAAATTTACAGTCCAAATCCATCCTGATCCAAAAATATTTTTGAAATATGAAGTCTAATTCTATTTCTGAAAATAAAACAGCAGAGAATAATCATGCTCTCATAAATATCCCTCGGGTCTGTTACAAGATGTATAATTCCACAGTTTGCGTACACTCAAACACTAAAGTGGGCCTACATGACAAAGCAATTTTCATTTCACATTTTAGCAGTAAATAACTAAACTAGCAAGATGGCGATCAATACCTCAATCATCACAGCATGAGTAATGAGCATGTACATCAGGGTTGTTCATAATAGCCTTTTCTAAAAATTTGACTGGCTAGTTAATAAAATTGTTAGGCCGGTATGAACAAATGCTGCACATCAAATTCGATTCAATTCCAGTCGGTAGAAGCGAAGTTATTACAGCTAGAAAATTTTCAATATACTAGAAACATATACATTTTTTCAAATCATACCGGTTGCCCGTCCCTGTGAAATAACCAAGTTTAGTAAAAAAATGGTGCATCACAAATTTGATTCAATTCCAATCAATGGAAGCGTGAAAAATATGGTATTTACTGTGGGAAATTCTTTCATTATTAATTATAGAGCTACAACACTATTTTGAAGAGCTTCTTGGAGGTAAGAACTTCAATATACAATTGAAAAGTATATTCATATAGAAATGAGCCCGAATATTTTCGGCTGGCACTCGTCAGGGCTAATCGTCAGCAACTAGTAGAGAATTGGAAAGAACATTGTATATCAACAAGTGTATCACAAAATATGACAGCCGGAAATATGTCATCAGAAAATATTCGGGCTCATTCCAATATGAATATAGGCTACTATTCAACACTATTTTTCTATCCCAAAATTTTCTACTTCAATGAACTCACCTACACCGGTTGGAATTGAACCAGTAGCATTTTTAGCCAGTAAAATTTGAAAAAAGAAGTTGTATATTTTTATACAACCTTATGTACATATACAAGACAATTAGTCACTGCACAACAAACTTGCCATAGCAGTTTGTTCCAAGAGCATATAAAATATTATCGACAAAAGAACCAGCCAAATCACAATATCTAGCTTAGCAACTGCTACTGTGCCGGACATTAACGATCAACTTGAACGAAACAAGTAAGAATGATGCCACGAAAAAGCAGATGGTAGCACCTCATCAAACATATTTATTTATTTTTCAACATGCTCCCCAAGACAATGACTGAATTTAGTGTCTGGGGAGAATGTAGGGTTTTCTTTTCTTTGTGACTGTGTTTCCACGGACACTAAAGACTCGCTCACTTGGAGCACTGGACGCCGGAATGCTCATAATACCCATAGCCAGTTTGGTAAGAGTAGGAAACGTATATCACCGAAGGGTGGCTCCAGAACCCCAAGACGTTAGTATTTGGGCCCTCACACATGTTTTTGACGTCCAGTCGACTGAAGTTTGTCTGAATGTATTTCGCCACCTCATCAGTATCGAGGTTACATTTTTCTGTAACTTCCTCTTGCCAGTCAAGAAAACGCTCAGCTAGACTCAGATCACCATCAATCTTCTTCTTTTTGGAAGCAGATCACCATCAATCTTCTTCTTTTTGGAAGCAGTGTATGAATGATCGTCCTCTGGTTTACTGTGGCTTGTAGTAGAATTGCCAGAAAAAAAGAGGACAGCAAGTTTCTAAAATGTCCATGAACCTTGGTTCTTTCATTCGGACTTAGTGGCACTAGGCCTTGGTATTTCGGATTCAAGAAAAAACCAAGACGATGCATGTCAATTATTTCAAATTTTTCACTTAAACACCTCAATCCCCTTATTTTTAGAAATGGCAATAACAAAGTGTTGGCGATGGTTGCATCGAAAGTTTAGGGGCATTATAAGACAGATATACCTTGTGAATAGTAGCATTCAATTCAGCCTCCAATTCCAATGTCTGCGTTTTGAACTCCTCCAGGAAAGTGATCAGGGTTTTCACTATAAAACAGTCAATGTTTTACAGTCTTTTTTCTTGGCCATTAGCGTTTAGCAGAGTGCAAATTTCCTGTTTGTTTGTTATGAACCGACTGCAACATTGTTAGGATGGAATTCCATCTTGTATCATTGCTTTGCTTCATGGAATGCTGCAAGTTGTTGTTGAGACCGGATCGCTTGAAATATGCAGCAAGTGATTTAATACTTTCTACTGTTGATCTGATCCCCTCAACCAGCGACACATTGTGTTCTGCAGTTGGATATAAAGTACTCATCTTGTTCAGCTGTAGAATATGAGTCAAGGTAGTCGAAATCATATGACATGCGCACGGCAATCTATTGAACATGGCCAAAGCAAGCTTTATATTGCTCCGGTTATCGGTGGTGAAAAAGCACCTTTGAGCAATTACTCCAGAATCTAATCCAACGCACAAACATGCTGACAAAATGTTGCGTCCAAGGTAATCACCGGTTTTGCTCTCCGTTAGCTCAGCCACTGTGGCAACTACTTACATCAGCCTGTCATTCATGCTGAAGTGAACGGTTAGATAGAGAAAGCTACGACTTCTCAAGTCCGTCCATACGTCAGTGGTTAGACCAGGGGTGGGCAAACTACGGCCCGCGGGCCGCATGCGGCCCGCAACACCGTTCTGTGCGGCCCGCGAGAGTCTAAAGAAACTTATTAAAAATATTGATAAAATGCGTACTAAAAATCGAATTAATGCAGGGACTTGATTAAACTTTTTCTTAGTATATTTCACCATGATAATTCTAAGGCAGTGGATCTCAATCTGGGGGAAGCGTGGCCGTTGGGGTCATGAAAGCATCTGAAGGGGATCGCGAAGCTTAGCTCAACTAGAAATTTTTTTCGCGCTTCGCGCGATTTATTTCTAGTTCATCATTCATCATTATTGCTCTGTATTTACTATGGATTTCATATTTAAAAATCTCTAATCATAGTCGTCGCCTCCCATGCCACCAAACTATCCGTTAGGTTTACTATAGCATCCTGGTTGCGTTTTGTGATAGACGATAAGGGGGCGCGATATCTACACATATAGTACAAGCGTGTTTCAAGCTAACATGATTATGATGCTGTCATCATGTCGTGTCCTGGAACTGAGCCCAAAGCGGAAGTAGTAAATCTATGAACAGATCACTGCTCACAGATTTAAATTTCAATCCTGTTCTAAGAATCGGGACAACAGACTTTCATCTCTATAGTTTTGACAAATTGGTTATTTAGGTCGACCAGCCGATGAAATCTCGCCATTGTTTCTGGCTCGTGTACGATATCATCATAGCAATGTTTGGTTTGTTTCAAATAAGCGTATATATTATCTCCATATCCTGACTATATAACCAAATACCAGCAATATTGCGTTTGGGTTTATGATCTCAATTTTATATAGTGCGGCCCGCAAATGAATTCAGATGTTGAATGCGGCCCGCGAGCTCAAAAGTTTGCCCACGCCTTAGTTAGACCAATGCAGCCATAATTCCTGATTGCGATTTTCAAATTCTCCTTCAATTCAACTATGCCTTCATCGCTCTTACTGCAAGCATGCCGTTTAACTGTGAACCTCGAGGGCAAGATATCTGTTGCTCGCACCCGACCATGCTTGGCACCAATCTCAATGAGAACATTCGCCAGCTCTTCAATGCCACCGCCTTCTATAGCTGAGAAGGGGCGAATATCCTTAACAATATATGAGATAGACGCATCCAACAATTTCTTTTTGGTTGCCGCTGCAAGTACTACTTTTGAATTGAAAAAGCCGGTGATTCTCCTTTGACCGTCCTGACTTTCCTGTTTTGCAGCTTTGCAATAAAGCTGCATATGGTTCCTTAAATGGGTAGTGCCACTAGTCCCTCGATCATGCTTCAAAGGCTCGTCACACAAAGTATACAAAACGTACCCTATGTCCTTCTGGCTCTCGGCACAATTCAAAAACCCAAAATTACTCCAAAAAGCGCTTTTTGGCTTTATCATGGGTTACTTTCACGTAATTTCCTTCCTTCAACATTTTCACAACACTGTTACTCGCACTCATATTGTTCAGACGTAAAAATGCTATCGCTATCGTACAACTATAATATAAGAAAACTAATTCAGTGAAATTTGAGCATTGCAAACCCTCAAGATTGAAACCCTCTGAAAAATGTTAACACTAACTAATAACGACATGCCTTTGATAATCTTAACATCTTCCGCCTGTCTTCACTACTGGCCTACTGCCACAGTGACACGCGTAAATACGGCGAACGCAATCGACAATGTTGTCGTGATTTCGTGACATTTGCGAAATTGAAACCTGCTTTCAAGCTCACCCACTTGGATGGCTTTCACGCGGGGCCTTGCATTACTAAATACCAACTGACTCCCATTACTAAATACCAACTGGCTGGAGTAACAGTTCTTCTCTCCCGCCGCCCGCACTTCTGGTTGCAAAATCAGCGTACCCCAGTCCGGAATTTTTCATGCTAAAAGTTTAAAGGCCGTATCAGACGAGGCGATGCCGGCCGATAATTTCTCTACTATATCATGTGAGAGATCGTTGCACTTAATTAGTTTCAGAAGGCGTTGACCTGTTGCATTTAAACCTGCTCGGGGATGATTGACATCTGCGAATCGGTTTTTTGTTGTTGTACAGGTCAGGTACACTGTACATTTGTACAAGTGTACACCGTGTACAGTGTACAAGTCCATACTACCGTATTATGATCAGTGATGGGCGGATAGTGATTTCTGAGAATCCGAATCCATCCGACAGCTCAAAGCTCTGAGGAGCAACCCTTCCGAATACGAACAATCTCATCCAAATACCCATGCGAATCCGAAAAATCTTGCCCATAATTCAGAAAATCCGAACAGAATAAATATTCCGAAGAATCCCAATTGTGCAGCGGAGCTAGATACATTTAGGGCCTAGAGTTGGCTGGTTTCTATTTGCTTGGACCTTTGACAGAACAACTTTAGAGTGCTACCAGTCCTATAACAAGGGGTACACTGTCCGTTTTGGTTGTTGAGCTGACGATTTTTTCGTTCGACTTGTAGTCAAAAGTCACGTCTGGTCAAAATTATCCAGAAACAAAGTAACAACTAGCCGAAAATATTCGAAATTAATTCTGCAATATGGTTATGATGTCCGTCCAATGTGTTCATGCCGCAATGTCTTGTCGAATGAAACCTTCTCGGAACCATGGTAGTATGGTATTTGTAAGGGTGGGTCAAAAAAGTTGAAAGTAGCACGAGTTTTGAATGCCATGATAGCTGTAGAAGAATGTGCGCGTGCTGGTGCTACTCGAAGGTGGTGGGGGCATCCGATTTTGCAACGCCGGCCTATACTGGATAAGTGGAGCAGCTCAATAATTTAGTACTACATCGTAGTAATTCGTTTCGAAATGCCTCGCCAGAAGGTCCGTCCGCCAAACGGCTTGAGCAAAAGTGACGCTATTCAAGTCTCGACACTGGTTTATATATGGATACGCATGAGCGCATCTCCCACTTCTCTCATCGCCGGCGATGTCGCCGAGCTAATTGACACTGTCAATTAAAATCGGCGGCGATTCGGCCGATGGCAGCGATGATAAAACAAACACTAAAGGCTGTATCAGACGAGGCGATGTCGGCGGGGCGTTAGTGTTTGTTTTATCATCGCTGCCATCGCTGGAATCGCCGGCGATTTTAATTGGCAGTGTCAATTAACTCGGCGCCATCGCCGGCGATGAGAGAAGTGGAAGATGCGCTCATGCGTAACCATATATAAACCAGTGTCGAGACATGAATAGCATCACTTCTGCTCAAGCCGTATGGCGGACGGACCTCCAGGCGAGGCTTGGCGAAATGAATGACCTCTTTCGTTTATTATAGAGATCTTACGATAAAATGGAGACTGACTTCCTCGAATTGTTAATTAGCGAGGTGGCGAAACGTCCGATTATATATGACACGAGACGACGGGATTATTACAACCAGAATATAAAGAACTTTGCATGGCGCCAAATCGCTGAAAGTTTGAAATGTTCAGGTAAAATCTATATACTTTTTATCACCAAACACAAATAATTGAACTAGAGAGTCCAATATGATATGTTATAATGTACAAGACGAAGCATCAATTCATCTAATTTATAATTATCAAACAGTGTTTAAGGATTAGCATGCCACATCACTGATATCTTTTCCCAGTTGACATGAACTAGGTAGACCTACTGCAGATTTTAAAATATTGGAGGAAAAACACTTTATGGGCGTTATGAAGTGAATAGGTTGAGAGAATGAGCCTCTCTGCATACGAGTACATGTAGTAGTTAGTAACGTCATGAATGACAGTGCAATATTATTATATATTAGTATGCTGAGGTGAATGATAAATTGGTTTGTGGAAGAAGCAGCTCAAGTAACATTGACAGTAAGTTCAGTTAGTTGAATTGTAATCATGAGGGTGACATTTTCAGAGCAACAGGTGCGTGTCAAATGGAAATCTTTGAGAACCAGATTTACAAGAGAACAGAATAATATGAAGAACTCCAGCAAGTCTGGTGCAGCGGCCAGCACATCATCAACGTGGCAATATTATCAGCAACTGCAGTTTTTAGTGGCGCCAACCATGCCTCGGCAGTAGGTGACAAAATCTGTATCATAGAAGCTACTAACTGTGTTTGGTGTCTCATTTTTGTAGGACAAATTCGAACATGGACACAATTAACATGTCTGATTTTGGTTGTATTGATTCCGAAGAGGACCATCAGCCATCGTCAGATTCTCATCTCGAAGTTGCGCATGACGGTGGTATCACGCCGGTTACTGAACAGGGAGATGTGAATGGTAGTGGTAACAAACTTACATATCGCCGAGGTTATAATACTCCAAATGCTTTGCACTACACAATTGATGCAGTTGAGCAAATGAGATATTAGGTGATAAGATTGCTCCTCATTAAACAACGGCCAATTCCCGATCTCCTCTGTACAACCCAGTGACAGGAAGAGTCGATTAATTTCAAACCTTGATGAAGTGCTCAATACTGAATGCTGTAAGAATGATTTTCTTTTTCCAGGTTGCACACCATTGAATAGGAAAAAACAGAAGAGAGGTCATAAAAGAGGGATTTCGTCAGATGTGGCTAGTCTTATTGCAGATCTGAAGGAACCATCACCAGGTGACTATTTATTTAAGCATAAAATACTTGAGCATTATCTGATATCCCGAATTTGCTTCAGAATATGACGAAGATGAACTCTTCATGGCTGCTATGTGCAAGAAGTTGAAGAGACTGACGGATTATGTACATAAAAGCAATGTCCAAATGAAAAATCATGCTCTTATTGAAGAAGCATTAGCTGTGCAGACCGATGCAGATATTCCGTTGTCATCATCTGTGTCAATGAACTCAAAACACTGATTTTCTGATGGTTCAACTTGACTCTTCTCATATTCTCAAAATGCGGAAATGACTTGACTCGGCTTGGGCTTCTAGTATTTGAACTCGCGATTTCGGTGCGGTACCTATATAGTATTCCTGCGGATACTGATACAATTTGTTATGTTCTTGATCTTGGTTGAACAATAACTCAATGCGACGAGGTTGCAATATGAAATCAGTATATTAAACAGCAGAATGACTTGTTGACAGCGACACGATCCAGAGTGCAGTTAAATGAAAGACCACGAGACAACAGAACACAGGGTATAAATACAACGCAAGGCACACGAGGAAATAATGATTGGCGCTAATTACTAGTCCTATACAAAATAGAGTGAACCGATACCAACGTAAATGCACGAACATAACAGTCCTCCCCTGTAAGTTAAAGGGTACAAGGAGATTCACGTCGGCCGATAGAAATCTGTTTGTTTTCTATTTCTAACGGGGTAACGTCTACCCGACGTACGAGCAGGACTAGCTACAGGACGTTGTGCCCTATTACTGACCAATGGTTGCTCAGCTTGGGACTGTTGAGGCTGAGCAACTTCCTGTGTGGCTGTATCATTGCCAGCTGAAATCAAGCGTGGTTGGAGTTGGTTTTTGTGCCTTCTCCAATACCCATGATCTGTTTTTATAATGTACACAACACGTCCCAGTATTTCCGTTACCACGCCAGCAACCCACTTTGGTCCGCTCCGGTAACTGCGAGCGTAGACCGAGGAACCAATCTCGAAATGAGTGACTGATTGTCTAGGCGTAACGGGCTTCGATTTGTCGAAGGGCGAGCACAAACTTAACAAATTGCGCGGCTGCCGACCATGTAAAATCTCGGCAGGCGTTTTCCAGTCTATGCCCGGGTGCGGTGCACATCGGTATGTAGCGAGAAGTGTTTGGAGAGCGAAGTTGAGATCTTTTCCCCCGTCGCAATTTTTTGTTAATCCAGCTTTTAAAGTCTGGACGAATCGCTCCGCTTCCCCGTTTGAGGCAGGGTGAAAAGACGGTGATACGATATGGCAGATTGCCAAATTGGAGCAAAACGTATCGAATTCATTCGATGTGAATTGCGGCCCGCCATCCGTGACAATTGTTACGGGCAAGCCTTCAATAGAAAAGACTTCCCGCAAAGCGTTGACTACACACGAGGTTGTGGTAGATCCGACATTCATTACTTTAACGAAAGGATATTTCGAATGCGCATCGACGATGACAAACATTTTGTTGTTTATTGGACCTGCGAAATCCAAGTGAATTCGATCAAAGCTTTCGGAAGTTTTGGGCCATTCGCGATACTGACGATCAGGCGCTTTCATTACCTTACGGCAAGCGTCGCAACTCTTAACGAGATTTTCAATGTCGCGATTAATGGAAGGCCATGCGATGTAACGTCGAGCCATCTGCTTCATTTTCGCGATACCCCAGTGTCCTTCGTGCAACAATGATAACACTCGCGAGCGAAGTGACTGCGGAATTACTACGCGCTGAAAACCATCAATATTGAGCATAACTATGTCTTCGTGCAGAGAAAGCGAATGTTTGCGAGTCGAAAATCAAGAAAAATCATCGATGTGCGTCTTTGGATTCCAATTACCATGAGTGACAGATAATTTTACTAGTTTCATGGTTTTGTCCTTCAGCGTCGCGTCGCGAATTTCATTGCAAGTTAACGGTAAGCCATCGAATGCCATATTAATAGCGTGAACGATCTCCGCGTTTTCGCGAATTTCCAGTTCGTCAAACTCAGGGTCTGGACCCTTTGGTAGGCGAGATAAACCGTCGGCGTTTCCGTGCTGATTAGTCGGTTTATAGCGAATATCGTATTGGTAAGCCATGAGCGTTAGTGCCCATCGCTGTAAGCGTTGCGCTGTAATCACGGGAATTTTCTTGTCTGGCGAGAAAATAGCTAAAAGCGGTTTGTGGTCCGTCACGAGCGTAAATTTTCTACCATACAAGAATTGACGAAATTTAGTGACTCCGTAAATGATTGACAGAGCTTCCTTCTCGATTTGAGAGTAGGATTTTTGCGAATCTGAAAGTGTTTTCGATGCGTGCGCGATCGGTCTCTCTTCGCCATTGTGCTCGATTGAGAGGACAGCGCCAATTCCGAATTGAGAAGCATCAGTTGACAAAATGAGCTGCTTGTTTACATCATAATGAGCTAACTGCGTAGCGTCGATTACGTCGTTTTTGAGAATGCGAAAAGCTGCGTCACAGTCCGTATTCCAAATGAATTTCGCGTCTTTTTGAAGAAGACGGTACAAGGCAGCGGCTTTATTCGTGAAATTAGGAATAAACGCGCGATAATAATTTACTTTGCCCAGGAATGCCTGTAGCTGGCGAACATCCTGAGGTTTAGGCACCTGTTTGATTGCTTCAACGGATTTGTGAGACGGGCGTTTGCCGTCCTTGTCAATTATGTGACCAAGGTACTCGATACTACTTTTGAAAAATTCACATTTAGCGAAGTTGACGGTGAAACCGTATTCGGTGAGGCGCTCAAAGAGTAGCGATAAGTTGCGAAAATGATCGCGTTCATCAATGCCAGTAACGATTATGTCATCGATAAAACTAGCAACACCGGGTAAGCCGGCGATCATGGCATCAATACAGCGTTGAAAATTTGCGGGACTAGATGCGACTCCGAAACACATGCGTCGATAACGGAATAGACCGAATTGCGTGTTGATGACACACAAATTCTTCGCATCATCATCTAATTCTAGCTGAAAATAAGCTTCGGCAAGATCAATTTTCGAGAAAATACAACCACCCTGTAACTTGTGAAGGATTTCATCTAAGGAGGGCAGGGGATGTTGATCTATCTGAATCTGTAGATTCAATGCTTTGAAGTCACCACAAATGCGTACTGATCCATTTGATTTAGTGACGGCAACAATTGGTGCTGCCCAATCACTGTAATTGATTGGTTCGAGGATACCTTGATTGACTAATCTATCCAATTCGGTTTGAACAGCGATTTGCCTTGCGAAAGGCAAAGGGCGTGGCTTGTTGAATACGGGCTTGGCATTAGGTTTCAAGTGAATAGTCACCTTTGTCTTGGTGCATCGTCCTAGTCACCTTTGTCTTGGTGCATCGTCCTAACATATTAGAGAAAACGGAGGGAAATTTGGACTGAAAAGATACCAATTTGTCGTTCGAATCAGAAATGTCAATAGTATTACATGATTGCGATTTGACCATCTGCGAGGAAATTGCATCCAAAGCAGACGTTCCCTTAGCGGTCATGGAGAAAGCATCGCTCCAATCAAGACCAAAAATGTTTTTTGCCCACGGTGTTCGTCGAGAACCACCAATTTTAAGCCAACTCGAACTTCAGAACCCACCTGCACGCTTACAGTGCAAATACCTTTCACTTTCAGTGGCTTGTCGCCATACGCTACGAAAGAGCAATGGTATGCTGAGAGTTTCGGAGAGCCCAAAGTTTTGTACCCAGTCAATCCCACCATGGCGGAGGGTGCACCAGTGTCCCACTGTGTCGGCAACGGAATGCCGTTGATGCTGGAGTTTATCCAGAGCTGGTTTCCTACGCGTCGATATAGTTGATCGATGTCGAAGGAGAGGAGCGGCACTGCGCAGAAATTGACGGATGTGACCTGTTGCGTGATACTAGGTTTGGTAGACATGCACACAGGTTTGATATGACCTTTACGACCACATTTCTGACATACGGCATGTCGATATTGACAGTCTTTTCTCTGGTGATCGATGAAACAGCGGCTGCAGGATTTCAGTCTTTCCGGAAAGTTACCCTGGATGGATTTGGAAGGTTTTTTCCCCTTCTGATAACTTCCAGTCATTTTGTTGACGATGGAAGTATCTCTACCGTTACTCTCGCCCTGGATAACCCTATCAGTTTCCAGCGTTCTCACGTATGTTGCGGCTACTTTGAGAACGTCGTCGAGGGATGGATTGGTTTGTGTTAGACAATGCCGTCTCACATCCGCGTGCGGCGTTTCTTTAATGATGAGATCGCGCATTAGCTCATCAACGTAGCTCTGATCACAGCCATCTCTTGAGCATGTGAAGTTGCAATCCTTGGAGATTCCGCGTAGAGTAGCGATCCAATCAGCATACGATTGTCCCGGCTGCATTTTGCAATTGTAAAATTCGTACCTGGCAGCTTGCACATGAATTGAGTCTTTGAAGTGTGTAGACAACTTCTCAGTCAACGCGTCGAACGTTTGCGTACTGACATCAGCAGCACCAAACAAATTACGTAGGAGCGAGTACGTTTCAGGTCCAACCCATGAGAGTAGCCACGCTCTTTTCTTCTCCATATTGGAAATGCCGTAAATTGCTAGGTGATGGTTGAATCGCTGAAGATATTGGTCCCATTTCTCCTTTGATTTTACAAATGAATCAAACTTGGGAGCGGTAGCTTCAGATGTTGATGCACCGGGATTCAACCTCTGCGTTAATTGCGCCATTTCTTCTTTGTGCTGAGCATTTTGCTGCTTCATGTCTTCTCTGTGCTGTGCCATCTCTTCTTTGTGCTGTGCGCGTTGTTCCGCCATCATTTCCTGCTGCTTCTCCAGCAGCTTCAGTATACCTGAATCCATGCTTTATCTTCGTCGCAGAAATAACTATGAATCCGACTTCTGACACCAATTGTTATGTTCTTGATCTTGGTTGAACAATAACTCAATGTGACGAGGTTGCAATATGAAATCAGTATATTAAACAGCAGAATGACTTTATGACAGCGACACGATCCAGAGTGCAGTTAAATGAAAGACCACGAGACAACAGAACACAGGGTATAAATACAACGCAAGGCACACGGGGAAACAATGATTGGCGCTAATTACTAGTCCTATACAAAATAGAGTGAACCGATACCAACGTAAATGCACGAACATAACACAATTAAAAACATTTATACGCAAAGTATATCTCAAGACATCGGTGATGGGAAAGAACACCAAAAGGGCTTTCCACAGTGCGAAGTTTCCGGTAGCCAATTTAACATGGGTATGAGTACGACCGTGAATAGCAAAATGCTTGAAAACCTATGGATTAGACTTATAAGAAATCAGTGTGTTATGTGGTCAGGACCAGACTTGAACATTTCTAGAAAATTTTCAGCTTTTCAGACTTGATTGGAATTAGATCTACCCAAGATTTTCAAAATTGGACAAGGATTAGAATTAGAGCTACACAGCCTTTTCCCAATTGGATTAGAATTACACAAGTTTCTTCAAATTAGATTAGAATTAGGGCACAGTAGATTTCCAAATTAGATCGTAATTATACTGACTGCGCAAAAATCGGATATTGAATAAAGTGAACACAATTCATGTAACGGCAAGTTATATTGCATTACCAGAATACAAAACATTGTTCTGCCAAGGCAATGACCCACTTTCGCAGGTAAAGTAGGTCTTGAAGGTGTCTCTGACGTCTTCTGCCCGCCTGCTAATTCTGCCACCAGAACCCATGATCGGAGAATATACTTGTGGCTCGGATCTCCATTGACCAGGGTAAAATTCTCCCATCTCATCTTCCCGATCCACAAACCCCGAATCCCAGTAAAGGGTGTGTTCTCGCAAGTAGTTGTGCAACACAGTGCATGCCTGCACAACTGCATCAGCACGTTCAGGAGCCAGGATTATAGGTCGCCGAAAAATTCTAAATCTCGATGACATGATACCAAAAGCATTTTCAACCGTTCTCCTCGCTCTTGAGAGTCTATAGTTGAAAATTCTCCGGCTGTCGTTCAGATTTCTGCCAGGAAAAGGTCTCATCAAATGTGTTTGAAGAGAGAACG
This sequence comes from Botryllus schlosseri, assembly GCF_051294905.1. Taxonomy (NCBI): domain Eukaryota; kingdom Metazoa; phylum Chordata; class Ascidiacea; order Stolidobranchia; family Styelidae; genus Botryllus; species Botryllus schlosseri. Next base: position 4,249,644 of record NC_137245.1, read on the forward strand.
CTTCATCCCCAACATAAACAAATGGTGTTGGCGATACATTGTTGGGCAGGGGCTCATCAGAAGGGATATTCAGTTGATTTTGCTTGAGCCTCTGTCCAAAAATAGATCTTCGAAATATGGTTGAATCGGATTCCTTCCCATATGAGCCACAATCAACCGCAATGAAACGATAATTTGCATCAACCACTGCCATAAGGACAGTGCTGAATGTTTTTTTGTAGTTAAAAATTGTGAGCCGGAATTTATCGGTTTCTGCATGAGCACATGCATCCCGTCGATGCTACCAATGCAGTTGGGAAAATTCCAAAGGTTGGAAAATTCCCGAGCAATTCTTCGCCACATGGCTTCATCGGGCACTTTCATTACCATCGGATGCAAGATGTGCCATAAAGCTTTGCACGTGTCAAAGACGATAATCCCGACAGTATTGCTTCCGCAACGGTACGAGAAGCCTATTTTCTGGTAAGAGTCACCAGTCACCAGAAATCTGTAAGTGATACAAGTATAACAAAAACAGTTTTTAAAAGTGCCAAATAGGCAATATTTGTTCATACCGTAGTGTGATGGCCAACCTTTCGGCTGGTGGAATAGGTCTTCTCATAACAGTAGTCTGTTTCCTGATGTGAGGTGCAACCAGACGGAGTATCTCCTCAAAACGAGTCGGAGTCATCCTAAAATATACCTGGTAGGATGACTGCCTTTCCAGTCTCAATTCCTGTACCAGTCTGTGAAACTCCCCTAAAAATAATCATGGTAGTATTTTACAACGAGAAAAAAACTATTGAGCTACTTCACTTACCCAGTATAGGCCGGCGTTGCAAAATCGGATGCACCCACCACCTTCGAGTAGCACCAATACGCGCACATTCTTCGGCAGCTATCACGGCAGTCAATACTCGTGCTACTTGCAATTTTTTTGACCTGCCCTTACAAATGCCAATACTACCATGGTTCCGAGAAGGTTTCATTCGACAAGACATTGCAGCATGAACACATTCAACAGGCATCAGAATACGGTAGTGTGCTGTACAGTGTACATTTTACATTGTACAACGACAAAAACAACCCGATCGCATATGTCAATCATCCCGAGAAGGTTCAAATGCAACGGGTCAACGCCTTCTGAAACTAATCAAGTGCAACGATCTCTCACATGATGGTAGAGAAATTATCGGCCGACATCGCCGGCATCGCCTCGTCTGATACGGCCTTAACGCTCCGCCGACATCGCCTCGTCTGATACAGCCTTAAGTCCAACCGGGTTCAATTTTTTTTTCAAAAATCACGATCCGGATCCAACGAAAATACCCCATAATCCGGATCCTGTCCAATCCAAGTCCAGTCCAGTGCTCATCTCTGGTGAGTGTACATCAGTGATGAGCATCGGACGAACTCGGATAGCGTTCGGACCGGATATTGACCCATTTTGTGGCAGTCGGATAGGATTCGGATATTACCACAGATTTTTTTCGGATATTGTCGTATATAGTTTTACTTTTGATACTGATATTTCCGGATAGTTGCAACCAGATGTGAGTTTTGATTACAAGACCAGTGAGTTTTGATTACAAGACCACAGAAAAAAAATCATCAATCCGATAACCAAATACAGACAGCTGACACCTTGCAATGTGACTGGTTGGTAGCACTCTAAAATCTTTGCAAGAGTCCAAGAAAATATATATCATCTACCGCCACTACCATTCAAGAATAGACAATATTATAAGGTCAACCATGTCATCACTTTAATCTGCTAAAACATCAAGCATACCAGACTTGCCAGTCCAACGATATATATTATGTGAACAGATAAAAAACAATAGTTTGATCGGACATGACCTCTCCTAAACTAGTTATCACCAGTAAGGTATTCTTGCAGAGCAGTGTCTCAAGTTCACCAAAATTGAAGGTATTTTTTCGATATCAGTCGCGGAACTGCATTTGCTTCCCGCCTTATACGCTGAACGCCGAAAAAACGCTCACGTAAATCAGTCTGAAATTCTTAGCTAAACGGTGACCAATGTTGATGACTGTGACTGATTTAGCGGAACCTGAAAATTAGACAAATGTGCAGACCCATGAATCCACGCGCTTGCGCACTGCTTGAAATACGTCAACTTCAGTAACGTGCGGTGAGGATCATGGCTGGTGAGGCACGGACCCCCCCCCACACACACACACACACACGCACGTAAAGTAGCCTACCTGATAAAGAGATCATAGTTTTATGATCAGTTTTATCATTGTTCCCCTCCGCGAGTGTGTGGGACGATCATCTATCATTTAAGTGTTTCTTCAATAAGCTGTTATTGAGGATAAAGAAGCTTCCCACCAGTTATTGCAACCTCTGAACCAATCCAATTTGCTCAATTTGCTGTCTGACACATAATATAGCGTTGGGGTAGAGAGCCCTGAAGTACGGGGCTCAGTGGTCTGGCTCACACCAAGAAAACTATCCGAAATTTTCCCAGTTTGATTGGGCCATCGGAAAGCAATTGAACTGTAAACGAATGGAATAATGAGTTAATGACAAGGCCTTTATTTAACATTTCCAATATAGCTATGAAACTGTACTCGCATGAAACATCGACGAGGGTGTCATTATCATCGTCATATTCATTCTTAGGACATTATACCTGTTATTGATGCTGATTTATTTTTTTATTTTATGCTGATATAATTTTTTTTATTTTAAACACGGAAGTTTCAGGATATCCCCGACATATACCTTCAACTTCACTGCTTAATGGATACGGTTCAAGATCCATAAGACCTCCCCCTGTTTTCCAAGCTCGCGTTTTCTTGATGCATTATCTTGTTTCGCTTTAGTTTCCATGTTTTTTCCACAAGGATTGCAAGTTCTTTGTGGTACGAGGACACTCTCGGCCCATCGCATTCAAGTCTACAGTTAATTCTGCCCATGCTTTGCATTTTGTTGTTGACTTTCTCTGTCAGTCTTCTTACATTCGGACTCGATCAACAATTGCATCTCGCTCCGGGAGTAATTAATTAATCTGTTCCTATTCATTTCTCCTGTTGTTTCTAAGATAACTGCTGAAAATGCAAAATATACATTGATACCTCCAGAATAAACCAGAATTGAAAGCTATAGCCTTGTGCAGAGGTCTCACACACGCGGCCCGCATGCGGCCCGCCGGAGCATTTTGTGCGGCCCGCGACGACATTTTAGATTTTCATTAATTTGACAATATATCTTTTCAGGTTATAAAGTGAAAATTCCCTCTTAAATTGCTCCGAAAGCCTGAAACTATTCATCAAACTTCACTATCACATCAATTGCAAACGCTACCATGCAGTGGAATATGCACTATTTCGCCACATTTCCAATTCACGATGACAAAACCTGACCCTTAACGACTCGCGACTGAAATTTGTGAGTTGGACTTGGACGTGACCTAGCTTTCTTAGAATTACTCAGACTCGGGCTAACTCGATAGAAAAATGAAAAAATGAAAATGACTCGAGTGGACTCGGAATGCCTTGAATTTGTTAGAACCATGGACGCAACAAAGTAATCGCGTATCAGGGGAATAGTAATAGATCAGAAGGTCGCAGCTTGGTATTTCGCAAACTAAGCAAGTAGTTACGGCAATCATTGGCAATCTGTTAGTTATATCTTTGGTCGCTATTAAGGCCACTTAAAGTTATCGAGTGCCGTTTTGGTACGCTCCAACGATGTAACAACAATGGGCCGTTCGGCGTTCCGACATTTCAATCACTAGGACAGTGCTTTTCAACCTGTGTGACGGTTCGCACTTGTGCGAATGAAAAAAATTGCAGTGCGAATGACGAAGGTGGTGCGAATGGGGCGAATGAAAATCCCGGTTGAGTGCGAATGACGAAGGTGGTGCGAATGAAAATCGCGGATGAGTGCGAATGAAAATAGTGAACAATAATTAGTAATTTTTCTGACCTGGAATAATTCAAAAAAACCTAATAGGAAATTCAAGGGCAGCGTAACTTTTCTTGTTGCGACGCCATTGTATAAACTTGTTTAACTTACGACGCACCACTAATCGTATCTCACCCAAGCCGTAGTGAATTGATATTTTCGCACTATAATTATTACGTAACGAAAAGCCTGGTTTGGAAACTGGTGTAGTGGCAGACATACAGTATATCAGCCCGTCTGAGCCTGCGTCAGGCTGGAAAAATGACGTCAAATTGACTGTCTGCTGTCTTTCGCTAAACAATCATCATATTTTCGTAATAACTGTTCGATTAGTGCGAGGCACGGGGATAGTAGTAAATACCATCATTACAGACTCACATTTGCAAGTTACTGTGACTCAAATTTTTACCTCTTCAAGGTTTATTAAAGTATGGACCGTTTATTAAAGTATGGACCGCAAAGGGATAATTTTGGGTCGACACCGTGCCAGAGCTATCTGTTAATATGCGTGTAATGTTTGTTGACTTTATTGCAAAAAATTATGTTCATTTCGAGGCCAACCACTTCAGCGTCGGGTCACAGGAAGACGTAAAGTTTTGGCGTCGACATAAACATTCGATATGGATATGCCCCGTTTTCGGCACGGAATAGTCCCGTTCTTGCAATCTGAGTAGACAGTGGTACAGCTGCGACATGCAGAAGAATTTATTTCACCCTAATTTGAAATCGCGTACGTCAGACATATTTTGTAGAGCGGTGTTGGATTGAATTGTGGTGTGCGCGTTCTTTATGTCATACATGTTCGTAAAATCGTAGCATACTACTGTAATATTGCAAATGAATTCCTTTTCATGGGTGAGGCTGCGGTCGCGAGATGCCACAAAAACTCTGATTTTGGTGGTAGTCTAAAAAACTGCTTTAAGGTTTTAAACTGTTATGAATTCTCAAGATAGATTGAGCTAAAGAGCACAGCATCATGAGCTTATTTGCTCTTTCCACATAGGCTTTCCCGCAAGACAGAAAATGGGAAATCTAAAAAAAAAGTGTGAGCAAGGTATCATCAGGTAGCGAGCCTCAACACAAATAAGTGGGGTTTTCATCCTTTCGACATAGGCCTATACTGTAGTCTCCCAGACATTTTTGTCAGCTCTCAAAATCGATTTCTTCCAGCAAGCATTTTTCACTCGTGAATAATACGCTGTATTTCGGATGGTGTGTAGAACAGATTTCAAGACCTGACTACACCCAAGCACTAGTAGACGTTCTTGTACAAAACCCAAAAACTTGTTGGGCCGAGAAGGGTTTTACAATCAGACTTATTTCAGTAAATGATGGTTATTTATATTTATTTCGATTGCATTTTTAGCGATGGTGGTGCCTGGTGCCCATACTAATATAAGTATACGTTGCATTACCTCGCGCGCGGCGCGAAGAACAATTTTGAATAGCGTCAATCTGCTTGAAAATATATTGTTTATGTTGAGTTAAGAAAGACTTTTGAGCCTGCTTCAAGTCTTCAAAATTCCGGATATCTAGGCATATTTTAGAAATTCCTCTCGGTCCCGGACGCAGATTTTTCAGTGAAATTCCGGACATGTCCGAGAAATTCCGGACGTATGGCAACCCTAGCATAAGATACATAGTAGCCAATTTGTTGCACATCTGAACAAATAAATGTTATATTTTCATCTTTCTTTTTGTATAACAATATTCGGTTAGTTTGTGCGAATGAAATTTATTTTACAAAAAAAGTGCGAATGAAGCTCAAAAAGGTTGAAAAGCACTGCACTAGGACACATTCATTAGCATATTTATATTATATTTATATTTTTTTCTGCTCCCATATATTTGAAGATATTTGGTCATGAGATTAATAGCCTAATTATCAGAAGTATATCCAAATCCTGGATTGAAAATGCAATGCCCAACTTAAAAATGTTTTGATATCAGATCAGTCTCTATTATCAGTCTGTTAAATTCAAAATATTCATAGTAGCTGCAAAATTATAACCTGGTAGCTTTTATGATGGCATCATACATTTGTCCGCCCATATGGTGTCTATATCTTATAATTAATATATATCAAGTATATCAAGTACAACAACAATTCTATTCAAACGGTAATAAAAAATTTGATTATTCTTTTCGTGCCAGGTCAAAATTGATACAAGAGTAAATCACATTTTGATGCTGTGTGTTTACTGTCAGTCTGCTCACTTTCCACAGGACAATTCATTACGGCCAAATAAAGCCTAGTTGGAAAGACATAGAATACCCCTATAAATGCTGCGGCCCGCGGCGTCGTCATAACTGGAAAACTGGCCCGCGAGCACATTTGAGTTTGAGACATCTGGCCTAGTGCAAATAAAGAATATGTACAATGTGTACATTGTACATGTAATTCAAAAGTACTCTCTAATGCAGAATTTGAATTCGAACAGTTCTGCGTAACGTAGTGGTTGAAGGGGACAGAGCTGTTGCTTCGACAAATCCTCCAAGTACTCAACATCATCATCATCCAGACGTTGACGTGTTGCGATGGCAAAGTTGTGGAGGCAGAAGATTGCGACAATAGCTGCGTATGAATTCTCTAGTGCCATGGTTAAAGGTGTATACCGGAGGGAGCGAAATCTCTTCCTCAAAATTCCAAAGCTTTGTTCGATCCTTGATCTGGTCTTCGCATGAGTATAATTGTAATGACGCTCTTTTTCTGTGGTTGGTGCACATACTGGAGTCATAAGATACCGCCGCAATGCACACCCTACCGCCGCAATGCACATCCTCTATCTCACAAAAGCAACCCTTCTTATAATTGGTCCCGAATTATTGAATTTCAAAGATGCGACTATCGTGACAACTTCCAGGCCACCGACAAACAACATTTCTAAGTGACCTACTCGCATCACAGACGGCTTGAACATAATTCAAAAACCAACCTTTGCGATCACGACAAACCTCGGCTTATTCTCCTCCAGGGGAAACTATGGGTGAGTATAATCTATGCAACCAATTACCGATGGAAAGTGACTGATTTTATGGAAATATACCTTCGTTCTATCTAAATTGACAGTGAATTTGCTGAATTGAGATTTCTGTCTCGTAATGCACCTTGAAATCCTGTGTACTACCCGGTTTGGCGGCTTACGCCCACCAAGTCGCCATCTGTACGTTGGAAGTGACCTGTTGCATAGAATCGCAATGTCAGTAGCTGCTGTAATTTTGGCACAGCATGATTGTGCTGGTTCAGTTCTAAATCGCTTTCAATTACTGCTACAATATCCAAGGTTGATTTCATGCAAAATCTAAATCGATCTTGCAACTCCAGATCTGACTATTTTTTGAGTGGATTCTTCAAATCTTCCAGGTAACAGCGTTGCGGTCTACTCTCCTCGCATAATTCATCCAAAAGCTCAATTACGTCCATGTCTGTCAACTACCTATAATATACTTCCCGAGTTGAAAAATTGTTAAATCCAACTGTTATACATGATAGGCTACTACACAGTAAACTTCAAGGCGAGCATCTATGCACAAAAAAATCACAATATTCGGATTTTTGTAGATGTCGCATTTCGTGGTAGCGATGTATGTCAGAATATTGTGCGGTCTGGAGTGATATGTCCGGACCTATCGCTACCGAGCTCGAAACTATATACCTGAAATCTAAAATACATCCACAGGCTCTTTTCGCGGCAATATTTCATATAATCGGTTGTAAGTTGTAAGGAATGTACAATAAACAAAACAGTGCATGCAAATTGTCGCTATAATATTTATGGTTTTAATTTGTATTTTTATAACCCACAATATGATACACAGCAGCATACGATAAGGATTTCATACAACAATAATAACAGTAAAAGAACTGGATTTAAAAAGAAAGCGAGGTATGTACAGTTCAATACATATTGACTGGTTACATGATCAAATTGCACACTAATTCTGTCTCAATTCGAACCGGTATTCAAATTCTGAACAACCCTATGCACAGTGCCACTAAAAAACGAAAAGTAAACAAATTGATGGTATAGCAAAGTCTAGCTACATAAAAACGAATTGTTGTGCAATTCACACAATCCAATATGTACACTTGTACAGTACACTTCATAACAACAGAAAGCAGTTCTCACAGTAAAAGTACTTGGAGCTAGGGTAATCATATAGCCAACATTGTCTCTAATGAGAGGGTAAACCGAAATTGCGGTCACTAGAGGGCGCGCGTGCGACTGGTCCTTTGTTTACGTATCTACGACGACGACGCAGGAAGTGTAGCAGAGGTAGTATTGGAGTGGTAGTGGTAGGTAGTGGAGTAGTTACAGTAGTAGAGTAGTAATAGAGGTAGTAGTGATACCGTGTTGTTCTGTTCCCCGTTGCTCAAATGCCGGCGGTCACCGATTTCCGACTCCCGTAGTCACCAGAAAGAAGTGGATAGTGGCGATACGAAGGCTTGACAGTCGCACCAAAAAACTGTGGCAGCCGGGCCCAAGCGCTCGTGTTTGTAGCGCACATTTTGTGGAGGCCGACTATCGTGACGATGGAAATGGTAAGGATGAAATTTTCTGATTGTCGGTGGGCATCGAATGCTCCAGCCCAGCTGGTACATGTTGCTTTCCGTTATGTAGTACCGGTATATAAGCCAGGAGTTATTGAACAGCTGAATATTTGGTTGAACAAGTCCCTCATTATATCTGTCTCAATACCAGAAATTCATTCATTCATTTTCGTTTCTCTGTTTACAGCTGAGAGGAAATTATTGCGCGACGGTGCAGTGCCTTCTATTTTCCCATTTGGACGGTCTGCAAAGTCGGTCTGCAAAGGAAGGAAAGGAAGAGCAAAGCGCAGGCATCATGATCCATTTGAAGATATTTATCCTGACAACATCCACTCGAATTTAAACCCAGAAATAGGGTTTAGCGAAGAGGTCGTAATCGATAATGATAATGAGGGGTGCAGTAATCAATTGAATATGTCTGTAAACGATGATGGACATGTTGACGAAACGACTCAATGTTGTTTGATGCCATCACATGGATTGAGATTGGACAGCTTGAAAGACAAACCCGAAGCTGTGAAATATTTCACTGGATTTGATCATTACCATCACTTTGATTTTTTTTTTAATGTTCTTGGTCCAGCTGCCCATTACTTAAAAAGTCAATGCAGCCGTCTGTCTCCCCAAGAGCAACTCTATCTCACTCTCATGAAACTTCGCCAGGCAAAAGACGACTTTGAACTTTCACTCATATTCAACATCAGCAAAGTTCGAGTAGGTCAGTTGTTCAACATGTGGGTCAATTTCATGTACCACCAGTTGAAAGAGTTGAACACCTGGCCATCGTATGAGCTGACGCAAGAACACATGCCACAAGATTTTAGCAAGAATTTTCCTTCTACCAGAGTAATATTAGATGCGACCGAAGTTCCCATTGAGAAGCCCTCTAATGTGAACGCACAATCAGCCACATTTTCTTCTTATAAGAACCGCAACACCTTGAAAACCATCATTGGCTGTTCTCCCTCTGGCCTTGTCTCTTATGTGTCCGATACTTATGGTGGTAGGACGACCGATAGACAAATTATGGAGAGATCTGTGCTAATGACAGATAAAAGCAAGCTCCGGCGACGGGACAGCATCATGGCTGATCGTGGATTATTGGTGCAGGATTTATTTGCAAATCGGGATGTCTTTGTAAATACTCCACATTTGCTTGGGGACAAAAACCAATTTGATGAGGAAGTATTAATTCACGACCGCCGAATTGCCTCGAAAAGGATACACATCGAGCGCATCATAGGTCTAAGTAAGACCTTCAAAATTTTAAAGAATGAACTTCAATGGAACAAAGTTGCCATCGGACACAAACTGATTTTTGTGTGCTTCATGATAAGCAACTTCCGTAGGCGTATAGTTGACAAATACGCATAGATTTATAAATATTAGGCTGTGTTTTGTTATGACGGAAGTTTCTTCTACCACTTGATGGTATGTAGCTTATGGTTACATATTTTGCCTTAATTTTTCAGGACTAACCGAGGTGAGCCATTGTGGTATGACTGTGTACTTCCGTATTTTGATACCCGCCTTGCAAAAAAAAATTGAATTTTTGATTCCTTGGTAGTATGAATGCGCGCAAGAAAGTCCAGGCTATATTATATATGATTATGCTCTCCGGGTTGTGCCGATTACGCAGAAGCCCTTACAGTTGTATATGCCAGCCCACTCCTGATCAAGTTGCCACAGTTACTATAGTCATACTGTTTCTAGAGTTGAGGCCTGAGAATTTACTGTATAATGACAGAAACTTTTATACAAGGAACACTTAGCATTGGAAGTAGATGAAATTTGGCACTAATTCAGTGCTGCAGCGTTTGCAGCAATGTATCCCCGATAGTGGTTGAAGTAAGAGTCTCTGAGCTTAGGCAAAAGGTACTCCTTCCAAAATTTGTCATCATACTGCACTTCCTCGATCAATATGCACGGTTTTCCATTACAGGGGGTGTACACAATGAAGTAGCAAGCATCCCTCTTGCTTAGTGCCAGGCCTCCTTGTATCTGACAGTAGTATGGGTGCGATATACGTAGTGCCATTCTCCCATCAGACCTGAACTCGAGGAATGAGAAGTCCTTCCCTGGTGCAATATGGTTTTCACGGGCAGTGTATGGGCATTTAATTTCTATGGTGTGGGTAGACCCCACTAACCCATCTGGAGTAGCCCCAAGGTAGGGAAACGATGGCAATATCCAGAGACCTGACGAGTCTACAGTAACAGACATCTCCTCCTCAAATGCCCGCCTCGCTATTGGCTCATAGGTCTTTCCATGAATAATTGGCTGAACATTGAGTTTTCGGGGATTAAGGATGGTGTTACACAGAGAATGGAGATCACGTCGGGCTGTGAGATGGAAAATGGTGCCGAAGTGACTTGCTGTTAATCGCCATTCTCTGTGACGAAACCACAAACTGCTGTGGCTTTGTTGTCTTGTAGCAGACTGAATTTGTTCGCATTCTTTTTCTGTAATCTGGGAACAAAATAGACAATTTCATTAAAAAGAAACAGTCTACAGTGGTGCAGAGTGATGATGAGGTACAATGGAAGTACGTGGTTACGAACAACTACCACTAGGCCTACTAGGAAAAGAAGCATCCCACCTTTAAAGAATAGTCCACCCAGTACTGTCTCCAGTCAATACCAAAATAATTATGATCATGAGTGGCTTCAAACAAATTTGCTTTTTTGTACATGTGCCGCATCGGAAGGTCTTTGCCAGAAGAAAAGCAGAAACCAATGACTTGATTTCTGACATAATCATTATAGCCAGGCCAGTTTTGAAATTTTGCAGGTCGTGGATCCTCATCGTTCTTTTGGACAAACAGGTCTTGGCATTTAACCGGAGAAGCTGTAAATCCAAGAATTGTTACATTAAGTTTTGATCAAATTATATATATATATATATATAAATAACCTACTCTGAATCTTAGATAATCAACCTGTTTTTGATCATCCTTGTCTTACCTTTAGAAACGAAACTTGCGAGGCCTGTTAAAAGTCTGAAGAGCGTCAGTACAGCCGTTTGCAACCTTAAGTGCGCCTGACTCCTTAAAACATGCAAGCATTAAGAGAATGGCTGCAATATGCATGCACGTACTGTGAAGACCGGCTCCTGCTGGGCATTCACACGCACTATTCTGGATTTCACCACTTGGCAGTAACGCAACTTTCACATTATAGGTGAGCTGAAAAAAAAAACAGACCTAAGTATTCTTGGCCTTTCATTAGTATTCCAACACAATGACTAACATCACTACGCATCGTTGCGCACACCAAGCCCGAGACAAAAAACTTGCGGTTGTTCTCAACGAAGCTGGCCACCACTACTCTTTCACTTTCTAAAAGATTTGCCCCTTTCTCAATGCCTTTTGAGATCTGCACAGCATGATTTGTCTGAAACTAGTCTGTACCGGAAGTATCCGTCGATCAAATCCTTATTCACTGGAGGTACTGAGTGCTGGTGATCCTCACATATTTGGCTAAATCCTTCTTTTGGCCACTCCACAGGGTCTGGTGCTGGCAGGACAATTTGAGGTCCCCGGAAATCTTTGTTTCGGTCATAAGCTTCGAGTCTATGTAACAACAATGGAGTAGCTCATAAATTTGATACGAGACAGACACACAGATGGACAGATGGCCGACTGCCTTGCAATTGTTTATATAAAACCCAGCTTAATTCTAGATGTGCGCATACCGCAGCAACACGCCCTACTTACCTTTCCAATAGTTGACTTTTCCGGCCAGATGTCTTCGCTCCACGTTTTTTCAATTCTTTACGGAGTTCTTGTAAAGTTTTTCCAGCAATTTTACCCATTACTAAATCATACAAGAACTGCGAACGTCGCTCGGGTACTGCTGATGTATAGAGTCACACGCAACTGCAACGCGACTGTTTATATAGCTCAGTGGACTGAAAGGACCAGTAGCTCTCGATTCCACCAAGTGGTGACCGCAGTTTACCCTCTCATTGCCGAATATTTGGATATTTTTTTCCAAAAACTGACAAGCTTATTTGACCGAAATCCCGAATTTCTATCACCAACAAAGCATTATTTGGAAGACCTTTGATATTGCGCATGGATCTTAGTTATCCATAGTTGATCATTTGATCAATTATCATATCTAACGGTATTCTCTCGTTCTTGGATGCGAGGATGATGGCGATGCTGTTGGCCGCCAACCGCGATTGTATACATCTCTATTCTCGTGATGTGCGATCAAAAGATGAGAACGAGTCAACTTTGAAGTCGGTAAATCGACTGTATGTGACTGGAATTAGAACAATATGTTACCTTCAAAATATATTGCCAAATATGTATGTGCGAATTCAGAGCACATGGCCAACTTCAACTGGAAATGCTTATATGGGAATTGGCATAATAAAGATATAAATGCAGTTGTATTGCCGAATAATTGAGCAAATTTAGCTATGATGGGTAAATTGATTATAATTTGTTATAATAATAGATTATTAATCGAAGCGTTAAAGTATAGATAACTAACCTACGGATAGATATAGAACACCCGTCGTCACGCTTGCTTGCTCGGAGGAAAATACTGCTCAACAACCTGAACTCAACGTAATTGCCAATCCCACAGCTGACGACCCGAACGCTCAAATTAAATAAATTTAATATTATTTGAAAGCTACTGTCGCACTGATTCTGAAAATGTACTTTACAGTCTCATCAAGGCAATGGAACCATCGCGAAATAGCCTTCAAAGTCTGAAAATCGGCATTGTTGTAAACAATCGCAGCGACGCACCACAATGGCCATAACAATGCCCCTTGCGTGGTTGCGATTGCTCAGAACAATGCCGATTTTCAGACTTTGCGGTGTATTTCGAGGCGGTTCCATCGTCAGGATCTGATTTTAATGTATATTTTCGGAATCAGTACGACAGTAGCTTTCAGATAAGATCAACTTTATTCAATTTGAGGGCTCGGATCGTCAGCTATGGGATTGGCAATTACGTTGCGTTCAGATTGTTGAGCAGTATTTTCCTCCGAGCAAGCAAGCGTGACGACGGGTGTTGTATATCTATCTATCCGTAGGTTAGTTATCTATAGTTAAAGCCTCAGTCACATTCGCGTAAAATCGTACGCGTGTACGAGTATAGATAACTAACCTACGGATAGATGGGCAACACGTGATTCACGGTCGAGAGACCTGATGCTCGTCAGATTTGTTGTCGCTTCATAGCATGAAGCGGGCAAAGCGGCAGGTTGCCGGCTAGATTGACTGTTAAAATGCAGGTATGTTTGGTGCGGATAGGATATAGGGCAATCAGAACAGGTTATTTAGTGATACAGTAGGCTACATATCCACTGGCGCGGCTATCAAAGCATTAATATCAGGAGTATATTTTAGGAGCCAAAGAAGTCATGATATTCACTCTTATTATTCAGGTTATCAATTGGTTTCAATATTGAATCCAGCTGCATGAGGTTTCCTTGAAATAGTTTGGTTTGTATAATCATAGATAGGTTTTGGTATGTATTGATAAATAAAGAGAAAAGTTACTCGATGTGTCTGCTTTACCTGAACATTATCATGTGACAGACTTGTTGGATATCAACAGGAATATTTTTTTCAGTTACAGTATGTCAAAATTAAGGTTTAGTTTGGCTGACTAGAGCCGACTTATGACCCTTGTAAGTGCAAAACTGGATGTACTTAGATAAAAGAAATGATGAAGTTCTATCCAAAGGAAAAATGGTGCATGGGAAGATCTTGCCATTCAATACAATTCCTTCCCGGATGCTCGAAAGGCATCATCCAAGCAGCTTAAAAAATGTTGGACTAATATGAAGACGAGGTAAGCTTTTTGATGGAAATCTAGGAATGTGCCAGGCCAGTTCTAATGCGTATGCATTTCAGCAGATAGAAAGAAGATATTACAGAGGAACGGGCCCACATGGCGGCAGCTGGAGGCCCTCCAACCAAGGCAGTACCATATATGTCACAGATGATCCATAGCATGATACCAGAACAATTCGAGCCACATCTTCATCAGCATCTTCGGGTACGGTATGCCATAATAACGGACACTTCATGGATAAAAGCACCATATCAAGCAGTGATCCCCACAAATTAGTATAGTCAACGGTATTCGCTGTTGATATGTGAGCATCGCTGACTCTGGTTATGTAGGTTTTGCTGCGTGTTGGGTTACCGCTTAGCTGTAAAACCTCCAAAATCGCTCCATCTAAATAACTGTAAAATCATATGTTCGCAAACCCGAAAGCGAATACTGACCAGAATTAGCAAAGCACAGTGATTGATAGTCGTGAGGACCATAGCCAGTCAATGGTGATCAGTAGGGCTATTTTTTTTTGAAATGTCAAAAAAAGTCAAAATTAGGTCAAAATTGTAGCGTTAGGTCAAAATTTGTCAAAATTGTTTACAAAGTCAAACATTTTTTGACCTCTGCATTTCGTTTGTATCGTAGATTTTGCGCTGTCGGTGAACTTACCATTTGATATTTTACAGCTTGTAGCCTACTTTATAGGCCTACCGTTGTAAACGGACCATCGTCTGCTCATTGTGAATCATAAATGGTCAAATGAAACAAATAGTGACATGGTTTTATGGTCAACGTACCGCAATATCCTAGCTGAAGCAAGACTGCTTGGACATTGCATGGTTCTTATATCAAGAAGCGCAAGCTGAAAAATTGTGATATAGACAACATTGTCAGAATGAAGCAACACGGTTTGTCACCAGCAGTGTGCACACAACTTGAGTGTTGTCAGCCAACAAATGCTGCTGTTGAACGTTCTTTCTCCGTTCTTGGCAAGCTACGTAGTAAGGACAGACACTTTCTACCCGAGAATGTAGGAAAGGATCTTTCGTTGTACTACAAAAAATTTTAATTATTTCCACCAGAATACGTAATGTAACTACTGGAATTCTTCATAGGGCCAGATTTCGTTAAAATACTGGTTTTTCATGTAAAAATCTGTCAGTTTTTGAGCCAAAAACGTTTTTTCAGGCCAATCTACTTTGTAAGGACAGACAGTTCCAACCAGAAATGAAGATAAGTAGTACAATTTTAACATTATATGCGAAAACACCCAATTTGCATACGTGAGGTCACAATTTGGTCAAATTTCAGTTGTTTTAGGTCAAAATTTATATTTTTTAGGTCAAAATCTTCCGTTTTTTAGGTAAAAAAAATTGCATTAGTGATCAGGGTCTAGGACATATCCTCGATGTGGTGTGGTCATCCATATTGTTTATTATTAATGAGCGTTAACTAAAATCTGTGTAAATATATACAGATACATGACTAACATGAGCATAGCTTCATAAGCACACCGTATAGAAGTTATTAGAATTTATACACATTTGCTATGCAATGAGGGCTTTCTATATCATATGTCCCTATTTCAGATGTGACTTTCACGACTGCAACTCCGGTGGTAAAAGAAACGGAAAAGACAGGGTTGCCAAGAAAGAAACCAAAAACAGCTGAAGTTAATAACTTCATATCGGATACCATGTTCTTGGAGCATGAGCTGAAAGTGGAAAAGATTGAATTAGAAATTGACTGCTTGCAACAGCAAAGGCTCATAGTGGAGGAGCAGCGGTCCCTTGCTGATCTGCAGTTGGTACTTGTGACCAAGCACCTGTTGATAGCAGTTGCAAGGCAAAAGCTTGAAGGCTCGCCTTCACCAGATCTAGTAGAAACTAGTCTACCTACTTTATAGAAGCTTTCAATTTAAGATTCATTGCTTCTGCTTGCAGCACCGTGATGTAAACTCTTTTTGTGGCATTCCCATTATTGATAGTTACTATGCCTCTAATTGCAGCACCAAGACATGAATACGTTTCTTTTGCTATGCCCATTTAACTGCATAAGCTTCGACTTGCAACACCGCACCGCGATATTAATGCTTTTTTTGCTATGGCCATGGCCATGTAACTGTGCATTATTGATAGGTAATGTTCCACTTCATTTCTTTCTACGCTGTTCCATTTCGTTCGGTTTTATACAAGTTTCACCGCAGTTTCTTTATTTATGATAACAAATTAAATTGTATTCCTAAAGTGGGTTTCTACGATCCGGCGTCTGAGCTAGGTAGGCCTCTCAGGGATCCTCGTACATCTCTCTACAACTTCTTGCGGGATGACAGGGACATCAGTTTCAGCACCTAAATTTGAAGGGAGTTAAGCGCTTGATATTAAAAAAATCAAGAAATATATTACCTGTGTTTTCTGGCATAGTTGTATAACACTGCTGTTGCGACAACCAAAGCCATTGCTGTGTCGACATTTATCCGTAGACCCAGTGATAAGCAGAGAAACACGCTCTTCCACACTCCAAAAAATCCGTTCTATAGTTATTCTGGAGGATATTTGAACCTTGTTATATCGACGTTCAGCAGCTATTTGTCATAAAATCGTGAGGCCCCATTGGCTGCAACTTGACCTTGTGGGAATTTGATGTATGTTGAGCTTTTATGAGCTATGGCAATACTGTCCAGGTTCATGTTCCAGCTCCCCAGCAACAACTTGAAAGCTTCCTGTGGAGTAACAGTACAAAACAACAAGGAACTTCAACAACGGGGGCAGGGGTAGACCTTTGTTGGATGGGTTGGTAAGGTCACACTGTAGGACGTCCATAAATCCACTAACACCGGCTTTCGTTAAGCCTATTACGATCAGAACAGTTCCTCAGTGAGGTATTCCAAGGGATTATCAAAATCTGTAAGGTACTTCTGTACTTGCTGCAGCCTGTTTCCATCCACTTGCATGTAATATTCTAACATATCTATGTCAATATCCATTTTATCTGAAAGGAATGAAACACGTACCGTATGCCTGTCTGCCGATATGGAATCGGTGCCTCGTGCACACCAAAGATCCTACTAATTGTACACGCGGTGTGATAATGCACACCAAATATATTATACGCTAAACATACCGGGATTCCAACCCTGGAGGGTATCTTTACATTTCAAGACTTGGCGTCTCTGATTACTGGCCTTAGTCCTTTTAAATATACTCCTGATATTAATGCTTTGATAGCCGCGCCAGTGGCTATGTACTGTATCACTAAATAACCTGTTCTGATTGCCCTATATCCTATTCGCACCAAACATACCTGCATTTTTAACAGTCAATCTGGCCGACAACCTGCCGCTTTGCCCGCTTCATGCTATGAAGCGACAACAAATCTAACGAGCATCCGGTCTCTCGACCGTGAATCACGTGTTGCCCATCTATCCGTAGATTAGTTATCTATAGCAGTGCTCTTCAACCGGGGTGGTCGTACACCCTAGGGTGTACCAAAATTTTCTAAGGGTGTACCACTCGGATGGGGTGTACAGGGGTGTACCAGATCCGAATTACAATGAGCCGATGGGTAGCTATCACAAAGGCAGGTTTATGCGTCAGTGCAGGTTGACG
Source organism: Botryllus schlosseri (assembly GCF_051294905.1). Classification (NCBI taxonomy): domain Eukaryota; kingdom Metazoa; phylum Chordata; class Ascidiacea; order Stolidobranchia; family Styelidae; genus Botryllus; species Botryllus schlosseri. The sequence continues at coordinate 4,267,524 of NC_137245.1, forward strand.
CACTGGTTAATTAGCAATATGGCAGTGCTCTCCAACCAGGTGTTTCCTACACCCCACGGTGTACCATAATTTGTAAAGGGTGTACCACTCGGATTGGGTCTACAACAGGGGTGTACCAGATCCACACTATGATGAACGGATGATACGATTACTATAGCTATCACAATAAATACGCCAGTTTATGCTTCTAAACAGATTGACTGGATTTGTAATATCATATAATGTCATAAGCAAATGTTTCTAATCATTTAACCTTTGGTAATGGACTTATTACTTCCTTTTCGAGTAAAGTAGGGTGGAGTTAGCATGTGTTCAGCTTGCGATATCTGTCTGATGATTCTCGAGGAAACCACCGCTACAGCTCCGACATTTTGAATTGGTGCTTCCTGCAGCCAGCTTATGAATAGTGCAGAATAGATGCTTGCGCAGCCAGGGGGTCGGGTTTGCGAACCACTGCATTGGATGGTGGTCCAGTAACCTCGTGCCCTGATTCGTATTTAGAATTCCCTATACGTTTCAGCCTTGCTCAAATGTTCATAGTTATTTCGGCTAGGCAAGGGGTGCTCGACCTGCAGACGTACGGCCTTATTCGGCCGTAATTTTGCGACCCTCTACACATATTTATATTAGCGTGTGTTGGCGGCCGTCATTATGCCACCAATTGTTGCTGGTTCGAGTCTCGGCTCTGCCATGTTTCTACGTGTCGGATCCGACCTCCCTGTTAACGTAGTGTCTTGAAAAGCCTAGAAGTAGAGTGAGCCGAGATCCAAAGTCAGCACCAGAGTCCTGGAAGTGGACGCACGTTAGCGAGAGGGAATGAAGAATGGGAGTGCGCGTGCAAGCGAAAGTCGTCCTTATTACCCAAAGCAAAGACGCTAAACTTTAAGAAATGCACTGTCATGGCGCACAAATTCTAAACAGGCGATTATCGCCACTGTCATTGATGTGTAATAAAAATTTTATTAATAACAATACAAACAATCCTGATCGGAGGCCAAGAAATAACAACATGCAACTATGTGATTAATAAGAACCGGGAGACGCATCATCATTAATATTGTACCCAATATTTTCGAAGACACCCTCCATCAGCTCTACGGGTTAATCTGATCCCGTGAGCTGAGAATGAATAAATTTTTGATAATAAAATGTGAAACTACAAACAATTTCGATGAAATCCATTCAAGGGGAAAAATTTCGCGCCCGCGTGATTACCCACATAATTCTAGTCTTTTCTTGACATTTATACTCGTGATTTTGGTATATATTATATATTGTAAGCCTGCTGGGATGTTTTTCTTCTACTATAAGAAGATTTGCGCATTGCATATCTCAAGAAATAAGTGAAGTCACAGAACACAACAAACCCTCTACGTGGTGTTAAGTTCCCAGTATCAAAATTCATATGAGTATTTTTCGTCCATGCGCCATGGCGACTCCCCGCTGGAATCCGGACGTATTGTATATGTAATCAAAATGCGACTTTCTGCGTTATCGGTGTTTTATACGGTCAGGGGTGTACGAGTTTTGAGAAAATGTTAAAAGGGTGTACCACGACGAAAAAGGTTGAAGAGCACTGATCTATAGTACGAGCCTCACTCTCTCACTAAATTTGCCAAAACGAGAGATTACGTCATCGCTGAACGAAACGTGAGAATAGTTTAAGCGCTGTTCTGCATGTTGTCGCTCTCGAGGCCAAAGCCCCTATCGCGCGAAAACTAAAGCAATCGATGTCCACGGAGTTTGCGATCTGCACTTGACATAGTATTCTGTAGTGGCAAAGTGGTAGTGGCATTTGTTGAAAAGTATGAGGATTGTTCGAAGGCAGGGTGATTCGGCTGCGGTAAGCAGCCAAATGGACCTGCTGGCTTTGCTTTATTTGGCGTTGAAGAAGGATGAGAGGAAAAAAAGAAACAGAAGAAAAGACGTGAATGCTGGGTTCACTCCATTCTTCAGAGAAGATATCAGCTGGGAGAGTATAGGGTTACGCAGGAAATGAGATATGAAAGACCTGCTGACTTCTTTAAATATCTTCGCATGACGCCCGAGAAGTTCGACGAGCTGCTGTCAATTGTTGGACCTATCATCTCGAAGCAGACGACAGCGATGAGGAAACCGATTCCTCCCAATGAACGACTGGCAATCACTCACAATAGTGTTGTTTTTTCATTCGGCTGTTTTACAGCTGATTTTGTGTATGCTGTAATCATAGAGGCAACGGTCACCGGCCCTGCTGGCCATACCGGATAGAAGCGAGAGAATCACCTTTGCCATGCTCGCATCTAAAACGTTCGCCTCTCTTTTGCTCGATTCTATCACAAGGGACGAGCTTGGTTCCGCGTTCGGCCCTAGCTTTTGCCTTCGATCCCCGGATCATCCCACCTTCGACTTCGGATTTCGCGGGATATTCTTCCCCTCCCCAGAGCTCCAACCTGTGGGCGGGTTCGAGTACTCAGACGGGCGGACACAAAGCGGCCTCTTATTCGGGTATTGCGTGGCGGCGCAATACTCAACCCTGCCCCCCCGCAGGCTCCACGGCATACACCCTTCTAGGACGAGTTTCACCCCAACCCTCAACCGGTTCGCTTCCGGTGGGATCTGCAAGCCCTCCAGCCTAGAGTCGTTCAGCCAGAGGCAGACAAATACATCGGAATCGGAGGCCCCCGACCAAAACGTTCAGTCAGGCACAGCTGGGCTCTAGGGGCACCTAGAGGTCCCCACACCAACCCTCAGCCAGCTCCCGGCAGGATAAGTCCCGCCAGCCCTCTACCTTAGAGGGCTTCAAAGGTTTGTTCGAGTATACAAGTTTCATAGACCAGCATGGTAGCCTACGATCCCCCACACCAGCTCCCCAGAGTCTGTTCCTACCTCCGGCCTCACTCGGGGGGCACCCCCTTTAAGGCACCGATGTATTCCACCCCGCCCGCTCGGCCGACAAAGGGTTATGGGGGGTTTGTTACTAGGGTGAGCCGAGGCTCGTAGAGTCAAAGCTGTCTTGCACCATGCCACATGGATCGTCGCGTCTCATCCACGAGCGCGCATGTTGGGTGTAGACCACTCTGCCGGGGTGTCCAGCACGCTGCAGAGTTGTGATGGGCAGGCCGCCGCGGGGAAAGAGGTATCTTTCAGGCTCACCGGTCAGGTTGATAGGAGGAACCCCAACTCCTTCAGGCGCCATCTTCTCCACCACTGGGGCGATACCTGCGGGTTTTTGGAGCGAACGGACGCGTCGGTTTCACCATTTCCACCTTACGATCACCCTCACGTGGGTGCCCTGGCTGGGTGGTACGATCATCACCGAGGTGAGCAAGCTCGCCACGGGAAGTAGAACCTATCCGGGCTGCAGGTTATTCAGGTTGGGCCTGGAGTCGTTTGGCGCCTCCCTAGGTGACAGTTCCGATACCTCACGGTATCAGAGGGCTCTGCTGGCCCTGACATCTGATTTCCGGGATCGTCGGCCGACCACAGCTACGGGCAGTTCGCTCAGGTAGTACGAGTGGAAAATTTGGAGTCGAAGGGTGCCCCGCCTATAGATGAGGTGGTACCATGACGGCTCCCGATAATGTTTGAGTTTCAGGCTGTACGTGGATGGCTTCTTGGGACTCCTACACGGTGATGCCGATAACCCACCTCGAAACACCGACGTTCTGACACCTTGACCCTTGGTGCCAGTCGTATTCCTACCACCAGCTGTAACCAGTCATACTCCGGCACCCTCGCAGCGCCAATGCGTCCGTAGCAGCGCTAGGCCCGGTACCTCACGATACCGAGAAAAACATCTGAGATACTCGCCTTTCGTCTGTGGCTTACCTGCCCGCACCCGCAGGGCCTTCACCCGGGATATCTCCCCGTACGGAACCGGTTAACAACCATCCAGTTTGTCTCGCTGAGCGCGGACATGAATGAAGGCCACCGCCGTGTCCTTCGGAAGATGGAGCCATTTCCGCACATACCGTCGCACCTCGACATCATAGGTCTCCAGCATCCCGTGCGTGAGCCTGCCAATGGAACCACCGTAGATCAACTTGGGGATCAAATGGTTGCGTAACAAATACAGCCGCTGTTGTGGCTTTAGGGGGGCCTCGGATATCTCGCGCAGCCCCCGGCGGAGAGTATCTCCCAGGGGTGCCCGACAGCCACCCGCGCCCACTTCCAGTCCCAGGTAACGGAAGCCCTCGTTCGGACCCAGTGAAGGGACCAGCTCTCCAGAAATCCGAAACGCAGCCACTGCATCTACGCAACTCCGCATTCGCTTACCATGCGCGCGGATGAGCAGAGATCTGCATTTTGCCGCGTTCGCTTCCAGACCGGTCGGGGCAAGGGCGTGGAAGAATCTCTTCAACTGCGCACGCATGCCCACTCCGGACGCAGTTACTAGCGCGACATCGTCTGCAAATCCCAAGGCACTGACCAAGTGACCCTCGACGGTCGGACCAAAAGGCTCCGGACTACACAAGGCCTCGTCGATCACCGCGTTGAACAACACCGGCGATAGGGGGTCGCCTTGCCGAACACCTCGCGTGACGACAATACGCTCCCCGTACAGATCGGTCGCTGCCCCCTCATAGCAGCTGCTTATGTACTCCACAAGGGGCTCTGGAACTCCCACCCGTCTGGCTGCCCTTAGAATGCTATCGTGCTTAACCGAATCGAACGCCTTCCTAAGGTCTAGAAAGACGACACACAGGTTGGACCCCTCGGCGTTGGCCTGCGTGATCATCGCGTCAAGTAGAGTTACATTTTCCGCGCACCCATCGGAAGGAAAACCCGCTGCATGGGATTAAGCTTAAAGCTTATGCTGAGACGTTTGGCCAACAACTTATGGAACACTCGAACCAGCACCGGGCCGATGGTAATCATTCGGTTTTCGCCGGGCAACTTTGGGCTGTTGACTTAGGGACCAACACGGTCCGGGCTGAGCGGCAAAGGCAGTTCGCGGTTCAGGATCCACAGGTTGAATAGCTTAACCAGGTAGTTGACGGATAGCTTCTTGACGCAGCCTAGCGTCATGCCATCCGGGCCTGCTGCCGAAGGGCGAGAGGTTCGCAAAGCGTGGGTCACCTCCTCTGCGGTCACCCCAGATAACAGATCCCAGTCGACGGGCCCTTTCGGGGTCAACTGTCAACTGCGTACTTATCCCTCCGTAGGGATCTCTCGGATCGGAACCCCCAAGGGGGGGGGGGCTTCCTAGTACTCCAGGAGTTCAGGGGCGTGCTGATTCCGAAGCGGTCCACTGAACCACCCGCGTGCGCCGTCAGTGCTGCCGCCAGGGTCGCCCCCAGGGAACGTTCAGCAATTAACTGATCTAGGAAGCCTTCTTCTCCAGGGCCCATGGGTTCCAAGGGATCCCAAGGCTCCGGCGGGGATAGGGTCTCACGTAGACGTTCATCCCAATCATCTCGAGCTTCGGCCGACCTGTACTGGCTCCGGGATTCACCGTCTCCCATCGCCCGACTAAACGAGATCACTGTCGCCCCGGCCGCGGGGTCTTGAGTATCCGGTCCATTGGTCGCCCCGGTACTCGTGGAGGCTGGGATCCCACCGCCCTCTGGATCGGTGTATGCTAGCCCATCTGCCGCGCTGCACACCCCAGGGTGCTCGGGCCCATTAGCCGCTCTCGATACCCCAAGTACAGTCGCCCCTTCCTCAAGGGGGCTAGGATGGCTCGGCCCATTTGCCGCACCGCGCTCATCTGAGCTTGCGGGCCCTTGCTGAAGGGGCCCTTGGGGGAGAGGTCCATTTGCCGCATCCCTTCCCGCTGAGCTAGGGCCAGTCTGTTCTGCCAACGAGCTGTTGGCCGCCTCGGATTCTAGCCTCAGCACAAGCTCTCAGTACTTCGCATTTTTCCTGTGACATCGGATAGCCTCGATGCTCCGCTCGAAATTGAGTACCATCTCGAAAACTTTGTAGTCGATCTTCCTGTTGGAAGATTTGAGGAGCAGTTCCGCCGTTGCCAAAACGAGCTCCTCTTCAAGGCACCACTGCCGCATTTTGTTCGCGATTTTCGCAATCGCTTCCGCCGCAAACGCCACCGAGCGGCTCCGTTTGCGATGTTGCCCCATGCCTTGGGGCGTACGGAATGATCGGTCACAGGTCCCGCACGGGTATCCTTCCCGGGATCCACCCCCTGGGGTACAGCTCCCTGGAGTCTCTTGGGACATCTCACTAACTTCTTGTCTTTGCTGTACTTCTCTCTTCGCTTTCTCGTCTTGAATAATCTCTCAATCACAGACACAACTAGCTAGAGCACTGATAAAAGAGAGAAAACCCCGTAAGTATCGGGCGACGATCGGTGGGCACAGCCATCCATCCCTAGTGGCCCGCACCCGCGAAACCAGGGTCCCACCCCTTGCGGAAATTTCGCAGTGAGTGGGACACACCGGAACCAGGCCGGCCTTCAGGGGCGGACAGGTTGGGGGAAGTCTCCGGAGTTTCAGACACGCAGGCCTTCCACTACCTTCGACTATCGGGCGTTCCAGGTAGAGCCCTTCCTTCCGCAACAGTGAACCAGGTGTTAGCCGGAACTCAAGCCGTTTGGTAGGGACTATCAGGCAGAGGAATTACTCGAATTAAAGCAACAGTCTGCTAAGGGGGGCTTTTTAAGGCCCTAACCTTCGGGTCCTAACACCAGGGTGTTAGAGGACAGACCTAGAGACGTTCGGTCTGTTCCCTTTGACATCGGCAAACACAGGGCCAGGGTCCGACACACCGGCGTCCTCATGGAGTTCGCTCGCACGAAATCGCGGGGGCCGAGGACAGGCGATCATTGCCCTGCGAGCAACCTGACAGTTATCCCTTAAAACCGCACCGCCGCTCGCTCGCTCGCTTGAACGCCCGCGTCCGAAACACTCGATCGCGTCCACGCCCCGGAGAAGAGTCCGCTCTCCGATATGCCTCATGGCGCTGACAGGTGTAGGGTCACTATCAGCCGTATTCCGCTGTCGGCAGCGTATCGGGCAAACTCGCTCCTCGGGGTGAGAGGACAGACTTAGAGACGTTTGGTCTGTTCCCATTTGACATCGGCAAACACAAGGCCAGGGTCCGAAACACCGGCGTTCTCATGGAGTTTGCTCGCGTGAAACACGGGGGCCAAGGGCAGGCGATCATTGTCCTGTGGGCAACCTGCCAGTTATCCCTTAAAGCCGCACCGCCGCTCGCTCGCTCACTGAACGTCTGCGTCCGCAGCACTCGATCGCGTCCACGCCCCGGAGAAGGGTCCGCTCTCCGATATGCCTCATGGCGCTGACAGGTGTAGGGTAGGGTTGTTCAAAAAAAAACTTTTTTTTCCAAATCTCACTCGCCTACTGACTAAATCGTCAGGTTGTCCAAGAAAACGATACACATCAAATTTGACTCAATTCCAACCAGTAAAGGCCGTGCAATCTTGAATTGAAACTTTCCAGCTCAACTCCGGAAATACAGTTTTTCTTTCACACTCAACATTGGTTGACTATTTGGTTGAAATTCTTTTCATTCGCACAAGTACGAACCGTCACACAGGTTGAGAAGCACTTTATGCTGTAGCCGTTTTTCAGGGTAACAGTAATTTCTTATCCACAACACGAATACCACCAGTCAGGGTTCCCCATGAACATGACAAAATTCATGACATTCAAAATTGGTGGTTCGGCTAGGTTACTGTAGGTAATTTCATCATCCCTAACCAAAATCCAACGGTACGCAAACCTAACCTGAACCCACAACTCCGCAGCTGACCCTTAAACATATTATTCATTATATTATAATCTTACTAATCCCCAAGCCATCATCTTATGATTCTCCAACCTGAATGTACTTATGACCGCTCTGAATTTTGAAATGTTCAGAGGGCACACTGATTGGTGATGGTAATGTTTTATACATAACATAAGAATGGGACATATCTATTCCTGCCCTCAAGAAATAGAATACACTAGGCCCAATTAAGAGAAAAATCTGCTGACTGAATATCGTCCGTGAAACGCCGTATCTACACAACCTTGGCGTGTAAGACATATTTGCTTCATAACATCGGCTGACAACTATCTACAGTTCGTCCACTGCGTGCCTGCGTAATCGCGTCCAGCAAGTGCGACGATGAAGTCATCGTGCCGTGTAACGGGTTAAGAAATTAATCGGAGCCGCGACAGCTGCAGCCGGGTGCGTGTCTGGAAATTTCAATAAATTGCAGCTCCATTACGGTGGCGTTCTGAAGAAAACGGCTGCGGCCAAATTTTTTTTTTCGTTTTGCCCTTCAATTTGAGACCACATCATATTTAGAGCGCAGTGCCCCTTTAAGAGTAAAAAGTGCTAGTGAGCCGATATATACATTAAATATACGCGCTGTGACAACAGAGGCGTCGGCCCTGGAACTATCAACTTTAATATCGCTTTATCAGTGCGGGAAAGTGGTAAACGTCCTTGAGATCAGCGGCACCCAATATCACAATGGGTACCGCAAGATACTAATAGCAGATTACGAGCCAGGGAAGCTGCCGCCGTATATGAGAATACGCGGCTTTAGCTGTAAGATATTCCTACATCCTGGTGAACAAGCAAGAACAATCTGCAATAACTTTATCGTAAGCTCTTCGGGATTTACAGTAGAAAATATAGGCCCAATATGGCTCTTTGGACGAAAAAGGTTCCCGACCCCTGGCATATACAATCTGGATTTGGTTAGATCCTTGGATGTTTAGATTTCTACAGGGAATGGCGACATTTTCCAACTTTCGAGCTTTTTCGCTCAGACGGTGAAGGCGCACTGTCACTATCCTTGGAGTCTCATCGAATTTGGCTGACATTGGTATCCATCATAGAACCACATTTACCCATGATCGTTTCAAGATTTCAAATGCCTCAGCTATCGTTTTACTCCGCAATCAACGTCGAAAATTCGATGGTACTCGTTTCTGCTTGATTGGTATTGCATGTTTCACATTGTGTGATCTTTTCATACTTCAATCCGAGCTCTTTCAATAATTTTGGCAAAGGTGACATCCAAAAGAAGTCGAAACAATCGTGCTGTGCTGACTACCAAATTCCAAATTAGTTCTGTTGCATACAGTTCGAAGAGCATTCATCAGTATTCCACGTGCAACCGGCTTGAAGTTTGTCAATGGGACGCGTATATTTGTGATTTCCGGATGAATTTGCACACTGCCATCCATTGGCCCCGACACACGACGTATGACATGAGAGTATGCCTGTGCAACGGAATTGAACCAGCATGTATTTCCCAAGTTTATGAGTCCTGGAATTTGAGCAATTATTCCACTTTACTACCACGGAATTCATTTTGTGAACATGTTTGAAGATGATGTTGCGAGCAGATATACGCTGACATACATACTCAAACGCCGCATGATGACGAGTCACAGTGGCGGCTCGTCCTATAGAGCAACTGGGCACTGCCCCACCTAAAATTCTGTTCAATCACAATGATTTATCATTTATAGACACTAAGCAATCAATATATACCGTAACCACGGCGCAAATCGCATTCTTTTTGTGCTTTCGCTTGGAAATGCCCATATACAGCTAAGCAGGGCCGTAACAGCACTTCGTCAGCCCCCCCCCCAAACTTTAGTCTTGGGCCCCCCATAGGGTTATAGGACGAACTTCTGGGGGACTTCGCCCACCAGACCCCCCCACGGCGATACCCTATTTACCGCTATTGATCATATTGTTGGAAGTTTGCTTAGTGAATCAGCTTTTGTAGCCGAAGCGCGGGAAATTTCTTGAATTCATGATTGAATTGGTCAGTATGATCGGGAATTGCATATATATTGTTATCAATTTTTATCTTCTCTCTGCTCACGTAATCAGATTTGCCGGTAGACCTGAGTGAGGTGTGTTTGAAAAGGTAGGACGAATGAATAATAATTAAACATCTGCCGGCGTATACCCATTGGCAGGAGCGAAACAGTACCTCGTCAGGCCCCCAAAAACGTGGGTCTTGGGCTCCCATAGGGTGTAAAACGACCCCCCATCACGTTGTTCGCGTTTGTCACGAAATCACCTGTACTGTATTGTGAGGCAGCGCGAAGCGCGAAAATTTTCGATAATTTATGATAAAATCGGTCAATCATGTCGGCGATTGCATATGTATTATGCTATCAATTTATTGTCCTCTCTACTCACGTAATTAGATTTACCGGTAGAGCCGAATGAAGTGTCTTGAAAACGGGAGGGCCCGTAAATAATAATTAAACATCTTCGACGGGCGGACCCGTTGATATGACGTCGTTAAATGATGTTATTTCGTGACTTCCAGTCTGCTATACCAAAAAATATAGAATCGCCCAAACGTGAGCTTCTAACTAAACTAAGAGAAGCAAACGATTTCAAATTGGTATTTCTTCACGGGCATAAATTTTTTCCCAACGGGATTGTATTTGTCTTGTGAGGTTCAGATTGCAAAGACAGCAACATTCGGCGCCAGTCATTTAGGTGCCTATGGACAAGTAAACCTATATGTATTTTGTATATATAACGAAGTCTTCGGTCTGCATAAGAGCATAGACCTTTTCGGCCAAGGTTTTCTCGCTGCCGATCGTTCTGGCACCCTTCTTGGAGTCGCATGTTATATGGCCCAAAACTTGATTGTATGTCTTGGTGGGTCGTGTCGCGATAATGGCCCAATACCCAATAATAAAGACAAGTGGCTACTTCAATTCGCGCGCGGCGCGAAGAAATTTTGAAAAAATTGCATAAATTTTCAAAAAAGATTCTATGATTTATGCTAATTCACGAAATAATTTTGGGCCCCCTTCGAGCTCGCCCCCCCCCAATTGGGGGGTTTGGGGTGCGGCAGTTACGGTGCTGCAGCTAAGTCTCTACGAAAATCGAATTATCTTCTGTCATCGCCTTGTCAATGCCCAGCCCGGTCGCGATCGTAACAAGTTTTCACTGTCTGTTCTCTCACAGCCGCTCACAATAAAGAAATGGCAAACTACTCACTCCTATTCATCAAATTACCGAGGCAACTGCCAGAGTGATGTAATGGTATATATATATATATATATGAACTCTGTTACCGTCCTATGGTGCTATAAGTCGATTTTGACGGTGTTTCGCAGCATCATAATTCTTGAAACTTGGTATGTAATGTCGCGATGGTGGCATTCAACACTGCTCCAAGTTTCAGGGTTGCTACTGGAAAGTTTAGGGTATCAATTTCTTTCCAAAATTGACTTCGTGCTGATCCGTCATGTATCGCAAACAGATTTTACTCAGAAGCGGGGTATGTAATGTCGTGATGGTGGCATTTAACACTGCTCCAAGTTCCAGTGTTTCTACTTGAAAGTTTAGGGTATTAATTTCTTTCCAAAATTGACTTCGTGCTGATCCGTCATGTATCGCAATCAGATTTTACTCAGAAGCGGGTATTGGTCTCTATTGATTTTGACGATTTTCCATACCGAGATCGGTCATGACATTTGGCATACTAAGTCTTAATGTTAGTATCAAACGCTTTACTAAGTTTATCCCTGAACTATGTGAGAGGTAATTTCGATTCCTGAGTCGAGTGAGAGCTGACTCGCCATTTATCGCTAACATATTTTACGCAAAACCGGGATTTGTCTCTTTTGATTCTCTATTGATTTCAACGATGCCCCATACCTAGATCCGATCTATCGGTTGTGATTAAAGATTGATATCACGAAACTTACTGACATCGAATGTCCGCAAACATGTGTGGCTTATGCGTACATGCGTACTTGATTTCCGCTAATACTTGAACTATAGAAATTAAACATGGAACGGCAACGACCGATTTTGCAGCTTCGTCCCGCTTCGGCGAGGCTGCAGTGGAGAGTTATTTTGCGTAAGCGACTGTAGGATTTCTGGCAATACAAAAGCTATCTTCCCGAGCGCAGAAATTATTGAATCTGGTCCTGATCGAAAGCTACTGTTGCACCGATTCCGAAAATATAAATTAAAATAATGTTCAGGCACTGATCCACCTAGAATCCGTCCACCAAGTCTGAAATATCGGCATTGTTCAGAACAATCGGGTAACCACAACACAATGGCCCGTTTCGACTCTCCGATTGTTCGAACAATGCCACCTCTTTTCTGCGTTATCATTAAGGACTTTACCAACGCCTACTAGTGCATTCAACTTGTTGTAAGCATCTGATAAGTGCCAATCATAACCGGCTGATTCAGCCAATCCCTAGAGCATTCAAAACGTCACCTATATACTACAGCTTCAGCCCAATAAGATCACACAAAGTATAGTGTCATTGTTAAGCTTTATATATTTGTATTCACTGATGGTGGATCCGTACTGAAACGGTGAATTCGCTCAACACTTGCATAAGCGCCTTTGCTTTCTCTCGATGAAAACACGACATGTAGGCTTCAGCCGTTTCCTTCACAATAAAGCAGTCATGCTGTAAAAGCTTCTGTGAAGCAGGTGTTATTTGTTCATCATGTATTTCGTACCTCAACATGTCCTGAATGAATCTTAAATCATCACCTGCCAAAGCACTAACAATGCGCACTCAGAATCCCCGCCGGTAGCTGACTTCTTGAACACCTAATCAGCAAGCTGCTACAGCCGTGGTCATTGAAGCATAGCCAATTAGCCAATCAAGAGCCGTGGTTATTTGATTACTAGTCTTCGCGCCGTTCTATGGTCAGTGGCACGCCCATTCTGGAGCAGCTACTTTCAAACGCTTTGTCCGAAATCTTAACGGCTTTCCTGTAAGCTTCTTTCAGGCTAATTGTTGTTTTTTTATCAATAATCTATAGAATGAGACACAATCACGGAGACTTTTTGAGATTTCCCAAATATTGGATAACCCTAATGTACATGCACAGGTAAAACAACCATTGGCCTTCGAAAAATAGAGAAGCGAGAGGATAATATCCCGAAAGCATTCTCAGCAAGTCTGGTACGTGACAATCTCTAGTTTAAAATACGGCGTGAGCGAGGAAATGGCCTCATGATATGCCAGTTCAGAGGTAAGGCTTCATCTGCCACAAAGACATAGGGAGTTGGACTGTGAAACCCACATAGAGAAGCTGATGTCAGATTAAATTGGTTAGAGGACCAAAACAGAGTTACTGAATCATTTACTATCATTGACCCCACCATATTGACCAACAGCAAAAAAGCTCTTGTCAGCATCCACAACTGCCATCAAAATAACACTTAAAGTATTTTTATAAATAAAAAACAGGGACCCGGGCATTGTAGGTTGCTTTATCTAAACATGCTTGCTATCAATACAGCCAACAAAACTAGGATAAATCCACTCATCTTGAAACCGTTTTGCAATCTGCCACCACCAGTCTTCTTCCGGCTCTGACATGTGCTCGGGTGCTAGGGCCGCCAAAGTAGCGGGACAATCTTTGAAATTGTCGACCTCCCACATCGATAGGAATCGACAGTGCAAAGAAACCTATTTGCGGAACAAGCTGGTTGTCTTGTATAGAGTGCATGACTCGACACCGTACTATTAATCAATCTGTTATCCAACAAACTTGCTACAATCAACATTCAATAACTAACCACAACTTGCCTGACAGCGTCCTACAAAATTACGAAATCCAGCTTCGGAAAATGACGAGGGAATGACGGATTCGAGTCTCGAATCGGTAAATGCACGCGTGCGCACTGCACACCAGTTATGATCGGATAATGATTTTTGAGAATCCGAGCTCGTCCGACAGCTTAAGTATCCGATGAGCTATCCGTCCGACTCCGGAGAATCTCGTCTAACTATCCGACCAATCTGGAAACTCTCGTTCAATAATCCGAATCATCGGTATTGATTACAGTTGTCGAAGAATCAAAATTGTACTTTTCAGTTATGTACTAGAACTAGAACAACACTAGTTGTATCCCTGGTATATGGAATATGAATGAAACTAATTAACCCATTTAATGGGGGGGGGGGTCACTAGTGACCCAAGTTCAAGTTCATCTCTCAATTTCTCCAAAGATATATGTCGTAGCGGACTGCTTTTGGTTTCTATGGAAAGCCTGCTATCATTTGATTTATATGATACCTGATTTGAAGGTATAGGGCTTGAAAATTTTCGAATACCGACGATATTACATGAAGAGTTCGGCTGAAAATACCCATGCCTAAAATTTCCAGATATTTTCCGAGTGGTAAATATAGTCAAAAATTCTGCCAGAACATAAGAAGTCGACTTGTACGGTATTCTGTGTGATTTATCACCGTTTGGAACATCAAACCTTGTTCTGGGGAGCTTTCAGAGGGGGTTTGTAAATTGTGGTCACGCTTCGGTGATTTTCAAGAACATAGCCAAGTTCAAGTCCAAGTTCAAGGCGGAAAATGAGTCATAAACTGGTTTACTATGCCTGCAAATAGTGGGATATGACAAGAGAAAGTATACCACGTTGTTTCATGCCATTAACTGGGTGGTAGGGGTCCGATTCGGTATTGATCTTGTACCATTATGACCACTCACTGACCACGCCCATATGTAAATCTTCATGTATTATTGAATTTTCGATATCTGGCGAGCCGCGCGGTTTACGGTCATGGTTGACGGCTTGTTTGAAACGAGGCATCATTTTTGACTCTCTGACGCTATCCTGAGGTCAGTCGGGGGGAAATGAGAGAGAGAAAGAGATTTTTCAGAGGAAAAGTTTGTATATTTAGTCGTATAAAGAACCCTAGACATGGCATGGGGTGTCGATCGAGGGTGGAAACGGTAGACGGCTATACTCCGGCCAATTTTAAACTGGAACAGCTCAGATTAAGGTCTTGGTGAGGTCACGGTATGAATTTGAAAAGTGATGGTCAGTTCTGCAAAATCTGACCCCCCATCAAAAGGGTTAAATTAGACTGGCAAGTACATGGACTTGTAGCAGGCTCAGAAACGAAGGTTTGTCAGGATTGCAACTAAATGTACTAATATCAGAGAAAATCTGCTTTAAGTACCGATTCACTTTATCTTTCTCGGGTTTCGCCTCGCAATCCTGATATTTCAGGAAATCATCGTCAAAACTCAAGCTTGCTGGTGCAAATTCTGATCGAGTGTTCAAATTCTGATCGAGTGCTCATCGACGATATAAGGAATTGTGGTACCGGACGAAGGAAACAGGTTTTTGATAAAGGATTTAGCTTGCTTGCTTCAGAACGTGTTATTTCCGATCAGGAGCTACCTTCATGGATCAGAATTTCAGCTTCAGGAAGAGGGCCAGGTAATGTATATCACAAATTTTGAATTAAGATTCCAAACGAATTTTGACTCCTTTCTTCAGAAATACGATTAATCCCTGATCTTCATTATCGAAAGCCATATGCCAAAGCAAGTTTTCTTCGTGCAAGACTACTTTGTGCATAGTCGGATACAATTCACCTTCAAGGTAAACAGTGCTTTCATTGAAATTTTTGAGAAACGAGATCAGCAGTGACACCACGTTCTGATCTATATCGTCCAGTCGTTGCTCTGTTTTTTTTTGCGAACAATGGGAGCAATCTTTGACTTTTGTATAGGAGATCAACATTTAAAGGACATCTTGTTGCATTACTTTGAGTCAATGAACTGCTCAGTTTTTTATTGACGCCAGAGCGGTTGCAATAAGTCGCCAAGTTTTTGATTACATTCACAGTATTGCGCATGGATATGACTTAGATCAGTGGTTCTCAACCTTTTTGGCTTCGCGGACCCCTTTTGACCGTCACGGACCCCCTCAAGTTTTAGTTCAATTTTAGCTCTATTATGGTGCAACCTTCATCTGTCTCGTGCAAATATGAACTGTAGGCTTGTGATAAACAGCAAAAAGAAGATAAGATAACATCATACTATTTATGTAGAAATTGGTGAACTTAAATTATTTCAATGATAATTTTGCTGCTGTATTTCTTGTCTTGAAAATCCGCGTCTTCGTTTTGATATGCAATATTAACGCATAACGCTTCCGACGATACTTTTGGTGTGATCGCAACATTTATGGCACCAAAATGAAGAAACACATATTTTATGAACATATCACGTCCAGCATCTAGTGCAGGGAGGGGCAACATACGGGCCGCTGGCCGGATTCGGTACGTGACGGCATTTTAATCGGCCCGCAGAAAGTTTCTACCGTCAAAGTGAAATCCTAATCTAAAAGTATAGACCAGTGGTTCCCAACGTGGGCGATTTGGCGATCTAGGGGGGCGAAAATGACGAAGGGGGCGACAGGGGGGCGAAATGGACAAAGGGGGCTTCGGGGGGCGGTAATAGCGACGGGGGCGATGACGCGTCAAACCGGCTGACCTTTTTTTTTTAGTCAACCCACAGGAATTTAGTTACAAAAGCGTGTTAAATTGGATATCGAGCTGAAAATGTGACCTTTTTTTTTTTAGTCAACCCACCGCTGATTACAGTTTGTATGCCCGATTTTCGGTACACAAAATTTGGGGGGCGATGATCGGTGTTGACCTTGAAAAGGGGGCGATGGGTCGAAAAAGGTTGGGAACCACTGGTATAGACAATTTATGCTCCAAAGGATGCGATCCAAGTTTTCTAACCAGAGAAAGACTGTCATGAAACGACTTGTTCTCTTCGGGTTTACATATATATATTTACGAGCAAACATTTTCGACCATGAACAATTGAACATTAACAAGACCAGACTGCATACCAATATAACTGGTGATATGAATTTCAGCGTTGGAGCGTAATGCTTTGATAGCAACGAAACACTCATTGTCCATCAAAAAATCTGCCTTGTCGATAGGTCATCCGCAATAAGAATGCGCAAAATCTGATAGCCGAGCTTTAAGAGCAGGTATATCATTGTCCGATTTATGACGAGTGTCAGCCGAAAATCCATTTCAATATGAATGTTCAATTGTAAATTAAAGTTCTCTACCTCTAAGAAGCTGTTCCCTGCATTGGGACAAATTATGGAAATACTTCGGAAATTTTTATTTCAAACTACTGTTCACTAATTTGATGAAATTGACAACTTTAAATTGAAAAGGTTACGCAGACCTTACGAAGTCACCCTGATTGACGTTACTATCTCCATATTTTTATTTTTTCCACAAACCCCCCACAAAACGTTTCTAAACAGCACTATGTTTGTATCAGCAAGTTATTGGAAAATTGGCAATGAAAATGAGTTTCCACACTACGATAGTCCATGTCAAACGATTATTATGATGATATGAGTCATGAGGTTTTAGCAGTTGTGGTGCGAAACTGCCTCATGCTTTCTCAAATTAAAAAATAGAATAAAAATTAGGTTATCGGCCATTTTAAAAATTTAGAGGTCTCGCGGACCCCCTGAAATTGCTTCGCGGACCCCGGGTTGAGAACCGCTGACTTAGATCATGTCAGCATCGTTTTCTGCCATGGTGGCAACGCTGGCACTCAAATCTTCAATTTGGAGCAGATGTCTTAGCACAGTCGCGATCATGCGGCATACGCATGGGATGCGGTCATAAGTGGTCAACGCATTTTTAATGTTGCTACCCTGGCTGGTAACGTAAACAAAATGGTCTGTAAATTTAACGTCGGTGAAGCCCAGTTAGTTCTCTACCAAATACAGCTTACCTGTCTTTTTTTTTGCTTCTGTGAATTGCTGCACGGTTGTAACTTTACTTTTGAGAGTCATATCCTCTTCAACAAAACGGAATGTTAAACTAATAAAACTAGGTCCCTGAAGATCTTTCCACATATATGTGGGGATGCCAGCTAGACCATACGATTCCATAGAAACCTTCAGTTGATCTGACCGCTTTTGTTTCAAACAAGCTGCTTCGTTATCAAGCTTACGCTTTACAGTAAATCTGGATGTCAGAACGTCTTCCTCATTCATTTTACCGTGCTTTGCTTCAATTTCAATGCAGGTATTAACCAACCTCTGTAGGCTCTTTCCTTCAACGGAAGCTACGAAGGAGACCACAACATTGCAAACCTTCTCCTTTGTTCCCGCGCTCACTGTTTTTTTTTGGAGGAAAGAATGGAATTTATCTTTGAAGCACATCTTCATCGGTTAAATCGACTTTCCATTATTCGGTAGATATATTCCATTATTCGGTAGATATATTTCCACTGATTTTGAAAATAAATATCGTTTTGGCAGAAAATGAGTATTTTTCAAGATATCGGGCGTAAAACAGCAACCCCCGCTGAAAAATCACTAGGGCGTGTGATGTCGTCAGATTGTGTGCAGTTTCATTTCTGTTGCTCACTCATCAGGTGCCGTACGTACATGTTTTTCATTAATACTTATGTTATGCGATATAGTGTATGTCACCATCCAAGACTTTACATTGTATAAGTATACAAGCGTACATTTACACTGTGCCATGTCGACTTCTGTCGACTATGAAGTCGACAGTCAAGAGGGACTTCGTCTGTTAAGATCTTGTTATATAGATTAATATGTGAATATGCAGGTTGTGCTGGCATTGCAGGCCTATTCCAGATCATTGCTGGATTATTACTAGTAAGAATTGTATCCACTGAATAGACTACCGGTATGCAAGATTCAAACATTTGAATATAATACAACCACAACACGTCAAGGTCGCTGCAGTTGTAAGTGTCCAAAACAATTGTTATACCGACTGTTGAATCCAATCTCTTTTTACAGATACTATTCATCAGTTACATGTCTGATAAAACAAGGGCAGGCATATGTTTGTTAATGAATGTTAATTAACGGCACCTTAATGCTACAATACTGGAATTATACTTCAACATAAGTAAACTGTTGTGAACTGCCAATGGCTGACTCCCAGAATATGGCCACAACATTTGTTGACCATTTGCTCTTACTGAAGTAGTACATGCCTTGAAGATGCCCACTCCCAACACAATCGTCAGGACAGGATACGACCCTGAGATATGGGCCGTTTTTACCATATAAACACTGATAGCCTATAGGATATAGGCATATACGACGATGGAAGAGAAAACTGAAGATTGCTTTCAATTTGCAAGGTTTCATCGAATCGTCGCAATAAAGCATGGACCTAGAGCTCAGTCGGCCTAAGGTAAGTTCGGCTGATTCTAGTGATACGGTATTGAATGAGGGATTTACATTAATCCTGATGTGGTTGAAGTGGTCAGCATTGCTACTCACAGAGGAGTTGCAGTAGAAAGTGAAATGCCTGCAAGGTACTTTAGTTTGGAGATGGCTACTTCAAAATTCTACTAAATTACAAGATGTATCTCCGAAAATAGTCGAAACCTACTTGAGTACTGCTTGACCACCTCTGCATACATCTATATATATTCTTGGGGTTAATTTGTGTCTCTAAATACATCATTTGTTCATTTTTGTTGCAGATTCCTGAAAAAAAAACGTGATGTTCCAACATGCATCACGTCAACAGTGGATATCCTGATATATTATACTGGGCACATCCCATTGAAATCTTGGCAAAGATGGCCACAATCTGAATATTTGGATCTCGTGCCTCCTCACCGAGATGTTTTTTAACACGGAATCTATCGGAAAATCTGCAAGGCAATGACACTGAATATTTCCTAACTGATAAATGGCATGGAATGCTTCAGAAAGGCCATTCGTGATGTACCGGTAAGCCAATGGTGGTAATTTCTTTACTGCGGTCGTGAAACTATTTCTAGGTGAACAAAATATCAACTGATGTCAGTAACTGGGTCTACCGAATGCTTCTCGAATTGATAATAATATGAACCAAACTTCTACCCCCCGAGGCTTCATTTGAACCTGAAGGGAAGTATCGGTGGTGTGTTGATTTCATTGAGTGACGTAGAAGATGACAAAGCTGCTATCAAAATTTCGAGTCCTTACAGGCCGTGCTATCTTTTCGTTATTGGAAATGCTCCACGGTAGGGTTGCATTTAAAACGAACGGTGTGTTAAAACATGCTTTAAGCAGTGACTGACTGACTGACTGACTGACTGATCACTGACAATATTGGGTGGTATTTACTGTTTTTGGATAACAATATTGGATTGCTTTTCATTTCTATAGCTTTCAATATGCCTAGAAAGAGTCGAATAAGGAAATTTAGACGTAGCCAAAAACGTTTTGTGCACACTTCGCAGTGGGCAAATACAGCCAAATGATCCAGCACTGGACCGAAAGAAAAAGTAAGCAAAGCAGCTACCAGAGTCTTTTTTGCCACACACTCTGGCTCTGTAAGAGGTTGTCAGATTAATCTTCATCGAGGAGATACATTAGTGGACTCGCCCATAATGAAAATGAGCCATTGAACATGACCTTATGGCAAAGGTATCTGAAAGAAGGATACTTTGGATCTGCAGCAGTCAAACGGGCCGTGGCGCTGTGTGTTCTCAACTGGAATGTTGGATGTAGTGGTTTTTTTGATGTTTTTTATAGCCTAAAGCTTACCAGTTGATACTCCCACAAAAAGTGCTGGTTTTAGTGGACAAAAAATGAAAAATAATGTATCTCAACAGTCGTTCGCTGTCAAAAAGCGAAAAACTGAAAGACTTCGAAAGTTCTTGGGCACATCTGACTGGGTACCTGGCGGGTATTAACGCTCAATTTCTGTGAGAAATGGTTCACTGTGTGATGCAAATCAACTAACGTTACCATTGATATCATGAGCAGCGTTCATATCCTTGTTTATCGGAGTTATTGTGGTTGTAAATTTTTAAACGCGTTTTTCTCAAAACGTACTTTTTCTGCCTACAAATTCTATCTTCTCTGCACCTGCTTGTCCGATTCATCTGAAATTTTGCACGAATGATGGTTAGGGTATATACAATAATCCAATGTGGCGCTTTCTTGGAAAATTTTCTGTGCAGATTTTTATAGAGGAAAAAATGTTGCAAAAAAGCCTATATTTAGGGTTCGCTGCCAAAAATGTCATAAATTTTTTTAGGAAACGTTTTTTTGAAAATCCCCACATAGGCTTATAGATATATGTCTGTACTATCCCTCCACCCATTTTGAAATGAATATCTATGGAGCATTTCGACTTTTTAGGATTTTGGTGAACGGGTGGTGAAAATTTACATAACTTTTTGAGTTCTTGTCCCCTTGGGGGTTATGCTTATGGTTCAACATAAAGACCATATTCGGAAGGGAAATTCCCTGCCCTTTTCAACAATATATGGATCATGGACCTCGCATCTACCTTGTGGGAGATATGACCACAAACGTGAACAGTGAACACCTGTCAAATTCATTTATAACTAGTAGTGCCGCCTTAAACAAAGGCCTTTTGAAAAAAAAATTTTCAAGTTGTAAAATTATGCAATAATTGTGTAAAATACTTTCCAAAAGACATGTACGAGCTACCACCCGATATAGTCGACTTATCGATATGGGATGGCTGGAACCCTCAAAATAGTCGGTTCAACGGCAATGGTACAGATATTTCGTCAAAGGAGCTATATTTACACTATACTTTCAATTGTTAATCCAATATGAGATGACAATTGAATATCCTTGACGTCATGGCTTATACAAGGGCTTTGTTGTAAACATGTTTGTTTTAAATGCAACCCTACTCCATGGTAATTGTGGATTAATACGAATTGAAACGGTTGATTTAATCAATCCTATTACCCCCGCCCCCCATCCCTTCCCAGCTGCATGGTTTCCGACAATGGCTTGTAAATAAGTAGATGATGCTGATTTTATTCGTTACTCACTCTGTTATTTATGGCCTGATGCAGATTATATGACGTGTAGAAATTGGACACATTCATGATTTAGTAAAGTTCGGAGTGGTCATACTTTACTTGGTTGGCTATAAAGCAGTAAGGTTGAGATATGGGAAGAATGTCTATCTTACTCACTTTATTCTGCAAAATGTTGGGGATCAATATTCTAGAAACAGCTATATCGCTAGCTTGCAGAAAAGTGGTTATTTCGAGGTAGATTTCATTTTTGGACCTACTTAGGTAAAGGCCAAAAAGAAGTTCAGCCATCCCGGAGTTCTATATATCCCTGGATTGTACGCTCATTGGACGTTGGCAACAGTCATTGGGCAGCCAGGTTTACTTTGCGAGACGTGGAATGGCCACCCAAGGCTTAATCAGCAAATTTGGAGTGCAGTTGGTCAGCACATGATTAATATATATGAACACCCAAACAATGATTTCTTCCGAATTTGTGAGCATAGTGTGGTGAATTGTCAATACTTCGACATTGGTTCAACTCGGATTCATTCGCTGATGATCAAGTTATGGAAGTGCTCTATTCAAAATCAATGTGCAAAGACATACGACAGCTTTCAAGTTCCAGCAATAACTTCCGGCAACAAGACCTTCAATGCACCCCTAAATCACTTCTGTACGAAATTATACCATAACCATTACTCAAACCAGAAAGCAAGAACGCAGCTATAGCGGTACTACATCGGCCAAGTACTGGTGGAACACCTCTTTATGCTGTGAAGCATCACAAATACAAGAAGGGCTGCTCAGTTCAAAAAGTGCTTCATGATGCTACATATGACTACTGTGAGAAACTGATTGCCGAAGTCGAGCATCGTATCAAGTTTGGATTGCCTTTGAAGAAGACAAAATACCACCACCCCTTGCATCACTTTCAGAAAAAAAAAACAGAAGTGATGCTGCAATCAAACCTCACAGAAGCATATACCATCACACTTGAAAGATCTTTTCCGATTCATGCTATATGCCAGTGTTGGGATCAAGTCACTACCTTCGAGTCACGAGTCATTTCGAGTCATTGTACATTTTGACTCGAGTCAAGTCAAGTCAATCGATTTTCAAAGGTGACTCGAGTCAAGTCAAGTCACTCGATTGTTGGAGGTGACTCGAGTCAAGTCGAGTCAAGTCAAGTCAAGTCACGAGTCAAGTCACAATTCCAAGTCAAGTCACGAGTCAAGTCACAATTCAAGTCAAGTTGCCTTTTCGAAGTATGAGGCATGATAACGTCATTGCATTTTGCTAGCTGCCTGAAATACAGATTGAGTGATCATTGATTTTAACCGATGAACGAATATAGAGTTAAATATACACGCAAGAAGGCGCTAATCGATCACATATAAGTAGAACTGCTAATCCTCAGTTTATAGCTACCAGCCAAGATAGAGAATAGATACGAATTTATAATATGCAATACATTGCGCATTTACAAATCGAGATGATACAATTCGAGCCAGCGCCAATGGCTGAGGACTATATACACTATATTCGAATTCAGTTTCAATAAAACAATAGGTTTGGTTATAAAGGTAAAAGAGAGAACAGAATTTACTTTACTTTACTAGTTTACGACAACGTAAGCTGTAAGGTTCGATCACTTCGTTTGCGGTCAATTTATTTGTGAGAGAACAATGCAGGCTCAGTACGCACGATCATTAAATGATTGGTGGCTCTCACGGGTTACACCAGCGTTTGGCGAACAATCCGAACATTTTGATCAAAGCCAATAACTTGATGACTTGAAATTGACTCGTGAATTTTGCTCCGAGTCACGAGTCAATCCACATTTCTGATAGGCCGAGTCAAGTCAAGTCAAGTCATTTTAGCAAAGTGACTCGAGTCAAGTCAAGTCATACGAAAAAGGTGACTCGAGTCTGACTCGAGTCAAGTCATGACTCGAGTCATCCCAACACTGCTATATGCATATGTGGTGATTAGTGCCGATTGGCAAAAGAGTTGCTGTGTAGGCCTGTTACTGTGTGGTGTCTATAGTTTGAGGAGGGGCATATTTGTATTCGCTTGCTGGCGCATGCTCGACAACATTTCTTGGTCATGTCTAAGGAAACATTCTGGATATAGTTGACTCCGTACCTATCACTAGTAATCGGCCCACCAGCCGGGTATGATGTGGTATGGAATGGAATAGAATGCGAATCTTCCATACTCCATACCCGCCGAATCGTTCCATACAATTTTCCATACCATATTTGATACTTTTTCCATACTTTCCCAAGTTGACCAACCTCTCAAGTGATGTTCTATTTTGGATATGTGGAAATATTCCGGCGTTTATATTCAAATTATTTTGGACGATATTATATATTTGAACAGTCTCGATCAATGTTCCCTCTAAGCTGCGCACGTGCGCAAATGCGCAGTGCTGAAACGGTCTCTGCGCACAGAAAATCTAGGCTGCGCACAAAAAATCCGAAGTGATGACTTTTTCTTAAAATCGTTGTGCACTGTTGTCCAAGGCACTGCGCCAGCGCTCAGACTCGAGAAAAATGAGAGTGAGCATTGCCAGGGGTAAATAGTGCTATCGCTGAAGTCTGAAACCTACAAGTGCGGTTCGCAAAGGTAAATATTGCTCTCCGTGAAGCAATGAGAATTTGCAATCGTGTGCGCTTCACGAAAGAGATTTTTCTTTTAGAATGGTATCGTACGCGTGAGCGATACTGATATCATTTCAATAGCGCAATCGTTTGTGGGAATGGCGAAATAACATGGTTTAAAATGGTTTAACAAAGTTTTAAATAACAATGGGATAGCTCGAAGTTAAACTGCGAGAAACTAACGAACAGTCTTCTCCGCGTGGCATGAACATTGTGTAAGATTTACTGTACAATTACATGCCGCGAATTTTCGAAGTCATCACTTCCATCAGGCAAATCTGATCATGTATGGCAGAGGTCTCAAACTCAAATGTGCTAGCGGGCCAATTTCCTACTTTGTGATGACCCGCGGGCCGCAGCATCAATAAATAGTGGTATTCAATCTATAATATCCAACTAGGCTTTATTTAACGGCACCTTCCAGACAGGCATTTCACAACCACCGAGAAAATGTAATTCACTATTATACTATTCACGCTTGGCACGAAAAAATTACATTTTCAAATATTTGAATAAAATAGTTTTTGTGCCGGGCATAATTTGTTAGAAAATGAGTTTAGACATCATGCGCGAGGATGTATGATGATATCGTAAAACCTGTCGGGTTGTAATATTGCAGCTATTGGACCTTTGAAATGCCACAGTTTTATGTAGAATATTTTAGAATTCACTAAAGATTGATCTGATATCAGAGCATGTGAACGGTGTAGCCTAATCGGGGTTTCTGATATACTCGTCATAAGTATAGGCTATTGTTACTGTCATAGCCAAAGTCAAATTAAACCAGCGTTAGGTTCTCGTCGATTAATATTGGAATATATCAATAACAACTTAAATATATTCATTATTATTCAATAGTAATAGCATTGTTTCTTAACCGTTTTAGCGATCGTACGCCTTGTACCTTCAATTAGATTTCCAGTCACCCCTGTCGATTTTCAACACAATTTCTGATGGGGCTTATATAAAAATCAAAAATTCCATTCACGTAAAATCGCGCGTAGCACGAAGAATATTTTCCAGTTGAATAAATTCGCCCAGAAAAGATTCCACAGCATATAGGCCAATTCCCACAATGCAGCTGGTACCCCGTGATGTGGTGCTTTGTACCACGAAGGGGATACGGACCCCTGGTTAAGAACCCCTGGAATAGAAATGACTAATCGCCGAAGAATCCATTGGTGCTACAGCTGTGGAGCGTACCACTACCTTTCTCGCCACCGATAACAACATGGACAGAGAGAACAAACAACATCCAGGATGTAACCAAATCTACGTCACGGGGGCCACAGAATGCCAATGGTTTCCATACAGACCTGAT
Organism: Botryllus schlosseri; assembly: GCF_051294905.1. Lineage (NCBI taxonomy): Eukaryota > Metazoa > Chordata > Ascidiacea > Stolidobranchia > Styelidae > Botryllus > Botryllus schlosseri. The sequence continues at coordinate 4,293,066 of NC_137245.1, forward strand.
TACATTTCTATATTCTATATACCCTACGCAACGCAAGCTACGGACTTTTGATATATTACTATTCCCCACAACAGTTTCATAGATTTTTGCGTCCGTAGGATTGCCAAGTCACTATTCCTAGAGGCAAGTCCTTCTCTGATTTTAACGTTCGACCCTACTCAACTCGAGTCATTTTTAGTTTATCACCCAGTGAATCCAAAGTCGAGTAATTTGACGAAAGGTCGCACCAAACAAAATCACAATTTTCAGTCACGAATCATCAACGGCTCATGTTTTGTCCTCATGAACCTGAAATGTGCCGTAATAGCAATCTTCTGCTGCATGGTAGATTTTAGGTGATGTGATAGTGAAGTTTGTTTAGATTTCAGGTTTTTGTAGTAGTTTTAGAGTGAACTATAAGTTCGTAAATCTAAAAAAGATATATGAGACTAGAATATATTGTCGAATTCTTGAAATTGAAAAATGCCTTCGCGGGCCGCACAAAATGTTCTCGAGGGCCGCATGCGGCCCGCGGGCCGCGTGTTTGAGACCTCTGATGTATGGTAACATAGGATAATATGCAGAATCTGCAAGTACAAGCCCCAATATTGTTGAAAAAATCCATCCCTTTGCAAACGTTGATCGGGAAATGCTGCACTGTAGGGTATTGCATTAGATCAGCTTCTGAGCGGAACAAATTTGTGATTTTATTCGATTCGTGTACACGGGTATCTTCTGTCGATAAGGTCATTCGCTGATCTTGTACTTGCTTCAATCAAACTTGAATATTCGTATCATTATATCTGACTGTATGTCTTCATAGCAATGAGTGCATTGCCGGTTAAGACGTCACATCAATGTTTTAACGCGATAGGCCTACATCGATCGCATGTATTGATTTTTAGTGCGTTTTCGTGCGTGTATGTCTGTCTACTTAGCTACTAGTAATCCATAGTATGTCACCATAGTGTCCTATATGGTGTCGACACAAGCAAATCTCACGGTTCAATGTAATTGTATCACGTCATACTTTACATTTAATCCAAGGCAAATTGACGGTGATTTTTGACCCGGTGATTTTTGACCGGCTTGCCGAGCATTAAATTTGATGAATCGGGTATCAATCGAAAGCTGACGCTGTACTGCTTGCGAAAATATAAATTTTATTCCACTCATGGCCCTGGAACCCCCATAATCAGCCCCAAATTATTCATTGTTGAGTAGATTGGCAGTGTGACGGAACAATGCTGTCTGGCGAAACGAGAGTAGCTCAAGAGCAAGGATGTGGCCGAGCGGCGAGAGTGGGATCAGCTGACGTCGCGGCAATAACAATGCGCAACCGCGCCACAGAGAAACGCTACGCTGTTGATACTTTTTCTATGCGCTTCGGTACAAGCGAGCACACACCAGCCTTTCCTTAACTTGTAAGGGTAGAACTGGGTCCACAGAATGTATTTGGTCCCTACCAATTTTCGTGCAATATCCTTCAGCTGATAGAGATATGTAGGCTACGTCTAAGTAGTTTACATTGGATATGTCAGATTATTATGATATCGATTGCCTTAGCCCGCTTGTTTCGTAGGGCTCCAGAGATGCGTGGCGCTGTTGATAATTTCTATAGGCCCTTCGCTAAAAGCGAGCACACATTACCAGCCTTTCCTTCATTTGTAAGGGTAGAACTCGGTTCACAGAATGTATTTGGGACCTACGAATTTTCCTTCAACTTATAGAGATCCTTCCGTCTAGGTATAGCTATATACATTAAATATTGTATCAGTCCGCTTGTAGTGTCGGTCGTAAGTCGGCGCCTATGGTTATGGCCGTACTACGCCGGCGCCTATGGCTATGGCTACGATTATGGTCGTACCATAGAGCAGTGCTTTTCAACCTGTGTGACGGCTCGCACTGGTGCGAATGAAAAAATTTGCAGTGCGAATGACGAAGGTGGTGCGAATGAAAATCCGGATCAAGTGCGAATGAAAATCGTGAAATAGGCCTGAACTCACTCGTTGCACACCCCTACACTAGTTCATCCCAACGGTCTTCGACCATGATTTCCAGAAAGAAAAAAAAAACAGTTGGGGGCGCGATCGTTAACTTTTCTGACGAGGAATAATTCAAATAAACTTAATAGGAAATTTAGAATCAGTGTAACTTTTGTAGTTGCGACGCAATTGTAAAAACTTAATACGACGCACCACTAATTGTAGCCCTTACAAGCCGTAGTGAATTAATACTCCCACATTATAATTATTACGTCACCAAAAGTCTGGATTGGAAGCTGGTGTAGTGGCAGTATAGAGATCTCTACACTCTCTATGGTGGCAGACATACAGTATATTAGCCCGTCTGATCCTGCGACAGGATCGAAAAATGATGCCAAATTGACTTTCTGCTGTCTTTCGCTAAACCAGTGGTTCTCAACCTTTTTTGACACGCGCCCCCCTTGGAGATGGTCGAAAAAAATCGCGCCCCCAACTGTTTTTTTTTTTCTTTCTGGAAATCATGGTCGAAGACCGTTGGGATGAACTAGTGTAGGGGTGTGCAACGAGTGAGTTCAGGCCTATGAGGCACATTCATTTCGAGGCCAGCCCCTTCTGCGACGGTGCACATGAAGACGCAAAGTTTTGGCGAATAAACCGCTGATAAAATTCGGTGCCAAAAACATGAGCGGTGACAAAACCTCGGTCTAAAAATGACCGATGCTGGATGGCCAAACCTTTCGAGATGGATTGGATATACTCCGTAGTCGGCACGGAATAGTCGCGTTCTTGCAATCTGAGTAGAGAGTATATAGTACAACTGTGATATGCAGAGGAATTTAATTCGCCCTAATTTAAAATCGCGTATACGTCAGACATGTTTTGTAGAGCTGTGTTGGGTATAATTGTGGTGTGCGGGCTCTGCATGTCATACATGCCCGTAACATCGTAGCATACAACTGTAATATTAAATAGAAATTCCTCTTTATGGGTGAGGCTCGGGTCGCGAGATGCCACAAAAACTCAGATTTTCTGGTAGTCCAACTCTAAAAGCTGGTTTACCGTTATTAAACTGTTATGAATTCTCAAGTTAGATTGAGTTGAAGACTAGAACACGCAGTACCATGAGTTATTTGCTCTTCTCATACACTTGCGAGTTGGGGCAACGTATCATCAGTTATCGAGCTCTAATGTGCCAACTCTTCTTGATCGTTTTGCACCTTATGTTCCAAAGACATAAGACAAAAGCCTCAACACAAACATGTGGGTTTTTCATCCTTTCGACAAACTAGAGCTTCGCTGGACCTTTGTGTCAGCTCTCAAAAACGATTTCTGCCAGCAAGCATTTTTGACTCGCGAGAAATACGCTGTATTCTGGATAGGAGTGCAGAACAGATTTTAAGACCTGGTCATCCAAGCACTAGTAGAAGTTCTTGTACAAATTCCGAACAACATTGTTCGGTCGAGAAGGGTTGTACTGGAATAATTTGAAGTAAAACAAGCGAAAAAAATGCCTTTTTAATGAGACATTTGATAGCTTAAGCTACTTAGTTATCCAATTTGTTGCACATCTGAACAAAATGTTGAGTAGGCTTATCTTCATCTTTTTGTATAACAATTTTCGATTAGTTTGTGCGAATGAAATTTAATTCACAGAAGAAGTGCGAATGGAGCTCAAAAAGGTTGAAAAGCACTGCCATAGAGCATCGACATCATATAGGACACTATGGTCGTAGTGCGGCGGATCCACCACCGTTATCATCGAAGCGTACAGTGCTTTTTCTCATGTACTTCGTTTCCATGCACGCTGCAAGGCCGACGGACTATGGATTACTAACCTACGGATAGATACTCAAGTCCCGTCGTTACGCTCCGGCAAGCAGTTACACTTTTTTTTACTACTTCTACTTAGGTTTTTCAGGCAAAACCAGTTAGATAGCCCCTACAATGTAGTAATAGTGAATGCAATTTAGAAATCGCACTATAACTGGAGTGCCATTATATATTTTTCGCGGTGGTACATCCTGAAATTTTGAAAGCGGCCTCTACCAGCTGCAGTAACCTGCAAGTGTGCGACTCGTTCTACTTTTGGAAAGTACTCAAGTAGTCACAATTTCAGTTCCACCTTTACTTGAGCAGCAAGGATGACTCACTTTCACCCCTTTTTGATCGTATATACCGTGTCTAGAGCGGATGAAAATAATAATCAGCAGATTCAATTTTAACTTGTAAAAAAATCCACAGCAAGCAATGCACATTAGCAATCAACAATCTGTCTATAGCTCAGTGGTTCCCAACCTTTTTCGACTCATCGCCCCCTTTCAAACTCCACACCGATCATCGCCCCCCAAATATTGGGAACCGAAAAATGGGCATACAGACGAAGACAAAGGGTCAACTTTTCGGCTCGACCTCGAAATTACACATTTCTAGACGACGCAACTGATGCTTTCTGGGGATCATCGCGTTTGCTGGGTAAATTGTACACAATGACAGTAATTGAAGAGTTAGGCTAAACGGGCGTGTCAGAACTGACGTGTAGACGAAGCTGCGACCTGTGGCCAAGAACAAAAAATGACGAGAAGAAAGAACTATTGAAGATTTAAAGAACAGAATGTACCAGAATAATTGGACAGCAAAAGTGCACAGCACGAAACGTGACAAGGATGTAGCAACAGCCTTTATAACATCACTTGAGCTACCTAATGTGGAAAAATTCGGAGTGGTAGCGGACTCCGGAGGAGCAAAAAGAAGATTTATGGTGTGGAAAGAAGTTGGAAGATAAGGAAAGAAGGAGAATAACAAGCGCAACAACAGACGAGCTGCAAGTGATCTGGTTGCGAAAAATAGATATGAGCGGGATTTTGCAGACTGAACTGTATAGTAGACTGCAATGAAGACGTAATAAAAATAACGGAGTATATCCCCGAAACCAAAGACGAAATGAACGAAGAAATCGGGATTAACAGAAGATCTAAACGAAATTGTATTGCACAACTGAGACGTACCATCAACGTCATATGGAATAAATGAAGGAGAAAACGTCCGAAGATGGACGAACTAGGAGATGGAGTGGAAGATGAAATGGTGAATGTCGCGAAGAATGCTGAAGCAAAGAAAATTCTAGAAGATATATTCTGCGAGGAGACGCAGCAGACTACGTTTAATGGATTTTAGTTGTTGTTTATAAATTTGCCCACCCAAAGAAAAAGTTAGGAAGTTTTAAAAGTAGAGTGGGCAAGAGAGGAAGGAGAGATACTTACATTCAAGTGTTATAAAATCGCGAAAAAAGTGGGTGTGGGAGGGCGGGTGTGTTTTAGCCAAACTAATAAACTTCTATCATCGGTCCAGCCGTCCGCAGTGCAGTGGCCAATTGCTCCAATGTGTGCATTTCTCATTAGCCCGTCCGCCATTCGTTTTCTTGGAAATACAATCATAGGTGGTATATACAATGTACAATTGTACATGTATGCTCCCGCCGCATTCGTTGCGCAAATTATCGTCAGTTTTCCCTCTTTCCCCGCTCGCCATTTTCCCAACTTCCCGCGCACCTCTTTCGTCGCAATGAATTTGTCAGGATTTTGGACATTTGTAATTCCGATTTCGTCCATATTCCAAATACGATTTGGCACATAAAGCGTGATGGACACTGGTTTACATTGAAGGCGAAGGCTGTGTTTGTTTATTATAATTTTGAGCGCCTCATTACGATTCATTACGCTTCGCCTCATTGCGCTCGAAATCGATCTCCGAGCGGTTTTTTTCGTGGCGTAGGGAAGCGCATAGCAGCGGCAACTCGGACTCGCCATAGGAATCGAATCAGTTTATCGCGATGCCGGCATTGATGAGTAGAGACCGAAATAAAAAGCGACTCCTTTTGGCGTTGACTGCTACTTTTGACTGAAACTAAAGAGAAGAAAAGATTGTGGGTTCACCCAATATTGAAGAAAAGAGAAACTTTAGGTAAGTAGACCACCAATGCTTTGTGTTACTCTTATGAAATGAAGGGGGTTCAGGTGATATTGGAAGACCAGAATATGACTATTGTGCCTTATTTTGATGGGTCACGTCTTAGAAAACTCAACCGTCCTTATTTCTAAGAAATGTCCTTATTTTCGACTGGCGTCCTTGTTTTGTCTTATTTTCAACAACTACAGAACTTCGATCATTTCCCTCTGGTATCTGTGCTGCATAATATTCTAAAATTATGCTTTTGCGTCAAGGTTTCATTGCATCACAAATGAAAGGAACTCCCGTAGCTTACGCACCACAGGATTTGATTTCGAAGTGGTGCGATAGCTTAGCTGGGGCAGTGAATGGTGTAGCAGTTTCGGCTGTACCAAGCTATCGCAGCATACGTCATTTTAGCAGTAAACAGCATTACCAGGTTTCTGCTGTTTAGTCTAAAGCAGAATAACCGGTAGGGACGGCAGCATTTATTGCGTCTTGAAAAATGGCGTCGACACTTGGGTAAAACTTAAAGGTATAAATCAAAGATAAATTTATCGAATTTATATTGTACACATAGTGTTAGCTACTAATAAGACTAAATCTGCTGGCGTGAAACGTATTTCGTGACAATTATGAGAGATAATTCCAAGGTATCAAACAAAGCTTGAAGGGCGAGTGCTTCGCACATTGCAATATCTGCAATTGTGACATTAACCTGGAGGCCACAGGAATGACGGCTATTTCAACCAACATTGATACCCCAAAACACAAGAAGTGTGTCATAATGAATATTCGAGTCAATCGATGAATAATTTGTCCACAAGTCGATCAGCACCAACGACCACAGACTACAAGGCGGCTGCTGCTGAGGGTACCTGGGCGTTCGATACTGCAAACACCAGCAATCATTCCGCACCAAAGATGGCACATCGAAATTGATGAAAGCAATATTCTCCAATTCCAACATCGTGAAGAAGTTTTCTTCGGCCAGGACCTATACTACAAGCATTGTTACTGGAGTTCTTGCTCCTCGATCAAAAAATGATTTTGTCTAAACTTGATGTACAGCCCTTTTCCATCTTGGTTGACGCCTCTAATCACAATGATGTGAAGAAGTTTGGTTTAACACCCCAAGACCAACGCGTTTTTCTTTTCCTTTTTTTCTGGGGGGGGGGGGGGGGGGGGCGGGGTGACGAGAAGTGCTGTTTAGGCCCCGAGTAAAGGTAAACCTAGACGTGGGCTGTCGTGAGATCCATGAAGCACTTTATACTAAAAAGAACTTGCTGGAGCAGGTTGTTTCTGGAATGTGATATGCAACGGCTCGTATACAACGTATGCACAATAACGCTTTTTAATGCTAATCGAATTTTTCGATTGTCCTTATTTTTGGCTTCATGTCGATGGCAACCCTGCTTATAAGCTTTTCCATTTAGTTTCCCCCGAAGCTCGAAAAGCTCCGAGCGCACAGAAAGCTCTAGTGCAGTGGTACTCTGCCTATGAATATGCTTGACATTTGCTTTCTCGCGCGATTTATGTAATATAAGTATTTCCCAGTACCAATTATAACCTACTCAGAATCGCTTCGTGTGCCGGAAAAAATTGTCTGGCCAGATGCGTCCCGCGGGTCGTATGTTTGCCGGCCTTGCTCTAGAACAGGGTTAGCCAACTCAAAATGGGTCGCGGGCCACTTTTCGAAATTTGTAGAGGCCGCGGACCGCATGACTGTTATTAATATTAGTACAGTTTCACATATTACTATCAAATATTTACCGTATCTCACCCCATTGATCACTCTCACCGGTAGAGTTGATGCAGGGGGTGTCTTCGAAAATTCAGGGAAGTTATTATTATTGCTGTGCTGCACTGCTGCATCTTTGGGTGGACCAATTGTTATCAGTACCCTTTGTTGCAAGCTGTTATTTTTGACCCCCAATCAGGATTGTCGGTATAGTGGAAATATATTGGAGTCGCTCAAACGTAGGCCTATACTAGAAACAAATTTCCTTCCTGACGAGGAGAAGAGGATTACAAATTGATATTTCTCTATGGGGCGCATCATTTTCCTCTGCTGTTCGCATCTGTTCTGTGGGATCCGATTACAAATTACACTATACTAAAATCAACTCGCATTGAACCGCGCTTGGCGCGAAGAATAATTCAAAACTCTCATGGATTAGGGAGTCAATTCATAAATACAATTTGCATATTGACGGACGCCAACACATCGTAATTGAATGAAGTGTCGACGACCGCATAATTTTCCTTCTACTGCCACAGATTGGGTACCCCTGGACTTGAGAATTGTTTTGGGGGTTAGCTAGTACGTGCTGGAAAACTATCTCCTCGTCAAGCATGGTCTTTTGGGGAGCCCGAAGCCGATTTACAAGCGTCTCGGTCTTGGCAGTTGTGGGCCATTGCACGTCAAGGCAATATGTCCATTCATATCACCAAATTCTTCCTCCATGGAATGATATTACCTCAGCCGTGCCTAGCCGTATCTGCTAGTGAGGAATACCCAGCAAACACTAGATGTCTTTTGAACCTGTCAGGATATCTTTTTCTTGTCCTGCCAGGTTCAAATCATATCTTGTGCATGCTTTGTGCTGAAGCACGACTTAAATATATCTTTTTCATCTCCAGTCATGTTCAAATCATATCTTTGTGCAAACCTTGTGCTGAAGCACGACTTAAATATATCTTTCTCTTGTCCAGTCAAGTCCAAATCGTATCTTGTCCATACCTTGTGCTGAAGCACGAATTAACTATATCTTTTTCTTGTCCAGTCAAGTCCAAATCATATCGTGTCCATACCTTGTGTGCTGAAGCACGGCATCAATATATCTTGTTCTTGTCCAGTCAAGTCCAAATCATATCTTGTCCATACCTTGTGCTGAAGCACGGGTTAAATATATCTTGTTCTTGTCCAGTCAAGTCCAAATCATATCTTGTCCATACCTTGTGCTGAAGCACGACTTAAATATATCTTGTTCTTGTCCAGTCAAGTCCAAATCATATCCTGTGCATACCATAGCAATTTGCAACGTAGCTACGTTGTAAATTGCTATGTGCATACCTTGTGCTGAACCACAACTTTTCTTGGCCAAATTTTGTCGAATGCTGAAAATATATTTGTTAGGAATATCAAATTCGATTATTGCTTCCTATTATGGTAGAGTGGTGTTTATAAATGTACAGTAGATTATATTGAACTTTTACTCTCATGGGGCGATTAATCACCTGTGTCACTACCGTATGTTCCACCTAGTGTCACGCTCTTTCTTGCAATTTTGCAGACTAAAATTAAATATCATATTAGCCCGCATCCTCGCGCTCCACCACCTCCGCTGCTTTCGGTGGTTGGGTTGTATTTGATTGGAATTGGTCGGTTCCCAAATTTTGGAAGGAAATTTGAAAGTCCGCAGAATCCGGCTGGAGAATTTCCGGTTCTGCGTCCAAAAAACTTCTGCCAAAATCATGATATCGTATTTAAGATTATAATTAGGAATGTTGCCAAAATCCGACTGTCGAAATAAATTCAGAATCCGCATCCAGTCCGGCTGAAATCCTGCTACGACTCCGGCTTCTAATCCGGAGTGTAAACGAGAGGCCATTTCTCCCTTGCGAGTTCACATAAGTTTCGGCGCGAAATACTGGCAGACAAAGCGCTCTCGTAATGGAGGCTTACAGCTACGCAGTCGTATGTTAGGTTTAGTTGCGTTCTGGAATTAATCGTGGTAAATTAAGGCTCAACCAACCATATTCCTTCAGAGGATTACTGAAAACTGAACTGTAGATGGTAATTTATATATGCTTGATACGAAACATAGGTATATAGTGTATGGTATAATGTCACAAAGTATAGAACTTGGTTTGCACTTTTGCGAATATCATATAAGCTATTGTGACAGTGCTGGATTATATAATATCATCAGATGGTGGTCGCTAAAATCATTCATTGTGATCGAATGTTCTTGTACTTTTGTCTATAATAGTGTAGTGGGAGCTCAGCTACAACGTGGTAATGCCCAGATATAAAATAAGACGGGGGAAGCACAGACGTAGGCAGTACCAGAAAGAGTGGCTACGGTTCAAGCGAGCTAGAACCGCCGATTTGACGGGACGGATCGTTTCATCATCATCAAGTGAAATATGACACGGGCAATTGGACTCTGTACAAAATACGTATCAAATGCTCATCCGGTAAGTCAACTCATAATTTGTGAAGGTTTACCGTTACTCAGTACCAGTGTTGGGATGACTTGAATCATGACAAAAATGAGACTGTAGCATGTAGCTATACCAGTGATTCCCAACCGCGGCCTCGAGCTAGCCGTCTTGCGTCCCCCACTTTAACGCAGAGCGAATGTTTGTAGTTGTATAATTGTATATCTGACTCCAAGAAGGTTGCGTTTACAATTCGCTGCGTGTTTCTTCTTTCGTTCGACGGACCGGCCTCGTTGGCTAACGTACCACGTAGCCTGTCTATTGCACACGTATTCGATGGATCACACTGACGAATATATTTTGTTTCCGTCTCCCCGGCTTGTAACTTTATTGAATGTCACGTACGGTTCAAAATGCAATATATATTTCTCGCAATTGGCGAAGTACTTATGAATGTCTATCGACTTCCGAACCAGCTAATAATCATGAATGTATATCAACTTCCGAACCAGCTAATAATCATGAATGTATACATACACACGTATATCTCGAAATGAACCCAACGTGGTACGATTTCATATTTCGTTATCTACGTTCACACGACAAATTATACAACTCACAAAGGTCTTATCAAGTCTCAATTCAGGGAATTACGTACGGTTTACCAACTCCTTATTAACCATTATTCATAATGGCGTTATACCAATATATTTCGTTAAACCCACAAAAATTTAAAGAAAGCGATTTATGATATAAAATAAAATTTATATTTATAAAATTATCTTGCTTAGCTTGGAGTCTGGAGTTGTTAATTAGGATTGCAGAAAAGTTCTGAGTAGAGTGCTAACGTTATGTCACTACTGTATATAGGTATTGATAACTAATCTACGAATAGATGTACAACACGTGACTCACGGTTGAATACGCTGAGGCAAAACCCAGCAGCAGTTCTCCTCGATTTTACTCTATTTTGTGAACTTTTTATTGATCTAAAGCAGTCACGAATTCGTGCGGCCCCAACTATATATACTCTGAAATTCTAAATTTGGCCCTGACACCGAAAAAGGTTGGGAACCACTAAGCCAGTGGTTCCCAACCGGGGGGGAATTCCCCCCTTGGGGGGAATTTTGAAATTTTTAGGGGGGAATCTGGCTTATTATTTTCAGGGGTAATCTGGCTTTGGCATTGTATCAGAAGATACACTGGGTTTCACAAGGTTTTTAGATTTGTATGGTATAGAACTGGTAAGTAGAAATTAGTTCTTTACAATTGTATGTTTCTTTGGTGGATTTCAAGCTATAGGTATATGTTTAAATGCCTTCCGTAGATATTACACCCCCTGATAAAGCGACGCTCACGAGACGATTTCGTTGGGTCCGCGACAGCCTCTCGCCCAAATTGCTACTAAGCAGGAAAACGTCAAGCTTAATTCAGCACAAGGCCGCTGATGAAATTGTTTAACTTTTTAAGCCAACATATGAGCTAACGTGAAAAACATACCGTACCAAATTCGTCGATTCAACTCAAGTCCATAGCAAGAGGACTTGGTGATTTATTTTTCGTCAGCGGCTACCCGACCGGTCAAAACAGGTCAAATTTGACTGTACTTTACCAAAGTTTAGTGCTGTCCGCATTCGCCATGGTTCGGACATATCTGAATATGTTTGGCCATTAATTGCTCAGTCAACAAATGGTTACGCGTTAAAAAGCACATTTTTTAAGTCACAGGCAACTTTTTCATAGGGGGGGGGGGGGATTTTAGCACAAATATCGGCCAACGGGGGCACGAGACGAAAAAGGTTGGGAACCACTGCACTAAGCTATATATACAGTTACTTGTGTACAGTATTTCATTAGCAGTTCTATGTTTGCGTGTGCGATACAATATCGTTTTTTCAAGTTTGTGCTGGTTTTCAAATTTGAGTAATTCTAGATCTAGTTGCGCTGTTTACAAATCCAGTAGTTTGATAAATCTGGAAACTTACCATCTATATTATCCATCTGTTTTAGATTTATGGGTCAAGGCCTTTCGTGATATGACGGCAGTTGCAGACAATAGTAGCTTGCCCTCCGCTTCAGATAAGGACCTACAACGGCCTAACCGAAAACGTCAGCCGCCAAAAGATTTTTTGACAAGTCCATGTCATCTGATAATCAAGGTATAGCCTACACTGTTATTCTGCCTAATATGTTATACGCAGAAGTGACATTTGTATAACTTTCATACTTTGTAGATGATGCTGTTCCTTCAAAGAAAACGTAATCCAAGTATTCAGACACAAGGCATGCCTATACCAACTCCAAGAGTCCGGCCACCTCCTGATTCTGGCAATGAAAGTGTGACAAGCAAGAGTGCTCTTGTTAATGATGCTTCAAATGCAAGTTTGCCATCATCAAGTGAGGAGAGTGTTCAAGAACAGCATGATCCCAACATTGAATGTAGCGGCCAGTTGCAGGGAATCAACCAATGCAGTAAGCTCCTAACACTTTGATTCATTCTCGAATTTAAGCAATAGAGTCGCTCTATTTTCCAGACGATCCTTCATTTGTAAGCAATGTTCAACTGCAAAATTCTGACTGTCAACAACAAGGCCTATCACAAAGTAATGGTAAGTTTATCGCATATGATCAATCCAGTTTTCTTGAATTCAAATAATTTTTTAGCTCCTCCATGTTCTTCATCAACTCCAACATCTGCACACAGTGACCACTCTATATATTTCTCTGATGCGTAAAGACATCAAAGACATCAAGTTGCAGATGAACCAGATGATGGACCTCAGCTCCAAGCAGATGAACCAGATGATGGATCTAATTAAAGGTCACATCATCAACGACTCAAAAAATAAACACAGTACAACAGCCCCAATCTTGTTTGAAGATCTTATTGAAAACCCCTGTCAAACCGTATCTCAGCTGGAACAACTGGAAAATAACTTGACTGACGGCGATTGCAAGAAATCTGAACTGGTATGATTTTGTCGATTAGAGCAAACTTAGCCGGAGTATCTAACCCAGGGGCAGGCAGCATACGGCCCGCGAAGTGATTTTGTCCGGCCCGCCGACAGTTTTCTGTCCTACATGATAATGCCCCGCCCCAGTTTGCCGAGATTCCCCAATAATTCCTTACTACGTCAAATTTTAGTGACTATGTTATTATATTATACGTGTATGCGCAGCGTTGCGAGAGTGGAGCTTACGCGTAAGTTCGTTGAAGCGAGAAGACTTGCATTATCGGCATTGACGATGCAATCAAACCTAATGTGGTCTGTGGTAATCATGATTTTTGTCGACTACAATGGTCAGCAGGCTGATATTTCCTATTTTTGATTCCGTAACCGCCGACTTGTAGCACGGCACACTTCTAGGTTTTTGTAAGGCAACGCTTATGCCAGGGGCGCCAACTCAAGTTGCAGGCCACTTTTCGAATTTGGTAGAGGACGCAGGCCGCATGAATTCAGTATCGAGATTGCCTACATGACAATGTTATTCTCAAATCCACATTGTAATCGCCATTATCGGCGAGAAATGGCTTTGAAGTGACATTGCTGTCGTTAAAATACATTCATTAAATACGATATATTCCTTGTGGATAAATGGACGAATAATGCATCGATTCAGCGATCCGGTGCCGAAGTACTTAATTTTCCTATATCCGGCCTGCCGACTGGAGAAGTTGCCCACCCTGATTTAACCTCTCGTCAAGATCAACGTTCCATCAAGTTATTTGATATTTATGCAGGCGCGTAGCCAGAGGGAGGTTTGGGGGTATAATCGTCATTTATGCATGTACTTTACCATGATGAATTGATGCTATATTAGTGAATTCGACAAATATCGAAACCCTACTTATTTTTTGGGCTTATCTAGTTATTTTTCATTCTGGTACACACCACTATCGTAAGGCAGAGCCATTTGTATTTTGTACAACAGGTATCTGCTTTGAAAGGACTTCACGGCGAACAATTGGCTTCAACGGTCAGAAATATCATGACAAGCATAGCTGTAAAAGATGTGTGGCAATTGTTCAGCCTAAAAGGTCAAAGAAGCAAAAATGGACAAAAAAGAAGTTTTCAAAATTTTAATCTTTACAAGACTATTACACGTAAGTTGTTACTGATATTACAATCGAGATTACAAAACCCTCGATAACAATGCCTTCGAGAGCATTTTTACAGAGTTAAAGTATTTTGCTTTCCCTTCTTGTGAAAGATCATCGCAGCTAAATTGCAAATCGTTGCTGACCACACAGCCTTATAAGCCCTCATTTGAAGTCATCTTCTACTGACATTGCCGACATGGCAAAATCACAAACAAGTGCGTTGATTGCGCAACTCGGTGTTGAGTCTGGAATGTTTTGAAATACCAATTTTGACACTATGGGGTGATCACATTCGAGAGAGATTAGTTACCGCTGGCGGAGATTCCGATTTGCCGCATTGTTTTATAATGCAGCCCCTGATCTTCTTATATTATCTTTGAAGGAGCATGTAAAGTGGCTAATCCTACGGCCGAGAGTACAACAATTACAACCAAAGTGGGACGATTTCTAACTGTTATTGGAGCTTGCAAGGTAATTTTGTTTATGAATCTGACGTCTGTGTGACAGCTGCGTTCTTTATCATATCATTTGACAGTAAGTGAATCGTTGCTACCTCCAGGGCCGCTACCATTCATCTTCAGAACACTATACCAGTGGTTCCCAAACTTTGACGTGATGTAATTTAAAAAAAATTTATAGTCATTTAATTTTGTCAAAATTGTTGGTCTTGCTTGCATAAATTTTTGATCATCTCGTTACACTTGCTCAGATTTAGCGGTGGAACCAATGTCTCCAAAACTTTTTTGCCAATAATCCGTCACTCACTTCAAACTCCTTTCAAATTCACATTTCTACACGGGAAGCAAGTTCATCCTCAACTGGTCGCATTCGTACCGCGTGGGGGGCTCAGATTGCTATTGCCTGACCCATGTTCCCTCTAAGCTGCACTGCGCACGTGCGCAATTTCACAGTGCTTAGTTGGTCTCTGCGCACAGAAAAAATCTGAAGTGATGTCATTTTTTTTAGTCGTTATGCACTACTGTGAGTTGGTGAGTGTGTGCAGACTCGTCAAAAATTGGAGGGAGCATTGGGTCGGCTATTTCGGTGGCGAACAAGATGCATGGCAAATATGGCTCAATTCCAACGTGTAGATGTCAAATCATTGAGATACAAAATTAGGGATTTGAAACTTCGCTGGTATATATATTAGGTACATTTTACAGCTAGCTATAGTATCCCGTTCACCAAAGAAATGTTTGAAGCTGGCCCAGAACGATAACGATAAGATCTTCCAGGGCCATCACACTTCAAACACCCAATTAGGGGAGCTCGACTGAACCCAAAATTACTTTGTTTGTCGTTTGTTGAAGTAGATTTTTGTCGTGCTTTGCGCGATATTTTGTCCCTGTAGGTCTACATTTAAATATGATTAGTAAGATAAAAAGGTGCTTATAATCAGAGGTGGTCAAAGTAGTCAAGAAAGCTACTCAAGTAGAAGTAGAAGTAGCGGCGTAAAAATCTACTCAAGTATAAGTAGAAGTACTTCTTTCATAAGCAACCTAAAACTACTTGAAGTAGAAGTAGAATTTGCTGGCTTTAAATCTACTCAAGTAAGTAAGTAGTTTTGAAAACGGTCATAATACGTTCGTATGGACTTTCGAAAGCTGCAAATTGAGCTATGCAGAAGGTGCAGAGAGCTTCATGTACAATGCATATTGATGCATCCCATAAGTCATAAATTTCAGACGGAATTAGCATTCGACTGCATCATGAGATGCAAATGATAGTATGGAAATGAGATACTAATCTTATGTTTACTCGAACATCCCGCTTAGAAAATGTCATGGCATGTTCCCTCACGCATATTACGGCCTTTAGTTTGGTCAAAGAGCAATACGGAGAAGTTGTATGAATACGATGTTAACACTTTGCGCGATTCGTATACGATGATAAAAAATATGGCACGAGGTAAAAATGCCATGGTGTAATTATATTTTCGGAAAATAGAGGGCGATGCTACACTTGCTTTTAAACTTATACATGTATGTTCTCCAGACAAAAGAACTCAGACTAATTATAACTCTGAGTAATGATACTGCCAATTAAACGAGAAATACCAATACTACATCAGAAAAGTGGAAAATGTAGTACATGTATTTTGTCGAGACAGTCTTAACGGTGGTCTGCTAAAACAGATCGAACGCTCAAAAAGTCAGAGATTACGATATGATTGGTATGCTAGATTGCAAAACGGTAATTTCAAACGTTATGATGGGCCATATTTACTGTAATGAAATATGTCATATGGGCGACAATGCGGTGCGAAAGGAACCAATCAACCTGCTATCTGAATAATATTCACTTTCGTGGAAACAAATTTGAAACTCCATATCTGCTTTGTGTGAAGCGCGACGGAAATTCTGGGTTTGAATTGAATTTTTTTTTTAATTGAAAGTTGAAACTTCGTGAAAACAGCCCGAGGGTTCCGCAGTTTCTCTTTCTAATTGTAGGGTTACACTACTTCTACTTGACAAAATGAAAATAGCGAAAAGTAAGTAAGTAGATCACAAAATATTACGAAGTAGAAGTAGCGAAAATTCTATCTACTTGAGTAAGTACCAGAAGTAGAGGAAAACTACTTGAGTACTTCGAAAAAGTAGAAGTACTTCGTTACTGACCACCTCTGCTTATAATAGAGAAGTATGCAAATTGGTGGTGGCGATTACCACACATTGAAAAGGACTACGACTCTATTCTGTCGTAAGAGATGGGTCTCAAGAACATTTTCAAACCCGAAAATGGGCCACGGCCAAAAGATGGCTGAGAACCCCTGGTTTATTAGCTTCTATATGTTGGAATGGAGCCAAATTTGGCGCGCAGAGTTAAATCGACAATTTCGTCGAAGTAGATGGTAAAGTTTGACTTGGCTGTCACACTCCACCAAGTTCGTCGTGACTTCCTAAAGACGGTTCGGAATCCTTGGATGAATGTGACTTGACATGACCGTCCCACATTACTCACAAACAAACACATATAATGACTATTGCTCTACTGCTAATCAATCAAAGTAATCAATTCATTTATGTTATAGGACGACGATAAAGGAGAAAACAGGAGCAAGACTATTATCGAGGAGTCAGAAGTATTTGCTGAAGTGATTGCACAGTTCTGTATCAAGGCCCAATTCTTGCTAACGTATTTTCTTCATCCATGTTTTTTTTCGTGTTTTGTACTGATTTCATACAGAACAGAAAGCCATATACATGCTGATTTTTAAAATTGGCAATTAGTTTTCCTTCTGAACAAAAAGGCCTACCTCTTGCTGCATAGTTCTTGCTAACGTATGTTATGTCAGGGACTATTATTTTACCGTCATTCTTCATCCATTTTTATTCCAATTTTCCGTCAAGGTCTAGTCCAGTGCATTTTTTTGTATTTTGAACTGGTACAATACAGAACAAAAAGCCATACATGATTTGTACAGGATTCGTATTCGTTCATGTGTGAAGTGCAGCATATAGCAGGTTTAGCCAACCAGGGTTCAGGGTCACACAGGGTCGAATTGTACAAAAATATCTTATAGGATATCGTTGAGGATGTTTATCAGGATATCTTTGAGGATCTCCATCAGGATATCTTTGAGGATGTTTATCAGGATATCTTTGAAGATGTCCTACAGGACATCTTATATATATCCATTTCTGTCGACAAATGTATATATTTTGCACTTCATTGAAGGACATCTTTTGAACTCATGGAAGATGTTTAAAAAATATCTTTAATAAGTTTTGTGTTTGCTGGGTAGTGATATTGGGCACAGGAATATAGCTTACTTTGAACGACAACAATAATATATTTAACCTTTAATCAATTTCAGCATTTCAAAGTGCTTTACCAAGCGTTCTTCCAAAATTAAAAATCAGGTGTGTTGGTGACCCCTGCTCCAGAACCATACGTGCAAAAAACGATTTCATACTTTCACCGGCCCACCATATCTTATAAAATTTTATTGGTCCACGAGGTGAAAAAATTGAGAACCACTGCTCTAGTATCAACACTTATGTGAAGTACCAGAAATGCTTCTTTGAAATGTTTGAACGCCCCTATTGCTTCCGTTGAAAAATAGTTCATTTATTAGAAACCGCATTT
Source organism: Botryllus schlosseri (assembly GCF_051294905.1). Taxonomy (NCBI): domain Eukaryota; kingdom Metazoa; phylum Chordata; class Ascidiacea; order Stolidobranchia; family Styelidae; genus Botryllus; species Botryllus schlosseri. Next base: position 4,311,333 of record NC_137245.1, read on the forward strand.
AATGTATTATTTTATTTTCAGGCGAATATCATCGACTCTTTCAAGAGCTTCGGCACAATCATCCGGACCGATTCAAAACGTACTTTCATATGACACCTGAAACCTTCGAAAAATTATTATCACTTTTCGACCAAAAATCACAACAAATCTGCGAAAACCCATTGGTGCAGCTGAAAGGCTTTGTGTGACGTTAAGGTGAGACTAGTATCCTCTTCTCTCTGACATCCCTCATTTCAATATTATATTTCATTTACAGATATTTAGTGACTGGGGATTCCTTTCAGACCATTGGATTTTCATACCGAATCAGCAAATCTGCCGTTTCAAAAATTGTTCCAGAGGTTTGTTCGGCGATTTGGGATGTTTTAAAACCTTTGGTCATGTCAGCTCCATTGCAAGTTGAATGGGAAAAGATCGCTGAAGAATTTAACAGAATATGGCATTTTCCAAATTACCTCGGATCAATTCACGGGAAGCATGTCATGTTGCAAGCACCAGCCAACTCTGGCTCACTATTTTTCAACTATAGGAAGTCTTTTAGTATTGTGCTACTAGCAGTTGCTGATGCTTCATACAAGTTCAGAGTGGTTGACATTGGTGCGTATGGTGCTCAATGCGACAGCTCGATATTTGCTAATTCGGCTTTTGGCAAACACGTTTTGGGAGAGACATTGAATGTACCCCCAGATAAACCACTGCCTGGAGAAGTTGCTCCTCTTCCTCATGTTTTCATTGCGGATGAAGCGTTCCCTTTGAAAACCAATTTGCTAAGGCCTTTTCCTGGTTGTGTGTGATCTAGACGACTCAAAAATAGTATACAATGATCAATTGTCCCGTGCCAGAAGAGTTGTTGAAAACGCATTTGGAATTGTATCTACTCGATTTCGCGTCTTTCGACGGCCGATAGCTGTTCACCCAGAGAAAGTGGACCTTATCATTAAAGCATGCACTGTGTTGCATATTTTTTTGCGAGATGAATCTTCTTCATATGTGCAAGACATTGAGATCGATCCACTACCCGAGGATGCTGCTCTTGAGGCATTTGGTAGACGAAGCAGCCAAAATGCACACAGTGTACGTGAATCATTTGTATAGTACTTCAACAGTGCTGATAGGTCAGTACCATGGCAGCATGCCAGAGTTAATAGGGTTATGTGATTGCCTAAACATTACAAGTCCGCTCTCACAAGCACGTTCATAATCAGACTTGTCTAATTTCACCAAATTAGAACGAAATGCCGGTAATCTAATTCTAATCTAATTTGTAAAAGCTGAAAATTTTATAGTTGTCTAAGTCTGTTCATGATGAGAGTACATTGAAACTAGTTGCCACGTTTGAGGTTTTTGTGCATCTTGCTGTCAAACACTGTTGTATGCCCCTGTGTGTATCAACTTGCTATTGGTAATTGTATCTACTGTCTCTCACTCTCGCTTTACGGTTTGACAGGTCTGTTCATAATGAGAGTACATTGAAACTAGTTACCATGTTGGAAGTTTGTGTGCATCTTGCTGTCAGACACTGCTGTATGCTCCTGTGTAATATCAACTTGCTATTGGTAATTGCATGTACTGTCTCTCTCGCGCGGTACTGTTCTGTTCGACAGTGGTATCAAAATGACTTGGGTCAATTTAACCATTAACACATTTTGAGAAAATTGACTTGAAGGAAAGTTTTCATCTTGTTACAGACATATTTTGACCCTGATCAACTTTGAATTATTGAGACAGACCCATGGTTAAGATTGAAGATTATTGAAATTTTCAAAAACTGTATGTGTGGCATTGAGAGAGTTGCCCGCAACGCCATTTTAATGTTGTATTTCCTATAAGTACTGCACGACCGTACTAATATGAGTTTTATCTGATTGAGCTGAACGAAAACTTTCCGTGTCGTGGAATAAATGTCTCGCTATTAACTTTTGTCGGGTGATGGACCCTGTTTTACACTGAAGCTGAAAGCTCTTCATATTTTACAAAACTTACGCCGGACTACTTGATCAGTGGAAAGGGCCTTTTGCACAGTAGTTATCAATGCACAATGCACATTGTACAGTAGTTATCAAAAGACCCTTTTGCACAGTAGTTACCAAAAGACCTTCTGTAAGTTGACACAAGATAACAACAGGTTAGAAACGGTTCATGTTATTTACAGTACATGCATGTGTAGAGTGATAGGCACATAATATACATACATCTATTCTATATACATAACGAAATACAATTTGACAGGGTATTCACAATCAATGTTCCCTCTAATTTTTGACGAGGCTGCGCACACTCACCAACACACTGCGCAGACCCTTGAAAAACAGTACGTAAATACCAAAAAAATGCCATCACTTCGGATTTCTTGTGCGCAACTTAGATTTTCTGTGCGCAGAGACCGTATCAGCGATGCCCATTTGCGCAGCTTAGAGGGAGCATTGGTCAAGACTTTAGTTACCAGCACTGCGCATTAGCGCACGTGCACAGCTTAGAGGGAACATTGTTCACAATTAATATTTGTAACTGAACTAAGCTGCTGGTAACTAAAGTCTTGACCAATGTTCCCTCTAAGCTGCGCAAATGCGCATCGCTGATACGGTCTCTGCGCACAAAAAATCTAAGTTGTGCACAAAAAATCCGAAGTGATTGCCTTTTTTTTGGTATTTACGTACTGTTGTCCAAGGGTGTCTGCTCAGAGAGTTGGTGAGTGTGCGCAGACTCGTCAAAAATCAGGGGAAACATTGGTCTTTTGTGTTACATGAAGTTTGATTGTTGTACTAACCTTGATTCTGCAAACCCCCATTCAGAACTTCAGTCAGGTTCAAAGTAACTGGTGGGTCATGTGTATCCAGAGGATCTTGTGTATCCATGGGGTCATGTGCATCGACGGCATTATGTGTATCCTCCAGGGAATCCTGTTCTTCACTACAATATTCGTCGACGTTTGAATATGTGCTGGAATAAACATATTAATTTATTTCATGATAGGAAATGAATCAGTACCGTAACTCATTTACCTTCGGATTTCAACAACTGCATCCAGAAAATCAAACATTGGCATCAGCTGCCACGGCCTGTAATTTGACTTTCCCGAACCAGATCTGGTTTGTTTTTGCATATTCTTTTTCTCCCGTCGATATTTATCACGGAGATATTTCCATCAACTATGAGAAAAAATAAGCAAAGCAATTGGTGAGTAGTTCGAAGTACTGTACTCGTTTTTTTTAATAATTACCTGGAAATTGTACGTCCCGGCTCACGCTTTCCCAGCAGTTTTGCTTAGCCACTTTGTCGCCATACGATTTGTGTGACTTTAAATACAGCGCTGGGAATTGCCTTACCGATTCTATCAGTACCTCCGGATCCATTGTTGCAGATTACAAAATCACAGCCGTAATAGACATCGTGCCTGGAATGTTTGGTGTTAGCGCGCGAATAATCAGCTGATCTCAGTGACGCTTGACTGAGTACAATTTACGCTGGCAGTGTGAACCTCAGCTTCGCTTCACTAAATTTAGCTTAGCTTATTCTCAGTGTACACCACCCTTGACAGTGTGAGTTTAATACGCCCCGATAAGAAGTCGGCAGCTTGCACTGTGAGTGATATCTCAAAAAATACCTAATTTTTAAATATAGAATGCATATTGGTTTTAAAAGGTAGGATGTATATTATTGAAATCAGCATAACAGACTTTACATGATGAGGGAAAGTTGGTTTGGTCGATATGGTTGACCTTTAATGAACCGGCTACGCTTCTCCATGCATTATCCTTACGAACCGTGTCCCTATACGCACTGATGCCCATGTTGTGTAGACACTCATAACCCCTAATTTCCGCCATTAATTGCACTTACTCCATCTTCGACCAGGTCGTAACTTCATACAACTATCTCGCACCATTTTTTAAACTGTTTCGCGCCATTGTCTCGTATCGCGTGGTGGTGCCAGTGTAGCGATCACTGTCACGGCATCAGTGAAAACGCAAGGCTTGTTCTCGCTACGGGCCAGCAGACTCACTCGTTCCCCGTGAAAACAGGGCCCATGTTAAAGGCTGAGAAAAATGAAGATGTTCATACCTAATTTATTCGCTCGGAAACCAATAGGACTTGATGCACTTGACCGCTGGAAAGCTACTGAATTCAGGCAATTTCTTGCGTCTGGAAAATCAAGTGAAAAATTAATATACAATATTCCCAGAACCTTATTGAGGGTTTTGTTTGCAAAGGTATTTAATCTGTGCGGCCCTAGTTTTATTTGGTGTGTACGATGTTCACATGCTGCTACATTTGTCAAAAGACGCGATCACTTTCCAGGGCCTTGACAAGTGTTGGGCTTTCGAATTTGAGAACTATATCGTTCGTCAAGAATAAAGGGCGTATGTCCATTTTTCGCAATTTCACTTTTTTTTGATATTCTTAGTATATTGATACAGCTCTTTCTGATGGCTGTGGCACTTTATCATAAAACTGGTCTAATCAGTGACTTGATGTGACATAGGCCAAATACTTTTGATTACATTTGAGAATAGAAGGGGCCTAAGTCCAAATCGTGGACATAGGCCTTTTCTATCACCACCCATCCAATTGAAAACTGGACAATTGGACAGGACATAGGCCCATTTCATATAGCAATCAATGTATTGCTGTGGAGGTTTTGTGATGGACAATCAATTTTTCTCTTGAGAATAATGAGCATTGTCAAGTTACAGAATGTGACTGAGCCTGAGCCCACAGTTCATTCTTAGCTAAGCTGGATAGAAATTGGAGCTTCATAATCATTTTTGGTTAGAAGTTCAGTTGTATTCTTATACAACATCACATGCAGGCTACCTGGTTGCAGTAGGTGATTAGACAAGACCTATAAAGCCCTAGCTTCTTAGTGTTTATGCTGCCATGAGTTTAGGGAGTTATTGTGCAAGACACAGTACCGGTATAAAGGATATGCTCATAGTTAATGTGGCATGTCTGAATTTTTCATTGATAGATCCTATATATGAGTGAAAGAGCATCGTATAATTTATGAAACTACATAACAAGATCTCAAGAGCTTTACGGTACCGCTGGAAGGATGATTCTCGACCTGATATAAGCCTACATACTGGAAGCACTGTGTACTTGTCAGCACATTATTTCGACAATTAGTCACTACATTATTTCGACAATTAGTCACTATCTATCACTATTTTTAGTCAACCGATCACAAAGTGGGGAAGATTAACCGATTTTTGAGAATTTCACTCCAGTTTTGCAAGTGGTAAATTTCTGAAAAAGTGTCCTCTTTTTGGATTTCCAAAATATGGTAAGCCTAATAGAATGTATTTACTGTTTTGCAATGAGAAAGGGGTTGAAAGGGACGTGTTGTATGAGACATACAGAACAATTTTCAACCAATACTTTAATATCAAATTCCAAAGACCTTCCAAGGATCGCTGTGACACGTGTGATGCATGGGATAATTGCAGATTAGAAATTATTGATGTCACGAAAAGACAGGAGAAACTAATGAGCCGACAATATAAGACAAAGATCAAAGAAAGTGCCAAACACACGGTCGATTTTCAAAAAACTCTTTCAATGATGTGAAGTGTTACTTGTGGAGTGAGCAAGATGCAAAAAAGGCTCAAACGAAGTTGCATCATGTCTCCTTTCATATTTGACAGAACTTTCTCAGTCTGGAATCAAAGAAGAGTTTATATTCCGTGACAGATGTGCTGGTCAGAATTGTAACCGCATGGTGTACATTATGCTGTCTTTAGCACTTCATTGGTTCAATTTCAGTTCCATCACCCTATCATTTTTCATAACTGGTCACAGTCAAAATGAGAACGACTGTGCCCACTCGTTGATTGAAAGAGAGGCAAGAAGAATGCAAACTTTCACATTAGCTCAATGGGAATCGGTCATAACCCACTCTCTTACAAAACACAGCAGGAGACATGCTCAGGTTAACCTGATGAAACATGATATGATTTATAACTTCAGAAATAGCGCAGCTTCAAATTCTTTCAGAGACGTGTATATAGATCTACAGCAAGATATGACAAGGGGCAAGAGATGACAAGGGGGAGATCATCAGATGGTCAAAATTGATTCAATTGAAATTTGATAAACAAAATTCCGAAGCTCAAATTCAAGTATTGTTATTCTAAGTCCGATTCGAGCAGTTTTCATGGCATTTAAATCGAATTGGTAGCTTACTGTATACAACTCCAATTGATGAGAATGTGAAATATGTGTGAAATATGTGTGCTAGAGCTCATAAATTTGGTATTATGATGTTCAACGATGCCCACTGAACAAGGTTGCACGTATGGGCCTATGTCCTTAAATTGAGTGGAATGGGCCTATGTCCCAGGATATTATTGAGCGTTAATCATGGCCTATGTCCATTTGGGGAGGAAAGCCTCGACAAGCAGATAGGTTTGAAAATGCATAGTGTGTTCAGAAATCAAGTGAAGGGATGAGGAGGATCTATGAACTTTCAACTCGATAAGATTTTTCAATAATAAAAACTCACAATCTTTGAATTGAATTTTCTCAGAACTATGAAATATGACATAGGTCCTTTCTGTTCTTGACGAACTATATGCAATCTTTAAATAACTCCCTGAGTCAAATCGTCAAACGGTATTCTGAAATCTCATGATTATAGCATAGCAATTTAAAGCGTAGCTGGCACGGAAACTTCGTAAGCACTGGCACTGCCTCCAGTGGTGGCGTAATAGATGCTGCTGCCTCAGCCTGCTTCAGTGTGTATGTCCTGTCGATAATATTCCAGCTGGGACCAGAGCGCAAAGGTAAATTAAACTGGTATCAATCAAAAGCAAATTTTGCACCGAGTCTAAAAATATGATTTGAAATTCGGCCCGGGAAATGAAACCCCCTATTCCGAAAATCGAACTCTATAAAGTCAGAAATCGTCATTATTCGGTCCATGAACAATTGAACATTGCTTCGTATTTATCTAGCTATGTATTATCAAAGTATATATAATTCAATTCAAAACCAGGCTGTAGCGAAGGGACCGGGAGATCATCAAGTCAGCTACAGGCTGAAAGGATGGTTGTAATATGAAACTTATAACACGTTCGCAAAGCAAAAAATATATAACACGTTCGCAATGTATCAAAAACAGATGAAAAACGAAGCGGATCATTCACAGTAGGTAACCTAAAGAATGAACAAGATAACAGAATGGCACCGGCTACAGGAACACAAACTAGGTAAAGAGATGCTGATTGACATGAAGAATTTTCATAGATAGTCGTGAACCGTTTAAAGATATGGATTGGTTTATCTGTTATACGAGGGCCTTGGAAAATTATAGTTTTAGGATGTTCTCGGGGTAATATTAGATTCATAGAAGAGGAGGCTTGGGTACTGTGTGAATGGTGAGTTGGTGACTGGTGAGATGAGTGAAATAGTCTAGGAAGATTTCTGGTATGCTCTCATTGTAGTAGCCATGCATGAGCTTACCTATTTCATCTAAGTGGATATCTTCAACTTTCAAGATGTTCAAGCGACTACATGAAGGATTAACACTATCTATGCGATTGGCGAGACAAGATAGCGTAATGGTTAAGCGTACGGCTTCTTGATCGGTAGTTCCTAGGTTCGATTCCTGGCCGGGTCAGACCAAATACCTGATTAATAACACTGATATCCATGACTTACCTGCTTGGCGCTCACGCATTACTGGGATAGCATGGAGGGGTGGTGCATGACTTGGAAAGCCGTATTCCATGCGGCATATGCACATCGCGCACTCATGGTATGCATATACGCAGATCGCGTGTATGCGTATCATGAGTCGGTATGTATGCCACAACAACATCAAGGACAAAAATCAACTACGTCCTTTCCTATCCTAGTCAATTTAATTGCATTATTCTGAACGATTCAAGTATTTGGCTTTGGCTAAACCCCACAATACGACACCATGCTTTGGCTAAACCCCACAATACGACACCATAAGTCAACTGCGAGTGGAAGAGTCTGTGATATATTGTTGATCGTGTGGAAAGTGGCAATAGGAAACGGACTTTTTCTTAAGATTCCTATGGCTTTCGATAGTTTAATGCAAATTAAATTACTGTGACTGATCACTCCAAGATAGCTTATTATCAATAATTATGTCAATATAGGATTTCGGAACATTGATAAACCACTTATGTACCATCGTTATGTTGATGACACGTTCGGGGTCTTTAACAAAAATCGGAATGTGATATATTTTTGAGGCATTTAAATGAGCATAACAATTCTCTTGCATTCCTTGATGTCTTCGTAAAAAAAGTTCAATAAGAGGTTTCTAACCCAGTCTTTCGGAAAGGCACTTTCACTGGATAATATATCGATTGGAATTCATTTTGTCCATTTTGTTCACAGGGCTCTAATGATTTGTAGTAAGTCAGAACTTGAATCTGAATTAGATTACATATGGAAAATCTTCCAGTCTAATGGATACCCTGATCACAGACGGCCGACCGACTTACGATGATGATGTTTTGCGGTCCGCTGAGTCTTTTGCTGGTAAAATGCGGCCCGTTATACGAGGGAAGTTGAGAACCCCTGTCGTAGACGATATAGCGTTTTGAGATACGACTCGCAGCAGGTTTTTACAGATTTTTCGCGCCAATGAAGCGAAATTATTGATTCGGCCGTAGCTAGTAATCATCATCACACGGATATGGAGTGTTCGAGAATCAGTCGGTAAATTGCTCTAAAATCAACCGTAACGGCCAATCACGCGCTTTGAGACTAAAATTCAGCAAAGACGGCAAAATGGCAGATCAATCAAGACCTAATTTATTATCAAAATACATGCTTTCCACACGAGGAAATGAGTTGATCGCTGTCGACGAGGCTGTATTAAAAAAAAACGAACGAAAGGTTCAGACTTTCATTTCGTACAGGATTAGATACATCCACCAGTCGTTCAGAAGCAATTTCAAGATACAATCACTGTCAAATTAGTACGGCACAGCAACGCAGAATGGGATATGGAGATTAACATATGCAACTCGATAGCAGTAAGTCATGTGATGTTGTCAACATTCTGCTTGTATTTTAGCAGTTTTCCCATTCTGAAATACTAATTTCACCTCTATTATTACATTCTAGATGTCCTTTAACAGCTTTTCGTGTTGAATGAGGAATGTATTTCCTATTTTTGTAGCACCCCACCCCTCGAAGCTAGATATATAAAAGCAGTGGCAAATTGCTTGCTCCTTTTTCAGTGATATTCGACCAGGTGTCTGCTACCTGCTTCATACCACCACTTAATTGTCTGCATTCTATATTGCACTTCAGCAGTTTTTTCTTGCTGATGTACTACTTTCACTTTAATTGTGTAGATAATAAAATTGGATTATCAATCAAGTCGATTATCGCGTCGCGTTCATCAGGATTTAACCACCCAGGATTAAGGAAACCGGTTGATCGCAGCGCATAAAGTTTGTTCTGATCGCATGATATAATAAACCTGAAATCATGGTTTTGATAGATACCATTGCAGAAAATCCTATTTCACAGCAATAGTTGAATGAAGTTCAGTGCCATTAGGATGAAGATTATATTATTCATTTTGAAGGCGAAACCAAAAGGTTCCAATATCTTCCTTTCGTCTTTTTTGAAGGCATTTTGATGATGCCAGACTTAATTTTTCAGACTAGACTAGACCACTACACTTTTCAATACTAACAACTATATTTCTACGATATTGTTACTGCATTATAGGTGTAAAGCTGAACTTACACGCCCCTTGTTCTCTTTTAATTTGCCAGCATGCGTAACAATATATGATCCGCACTACTGCAAAATAAATTGGACTAACCTAGCAATATACTAAACTACATTCGACCCTGTTATTCATAATCACTAATGGTTATCGTCACTATGATATCACAGCAGGTATGGTGTGTTAAGTGAGACTAAATGCATAGCCCTACAAGCTTGCAAAAATATATGTTAGCCATATTGACGTTTGAAAATATTTCAATGCAGCGTTATAAGTTGATAAGAAATGACAATTTGAATTACCCCCCGAAAATTGGTAAATTACCCCTTTGGGGGTGATTACCCCCAGGTTAATCCAGGTTAAGAACCACTGCTTTACGCTGATTGGTCGAGAGACAATGGCCATGGATACGGCGCAGCAACGGAGGACGCTGCATTTACCTAAGCCTAGTTGGCACTACGATGTATTCCTAGCCGTCTAGACTGTATAAAAACGACAGGATTACAGTTAAATGTTTATTTCTTCATCAATAATTAAATCAGGAAAGAAAATTAAATATTTAGAATCAGGAAAGAAAATTAAATATTTAGTAACGTATACTAAAATATAATGCCGAAATACTGCTGTGTTTATAAATGCAGTGCCACCAATGGCAATGAACTGGGGAAGAATAGATTTTTCCATTCATTTCCTTCCAACGCAAAGGTCAGGAAGGCTTGGGAATGCAGAGTAAGAAGGCTGGATTTCAAGCCTACATCCACAAGCTTCATTTGCTCCTCATCGCCGACTTCACTGCAGTTGCAGTGACTTAAAAATCACAGTGAGCCGAGATACAAGTCGGCAGCCAAAGACCCGATGAATCGCGAGCCGATGCCTGAGAGAGTGGAAAGAATATCAAAGACAAGAATAAATGCATTGATCAGTTCAAATACTGTCATGTCGTGGAGCACAAAGCCTTAAACCTAGGCTAAAAGCACCACTGTTGTGTACAATTTTAATAATAATAATTTGCTCCCACCACTATCGCAAGGAAGATTTTGCTGCTAGTACGTTATAGATACACCAATACAGTCACGTCTAAAGAGAGGTGCGATTCCCAGTCGCAATATCCGTGGTGAAGCAGAAGATATGCGCATTGCAAATAGGCGGACCCTGAACTCCATGCCGTGTCAAATGTCTTCCTCCAATGTTGCGGATGCTGCACATGCAAATCTTACATTGTCATCTGGTGATCCTGATTTAGAATCGCCTTCGTGTAGCCTTGAAATGGAATCTTCAAATCCATCACCTGAGTCTTAGGGTTAGACGCCAACGAAGTCAGTCATATGCAGATTAGCTACCTAAGCCGACAGGACATCAGAACAGAGAGGATGTGCAGAATGGGGTAAATACATAGGGCTCTTCGACTCACAAGTAGCAATTTTGGTAGGGTTCTGGAGTGCTTTGAGTGGAACAAGGCAGCAGGTACTCCATATGCAACATCTCTTTTCAAATCACTTCAAGGACAGTACAGTATGAACAGGTATTCAATATTGTGGGGGTTATTGCACGAAGAAAGGGCCATTAAGACTACTAAGCATCACTCATGTGAATGTAGCAAAGATTGGTCTTGTTCTTTTTCGATATGGATATCTGGGTGCTTCACATGATAGAGTGATTCTAGCTGAGCAGACCTCATCCGCACTGGTGTGCTTGAGGTATCGTAACAGCACATGCGATTAGTTCATGAAATTTGAAATTGGGCAGAAATCACAGAAAATGAGTTTATATGTGACTGCTGCTAGATAATTACAAGCAAATCACGCTTATTGACATCAACAGGCCCAAATGTATGTCACAAATAGTCCTGCCTTCTTATACTCTGCATTCCCAAGCCTTCCTGTCCTTTACGTTGGAAGAAAATGAATGGAAAGATCTGTTCTTCCCCAGTTCATTGTCATTGGTGGCACTGCATTCATAAACACAGTAGTATTTCGGCATTATATTTCAGTATATGTTATTAAATCTATTATTTCCTTTCCTAATTTTATTATTGATAAAAGAAATAAACATTTAAACTGTAATCTTGTCGTTTTTATACAGTCTACACGGCTATATGAATACATCGTAGTGCCGACCATAGGTTTAGGTAAATGCAGCGTCCTTCGTTGCTGCGCCGTATCCATGGCGATTGTCTCTCGACCAATCAGCGTAAAGTTTGGTTTACGGCCGTTAGACTGAGTGCCATAGGTATCAATGGCTCTCGACAGCATAACTGGTTTTTCACCACGCACTTTGAGTGAGGCAATAAAATTCTATGCTTTTCGAACGATTCCCGTGTAACTGCTGAAATTTCGCGAGCAGTGGACGTTTGTCGATGCGCTTGTATCATTTAGCCTGCCAGCAGACATACCAAAGCCCAGCGATTTCACGTCCTATGCTTGACAGCGAGTCGGCTGAGTGTAGAAGCCGTTGACCAGTCCGGACGCGTAGGCATCTGGTCAGTTTAAGCAGCGACCGTGCGCGCTGAACAAAACGAAAGCTTTCAATCATCTGTACCTCTACTGGCACAACTATCGAATGCGAGCCAAAATGCATCAGATCTATTGAAGCTTTAAATTCTAGGGATACAGTGGGACATGACCATTTTGCAATCATGTGATCCCAGAAACTGTCCCAAGCGCCGTAAGGCAGTCGGAAAGAGCTACCATATGAGCGCTAAGATATTTAGTACAGGGAACGTAGATATAATAGGGGCGTTGTGAACATAGGTTCTGGAGAAACCTATGGACCGTTAGCTCGCCCATCGCGTTTCCAGGTGCAATGCGTTTGTTGTGGCAACGAACGTCTCTCCTCGCCCTCGGTCTTCTCGAAGTGAAAAAGGTGCCGCACTGCCAGGTAACGTATCGTATAGTAGGGTGGTCGAATACGGACACCTTTGAATAAGTTTGTGTTTTTCGTTGTTGTCTTGATCGAATTAAGTGGATTAATCTTGTGACACGCGATGTTCATATCTGCTGCCAGTGTCTGTCGCGCGTGGCGCCGCTCCATCGAAGTATTTGTAATTATTTTATTATAAAATATGTTCCAAAATGGGATGAAACGGGGACACCCCATGAAAAGTACAATATGTAATGATCTGGTGAATACTTTAGACTTGACAACTGGCACGACCTTCATAACTATCAGCCCACCCAATGAGAGGAAAATAATCTGCGTGTCCATAGGAAAATAATCTGCGTGTCCATATTACCCCATCTCCTGCCTACCTATTGAAGAATCAGTCAAACGATGGAAATTGCATGCTCTGAGCAAGTCGGAATGTATTTCAATGTCAAAACTGTAGATGGAATGTAGTTGGATGTCAAAACTGTAGATAACTTCAGTAAAACTGCGATAACAAAATAACATAAAAATATCTCTTAATATATAGATACATAAATAGAACTACTAAAAATGAACATTGTAAGCACTAAAGCATAGAACTAAAGTAGTAAACAATCAAGTAGAATATCTGCAAGTTTTAAGAACCAATCATGAGTAGTAGAGATAACTTCAAAGAGAACTATATAAAATGCTAATATAAATAAAATAATAATCTGAGACATTTATAGAAACCATATAGCAAGTTTTGACCTGTAATAGAGAGAGAACAAACTTCTTAATTATAGAAGCAAATAGGCTTGTTGCTTATGCCCAATTGTCACACATAAATGTTACTACACCTCTACCATAGACACCAGCACATATATCATGGTACCATGCGTCACAAATTTGACATTGAATCCAACCCTCATTCTCCTCATCCTCATAAAAATTACCACCACAAGTACCACAATTGCCACCACAAGTACCACAATTGTTTTCTGAACTTACACTGGAGGTAACTGCATTGATACTAGCGCAACGATTTATCTCAACTTGCTTGACTGGCTGAACTAGTTTTGTTGATTGAGCCTTCTCCAAGGCACTAAGCCCATTTCTGTATGTCTGACCTGTCAATACTCGAATTCCTGTCTCGATTGACTTCTTTCTTGTTTTTCTTTTCTGAGTGGACACTGGAAATGGTAATATATTCTGAAACGAACTCACTGCTGCATTTTCATGGTCCAATGAACGAGATGAGATGGTGTTGACATCTCTACAGAAGCTTGTTGAAATGGTGGAACTACAGCATGCGTCTTCAGTCGGCATAGGATCAGAGCTTCGGATCAGTACATCAGTTATTTTTGATGGCTCATATGCGGCGTCAGGAATTACTGATTTTTTAAGAGGAAAGAGCCCAGTTGATTTAAAAGACTGCACAGCATTCCTCATAGTGGCCACTTTCATGTACGACTTGCAGAACAACTCGGGAAAATCCAGCCTTGAAATACCCATTCCGGGACTATTTCGTAGGTGCATTCGAGCAGCCTCCATGTCCATGTCTTTGAGCGGTTTAAAATGGATTTTATCTTATCAAGCAGCTGAAGATAATGACTGGTATGCGGAGGAAGACTCACAATTCCCACATTGTTCTCCGCAGCATACGCAAGAGCTTTTCCACATCTTGTATGCGACCCATGGCCATCAAGAATCAGCAATGTTTTGCCAGACACATTTTGTTGATGCATCACCAAATGAACCATCCACTTATGAAACAAATCACGATTTATGTAGCCAGTTTCACTGTATTTTACAATTGTAGGCGGCATGCCACGTTCCAAGCGAGCATTGGGTCTCTTCCCCTTGAATATTACCATTGGTGGAACGTAGTGACCAGCTGCATTTACTGCCATTAGCACAGTCTGCAGTTGGCCCCGCTCTCCACTTGTTATTTGGCTACAGTACCGGGAACCTTGGCAACGAACAACATTTTTCACGCCAGGAACCAAACTCAGTCCTGTTTCGTCAGCATTATATATCCGTTCGGGATTCGCTAGAATCGCATATTTCGTCATTAATTGGACATACTCATCCACAATTGGCTTGTTCAAGTGGATGGCCCTTTGACCAGATAAGGCTTGTGGCTTTCTAATTGTCAGAGTGTCCTTGTGACGCCCACGAAATCCCCTCCACCAATCCAATCCAGCCATCTTTTTGCCAGTGGAGAAATTATGTGGAATATGATTTTCTTCAACAAATTCAAAAGCCCATTCATTGTCTTATGTCTTCAATAGTAAGTGGGAAACCTCGTCTCTCAGATTGTAAAATATGAGTCAAAAGTTTTGACTAATTAGCCTCCCCCAACAAACAAAACCTGCCTACCTTTTTCGAACCTGACTTTTTTGTCAAATCTCCTGACAAGTGACGGATCAGAGTTGTCCTTGGTATGTTTTAAACTTATAGCAGCTGCCTAAATTTTTGATCCTCTGGAAACCTCATCTATTTCTTTTTTCATATCATTTCCATCCCAACTCGCTCTATTACTCTTTCTTTGAAAATTTCGCGGCATTTTAGCATAAACGTATAAAGATATCTGTAACATGGGGTAATATGGACACATGTAAAATGGCTCCAAATTACAATTGAATACAGCTACCAAATAACACCAATAAAATCCTTTATGTATGCTATTATTCGGGTAACAAGTCTAGATTTGTTACAGCAATCCGCCATATAATTCGACGACATTTGGAAGATGTGGGCCCCAAATGAAGTTTCACCCCCTCTACCAGCCACATCTAGCTGCAACAGATACATGACATATTTAAAATTGAGGAACTGGCGGTAAACATCATCCAACGCCCAAGTCAAATTCATAATCTACACTGCTCCGGCTTGCAGTCCACCGAAAACACGAATATAGTCGCAATCACATACATAATTCGGCATACAGGTCCGGATTACATGGCTATTCTACAGATATGCCACTCTTCCTCCTCAACGAAAGCGTCAACAGTCGCTAAGGCGACCAAGACACAGCTAAATCGATTATAGATAACTAAGGTAAACCGTAGATGCGACACTAACGGGCGTCACGCTCTGATGACTGTCTACGCCGCTCAATTTGTTTTGCTGGGAGTGGGAGCTTGTGGAAGAGGTTTGTTAAGCGAGTAGCTACCAGTGTTGGGATCAAGTCACTACCTTCGAGTCACGAGTCATTTCGAGTCATTGCACATTTTGACTCGAGTCAAGTCAAGTCAATCGATTTTCGAAGGTGACTCGAGTCAAGTCAAGTCACTCGATTTTTGGAGGTGACTCGAGTCAAGTCGAGTCAAGTCAAGTCAAGTCACGAGTCAAGTCACAATTCAAGTCAAATTGCCTTTTCGAGGTACGAGGCGTGATTACGTCATTGTATTTTGCTAGCTGTCTAAAATAGTGATTCAGTGGTCATTGATTTTGAACCGCACGCACGCAAGTAACACGCAAGTAAGGCGTTGTATCGCTCACATAAAAGTAGAACTAATAAACTGCGTATACGTAATTGCACAGCCTCTGTTTATAGTTACCAGCAAAAATAAAGATAAGGTGCAATAATACATTACCCTTTTGCAAATTAATATGATACAATTCGAGCCTGCACCAATGCTTGAGAACTACATAAACTATTTTCGAATACAATTTCAATAAAACAAGAGGTTTGGTGAAGTTAAGAACACAACACAGAACAGAAATGTATATTATGCTACTATACTATAGTGTGCGACAACGTAGGCGGTAAGTTTCGATCACTTCGTTTGCGATCAATATATTTGTGAGAGAACAATGGAGGCTCAGTAGAACGCACGATCATTGAATGATTGGTCGCTCTCACGGGTTACACCAGCCTTGCGCGAACAATCCGAACATATGCAAGATACAGTGATTTTTATCGACACCGATTACTTGATGACTTGAAATTGACTCGTGAATTTTGCTCCGAGTCACGAGTCAAATCACATTTCTGATACCCCGAGTCAAGTCAAGTCAAGTCATTTTAGCAAAGTGACTCGAGTCAAGTCAAGTCATACGAAAAAGTGTCTCGAGTCTGACTCGAGTCAAGTCATGACTCGAGTCATCCCAACACTGGTAGCTACTCCGTGTGGATACTAACCAAGGTTATTTGGTTGATGCTACATAATCAGTGATAGAGAGATGGGCAAGTGAATACAATTTTAAAGCATTAAATATGGCTATACGGTAATGACTACATGAGAATTGTTGTTATACAATATACTCTCTACAGGGATTCGAATAATTGTGGGTATCGTTGTAAATTTTCGGAAATGGCTGATATAGGCGAATTTGATTGGGAATCACTTCTGACTGACGATGTGATCCAAGATCTGTTGTACAATGACATGGAGGACGGTGGAGGAAATGAAGCACCAGCTAGCAAAATTGGGAAAAGCACGAGAGCCTTCCTTTTCGATTCGAGTCTGCCTGCTGACTTCATTCAGCAAGTCAGTAGTGCACTAACCCTTTCTGAATTTGGAAAGCAGAAGATTGATGGATTTTGGCGCGAATTTGTATCGAAACCAGAATCAGCAACTGTGATACGGCATTATCCAACTGAAGCAGTTCACGCACAGGACTACTTCAATGAAAATACATCTAGGATTGAGGCATCAAAGTTTCTTCTAGACGCAATGAAATTAATCATAATGAAGGGTTCCGGTCAAAGAAGATGAAACTAAAGGTGGTTCAATTCAGCAATTTGAGAGTGAAACTCTTGAGTACATTGCTGGGTACACTTTGAACAAGGCACGAGGACCTCCTGGACGCAGACTTGTACAAACTACTGAATTTTCAAAAAGCGCAAATAGAACTAGAACTAAAACTACTCAATTTTTAAGACTTGCAACTAGAACTAGAACTAGAACTACCCAATTTTCAATTCCTGCAACTAGAACTATAACTAGAACTAACGAAATTTAAATATCGGCAACTAACTAACTAAAACACAACTAACTAAATTTAATTCTCAATCAACTCGTTCATTTTTATTTTATTCGAATTCGGCGTTCCAGCCTTTCACATGAGCGTCGGTACAGCGAAATTACTGAAAAATCAGACAGACAGAACTATTCTGTAATCAGTACAGGATAAACTAAACCATTTTCTGCAGCTGTTGCTGATTGCAGCGAATCAACATGAGTCGCGACTCGAGTTTTGCCCTCTCTGGGGAATACAAAATCCCAGCATGCGAGAAAGCCCCTTTCACTGGGCGCAGATGTCGCAGTCATCCCATCCCAAGAAAATCTTTCGCCAAGTTTCGTAATTCTGGCAAGTCGGTCATATTCCGCCAACAGTTTAGCACATTCTGACCCAGGGGTAGTCGCTGTTCCCTGGCATACTTTTTCACCTCAGACGGGCCTGATATAACTTCAAGCGGACGACACTGACTTTGAGGTAGAAAGTTGAAGAGTGAGAGTCTCGGTTTCTTGTGCGTTGGAGAACCAGTAGGAGACGACCCAGGCAATTTATGCAATTTCCTTTGTAAAGATACCTTGGGCGAATCCAGATCGTCTTCTCTTTGTGCCTGGGCAGGCGTGGTGGTCGGCATCATCATCACGAATCAAATCTCGTAGGTTTAACAGATGCGACAGCTTAGTTCCCAGATAATACTCGCCAGCGCACAGCAGTGGATCACTAGTACACATTCCAATTAGTAAACAACCTCAGCGGGAGATCGCGTGTCGCTGCGGACTGTCGATTCTTGTAAATTTGCCGAGTTATCAGTGAACTCGGCATAATCAATGTATTAACTATGATCCAACAATGAGCATTGATCCTTTGTCATGATCACATCAGTAACCCGCAGTAGCCTCACTTGTCACGCGAGGAGAGTTCTCATCACGCAGGACACACGAGTGTTTTCTAGTTGATCGGCAACTAATATATTTTTGAAATGCGCAACTAAAACTAGAACTAGAACTACTGAATTTTCAAAATCTGCAACTACAACTAGAACTAGAACTACGCAATTTTCAAAATCCGCAACTACAACTAGAATAGGGTTGCCATACGTCCGGAATTCCCCGGACATGTCCGGAATTTCACTGAAAAATCTGCGTCCGGGAGGAATTTCTAAAATATGCCTAAATGTCCGGAATTTTGAAGGCTTCAAGCAGTCTCAATTTTTTTCGTAAATCAACATAAACAGTATTATTTTCAAGCAGATTTACGGTATTCAAAATTTTTCTTCGCGCTGCGCGCGAGTTAATGCAACGTATGATGTTATTATTATGGGCACCTGGCACTACTCTAGCCGAAAATGCAATCAAAATAAATATAAATAACCATCACTTACTGAAATAAGTCTGATTGTAACCGCAATTTTAAGATATATTCCTAGAGTTGGTTAAGGTCGATTGGATGCTTCGGTCACAGACAGGGGTTCCAAATCTTGCGGTCGTTCGCCTTTATCTGGGGATCGCGATGATGTTGGACGTAATCGGCTTCCTAGGCCGTTAGATAAGTTTGGGCAAGCTGATTTTTTCTAGTAATCCGCTTATCAAGTCTTGAGCTTTGCCACGGAACATTTTCAAATGGGAAATGAGGTCGCGACCATAAAAGGCTGGAAATCACCGGATGTGCAACCTGTTGGTGCATGTTACAATGACCTAATATATGTAAGAATCAATATTACTGAGAGAATTCTTACATCAAATTTAACAGCCAAATGCATATAGTAAGTGCCCAACAAGTAACATCGACTACCCTATGGTGGCCCCAAGATCAGTGCTTTTTTGGACGGAAGGGGGGAGCGGAGAAAAAATGTTCTTTCGGACCTGATTAAAACACTTAAACAGATAACTGCACCAACCGCAGGGCTCTCAAACACAATCCTGACAGGCCAGACACGGTCCGCCAGTTGATATCATCCGGCCCGTAGAGGAATCTATTGTAGACCCTAGCAAGTAGCAATCACCAGATCTCACATTACAGATGGCCCAATTCATGACCTATGTTCCATTTCATTCCTGTATAGTGTATACAGTCGATGGGCAATGGTTTGCTATTGTGACGTCATATTGACGGTCAATGTGGCACACCTCATTCTAAAATCCGCTAGTGGGCGCTAAAGAGTGTCCGGAATTTGCTTCACAAAAATATGGTAACCCTAAACTAGAACTACTCAAAAAACTGTTAGTTAGTTGACCGTCAACTAACTAAATGTTTAGTTTGTACAAGTCTGCCTGGACGTGAGCGCTTTCGTTTCGACATCGTGAAGCTGCTGTGCAACGACCAACCGCGTGGCTCCTTTATTTCATTTATGGAGAGGAAGGCTGGGTGTTTAATGTATCTTACAGTAATGTATCTTACAGAAGAGTATATGTTTTATGTGGAACATGTTTATCTGACATTCTGTAAAGAAGCCAACCGTCACCCATCTTTCATCAATTTCGAAAATGCCAAAATCGCCATTTTCAGTGGTCAGTACTATGAATCTTTTATTCATAGGGTTTACGACCTGTGTGTAGAGGATGCATCTGAGTTGGATATAAGACAGCTCGTCACTTACGTAACGTCATTGATGATCCGAGTTTTTTCACACAGCTTCGCAAAGAGACTGTTTGAACGTCTGCACGATAAAGTGACTACCGGAGCAGTTTCACTCCGCAGTCAGCTATCGCAATAGGTGATGAGAAGGTAGCATCTCTCTCACAAATATCCATTACAAAGTTCAACACTTGGTCAATCTCTACATTTTGAGTTGACCACAAGATGATTTTATTGACTTTGTATCACTTTCCTTGCAACATGATACTGTGCCTACTGTTCCTTTCAAAAGATGCCGACTAGATTTTTTTTACGCTGTAGCACTTCCTTGCAATATAAGACTGTGCCTACCGTACTACTTCTTTCAATGAGTCTCAACATTCCAATTCGAAATGCAATTAGTTCCAATTAAGAAACAGTAGCTAGCACTATAGATTCTCGGGCCTACTGACGCATGCCACTTCATTGATTTGTCAGTTTCAATTTGTCTGCTTACTATTCTTTCGGTGTTCTGTTCATGCCTCTTATACAGGCTACATGTTCTAGACCAGTGGTTCCCAACCTTTTTCGTCATTTCTCAGACTCAGGTCAGATCATTTCTCCGACTTGACCCCAATATAGCCGTTTTAACGCGCCATCGCCGGGGTTGTAATGACTCGAGTTGACTGAACCGATTCATATGGCTCGAGACTCAGACGGCCAAGACCGACATTACATTGTCATTTTGAAGACTAGTAAAGTCATCAAATCACGCTATTAGGATTTCGTCTATCGGTAATTGATACTTGAAATTGCGACCAGAAGCTGCTGAAAGTGAGGAAAGTCAATGCGAATCATTCGATGTCACCAAACAGTTATAAAAAGTGAACAGTCACTTGAAAATGACTCGACTGTTAGTGAAAGTGGCTTGGTTACAACCCTGGCAATTGCCCCTTTGTTATTTTCGCCTGCGATGTCGCCCGCGTTGGGAACCACTGATGAAAAGACTGCTACAAGTTATGACGACACCTTCCTATCTTTAACGCTCAAGCGCAAACTTTTACAAGAATGGATAAAATTGGACAGAAGATATATTTGTAAAATCGCTCAATTGTTCATATGAGGTACGAATAAAAAGAAAACTAATAAAATATGACTACCGTTTCGAGAACTTCGCTTTGTTTTTGTTGTTGAAGATAGCCGATCGTTTAATCACCTTGCTTTGTGAAAGGTGATTAATGCCATAGGCAGCCTGGCCAATATCGGGATTTTGACAGCCTCTGCCACGTTGCCTCTGAGAAATTAGGATTTTGTTAACATATTATTGCATAGTTGGCAACCAACCAAACCAAATTCCCGAAGAATGCTTCCAAAACATCCTGGGTGAATGTGCCAAGAGCCACACGAGGCATCTGCCGCAACAACTGCTCACACAGCCCTATCAAACTACGCGAGGTGAAAATAAGACCCTCCATTGTTGGCAGGGCCATCATCCTCTCGGGCTCTTTACGAGCTTCAGAGTCCTTCTGTAACAAAAACCTTGAGGTTGGAATTGCAATCAACAGGTATAGTGATAGTTTACTTTCCAATTTTCGAGTTTGTCCGCAAACTCACGAAGGGCACTTATCCTACTATCCCCCATATTGTAAATGGGATAGTTGACCCTGCATGTTACTATGTGCAGGGCCGTAACAGCACTTCGTCAGCCCCCCCCCAAAACTTTGGTCTTGGGCCCCCCATAGGGTTATAGACCTAACATCTGGGGGCATCGCCCCCCAGACCCCCCCTCCGGCGATACACTGTGTACCACTATTCATCATATTCATTGGGAGTATGTTTAGTGAATCAGCTTTTGCCGCCTGAGCGCGCAAAGCGCGGAAAATTTCTAGAATTCATGATTTCATCGGTCAGTATGATCGGGAATTGCATATATTGGTATCAATTTTTATCTTCTCTCTGCTCACGTAACCAGATTTGCCGGTAGGGCTGATTGAGGTGTGTTTGAAAAGGTAGGACCACTCAATAATAATTAAACATCTTCGGGCGTATACCCGTTGGCAGGAACGAAAGAGCACCTCGTCAGGCCCCCTAAAACGTGGGTCTTGGGCTCTCATAGGGTGATAAAACGCCCCCCCCCCATCACGTTGTTCGCGTTTGTCACGAAATTATCTGTACTGCATTGTGGGCCAGCGCGAGGCGCGAAAATTTTCGATAATTTATGATAAAATCGTTCAATCAGATCGGCGATTGCATATATATTATGCTATCAATTTATTGTTCTCTCTACTCACGTAATTAGATTTACCGGTATAGCTGAGTGAAGTGTCTTGAAAACGGGAGGGCCCGTAAATAATGATTAAACTTCTTCGGGCGGATGGACCCGTTGATATGACTTCGATACATGATGTTATTTCGTGACTTCCAGTCTGCTGTATCAAAAAATATAGAATCGCTCAAACGTAGGCTTCTAAACTAAGAGACGCACACGATTTCAAATTGGTATTTCTTCACTGGAATAAAATTTTTCCCAGCGGGATGGTATTTGTCTTGTGAGGTTCAGATTGCAAGGACAGGAACATTCGGTGCCAGTCATTTGGGCGCCTATGGACAATTAAACCTATATGCATTTTGTATAGCCTATATAACGAAGTCTTCGGTCTGCATAAGGGCATAGACCTTTTCGGCCAAGCTTTTCTCGCTGCCGATTGTTCTGGCACACTTCTTGGAGTCGCATGTTATATGGCCTAAAACTTGATTGTATGTCACGGTTGTTCGTGGCGCGGTAATGGCCCAATACCCTACAATATAGAGAAACGGCTGCATGAAATCGCGCGCAGCGCGAAAAATTTTGAATTTTTTTTTATAAATTTTCAAAAAAATACTCTATGATTTATGCTAATTCACGAAATAATTTTGGGCCCCCTTCGAGCTCGCCCCCCCCCCCCCCCAATTGGGGGGTTTGGGGTGCTGACTATGTGGAACCACCTGTCAAAAATCCAGTTACTTTTGACAGTACAAAACACAATTAATTTGTGTACTCATCATACTTGTACATCATCAAAATGAAATCAGCTGTTCCATTATGCTCCATTTGCCTCAGACCATGAGCTACTCTTTCAGATAGGACACCCATTGCCAGCGCCACGTTCATCTACAAACGAAATATGGTACATGGGTCACTCGAAACGAAATTCATCCAACACTGAGTGGTCACATACTTTTGACCGTGGATTCAACTTTACATGTGCCCTAGTTAGTCCAGATTGGTACAGGACAAGGCTGGTAGACTCAGTTTTGTAAAGGTCTAAAACATGACTCCATAATATATCCTTGCCCTTGCCATCAATATTCATGTATCTTGATCCCCCACTCCTCGACGAGAGCAAAGAATTCCTGGCAGTCTGCAAATAAGAGTGTCACAAATTTTGCGTTTCAGACTATCCCATAAAAAATATGCTCATTGCTCATGCTCACCTTGAGAAGATGCGGGGGATCAGAGCACAGGTATATGAGCCTGTCCGGGGCATAAATGTTCGGTGCTGTGAACGCTTTATCCAGTGGAATCTTCTTTTCTCCCGAAATCAGTTTGAAATAGCTTCGATTAATGGATAATCCATCTGCTACCACAGCATGGATATTCAACCCCCTGGTTTCGCATGCATATAGCAGCTCCCAGAAATATACCGCAAGGTCACCAGGACGAAGAGACCGGGTCGGATACCATGCCAATGGTGGCGAAATTTCTTTCCGAATGGAGCGGACATAGAAACCATGAATACAAGTTGAAACTGCTTGGAATAGTCACTTGTCACCTAAAATGTGTGTTGCAATTTCAGCTTTATTATTGAAGGGAGAGTTAACAAAGCCAATCAGCGTGCCATCTTTCACAACTATATTTTCACGTACTGTCAAAGAACAAGGAAGGATTATTTTTTATGCATAATATCTTCATACAAAACTTGATGCTAACTTTTCATTTCATCGAGAGTAATATATGCCGGAAGAGCCTTATGGTTTTTCATCACGGTCTCAATTTCCTTGACTGCAATCATATTAAGACCAGGAGTAAGCTTGATCTTATTCCTATCATAATCAGGTAAAAAATTTTGCACTTAGCGGAATGAATAAAGGTTACCGAAAACGTTGAATCGTCCTTGCTGCTGGCAATGTCAAGAGACCACTTTCCTGAACGAACTTGTATGCCGCGGGTGATCTGGAAAAAAGCTCCACGGCCCACTGAATTACATTAGTGGGGTATCGACGAGCATTTTTATGGGCTGATCTGTTGCTCGACTGAGTAGAAGAAAACATTTTCTGCCATTTGTCTTGACTGACTGACTCCTGAAATTTTTCATTATTTATAAATAAAGCTGATCTGGAAGCAGCAATACCACCTCGTCACATTCTATCTCCTCAATTTCTAATTCTTCATTGTGGAATGTGTCAATTGGCATAAAATTGCTGCAAGCCATGCAAATGCCATCTGCCTCAAAACTTTTTCCTGCAAGTGTATGTACTGAAATTACGCTAGGGGTGGCCTATATATACAAAAAAATCATACGAAAGTAATTGTGCTACTTGCCTATTATATGACATCCTGGTGATCTAAATACATCCGTGGCAACTAATCTCCTCCCATCCCAACTTAAAATTGCATGCTTCTCGCAGCCCGACATATTACCTGCAAGGGGCCCTTGCATACATCAATCCTGTTCAGTTCACCTGAATGAAAACTTAGCAGTTGTACCAATCACTATAATAAACCCTGGCCCTGTCTACTTACCTAAAAATGATGTCAGATCGCAAAATGATATTTGAGGAAGCTGTACATTTTCTGGTTGTACTTGCCAGCCATAGCATGCAATAATAGACTGTATTGTGACATCGCTGCCTATCACAATTCTTCAAGTTAAAAATTCATGTCAACTCTTAATGTCACTAATATCTCAGACTAGGCTATGTAGCCTAATAGCAACACAAACCTGAATTCGGGTACTATGCTATCACCAAACACTCCGTTTCTTTTCTGTATTATCAAATTTTTATCCTCCTCGGTTATTAGCCAGCACTCTAAGAATGCATATAAGCTTATATTAGTAATCAGAGCTTAGTAACTACAGCTGAACAACTAGAAATTTTACCTTTGTAATTATCGGTCAAATGTTTAGCAGCGGTTTTTACACTTGACAAAGAGGCGTAAACCTTCACCGGAGGAAGAGCTTTTCTAACTTCCGGTGTTTTTCTCTGGGGAAGGCAGCTGGAGTTTGATCCCTTACAGATGTTTTTAGTCGGCAGAGCACCAAGACGAAGCTTGGATCTTTTACCAGTCCAGATGATATCGTCTTGAGCAAAGTGATGGTCGCAAATGGCAGCCCTGCAATATCACATTTCACATACTATATACTGTGCCGACGAGATCATGATTAACCATAAATGGTTTGGCTACCAATTTACGTTAACGGACACTCATACTTTTGTAAACTAGACGAACTACTTACGTTTCTTTGTGCAACATGTCTTTAATTATGCAACATGTCTTCAATTATATCTCCTCGGGTGTAATCTCTTAAAGATAAAATATAATTTGTCAATTGTTCCCGGTGAGCTCTTTCGCCGGGAGTTCTTGCCAAATCAGGTCGATGAATAGTAAACAAACTACGCTTTTCTTTTCTGGAACGAGACCAGTTACAGCCAGGGAGAGCGCAGTGCGTTGGCATAATATAATTGATAGTTGACAGCGCAGTAACTAAATTTGCTGTAAAAAACATATGCAAACATATAAATGCCATATGAAATCCTATGAAAACATAAACATCATGTAGATCAAATGCAGCCATTTGTATGTCATCTCATGTCATCTTGGATAATATATTGCTTAATGAAGACCACAGACCACTGACCACTTAAAACAGCCACATTCATTCAATGATTACGAAATTCATTTCCTCGTTTTGCTAGCTTTGATTATGTAGAATCAACCCAATAATCTTGGTTAGTAACCACACGGAGTAGCTACTCGCTAAACTAACCTCATGGATAGATATTCCTATTTAAATGCAGAAATTAACATCCCCTTCCATAAGCGCCCAGCAAAACAAATCGAGCTGCGTAGACAGTCATCAGAGCGCGAAATCACGTGACGCCCGTTAGTGTCGCATTATAGATAACTAACCTACGGATAGATATACAACACCCGTCGTCACGCTTGCTTGCTCGGAGCAAAATAGTGCTCAACAATCTGAACGCAACGTAATTGCCAATCCTACAGCTGACGACCCGAGAGCTCAAATTAAATAAAGTTGGTCTTATTTGAAAGCTACTGTCGCACTGATTCCGAAAATATACATTAAAATCAGATCAGGACGATGGAACCGCCTCGAAATACACCGCAAAGTCTGAAAATCGGCATTGTTTTAAACAATCGCAGCGACGCACCACAATGGCCATAACAATGCCCCTTGCATGGTTGCGATTGTTCAGAACAATGCCGATTTTCAAACTTTGCGGTGTATTTCGAGGCGGTTCCATCGTCCTGATGAGACTGTAATGTACATATTCATAATCAGTGCGACAGTAGCTTTCAAATAAGACCAACTTTATTTAATTTGAGCGCTCGGGTCGTCAGCTGTGGGATTGGCAATTACGTTGCGTTCAGATTGTTGAGCAGTATTTTGCTCCGAGCAAGCAAGCGTGACGACGGGTGTTGTATATCTATCACTGAGCTATATAAACACTGGAGTGCGCTACTCGCGATATTTGCGTGATCAATTGGCCGCCATCTTTGGGTTAAGTTGATAGTTGCACTGTAAGCTGGTGGTCAAGGCAGAAGTGGTTGGGTGATGTGACTGTTTTGATTACTCTTTGGCCTGGAGGTATCGATTTCGATGGTTTGGACAATATAAGGTTATATATGTGTCACAGTATGTATTCATTTGAAAATATCTTCCTGATATAGATTGCTTACCTCGTTGTATCCAGGTAAATAAACGTATGCTTCTGCTCAAAAATTCCTGGCTTTGAGTGCTGTTTTCACAATTACTGGGTTAAGGCAATTGTCATGGCATTGATAATTCGATTTGGATATGATACCGTTAATCCTAAGGGAGCTTGGTGATGTTGTCTTCTTTATCCCTTCAGTTTCAGGTAGGCCTACTGTGTATGGCAATTTGATTTGGATATGACGCCATTCGTCCTGAGGGAGCTTGCTGATGTTGTCTTTTTACTCATTATAGCTTCAGTTTCATGTACTGCGTTCTCGAATTTTTGATACAACCGCACACTGTCATTAACTATTCTTACAAATCTTGAAAACCAACAAACAGGCACATTTAGTGTAGACAAATAACCAAGCTATCAAATGATTGCAATGGATAATGCCAGTTTTGTTGTTATGTTCCAGGTACTGTATCTATAGGTAGTAAAAGCACCTACGCCTATGACCACCAGCTTCAAGTTATTAACGGAGACTGTCTCAGAATTACCCTGGCCTCGATTCGAAATCTTCTCACAACAATGGTGCTGATGTCAATGCTAATGCTGCCAGCTACGTGGTGACTGTAAATACCACTGACGGAGAAAAATTCAGCATCATGTGACATGGAAAGGCACAGCTACAATCTGTTATACCATCTAATTTTTATTCTTACTTATTCATTGTGTCAAAGTAGGCGGAATAAATCCTAGAAAGTGAAAATATGTGAGTTATACGTAGCAATATGGGTTAGCGATTTCTGCAGAGGTGATCAAATGAGAGCAATAATATATTTATATCATTGAATGAGAGATACAAGATGAATGCACGAGTCCTTATTTCTATCTGGGTACAATTGCCTAGCGGTCACTGAAATTGACGCCATGTCGGTTACAGCAATCTGCGCTCTAAGAGTTAATTAACGTTACTGATTTGATCAGATAGCAAGGTAACTCAACGACAACCTGGCTTTAGATATACCATTTCTGGGATCACACGCGCTGTACTGTGTCTACCAAAATGCTGAACTTCGTTTTCAGAAACACCAGCTTCAGTTATGAGAAACGAAGGTTTTGAATGATTTTTCTATTAAAATACCAACATGAAAAAATAAAAACAGAAATAAATTAATTAATCGTTATTGACTTTACGTCGCCCTGGACGTAATTGAGGGTGATCTGAAAGTAAAATGAGGGATAAGTTAGGGCTTAATATCTGCGGACAAGGCATATTAAACGTACCGATTCAGACTGCAGCTCAAGTGTAATTGATTTTTTCTTCTTCCGAAGATAGGGCACGGTCACCGTGACCCCCGTCCTAAAGCGGCGGCGGCGGCGACGTCGACGTGTGCGTCGGGGACGGGGGTTAGGGGGATCAACACTGTTCAAGAGGTATGAACTAAAATTCGAGAAATTTTTGACTAAACACATTGATCGACACACCTTGGAGCTGCGTCGACCTCCCTCCCTTCTTTGGTTTCTTTTGGTAGGGGAGGGAGGTCCCAGATGATCGGAGTCCTGAACAATATAGATGATTGTTTGTATAATGAAAATGACATTGGCGCCATATTCATTGGGTTACCTTTTGACCGTTACCTCTTTTAGAGGTGGTTATTGATCGACCGTTACGTCTTTCGGAGGTCGTTGTTCTTGATCGACCGTTACGTCTTCTTCCGCAGCCAAATTTGTATTTCCTTCTTCAAAAATGAAGGATATCTGCTTATTCATAATTGTTGATTATGTTATCTGTAAAGATACGAAAAACGGTTAGTACAGAATTAAAATAATGAAAATTCTACGGCATGTGAAGAAAGTAGCGTAAAGGATAGCTAAATGCGTATAAAACAGTAAAGAAAGAATCAGTAGGTTAGCCGGTGTCTTCCGTGGGTTTGAAGTACGAGTTGGGTATGTAGATATTCTTTCTGGCGACGAAGGGTCTGCTTTACAGCTTAACCATGGTCGATTCCAAAACCTTTGAATGAAAAAGAAGAGAACAGCCACGGGCAAGTATGGAATATAGTGACAGTTACTATGTGTGTACAAGAGCTCATATCATATAAATTACATATTCACAGTTTACCGCTGATGGTATTGGACACTGAATGCTGCCTTATGATAGAAGGATGACAGATGTAACAAAATTGTTATCCATCTTCTCAACGACAACATCGGGAGACAGTAACGGATTGTCATTTTCTTTCTCAATGAAAGGGTTAAGGTCATTCAACAAATGAATAACCTTGCACCTCATTATTGAACATGTGACAGAGAGAGGTGTCATCGCCCTAACGAAAGTATCCTTAATAATTAATCAACATTAACGCCCAATCCGTACTAGTAGAGAATATATTTTATTGGAAGCCTATATAATACGCATGATCGAATAAACACCAAAATATGTTATATAGATAGAACTCTTAGTTGTTTCAGGTATACAGATTTGAGCTTTTCACATAATTTATATTATCATGACGCCACGACTCTATAGAGACACGACTGTAAGCCCTAGTAATGACCAAAGTTGGTCAGTAATGAAGTACTTCTACTTCAAGTAGGTTTTGCTCGCTTGCGCTACTTCAAGTTTTAAAACTACTTCTACTTGAGTAGCAACAATGAATTCACTGACCACCTGTGGTCATGACCATGGAGCGAACTCACCGGCTTTAGGAATCCTCCCATCCAGGTTGCGGTACGTCGATCCGACCATTGATTGTGTAGCACGTCCGAATTGCGACTCTTTGAATTACAAAAATATCAAATGAAAAGTTGAGAGTTACTGCACAACAATAACTTACAGAGCCGTATGAAGATGAAAGGATCGTTCCTTTGACAAAAAGCCACTATAACTCCGCAGCTGACTCGTGGAGTCGGCTGCTATCGCATTGGCAGCCAGGTCCTTGCTCCATCGGCAGAGTTCTTCCAAAAGATACGCTTGAAAATGAGCAGCACTAGCACACTGTCCAGGAATAAACCTGTTCAGGTGCAAATGGAAAGAGTCCAGAGAAGTGGATCCTCTAGCGCAGCGGTAGACTGGCAATGCGACGCCCACTTTCACGAGGGTGCCAGTCTGGGTATATAACGACACACTTTCTGGATATTTAATGCAGTCCAGATGTTTTTGTTCGTTCTCCCAAATTCTGCGGGAATCCAGTAGGGGAACTCCGAGCGCTTTGTTGCCCCTCGAGCTGGCGAGGATCTTCAGCAAGTTGTAAACGAGCAACCTGAGACACCTCTCTTGGAGAGTCGGCGAATCACATCTTTCTCAGATGGGCTTGAAATATGCTCTGCCAACATCTCGACAATTCAATCAACTTGAGGAAGGACGTTAACTCAACTCTAGTAGATGTATTTTATAACTGACCATCTGTGGCCGTTACTGATTTTTGAAAAGAATCAGCTTTGTTAACACTCTGCGGACGTTCTTGTCTGATGTCCTTTGATTGTATTCCACTCCTAGATGTTTGAATTTAATCTTGCAATAGGTCTTAGCTATGTCTTTTGTCAGAGTAATCACGTGATCATCACCCACCGAGGTGTCATAAATATGGTGTTCAAGCTCTGGGAAAGCAGGTGATTTACAAGACATGTTTGACAGAATAGCAGTTGCAAACGCGTTGATCAAGCCCTTGCAGTGAGGTAACTTCCCAGAAGTAACGCGAATCATTCGCTGGAAGCATTTTTCAGCCTCCTCACATATTGCAATAACGCCATTAGCTGGTTTGGTTAGGCCACCCCTGTTCTTGAATTGCAGGAAACTGCCACTGCTTGCTGAATCTACCAGGAGTGACCCTTTACACGTAGAGCATACACATCGCTCAGCCACGGACTTGGCAACATAGCCAGCAATGTATGATATAGCTTGATTTTTGTACTCTGACAAAGTTGTAATTTCAGGAACATCGGAGTAGTCATGCTCGTCTTGCATGGGCCGTTTCTCTTCCAGGTCATACTTCCTGATCAGGGTTGCGGATGAAAGAGACAGTCCACTTTCTTGAATTCGGAAATTATCCAAGAGTTCCAACATGGCAGTTGAATCTCTTTCTTCACAATTTCCTGATGACGCACGGATTCCCAACTTCATCAATAACCTTTTATACGCAGCAGTAAACTGCAGACAAGTAGGATTATTGTTGAAGCCTCCTGCTTTACGGACAGCACAAAAAAATAACTCCAGATGATCTTGACTGAATTTGTACATCAGCAAGTACTTCACCATTTTCGTAACCACTAGGTCGTCAAAAAGGCATTGGGTGCTCTTTATGCAAACAAGGAATCCGAGGAACCCAGTTTTCCTGCGAGATTCAACAATAGGCTTTCCTGAGGGGTCCTGCAATTTGACAATATAATCCATCATTTCAGCCATAAATGGACGCCACAAATGCTGGTTTGACTCCTTTAAAGGCGATTTATATCCTTTTGCAAACGGGTTTCTCGTATTAAGGATATCAAAAAGGCGATCAAAACTCCGCAAAAACTTGACAGTAGCAGCACTACCCCGAAAGCATCTCATTCTAAGGTTCTTGTCACAGTATTCTATTGCATCTGCAACACTGCTGCTGATTGTTTGAGCAGCCAAATTTACTTTCATCTTTTGTTGCTGCCATTCAACATGAGACTTCTTCAACTTATTGGCAAGTCTCAGACCTTCTGAAGCCTGTAGCTTTTGCAGTAAAATGATGAAATTCCAAGAAATTTGCTGACCACTCCCATCTAGCAAAGTACCCCATTCTGCTAGGCAGTTTCTGATGAGTTTGAGCATGTGACAAGGATCTAAAATGACTTGGATTTGATGATTGGGTAAATATGGATTGGGAAAACTAGACACAATGTTCCTGGAGGATATATTTGCCCCCAATGAGGAAAGCATAGCGAAGTGGCAGGAAGGCCCGTCGCATGTCAATGAAGCAACAGTTGCACCTGTTTCGTTAAGCTTGTTCATGCAAATTCTAACCAAATTTGCTCGTTCCGATCCTGTCAAACCATTAATGAAAAAGTATCCAAGCGGAATCTTCCAGGATGAATTGACACAAACAGCCATAAAAACTAATACATCTTTTGCAAGTGGCAAAGAATCATCGTCCTCGCAGTCAGTACCCATGTCTACATATCCTCGATATCTTTTTCCATCCCAAAAAACCTGCTTGCGGATCGACATTTCATCCATCATTATGGAACATATTACAGGAGTTGTTGATGCCTCTACTTTTCCTCTGATAGCAGAAAACGCAATACCAGTAAAGCCAGGCTCAGCGGGAAGTTTTCCATACCAGCGTCTTATCACACTCGGATGGGGAAGAGCGAGTTGAAAATTTTGACGCACAAAATTGTATGCCTTAGCAGAATAATACTGCAGCGTCATTGCAAATGATTGCAGTTCTTTAGAGTATTTGACTCCTCTTCCACCAGCTTGCAGCTTCATGCGCTGCAACAGCTCACTGGGTATACGACTGAATTTTTGTGACATTACTTCTCCACACAAATCGCTGATCAAATTTTTTTTTTTCAGAGATGCAATGACCTCATCCAGAGTTTTCACTTTTTTTCTCAGGCGGCATGTCCTCATTCTGGCAGCATGCAATCTCTTTTTAATTTGTACCACTCTACGGCGTTGCTGTTGAATGAGCTTTTGAGGAGAGGTACGTGCACAGTAATTGTGGTCGTGGAGAACTGCTTCACCAGTCTGTACATTACAATAACGTTTCTTATCTTGAAGTGTTGCTGGTCTCGCTTGCCGTTTGTTGGAAGCCTGAAATCAACTAATTTCAAATTAACGAATTTCATATCAACAGTGGCTAGGGTAAGGGTATGCTAATATAAACTTGACTTTAGAAGTAAATTTATAAATTCCTACTGTACCTTTGTCCTCATATATTTCGGAAAGTTCAGAAATCTTGTTGGCACCGCATTCTCCCTCAAACGTATCAACTGGCCCACACGGTAAATGGCACTTTCCGGAAAATGATCGGAGCAGATAACTGACGATCTTGATGGAACCCAGTTTTTTCTTTTTATGCTTTCTACCCATCTTCCTTTCAGCGATTCATTAGTAGGAAAGCTGCATTATACGGAGCATTGTATGAAGCAAAGCACACTAAATAGACAATTCTTTGTTATGGGCTATGATAAAAGCAGAAGGTACATAAAATAACTTGTCTGATAAAATTATACATCTGTCACTTTCCACTCCATAGGCTTATTGTATTCAAGATTGAGGTAGCTTTCTAAAGCTAAAGCAGTTCAAAGGTAAACCTTGAAAAATATTTTTGAATAAATAAATTGACAGTTTCGCACAAAGCTATAAGGACTATAGATGAACTTGACTATGGAATTTGCAAATTCCACAGTATTTGTTTAGAATCTGAACAAGATATCCTGTTTTACCTATATGCTGATAAAAACCCATAGGCCATTAATTGAATCTTTCCTTGTATTCCAACTCTTGCCTACATAGCATAACCAAGAATTTAATACCACACTGATTATTGGTCGAACTGCTTGTACTCGATCATGGAGAAAATACAAAGAGTGAGATGGACATTATTACAGATTATTACAGATATTGATGATGAACATTACATAGCTGATATGGTGACACGGATTTCTACTGGTAGTCTGGTCTGGTCATTTCATTCATATAACTGCAACGAAATGTTCTGCTATCACTTTACCATGACCTGTTTATTACAACTGTGACTGATCTGGCCATGTCTGGCTGCTATGCTTATTCTGTTATTCACTTACCGGTGAAAAGTTCTGGGGTATCGCCGCTTTACTATCGACTCTTCATCACTACTGCCGTCACTATTACTTCTTGCATACGACTCACTGGATATCTTCTTCCGCCTTTTACTGCACCCATAGGCACAGCAAAGACTACCACTACCACCTGATGAACGTACTATCTTCGACATGTCGAATTACACGGAATATCAATATACTGGCACGAGATATTGGGCTGAAACAAATCCTGAATGTTAGAATAATTAGTCATTCAAAGCTCTATACGCATACAGTACTACAGACCCAACACGAATCAAATATATTGAAACATTGACCGCTTTTCCATAAGCCCCTGTACTAAATCAATTGGCGCTTCTTCGATATACGCCCCAGATCGAAACAGTGTTTCACATGTAACCAGCAAGTGTTTCCCATGAACACGATCAAATTTTATAAACGTCAAAATAAATTGTTTTTGCCTGTGGAGAGACGGATATTAGGGTTGGATGTGGGTTAGGCATATCAGGGTTCGGGGTAGGTGGATATTAGGGTTGTGTTAGGGTATTCCGGGGCAAGGGGTTATTAGAGTTGGAGGTGGGTTTGGGTCAAAGTTGGTGTTAGGGTATCCCAAGATTAGGGTTGGGGATATTATGGTCGGGAGAGTGTGGAATATCGTGTCCCGCACTCCAAACCTATTCTTGGGTTACCCTAACCCTAACACAGCTCTAACCCCAACCCAGCTCTAACCATAACTCCAAACCCATCCCCTAACCCAAATATCCCCCTCTCCTCCAACCCTAATATCCCCGTTTCCTAACCCTAACCCAGATCTAACCCTAACCCTAATATCCCCCTCTCCTCCAACCCTAATATCCCCCTTTCCCAACCCTAATATCCATCATTCCTCGAACCCTAATATCCCCCCTCTCCAACTCTAATATCCCACTCTACTCAACCCTAAAATCCTCCCTCCCCAGTCCTAATATCCCCCTCTCCTCCAACCACAATATCCTCCTTCCACAACAAAGACAAAAAACAATTTATTTTGACGTTTATAAATTTTATTGTGTTCATGTGAAGCATTTGTCGGTGTCATGGGGAGCACTGTTTCGATCTGGGGCGTATATCGAAGAAGCGCCAATCAATTTACCGTGTACCCACAATGCATCTGCGCACGGGGATCACGCAAATTTGCTCAGCCGGAGATAGCAGTAGTTCGGGGCTTGTAATGCATGCTCAATGGGGCATTTCCACTTCATTTTGAACACTAGGGGCGATAAAGATAACTCGACCCAAAACTGTTTTGTTGTTATATGCTTTACTATGGGACTGGACTAAACATGTACCTAATTTCGTCTCTTGACGCGCAACGAGGATGATGAAAGTATCCATATCAATATGAGAGAGAGGCAGTCTCATCTGTTTTCAATGAAAGAGGTTGCAGAAGAGACGTCTATGCCAAATGGCAAAAGCTGTTGCAAAAGAATAGACCGTAGAGTCACCAGTCACGGCATAACTTATGACCATTCAACAATTTGGAAAAGGGCTAGCTGAATCTATAGTGATACACCCGTTATCGTAAGCACTAAGAAGCATACTTAGTGAAAAGCAACCACCATTCCTATGACAAAGCCATGAAATATTGTACCGGTACTTTTTTCAAGTACAGTCACTCAACTTCTTCTTTGACATTGCGTTGCCTATGGATTGAAGTACAGCTATTGGACATTGAACCCAGAAGAGTATCAGTGAACCTGAGTAAAGCCAGGGATGATTATGAGCCAGGCCAGAGTGGAACTGGCGGCAACTTCATACACAACTTTGCTTCATCACTTACCGTAATTATTCTATGCAAGTAAACCTTCGTTCATGCGCAACTTATTGGCGAAAACAACCCCTGTTTCCGGTCTGGATTATGAGCTCTCTATTTGTGATCATAATATCCATGAGCTCTGTTGATATTGAAAGCATACCGTCATCTTTGTACTTCCATCCAACTGAAAGACTCGGAAATTAAGCTTACTTGTAAGACAGCGAAGCAAACGATCACATATGGCATCAACAAAACAGCAGACCCGACGAAAAAGCGCACTCACAAGAATGGAAAGAGCAAGAAAGAGCTCTTATTATATGTATCTGATACATATTATGTTGGTAGCGCAATGAACTTCGCTAAAACCTTCATGATTTTGAACTACAGACTGGATGATCAAATATGACCAATGCTCGCGAGCTCATTTTTGTGTTTTACCATCTGAAAGTTTCACATTAGCATTCTCGTTGAATATTCTTGGATATGGTGATGCTTTTTGTATCAATTGGGTTTCCACTGTAGTATTTTGCTTTGTGTCTTAGGGCAGTCCCATACATGGGTTTCTCAAATAGCGGGGTGACATTCCTTCAAGTTGAGAATTATTATGTTACCGAGTGATAGTAGGACCAATGACGAATTGACCATGAATAATATGTTGCTTAGAATTTCATAATCCAAAGTTTATGTGCTTACCATACAATTTATTTCCTGGGTGAGGCAAAAAAATATTCGAGAACCTCTGCTTTCTATAGACTATAACCGTTCCATTTTATTCAACAAGATAACTGCAACAATACAACTACTACATCGCTTAATTGACAATGATCAGAGAGGGTGAGATCTATTCGGTATTTATTATAGTATTATAACTGCAACAATACTACTGGTACATCCTTTAATTGTCAATCATCAGAGAGGATGACGTGTAGTTGGTATTATTAGTATTTTATCATTTAAAAACACCAACAGATAGTCATGAGAATAAAGGATAGGAAGGTATTGAAATGACGTGAAGTCTTTCAACGAGACAGCTATTTGGCCAAGGTCATAATATATCTGGAAAGGGTTTGTGTTGAATCCAGTCCAATCTGGTGCGGTTAAATGGAGAATATAAACCATTAGAGTTGGTGATAAGGATAGAAGCATTTTCAGCACTTCCACCACGTGGACAAGACGCCAAGAAACAGCATCATTTTCGTCGCTAACAGCTATTTGATATCCATATGGATGATTTATATTGATATGGGTACCGCCACCATCCTCGTTGTATCTCAAGAGACGAAAGTAGGTCCAAGTATAGTCCAGTCCCATAGTAAAGCATATAGCAACAAAACAGTTTTGGGTCGAGTTATCTTTATCGCCCCTAGTGTTCAAAATGAAGTTGAAATGCCCCATTGCTCATCTCTCTGTTAGACATGAGTATGACTATAGAAATTAAACATGGAACGGCAACGACCAATTTTGCAGCTTCGTTCCGCTTCGCCGAGGCTGGAGTGGAGAATTGTTTTGCGTAAGCGACTGTAGGATTTCTGGCAATCCAAAAGCTATCTTCCCGAGCGCAGAATTTACTGAATTTGGTCTTGATCGAAAGCTACTGTCGCACCGATTCCGAGAATATAAAATTAAATATGATCAGGCACTGATCCACGTAGAATTCGCCTTCCAAGTCTGAAATATCTGCATTGTTCGAACAATCGGAGAGTCGCAAGGGATCATTGTTAGGGCCATTGTGTCGCAGTTATCCGATTGTTCTGAACAATGCCGATATTTCAGACTTGGAGGGCGAATTCTACGTGGATCAGTGCCTGATCATATTTTATGTTATATTTTCGGAATCGGTGCGACAGTAGCTTTCGATCAAGACCAGATTCAATAATTTCTGTGCTCGGGAAGATAGCTTTTGGATTGCCAGAAATCCTACAGTCGCTTACGCAAAACAATTCTCCACTCCAGCCTCGGCGAAGCGGAACGAAGCTGCAAAATCGGTCGTTGCCGTTCCATGTTTAATTTCTATAGTATGACCATAGTGTCCTATATGGTGTCGACACAAGCAAATCGCACGGTTCAATGGAATTGTATCACGTCACAGTTTCCATTTGGCTACAGGCAATTTGACGGTGATTTTTGACCGACTTGCCGAGCATTAAATTTGATGAATCGGGTATCAATCGAAAGCTGACGCTGTACTGCTTGCGAAAATATAAATTTTATTCCACTCATGGCCCTGGAACCCCCACAATCAGCCCCAAATTATTAATTGTCGAGTAGATTGGCAGTGTGACGCAACAATGCTGTCTGGCGAAACGAGAGACTAGCTCAAGAGCAAGGATGCGGCCGAGCGGCGAGAGTGGGATCAGCTGATGTTGCGGCAATAGCAATGTGCAACCGCGCCACAGAGAAACGCTGCGCTGTTGATACTTTTTCTATGCGCTTCGGTACAAGCGAGCACACATCAGCCTTTCCTTGACTTGTAAGGGTAGAACTGGGTCCACAGAATGTATTAGGGCCCCACCAATTTTCGCGCAATATCCTTCAGCTGATAAAGATATGTAGGCTACGTCTAAGTAGTTTACATTGGATATGTCAGATTATTATGATATCGATTGCCTTAGCCCGCTTGTTGCGTAGGGCTCCAGAGATGCGTGGCGCTGTTGATACTTTCTATAGACGCTTCGCTAAAATCGAGCACACACCAGCCTTTCCTTGACTTGTAAGGGTAGAACTGGGTCCACAGAATGTATTTGGTCCCTACCAATTTTCGCGCAATCCTTCAGCTGATAGAGATATATCTAGTAAGAAAAATATACTTTCAAGTAATAAGATTCACTCAAGACAGCAAATTTAGATAATGTAAATATATCATACAACTACAGTGTTGAGTTTTCACTCTAGTCCCCATAAGCACCTCGTCGGTGACCTTGCCAAATTCCGAGAAGGCGAAAAAATGCTAACTCTGTTGGGCCGAATGGACAATGGACATTCAGTTATTCACAGATGCGAAAAAAATAATGCGAATCCGTTTTACGTAAGTTACAATAGGAATATATGTACAGGCTACAGAATGAATATAATTCAAATATCTGTGATACCACTGTATTACTTTTGACGCAAAAGGTCCCCGGCATTCAAACAAACTGTTTGGTGATTGAAAAATGCTAAACCAAATTCCAACGTCAACGTTTATAGTGATATCAGATATATTCCAGTGAAAAACAAAGGTATGAATTTGGTGGTAACATTTTGGAATCATTTGGCAGGTATGGCCCGCAAGCTTTCTAGTAACGGATTGAATCCGGACAGCGATACCAGTTTAATTCGACACTCCTGCTGTTAAACTTTATTCAACAATCAACATTTTACCTGCTGCATTCGCGGACCAAGTCCTACCCATACGGATCAAATAAAAGCTAGTAATGTATGCTCATGCTCCTTGCTCACACTTAACCATAAAAGCGACTATAGAAAGTATCGACACCCGCCATCAACAGCGCGACGTGTCTCTGGAGCCCTACGCAACAAGCGGGCTAAGGCAATCGATATCATAATAATCTGACATATCCAATGTAGACTACTTAGACGTAGCCTACATATCTCTATCAGCTGAAGGATATTGCGCGAAAATTGGTAGGGCCCTAATACATTCTGTGGACCCGGTTCTACCCTTACAAGTCAAGTAAAGGCTGATGTGTGCTCGCTTGTACCGAAGCGCATAGAAAAAGTATCAACAGCGCAGCGTTTCTCTGTGGCGCGGTTGCACATTGCTATTGCCGCGACATCAGCTGATCCCACTCTCGCCGCTCGGCCGCATCCTTGCTCTTGAGCTAGTCTCTCGTTTCGCCGGACAGCAATGTAGCGTCACACTGCCAATCTACTCGACAATGAATAATTTGGGGCTGATTGTGGGGGTTCCAGGGCCATGAGTGGAATAAAATTTATATTTTCGCAAGCAGTACAGCGTCAGCTTTCGATTGATACCCAATTCATCAAATTTAATGCTCGGCAAGCCGGTAAAAAATCACCGTCAAATTGCCTATAGCCAAATGGAAACTGTGACGTGATACAATTTCATTGAACCGTGCGATTTGCTTGTGTCGACACCATATAGGACACTATGGTATGACCAAGAAATGGCTTCGAGCATGTGCAGCCAAGCGAATTCAAATATGGCTCTCAAACCATAGACCCCCCAATAAGCATCAAATGCCCATCGCAACAGGCCTACACAGCAACTCATTTACCAATCGCTACAAATTACCACGCTACCCACATATGCATATAGCATGAATTGGAAAATATATAATAAAGTAGTCGATCTTTCAAGTGTGATGGTATCTGCTTCCGTGAGATCCGGTTGCCTCACTTCTGATTACATCAGTTCACTCTGTTTTTTTTCTGACTGAGGTGAGGGTGGTGGTATATCTGTCTTCTCCAAAGGCAATCCGAACGTGATACGACGCTCGAACCTCGGCAATCAGTTTCTCACAGTAGTCATATGTAGCATCCAGAAGAACTTCCTGAACTGAGCAGCCCTTCTGGTATTTCACAGCCTAAAGAGGTGTTCTAGCAGTACTTAGCCGATGCTTCCTCGACACGTTTTCATTAAAATGAAGTACCGCTAGCTGCATTCTTGCTTTCTGGCTTGAGTAATGGTATAATTTCGGACAGAAGTGATTGAGGAGTGCGTTGAAGGTCTTGTTGCCCGAAGTATTGCTGGAACTTGAAAGCTGTCGATGTCATTGCACATTGATTTTGAATAAAGCGAATGAATCCGGATCGAGCCAATGTCGAGGTCTTGACAATTCACCATGCTCACAAACTAGTAAAGAATCATTGTTTGGGTGTTCAAGTACATTAATTATGTGCTGACGCACTCCAAATTTGCTGAATAAGCTCTGGGTAGCCATTCCCACGTCTCGCACGGCAGTAAACCTGGCTGCCCAATGACTTTTGCCAACGTCCAATTAGCTCACAATCCTTTTTTTTAAAACAAAGATGAGAGCTTCTTTTTCAACCTTCTAGCAATATGCCACGTATCAAATGTATGTCTTGTGTTCGGATGATCCAACCGCAAATATTTTCTAATTTGTGGGTGTCGGTCTGTGACAAGCTCTTCAACTGTAACACTGGATAAAGCACTCAAACCTCGCCTCAAACCGCCTTTCTCCATATATGCGCTACCTCCCGTGTCATTTACCTGAACTAACTCGCAGCTCAAAACTTTCCTCGAGGCGATATCCATTAGAGTGTAAATCATATACTCTCCGCTATGTCCTGGACTGTCAGCCCTCCCATCACCAGATAGTATCAGTGACTTTCGAGCAACCATTGTCAAATCGCACTCATTTGCAGTGGTATATACATACATGATTCAAAACTGGAATCAAATATGCTTTTTGGTAGTGCATATACGTAGAGTAGGAAATCGGCTGTAAACCCATCGAACGAAACATTTTCAGTGCTTTCGAAGGAGATGATCCACTGGACATGATCGCACTGCTCATCACAATGTTTTCTTCCCTATTGCCTTCCCTCAGGTACTGACTTTCACCACGTAGGGTGATAGTTGCATGACTTACCAGGACACTTTTGATCAATTTTCATCAAGGTGCCATGGCATGCAACTTTAATGTCGGCTTCCATTTGGCCCTAAGGGCAGCTTGAAAAAATCACAAATCCACTGGTGATACGTTCAATTTCATCAGGTACATCGCTCATTTCTGATTCCTCGTCACTCTCAGCATCATACTCAGAATCGGTATCACTCAAATTGTATTCACTTTCATTGCTAGAATCCCCCACATTGGGGTAATGAATATAGCTACTACCAACTTGACATGAAAAATCTTTCATCTCCATTATAGCATTCACACCCTTGCTCCTATATGAGCTCAGCTTAACTTGATTTGTCTGAGTCACTTCATCTTATAATATTCGGTGATTGGCATAGGCATCACCATCAGAAGTTCTCTCTCATAGATGATTCGATGATATCCATGACCATATCACACGGATCAGTTTCCTTGGCATCATGCTAGATGACAGCAATAATAAACGCCCTTCACTAATGTTGCTGTAATTTATTACTTTCGTTGCTCGTTGCTGTGCTACTCGACTGAGAGAAGAAATTGATTCATATTAATATTACTATTGCAAATATGCTTGGGTGACTCCGGCCTAGAAGACTTCAGTGATATCGGGTCTTCCATTCTATACCGTGTAGAATATAGCTAGGAAAATATATAAAAATAAATACGTACCATTGAACGTGAATGTTTGTGGACATTGCTCATACTATATTTTATGGTTGACGAAGAAAGTAAATCAAATTCTATTTCTCCTCTGTCTACACTGCAGCGTTAGCAACAACCTCATTCGAAAAAAAGCAAATAACTGGTGACGTAAAAATGAGAAATATGCAGCGTCGCGAACAGATTTAGCTCGGTTATTTAACTACAGAGCAGTGCTTTCCAACCGCAGGTCCGGGGAGCATTTTCAAGGGGTCCGCGAAGCCTTTAAATTTTTAATAAGGGAAAGCATGAGGCAGATTAGCTTCATAATTGCTGAAACTTTACGGCTCACATCATTGAAATGGTCGTCTGCGATGAAATATTTGACTGTGCGAACTCATTTCGATTTTCAAATTGCCAAAAGCTTTCCAATGCAAACATATGTTATTTAGAGATGTTTTGTTGGAGTTTGTGGGAAAATGAAATGTTGGAGATAGCAAGGCTAAACAGGGTGACTTCGAAATGCTTCCACAGCATTTGGTATTTGGAGTTGTCAGTCACAGCAAATCAGTAAACGATTATTTGAAATTCTTGAATGATTTCTTAATCTGCCCTAATGAAGGGAATTGAAATCTCGCCACGAAATCCATTTTACCCTGTTTCATTCACTGAATACCTTCTTGATAAGATTCTAGATAGAAATGACTAGACCTGTGTTATCTGGAATAGTTGTATAACACTGTTGTTGCAACAATCAAAGCCATTCATTGCTGTGTCCACATTTTATCCGTAGACCCATTGATAAGCAGGGAAACACGCTCTCCCACACACCATAAAGTCCGTTCTATAGTTATTCTGGAGGGTATTTGAACATTGTTATATCGACGTTGAGCAGTAGGGCTGTTCAAAAATAACTTTTTTTCCCGATTCAAGCCGTTCACCTCTCAAATCGTCAGGTTGCAGTAGAAAACCTTGCTCACCAAATTTCACTCGATTCCAACCAGTAAAGGCCTCCGCAGATCAAATTGAAAGTTCCACGATCTTCGAATTCATAATATTTAGGCTCATTATTTCACTCGTTTGTGAAATAGCAACGGCATCGATGAAAATAATGGAGCCACCGGTATCAGCGAATCTGGCGGAGTTTGAAATGGATGTTTTCGGGTAGATTACCTACATTCATCATGTTTAAAGAGCTTGTTTCAACTATATACAATAATTGGTATGCATTCTCTATCGATAAATCAAAGGAATACGAATTTGACAGATCTCAAACGTCGGTGCTTTGTCGATGCATAGCCTTTACAAACTAGCCTGGAAGCGGCAGACCGATTTAGTGCTTTTGTTGTTCCGTGCAGCGACACCGCGTGTAAGACTGCGACTTTCAATTTCTGCAGTCATTTGATACTTGGAGATGTGTGTATTCTGCATATCTACCCGATCGATCTGATTGAGGAAAAACTCAAAGAAATGTTTAAAGACGTAAGTAATAGCTATAAAACATCAAGGACAATAATAAACTACGTCCTTTCTTACGGTAACTGATGATATACAAATTATTTCAATAGAGTAGTGAAATCAAACGGAATCAGGGAGTAGGCCTACTCTCCCCGTTGCTGTTCTGTTGATCCAAGCTTGTTGAAAAGTTGGATGACGTGTCGCTCACATTATGTTTCAGAATGAAGAGGACGTAGTTGTAACGTCAAATGAAGAGGGATGTTTTGAGATTCAAACTGGAGATATTGATATCGGATGTTAACTGCCGTCACTTTCATCTTCACAAAAAATATCTGTACAGTACTGCTGGTGCTGGGGGTATAGATCCTCTCTACTGGGATCATGACTATTATTGGTGTGACATTGGATATGACTCTGCAACTCAACGGAATACTCAACAATGTGAGTAATAATTATTTACCGCGTTTTTTTCGGACGATATGTGCTTCTAAACTTGTCCCTGGAAACAGCAGAACCATACTATAAAATGACTGAAAAATTGCAAACTAACAGCATATCATTACAAAGAACAGTATATTTAAAAAATATCGATCATACTGTACCTATGTCCTACATAGTCATAACTTAACGTTGGAACTTGTTGGTGCTTCAATTGGTTGTTCTAGTCTTTGTCGACTGGCCCTTTCTGCTTGCTTTATAGGTACCTCCTGCAATTTGGACAGCCTGCGATATTTACTCCTTTGCTTTTCATCAAATTTAACATGTGACTTCATGCATTCTGCACATACAGAACCATATTTGGAGATGACAACTTCGCATGTTTTGGTATAATGTCTGTAAAGTAACATCCTCGAAATTGTTGGTATAATTGCGTCACAGTTTTAAAATAAGGATAATAATATTTATAATATAAGAATATATGATTAAGTATCTGCTTTGCTTGGAAACTTGCAAACTTATATTCTTTGCCAACTTTTGTAAGTCTATTCAACTTTGTAATTTTAATTTTCTCAGATTCAATACACGAAAAACTTAACTGACCTCGATTTTTCGACCAACCTTCCTCCCTCTTTTGTTGCAGTGCAACGTACTCTCCAGAGGTTATCCGCCATGCTAAAACTGCATACCCGTCACAGACATCCAACTTTTTCAAATCCCGAAGCAGCTTTTGAAGCGAAAATTCCAAAGTAAGAGTATGCTGATGCATACACTCCTTGAATGGCTAAAGACAGTTCAAAGGAAGAAGATTGATGCCGAATCAAGAGACTCATGTATGGACACGCGTGAATGTCGGGGTCTTTGTAATATGTCAAGTGCAGCCTGTTTTCATCAATTTTGTGGGCTCTCCGGTTTACAATAGGATGCAAAACAAAATCAGTGTAAACATCATCAATAGAACCATAATCTTTCTTATTCGGGTAAGAAATTGGAAGTGAATTTTGACAATTGTTCTTCTAGCAGAATTTGGAGTGCACTCGTGTGATTTTTTGGGAGATTTTCCGTAGACAGAGCTCCCCATTTGATCCGGGATCGTTTGCTGTTGGCCACTATGTCTCCTGAAGCAAAATG
Source organism: Botryllus schlosseri (assembly GCF_051294905.1). NCBI lineage: Eukaryota > Metazoa > Chordata > Ascidiacea > Stolidobranchia > Styelidae > Botryllus > Botryllus schlosseri. The sequence goes on from NC_137245.1 coordinate 4,356,178, forward strand.
CTTCTCGCAAATGTACACTTCCTTCGTCTTCAGACGAAATTGAGAATCATCCCTGTATTTCAATAAACGCTGAAATGAAAGGATACTTGATGTTCATGGATTGCATTGTGGTTTTTGGGGTCAATGAATAGATGGATTGGTAACAACAGTAGGTACCGGACGAGCAGGTATTGACTTAGAGGTGGCAATAGAGTAGGGTTACCATACGTAGTAGGGATGGTGTGAACGTGAGGTTCACGTTCGCGTTCTGTGTGTGAACCTCGGAAATTTAGAGGTTCGCGTTCACAACAGAACCTTGGTAGGTTCTGCACTGTGAACCTTTTTGGTAAATTGTAATTTGCACTTCATTATAAGATCTTTGGCTCAAATTTATTGCATTTCAACTGCGGGTCACTCGATGCATGGCGCTGGCAGCATAAAAAATCAACACGAAACGAGCATGCACCCTGACAACCTTAAAAGTTTTACTGGCTTTTTTGTTACCAAAAATTTCTCGAAATATCCAGATTTCCGTTTGTGAATATTTAGTGACTCTCTGCTGTGAGCTTGACCCGCAATCACACAACATCACGAGCGATATACGTAGTCAGCGAATGATGGTTATTCAACCAATCAATGACATTGATATCGTTTTCTAATGTAAAAAATCGAGCGGGCGTACGGGGTCAATCTCGACTTCATGTCTTTACTGTATCAATAAAACCAAATCCGTGCGATGAAGGTGCTGGCTACTGCTATATAACTTGTTGTTTATGTTATCGGTAGCGAGTATAGAACCCCGTTTTACACTCTGCTCAATATCAATGTAGCAATACTCAGATTCCGAACACATTGTCCGGTCTGGCTAAGACCGTTAAGGCGTATGCTTATATTCCCTGGTAAGTCCTCGTCGCAATTGTTGGCAAAGCGACGGAATGTATTGATTTTATGAGATTATTATATCCTTTGATAACCGCGGTTGATACATTTAGCGACGTTTAAAACGCCAATATGTACTTCAGCAATGCGACATTATGTGGCCCGAGTCTTCGCTGGGTATCGTGTACAAGTAGGCTACATTAATATGGGCTATCATTTCATTGAAAGATAGGGTAGGAATTAGCAATATGACGTCACGAGGTTCACGTTCGTGTTCACACAGAACCTTTCAAAAAGGTTCGCGTTCACACGAACCCGAACCTTTCAGAGGTTCACACCGTCCCTAATACGTAGGATTTGTCCTCCTTTTTCAGGTTTTTGAAAATGTCCTCTGAGGACGCCTAAATGTCCTCCTTTTGGCGATTCGTCCTTTACAGCTAAGATAATGGAAATTCGTGGTTCGATCAAAAGCGACGACCTTTTTTTAGTCAACCCTTCAGAAAAAATAGCGAAATCAGCTGATTTCAGTTTTGACCAACTAACTTATCTGAATTGGTAAACCTGATGAAAATTGGATGCCTATTCTTGATCTGCAGAATGGGAGCCACCATCTTTCTCATTTGGAACTTTATACAGGCGAATCCCACTTCTCTGAGAACTTGTGCACCCCGGCAAACAGCAGTTTTTACCGGATCCCTTTCCACACCAGGCCTTTTTCATGTCTCTCTGTAGGCAAAACTATCTAATTCTTTCTCAATTAAAGAATAGAACTCGGTCACTACTTCACAATTCCAGCAACTTGACAGCAAATTTTGTCATTGTAATGCAAAAGTAACAAAGTTTAACACTCAATCATTGGGCTATTCATGCATACCAAAACTTAGCAATTTTTTTTTCGTTCCAATGTAGTAATTGACAAATAATTGCAAAGAATGAACGAAGTGACGAGCAGCCAGTAATCTATTGATATTTTTTTTCCAATAAAAAACACCACAAGATTGTCATAATGAAAAGTAACGAGGGAGACTTGGAGTAATTGTTTTTTAATTTTCTAATATGACACCCAACTTTGCCTCAGAGAACATTTAAATGCATGCAAAGTGTACACTGAAATAAAATAATAGAAAGCAATATAAAATGGAAACGGAAATATGCAAAGGAAATGAAGTAGCGTGTGTCGGAAATATGTAAGAACCAGTTTCGATAATGTTGAGACCATATTCAACTTCGGATACGATCTCGCAGTGCTTTGGAACCTCTAGATTTATATTTCTTTTGTTCATGATAATTTCTCGTCGCAGCCAGGCAGTATGTATGAGTTCTTGTTCTCACATATTTAGAAATGAGGAGTTTCACAAGGGTCTGGTCACAATGTGGATAATGTAATGGAATATTGACATTCCCGAGAATGCTTCTCAGGTCAATAAACCGTGAGTTTTTTTTGCTTTTGAAAATAAATTTCGACTTCTTTCATTAGGTAAAAAAATCTTTCATTTGGGCATATCAGTCCTCCTCTGTTTTTAGGTTCGAATTCCATTGGTAGAGGGTTATTAGATACTTGGTTTTTACACCAATCTCTCCATTCACCAGGAAACTTTTTGACAGCCCACTTCAATATAGCACCACATATATATTTAATTACTTTCAGGTCATCATCAGTTATCAATACACTCTTATACTTTGAAACTCCCCCGTCGGTAGCTTTTTAAATTGCTCCCGGAATAATCGTCTTCAGCAATTGCTTGACACGACTTTCAGGTATATCTAAGCAGCAAATGTAGGTCTTTTGCATGAGGGCAGAGTATGATAGCATCATTTCCTTTTTACTTTCGAATGATACAGTTTTCTTTATATCTTGCAATAGTTCTTTGTATAGGTCTGTTTCCTTTTTTATCGTTATTTCCAATCTTAAAGTACATATCCCGGTGTCCAATAGTTCCTCACAGTTAACATCCGATATCAATATCTCCACAGTTTGACTCTCCGAACATCCCTCCCTATCTGACGTTCCAACTATGTCCTCTTCATTCTGAAACATATGAGCAAAACGTCATTTAACTTCAAGAGGCCCTTTTCAACACAACAGCAAGGGGGAGTACTCCCTGGTTCCGTTTGACTTTCACTCCTTTATTAATAACATGAAATAATTAGTATATCATCAGTTACTATAGCTATTACTTACGTCATTAAATATTTCTTCGAGTTCTTCCTCAGTAAGATCCATCGGCTAGATATATATACAAAATACGCACAGGTCCAAGTAGCAAATGGCCGCAGAAAATGAAAGTCGCAGTCTTACACGCGGTGTCGCTGCACGGAACAACAAAAGCACTAAATCGGTCTGCCGCTTCCAGGCTAGTTTGTAAAGGCTATGGTCGATGCGCCCATCCTTTAGTCCCGTTGTCGATTTAATCGTACTCTCGTAGAAAGATCAAGAGATCAGCTGGTATGCGAGGATCGGAAGCGTCAAAAGGGTTCAGTTTTTGTTTATAGATCATTTAACGTGATATATTTGTAGATTGATAGGATACGTCTCTGTAGTCAGTTATGAAACCCGTAGTATCGATGGACCGATCACCCAAGGATGTAAAGTTGCCCATCATAGGAGAAGTCAGAAGAGAAATCTTCATTTCTTCCAGATTACCAACTACTGGTGAAGTTTTGCAACGTTTTATGTTCTACATGAAACTGAACAAGACTACAACAAGGTATGCGATAGCCTGCGTCAGGAGAGAACTTTCTGCGATTTGGAGAAAACTTGTTAGAAGTAGGACACCGCGGTACATCTGTCATCAAACAGATAAACAAATTTCGTGAAAAATAACAAAACTATGCACAAAGTACAACAATATTAAAAAGAAAAACGTCCGAGATTATCGAAAGACTCTAAAATCAATCGCAGAATTGCAAGAGTTTGAAAGTGAATTGAGGTATTTGTTCGATATTGCCAAGCAAGATGTCATGGAACACTTGAGTAAAGAGCGCTGTGCCTTTTTGGAGCATCAGCGTGAACTGAACAAAGTTATTACCGGTAGCCCACGCAAGCGACTCAGCACGAAACCCACACATGATGTATCATGCACCAGTGGAAGCAACAGGGCTGATTTCATCTCGATCCGAATGCCAAGAAGAGTATCATCCTTTCCCGAAGTAGTGGCTGCTGCTGACAGATACAAACTTTCCCGTTGAGGATTGGAGGACATCTATGCTACACTTATTAGAGAATGCAGTGGTCGGGTTCATCAGTAGATGTGTATTCCATTCATGCGATTTCATTCAATGTTGAGATCTAATTTTTATTCATATCCTTTGACGCAATGAAAGTTTGCAATGTCATTGCCGTAATTTGGCGCTAGATATCGATGGTATAGCAACATACTGTTTTGGCCGTATTCTGAAGTCATAGCCTATTAATTTGGTGCAGGTTACTGCTTGCAATAACTCTAATATGTTGTGATGATCTTTTACAGGGTATTTACAGCATATAGGTTACTTTGGGAATTCCTGACTTGGACAAAAATAAATCGAACTGCTGTGAAATCCTTTGGATCACTTCAAGATGCAGCGACGCTCTAGCTCAAGGGATATTGAATTACCCTTCATTGGAAAAACCAGAAGGGAAACTTTTAGTCCGTTGAGACTACCTACTGCTGGTGAAGTGCTACAACGGTTTGCATTTTTTTTGAAAGTAAATAAGAAGACAATTCTCGTTGCTAGAGGTCTCGTCTGGAATGAACTCGTGGCCATTTGGAGCAAACTTGCTGGAGGTGCAACGCCGGGATATATCTGCTATAAAACTAGAAAACAATTTACCAAAAAATTGACTCGTTATGGCACACGTACGAAAATATTAGAAAAAAAATGACTCAGTGATCCCGAAGACTCGGAATACAATTGAAGAAATCGAGAAATTTTAACGTGAATTGAGTTGTCTGTTTGATATTGCAAAGGAAGATGTCTAGAAACATTTGAATGAGGAGGACCGTGTGTTTTTAAAGGATCAGCGGGGGTCACGTAGATTCACATTTGGCTATAAAGACCAGGCTCTAATTCAACAGCTCGGTCGTAAACGAGCCGCAGAGGTTGCCGAAATGGATCGCAGAAAAAAATCGAAAGAAGAGTGCGAGTTCTCTTCTATTGTAATATCACCAGACTCAATTATATCTACTAGCGATACTGAGGGCTCATCTGCCTCGGTCCGATCGACAGAAGATGAAATGCCCGGCTGCAGTGGCGTGACAAATCCTGATTTCATATTTTTTAAAGTTCCACGAAAAACGTCAGCTTTAGCTAGAGTATCTGCTGCTGCCGATAGGCATAAGCTTCCAAGCAATGCATTGAATGATGTGTTATCATCACTCATTCTAGATTGCGGCGGTAATGTTGACGATTTTGTGATGAGTACCTCAACAACGTTGCGGTCGAGAAATACTGCACGCAGCAAAATGTTCACAGATATTAGGGACAAATTCAAATTTCCAACCAAAGGCAGATCAATCACAATTCATTGGGATGAAAAGCTGCTGAGAACTGGTAATGAAATGTCTTCTAAAGAGTACATTGCGATATTGGCAAGTTTTCAAGACAACATAAAGCTGCTTGGAACAACAGCGTTGGCGTCTGGCACAGGGTTGAATCAAACCAACGCAATACATGATATGCTAAATGAATGGGGCATAGCGGAGCATTGCTTTATCCATGTGTTTCGACACAACCTCATCTAGCACAGGGAAATTCAATGGTGCACGTATTCTGTTGGAAGCACTTCTTGGCCACCCACTACTTTGGACCGCATGTCGTCACCATGTGCTTGAGATAATTCCCTCCAGAGTGTTTAAGCAGATCTTCGGCACATCTACCGGGCACAAAGTGGATGTATTCGAGGTTTTGAAAGGAAAGTGGCAGTCTTTGAATTTTCAGAATGAAACCAATCATTTGGTTATTGGACTAAATATTGAAGAAGACGATGTGCTGGTTGCAAAAACATCCTTGGAAGAAATTCATAAAACCAGTCACTACCTACCCCGGGATGATTACGAAGAATTGCTTCGCCTTTCGTTGTTTTATATTGATAAAACAACGATTCCAGACTTCAAATTTCGAAAACCAGGCGCACATCACCGAGCACGGTGGATGTCGTCTGCGATTTACATATTAAAGATGCTGCTCTTGAAAGACCAGCTACCACTTGACGAAGCAATGGTGACCAAGATGAGGCAGTTTGGTGATTTTGTTGCCTGCTTTTATACAAATTATTGGTTGCGGGCTCCACTCGCCTCAGAGGCCGCATTCAACGATTTGCAGCTCTATAAAAAAATGCTGAAACTCAAGGTTGGGGATGGCCCAATGGCGGAAATTGCTGCGACTGTGATCGAAGCATTCCGACGCCATTTATGGTATTTAACGGAAGAACTTATACCATTTTCCCTCTGTTCGAAAAAATTGCGGGTGTGTGAAAAACAAATCATTGCACACAACGTTTATGAAGCTTATGATTTGTTTTCTGAACTGCCAATGTTACCCCAGAAGCCAGTGTTTCCAAATATATCAGAAGGAACTGAACTGTATGAACTGGTTGGTGAACGATCCATCCTAATATTCAAACACATGAATTTCAGTGCAGAGGATATGGGATTTCTCCAATATGATGTTTCGACTTGGCAAGAATTTCCTGAATATAATCATCTACAAAACATTGTCACATCTATGAACGTAGTTAATGATGCTGCCGAAAGAGGTATTAATCTGTTAGATGAATACAAGGACATTCTGACACATGACTCCGATCAGAGAAATGTAATTTTGCAATGTGTTGAACACATTCGCAAAGTACGCCCAGACTTCAAAAAGACTACCTTGGGAAAGTGAATATTGTTAATTCCTGTGAATATATTATTACGTGTGGGTGCTTCATTCAGTTCATTTTTTGTTTTCTTATTTCAATCAAACCCGCAAACTAAATGCTGTGATTATTTCATCTAATAAAGTTCCCTGGTTTCTTTCAATAAAAGTTCACAAATTTGTATGAAATTGTTGTGGATTTTATTATAACTAATCATCAATATATCTTACTTTGACTTTACTGCAGACTTTCAGATGGGTCAGGACATGTAAAATATGGGTTAGCATTCATTCACCCAAACTGGACAACACTTTTCAATCGTGGAAAAACGATAAAAAAAAATTCACCGTAAATGGTATTTTTCCCAAAATGTCCGAAATTTCAATTTTGTCTGCGGAGGCCTTTACTGGTTGGAATCGAGTGAAATTTGGTGAGAAAGGTTTTTTCAGGCAACCTGACGATTTAAGAGGTGAACGGCTTGAATCGGGAAAAAAAAGTTATTTTTGAACAGCCCTATTGAGCAGCTATTTGTTGTAAAACCGTGTAGCCCCATTGGCTGCAACTTCACCTTGTGGGAATTTGATGTATGTTGAGCTTTTATGAGCTATGGCAGTACTATCCAGGTTCATGTTCCAGTTCCCCAGCAACAACTTGAAAGTTTCCTGTGGCCTAAGAGCGCAAAACAACAAGGAACTTTACCAACGGGGGCAGGGGCAGACCTTTGTGGGATGGGTTGGTAAGGACGACCATAAATCTCCATAAATCCACCAACGCCGGCTTTCGTAAGTCTCTATAGAGATCAGAACAGTTACTCAGTGGGTATTCCAAGGGATTATCAAAATCTGTAAGGTGGTACTTCTGTACTTGCTGCCGCCTGTTTCCCATCCACTTGCGTGTAATATTCTAACATATCTACGTAAATATCCATATTATCTGAAAGGAATGAAAAACGTACCGTATACCTATCTGCCAATATGGAATCGGTGTCTCGTGGACACCAAAGGTTTTAGATAACATACTAATAGATACCACATTTGCAACGAAATTGCCAAAAATTGGAACAACATTAAAGCATTCATCGAAAAAAACGAAAGAGAGGAATGCTTGAAGAAGATCGAACGATACGATATCTACGCCGACCAGTTCTTGATCCAAGCAACTTCCGATACGCTGAAAATTGATGTCAACATTTATCAAATTACGGATTTATATACTCAAAATTATACGTTGGGCAACTATACCGTTGCATCAACCCTTAACCTAGTCCGCCAAAATCTACACTTCTGGAGCTTACAACTATCTGAATCCCTGCGTTATAGCACCCCCACACCCTTACCCGCAATTGCAATACTGAATCTATACCCCGCTTCCCACTAGTCAACCAAACCGATCAATCCCAGACTCTCCCGCATCCACACTTGATTACCGGAGTGATGACAACCCAGAACTTTTCCATCTTCTTTCCTCTGATTTCACGAATTTTGATAGCTAAACCTTGAAAAAACTACTCTACTCTATACATGCTCACCTAATTCAATTCTTGTCACTACTTCTCGTCTTTTCTAATTCAAACATTACCATCACCCACCAACATAATTCCTTCAAAACTTCCGAACCCTCCCAATCTCATTCCATTACAACCGTAACGAAAAACCTGAATTTGGCTTGCGAAAAAATTGATACAATAATTCCAAATTCACCAACACCATTACTAAAATTATCAACCTATACTAACAAGACATACATGACCTCCTCATCACTACACAACATAATTTGATTAATAAGAATACCACTGCGAATTTAATAAGCCTAAAACCCCATGTCACAATTTCACAAACACAGTCATGATTCCACTTAGTCGGATATTTTAGGTTTAGGCTCCTCCTTTATACTCACCCAACAATTCCAATCCCCAAGTAAATTCAAAAACGAGGTTACACATTCTGTACTTAGCTTGCTTTTAAAAACGAACCCCCAAAGAGACCAAATTAAAAAAACCCAAACCCTCCCTGAAACCCACTCCGCTTCCACCCATCAATTTGAATTTGGAAACTATATTAGATAGGGCACTCTGCGATAGGAATACCATTACCGAGAACCATGCAGAAACCCTAGGACCATTAAACGTCGCTTATTTAGAACTTGAGACCATAGAAAACTGCCACATCCCCTTATTTAATCCACTCCCAAATCCCCACAAACTAGGACCTTTTCACGCTTAACACGAACTCAAAACTTGAAGGCAGACGTATTATTTCGGCTGATTCTTGGATCACAGTAGAACCCGGTGAACTTTTAGGCAATATCATGACAGAGTAGAAGAACGAGTACATCGAACACCTCGACAGCATAGGCATTAGGGTTGTCCATAATTTTAAAAAATCTTAAAAATGGTAGGTTGTAATGTCTTATTCTATAGATTATTGATAAAAAAACAACAATGGGCCAAAAAAAAGCTCACAGGAAAGCCGTTAAGATTTCGTGCAAAGCGTTTGAAAATTGCTGCCGAAGAATGGGCGTGTCACCGACCATAGAACGGCGAGAAAGCTAGTAAACACGAAACTACGGCTCTTGATTGGCTAATAGGCTATCCTTCAATGATCACGACAGCAGCAGCTTGCTGATTAGGGGATCAAGGAGTCTGGTACCGGCGGCGATTGTGAAAGCGCACTGTCGTTAGGTTGGCAGATAATGATTTAGGATTACTTGAGCATCTTGAGGTACGAAATACATGATACACACGCAACAGCTGATTCACAAAAACGTCTAAAGCATGACCGCTTTATTGTGAAGGAAAGCGCTGTAGCCGACATGCCTTGTTTTCATCGAGGGAAAGCAGAGGCGCTTATGCAAGTGGCGAACGAATTCATTATTTCAGAGGGGATCTATTATCAATGAATTTTGTGTGGTCTGCAGTGGGCTTGAACTGTAGTATATAGGTGACGTTATGAAGGCTCTAGGGATCGACTGAATCAGCCGGTTATGCTTGACACTTCTCCGATGCTTACAGCAAATTCAATTCACTTGTAAGTGTTGTCAAAGTCCTTAATGATGCTGCAGAAACGAGGTGTGAATGTAAGCACATACTGTGCTGGATATGATATGTCAAAGTCCTTAATGATCGCGCAGCAAAGAGGAGTAAAGGTAAGCACAGACTATGCTGCATAATATCCAGCATAGTTTGGATATCATATTCAGCATAGTCTGTGCTTACATTCACACCTCGTTTCTGCAGCATCATTAAGGACTTTTACAACACTTACAAGTGAATTGAATTTGCTGTAAGCATCGGAGAAGTGTCAAGCATAACCGGCTGATTCAGTCGATCCCTAGAGCCTTCAAAACGTCACCTATATACTACAGTTCAAGCACACTGCAGATCACACAAAGTATAGTGTCATTGTTAAGCTCTATATTTGTATTCATTGATGATATATCCCAGTGGTTCTCAACCTTTTCGGCTTCGCGGACCCCTTTTTGACCATGTCGCACCCTCGCGGACCCCCTCAAGTTTTAGTTCAAATTTGGCTCAATTATGGTGCGACTGTCATCTGTCTTGTGCAAATATGAACTGTAGGCTTGTGATAAACAGCAGCAAAATGACTTTTCTTGAAAATACCATCATACTATTTATAGAGCTTCTTGGGGGTACAGAACTTCAATATACAATTGAATAGTATATTCATATTGACATAAACCCGAATATTTTCGGCTGACACTCGTCAGGGGTAATCGTCAGCAACTAGTAGAGAATTGGAAAGAACATTGCATATCAACAATCGTTGGTGACGTCATATTTTGTGATACGATTGTTGATATACAATCTTCTTTCCAATTCTATACTAGTTTCTGACGATTACTCCTGACGAGTGTCAGCCAAAAATATTCGGGTTTAGTTCAATATGAAAATACTATTCTATTTCATACTATATTTAGGTAGAAAATGGGTAGACTTTTATTATTTCAAAGCTAATTTTGCAGCTGAAGTACGTGAAGTACGTCTTGAAGTACGTGGTCTTGAAATTCCGCGTCTTCGATTTAATATGAACGAGTGCTGAAACTCCATTTCCACAAAGATAGATGGATGCTAATGTAATAATATTAACGCCTATAACGTTTCCGACGACACTTTTGGTGTGTTCGCAACATTTATGCCCCCATAATGAAGAAACATATTGTTAATGGACATATCACGTCCAGCCTAATTATTTTTAACTAGCATCTCATCTTGAAGTTATTCTGGAATAGTGGTTATGTACATCACAGGATAAAATGGATTTCGGGGCGAGGTTTAAATCCCTTCATTGGGGAAAATTAGGGAAAATGCTTCTGGAGTTTTTATTGCAAACGACTGTTCACTAATTTGATGACACTAACAACGTTCAATCGAAAAGGTTTCTCAAACATTACGAAGTCAACCTGATTGATCTTACTATCTCTATATTTTTATTTTTTTCCACAAACTCCCAAAAAACGTCTCTAAACAGCAATATGTTTGTATCAGTAGATTATTGGCAATTTGGCAATTAAAATGAATTTTCACTGTAGGATATTTCATGTCAGACGATTATTCTGATGAGAAGACTATTGAGGTTTTAGCAGTTGTGGAGGAAAACTGCCTTATGCTTTCCCTAATCTAAAAAATTAAAAATTAGGTTATAAATTATTTTGCAAAATTATCGGTCTCGCGGACCCCCTGAAATTGCTTCGCGGACCCCCAGGGGTCCGCGGACCCCCGGTTGAGAACCCCTGATATATCCACTCTGAATTAATGAATTCGTTCGCCACTTGCATAAGCGCCTCTGCTTTCCCTCGATGAAAACAAGGCATGTCGGCTACAGCGCTTTCCTTCACAATAAAGCGGTCATGCTTTAGACGTTTTTCTGAATCAGCTGTTGTTTGTTCATCATGTATTTCGTACCTCAAGATGCTCTGAAGTAATCCTAAATCATTATCTGCCAACCTACCGACAGTGCGCTTTCACAATCGCCGCCGGTACCAGACTCTTTGATCCCCTAATCAGCAAGTTGCTGCTGTCGTGATCATTGAAGCATAGCCTATTAGCTAATCAAGAGCCGTAGTTTCGTGATTACTAGCCTTCTCGCCGTACTATGGTCGGTGGTACGCCCATTCTTCGGCAGCAACTTTCAAACGCTTTGCACGAAATCTTAACGGCTTTCCTGTGAGCTTCTTTTTGGGCCATTGTTGTTTTTATCAATAATCTATAGAATAAGACATTACAACCGAGCATTTTAAAGATTTTCCAAATTATGGACAACCCTAATAGGCATAACACCCACACCAAGAAAAAACAGCCATAACATCGCCACCGCTCAACAATCTTTACCAGTACCTTCCAACATCCAAATTATTAACTTCGATTTCGAATCTTTATGTACCAACATAAGAAATGAGGACGTCATGTATGCCTTGAACCAACTTGAAAATACCCTCACCATATCTTCAACCTTGCTGTCGACGATCTCTTCATCTTCTGTCAAAAACTCTGCTACTTCTCCTCTGCTGGTAATCTGTTCAGGTTCATTCAAAAAGATGGGTTAGCTATGGGAAGTTATTACTCCGCAGACCTTACCCTCGCCATATTTGAAGAAGAATTAATAGCCTATCCGAGATTTCCACGACCTGGCCCATCCCATTCTTCCGTAGATACCTAGATGACGGACTCATTATATCCAACCTCCATCCTTCACTGCTCCCTTATTTCACCCATTACATCCCCCCAATTTACCCCAGTCATTTCAAAATCCTATTCAATTACAACCCCATCAACAACGCTTTCCTTGACCTCACCCTTCGTATCGACCATAGAACCCTCACCAAGATCGGTTACAATACTTTCTTCAAACCCGCATCCCCTTACACTTATATCCCTTTCGACTCCAATCATTCCGCCCACACCTACACCGGAATTATTGCCACTGAACTCATCCGTTACCAAAGAACCAATTCGAACCCCCACTATCTCCAAAACACCATTTACAGATTCAAAAAACGACTTACTAGATTGGGATACCCCGAATGAATACACCGACCGACTTATTAGATTAGGACATAAAATTACCAATAGAAATACCCAGAAGACCTTCATTACTTACCCATTCTCCAAAACCTTTGACCATAGGAAACACCAACCCTTTTTATTTACGCATTGGTTTCAAATCCAGGAGAAAATCAGAACAATTGGTCACCCATAACAAACTAATACATCGTGAAGAAGATTTGGAAAGAAAGTTATCAAAATAAAAAGAAATTTATAACACCTTGGAAAAGGAATTGAATTTGTACGGCTGCATTCATTACCTTGTTAATTCTATATTATATTTTGCATATTTTACATGTTTTTCTTTACATTTAGACATTAGTTATTACCATTAACGTCCACAATAAATGCAGTTTTATATAAGGTTTTTGATTTCTCAATCACTTCGAACTTGATACACATAACAAATTCGCCTTTTACTACAGGACAAGAAAAGATTCCGAACTATCTTCTCCCTATACTTTCCCAACACACATACACAGATATCTGTCTTACTCCTCCACAGATCTCTTTGCCAGAACCCCATGTTTTATTCTTTCTTTACATCTCCTGTAATTTAAATAACAATTGAACTGACACTGATACACACCTACACTAACCCGTAACCGCATTCCATAACCAGCCTTCATTTCACAACCCTAACCCACCACATCATAAAATATCCTCAACATAACTCTAACCCACTACCTCATTATATCAACCACAAACCGTACCCTAACCAACAGCCCTGTATTACATCTATAGTTTGTATATATATAAACAAATTAACTTACATATATTACCATTGTGATGAAGATGCACCGCTGACGAACTCGATCAAAGAGAGTTTTCCATCACACTTGCTACCATGTGCCACAAACTCAACCAACCAAGCATAACATACGTTAATAACTATGAACAACCACTGAGCTATATAAACACTGGAATGCGCAACTAACCGCAACGGCCGAGAGAATTGAAAAACACCTCTGGCTACCTACTTGCGCACTGGTGCTTATGGTGAGCTACTAGGATTTTCCGTGATTTTACGCTTTTTGTGGGATTTTCTTCTGGAATAAGTATTGTTTTATCACAAAACTAACACAGAGCATATTCGTAAACTATAGTATACGCTTTCTAATAGCAGGTATGTCAGCATTGAATGACGCCATGGACTGCATTTCCGACTTCCGTATGCATAGATGGATATGGAACGGCGAAGACTCGTGTCAAAATTCAAGGGATACTGCATTGCAACGGCATTCCGACGGGCATGATTCAACGATTAGCTTCTGACAACATTAAACTCATGTGAAGCAGTCTTGACTAGCAGTGATGCTAATCGCAATCGGTGATATCCGCTCGCTAAGTACCGGAACACATCAAGCTTGCTCTCGATGTCTCAAAGAAGTTATTTAAACCCAAGCTGCTTCTGTCCTGTCCATGATTTTGTCATGGTTATTATTCAGTCCTATGCACTATACGGTTCTATGCAACAGAAATATATCAATGAGATCATTGTAACGGACAAGAGTTGTATTTTTGCGATCCCCAAAGAAATAGTATGGTTCAACTGGGAAATTTATAGCTAGTTTTCAACGTTGCTGGACATATGCCAGTCTTTTGTGCCGCTGGAAGAAAGAAGGATAATTAGTTTAAAAAAAACTGATTGCAGGTTTGTGCCGCTGAAAGAAAGAACTTTTTTCTTTCAGCGGCACAAACCTGCAATCAGTTTTTTTAAAACTAATAACCCTTCTTTGGAATCACCCTTATTTCAAAGAAGGGTAATTAGTTTTAAAAAAACCGATTGCAGGTTGAGTTGACCAAATCATTTCGTCATTCAATACCCTGTAAAACCAAAATATTAGAAACATAACAACACGCTGAAAGCAGAAAAAGCCACCCACCTTTTTTGCTGGATAAACTGTTTGTTTAAAACAGATTTGATGAAATATTTGCTGCAACAAACTATTTCGATTAAACTCAGAACATCAACTGCAACGAACTATTGCATTGAAAATTTTTTCGAGAATGAAAATCCAACTGGTCATGTGTAGAGAACAAATTACAGTTATTGATGCCGGAACAAAATAAGCTTTGATAGTACTTGACGTATGCGGTCTAATGGTGGCAATTCATTGAACTCGGAACCTAAATAGTTAAATCTAATTTTGCAATATGTTTTGGAAGTACTTTTTGTTAGCTACACAGCGTGATAGTCTTCAACAGCAGCTTCGTGTATGTGATCGTTGAGGTCTGAAAATAAAGGCATGGTAAAGACATTTTTTAAAACAGCGGTGGAAACTGCACTTATCATGCCCCTACAATGGGGCAGTTTGCCAGATGTTACTCGCAGCATCTGTTGGAAGCATTTTTCCATTTCAAGACATTTCTAGATAACTGAGAATGAAGGTCGAGTGAGACCGCCTCTGTTCTTGAATTCCAAAAGGCTATTGCTGCTCAGGGCGGAAGAACAAAGTTTGTCTTTGCATTCTATGCAATGTAGTTTGTCCTTTAGAGACTTGAACACATAACCAGCAATATAATGGACAACTTGCTCTTTGTACTCTGACAACGAAATGTCCTGCGGAATCTGAACATAGTCATGATCACACTGAGATGGTCTAAATTCAAGCAAGCTGTACTTTTAATCAAATTCGCATTAGTCAGAGTTACTCCATCGTTTAGCATTTGGTGATAGTCCATCAAATCAAGTATCGATGTCTCATCACGATGCTGGCAGTTACCGGCCGAAATTCGAATTCCCAGTTTCGAAAGCAGCCGTTTAAAGTCTGCGGTAATTGCAAACAGGTGGGATTGTTATTGAATCCACCAGAACCCCTGACAGCACAAAAAAAAAACTTCAGGTGATCTTGGCTGAATTTATACATCAGCAGGTACTTCACTAGTTGAGATGCAACCTAACTATCAAAAAGAGATTTGGTGGTAGTGTAACGGCCCGGTCTTTGGATTGGAAATGGTTTATTAGGGAGCTTCTCATGCAAACTGCAACGTATCGACATCATAACACAATACGGCATTACGCCGCCGGTCACACGACCGGCCGGCACGACGACCAAACCAGAAAGAGCGAATATTATGATTAAAAGAAACCACGTGCACAGTTCATGACCACAGATACAATAACAACAAGGTTAACAGCAGCACTTGGGCTGCTACATCCTACAGCACCTTCCCCTAAATCAGTGAGACGCTACCAAAAGCGCTCTCAAAACATGTCAAATTATAATGAATATACAGCACATCAATCCTAAACAAGAACAAAGAACACGGATGAAAGCACGAGATGTCAATGATACCACAACTCATGGAACCTGGATTCTGCCAGAAACAACCAGATACAACACAGCAATCAGCGAAAAGTTACATAACCCAATTTAGAACTTCTTCCACTACCAACAGCTAACTCAATACACACACTAGGCCGCCACCAATCCCATCCACAGGGACAACTAAAATCAAATACACGGCCCATCAATCCCATCCTGACAGGGATACCCTACCATAAATACAATACCATTCAATCCTATCCTTACAGGGATAACCGCAACACACTCAACACGTGAAGCGTCGACGAAGGACAAAGCCATCCCAAACGTCAAGAGTCCAAAGCTATGATTCTGATCGACCGAGATCGTCCTCACCCGGGAGCGCCCTTTTAATGTCTTCCTTCAACGAATGCCACACATACAAAACGCTGATGATATCCGTCCCAAGAGTCCCATATCTTTCACTGGTCACTGCAAGCATCACGTCCACCGACACAGCCCATATCATCTGCATCAGCGTCACCAACTTCATCACGTACGTTCGAAACTTGTCCCCGCACACTACCGGTATTCTTCAAACGATCGCCAAGTCTTCCTACCAACTGCAGCTCCATAACGTCCGCAGCATTCCAACCCAAGTCCTGGCGTGCTCGCCACTGTAACGGCCCGGTCTCGGATTGGCAATGCTTTATTAGGAAACTTCTCATGCAAACTGCAACGTATCGACATCATAACACAAATACAGCATTACGCCGCCGGTCACACGACCGGCCAGCACGACGACCAAACCAGAATGAGCGAATATTATGATTACAAGAAACCACGTGCACAGTTCATGACCACAGATACAATAACAACAAGGTTAACAGCAGCACTTGGGCTGCTACACTAGCAATGCAGATTAAAAATTCCAAAAATCCGGTTTGAAATATAAGGCGGTCAAAATTCCTGAGGAAAGCTACAGTAGCTTCACTGTCTTTAAATTTAGGAATTTTCAATTCTTTATTGCAATAATCAATTGCATCAGCTACACTGCTGCTGGTAATTCGTGCAGCCAGTGCAACCTTCATCTTTTGTTGCTTCCAATTAACGTGAGCATTTTTCAGCTTGTTGCCCAAACGTAGACCTTCCTCGGACTGCAATTTTGCTAGACTGACAACATATTCGCAGGAAATTTTACCTCCATCTCCATCATAGAGTGTTCTTCAATCAGCAATGCAGTTCCTCACTAATTTCAGCATGTGGCAAGCATCAAGCAGGACATAAATTCTACTTGCCGGATTGCGTGGATTCGGAAAGTTTGGAACCATGTTACTATATAAAGAAGCACCGAGCGTCGACAACATAGCGAAGTGACATGATGGACCATTACAGTTCAAGGATGCCACTGTAATGCCAGTCTCGCTCAGGCTCATGATACACAGATTCACCAAATTCGCTCGTTCTGACCCGTTGAGTCCTGCAATGAAGAAGTAACACAATGGAATCTTCCATGAACCATTCGCACATACTGCCATAAAAACGAGTCTATCTTTGGCCTGTGGAGCAGAGTCGTCATCTGTATAATCTGCTCCCAGATCAACGAAACCGCGGAATTTCTTCCCATCAAATTGGATATGTTTTCTTATAGCCATTTCGTCTAACATCAGAGAACAGACCAGTGGATTCGGAGATGCGAGTACTTTTTCCTTTATGGCTTCAAAAGCAATCGCCTTGAATCCAGGCTCTGCGGGGAGTCTGTTGTACCGACGCCTGAGTGATAACACATAGGTGCAGAAGAGCAAGATTCAACGATTTCCGGACAAAATTATAGGCTTTGGCAGAATAATATTGGAGAGTCATGGCAAAACATTTCAGCTCTTTAGTGTATTGATTTCCTTTTCCACCAGGCTGTCGCTTCATACGCTGAAACAACTCATTCGGTATTCCAGAAAATCTTTGTTCCAATAACTCTCCACGTGACACATTGATAATATTTTTCTCCTTCGATGTCTTTATGACCTGTTCCATCGACTTCAATTTTGCTGCCAACCAGTAGTTCCTCTGCCTCAGCTTCTTCATCTTTTTGCTCAATATATCATTACGAGCCTTTGCGGTGTTGAAAACTTTTTGGAGCTTTACTGGTGAATTTGGTTTGCCATATGAATGATCCTGTTGTATTATTTTCGTCAACTGACTTTTTGACAGAGTTTTTGGTGGTTTACATGATATACCGGTAATCCTATCCTTTGGAGCCCTCCTTTGTGTACAGGCAGAACCCGGGGAATGTTGAAACATTATTATTGAGCAGACATTTTACATCATGGTGGGTAAATGCAGGATGTAATTACCGTTTTCAAATAAGCTGGGAATTTCTTGAACCTTGTTGGCACAGCATTTGACATTAACTTGCATTTGGATCGACCTCTGTCGATATACTTCTCCAAAAAAAATGGTCGGAGCAGATCCTTGAATATTTCGAGGGCTTCAAATTTACTCTCTTGATATTTCGAATCCATTCGTTCTTTAGGGCATCATTGCTTCCAGGAAAACTGAACACATTCAAAATTAAAACGACTCAAAATTGACATTTACTATATTAATGGTTGCCAGTGAACTCGGCAAAATACAGTGTTCCCCATGACACCGATAAATGTTTCCCATGAACACATCAAAACTTATGAAGGCCAAAATAATCATTTTTTGCCTTAAAAGAAACGGATATTATGAATTAAATATCGCCCTTCAACTATATTTTGTTAGCAGGATGTTTCCCTAATGTCACCCTTCAACCTGCTCCTTATAAATTAAATATCGCCATTCAACTATATTTTTTAGCAGGATGTTTATCTAATGTCACCCTTCAACCTGCTCCTGACCAGCTACCTGTGACACAATCAGCTAATACAAAATCAATATTGTTGTGTTGTATTGAACTTATAAAATCTCTAATCTACCGAACAGTGAACAGTTGAACTCATGAATAAAAATAGATATAAGTAGCAATTAGCAAATACAAAATAAAGATTATCAGACGGAGGCAAGACCGTTAATCTTCGCAATCTCTTTCAACAACCGAATTCAACGGCATCTTCCCCCCCTTTAATCTCAACGGCATCTTCCTGCAAACAAAATTTAGTTAAAATCTGATCGCTCACATGATCACATCGAATTAATTAGCACTATTCGACATAGCTGGTTGTAAAGATCGACTACCGGTAGCGGCCTCACATCAATCTCAACGCACATGTCCATCGCATATGCCATATATCGATCATCCCCTCTATTCGTCACATTAGCAATACATGTACCGAACCGAGTAGACCAGTGGTTCCCAACCTTTTATTTCCCGTGGCCCCCTTGCAGAGATGAGCATTAGGGCTGTTCAAAAATAACTTTTTTTCCTGAATCTTGCTGATTACTTGATTAAATCGTTAGGTTGCCTTAAAAAACGACGCATACCAAATTTGAATTCATTCCGACAAATATTCGCGGGTTACGTAGAGTTTGAAAATTTTGGATTTGCCCAAAAACGCAAAAAAAAATTTTTTTCAAATTTTTCTGCCAACCCCGTGAAATTGTTGGGCTGTCTTCAAAAATTATGCAAAACAAATTTGACTCAATTCCAAGCCGTAGAAGCGGAGTTATTTCAGTTTTTATTCGATAATTCTGGGATTATCCTTGATTGGTGGATAATCCAAGAATTATCACCGAAAAACTGGAATAACTCCGCTTCTACGGCTTGGAATTGAGTCAAATTTGTTTTGCATAGTTTTTGAAGACAGCCCAACAATTTCATGGGGTTGGCAAAAAAATTTGCGAAATTTTTTTTTTGCGTTTATGGGCAAATCCAAAATTTTCAAACTCTACGTAACCCGCGAATATTTGTCGGAATGAATTCAAATTTGGTATGCGTCGGTTTTTAAGGCAACCTAACGATTTAATCAAGTAACCAGCAAGATTCAGGAAAAAAAGTTATTTTTGAACAGCCCTAATGAGCATGGATTATGATTAGGTTTTGAAAGAACAGGATTTGTGAAATTTTGTCGGATTTGGATTAGACAATTTTTTCAGAACGGATTAGGATTGGATTTACCTATTTTCTGGGAGATTGAAAGGTAGTGTGGCGAATGGCGACAAACTTTATTCAGATCAGTTATTAATGTACTTATGGTTACTTAGTTATCTTGAATCAAGTGAATCGTTGGCTGTGAAAGTAAATTTTCGAATCCCTACATTGCATAAATTAATATTTTTTCTGAATTACCAGTTGGAATCGGATTAGGATTGGACATGGACTTGAATATGGAAAAGTTATGGATTAGGATTTGAAGGTTCAGATTTGGACTGGATTAGGACATAGAAATTCCAAATCCGCTCATCTTTGCCCCCTTGCGCAGGCTTCTACCACTGGTGGCTCCCTGCTTAACACTAAAAAAAAGGAATAATTTGAACGTGCTTGCGTTTATTATTTTAATGTCATCTTTGATGATGTTCAAAATCAAACAAAACAAATCGAAACAAAGTCAATGAAGTTTAATTGACCATCAATGCAAGATTTGCTCTTGGGATCGTCTGACGCGGCTCTTTATATTTGGCTCAGTCTTTGACACAGCAAGACGAATGTCACTGCCAACATCGAGACGGTTTCTAGATTTTGTTTTGATGGTAGCCAGATCAGAAAACCCAGATTCACAAAGAGACATTCAGAAACTGGCAAAATCTTCTCTGTTTTCAAAAACCAATTTTAGCGCATTTGAAACCTTTAGTTCTGCCAGTTCCTCTGCCTCTTCTTTAATAGGTTCAATTTCGGTGTTGAGCGGGTCTTAGTACCACGGAATATGCACACGTTTTTCGGGGAAATATGATTCAAACTCAGCAAGAAACATTCTCAGATGCTCAGAGATGCAAGTTTGGATGTCCACGGGTAACTCAACTTTTTTAATTTCCAGGTATTGGCTTAACAGAGGGAACGAGGAAGTTAAGCGTACCTTGATTCGTTCTCCCCAAACTCCAATTCGAGCGCATATTCCAGCTAGTTTATCTTGAAAGTCACCGACTGTTAACCCTTTTCATGGGGGGTCAGATTTTGTATAACTGACCATCACTTTTCCAATTCGTACCGTGACCTCACCAAGACCTTAATCTGAGCTGTTCCAGTTTAAAACTGGCCGGAGTATAGCCGTCTACCGTTTCCACCCTCGATCGACACCCCATGCCATCTCTAGGGATTTTATACCACTACATATACAAACTTTTTCTTTGAAAAATCAGCCCTAGGCCTGATATGCTTGCCATCCATAGCTCCAATGCAATTTGGACATTACCAGATGTTGGAAAATTCATTGGCTACATCAAGCCACTTCTGGGTTGATGGTGGAACAAGCACCTCTGGTAATAGGTTTGTCCAAATCGCTCGACAACATCAATTATTGTGCCGACAGTGGTGTGTGGCCAAGACGAAATGAGAATGACAAATCCTGCTGACTAGCACCGGTTATCAAGAATCTGTACATGCAATCTTTGATTACACATCTCTGTGATGCATCTAATGTTCTAACTAACCTCAACGTCAAAATCAGTCTTCTTTGTGGAGAAACTGCCTTTCGAAAATTAGTATACTGGTGAGTAATTGCCTCCTCGACCATGTCCATTGTCCAATAATACATGAAATTGCTCCTTAGACATTCGGAAGTATCTATGACACATTTCTGGGTCACCATCACTAGAGAGTAAATTCTCGGCCTGGAGAAACTCAGACTTCATGTCCCGTTCCGTCCAGAGCTCGTGTCCAATATAGGGTTTCCATACGTACGGAATTTCACTGTTCAAACTAGCGTCCGAGAGGAATTTCTAAATTATGCCAAATGTCCGGAATTTTGAAGACTTGACGTAGGTTCCTAATTTTTTCGTAAATCAGCATAAAAACAATATTTTTTTGCAATATTTATGCTGATGCATAATATTTTTCTTCGCGCTGCGCGCGATTTACTATCATATTCATTGATTATAATATGGAGACTACCATCCTCGCATAAACTGCAATAAAATATAAATAAAAACAACCTTCATTTACTGGAATAAGCCTAATTGTAACCGCAATTATAGGAGAACAGTATATTCCTAGAGATCGTTAAAACCGTTTAAATGCTTTATTCAAAGTGGTTCCAAACGGGGGGGGGGGGGGCGTCTGCCTTTATTCTAGGGTTTGCGAATATGTTGAATGTAATCAGCTTCCAAAATAGCTTGTAAGTCTGCGCAAAGGTGCTGACTTCTGTTAGTAATCAGCTCGTCAAATTTTGATCAGGGCCACGGAACATTTTCAAATTGGAGATGGAGTCGCGACCATAAAAGGTTTGAAACCACTGGATGTTAGGTGTTTATAAAGCTCCGTGGTGCGCACCGGCATAAGGCTGATAAACAATCTTATAGGTAGGGCTGGGCAAAATCGAGTACCTGAGTGATTTGATTCTGAATCACGTAAAATGCTTCGAGTCGAGTCGAGTAATCGAGTATCACTCATTATGACGTCATAACAGAACGCGATGTGTGAAAGTTTCAATATGTACCTTTTATGCCACCGCAAAGAATATAATGCCTGTTATCCATGACATCAAAGATATTTTGCTATTTTTTCAACCATACCGATTTTATTGCACTTGGTGGCAATGTTGCGGGACGATGCTGACTTCGGAAATCTGCTAGTTCCAGCAATTTCGTATAGCTTTGTACTACCGGTATATGTTTCGTATGCTACGATACGGCCAATCAAGGTTTCAAGGCTTCAACAGTGAAAATTACTGTGGAAACTATAATCCTCTTTGACAAATTAACTTCCAGTGGCGAGGAGCGTATAATTCCAGTACTCGAAAATATCGTCTTTTACTACTCGACTCGAATCATCACAATTGATACTCGATTCTGATTCGAGTACTCGAATCATAATGCCCAGCCCTACTTATAGGTAGGACATGAACGTGACTTAACCATGTGTAATTACGCTCCCTGTATTTTCAACTCACCATCCTCCACCAGCTCTAACGCTAACACTGATCATGTGGGCGTAGAGCAGTAGCTATATATTAATATATGGAACGACCAATATTATAGACGATTTCCACTGGCTGCGCATGGGTGGCGCCATTGTTACGAAAGGCTGGCCAGATGGCGGATCGGAGGTTTTGATACTCCGTCAATTTTGAAGGGGCGTAACTTAGGTCATTATAGTTGTAGATTTATATGTGCCGGTGCCTGCATATAGCATGTAAAAACGAAGCCGAATGGTGTCTCACACCTTCATCGTTACGTCCCTATGTGCATTATGCAGTAATGAGAGAATGGTGAATGGTACCGGTAGCTTCCATCGCAAAGGACAAGAAGCTACAAAGAAAGATTGTATTACGTTGGAACATAGGAGAGGTTACTGTGGAAAGAATTTTATTTCAGGTTTGTGTAACACTGGCATATTTGTGAGAAACTTGTTATTTATAACATTCATTTCCATCTACTTCTATCATAAACATCATATTATTATGATAATCTGCATATTATTATTGCCTCGACTGCTATTTGTGTTCCTTCTTCTGTTACCTCCACAGTGAGCTATATCCTTTGTAAGAATGAGTGCACTGTATTAGTCCACTGCAATAGTTGCGACGAGTACTATAAGACCTTTACATGTGATTTCATGATTTCCAGTCAAATTTGTTTATTTTTGACGAAGCAATAAATTGTCAATATGCCTGTGCCCTGTATATATAAGAGTCTGTTAAAGACATTTCCACGATAGTGCTGCTTGTCTTAGTAGTCAGAGAGCCCTCGGAATACAAAAGTATATGGAAGACAATTCCACGAGAATAACATCAGGCTAACGCATTGCTGCAGACAGAATACGAGACATGGCTCTGTCCCGGCAGATACGAGATATCGCTCTGTCCCATCTAAATTTCCGTGGCAAAAGGTGTCAGTCGAGCAACACCTGGTGAAGAGAATCTCTGACAGATTGTGTGTTGACGTGAATATTTTTCTATATACTCAGAGACAGATCCAACCAGTTTGTACAGCAGGGTTCGCCAACTCAATACCAGTCTCAAGGCAACATCGAGACGAAATAAGTCACACATAGTTACCACAAAAAAACTAGTATATTATTGAAGAAATACAAATACAACAAAGAATATTGGGATCATGAATATCATTTTATTCTACAGTATGAGCTGCGTACGATACCTGACAACAGTTTGCATAACAGTACTATCTGAAAGACATCTCTTAATCTTGTGGGAATCCCCAAGTGGTTATTTCTAAGACTCTCAGTCTTGGCAGTATCTGCGCCATCGCACGTCAAGCCAAGATACCCCACCCATTCAAATCAGCTGATTCTGCCTCGATTGAATGCTGTTACCATCGCCGAAGCTGTTTCAGCTAGTGAGACAGGCCACCCCTGGGGTTTTCCACCAGTGTATCAAGTATGAATATGATTCCGTACAGATGTGTCGATCATCATCAAATCTCTGCATTTGTTAGAAAAGTCTCGTATCCCGATAATCATAACGTCTCTGCATGCGGTAGGATTACTTAGGTTTGATTTAGTCTACCATCGCACACATGCAATAATAGACATGGCCGAATCCAGCACCTGGCCCAACCTTGCCGGGGTGAAAGATAGAAAATAATAACAGATGGGAAAGGGGGTCTTGGGGGGATCCCCCAGAAGTTACGGTTGGATACTTGCAGCCCCCCCCCAATAAGTCTCGCCCAGGGCCCCCCCGTTCGTAGGGCCACCACTGTTTTCCACCTAGATCTGGGGTTTTCGAGCATCCCCTGGGTTCAGAGTATTCGTCAGGTCAAATTTACAGTCGAAAATCAATTATTAGACCAGTAAGATCATAATGTCGTGAAAGGTACGTCCTTCAGTTCGAGTTCGCCATTGTCGATGGATTCAGCTGTTATTGTAACGGGAGAGTCTTGAGAGACTGTTTACATTCGATAGTTTCACTACTAAAATGAGATGCCTTGCGATGCGATGGAGCTTCATTGAATGCTGACTGTCAGGCACTTGGCTGCAATCATGTATGTCTTCATCTTTGCAAACTAAAGATTGAATGAGCATGTAGGAGTCAACATTGTTATGCCGTTTTGGGTATGCTACATCAAGATAGGTAATAGGGTTGTTCAAAATTTGGAAAATGTTTGGAATTCTGCGTGTCCATCGCTTATTCTGTAGATTATTGTTAAAAAACAATAATGGGCTTGAAAGAAGCTCCCAGGAAAGCCGCTAACATTTGTCTAAATGCGTTTGAAAGTCGTTGTTGAAGAGTGGGCGGGCAACCGACAGCAGAGGCGGGCAATCACGAAACCACGGTTCTTGATTGGGTAATCGGCTAAGCTTCACTGATTACTGCAACAGCTGACTCGGATTCGGGAGCTTCGCTTTACTAAATTGAAAGTCTGTTTTGCTGAGGTAGAGTCTGTTAGTAGCGGTTGTGGTTCTGTACAAGCGCGTTGTGGGTTGATGAGTCATTAGTAATACTGAAACACGTGTTCTTTGAATGCTTCAGAGTCGATAGCAGTAGTTTATGCTTTGGAGCAACAATAGTGCAGTCATGGCAGAGGCAAAACGGCGAAAGATTGCACACATGCCGCAGCGAAGAACAAGATCCAAATCTGAGCAGTACTTGGTCGGGTATACTTGCGATTACATCTGTGGCTCGAGATTACCTACTATAGAGAAGTGATGAGTTACTTGCTGCATCTGAAAGAGCATTGTCCTCAGTCAACCCGTGCTCATGAACTATGTACTGTGGTGGTGGATGATGTAATGACAGTGTGGAGAATGGCGAGAATTGAGACAATGCAGAAATCACATGTGGTGCGATCACTTTAAAACCTGCACGAAAGATGGCGTGATCTGAAGAAGAATCCGAAACAGGAAAGTGATCCCAAGTGTAAGAGGAGAAAATTCACTGATGATTTGGACAAGCTGTGGGATATTGGAAGTAGAGATGCCATAACAACAATAAAAAATGACATTTATCTATCACATGAAAGAAAGCTTGAAGACATTGCATTTTATGAAGATCAACTGCAATCTCGCCTGTCAATAATGTTGGGAAGAGAAAACAAATTCTGGCTAAAGACCTCAAAAAGAAAACAGCAGCCATTGCAGATCAAACTGCTGAAAACGTTTCACACGACTCAAGTTGTGACTATGTTGTTTTAGCATCATCGTCATCTTCAAAAGAGGGTGACAGTTTGAGTTCAAGTTCTGACTATGATGCTGATGTTGGACTTGGCACCTCGACCCAATCCATTAAACTGATGGCACCTAAAAATATTATGAAAAATACGCATGTTTCCCAAGCTCTGGATCGATTGCAAGTAACTGACAACGATGCTGATGGGAGCATTATTAAGGCTTGTGGAGGAGATATAGCCATGTTCTCCCTGTCAAGATCTTCAACGAAGAGAGCCAGGGAAACAAATCGCCTGGAAATATCTCAGGACATTTTGGAAAAATTTGCCGAAAATAGACCACAGCATGTTGCCATTCATTGGGATGGAAAGCTCACAGAGGATAGATTAGGAAATCGATATGAAGCTTTGTCAATTGTTCTATCTTGTCAACCTCAATACTCGGAAGGAAAACTAATTGGAATTCAGAAGATACAAAATGCGGCAGGTCAGACACAAGCTGAAACTACTTTCGACATAATTAAAAAGTGGATATACAAGATGCTGTAACAGCTTTGGTTTTTGACACCACAGCAAGCAACAGCGGCTGGAAGAAGGGTGCAGCGAAGATCCTTGAGGACCTTCTAGGAAAGAAGGTTTTTTACCATGCGTGTCGGCACCATGTGTATGAGCTAGTAGTCAAAGACGTCTGGAAATGTTTATTTGGAAAAGCAACAACCGGGCCAGAGAACACATGGTTTGCCCACCTTAAGAAGAGCTGGAGCAGTCTTGACAGAAAACAGCAATTCAAGACTCTGACTATTCCTATATGCTTTGAAGAACGAGCAGCAATGACAGTTGAGAACTTCAAGCTACTACTCGCCAGAAAATATTTCTTCACACGGGATGACTACAAACAATGTGTGACTAATGCTCTTGCTCTTCTCAGTGCAGATGGAGATATACATCATCACAAACCTGGTGCAACACACCATGCAATGTGGATGGGCACAATTCTGTATGCTCAGAAGATGTTCATGTGAGCTGATCAGTTACATTACAGATCTGAAGAAGTGAAACTGCTGCATCGCTTCAATTTATTTTTAGTTCTCTTTTATATCCCTGCCTGGGTTGCTTCCAGCATCGGTCGTGATGCAGCCGGTAATGACTTGAGATTCATCCAGGACATGTTGAGTTACAAGGAACATGATGAACAAGTTTCCAAAGCTGCTTCACAAAAGCTTAGAAAGCATGACTGGTATATCGTGGAGGAAACCGCTGTATATGCCTTGTTTTCGCCCAGTGAAAGCAATGAAACCCGAGAAAATATGGCAAAAACGCTCCTGCAGGTAGAGCGAACTTCAAGTTTCAGGAGAAGCCCGCCCTCGTTGAATGCAACGGTACACATCAACAAGGACACTACTTTGTCTGATTTTATTGGGCCACAGTCGTGTTACATATTTGATGTTTTTGAATGCTCTGGGGCGTGGCTAGCTCAACCGGTTGATGTTTGGCACTTATCTGATTCCTACACCAGAATGAGCTCCTACATCAGTTCTGTCAAAGTCGTTTATGATGCCGCAGAACGAGGTGTAAAGCTAAGCACAGACTATGCTGCAATCTTGACTGACAATGAACAACAAAGAGACAGTCTGCTTCAAGCTGTGGAACAGCATAGGAAGACAGTTGGAGACAGCAGGAAGTCAACTCTAATCAAAAGCCTGTAATCTGCAACTTGTGCCGGACAATGCAACATTGATCTGCAACGTACTTTTTTTAATGTCTTTTGTAAATAGTGCTTTTCGCCTTCATTCAATTGTGAATAAAAAGTGTAATATGCGTTTGTTTATGGGTGAGAAGTCGACCAGTCATAACAAGTAGGCTACTACTGAGATGTTGACTCCTGGTGGTAAATTTTTGAGTTTCACTCACTGTCAGTAACTTTTGGAAAGGTTGAAGGTAGCAATATGCATGCATCTAGTTTATCTCAACTAGCGAGAGCACCTGTGCAATACATAGCACTTTCTGCAGGTAGATATTAACTTAGGCGGTTGCGATGTTGTACAATGGACTCTTGATGACAACATTAACAAAGGCAATATATCATGTCTGTAATGCCACCAACAGAAACGACTGCACAACAGCACGCAAAAATCGTTACCTGCAGTGTTCACAAAGTCGGTCTTTCAGCCAATCATTAGCTTATTATTACCGGCTTCAACCAATCAGGATTGATGGCTTCTCTTTGCCCGCCTACTTCATCGATTCCCCGCCCACTCGCCGACGGCTACTTTCAAACGCATTTAGACAAATATTACCGGCTTTCCTGCGAGCTTCTTTCAAGCCCATTATTGTTTTTTAACAATAATCTACAGAATGAGCGATGGACACGCAGAATTCCAAACATTTTCCAAATTTTGAACAACCCTAATAGGTAATCATCTCCAAATAAGTTTCATGCAGCATTAATGCCAATAAACGAACACGGTAAATTAATATGTACCGGTACGGTGTCTGAGAAAATGAGAATACTGAAATCCATGTATTATACCAACATTTTGTAGCCTAATAATCAATGTTCCCTCTAATTTTTGACGAGTCTGCGCACACTCACCAACCTACTGCGCAGACCCTTGGAAAATAGTGGGTAACGACTAAAAAAATGGTCCTCACTTCAGATTTTGTGCGCAGAGACCGTGTAAGCACTGCGCACGTGCGAAGCTTAGAGGGAACATTGCTAATAATCTATTATATCCAGATCAAGTGAATTTCAGTGCCAACGTTTCAATGTCCACAAACGTAAAAACTGTTGAATATGCATAGGCTACACCGGTAGCCATGCATCTGTTCGCGACAATAAGAAGCCAAGAACTACGTTCTTTACAGTTCCAAGCTGAACTTCTTACAAGATATTAGCATAAACTAATAATAAATCACCTTATATAACGCGGCTTCCTTACATTCCAATGGCGAATAACGACGGCGAATAACCTCGTCCGTCAGGGGAGCAAAATGTGTGTGGTTCTAATCTTGGCCGGTCATACACTACTGGCGCCAGAGCGCTGGAAATCGTCTATTGACATAATTCATTCAAATAATTTAACGACCAGATTCATATAGCAAGCACCCCCCCCCCCCAAAAAAAAAAGTTGCATCGATTACCCTATAGTGTGGGCTTAAAATCATTGTATATTTGTGCGGGAGGAGGCTGTAAACATGTGCTTTCGGTCCCGGTTACACAACACACAGCCACACACTCCTGAACCTGATCGTGACCAGCACCTCTGGTCTCTGAGCAAAGCTTTGCGATTGTGACCTCATAACTCATTTTGAAATCCACTAGTGGGCGCTAAAGAGTGTCCGTAATTGGGGTTTCTGAAATATGGTAACCCTAGTCCAATACGACCTGTATTTTAAATGGATTTACTTACAAAATGATAGAGGGATATGGCAACTTCAGAGACCTGTCGACACTCGGAAAAAACTCTTCGAAGAGACTATACGCAACACAGGCCTTCAGAGTGGTATTCAAAACTCTTTCTCGCCAGAGATCCATTATAAAGCTAAATTCGTTAGGTTCAGACTACTATCATTGAATTCTTCAATTTACACCAATATAAATTGTTAAGCAGACGAGTGATATTGGGTCGTGATGAATTGAGCTAAATTTGATTGGCATGAAATTACAGGAGTTTTAAATACCCTAATCTCTGTGCATTCTGCACCGATCCGTGATATCAAACGTCAAATATTAATATAATGGTACAGCGCTTCAGACCTACACTACCGGTAATAATAATACAACAGCAACAACACAGAGCTTTTGAGCTATCTATGTTCAGCCGGTACACTACTATGCCGCTACTGTTACCCGTGACATAATAATAGCACTATCACATAGCCTTCACCGCAGTATGAGGAAAATTCTTCAGCCTTCACCGCAGTATGAGGAAAATTCTTCAACTAATACACCTGAAAATACTACGCAATGGCCACCTCGACTAGAAATCTCACGTTCCGACGCTACCACGACTTAGCACGGAGCAGCGCAACTCACGAGTTGCGCAGCCCACTCGCCGACGCCTTGTTGCGTAGTCTGGCGAGGCGGTATGCAGGGTTTTGTCACAGACAGGCGCGATTCTCTCGTTTTGTCGTGTCGCGACTCGCGAGAGCCAGTGTGCAGCAGCCTTTATTACATCACGGCCTTGTAGGGAAAGGTTCATTTCATTAAAGCACCCAAATACATCTGCCAAATACGCCAGTATCATGACAAACTCTTCATTTTGAAAGTGGGCGTGGATATTGTTTTTGTTTTCTCGCAGAAAGATTTCCACCTCAAAACGGAGTTCATATAGCCGTGAGAGACATTTCCCTCTGGATAGCCATCGACCATTTGTATAAAATAGAAACCGAACATGTTCAGCTCCCATTTCTTTGGTAAGAATTTGAAAGAGTCTGTGGTTTTTGGCCCTCGCACGTATGAAGTTAATCACTTATACCGCGTCGTCCATAACTTTAATCAAACTGGAAGGTAGAGTTTTTGATGCAAGAGCGTACCGATGTAATGAGCAGTGCGAGGACGTCAAGTGGGGCCATTCTTTCTGCACAAGCGTGACGAACCCCCCTTTGACACAAACCATCGCTGGAGCACCATCCGTACATATATGTTTGAAATTTTGCCAGCCGAATCCATTCGCTTCGAAAAACGAGTTCACAATAGTCTTCACATCTACTGCGGTGGTGGTGCTTGGCATGGTATTGCAAAACACGGATTCTTCTTTTATCTTTCCCTCTTTTTCATAGCGAGCAAAGGCAATCAATTGATTTTCCAGAGCGCAATCAGTAGATTCGTCCAGCTGAAGGCTAGCCTAAATCTTGCTTTGCTTGATTTCAGAGCAAACTTGCTGACATACATTAACAGCCATATCATCAATGCGTCGGCGAATCGTATTATTTGTAAGAGAAATCTGCTGAATCTTTTTCTTTTCTGCAGGTCCTATCAGTAGTTCCACCTTTTTCTCCGCACATGGCTCATAAAGTCCTCGGCTATAGTGTGCGGCTCCTTGCACCTAAAATCCTTTCCAATATTTTTATATTCGCCACAAAATCCATCATCCGAATTCGCAAGCGCAAACCTTCAGCCGAGCTCTTTGTAGCTGTGTTGCCGTTACCGTTTTCGATTTCATCCAGGGCATGTACGATTGACGGATACATCTGACAGAATATCATTACAGCGTCGTGCCTCTCCACCCAGCGAGTCACGCACAAAGGCATCAACATCGAACTGCGTACGGAAGGGCACAAAGCCTTTATGGCCCATTGGAGAATCTCCGTGCGTTTATTGCTGCCAATAAAGAAAACGATTTCATCGTGAATCGTTCTCGCTGTCTTTTTGATGGCGGCTTCCTCGCAAGCATGCGAAAGTACAAGATTCAGTACGTGCGAGTTGCAGTGCATGTAGGCAGCACCGGCAAATCACGGATAAATGCCCCAACAACACCCTTGAACTCCCAGACATGTTGGCGGCACCATCGTATCCTGGACCCCTGAGGCCACTGAGGTTAACACCCCACGATGTTAGGGACCTAATCACTTCATTAGCTCAGGCCTGCCCAGTCAGGTCCTTAACGTGTACAAAGCCGAGAAAGTCTTCGCGAAGGATGCCGTCTAATTTTGTATTTACGTCGACGTACCGGACGCAAATCGAAAATTGTTCTAATTAGGATACGTCGCTCGTTTCGTCCGCGAGAACAGAGAAGAAAGTAGCCGCTTCAATTCTTTAAACAATTTCAGACCGAATGTTATCCCCACACAAATTTATTATTTCGTTTTGGGTCCCGCCACTGCTATATCGCGCATTTCCAGGCGCGTCGCGAAAATGAACAATTGGGACTTGATCTCCTGCCGCCATCCTGAACCGGAGAAAAGCGCGAAAATTACCTTCGTTCACAGCAGTTTCATGTGCCTCAGTTGAGTCTAAACGGCCTGCATCCCTGTGGCCAAGCAGCGAAATATTTTGGCGGTCGCATAATTTGACTGTGTCGATTATCGAAGACATGACCTTCCGATATATTTCAACCGGGCGTTTCCTGCCGCCATACAATATACATGAGTTCCTTAACATTTTCGGTCCGGAATGACTGCGCCAACGATTCACATCGCCGAACACTGAACAGCAAGAACGTGGAACTTTTCCCGCGATGCTCATTGCAAAGATCTTTCATCTTTTTCGAGTTGGTAAATGGGGTAGTCACAAATTGTATTAGCGCATTGCCGCCCGCCAATGCCCGAGAAAAAACATAACAAGGCACAGAGTAACCTCCATCCTCTGATGGGCTATATGTTTTCGCTGCTGTGTCTGTTGAAAAAAAAAACGAAGTTATTGAAGTCCCCTTTCTACTTGTTGCCATCTTCAACGATCTTATCTATCGATTTCCCAGCCTACGACTCTATCACTCAACCACATTCAACATCAATCAAACATTTCGATATTTATCAAGTTATTTCATAAAAAAATATCTTATTATTACGTCGCGTACCGTTGAGACGAGAATTCGAGAAGCCCTTCTCTCCTTGCAGAACGCTAGACTTGTAGTGTTCTTACCCGTATCTTCTTTTCGTGCGTAAGAGGCCCTGGCTACAAATCCCGTATGATATCGTCATTGGAAGTCTCCCGCCTGTCCAGCGTTTGTTCGTTCGCTGCGATATTACTACCGGTCGTATATATAACCAAAAATTAGTATAATCGGGCATCTCTATCCGGAACTAAGCGGGTTTTCCAATTTCTCGATTTGCAGTTTCAAATATTTGATCCTCAATCTCAGCTCTTCCTTCCTCAATTCACTTTCTTCCTCCATCATTTTACCCTCCCTTATCCTCAACTCTTTCATCCACGTCGTTTCATTCATTTTTTCCCTCATGTATTCCACCTTCACTGCTTCAATTACCTTACCTATGGTCTCGTCTGAAAATAAAATGACTTTGCCAATTTCGTTGGCCATTGGCACTATGCAGCCTCGGTATTTTTCTCACCACGACGATTACAGCTCGTTGATTGATTGATAGAGCTTGTGCTCATATTATTTTCTTCGCTCCCAGCATCCTCCTCCTCAATGACGGAATTGAGTACTACAACTGAAAATTATGAAAGAGTATTCGGTTATTCACTATACACCTGAGGTAATTTCACACGACTCACGCGACTTGCCTCCATCATCGTCGAAGGGATTATATTTGTGCCGGAACGACGGTTATAAAGCAAAATGTCATATTGAGCCGCCCCACATAGCATGGAAATTCAAACATACATGCCACTCCCTCACTCAGAGGGTCAACATCGACCTCAATTATCCCTCCTCCGGTTTTGCGCTGCTCTTTTTTCAGCTTCGCCGTATCAGCCTTATAGCGATCCTTCATGTTCTGCCATCTTTTTTCTGCCATTTTACAGATCGCTCGCAGCTGATGCCGGCAGCATTAAATTCGATCGAGAGCAGTTCCCACGCTCTCTCCTTGACAGCCACGCAAACGTTATCTGTTTTTTTTTCTAATAAGGGGCTCTGCCTACAAGCTCTAGTAACAAAGCCTTTTCTCCATCTAAAAAATTCGGCTCTCGTCGTACCATTGCATTCGAGGCCATATTTCTGTATCTGTTATTAAATAACATCATTATTAGGGCGTTTTTTTGACGTGTCAAAAAACGTGTCGTGGGTTCAAGCCACGACCGGTTTGGACCAAAGGCTAGGAAAACTGGTATCCGCGGTTGTCTCGCTAGACGCTCCACATCCTAGCACGTGCGGAGGAGAAGAGTGGTGGTGTATATTAGATGACCTTACCTAAAGCTAGGGCCGAGGCCAATTCTTCTACCGATCAAGAAGCCGGACGCATCACCACACACTATATGCCGTTGGGTCATTTCGAATAAAATTTAGCGGTTACTTGTGAGTGGTCATGGTCAGTGCTCAGTGGTCAGTGGTCAAAACGCCAATTTCTCCATATTCACGTTTATGACTGCTGTCATCTGGGCCTAATACTTGTATGAAATTTCCTACGCGGAGAAAAGATATGACCTACCATTACCATTTTTAACGAATTACCTCCGGGAGGATGAGTTAATTCCTTTTCTGGATTTAATAGTGGTATAAATTACATACCAATATGAAATAGCTTATTTCCAGCCGAAATTTGGGTGATGTGATCGTATTTCCAACAATACACCATTCCTTCGATCAGTTTGACCCTGTCAATATATCTTATCGGTAGGGTAACTTATACTTTGTTCCGGAAGATAAGTTACACCTTTTCTGAATCTAATATTCGTCTATTTTACACCCGAACTGGAGATAACTTATTTTGAGGTACACAAGTAACCCTAAAATCCACCTATATATTTCGGATCTTATTTTGAGGTAGACAAGTTACCCTAAAGTCCACCTAAAGATGTTGTATCTTATCGCTGCAGAGGCTAATTCATATTCGTTTCACGCAATTTGACCAAGCCAATATATGTTATCGGTAGGGTAAATTATACTTTGTTCCGGAAGATGAGTTATACCTTTTCTGGATTCAATACTGGTATAAATTACATACCAATATGAAATAGCTTATTTCCAGCCGAAATTTGTGTGATGTGATCGCATTTCCAACAATATTGCTTCGATCAGTTTGACCCTGTCAATATATCTTATCGGTAGGGTAACTTATACTTTGTTCCGGAAGATGAGTTATACTTTTTCTGAATCTCATAGTCGTCTACTTTACACCCAAACTGGAGAGAACTTATTTTGAGGTACACAAGTAATCCTAAAATCCAACTGAATACGTCGGATCTGATCATTACAAAAGGCAATTCACAATCGCTTCATGCAATTTGACCATGCCAATATATGTTATCGGTAGCGTAACTTATACTTTGTTCCGGAAGATGAGTTATACCTTTTCTGAATCTCATAGTCGTCGACTTTACACCCAAACTGGAGATAACTTATTTTGACGTACACAAGTAACCCTAAAATCCACCTATATATGTCGGATCTTATCGTTACAGAGGCCAATTCACATTCGTTTAACGCATTTTGACCATGCCAATATATGTTATCGGTAGGGTATCTTATACTTTGTTCCGGAAGATGAGTTCTACCTTTTCTGAATCTCATAGTCGTCTACTTTACACCCGAACTGGAGATAACTTATTTTGAGGTACACAAGTAACCCTAAAATCCACCTATATATGTCGGATCTTATCGCTACAGAGGCCAATTCACATTCGTTTCACGCAATTTGACCATGTTAATATATGTCATCGGTAGGGTAACTTATACTTTGTTCCGGAAGATGAGTTATACCTTTTCTGAATCTCATAGTCGTCTACTTTACATCCAAACTGGAGATAACTTATTTTGAGGTACACAAATAACCCTAAAATCCACCTAAATATGTCGGATCTTATCGCTACAGAGGCCAATTCACAATCGCTTCACGCAATTTGACCATATCAACATATGTTATCGGTAGGGTAAGTTAAACTTTGTTCCGAAAGATAAGTTAAACATTTTCTGAATGTAATAGTCATCTTTGTTGAACTTGGACTGGAGACAACTTATTTCGAGGTACACAACCCTCTGCAACATTCACCTAAATGTGTGTGATATGATCGCATTTTGCGACAATGCGCAATCGCTCCACATGATTTAACCATGTCAATCTATTTTATCGGTAAGGTGACTTATACTTTGTTCCGGAAGATGAGTTATACATTTTCTGAATCTAATAGTCATCTATATTATACCCAGACTGCGGACAACTTATTTCGAGGTACACAAGTATCCCTAAAATTCACCTAAATATGATGGATCTGGTCGTTCCCGGCGACAATTCACAATCGGTGAGACGCGGTGGCAATCTCATGTGCCCTAAGTTGTTCGCATAAGTGCAGTGGCGGCTCGTGACAATACCGGGTGGTGGGGCAAGGGCTGCAAGCGACTTTTTATCAAGATGACGCCACAATGGCGTTTTCCAACGTAAACAAGTAACTTAAAGGTCAACTGCATCTAAAAAATGACTTCGTCCTACTTCGTACGTTATGTGGTTAGGAATATGAATATAATAATAAAAATTCAAATTACATGATAGTTTTCAAGTAATTTAAATTATAAATCGAAAAGCTGAAAAACGGATATGAAATCATTCAGCTATGAAATGACGTCATGTGAGTGACACAAAAGTCCTGGTATAGCTCAGTGTGGTAAACAGATAGTTATTCGTGTTGGGATTGATTTTGATACTGGATTTGATTGTGAATATGGAAGGTATGAAGAAGATGAGGCACGGAGGTACATCTTGTGTCGCGTATGGTCGCTCGAATACGCGATATTCGGTACCCAAAGTGTCTTTTCATCGCTGTCCAAACCCTATTGCTGGAGAGGATTATGAAGACTGTGAAAGTGATATCCAATCCCTGTCAAGATAGCTTCCACCCAACAGAGTTAGATGGCGAGTCAGAGTGAGTACTTGAACAGTGTAATCATATTTGTACCAAGTCTTTACCAAGATATTGATTTGCAGGCATTCAGATTCAGAGGAATGTCTGGAGAGTAGCAAGATCCAGTTTGTGATTGTGGACAGAAATAAAGCTGGTGAGCATTTTTCAACATTGTCCAATGTGTCAATCAGCGTCGGACGTGCAAGAGTCTGGTTTAGGTAGCACATTGAGAATCAAGCAAGACTGCAAAAACTGCTCATACTCCAGATTTTGATTTACGGGTAGTGTAGATGCCTTTACATCCTTTAAAGATGAAATAGCCTACTTCACTGTATCAAAAAGAAACAAACTGCTCCATTCAGCATATATACATTAGGCTTACCATATTTCGGAAATGAAAAAAGAGGACACTTTTTCAGAAATTTCAGACATGCAAAAATGGAGAAGAATTCTCAAAAACCGGTAAATTTTTCCCACTTCATGATCGGTTGACTAAAAAAAAAAAAAAAAAAAAAAAAAAAAAAAAAGGTCTTCACTTCCGCTCAGAGCTCAAAATCACGTTTTTCACTCCACATTACCAGGTGGATGACTAAACAAAAAAGGTCTTCTTCTCGCTCAGAGCTGAAATCAACACTTTTCCCTCCGAAATACCCGCCGGAGCTTCACTTCTGCGCTAATTTGCGGCATATCACTCGCAATTTCCTCTAAGTCTGACCTAAATTTTCAAAAAAGAGGACAAAATCTCAAAAAAGAGGACAAAAGGGCGTCCTCCGAGGACACTTTCAAAAAAGTCAAAAAAGAGGACAAATCCTCTTAAAAGAGGACGTATGGTAAGCCTAATATACATGATACATATAGGCCTAATTAAAGTTACAATAAATAGCATCTTTGATTCTGTTGTTTACCATTATGATAATCCATTTTCAGATTCATTGGCATATGACAGGATTTGCGATGTTCTCTACTCAACGCGAATGAAAAATGACATACCCCATCTATCGCCGAATGGAGACACTGCTGGAAGTGAATCATTCAATGCCCTCCTCAATCATTTCTGCTCAAAGTTATATCACTACAACCATATTTCAGTCAAAAAAAGCCAGGTAGGTACCTTGCAGTTTCTCGCCTATTCAAAACAACCTATATAAGATTTTGGCATAATAACGATGCATTTTTGTAGGATGCAGTTGGCAATCCATCATTTCAATGAAAATTGCTCGAAAACTCAGAAAATGTCGAAAGAAGGAGCACCGCGGTCAAAAATTGGGAATGTTCGGTCCACAAGATACTTGAAAATTCAACATTTGGTAACTGCCGTTGATCTGACTGCATCATAAGATTTCGTCATATTGTTATGCATGTTCTAGATTACTGCAATGAGCTTGTAGAAGAAGTTCAAGCACTCATCAGAACTGGACCAGAAACTGTTGAGTTGAGCGACTGTGCTGAGACCGTTTCACCTCCTCTGACTAGCAGCATAATCAAAATTAGAGAGGAAGCGAAGCTATTGCCCGACATAAAACCCGATATGCTTTTCTGCCTGACACAGTAGCTATTTTGGTCGATTAGTTGTATGCGTTTATTATTTGGAATACAACTGTACCGTGTACATTCACAATGTGGCGTTACTGAACTGGAATCCTTTGTAAGAATTTGACGTAAATTTTGTTCGGACAGCAGTAACAACGCATGCAAGCAGGATTTTCCGCTGGTTTTTGCCACAGAATCTCCATACCCAGCGAACACAATTTCTGTAGGCAGTATGTTTCAACTTCCTGAAAAGTGAAAACAGGTGTATTAGTACGAGAAAAGTATTTGGCAACCGAATCAGAGACTCATCCCATATTCATGCATCGAACTCGATGTTATTATTCTGCGGCCATATTCCTGTCGATATCCGTAGTAGGACATCTCCAATACGTCAACGTCCAGACACACTGAATTGAATCCTGGCAATTCTGTGATACACTTTAATTCTGTCAGTAACTCTCGGAACCTCCTTACAGCACAAACTTATCAAGATGTCAGATATCAAGATACATGACTGAAACGAGCTATTACACTACAGACTATATATACAACTGTATTTCATGTAGTCTCGACGAGCGGCTTATGCGCTGAGCAAGCTGTAGGCTGATCATGACCCATCATCATGAAGCTGCAAGGGGTTCCACTGACGTGGGATCGAGCGCATCAACACCTGAACCAATCCGACATTTAAACGGTAATTTTGTAAGTTTGTGAAAAAATGATACTTACATTCGACATCCGAGTACCCGGACTCAGTCTCAATATCACTTGGCAAATCCGTTACAATGGAAACCTCGGCCATAACTGACTAGAATAAAAACTGCGAGAACACAAACAGCCGCTGTGACCGGTGTTGATAATATGTGTCACTCACTTGACGTCACAATGCACATTCTGCTTTTTCTGTAAACATGCCAATATTGGAACTTTCAGTCAAAATTACGGCAATTTCCGATTGAGTTGAAATACGGAAAGTCGGTAATTTCGTTATGAAAAAAAATTCTGAACATGATTCCGCAAAGTTGTTATGAAGATGCAGTTGACCTTTAATGATGGTACGGAACATGAATTTGCCGGCAACAGTGATTTTAACGTATGTGCCACGAGAGGTCCGCCGGTGAGCTGTGACTTGAAGTGTGGTAACTGCGTAAACGTCGTACGGAACGAAGATTCAACACGGTTCATGTTCGCACTAGACCTGGAAATGACTATAACTCGAGAGATAGCGTAAGCCTAACTGGAAAGGTCAACGAGTTCGGACAGATACGCAATTGTTATCTCATAGATTGGAGTAGTTATATAGATCGCTCGTGGTGTGCGTGGGGTTCTTATGGCGGGGTCGCGAGCGGCTGGAAAACCGGGGGTGGCGAGCGGCTCCTTATGCCTTATGGTGGGGTGGCGAGCGGCTATTGCGTCTTATGGCGGGGGTGGCAAGCGGCTCTTATTTCTTATGGCGGAGGTCGCAAGCGGCTGAGAAACCGGGGGTGGCAAGCGGCTTTTATGTCTTATGGCGGGGGTGGCAAGCGGCTATTGTGTCTTGTGGTCGCACGGTAACCCTTTTCAGCATAGGGATAGCTTGCACGCGGCTTCGTTGTTGGCATGTCGTACTTCGTGTTGAATATGTATCAAGTAAATAGTCATGTGATTGGTCCTTAGGTAATGTGTATATTCCAAATTACGGCGAGTACGACAATGATATATCGTTATTCTTATGGACGCGGCGATGATTCGTACTTTCAGGCATCTCTCACGCGGTGTTGAATATGTACGAGTCGCCAACAATAACCGCACAAACGGAAACGTGGCTTGTTGTGAGGATTAAGCAGTGCGTGCAACCTATATTTCGAATGACCTGTGCGCTGAATTATTTCTCGTCCAGCCGCTACTATCGATTATTACACTATTCCGTTCAGTGCGAAATAGTTTGATCGTAAATTATAATATATGATGTCGCAGTTTAGTCGTGTCAGATGACCGATCGTGTTCTCTTTTCTCGCTATTGATTGCTACCTGAATAATACTTTCGGCTTATTCGCTGTTTCGCACCTACAGAATAGTCTGCTGTTCACAGTCACAACTTCATCGCGATAGCACAATTTTCACACCT
The DNA here is from genome assembly GCF_051294905.1 of Botryllus schlosseri. Taxonomy (NCBI): domain Eukaryota; kingdom Metazoa; phylum Chordata; class Ascidiacea; order Stolidobranchia; family Styelidae; genus Botryllus; species Botryllus schlosseri. The sequence goes on from NC_137245.1 coordinate 4,396,474, forward strand.
CGATCAGTAGAACAACACCGCACTAACCCAGTTGTCGAATCACATAGGTCATACATTTTACGCGAAATGAAATATTGTATTGTGGTATACAAATATGCAAACTATTCTTTCAATTCAACAAGTCTAGTTAACGAATCGATTTTCAATCTGCCGACACAGTTTTTAACACGAGTGAGTTGATATTTCTTCCCGGGTACGAGCGAGGCTTTGTTCCATTGATCCAAAACCACCTCGCCAGTATCATCCTTCAATGTAAAACTGTGTAATTTCAACTCCTTTCCGGCACCAGAATTGACCATCTTCTCCTCTCGAGAAACACAAGTAGCGGCGATCGAGACGTATTCATCTTTATTTACGTATACCGATTCACAGGTCAATAATGGGTATTCTTCAGTCGTATGTCTCGATTTTCCATGTATGGTTACTGACGAAGCCCGTCCCAGTAATACAGCAGGTTTTCCAGTAAATTTGTCAATTTGGATCCAACCGGATTTGACCATGAGTTTTTTTCGTCTGGAGAATGCTTTCTCAACGACCCCGAACAATTCACGATTGAAACACGTGAAAGATATCTCTTCGTTATTACCGTCGATGAATATACCTTTGATATATTGACTAACGCTACCTCTTTTGGGTGATGAGACGAATTTGACGCCGACGTGAAAATTTGAAGCGGCTCCGACTTGCATACTGCTGACGCTGTTCGATGTCATATCGTTTGGTAAAGTGAGAGTCATCAACAAGGTTTGAAACCTTACAACTCGATCAGTGATTTTTTATTCAACTGTAAAATAAGTTAATATTCTGTAAGACATAACAATTATTGCTCGGGTAATGTGACATTGAGATTACCAAATTGTATATTGAGTATACGAGATTTGAATGTTTGACTAGTGATAGACTGAAAAATATCTCGCAAGAGAATCCATGTGTTATAATGCAGGCTATCGTTATACAAACAAATTCAATACGGAATAACTATTAACCAATTGGTCCACAACCCGAGATTCGAGTGTTCGATCAGTGCTCCATAAAAATTATTTTCATGCATACCAACTCTTGCGCTGTGGTGAAGGGTGTTATGATATGAGCAAAGTTTTAATAAACACCAATATCAGCACCCTGATTGAGAAAAAACTTGATTCGTATGTATGAAAAGTGTTTGATTGGGAATTTATCTATTCCTCACAATCCCGCCACTGTTTTGAGGACTGGTGTTATATGATTATTAAATAATATTTCACAAACTCAAGCCGCTGTTTTGAGGACTGGTGTTATCTGATTATTAAATAATATTTCACAAACTCAACCCTAATCGTAAGACTTGAGAGAAATCACGTATTCGCTTGATGATAACACGCATGCGACAAAAAACATCACCGCGATTTTGTAAACTGATCATACTAATCAGGGTATTTACCATCACGCTTCTAGAATAGGATTGACTACTAAAGGTAAATTAAGATAATCCAAAATGAAATATCTCAACTTTGACTTTGACTCTGAATTGAAATAGATTGACAAGCATAACTTTGAAATAGATTGACAAGCATAACTACCAACTTTCACCCACTCACATTTCGAAATTATACGCACATTGATTTGAAACAAGTAATGTAACATTACAACTCTATTCCCGATCCAGCTTTCCGTTTGTCAAAGAGACATTTTAACATCTTACCATACTCAAAAGAATTATTCACAACATTAACAAGTGTTAAAAATCTAGTTTCCACTTACTTGATTATATCAGTACAACTAGCAAACTTGAATTAATTCATCTGGTTGTATTCATATGACCGATAATTTTTATCCCACTGTAAAGGTTGTTATACTATTCTACAAGACAAAGTAATTATTCCTCGATATATTTTGGAAGACAAAAGTAATTTCTACTCGGTGTAGGTGGCTTGAGATTAACATACTATGTTTGAGTGTACGAGATTTGCAAGTCTGATCAACGTAGTTGGGAATTCGTTTCTTACAATCGAACGCAGGTGTTATATTAAAAATTATCATGATGTAAACATAAGGATTGACACATTGATTTGACATATGAGGTTTTGTAACGGTCTATCATGACTTAATTATTAAATTATTCACGATAATTAGACCCGGTGTTGTGGTAAAGATTATTATGACAGCAACAAACTTTTCACTACCACGGTTATTACCATATTGAGTTATAAAACTATTCGTGTATGAAATGTTCTTGATTGGTAAATTATTCCACCTTGGTACAAATCACTCTGCGTATCGCGGATGTCAGAAAATATTTTACAAATGTAATTGTTTCCAGTTACCGAGACTAAAGATGACACAACAATTTCGTTTGGAATATCTTTACTGGACGCATCCTATTCTACTAGACTTGAGTAATACACAAAACTCATAGCGTTAACAAAATCACAATAGGCGCTACACAAAAATCTACAAAATGTGTTTGTATTGTTACTCAAAGTAGTGATCATAAATTATCATTTGAATAAGTAATTGTAATCATAAAACCAAACTTGTGAAGGTCATTACCATAACAAAAGAATATTACCGGAAATTAACTCTTTAAATCAAACCATAAGGAAATTTCACTCAGTCATCGGATTATGATATTAAACAGCGTCGCTTAATCGACGTAGATCGTTTTTCTAAATGCAAATCATACCTGACCAACAGAAAACAATTTTCACTCACCTTGTAATGAAACCAAGTGGTGGACCTTCGTTCAATATTTTGTTTGTGTCAAATACTTTGCAATAAACACATTTGAGTGGTTGAGCTTTACATCATCAAGCTGTCATCTGTAAATCGAGATCACATCCGACTTGTAACTCTATCGTTTACCTAACCGAGTTGTATGCACAGTTTGATATTTTTTGTTATTTGGTAATTGCTGAATATACGACTTCGAAATACTGCGTTGATCGTAATTTCCATCATCGTAATAATCGAAGTACATTTGTGTCGAATTCGTAACAGCCGACTATGACATGATAAATTTTTGACAAGTTATGCTTGGAAGATTGGTTGTATATCACGAAAAATAATTACCGCTCATATTGATACTGTTATCCGTTGTTCGGTATTTTCAAACGAGTAAAATTTATTACTTGGGTTACTCCGCTTAATGCAAATGTAAACACAACCGTCTTTCAACATCACAAAGACATCGATACAAAGTATACAATCAAACGCAACAAGTTTTACTTTTGTAGGTTGTGTATGATTATCCTGCATAACTCATTTCTTACCAAAGCCATATGAAATATATTCATGTTACACGAAAATATTCCCATGCTACAAACCTATGCAATGATTGGTGGTGCTTTCGAAATGTTTCGATACCTCAAGAACTTTATTGTTTCAATGGATGTTCATGTATCTTAATAATCAAATAGTTCAACACAGAACTAATACGAACAGAAACATCAGAGTTGTTTACACAAAAGTTTGTATGTGTACAGTATGTGAATACCATGTGTAAGTCCAGCACAATTGTGGTATCCATCCGGGTTTAGTTAACACAATTTACGACACCGAGGTCACCTCATCTTTCGTTAGACAACAAACCAAGGCTTCAGGATATGTCCATGTCATACCAATAAATCAGCTACTCCAAAAACAGAGTGCATATGTTTTCTAGTTACGGTGCTTACATCTTACACACAAATCAATCTACTTTGCTAACAAAAAGTGGTGAGTCATCATATGGTTGCCCTAGCAACAAAAACATACTATCATACAAAATGATCGTTATAGTCACCAACGGTACATCGTACAAGTAACAACTCTCGAGAATCCAGTTATTCAAAAAACGTGAAAGTATTTCTACACCAAGTCGTTATGTTGACGAAAGCGTATATTGTAATATCATGATCGATTTGCATTCGTTGGTCACAAACTGTCACTACTCTAAATAATTCTTTTTCACTCAAAAACATACTTGTCACCATTCGTTTTCATCAAGCACGAGTTCAAGAAACTTACTACGACATGAATTTTTTATTTTTATGTTGTGTAAATAGGTAATAATTAATTCAAGTAACACTATATCAACATCATCGAGTTGTGCTAATAGATTTACATGTGGTCTTGTGGTTTTCGTCGGGACATACAGCACGAACTAACTGTAGACTCCTCTCTGTTGTACAGCTACTCGGTAATCGAAATGCATTAACATGTAAACAACGATCTTGTTTCGTCACACCAAAAATATGTTCACTGTCGCGATACTCCGCACAAGACGTGCATAGCCTTTTCACACTCGTAATAGTATACCAACGGCTACCGACGACAACGTTTAACAATACCAACGACACTGAACCCACGACGTTTACCTATGTAAAATTACCACTTTCACTTGCCAGTCCATCGTTTACCTGACTAAACATATTATTTTCCTTTGGAGATCTGACGTTTACCCAGAGTAAGAAACCATTTTCACTTGTAAATATATTTTTTCCTCGGCTAACAAACCTTTTTTCACTTGGAAATATATTTTTTCCTGAGCAACAAACCTTTTTCACTTGGAAATATATTTTTTCTCTGGGTAACAAACCTTTTTCACTTGGAAATATATTTGTTCTCTGGGTAACAAACCTTTTTCACTTGGAAATATTTTTTTCTTCTTGGTAACAATCCTTTTTCACTTGGAAATATATTTTTTCTCTGGGTAACAAACCTTTTTCACTTGGAAATATCTTTTTTCTTTGGGTAACAAACCTTTTTCACTTGGAAATATTTTTTTTTCTGGGTAACAACCCTTTTTCACTTGGAAATATATTTTTTCTCTGGATAACAAACCTTTTTCACTTGGAAATACATTTTTTCTCTGGGTAACAATACCATTTTCGTTTTGAAAACTGACAACCACTCCGGCCAATTTGATAGTTTTTTATATTGTTACAACGGACAGTGACAAAATATACATCAACAACGACTCCGATACATTTGTGTAATCGCATACTCACTTGTTCTGGTGCATCCCATCAAAATCGACGGTTAGCCACACACACACACACACACACACACACACACACAATAACAATGCACTATTTCGATATGACTGCGATGTCCGGGTTCGTGCTTTAGATTTTCCAGAACCAATCCGTCTAAAGTTGTAATCCCCCCGCCTTTGTTAACTGGTTGATACACGGATAACAATCTTCGTAAAATGTAGGAACGCATACTACCCATCGTGCTAACGATTCCAGGTTACTTGTGATTAATTTCCTTGCTCACCCTATACAGATTATACGTACAGCGATATGTAGCGGTAATCGGTTTGGTCAATACATATCGCCCCATTCAGTATGGAATTACAAGCCCAATACAGGTCAGTTCATAACCGGATCCGGATATTCAATGCAAAGCGATAAAGCAGAACCAATGACCAAATGTAATTAAACATCTAGATTCACAACCCTTGATTTTTTTTTCGTGAAAAATGACAATACATATCGAATATATATTTTACGATGGTTCAACCCTACCAAGTATTCACGTAAATGTGGTTTATGACATTACATACAATGTATCAGTGTATCAATGTTGGGTGTTTATGCACACATCGGTATGACCCATAGACAACATCATCATACCCTCCAGGACTTCGTTATTGCATCGTGAGGTCAATAAAATCAATCGGTGGCATAGACGACAGAAGGCTTGGAGATCCAATGTAAAATTCAGACAAACAAACGGATATATTTGTCCATCTTGGTTATTCACTCAACTACCATTGGTGCTCTCGATACAGCGAACGGTACAGTATGCAACGCATATCATTAGAGTGATATATCCACAGGTAAATATGGGGCCTGGCCACAATAATTGTACGACGCCGACAAATCGATGCACGCAAGGTGTGGTTGATAATAATTGTTTCATGTGTCAAAGAGACAGCACTCTCTCGTAAAGGTTAGCAGATCCCACAGAAACACACCTTGGATTACATTATCAAATCGATTTTAAACTTAAACCGAATCACCGGTGTTGAGAGTAGTGATATCCGATTTTTCGAATATTCATATCGACTTAGTGAACGATCGGTAACGACACTTATCATAAACATGAATATTAGTAATTCCAGTCGTATCTATCTTGTGTTGTTACAAGTTGCTAAAACCATCGAGTGAATCAGTGAACGGATAGTAATCTGGGTTATATCTCGATACAATTATTGTGGCCAGGCCCCATATTTACCTGTGGATATATCACTCTAATGATATGCGTTGCATACTGTACCGTTCGCTGTATCGAGAGCACCAATGGTAGTTGAGTGAATAACCAAGATGGACAAATATATCCGTTTGTTTGTCTGAATTTTACATTGGATCTCCAAGCCTTCTGTCGTCTATGCCACCGATTGATTTTATTGACCTCACGATGCAATAACGAAGTCCTGGAGGGTATGATGATGTTGTCTATGGGTCATACCGATGTGTGCATAAACACCCAACATTGATACACTGATACATTGTATGTAATGTCATAAACCACATTTACGTGAATACTTGGTAGGGTTGAACCATCGTAAAATATATATTCGATATGTATTGTCATTTTTCACGAAAAAAAAATCAAGGGTTGTGAATCTACATGTTTAATTACATTTGGTCATTGGTTCTGCTTTATCGCTTTGCATTGAATATCCGGATCCGGTTATGAACTGACCTGTATTGATTGGGCTTGTAATTCCATACTGAATGGGGCGATATGTATTGACCAAACCGATTACCGCTACATATCGCTGTACGTATAATCTGTATAGGGTGAGCAAGGAAATTAATCACAAGTAACCTGGAATCGTTAGCACGATGGGTAGTATGCGTTCCTACATTTTACGAAGATTGTTATCCGTGTATCAACCAGTTAACAAAGGCGGGGGGATTACAACTTTAGACGGATTGGTTCTGGAAAATCTAAAGCACGAACCCGGACATCGCAGTCATATCGAAATAGTGCATTGTTATTGTGTGTGTGTGTGTGTGTGTGTGTGTGTGGCTAACCGTCGATTTTGATGGGATTCACCAGAACAAGTGAGTATGCGATTACACAAATGTATCGGAGTCGTTGTTGATGTATATTTTGTCACTGTCCGTTGTAACAATATAAAAAACTATCAAATTGGCCGGAGTGGTTGTCAGTTTTCAAAACGAAAATGGTATTGTTACCCAGAGAAAAAATGTATTTCCAAGTGAAAAAGGTTTGTTATCCGGAGAAAAAATATATTTCCAAGTGAAAAAGGGTTGTAACCCAGAAAAAAAAAATGTATTTCCAAGTGAAAAAGGTTTGTTATCCAGAGAAAAAATATATTTCCAAGTGAAAAAGGTTTGTTACCCAGAGAAAAAATATATTTCCAAGTGAAAAAGGATTGTTACCAAGAAGAAAAAAATATTTCCAAGTGAAAAAGGTTTGTTACCCAGAGAAAAAATATATTTCCAAGTGAAAAAGGTTTGTTACCAAAAGAAAAAATATATTTCCAAGTGAAAAAGGTTTGTTACCAAGAGAAAAAATATATTTCCAAGTGAAAAAGGTTTGTTGCTCAGGAAAAAATATATTTCCAAGTGAAAAAAGGTTTGTTAGCCGAGGAAAAAATATATTTACAAGTGAAAATGGTTTCTTACTCTGGGTAAACGTCAGATCTCCAAAGGAAAATAATATGTTTAGTCAGGTAAACGATGGACTGGCAAGTGAAAGTGGTAATTTTACATAGGTAAACGCAGAGGTGGTCAGTAACGAAGTACTTCTACTTTTTGAAGTACTTGAAGTAGATTTTGACTACTCACACTACTTTTTAAGTAGTTATGATTTTGGACTACTTCTACTTCTACTTGACAGTTTTCAGTTTTGTAGGCAAAAATAAGCGTAGAATACCTACTTACTTACTTACTTGTGAACCACCACTCCTACTTCTACTTGAGTAGAAATTCCAGCGATACTTCTACTTCTACTTGAGTAGCGACTGTGACTACTTTGACCACCTCTGGGTAAACGTCGTGGGTTCAGTGTCGTTGGTATTGTTAAACGTTGTCGTCGGTAGCCGTTGGTATACTATTACGAGTGTGAAAAGGCTATACACGTCTTGTGCGGAGTATCGCGACAGTGAACATATTTTTGGTGTGACGAAACAAGATCGTTGTTTACATGTTAATGCATTTCGATTACCGAGTAGCTGTACAGCAGAGAGGAGTCTACAGTTAGTTCGTGCTGTATGTCCCGACGAAAACCACAAGACCACATGTAAATCGATTAGCACAACTCGATGATGTTGATATAGTGTTACTTGAATTAATTATTACCTATTTACACAACATAAAAATAAAAAATTCATGTCGTAGTAAGTTTCTTGAACTCGTGCTTGATGAAAACGAATGGTGACAAGTATGTTTTTGAGTGAAAAAGAATTATTTAGAATAGTGACAGTTTGTGACCAACGATTGCAAATCGATCATGATATTACAATATACGCTTTCGTCAACATAACGACTTGATGTAGAAATACTTTCACGTTTTTTTAATAACTGGATTCTCGAGAGTTGTTACTTGTACGATGTACCGTTGGTGACTATAACGATCATTTTGTATGATAGTATGTTTTTGTTGCTAGGGCAACCATATGATGACTCACCACTTTTTGTTAGCAAAGTAGATTGATTTGTGTGTAAGATGTAAGCACCGTAACTAGAAAACATATGCACTCTGTTGTTGGAGTAGCTTATTTATTGGTATCACATGGACATATCCTGAAGCCTTGGTTTGTTGTCTAACGAAAGATGAGGTGACCTCGGTGTCGTAAATTGTGTTAACTAAACCCGGATGGATACCACAATTGTACTGGACTTACACATGGTATTCACATACTGTACACATACAAACTTTTGTGTAAACAACTCTGATGCTTCTGTTCGTATTAGTTCTGTGTTGAACTATTTGATTATTAAGATACATGAACATCCATTGAGACAATAAAGTTCTTGAGGTATCGAAACATTTTGAAAGCACCACCAATCATTGCATAGGTTTGTAGCATGGGAATATTTTCGTGTAACATGAATATATTTCATATGGCTTTGGTAAGAAATGAGTTATGCAGGATAATCATACACAACCTACAAAAGTAAAACTTGTTGCGTTTGATTGTATACTTTGTGTCGATGTCTTTGTGATGTTGAAAGACGGTTGTGTTTACATTTGCATTAAGCGGAGTAACCCAAGTAATAAATTTTACTCGTTTGAAAATACCGAACAACGGATAACAGTATCAATATGAGCGGTAATTATTTTTCGTGATATACAACCAATCTTCCAAGCATAACTTGTCAAAAATTTATCATGTCATAGTCGGCTGTTACGAATTCGACACAAATGTACTTCGATTATTACGATGATGGAAATTACGATCAACGCAGTATTTCGAAGTCGTATATTCAGCAATTACCAAATAACAAAAAATATCAAACTGTGCATACAACTCGGTTAGGTAAACGATAGAGTTACAAGTCGGATGTGATCTCGATTTACAGATGACAGCTTGATGATGTAAAGCTCAACCACTCAAATGTGTTTATTGCAAAGTATTTGACACAAACAAAATATTGAACGAAGGTCCACCACTTGGTTTCATTACAAGGTGAGTGAAAATTGTTTTCTGTTGGTCAGGTATGATTTGCATTTAGAAAAACGATCTACGTCGATTAAGCGACGCTGTTTAATATCATAATCCGATGACTGAGTGAAATTTCCTTATGGTTTGATTTAAAGAGTTAATTTCCGGTAATATTCTTTTGTTATGGTAATGACCTTCACAAGTTTGGTTTTATGATTACAATTACTTATTCAAATGATAATTTATGATCACTACTTTGAGTAACAATACAAACACATTTTGTAGATTTTTGTGTAGCGCCTATTGTGATTTTGTTAACGCTATGAGTTTTGTGTATTACTCAAGTCTAGTAGAATAGGATGCGTCCAGTAAAGATATTCCAAACGAAATTGTTGTGTCATCTTTAGTCTCGGTAACTGGAAACAATTACATTTGTAAAATATTTTCTGACATCCGCGATACGCAGAGTGATTTGTACCAAGGTGGAATAATTTACCAATCAAGAACATTTCATACACGAATAGTTTTATAACTCAATATGGTAATAACCGTGGTAGTGAAAAGTTTGTTGCTGTCATAATAATCTTTACCACAACACCGGGTCTAATTATCGTGAATAATTTAATAATTAAGTCATGATAGACCGTTACAAAACCTCATATGTCAAATCAATGTGTCAATCCTTATGTTTACATCATGATAATTTTTAATATAACACCTGCGTTCGATTGTAAGAAACGAATTCCCAACTACGTTGATCAGACTTGCAAATCTCGTACACTCAAACATAGTATGTTAATCTCAAGCCACCTACACCGTGTAGAAATTACTTTTGTCTTCCAAAATATATCGAGGAATAATTACTTTGTCTTGTAGAATAGTATAACAACCTTTACAGTGGGATAAAAATTATCGGTCATATGAATACAACCAGATGAATTAATTCAAGTTTGCTAGTTGTACTGATATAATCAAGTAAGTGGAAACTAGATTTTTAACACTTGTTAATGTTGTGAATAATTCTTTTGAGTATGGTAAGATGTTAAAATGTCTCTTTGACAAACGGAAAGCTGGATCGGGAATAGAGTTGTAATGTTACATTACTTGTTTCAAATCAATGTGCGTATAATTTCGAAATGTGAGTGGGTGAAAGTTGGTAGTTATGCTTGTCAATCTATTTCAAAGTTATGCTTGTCAATCTATTTCAATTCAGAGTCAAAGTCAAAGTTGAGATATTTCATTTTGGATTATCTTAATTTACCTTTAGTAGTCAATCCTATTCTAGAAGCGTGATGGTAAATACCCTGATTAGTATGATCAGTTTACAAAATCGCGGTGATGTTTTTTGTCGCATGCGTGTTATCATCAAGCGAATACGTGATTTCTCTCAAGTCTTACGATTAGGGTTGAGTTTGTGAAATATTATTTAATAATCAGATAACACCAGTCCTCAAAACAGCGGCTTGAGTTTGTGAAATATTATTTAATAATCATATAACACCAGTCCTCAAAACAGTGGCGGGATTGTGAGGAATAGATAAATTCCCAATCAAACACTTTTCATACATACGAATCAAGTTTTTTCTCAATCAGGGTGCTGATATTGGTGTTTATTAAAACTTTGCTCATATCATAACACCCTTCACCACAGCGCAAGAGTTGGTATGCATGAAAATAATTTTTATGGAGCACTGATCGAACACTCGAATCTCGGGTTGTGGACCAATTGGTTAATAGTTATTCCGTATTGAATTTGTTTGTATAACGATAGCCTGCATTATAACACATGGATTCTCTTGCGAGATATTTTTCAGTCTATCACTAGTCAAACATTCAAATCTCGTATACTCAATATACAATTTGGTAATCTCAATGTCACATTACCCGAGCAATAATTGTTATGTCTTACAGAATATTAACTTATTTTACAGTTGAATAAAAAATCACTGATCGAGTTGTAAGGTTTCAAACCTTGTTGATGACTCTCACTTTACCAAACGATATGACATCGAACAGCGTCAGCAGTATGCAAGTCGGAGCCGCTTCAAATTTTCACGTCGGCGTCAAATTCGTCTCATCACCCAAAAGAGGTAGCGTTAGTCAATATATCAAAGGTATATTCATCGACGGTAATAACGAAGAGATATCTTTCACGTGTTTCAATCGTGAATTGTTCGGGGTCGTTGAGAAAGCATTCTCCAGACGAAAAAAACTCATGGTCAAATCCGGTTGGATCCAAATTGACAAATTTACTGGAAAACCTGCTGTATTACTGGGACGGGCTTCGTCAGTAACCATACATGGAAAATCGAGACATACGACTGAAGAATACCCATTATTGACCTGTGAATCGGTATACGTAAATAAAGATGAATACGTCTCGATCGCCGCTACTTGTGTTTCTCGAGAGGAGAAGATGGTCAATTCTGGTGCCGGAAAGGAGTTGAAATTACACAGTTTTACATTGAAGGATGATACTGGCGAGGTGGTTTTGGATCAATGGAACAAAGCCTCGCTCGTACCCGGGAAGAAATATCAACTCACTCGTGTTAAAAACTGTGTCGGCAGATTGAAAATCGATTCGTTAACTAGACTTGTTGAATTGAAAGAATAGTTTGCATATTTGTATACCACAATACAATATTTCATTTCGCGTAAAATGTATGACCTATGTGATTCGACAACTGGGTTAGTGCGGTGTTGTTCTACTGATCGAGGTGTGAAAATTGTGCTATCGCGATGAAGTTGTGACTGTGAACAGCAGACTATTCTGTAGGTGCGAAACAGCGAATAAGCCGAAAGTATTATTCAGGTAGCAATCAATAGCGAGAAAAGAGAACACGATCGGTCATCTGACACGACTAAACTGCGACATCATATATTATAATTTACGATCAAACTATTTCGCACTGAACGGAATAGTGTAATAATCGATAGTAGCGGCTGGACGAGAAATAATTCAGCGCACAGGTCATTCGAAATATAGGTTGCACGCACTGCTTAATCCTCACAACAAGCCACGTTTCCGTTTGTGCGGTTATTGTTGGCGACTCGTACATATTCAACACCGCGTGAGAGATGCCTGAAAGTACGAATCATCGCCGCGTCCATAAGAATAACGATATATCATTGTCGTACTCGCCGTAATTTGGAATATACACATTACCTAAGGACCAATCACATGACTATTTACTTGATACATATTCAACACGAAGTACGACATGCCAACAACGAAGCCGCGTGCAAGCTATCCCTATGCTGAAAAGGGTTACCGTGCGACCACAAGACACAATAGCCGCTTGCCACCCCCGCCATAAGACATAAAAGCCGCTTGCCACCCCCGGTTTCTCAGCCGCTTGCGACCTCCGCCATAAGAAATAAGAGCCGCTTGCCACCCCCGCCATAAGACGCAATAGCCGCTCGCCACCCCACCATAAGGCATAAGGAGCCGCTCGCCACCCCCGGTTTTCCAGCCGCTCGCGACCCCGTCATAAGAACCCCACGCACACCACGAGCGATCTATATAACTACTGATTGGGCCTGTCATATTGAATCCAAAACATCATTATGAAGAACTAAGAATAGCAGCCTCAGAAATTTGGTCTCGGTACAGCATAGGAGATTTTGGCCTGGAAACTGGAGACTGTAACTCAGTGTTTCTCAACCCCGAGTCCGTGGACTCATTTGAGTCCGCAGAAGGTCATTGTGAGTCCGCGAGCACAGGAATTTCAAGTAACTTAATCGGCACACATGTTGACAGATTGTCAACCTGGTAATTTTTCGTGTTTTTCAATGGAAAGACGCCAGTCTCATAGTGAATTTATTATTTTAGGTAATTTTATATCGATAAAACCTTAAGAAACAATCATCAATCCTAATTTAATGGTCTACGGACAATTTTTCCCACTTCCGATATGATTTCGGAACATGCAATTGATAGACCTACGGGGCTCGTTCACTTTCGGACCAAAGTCATTGCAGCCTTATGGAGAAAATAGATTTTTGGTCCGAAAGTGAATGAGCCCCGTCCTGGTCCGGTTTCGTCAAATTCCGATTTTAGAATTAGGCTGCGTGATCCGCAAAATACCTATTTTGAAATGTTAGTTAGTAGTTGTCATAAAAATGCATAGATATCACAAATATGTGACTGGCGGTGCTCAACTTGAATTTTGCTTTCACAACTACATTCATTGCAGTAGAATTTATTACCTCGGTGGCTTTTCGGGTTTCCCTCGTCAAGAATTAACGGCACAGTAAGAAGGAGAAAGAGTTTGCATACAATAGGCTTACCATATGTCCTCTTTTAAGAGGATTTGTCCTTTTTTTGAAAGTGTCCTAGGAGGACGCCCTTTTGTCCTCTTTTTTTGAGATTTTTTTTTGAGAATTTAGGTCAGATTTAGAGCAAATTGCGAGTGATATGCCGCAAATTAGCACAGAAGTGAAGCTCCGCCGGTTATTTCGGAGTGAAAAACGGTGATTTTAGCTCTGAGCGAAAAGATGACTTTTTTTTTAGTTATCTACCTGGTAATGTGGAGAGAAAAACGGTATTTTGAGCTCTGAGCGGAAGAGATGACCTTTTATTTTTAGTCATCCGATCACAAAGTGGGAAAAATTAACCGGTTTTTGAGAATTTTACTCCGGTTTTGCGAGTTGCAAATTTCTGAAAAAGTGTCCTCTTTTTTGATTTCCAAAATATGGTAAGCCTAGCATACACTCTTTAAATATTCCAATAATATATACCGCTAATTGTCTGTGTAACGTCTTCTGTGTATTGTATAATTTTATTCTCTCTTACCCAGTGATTCCCAAGTGCGGCCCCGAGGGCCGCATGCGGCCCCTAGATAGCCTTCTTGCGGCCCCCAAAATATATTAAGAAATCGAGTTATGACTAAAAATAAAATTTATATTATAAAATACTCTTGCTCGGCTTAGCCTCTGTAGTTTTTAATTATAGAATTGCAGGAAATTTGTGAGTATAGACTGCTAACGTTACGTCACTGCTGTTTCAATGCAATGTGCCTTAACTTTCCAGTTGAACGAGCAGTCGCTATAGATATAAATAGGTATTGATAACTTTCAAAACCGGAGGAAAATTTTGAAAAAATGGTAAATTTCTCCCACTTCGTGGTCGCTTGACTAAAAAAGAAAAAGAGGCTCAACTCCTGGAAAATACAGTCATTCTTTCTCATTAACAGGTGGTAGACTGAAAAAAGGTCAACTTTCCGGTCCAGCTCCAGAAATAACCGCAGTAGCGTTCCGACAGTGCTGACTTAATGTATATCAGTCGAATTTGGCCCTATATGTAACCAAAATCCTCAAAAAAGAAGACATTTGGGCGTCCTCCGAGGACACTTTAAAAAAAATCAAAAAAGAGGACAAATCATCTTAAAAGAGGACGCATGGTAACCCTATGATAACTAGGTGCAACACGTCACTCACGGTTGAATACGCCGAAATGAATACTGCTTAACTGGCTAAAAGCAGCATAATTGGTAGTCCTATTTATAGAAATGGGTAGGCCTATATCAGCGTTGGCCATGACCGCAACACAACGCACCAAGACATATAAAGTTTTAGGCCATGTAACATGTTACTCCAAGAAGTGTGTCAGAACGATCGGCAGCGAGAAAGCCTTAGCACTGAAGGACTGCTTTATGCTGACCAAAAACTTCGAAATACCAAAAACTTCGTTATATAAACAACATACATATAGGTTTAATTGTTCATATAGGTGCCTAAATGACTGGCGCCGAATTTTTTTTGTCTTGGCAATCTATACCTCACAAGACATATACCATCCCGCAGGAAAGAAAATAATATGCCAGTGAAAAAATGCCAATGTGAAATCGTGTGATCTTTCAGTTTAGTAGGTTTGGGCAATTCTACATTTTTTGATATAGCAGACAGGAGGTCACGTAATAACATCATGTAGAGTAGTCGTACCCAGGGGTCCGCCCGCCCGAAGATGTTTAATTTTACGGGGTCCGCAGTTTCATAGACACCTCTCACTGAGCTCTACCGGTAAATCTGATTACGTGGGCAAAGAGGACAACAATGCAATTCCCGATCTTATCCACCGATTTTATCATGAATTATCGAAATATCCGCGCGTCGCGCTATCTCACTAAACAGTACAACTTTAATTTCGTGGCAAAAGCGAACAACGTGATGCGGGGTCAGTTTATCACCCTATTGGAGCCCGGGGTTCTGACTCAGTGCTGTTACGTTCCTGACAACGGGTATACCGCCGGATATGTTTAATTACCATTGAGGGGGCCTATACCTTTTCAAACACACCTCACTCAGCTCTACCGGTAAATCAGATTACGTGAACAGAGACAGGATGAAAATTGATAGCAATACATGCAATTCCCGATCATATTGACCGATTCAGCCATGAAACTAAAGAAATTTCTCGCGCTTCGCGCGTTTAGGCGAGAAAAGCTGATACACTCAACGGACACCCAATGCAGCAGATAAGTAGCGGTAAACAGCAGTGTACAGTTTTGAAATCTCGCCAGGGCAATAAAACTACTCCGAAATAGCCATGATGACTGTTTGGGTCCGTTTCATAGCAGTAGTATTCGTGCGGCCCCGACCGTACTCTGAAATTCTAAATTTGGCCCTCACATCGAAAAAGTTTGGGAACCACTGCTCTGCTCTTACCCCTTTATCATGACTACCGGAGTACCGGTACAGCTGACTTTGGCCAGATACCGTTCCTTTTTATTATTGCATTGCTACGTCAAATTTGCCAATTTGGATTTCGTTTAAATCTTTTTCTATATATGCTTCTTATTGTGCCTTTAACTCTTGTTAATAAGGGGCATACCAAATGCCTTCAAGTTAGTAGATTATACTGCAGTGACTATAGTTTTGAAAGAAATACTAGAGATACCTCAATAAGCGATGTTTCGCCACGTATATTTCAAACGCAAGAACAACGAAACAGCACTACAACAAATTGATCAGCATTGCAAGCAAAACTCGTTCTTCTGAGTTTTTCTGTGTCTTGGGCAAACCAGTTAGTTGCAAGTATCACAGGCAAAACGGTTATGCTTCGCACATCTGTAGCATCTTCCTGGTTTGATACCAAACATGCCGGGTATAAACCCCTATTATCGCCAACTGGAACTTTTCAAAATGCCCTACATTTGTGTCCGAGGTAGCCTATTGGTAAAATTGTCGTAAGCAATTCTATCATGGTCATAAACTCTACAATTTTGGTCGGATTGACTTGAATATAGTACGAATGGACTCGGAATTTAATGCTGAGTCTTCACTATTCACAATTCACGTATCGCATATGCCAGGTATAAATCCCCAGGACAGCTCTTCATACACAAGTATGCAGGACCGTAACTGCCGCGCCCCAAACCCCCATAATAGGGGGGAGCTCGAAGGGGGGCCAAAATTATTTCGTGAATTAACATAAACTACAACTTTTAAAAAAATCGCGTCGCACGCGATTTATTGATGTCGACCTTCTTGATTATTGGGTACCCTTCCCCTAAGAAATATGCGCATGAGTAATATCATTTTCCGAAACGCGTCACTCAGTTCTACCGGTAAATCTGATTACAGGAGCAGAGATATGATAAAAAGTGTACAGCAATATATATGCAATTCCCGATCATGTTGACCGATTCAATCGTGAAATATAGAATATTTTCGAGCTTCGTGCAGTTCAATCGAGACAAGCCGGCTAGCTAAACAGTACAAATATTTCGCTGAGAAGCAGCGGTAAAAGGTATCGGAAGAGGGGGGTTTGGGGGCGAAGCCCCCAGAAGTTAGATTTATAACCCTGTGGGGGCCCAAGACCAACGTTTTTTGGGGGGATGACGAAGTGCTGTTACGGTCTTGCACGTAGGCACATTGCACACGTTTCCGGCGCGATATACGCTGAGTATTGTTGACTGATTATTGCGACTTGTTTCCTTACAGACGTTATTTGGATATTGATAAATCGTAGGGACATGTGCTAATCACAGAAACAATCTTTTGCTCTCTATTATAAGTAAATCTCGAGACATGGACTGCATTACTGAACAGTTGCTTGAATTGCAAGCCGATAGATGAGGAAAGACAATTTTGGCCCAATGTGTACTTGTGTAGTCGATGGAGCATATGTTTTAAGAGCTTTGCTAGCAAGCTGTAACAGCTCTTTTGCTATTTCCGGCCACATTGCCTACCTGTGTGAATCTGGCGTTTCAACTCTGACGGTGAACAAAGGAAGTAGGCTATAGCAATAGACTTCAACCGTAAGGTGACATCAGATGTAGGCCTACATTGACCACCATAATTCCAGAATTCGATAAACTTGTCAAGCAAGATCATGGACAAGGCTCTCACTAAGTGTGGGTCGAGTGAAAAACATTGCTTGCCTGTTTTGTTGATACCGTATTACACTCTCTTGGATAGATATCAAAAAGAAACTACTTTTCGTTTATATAAAGCTTGAGTCCGCGGACATATACGCGAGCTTGAGAATAGTCCGCGGCCCGCGGGTCAAAAAGGTTGAGAACCATTGCGTGTAACACGACACATACGGCTTTATCACTGTCTATAGGTCTGCTGCGAAATCGCCTTTGGAAAATATATTACCGAATAAATGCGTGGATGAAAGCTTTAAGCTTAGTACACTGTTACATCATAGTGTCCTATATGGTGTCGACACAAGCAAATCTCACGGCTCAGTGAAATTGGTTCACGTCACAATTTCCATTTGGCTACAGGCAATTTGAGGGTCATTTTTGACCGGCTTGCCGAGCATTAAATTTGGTGAAACGGGTATCAATCGAATGCTGACTCTGCACTGATTACGAAAATATAAATTTTATTTCGCTCGCGGCCCTGGAACCCCCACAGTCAGCCTCAAGTTTTTCATTGTTATGGAGATTGGCATTGGGACGCAACAATGTTGTCTGGCGAAACGAGAGACACAACAATGCTGTCTGGCTCCTTTTTTCTTGAGCTACTATCTCGTTTCGCCAGACAGCATTGTTGCGTCACACTGCCAATCTCCTCAACAATGAATAATTTGAGGCTGATTGTGGGTGTTCCAGGGCCATGAGCGAAATAAATTTTATATTTTCGCAAGCAGTACAGCGTCAGCTTTCGATTGATACCCGGTTTATCAAATTTAATGCTCGGCGAGCCGGTCAAAAATGACCGTCAAATTGCCTGTAGCCAAATGGAAATTGTGACGTGAACCAATTTCACTGAGCCATGAGATTTGCTTGTGTCGACACCATATAGGACACTATGGTTACATGACATCATCGAGAAGTGGTCTCATGACCCTTTTCGGTATGGTGCACTGTCAAAATTAATGCAAACAGACCAACACCGAATTTTGCGCAAAATTTACTGAGGAAGAGGCTGATCAAGTGATCAGCTGTTAGCCGCCATCGAAAACGAAATAGCTATCGCGCTTGACAGCAGGGGGTTGTGAGCAAATGGCTTGAAGGCCACAATTTCACGGTGAAATTGACATTGGAGAATATAATATCAAAGTAAATATTTGAATGCAAACTGAGAATGATATCATCATCTCAGTTAACGTTACCGCAGATACACCGGCTTTTGCGTGAAATCCGCAATGCGTTGTATGCTAAAGTGTCAGATCGGAGCACATCTCTACCATACTCGACCTTGATAACGAAATTACTGCCCTAATCACTGAGTATCAACCTTGATACTTGGCAAAGCGTTCAATACTAAAACCAAGACATACCATGCAAAAGCTTATGACGGATCTAGGTAAGGGGCATCGTTAAAATCAGTAGATACCAATACCGGCTTTGCGTATAATCTGTTAGCGATAAATGACGAGTCAGCTCTCACTCGAATTAGGAAACAAAATTACCACGAATCCAGTTCAGTGACAAACTTGAAACTTGGTACAGCGTTCGACACTAACATTAAGACTTACCGTGCCAACTTTCAGAACCGATCTCAGTATTGAACATCGTCAAAATCAATGGATACCAGTACCGGCTTTTGAGTAAAATCTGTTTGCGATACATGACGGATCAGCACACACTCAATTCCGGAAACGGACTTACCATCCGAAACTTTAAAAGTAGAGACCATGAAATTTGGGGCAGTGTTAAATACCACCATCACGACATGACATACCAAGTTTCAAGAGTTTTCATGGTGTGAATCGCCATCAAAATCGACCTATACCAGCAAAGGTCGACTAAACGCGTATTACGGTAATCGAATTCAGACATAGATACGATTGTTACATCACACCTGAGGGGCGACCAGGCATATTTGCCCCGCTTGCTCGGCCATTTTACGAATAGGAGAGAGTAAATCATCGTTTCTTTATTGTGCGCGGCTTTGAGAGAATAGACAGTGAAAGCTTGTTATGAGCGCTACCGGGGCATGCCCCGGCTAGGCATTCGCAAAGCGAAAACACGGAAGAGAATACGATTTTCGCAGATACTTCGCTATATATGGGCATTTACAAGCGAAAGGACAAGAAGAATACGATTTTCGCTGTGATTTCGTTATATATAGATTGGTGTGCGTCTATAAATGGTAAAGAATTGTTATTGAACAGAATATTAGGTAGGGCAATGCCCCAGTTGCCCTATAGGACGAGCCGCCACTGCATAAGTGTCAACATGTAAGCTAATATTGCCACCAAAGAGGTTGTTTAGATATTTTTGTTATTCCAATGATAATGTTGCCAATTGTGCAGAGAGGAAAAATCGCCTTATAATTTGTTATCATGCGAGAAGTTCATCAGTTCGAAATCTGATTTGAAAGGTGAAAACCATGCCGCGGCACACTTACGACACTTGATTTAATCAAGAGTCGTATTTTGCAAACACCTACTAACAGGAGCAGTTTACTACAAGGAAGCCTGTGACCTTCCAATTGCACCAGGAACGGCAACTCTGTAAGGTGTTGCGGAGCAGATACGATTGTTACGTCACTGGTTGTGTCGGTATTGCGACCGTAGCTTTTGCGCAACCTTTGCTGACCTGAGCATCAGGGTTTTTCAAAAAAAAACTTTTTTTTCCAAATCTCACTCGCCTATGGACTAAATCGTCAGGTTGTCCAAGAAAACGATGCACACCAAATTTGACTCAATTCCAACCAGTCAAGGCCGTGCAATCTTGAATTGAAATTTTTAATTTATTAAAATGAAATGTTTGGTAAATCAGACTGACGGAATGAGCTGGGGCGTTTGCGCTTGCTTGGCTGCCAACGCTCTGTGCAAGGAGATATTGCCACCGAGATTACCAGTTATGATGTGTAGTAGGATCGAAATCATCTTTTTCGTCTTTGCTAATTCAACACAGTCTCCACTTCTTTTGATGAACGCTGATAAGCATGGAGTCCTGACTAAAGCATATCCGGCGTTGAAAAACACCCGAAATACATGCTGGTTTAATGCTGTGGCACAGTCATTATGTCACATTTTGAAGGAGACGAATTCTTTGTTGTCGTTCAAACCAGGCAATAAATATGCCGAATTATTGAAGCTGGTCATGACAAGACAGGAGATTGCTGATGATTTTTATGACTTATCGGTTAAAGAAGCATGCGATTTCTGCGATTTCGTGTATGGCGATCAGTTGGATTCTGAGGAGTTTCTATAATCTCCTTACGTATCAACTGCCTTGGAATGTTTCAACTGCCTACCATTCGTGAGCGTCGAACGTGAATCTTAATAAGCAGAATAATCGAATAATAGATCTGATGCTCCCAGTACCCGGTTCTTGCACAAGCATACAAACTGGTTTGGACCATTTCAAAAACGAAATCGATTTCAGACATTGCAGCGTTTGCAACCCCGCCAATAACGTGGTCAGAATTAGTTTGACGTCGATCTCTAATGTTCTAATCATTTTGTTGGTAAGACAATCAATTGGCACCTCAACAGCCGCTACGCCAATTCAAATTGACGAAAAGATTAAAAGTATTGCTTCAAGATGGTAGTACCCGTACATATACTTTGCAATCCGCAATAACTCATAAAGGTTGCAATGATGTTGGTGGTGGTCACTGGATGTCGTACTCATTCAATTGCCTTGGGGGGGGGGCTATATGTTTAAACGACTATCAGGTACATTTCGAGGATGTCAAAGAAGCCTTCGATTTCATCAGAGCAAATGGGAAAATATTTTTCTACGCAGCTTTATTGTTAAAAAATCAATCGCCCGTTTTTTCATTTTCGTTGATAATAAAATTATTATTTTTACACCTGAATAGCGGTCATCACTATTGTTTTTATTCAAAGTATATATGACGATTACAATCAGAAAAGAGATAACTCATCTTCCGGAACAAAGTTTGAGTTACCCCACCGACGAGATATATTGACATATAGTAAAATCGTGTGAAGCAATTGTGCATTGTCGCAAAATGCGATCATATCACATACAGATCAGTGAATTTCGCGGACGAAATATGTTGTCCCCAGTTTGGGTGTGAAATATATGAATATTAGATTCAGAAAAGGTATTATTCATATTCCAGAACAAATTTTAAGTCACCCTATACCAACAAGATATTCTGACATGGTCAAATTGCCTTAGGCGATTCTGAATTGTACTGCGTCGTGATCAGATCCGACATATTTAGGTGGATTTTAGGGTTACTTGTGTACCTCGAAATAAGTTGTCCCCAGTCTGGGTGTAACATAGATGACAATTAGGTTCAGAAAAGGTATAAATCATCTTCCGGAACAAAGTATAAATTACCCTACCGATAACATATATTGGCATGGTCAAATTGCGTGAAACGAATGTGAATTACCCTCTGTAGCGATTAGATACAACATCTTTAAGTGGATTTTAGAGTAACTTGTTTACCTCAAAATAAGTTCTCTCTAGTTTGGGTGTTAAGTAGACGACTATGAGATTCAGAAACGGTATAACTCATCTTCCGGAACAAAGTATAAGTTACCCTACCGATAACATATATTGGCATGGTCAAATTGCGTGAAACGAATGTGAATTGGCCTCTGTAGCGATAAGATACAACATCTTCAGGTGGATTTTAGAGTAACTTGTGTACCTCGAAATAAACTGTGTCTAGTCTGGGTGTAAAATCTGTGACTATTAAATTCACGAAATGTATAAGTCATCTCCCGCGGAACAAAATTTAAGTTACCCTACCGATAACATATATTTGGCATGGTCAAATTGCGTGAAGCGATTGTGAATTGGCCCCTGTAGCGATTAGATCCGACATATTTAGGTGGATTTTAGGGTTACTTGTGTACCTCAGAATAAGTTATCTCCAGTTCGGGTGCAAGGTAGACGACTATGAGATTCAGAAAAGGTATAACTCATCTTCCGTAACAAAGTATGAGTTGCCAAAACATATATTGGCATGGTCAAATTGCGTGAAACGAATGTCAATTAGCCTAGGCTTACCATGCGTCCTCTTTTAAGAGGATTTGTCCTCTTTTTTGACTTTTTTGAAAGTTTCCTCGGAGAACGCCCTTTTGTCCTCTTTTTTGAGATTTTGTCCCCTTTTTTGAAAATTTAGGCAGATTTAGAGCAAATTGCGAGTGATATGTCGCATATTAGCACAGAAGTGAAGCTCCGGCGGGTATTTCGGAGTGAAAAACGGTGATTTTAGCTCTGAGCGAAACGATGACCTTTTTTTTTTAGTCATCCACCTGACAATGTGGAGTAAAAAACGTTATTGCGAGCTCTGAGCGGAAGTGAAAGTGATGACCTTTTTTTTTTAGTTAACCGATCACAAAGTGGGAAAAATTAACCTATTTTTGAGAATTTTTGCAAGTTGCAAATTTCTGAAAAAGTGTCCTCTTTTTTGATTTCCAAAATATGGTAAGCCTAAATTAGCCTCTGTAGCGATAAGATACAACATCTTTAGGTGGATTTCAGAGTAACTTGTGTACCATAAAAAGAAAAGGTGCAAGGTGATTCATTTGTTGAATGACCTTAATTCTTCCATTGAGAAAGAAAATGACAATTCGTTACCCTTTCCCGATGTTGTCGTAAGGGTAACAATTTTGTTACATCATTCTGTCATAAGGCTACATTCAGTGGTCAACACCTTTGTGGTAAACTGTGAATCGTCAATTTTATATGATTTATACTCTTGTACTAATATAGTAATACCTGTCACTCTGTCACTATTGTCCATACTTGCTCGTTTCTGTTCTCTTTTTCATTCAAAGGTTCCGGAATTGACCATCGTTAAGCTGTAAATCCGACCATTCGTCGCCAGAAAGAACATATCCATACCCTACTACTCATGCTTCAAACCCACGGAAGACATCGGCTAACACACTGATTCTTTTTTTATACGCATTTTGCTATCCTTTTCACTTCACTCAATGTGATCGGGTAAGCAGCAACCGCGTGATCCCAGAAATGGTGTGGAACAGTATCCCGCAGGCCATTCAAGTCGAAATACAAGCAATTACTACTAAATAAATACAGTCAATCCTCAAGATTACCGGACCACGACTGACCTATCGATGTTGCCTTCCATGACATGTCGCCCTATCCTTGTCGCTTTCTTTTTTCTATGCTATCTTCTTTACTTTCATTCAGTGTGCATGCCTCCTCTTTACATCGCCTAGGCCAAGGTGGATGTCTGATTCTGTGCAACTTTGCATTTATTCATAGGTTAAATACCGTAATAAATGATCAAACTGAAATACAAAAGAACAGTTGCATCGACTAGCCTAATCCCTATTGCTCCAACAACTCACAAGACGTGGGTGCTAATACATACATGCACGCACGTCGCACAATCACAACAACAAGAAGACGAGATCGCTCATGCGTTTAGGGAAACTACTAGAGAGAGAGATAGTAGTAAGAGATAATCACACAGATTCCATAGACTACTCCAAGTCGCTTCTTCCTGTCTTTTCATGGTATCGCATTTTGTGGTGTATTGAACTGATAAAAATTGCTATCAAACCAATGATGATGATGATTGATCCAAAAACGCACTGAGTAGGAAGATTCATCTAGAATGGAAGGAAAGGATCATAGGCAGCCACTGCGTGATCCCTGTCTGGTCTGGTATATTGACCTTGCTCACACCCTATCTCTTTTTTGTCGCTTGACCTTTTATGGTATATCTTAGTTCTATCAGTTTTCAACCAGTGCCTCCTCTTTACTTGGCCCAGGTGGGTGTAGATTTTGTAGATTACCTCAAGTCGTTTCGCAACCTTGCTTTCTTTTCTCGATGATTGATCTGATCAAATCAGTAACGATAATAAACTCTTAGAGCGCAGATTGCTGTAACCAACATAGCGTCAATTTCAGTGACCACTAGGCTAGGGTTGCCATATTTTGGTTTAAAAAATTCCGGACGCTAATTAGCGCCCCCTAGCGGATTTCAAAATGAGGTATGAGCACATTGTCGATCAAGATGACGTCACACAAGCAAAGCTTTGTCTATCAACTAGAGGTGGTCAGTGGTCATGATCCAGTTCAGGAGTATGTGGTTGTATGTTGTAAGTTGTAACCATGGGCCGAAGCCACACTTTTTTTCAGCCCCCTTCCCGACAAAATAAACACTGATCTTGGGTCCACCGTCAGTTAATCAATGCAACTTCTGGGGGCTTACTAAATGCATTTGGCCGTTAAATTATTTGAATGAATTATATCAATAATATTGGTTCTTCGATATAATACATGATCAGCGAGTTAGCGATAGACCTGGTGGAGGATGATGACTTCGAAAATGTAATGAGCGTAATTGTACATCGCTAAGTCATGTTCATGTCTTTCCATTTCTCTACTAGTTGCTGACGATTACCCCTGACGAGTGTCAGCCGAAAATATTCGGGTTCATTTCAATATGAATATACTATTCAATTACGATAAGATTATGCGCACTGCACCACCGAGCTATATAAACGCCGCGCATCCAGTGGTTTCCGACCTTTTATGGTCGCGATTTCATTTCCAATTCGAAAATGTTCCGTGGTCCAGTTCAAAATTTGATGAGCTGATTAATAATTAAAGGTTGGCATATTTCTCCAGACTTACTCATGGTCTATTTTGGAAGCTGATTACCCCATAATAAAGGCAAACTACCCCAGGTTTAGAACGTCTATATTTGAATAAAGCATCCAAATGGCCTAAGCCGACTCTATGAATATACGTTATCTTTTAATGGCGAATACAATTAGACTTATTTTTGTAAATTAATGTTATTTTTATTTATTTTTGATCGCAGTTTTTACGAGGGTGTTTAGTCCCCATATTTAAACTAACATACATGATACTAAATCGCGCGCAGCGCGAAGAAAAATTTCATGTAGCATAAATCTGTCCAAAAATAATGTTGTTTATGCTGATTTACGAAAAAATTGTGAACTCACTTCAAGCCTTCAAAATTCCGGACATTTAGGCATATTTTAGAAATTCCCCCCGGACGCAGTTTTAACAGTGAAATTCCGGACATGTCCGGGAAATTCCGGACGTATGGCAACCCTACACTAGGCAATTCTACCCCGGTCTAAATAAGGACTCGTGCATTCATCTTGTATCTCTCATTCAATGATATAAATATATTATTTCTCTCATCTGATCACCTCTGCAGAAATCACTAACTCAGATTGCTACACAGAAATCACATATCCTCACTTTCACTTTCTAGGATTTATTTGGACTACTTTGACACAATGAATAAGTAGAATAAAAATTAGATGGTATAAATTTGATTGTAGCTGTGCCATGTCACATGCTCAATTTTCCTCCGTCAGTGGTATTCATAGAAACCACGTAGCTGGCAGCATTAGCATTGACATCAGCGCCATTGTGGTGAGAAGATTTCGAATCGAGGCCAGGGTAATTCTGAGGCAGTCTCCGGTAATGACTTGAAGCTGGTGGTCATAGCCATAGATGCTTTTACTACCTATAGATTAGGGTTACCATATTTTTGTGAAGCAAATTCCGGACATTCTTTAGTGACCACTAGCGGATTGGTACGCTTCACGATTTTGCGTGTCATCCTTGCGCCAGGGGCCATGCTAATCTTCTCTGTATCGTTCCAACTTTTGTATGTGTACCGCCGAAGCGCCGAAACCGCTAGTGACCACTAGCGGATTCAAAATGAGCAGTAACACGTTGTCTGTCAATATGACGTCACACTAGCAAAGCAATGCCCCTCAACTGTATACGAATGGAGTGGACCAGAGGTCAAGAATTGGGCCATCTGTAACGTGAGCTCTGTTGATTGCTACTTGCTAGGGTCTGCAATAAATTTCTCCACGGGCCGACTGAAATCGTCTGGCTTGCCGTGTCTGGCCTACCGGAATTGTGTTTGACAGCCCTGCTATACTGTTAGGTCTGTGCGGCTATCCGTTTTTTAAAATCTGGACCGAAACAACATGTTATTCTGCCCCCAGTTATTCTGCCCCCATGTTATTCTGCACTGATGTTGGGCCCACCAGGGTAATCGATGCACCATCTTGGGAACTTCCTATATGCATTTAGCTGTTAAAATTTATGAAATAATTCTTTCAATAATATTGATTCTTCCATATATTAGGCTACTATGAAATGCTCCAGCAGGTTATTGCACATCCGGTGATTTCCAACTCTTATGGTCGCGACCTCATTTCCTACTTGAAAATGTTTAGTGGCCCAGCTAATAACTTGATAATCTAAAGCTGATTACTTAAAAATATCAGCTTGCCAAACTTACTCACGGCCAAGGAAGATGATTACGTCCAACATCATCGCGATCCCCAGAAAAAGGCGAACGACCCCAAGATTTGGAACCACTGTCTGTGACTGAAGCATCCGATCGGCCTTAACCAACTCTAGGAATATACCGTTAGCTTATCATTGCGATTACAATTACAGTAAATGATGGTTATTTATTTCGATTGCATTTTTTCGAGGGTGATGATGCCTGGTGCCCATACTAATATCAATATAGTACGTTGCATTAACGCGCGCGCGGCTCGAAGAAGAATTTGGAATAGCATAAATCTGCTAGAAAATAATATTGTTTATGTTAATTTACGAAAAAATTTTGAGCCTACTCCAAGCCTTCAAAATTCCGGACATTTAGGTATATGTTAGAAATTCCTCCAGGACGTAGATTTTTCAGTGAAATTCCGGACATGTCCGGGAAATTCCGGACGTATGGCAACCCTACTATAGATACAGTACCTGGAAGATAACAACAAAACTGGCATCATCCATTGCAATCATTTGATAGCTGGACAACATCACCAAGACAACATCACCAAGCTCCCTTAGGATTAACGGTATCATATCCAAATCGAATTATCAATGCCATGACAATTGCCTTATCCCAGTAATTCTGAAAACAGCACTCAAGGTCAGGAATTTTTTAGCAGAAGCATACGTTTATTTACCTGGATACAACGAGGTGAGCAATCTACACCAGGAAGATATTTTCAAATGAATACATTGTGACACATATATACCCTTATCTTGTCCGAACCATCGAAATCGATACCTCTAGCCCAAAGAGTAATCGAAACAGTCGCATCACCCAACCACTTTTGCCTTGGCCACCAGCTTACCATGCAACTATCAACTTAACCCAAAGATGGCGGCCAATTGATCACGCAAATATCGCGAGTAGCGCACTCCAGTGTTTATATAGCTCAGTGACTAACTCATCCTCCCGGAGGTAATCAAGCCCCGAACTACTGCTATCTCCGGCTGAGCAAATTTGCGTGATCCCCGTGCGCAGATGCATTGTGGGTACACGGTAAATTGATTTAGTACAGGGGCTTATGGAAAAGCGGTCAATGTTTCAATATATTTGATTCGTGTTGGGTCTGTAGTACTGTATGCGTATAGAGCTTTGAATGACTAATTATTCTAACATTCAGGATTTGTTTCAGCCCAATATCTCGTGCCAGTATATTGATATTCCGTGTAATTCGACATGTCGAAGATAGTACGTTCATCAGGTGGTAGTGGTAGTCTTTGCTGTGCCTATGGGTGCAGTAAAAGGCGGAAGAAGATATCCAGTGAGTCGTATGCAAGAAGTAATAGTGACGGCAGTAGTGATGAAGAGTCGATAGTAAAGCGGCGATACCCCAGAACTTTTCACCGGTAAGTGAATAACAGAATAAGCATAGCAGCCAGACATGGCCAGATCAGTCACAGTTGTAATAAACAGGTCATGGTAAAGTGATAGCAGAACATTTCGTTGCAGTTATATGAATGAAATGACCAGACCAGACTACCAGTAGAAATCCGTGTCACCATATCAGCTATGTAATGTTCATCATCAATATCTGTAATAATCTGTAATAATGTCCATCTCACTCTTTGTATTTTCTCCATGATCGAGTACAAGCAGTTCGACCAATAATCAGTGTGGTATTAAATTCTTGGTTATGCTATGTAGGCAAGAGTTGGAATACAAGGAAAGATTCAATTAATGGCCTATGGGTTTTTATCAGCATATAGGTAAAACAGGATATCTTGTTCAGATTCTAAACAAATACTGTGGAATTTGCAAATTCCATAGTCAAGTTCATCTATAGTCCTTATAGCTTTGTGCGAAACTGTCAATTTATTTATTCAAAAATATTTTTCAAGGTTTACCTTTGAACTGCTTTAGCTTTAGAAAGCTACCTCAATCTTGAATACAATAAGCCTATGGAGTGGAAAGTGACAGATGTATAATTTTATCAGACAAGTTATTTTATGTACCTTCTGCTTTTATCATAGCCCATAACAAAGAATTGTCTATTTAGTGTGCTTTGCTTCATACAATGCTCCGTATAATGCAGCTTTCCTACTAATGAATCGCTGAAAGGAAGATGGGTAGAAAGCATAAAAAGAAAAAACTGGGTTCCATCAAGATCGTCAGTTATCTGCTCCGATCATTTTCCGGAAAGTGCCATTTACCGTGTGGGCCAGTTGATACGTTTGAGGGAGAATGCGGTGCCAACAAGATTTCTGAACTTTCCGAAATATATGAGGACAAAGGTACAGTAGGAATTTATAAATTTACTTCTAAAGTCAAGTTTATATTAGCATACCCTTACCCTAGCCACTGTTGATATGAAATTCGTTAATTTGAAATTCGTTGATTTCAGGATTCCAACAAACGGCAAGCGAGACCAGCAACACTTCAAGATAAGAAACGTTATTGTAATGTACAGACTGGTGAAGCAGTTCTCCACGACCACAATTACTGTGCACGTACCTCTCCTCAAAAGCTCATTCAACAGCAACGCCGTAGAGTGGTACAAATTAAAAAGAGATTGCATGCTGCCAGAATGAGGACATGCCGCCTGAGAAAAAAAGTGAAAACTCTGGATGAGGTCATTGCATCTCTGAAAAAAAAAAATTTGATCAGCGATTTGTGTGGAGAAGTAATGTCACAAAAATTCAGTCGTATACCCAGTGAGCTGTTGCAGCGCATGAAGCTGCAAGCTGGTGGAAGAGGAGTCAAATACTCTAAAGAACTGCAATCATTTGCAATGACGCTGCAGTATTATTCTGCTAAGGCATACAATTTTGTGCGTCAAAATTTTCAACTCGCTCTTCCCCATCCGAGTGTGATAAGACGCTGGTATGGAAAACTTCCCGCTGAGCCTGGCTTTACTGGTATTGCGTTTTCTGCTATCAGAGGAAAAGTAGAGGCATCAACAACTCCTGTAATATGTTCCATAATGATGGATGAAATGTCGATCCGCAAGCAGGTTTTTTGGGATGGAAAAAGATATCGAGGATATGTAGACATGGGTACTGACTGCGAGGACGATGATTCTTTGCCACTTGCAAAAGATGTATTAGTTTTTATGGCTGTTTGTGTCAATTCATCCTGGAAGATTCCGCTTGGATACTTTTTCATTAATGGTTTGACAGGATCGGAACGAGCAAATTTGGTTAGAATTTGCATGAACAAGCTTAACGAAACAGGTGCAACTGTTGCTTCATTGACATGCGACGGGCCTTCCTGCCACTTCGCTATGCTTTCCTCATTGGGGGCAAATATATCCTCCAGGAACATTGTGTCTAGTTTTCCCAATCCATATTTACCCAATCATCAAATCCAAGTCATTTTAGATCCTTGTCACATGCTCAAACTCATCAGAAACTGCCTAGCAGAATGGGGTACTTTGCTAGATGGGAGTGGTCAGCAAATTTCTTGGAATTTCATCATTTTACTGCAAAAGCTACAGGCTTCAGAAGGTCTGAGACTTGCCAATAAGTTGAAGAAGTCTCATGTTGAATGGCAGCAACAAAAGATGAAAGTAAATTTGGCTGCTCAAACAATCAGCAGCAGTGTTGCAGATGCAATAGAATACTGTGACAAGAACCTTAGAATGAGATGCTTTCGGGGTAGTGCTGCTACTGTCAAGTTTTTGCGGAGTTTTGATCGCCTTTTTGATATCCTTAATTCGAGAAACCCGTTTGCAAAAGGATATAAATCGCCTTTAAAGGAGTCAAACCAGCATTTGTGGCGTCCATTTATGGCTGAAATGATGGATTATATTGTCAAATTGCAGGACCCCTCAGGAAAGCCTATTGTTGAATCTCGCAGGAAAACTGGGTTCCTCGGATTCCTTGTTTGCATAAAGAGCACCCAATGCCTTTTTGACGACCTAGTGGTTACGAAAATGGTGAAGTACTTGCTGATGTACAAATTCAGTCAAGATCATCTGGAGTTATTTTTTTGTGCTGTCCGTAAAGCAGGAGGCTTCAACAATAATCCTACTTGTCTGCAGTTTACTGCTGCGTATAAAAGGTTATTGATGAAGTTGGGAATCCGTGCGTCATCAGGAAATTGTGAAGAAAGAGATTCAACTGCCATGTTGGAACTCTTGGATAATTTCCGAATTCAAGAAAGTGGACTGTCTCTTTCATCCGCAACCCTGATCAGGAAGTATGACCTGGAAGAGAAACGGCCCATGCAAGACGAGCATGACTACTCCGATGTTCCTGAAATTACAACTTTGTCAGAGTACAAAAATCAAGCTATATCATACATTGCTGGCTATGTTGCCAAGTCCGTGGCTGAGCGATGTGTATGCTCTACGTGTAAAGGGTCACTCCTGGTAGATTCAGCAAGCAGTGGCAGTTTCCTGCAATTCAAGAACAGGGGTGGCCTAACCAAACCAGCTAATGGCGTTATTGCAATATGTGAGGAGGCTGAAAAATGCTTCCAGCGAATGATTCGCGTTACTTCTGGGAAGTTACCTCACTGCAAGGGCTTGATCAACGCGTTTGCAACTGCTATTCTGTCAAACATGTCTTGTAAATCACCTGCTTTCCCAGAGCTTGAACACCATATTTATGACACCTCGGTGGGTGATGATCACGTGATTACTCTGACAAAAGACATAGCTAAGACCTATTGCAAGATTAAATTCAAACATCTAGGAGTGGAATACAATCAAAGGACATCAGACAAGAACGTCCGCAGAGTGTTAACAAAGCTGATTCTTTTCAAAAATCAGTAACGGCCACAGATGGTCAGTTATAAAATACATCTACTAGAGTTGAGTTAACGTCCTTCCTCAAGTTGATTGAATTGTCGAGATGTTGGCAGAGCATATTTCAAGCCCATCTGAGAAAGATGTGATTCGCCGACTCTCCAAGAGAGGTGTCTCAGGTTGCTCGTTTACAACTTGCTGAAGATCCTCGCCAGCTCGAGGGGCAACAAAGCGCTCGGAGTTCCCCTACTGGATTCCCGCAGAATTTGGGAGAACGAACAAAAACATCTGGACTGCATTAAATATCCAGAAAGTGTGTCGTTATATACCCAGACTGGCACCCTCGTGAAAGTGGGCGTCGCATTGCCAGTCTACCGCTGCGCTAGAGGATCCACTTCTCTGGACTCTTTCCATTTGCACCTGAACAGGTTTATTCCTGGACAGTGTGCTAGTGCTGCTCATTTTCAAGCGTATCTTTTGGAAGAACTCTGCCGATGGAGCAAGGACCTGGCTGCCAATGCGATAGCAGCCGACTCCACGAGTCAGCTGCGGAGTTATAGTGGCTTTTTGTCAAAGGAACGATCCTTTCATCTTCATACGGCTCTGTAAGTTATTGTTGTGCAGTAACTCTCAACTTTTCATTTGATATTTTTGTAATTCAAAGAGTCGCAATTCGGACGTGCTACACAATCAATGGTCGGATCGACGTACCGCAACCTGGATGGGAGGATTCCTAAAGCCGGTGAGTTCGCTCCATGGTCATGACCACAGGTGGTCAGTGAATTCATTGTTGCTACTCAAGTAGAAGTAGTTTTAAAACTTGAAGTAGCGCAAGCGAGCAAAACCTACTTGAAGTAGAAGTACTTCATTACTGACCAACTTTGGTCATTACTAGGGCTTACAGTCGTGTCTCTATAGAGTCGTGGCGTCATGATAATATAAATTATGTGAAAAGCTCAAATCTGTATACCTGAAACAACTAAGAGTTCTATCTATATAACATATTTTGGTGTTTATTCGATCATGCGTATTATATAGGCTTCCAATAAAATATATTCTCTACTAGTACGGATTGGGCGTTAATGTTGATTAATTATTAAGGATACTTTTGTTAGGGCGATGACACCTCTCTCTGTCACATGTTCAATAATGAGGTGCAAGGTTATTCATTTGTTGAATGACCTTAACCCTTTCATTGAGAAAGAAAATGACAATCCGTTACTGTCTCCCGATGTTGTCGTTGAGAAGATGGATAACAATTTTGTTACATCTGTCATCCTTCTATCATAAGGCAGCATTCAGTGGCCAATACCATCAGCGGTAAACTGTGAATATGTAATTTATATGATATGAGCTCTTGTACACACATAGTAACTGTCACTATATTCCATACTTGCCCGTGGCTGTTCTCTTCTTTTTCATTCAAAGGTTTTGGAATCGACCATGGTTAAGCTGTAAAGCAGACCCTTCGTCGCCAGAAAGAATATCTACATACCCAACTCGTACTTCAAACCCACGGAAGACACCGGCTAACCTACTGATTCTTTCTTTACTGTTTTATACGCATTTAGCTATCCTTTACGCTACTTTCTTCACATGCCGTAGAATTTTCATTATTTTAATTCTGTACTAACCGTTTTTCGTATCTTTACAGATAACATAATCAACAATTATGAATAAGCAGATATCCTTCATTTTTGAAGAAGGAAATACAAATTTGGCTGCGGAAGAAGACGTAACGGTCGATCAAGAACAACGACCTCCGAAAGACGTAACGGTCGATCAAGAACCACCTCTAAAAGAGGTAACGGTCAAAAGGTAACCCAATGAATATGGCGCCAATGTCATTTTCATTATACAAACAATCATCTATATTGTTCAGGACTCCGATCATCTGGGACCTCCCTCCCCTACCAAAAGAAACCAAAGAAGGGAGGGAGGTCGACGCAGCTCCAAGGTGTGTCGATCAATGTGTTTAGTCAAAAATTTCTCGAATTTTAGTTCATACCTCTTGAACAGTGTTGATCCCCCTAACCCCCGTCCCCGACGCACACGTCGACGTCGCCGCCGCCGCCGCTTTAGGACGGGGGTCACGGTGACCGTGCCCTATCTTCGGAAGAAGAAAAAATCAATTACACTTGAGCTGCAGTCTGAATCGGTACGTTTAATATGCCTTGTCCGCAGATATTAAGCCCTAACTTATCCCTCATTTTACTTTCAGATCACCCTCAATTACGTCCAGGGCGACGTAAAGTCAATAACGATTAATTAATTTATTTCTGTTTTTATTTTTTCATGTTGGTATTTTAATAGAAAAATCATTCAAAACCTTCGTTTCTCATAACTGAAGCTGGTGTTTCTGAAAACGAAGTTCAGCATTTTGGTAGACACAGTACAGCGCGTGTGATCCCAGAAATGGTATATCTAAAGCCAGGTTGTCGTTGAGTTACCTTGCTATCTGATCAAATCAGTAACGTTAATTAACTCTTAGAGCGCAGATTGCTGTAACCGACATGGCGTCAATTTCAGTGACCGCTAGGCAATTGTACCCAGATAGAAATAAGGACTCGTGCATTCATCTTGTATCTCTCATTCAATGATATAAATATATTATTGCTCTCATTTGATCACCTCTGCAGAAATCGCTAACCCATATTGCTACATATAACTCACATATTTTCACTTTCTAGGATTTATTCCGCCTACTTTGACACAATGAATAAGTAAGAATAAAAATTAGATGGTATAACAGATTGTAGCTGTGCCTTTCCATGTCACATGATGCTGAATTTTTCTCCGTCAGTGGTATTTACAGTCACCACGTAGCTGGCAGCATTAGCATTGACATCAGCACCATTGTTGTGAGAAGATTTCGAATCGAGGCCAGGGTAATTCTGAGGCAGTCTCCGTTAATAACTTGAAGCTGGTGGTCATAGGCGTAGGTGCTTTTACTACCTATAGATACAGTACCTGGAACATAACAACAAAACTGGCATTATCCATTGCAATCATTTGATAGCTTGGTTATTTGTCTACACTAAATGTGCCTGTTTGTTGGTTTTCAAGATTTGTAAGAATAGTTAATGACAGTGTGCGGTTGTATCAACAATTCGAGAACGCAGTACATGAAACTGAAGCTATAATGAGTAAAAAGACAACATCAGCAAGCTCCCTCAGGACGAATGGCGTCATATCCAAATCAAATTGCCATACACAGTAGGCCTACCTGAAACTGAAGGGATAAAGAAGACAACATCACCAAGCTCCCTTAGGATTAACGGTATCATATCCAAATCGAATTATCAATGCCATGACAATTGCCTTAACCCAGTAATTGTGAAAACAGCACTCAAAGCCAGGAATTTTTGAGCAGAAGCATACGTTTATTTACCTGGATACAACGAGGTAAGCAATCTATATCAGGAAGATATTTTCAAATGAATACATACTGTGACACATATATAACCTTATATTGTCCAAACCATCGAAATCGATACCTCCAGGCCAAAGAGTAATCAAAACAGTCACATCACCCAACCACTTCTGCCTTGACCACCAGCTTACAGTGCAACTATCAACTTAACCCAAAGATGGCGGCCAATTGATCACGCAAATATCGCGAGTAGCGCACTCCAGTGTTTATATAGCTCAGTGGAGGTAATTCGATAAAAATGGTAGTGGTAGGTCATAACTTTTCTCCGCGTAGGAAATTTCATACAAGTGATAAGTATTCGGCCCAGATGACAGCAGTCGTTTACGCGATGTTTACGGGCATTGGTTTCTGTGTAAAATGTATTTAATTTTTCGATTAGGAAATTTCATAGAAATCAAGTATTCGGTCCATGCTGACGACTGTTCTGAGAAGTGTGAGCTGAAAATATTCCGAGTTAATATAAATATTAAAAGGGAATTAGTGTAGTGGAGGATACACAATTTGATTCGATACTAAGTTCTGTACATCCAGAATCTGTGTCTCCGATTATGATTATGGTTATGGTTTCTCCTTTTTTATTTCCGCTTAGGTGTACTTCGTGCCACGATTACAGCAGTCAATTGTGAGGTCCGTGTCCGGCAGAGATGAGCGGATTTAAAATTTCTATGTCCTAATCCAATCCAAATCCGAACCTTCAAATCCAAATCCTAATTCATAACTTTTTCTTATTCAAGTCCATGTCCAATCCTAATCCGATTCCAACTGGAAATTCAGAAAAAAAAACTAATTTATGCAATGGAGGGATTCGAAAATTTTCTTTCACAACCAACGATTCACTTGATTCAAGATAACCTAGTAACCATAAGTACATTAATAACTGATCTGAATAAAGTTTATCGCCATTCGCCACACGACATTTCAATCTCCCAGAAAATCGGTAAATCCAATCCAAATCCTAATCCGTTCTGAAAAAAATGTCTAATCCAAATCCGACAAAATTTCACAAATCCTGTTTTTTCAAAACCTAATCCTAATCCATGCTCATCTCTGGTGTCCGGCTTGGTTTTTTACCCTGCTTGCAATGCAACGTTGCGTTTCATAAGGACTTTACACATGATATTGGTTAGCGACTGAGCATTGAACAAACTTACCCGTTCACCCGACTTTTTCTGAGTGACGGGTTGTGCATCATAGTGTTTATTGTGTAGCATATGCATATGTAGATACATACGAACAGTCATAGCATAGTGATTGCTGTGGAGTATAGGCCTACTGTACTCACTATACTCGGGAATACGGTACCGGTAACTCAACTTATGAAATACTTCTCATGCTCATGTCGTTGCTGTATAATCTATTGACTATCGTCAGTGTTATTGGACCAGATGATGTCATATCGCTCAATTGAAGCGTCAGTATGGAAACCGTGTCCGTGGCACCTGGTACTGGTATAGCAGTTACGCCAGTATGGAATCGGTGTCCAAGGCACGCAGGATCACGCCGACTTGGTCGCCAGTTGCACGCAATCACGACGTCACGGGTCGTTGATTTTATAAAAAAAAAATTGAAAAAAAGTCAATGTTCTCAGCCACCCCAAATGCTATATTCCAGTTAGTATGTGGTATATAACGTTTTGACCTAATCCTCTACCAGGATCTGTTGATTACTGTCTGTTGGTAAAGTACTTGCACCTTGCCAGTTGCCAACCATTAGCATCTGATCTCCTCTCACTCACTGGCTTAACACAGTCATTTGAAATCAGTAACCTTGCTTGTCACGCCGCTAAGTTGACCCTGTCACGCAAAAAAAGCTTCTATCACGCAGAATTTATCTCAAAAAAGGACGGAGATTCCAATCAGGGCAGTTAGTAAAGTATTTTGGTAAAAAATGAAGAATCGTGTGAGCACAGGACACCAATTCCATACAGGCGGCGCAACTAATCCGTCATCAAAATTACCTGGCCTATTGATCTCGCTTTCCGAAACATGCCACATCATTCTTGTCGCTTGCTTTTCTATATTTCTTTTACTTTTTATTCAGTGTGCATGCCTCCTCTTTACATCGCTTATGCCAAGGTGGGTGTCAGATTTCAAAGATCTACTCCAATAATTGGAGTCCAATTTGTTTCGACAGGTTCCTATCTTTTCAATGTATCAGAATTTTTGTGATGTATTGAGCTGGTGAAGATTGCTAATAAACCGAACTTAACTGAACTATTGCACGAAACGTAGGATCAAGGATTGAGTAAATGAAAAATCAAACGAAGTCTAGCCACCTTAAATCATTGAAAGGAATATACCGTATTGCTTTTCGTAAATAATACTGCTTGTTTTCGGTTCGTCACAGGGTATGGAATCGTTGTCAACGGCACGCAGGATCGAGGCGACTTGGTCGCCAGTTGCACGCGGTCACAGGTCGTTGGTGTTATTTTAAAAAATAATGAGAAGTAAAATGAAAAAATGAAGAAAAAAAGTTGATGTTCTCAGGCACCAGAAATGCTATATTGCAGTTAGTATGTGGTATATAATGTTTTGGCCTAAAAAGTATCTGTTGGTGAAGTACTTGCACCTTGCCAGTTGCTAACCATAAGCATCTTGTTACCGACAGAGCATAGTCATTTGAAATCAGTAACCTCACTTGTAACGCTGCAGAGTCGGCCCCTTAGCTCGAGAAAAGCTCCCATCACGCAGGATTTATTTCAAAAAATGAACCAAGATTTCATAGGGGCTGACAGCACTCATCACTTATTGTGTTTCGTTCTTCTTACTTTTCTGCTTTATACAGACTTCGTTTGTCACTATGACTATATCAGGGATGATGATGATGAAAATGAATTGCTTTACTAGATTACCATACTGAAGCCTTCCCAACATTTCGCAGTTTCTCTCTTTATGTCACATTGCTCCATCCTAGTCCGAATCTGATCCTTTCTTGCTATGGTTTCAGATTTCCCCCAAGTATACCAATTTATTTAGGAAATATCGTTTATGTAGCAGTAATGCAATGAGTGAAGAAACCAAAGCACCTGGCATCACGCCGGACGAGATGAGGAGAAGGAGACTTGCACGTCTTGAAGGCGATTCTACTTTAACGCAGCCAAACAAGAAGGAGACACCGTCAACAGCAGAGTTTATCTCTGGCGGCTCTCCGAAATACAAAATTGCTAGATCGTCTGTTGCAAATTCAGTCGCTAGCGATAGCACCGGGCCTATTGCACCACAAGAACGCATTTGTGCGTCTGATGATGATAAAATGCAAAACCCTGATTTATTACTGGACGAATCTCTTCCTATATCTGATACTCCTATGGAAGTAGACTCCGGCATATCATCGTACGGATGTGACGAAGAGATTGCGAATGATGAAGCCTTTTTTCTGAACAATTTAAAAAAGGCTCTGGCTAGATTATGCCGAGTGGCGGTCGATGGTGTTGACTTCTTCAAATCCGACACGCACACGGAAGAAATGATATCCTACGCGATAATGGAAGGATTAATGCACACGATTTCATCGCAGAAGAGTGACGATATTGTGGATTGCAATTCTTACAGAGCTTTGATGTATGTTTTCGAATGCTTTGAAAATTCAGAAAACGAACAGGCTAATGGTAATTTTGATGATGGCGTAACTATTTCGTTTCACGAACTATTTCGGGAGGAATGTTTAAAAAGCGCAATTTTAGTGCTCAATGAAACTTGCTTCGATTACGAGGACGCTAGATATAACAGCCCACTGTCGAATCTGTTACTCCAAGACGAAGTGCCGCACAATTTCCTTTCTGCGATGATTCGCATGCTCTCGGAGAACCAGGAACAATTTTCCGACGTAATGACGCCTGTTTTGCTAGATATTCGCGCGGCCGCCAAAAATATGACTTACAAAGATTCTCATATTGCCCCGTTAGATTTGTTGCAATTTCTGACTAGTGTCCACGCCTCTCCACATTCTAAAGTGAGACCAATCTGCGTGCTGATGACGAAGCACTCCTCTTGGATCCCGCAAACTATCTCTCAAGGAAAGGGTTCGGAAATCCAACACCTGTCATTTCTGGGGCCGTTTTTTAGCCTGTCCACTTTCGCCGAAGACGATATCGACATGAAGTCTTACTTCGGTAAGGTAAAAGTGAACCATGACAGCATGAAAATGATCAGCATTCAGATTCATAACAAAGTCGATTCAGCTAGAGAAAAAATGGCGGACGTGATACGAAACTGTCTCGTAGACTTGACCACAAGAGA
Organism: Botryllus schlosseri; assembly: GCF_051294905.1. Classification (NCBI taxonomy): domain Eukaryota; kingdom Metazoa; phylum Chordata; class Ascidiacea; order Stolidobranchia; family Styelidae; genus Botryllus; species Botryllus schlosseri. The sequence goes on from NC_137245.1 coordinate 4,436,160, forward strand.
CGCGACAGTCTCTTACCTCGTTTCTGTTGTAAATGCGAACGTGAAGAAGAGCCAGCTAAGAGCTAACGACAGCCATGTGTCTCAAAATGGATTTATTCTGAATATTCTATCCGTGTTACAAAAGCTATGTTTGAAAGTGCGCATTGAGAAGGTGACTACGAACTACCACCTGCAACCTTGGTTCGTTTTAAAGTTCGCTGATGAAACAAGGTTGAAAATGACCAAGGATCAATTCAATGCCGTATCGGAAAAGTACTCAGACTCTTCGCACAATGCCGCTAATTTTTCGACTGTATGTTTCTACATGACCATGTACGCCCATCACGTTTCAATAATGCCAATATGCCGGGGATTCTCGCGTTACAATCGTACCTTACGCGAATTCCACTCCATGATCGAGGAACTTACTTCGAGCGAGTCTTCTTGGAAAGGCACGAGGGAGGAGGCGAGGAATCGGATCTTACTGAAAAATTGGACCGAGCAACTAAAAGATTTGATCACTCTGAAAGCGTGCTACGACGTAGGCATCTTGCAGGACAATTTACTCCATCAGACCCTCGTCTATTTATCTTCGGTCGCGCGATTCCTGCTGCGTGTTGTAACACCAGTTGGCGAGGACGAGCCCATGTTACCGCTACCTCAGGATATCGCCGAAACGTTTTCGTCCTTACCGGAATTTTTTGTGGAGGACATCGCGCAATTTATACTTTTCCTGGTGCAATACTCGCCTGGTATCTTCGAGGATTTTATGGTGGGCGACATCGTCAATTTTTTAGTCGTCTTCACGTGCTCGGCGCATTATTTCAACAATCCTTACATTGTCGCTAAACTGGTGGAGGTGTTGTTCGCGTTAAACCCGTCGGTACAGCCGAAGGCGCATTCGTTTTACGAAAGAATCGAAAACAACCCGTACGCCGTTGAATTTTTGGCGCCCGCTTTGATGAAGTTCTACACGGACGTGGAGACCACCGGGAGCAGTAACGAGTTCTACGACAAGTTTTCTATAAGATACCACATCTCCATCATCTTCAAAAGCTTGTGGTTGTGTCCCTTGTATCAAAAGGCCATCGTGCAAGAGAGCAGAAGCGGGAAAGAATTTGTGCGGTTCGTGAACATGTTGATCAACGACACTACTTTTGTGTTAGACGAAAGCCTAGATTCGTTAAAAACGATTCGTGAGATACAGGACGCGATGCAGGACGCTGCCGAGTGGAATAAGCAATCCGCGGAGGTACGCGATCAAAAGACGCAGCAGCTTGCTCAGCACGAGCGACAGTGCGATTCTTACCTCACCCTAGCCACCGAGACTTTAAACATGTTCTACTATTTGACTAAATTAGTACAGAAGCCGTTTCTGCGTCTGGAAATCGCGGATCGCCTGGCCGCAATGCTGAACTATAACTTGACGCAGATATGCGGGCCAAAGTGTAAAAATCTCCGGGTGAAAAACCCGGAAAAGTACGGATTCTACCCGAAAAAATTGCTAAGCAGACTGATCGATTTGTACTTGAATTTGAATTGTCCACAATTCATCAAATGCCTGGCGAGAGACGAGCGATCGTACAGCATGCAAATCTATCAAGAAGCCGTGAAGAAGTTGGAGAAAGCTTCCGATAAACCACAAATAGACGTGGCCGCGTTCGCGGACATGGCGCAGAACGTGCAGAAGTGCTACGAAAAACAGCAGCGCGCCGAAAGCGACATCGGCGAAATCCCCGACGAGTTTCGCGACCCGCTCTTGGACACTCTGATGCGCGACCCCGTGCGCCTGCCCACCAGCGGGAACGTCATGGACCGGCCCGTGATCACGCGGCACCTCCTCAACACGCAGACCGACCCGTTCAACAGGCAGACCCTGACGGAAGAAATGCTGGAACCGATGGCGGACTTGAAAATACGCATCGAAAATTGGATCGCGGGAAAACAGGCCGCGAGTCAGTAGCGTGCTCTCGTAAAAATGAAATAGTTAGGCTAATTTTGTCTCGGGCTGGGCAAAATCGACTACACGAATGATTCTATTTCGAATTTAGTGATGCACGCTATAAAAACTTGAAATATGTAGCGTAGGTATATGCCTTTTATACGAACACAAATACACTAATGCAAATTCTACGCCACATTAACTGGCTGGTTTTCCCGAAAAATTTCCCTTCACTTTTTAAAACTGTTAAACATGACCTCAATGGGATGTGAAACCAACAAATAATATATTCTCGGATTCAGAATGTCAACGCCTAACCAACTACGCCACAAAGCGAGAGGAGAGCAGGTCAACCGATCGTGCACGTGATCAAGAAGATGAGATATCATTGTTGTAAAAATGGTGACCTTCTTATGGAGTCCACAACATATACCTAGTGCTAATAAGTTCGAACTATTCTCTGCGACAGAGATGTCTTCTTTCAAACAAGCTATTTATGACCAGACGTTTTGGGCCCAATAAGGAAGTAACCAGAACTTGTACACTTTTGCACCAAGGTTATCTCGTCTTCTTGATTATATACACGCTCTGTTGCCCGGCTCTCACCTAGCTTCGTGGCGTAGTTGGATAGGTGTTGACATTCTGAAACCAACGATATATTACTTGTTGGTTTCACATCCCATTGAGGTTGTGTTCTACAGTTTTAAAAATCGAAGCAAAATCTTTCGGAAAAACCTGCTACTGCCAGCCGGTTAAAGATGCTCTGATACTTTTTCGACCATACCTATGCCATTGTAACAACTGACAATGCCTTTGTTCAATCACGCCTTCGCAGAAAAGTCCTCCCCACTAACGTGGTACGGTTGGAATAAGGCGTATAATTTCAATACACAAATAAAAGTCGCCTCTCACAATTTCACTCAAATTTTTACAATTAATACTCAATTCGGTTTGGAGTGGCTCGAATCATTCTGCCCAGCCCTGATTTCTATTTGACATGAATTGACATAGCAGACCTGCTCAGTTTATTGCTGATGAAATTGTCAAGTGTTTTTCGACGACATATTGCATTCGTACTGCTTTTTCCCAACTATATGCCTCAGGAATACAGTAGGGTATCCTGCAGGAACCCTCAACAGATTTCTGTAGGCATTGGTTTGTATGAAAGTTGTACACAGTATTCCTACTGAGAATTTATTTCTCGTCTTGGATGTCCAAAGACGAACTCGTAAATTTGTTAAAAACGATTGACTGTGATTGTAGGGTCATTGCCGTTATGTTCTTTCAATTGTTTTGTTTGTTACTTTCTTGTACTGGACACTTATTTGCATTGTATTCTTTCATCGATACTGTTGGTACAGTTATCCATGTTAGCTAATTTATGTTTTGTGCATTTTTCTTTGATCAAATAGTCTTACTCTGCTTATGAGTATTAGACAGGATAGCAATATCTCGCTCCTTGATATTGATCTGTGGATAAGCAACCACTCATTTTAATTTATATTGAGTGATCTGGACTGATTTAGTAACCTTTCAACAGGATGAATTTATTTTACATATGCTTGGTACAATTCATTTCAACGTCTGTCAATGCTGTGTGATGGATTTAGCAAGTTACTTCCAGATCTAACGCCATCCCTTGTCATGGTTTTCTAGGAGAATTTAAAAGCTTTCACAACTTCATTTTCTGCAACTTTGTCTAGGTTGGGGCAAGTTTACTATCTCTTGTAGGGCAGCCAATCATTAGGGCGTAAATAACGTTACCATGTTGGCATCAAGGTAATTGTTAGGTTTTTTTAAATAATTTGAGTATATGGCAACAGGTGAACTTTCGTATTAATGAAAAAAATGTATAGGAAATCAGAAAAGTGAATTTAATTATTCTGAAGTGAAGTTGTCCCTAGTCTTTTGATTATACTGTGCAACTTTACGGTTCAATGCAAACGATATATACGTAACACCACTGCAAGCTAAGTCAATACCTATGCTTGGTTGGGTATATGAATGAATGAAGCCATTTACAACTCCCTCTTGAATGAAATATAGATACACTCCTTTTAGCCATCTGATAGTTTTATAGTATCCAGCTTGTATATTTGTCCATTTCATGGGTGACAATTATAATAATTACTTCTAGTGAGTGTTGTTGTCCAGTTTTTGCTGATTAATTCAACTAATAATACAGTACTATCATCTTTTCACCTCCATCGAATTTTGTTGATGTATTTGCATAGCCTCAATAACATTTTCAGTATCTGGTGTCAAGATTGGCGCATTTGGGAGCATCAAGGATTTAGTTTAAATAGAGTATTCCGTGCAACATGTGTGAGCCCTTGTCATGATATAACTACAAATGAAGTTACGCCTTTCCTAAGCGAATTTCAAGTATACAGCTACCTGCATGTCATTAGCATTTCATACGAAGGTTATTTCTGGTTTGTGATTTGTTTGCATTTATTTCAGCCGCACCTTAATCACGTCACCCGATGGGGTTGGCTTGTAGTAGCATAGTTGACTTAGCGGACAATGAATATTTAAAGACGCTATCTGGAAAAACCACGATTTCGGAAAATGACCCTTTTTGGAACCAGCTCTTGTCGTTCACTCTCAACGCGCCGAAATCGCGCGCCGAACAAGTACGACTGGAAGAGATAACCGACGGTCATTGTAAATCCTTGGTCGAGAATAATCAACACACTGGAAATTTCACTTCTCTTCTGAAAGTTTTTCTTGCTAGAGCTAAAGAGCTGAAATCTTCCGCGGAATGCGAAAACCGGATTTTTATCTGGCAAGCTCACAACGTTTTGTTCATCATCCGAAATGTCTGCAAGTTTCTCTCGGAGAATATGTCCGAGGACAGCATGCTAGAACAGTTTGAGGCACGTTCGTTAGCGGACCGTCAAAGAGATTTGGAAACTGGGGCCGTACTTTCGAGCACGGGACTCACAAATTACCTCGACGAATTTATCAACGCTCTGCAAGACATTATCATTGAGGTCCCTGTTTTGGAGTTTACTTATTATCTCCAAATGGAAGCCGTTACTACTTTTTTAGTTCTACTGTCTGTGCAGATGTTCTTGCCAAATCCTAAATTGCACGGCGTGTTCACGAATCGTACTATGACATGCTCATCGCCGGAGCGCGCTAACAAGTTTATCAAGGTGCTGTTGCAGCATTACATCGAACAGAAAAGCCCGCCGGATAGTGGTAATGATTCGCAGGGAGGCAGCATCGTGTTGGGTGTCGCGTCTGCGGTCGCTTCTGGGATTTGGAGTATGGTCTCGCGACGTAAAGATGGAAACGCGACTACAGTAGCCTTGCAAAACTCTATCATTCCATCTCTGGGACATCGGAGTACATTGTTGCTTCTCGCGTTAGTCAATTACAACGTTGAATCGCTGGGACATCAGTCTGGAGGTGTGGCTACAAGGAATTTGTACCACGACGCGTTACACGGATTCCGGCATATCCAAGGTAGCGCGTCTGCAAAAGCATCGATTTCGCCTACGTTTCATCTGAATTTATCGAGGCTTTTTCAAGCGCTGTGCGTGACTCAGTATCAGGAAACGTCGACCTTGTTGCTGTATTTTCTGATTCATAAAAACCCCGAAGTGCGCGCGTTCATCCTGTCGAAAACCGACATCGACACGTTGGTCGTACCCATTTTAAAGATACTGTACTCTGCTCCCGATCAAAATTCTCATCACATTTACATGGCACTGATCATCTTGCTCATATTGACAGAGGACGATCATTTTAATCAATCGGTACACGAAGTTCACATCAAATCCGTGGATTGGTACAAGGACCGTCTGTTAAACAATGTCACTCTCGGAGATTTAATCATTTTAGTCGTGGTACGTACCATACAGTATAACATGACTAGAATGAGGGACAGATATCTGCACACCAATTGTCTGGCGGCGCTCGCGAACATGTCCGCGCATTTTCGTAGCCTGCATTCTTACGCCTGCCAGAGAATATTCAGCCTCTTTACATTGCTGGTGAAAAAGCAGAAGAAAGTCACAGAGAAACTGGTAGCGCACCGTGCCGGTTTGGACAGCGGTAATTCGCAGGATTCGTCAACGCTCGAGATGGAGTCTCATCATGATTACGCATCAGAGCTGTCTGTTCTGGTCGAGGTTTTGAGGATGCTTTTGGAGATTTTGAACTCTTGCCTCACCGGCAGCGGGATGAGGCACAACGTCAACCTGATCTACGCGCTCTTGAGACAGAAGGAAGTTCTGAACGAGTTTCGTAATCATCCCGGTTTCCAAGATATTCTGCAGAACATCGACACGGTCGTGGCATTCTTTAGCGAGCGCTTGGCGGAATGTAATGAAAGCACGCTTACTATAGAGGAGGTGAGTTGCCTTGCCCTGTAGATGCCTGTTTGAAATAATTAATGATTCTACTCGTAGCTCATAGGTATAATACTTGAAACTTCATACTTGTGATAAAGGCCAAATGAGTTATCATGGCTATCTTACCCCGTAGATGCTAGTTTGAAATAATTAATGATTCTACTCGTAGGTATAATATTTGATACTTATGATAGAGGCCAAATTAGTTATATTGCCCTTGAGATGCCATTTTGTGGTTAATGATATAGCTATGATGCTATCTATCTTTGAAACTATCCACCATGATGTATGGTGGGCGCTATATCACGCAGTTATTATGACAATTTCACTCGTAAAAGTGAAGTTATGTTGCTCTGTAGTTGCTAGTTTGAAATGATTAATGTTAGGCCTACTATCCATAGTTAAAATCTTTCAAACTATATACTACTGGCATCCAGACGGGGACGATTAGACATAGACAAGGGGGTAGAAATCTCTGTCCACTGGACCCCCCCTTCCAAGCTCCACTCTCACCTCTTAAAATCCCCTATTGTTCTCTGGAGAGAGTAATCTTCTTTTTCCTTATTCTGAATGCTTTCCCAGATTGGTCAGGTGGTTTCACACTGTCTTAACAACCCAAATTTTTAAATTAACGATTTCATACTAAATTATGCCTGTGATGGGAATCCCACCAGCATGCATAGATTTGCACATTCAGTCATTAATATTAGCACCACATTTTGTTTGCGATTCTAAATCTCTGTTTTAATGAACCTTTACTGGTGTATAGGGATATTAATACTGGGAGCTAGATTATGATGATATTTGCTTTTGTACATAGATTTAACCCGATTAATCTATTAGAATTTAGAATATCCCTCCTTTTGTTCATTGTGTAAAACCTTATGCAATGAAATGCAGACCATACTACTAACTAGCGCTGAGTATTTCGGCATCAAGTTGAATCACTCGTGGTCTGTTAATTGGCGATAAATTTTTATCAGTGTTGTCTCGTATGAGGTAAACTTGTGTAATCTGTGCATTTCCAGGTACATCAGGTCATCAAAGAAGCATTGCTGCAAGTCCCAAGTCATCATTTGAAGAAATTTCCAGAGTTAAAATTCCGATATGTCGAAGAGGAATCGCCGGAGGAATTCTTTGTCCCATACGTCTGGTCGCTTATATTTAACAAGTCGAACGTCTTCTGGAATCCGGGATGCGTGCAACTGTTTGCGCTCGACGTCTGATATAGCCGCTGCTTGCGCTGTGTGACGTGTATTCCAACAGTCTTGCGTGTGAGAACGTAGCTGAAAAGATGATGCTGAACGCGCCATAAATATATAGCCTACATTATAATATAATATGTACGATATGGTGCTCGAAAAACGTTGTGATCTTGATGGAATCACAATGTCTCAAACTGTAATCATCTGTAAAAAATACTCTTGCATATCGCTATAAGCTACTCGTTTGTAGCAAACAGACCGGCTCTAGCGGCTTGCATCATGAGCTCATGTTCAATATTATTTATTTATTAAGTAGGCCTATGCATTTTGGATCTTGTCATCAGCTCTGAGCAGTTGATGTCCAATCCCACAAAATGAGTACACTTATATAGGTTCACGTTGAAATTTATCGTTCGTCTTGGCAAGATTCGGCTTACCGCATACAGATTTCTTGCTGGCATAGACATGCCTGGAAGTTCTGTTTTTCCTTAGACAAGAGCGAAAACGATATGTGTTGGCTGCACTCTACTAGCCTGTTATTTGTGTCTTGCATTGTGCAGCACGTATTGGGTTCCTTAATTGGATAATTTTTAGTCATAAAGAGTGCGCTTCCAGTGATCTACTAGTTTTATTGGAATATTTGATTTTGCATACAGTAGGCCTGTGATATTTCGATTATCAGCGAACGTTACATTTTTTTCATAACTCTTTGTTACTAGCAACCTGAAGTGGTATGAAGTGAAAGAAATACGTTGTAAAACTACTCTGTATACAATTGAGTGGTATATTCATATTGAAATGAACCCAAATATTGAAATAGAGAATTGGAAAGAACATTGTATATCAACAATCGCATCACAAAATATGACATCACCTGCATGAAATTTCGAGAAATTGAGGCAAAGAGAGCGCTTAAGCTCAATGTACTATTTTTGGACCGCACACTAACTCCGGTTGGCACAGAGTGGGTTGGCGTATTTTCATGAAAGTCGACTGCAAGGTTCCCAAATAAGTGTGAACGGTGTCTCCCTGACAACACACATGTTCTTTCCAATTTGGGTTCATTTCAATATGAATATTATATTCAAGTGTACGGTAAAGTTCTGTACCTCATAGAAGCTCTCTTCAGAACTACTTGTAGTATTCTTAGAAAGGAACAATCTGAAAAGTAGTAGAGTAGTTGGAAACTTTCTCGAGTTGACCCCCACTTTTAGTAGTGTACACCTTTTCGAATGGCAAGAGGCATCTTAGCCACTAATGCAAAATGACTAATAACAATTAATGACTCGAAACTCCAGTAACAGGTACGATTGACCAAGTTATATTCAGTTATCATGATACAGGGGTCATTTCGCCCCGTCGTCAAGACAATTTCACTCATATAAGCGAGTGACATTTACCGATAAACAACATTGTACTTGAATTCTCAAGTAGAAGGAGTAGGTAGTTCTGTTTCAATTGTTATGTGACAGTGGAAGTAATCCAAAAACAACCACTGAAGTGGGGCAAGCTGATTACTTTGTTACTTATCACCACTACTAGTAACAAGTTTTAGTTATGAATGATGCTTCTTTTACGTTATGTCGAAACAACGAATATATCTATTGCCAACCCGGATATTTTGCGACTTGTTCAACTTGTATGATTCATCACCGACTTAGCACCCTAATCTTAACCACGAACGGCAAACAATTATATAGTTGAATGCGAATTTTAAATGCTGCTAATCTCTTGAAACTTTATATGTTCCTGTCCTGGCAACTCTCTCAGTTCTGACATCCATTAGGTGTGCGTGAAGCCCTGACAGTCTAGGAAGGGATATTCATCGTCTGTTATATTAAAACATAATAGAGTATTTATATTTCATCACATGTAAGATTTTGTTAATGGATTCTGCATTTAATAATAATAATAATAATAATAATACAATACTGATACAAGCCTGCTCTTGGTATAAGAGAACCTGAAATTGATTGCGTTCAGGCTCTCGCGTGTGGCAGTGAATTATACGTAGTTATCAGGTCTGACAGCCCAGCAATTTCGGTTTTACTATTGTCATGAACTGGGCATTCAAATCAATGCTTTCCGACTGGTGGGTCACGAACGAACAGTGGTGAGTAGGGCAAGTTTTCGTTGCAGTCAAATCCTCGGAAAGATGCACTTATTTTTCATAAAAGTTTCATTCATTTTTCACCAAAGTAGCCCTAAAAAGCTGCTTTTATGGAAAAGTTCCTTGAAATTATTAGTTGTATGAGATACTCGAATCTATCCGTATCCCAGGCACTGTATCAAAACTCAGTCTTGGCGACATCAATGGCCTGAAAAAAATGACCCAGTGAATATATAATTTTCGGCGGTCCAGCCTGAACGTACGTCAAATGAGGAATGACCTCAAATTTAAACGACAGTGAAATAATCAAGCGATCTATTAACATATAGTGCCAAATATTTCCAGTAAAATTTTAATTGCATGAGAAAACTTGAAAAAAGTTGCATGAAAAATCGAAAAAACTTGCTAAAAGTTTCACGAAAAAGCTGCAAAAAGTTGCATGAAAAAAAATGAAGAAAGTTGCGACATGAGATTCCTCCAAACAGTTGAAAACGTCATACTACATAACTTCTGAGCAGGGATATCTAGACTAGACTAGACTAGACTATCTAGTCTAGATATTCCTGCTTCTGAGTATTGAGGAAGTTGCCGGAAGATGTAAAAAAGTTGCAAAGTTGCAAAAACTTGCCCTAGTGATGAGCAGGTCATGGTATGTTATGGTATGGAACGATATTTCGGTATGGAATATAGAAGACAGCAAGTATGGTACGGTAATGCAATTTTTAAAGTATGGTATGGAATGTTCTTTCCACACTTCCATACTTTTTCCATACTTTGGCAGTTTTGCCAGAATCATGACAATGATCCTCCTTTCGATTTGTCAAATTGATTGCATACCTTAGAAAATCGCTCACTGTCATGTTCATATCTCAAATTGCGATTTATCAATCACCCACCCCGGTCGACATCTATTTGAAGACAACAATGTTGCGCTACGCGCATATGTTGGAAGATAATATTAATAATGAATATTCAAATCAAATCAAATCTAAATATCATAAAGACGAATGATATTCGACCGCTGTCGGCCTGTCGCGTTACAACTTGCATTTCGCATATCGTAACTTCCAATCCGTAAACTACCAAAAAGGTAGTTTCAAGATCGTAGACTCTGAGAATGTAAAAGTTACATGAATATCATTATTTTTATTTGTTGAGCCTGGAAATAATTTTCTGCGCTTTGGTAGGATGATCATCACGCAATATATATTTGACATTACCATCAATGTAATTCAAAAATATGTAGCTACTGTCTTGGAGCGACGTTACATATGCCTCCAACACGCATTAAACTTCATGAAATTTTCTCTGCAGGGTTGTAACCAAAGTCGCTAAGCTCCAAGTCACAAGTCAATCTCACTTTTATAGTTTTGACTCGAGTCAAGTCGAGTCATTTTCAATTCACCACCGAGTCAAGTCCGAGTACATACGAAAGAGAACGGCAGATACAGAAACTGAAAGAAAGAGAGAAAATTGATTACGAAACAGCGAGAGCCAAAGTACAAGTCGAGAGTAGACCCACTACTACCCCTGAAAGTCCTTTGTACAGCGATATAACTCGAGTGCCAGATACGCTCCAAGACCTATCCCCAAAATCGAATGCTCGGAAACCTAAACCGCCCACCTATCCAATTCCAAACGCATGCAATTTAACGCAAGCCGAAAAAAGTACTGTCCCGCCTAGCAATGGATCGCAGATCCCAGAAGACTCGATATTATCACTGATGACTTCCCTCCACCCATTGGTAATGCTTGCATTCATATCTGAGATAATCAGAGTTACAATTATATCTTGCCAATCCAAAGAGGAGATAGACATATCCCATTTAATTTCATGTGCGGCTCAAAAATGGCTCGGCTTACCAATTGACAGTGAATCGCTGACATCCTTCATTAACGTTGTTAGCGATGGCAGTCAATAAAGGACTGTGTATATTACAATGGAACTGTCGCGGTATTTATCGGAAAATTCCAGAGTTCAAGCACTATTTATCAAAACTTCGGAAGCAACCAGACATTATTCTACTCCAAGAGACTCATCTAATACCCGAATACGTACCAAAATTTAATAGTTATCGTGTAATCAGACGAGACAACACAGTTCGCAGTGGAGGACTGGCAGTGATAATTAGTGATAAACTATCGTACAGAGAGATAAAACTTGATAGCCCATCGGGTGTCGAAACGTTATGCGTAAAAGTGGGAGAAATTACCATCTGTAATATTTACTGCCACCCAGATTCTACAATCACTCCAAATTACTTTGATTTCATAGGGAATCTGCGGAGTAAAGCGGTGATCTTAGGTGACCTCAACGCTCACCATTGGGCTTGGGGAGCTAACACGTCGAATGGAAGAGGACTACGATTGCATGATGTTATGGACAGATTTCACTTGGTATCTTTGAATTTAACCCATCCTACCCACTTGAATATTTCTAGTAACGCAGTAACAAGATGGTCCTTGATTGATCACTCAATAGCTTCGGCAGACATCGCGTCGAAATGCTCTACGCAAGTGACGATGGATCTACTAGGCAGTGATCACACTGTCATCTTCACGCACTATAACAATCAAGTCCCGAGGACATCAGGAGAACTCCCGCTGCGATGGAATCTTAATATAGCCGATTGGACTGAATTTGCACGATCTGCAGGTATGTCATTAGATGGCACTGTAGTCGAAGGAGATATAAATGACGTATTCAGCGAATTTAACCAGTGTGTTATAAACGCTGCAAGCAGAGCAATACCTATGAAACGAAATCACGCAAAGAATGCGATCCGCTGGTGGAACGAAGACTGTGCACGCGCTGTAAGGAGAAAGAAAGCTGCATTTCTCAAAATGAAACACACATTCGACATTGAAGATATCATAGAATTTAAACGTCGAAGATCGGAATGCAGAAAAACGATCCTAGCTACAAAACGAGAATCTTGGAGATCATTCTGCGACTCTTTGAATCATAGATCGAACTTGAAAAAAGTATGGAATGTCGTCCACTCCATGTCTGGTAAACATACCAACTTCAAAATGCCGAATTTGTCGGTGTCTGATCGCATAATCACCGACGATACCGACAAAGCAAATGTGATAGCTACTAAGTTTCAACAAGCGAGTAGTACATTGCAGTATTCGAATGCGGCTATGTTTAATAGACCTCAGCTGAATACAATACTGTTGGAAAATGCTGATAGATATGATAATCTGGAGATAAATGTCCCATTCACAATTTCAGAACTCAATGTAGCTCTGGCCACTAAGAAAAACTCCTCGCCCGGTGGAGATATGATGAACTACGCCATGTTCAAGCACCTGGATCCCGATAGTAAGTGCAAAATGTTGGAAATAATTAATTTCTCTTGGTTATCAGGACAAATACCAGAGACCTGGAAACACGCCATTATCGTACCAATACTAAAGAATTGTAAAGAGCCAAGTGATCCGAATTCTTATCGCCCAATCGCACTAACAAGTCATTTCTGCAAGGTCATGGAAACTATGATATCTAGTCGACTATCCTGGCATCTCGAAAGTAAGAAACTTCTTGATACATCACAATGCGGCTTTCGCCGCGGTAGACGTGCACTTGATCATGTTTTGGGTTTGCATGACTCCGTCAACAAAGCAATACACAATGGGCGATCAGCGATTGCAGTATTCCTTGATATCAAAAAAGCATACGATACCGTGTGGAGAGGAGCGGTTATCCACAAATTGTCAAACCTGGGTGTCAAGGGTAAAATGTTGCATTGGTTGCAAAATTTTTTAAATGATCGAACATTTCAAGTACGCATTGGAGCAGCTTTGTCCGACAAATTAGAATTGCAAAATGGTATTCAACAGGGAAGCGTGTTGAGCCCTCTTCTCTTTACAATAATGACTAACGATCTTCCGCAGATGGTGTCCACGAACATTGGATTATTTGCTGATGATATCGCTATATGGGAATCGGGGATGGATATTGAAAAGACTTCCTCTGAACTACAAACGGCACTAGACGCAATAAGTCGATGGTGCGATATTTGGGGATTTACCATCTCCAAGGAAAAAACAGTGGCTTTGCTTTTCACGAGAAAACGAAAAATAGTTTATCCTGATCTATTTTTAGGAAAAAACAAGATTTCCTATGAACGTACATACAAGTACCTGGGAGTTATTTTTGACGGACGACTCAACTACAAATCTCATATTGACTATATATCAGGCAAATGCAACAAACGCATGAACCTTCTCAAACTATTAACAGGGACGGATTGGGGCGCATCAACTCACACTCTACTAATACTCTACAGGACACTGATTAGATCTGTAATTGATTACGGAATAGAGGCATACTTCTTCGCTCCGCAGACGTATCTGAAAAAGATCAAGACAATCAACAACAAGGCATTACGACTGTGCAGTGGGGGTATGGTGAGTACGCCTATATGTGCAATTGAGGCAACCTGCAATGAAATGCCACTCGAGGTAAGGCACCTGTATCTGTGCCTAAAATACCGATTGAATCTATTGCACCAACGAGATCATCCTAACCGCGGCTTGACAGAGAACAGCTGGGAAGATATGTACACGCTATTGAATAACCGATTCAGAACTTTCAATTCCTTTACTAGAAGCTCGACACTCGACCAAAATGCGACCATCCGAGGAAACGAGACGTTATTAATTGCCCCTTGGACTATTCATCCTCCCGTAGTTGATTCAACCCTGTCGAGATCGTTATCCCGCGAGTCACCTTGCTACATGATAGCCATCGAAGTCAGGGAGTTTCTAGATGCTTACTACACTAACTCAGTGACTATATTCACAGATGGGTCGAAGACCGCGAATGGATCCGGATACTCGGTATATGTGCCAAGTATTGACCTGAGAATTGCTCACGCTGCTCACCGCAATTTCTCGTCATTTACAGCAGAATTATGTGCCATTAAATGTGCCTTGAATTGGATTGACCAAAACAACATTACTGACTCCATCATTTTAACAGATTGCCTAAGTGCTCTGCATTCCTTACACAATTTCCGTTCAGCTCGACACTTCATAATCAATGAAATCGTGGAAATAGGACATCGCTTGAAGAATAGAAGCATGTCAACTACAATTGCGTGGATACCCGGGCATTCCGGCGTCAGAGACAACGAAATTGCAGATCGACTTGCAAGAGAAGCCGCAAACATCGCAAATGAAATCACGACCTACGATTTACCACTAACAGACGCGACAACGTTAATGTTCCGCCATTGCAAGTCGATCTGGAATGGACAATACCAAAGTACTGACCAGGGAGCAACGTATCGACAATACCAGCCGACAATCGACACGACAATTCCAAGACAAGCCTCGAGAAAAAATGAATCTACGTTATTCCGGTTACGAACGGGACACTGCGGATTAAATGGACATCTCCACAGAATAGGGGTGTCTTCGACACCCTTGTGTGCCCATTGTGGAGTCATCGAAGACGTGCGCCATTTTTTGATGGATTGTCCGACACTAGAACAGCGCAGACAAATACTAAGAAACCGTGCGCATCGAAAGAGAATACCATTCGACTTGGAAAACTTATTGACAGACACCAATATATTACAACACGTAATCGATTTTGTAACATCATCGGGACGCCATATATAATTATTTATATTTGACTTCTGACTGAGAGTTTCATGTACTGTATTTGCAAGTTATGTTGTCACGTGGTGCAAAAGACCATGCTGTTATAAGCACCATAACATGCTTTTATTAATAAATAATAATAATAATAATAAAGTCCGAGTACAAGTCATCGAGCAGAGGTTCGAGTTCGAGTCATGGTTATGACCCGAGTCCAGGACTTAAGTCATTATGTTGCCTGCTCAGTTTCCACTTAGTCTTGTTAAACCCACTTTTATAACTCTGTTTGGTGATATGAAATGGTTCGCATTTATAATATACAATTTTACTCAATTTTAACAGTTTCTGGTCGCATTTTCAAGCACCAGACCAATAGACGAAATCCCAATAGGGCTGTTACTTACTGTTCTTCGAAATTACCATGAAATGTCGGTCTTGGCCGTCTGAGTCTCGAGAGATATGACTTGGTTCGAGTCATGCGCAATGAATTGAGTCCAAGTCGAGTCAATACACAGATTGAATCGAGTCGAGTCAAGTCATTTCCATAGTTTGAGAAAATGACTCGAGTCAAGTCGACTCATACAAAAATCTTGATTCGAGCCGGACTCGAGTCGAGTCACGAGTCATTACAACCCTGACGCTACCCGATGAGCTAATAGCCCTTTAGCGCGACGTCGTAAACGATGAGAAAGGTAATTGGTTGATTATGTTTGTGGTGGTAGCTTTTGCCTCAAAGAATCTTACAAGTGGTAGTATGGAGTGCCCGATAGCGAATTCAGCCTATATAGCCCCGTGCTTGTAAATGAAACTCGTATATTTAGCTGATTTTTCCCGCTAACGTAGAGTATATCAGGTCAACAGCCCTTTCAGTTACCAAATTCTACCATCAGACCCTACCATACGGGTGAAAAATTATCCTAATACACCAATCCATAGGAAATAGATCCCAGAGGGATGTAGTGGGGCCTGCTTTCGTGTACCGCCCCATTAAATCCCCAAAAGGTTGATACAGGTAAACACAACCCAGTGCAACCCCGAGACATATATCCATAAGGATTAGTGTATTTGACTCATTACAATTTGCTACCTGAAAGTTTCGTTTATGTGATTTACGGAGGACGCATACTCATAGCAGCGGTTAATCCGATTTAACTAGCCTACTTTCGCGACTTTCTCCAAATTACTGATAGACAATAATGGCACTGTAGACATAGAAATCATTGAAACTATGCATGTGGACTGTGGTCACTGTGATGCACGGGTTATTTCACGTAGTTCTTATGACACCTTAACTCATAAAAGTGATGCAGACTAACATTCAACTCTTTTCTACTTATCAAAATCTAAATTTTAAAAGTAAGTTCGCCTAGAGACTGCTCACGTAGAAGTGGAAGTAGTCAATAACATAACCTCTCGGGCAAATTGACAAAATCCACTCGGGTCCCTCGAAATAGTAGAAACACCTCCTTACTTCAACGCACTGAAATATGCGAAACATTTAAAACAGGATATAACATGGCTAACAAAATATCACATAATTCCTGATATCTACTGCTAGAGATGCGTATGTTATTTGCTCTCATTTAATTTATGATCACGTGACTATAGTGTTTTTGGGTAATCAGTTGGCAATTTAAGTGCTGTTCTTCGTTTGTACTTTGTAATTCTGATCAACAATGCTAATTATCCGCTTTTATTCGATTGGATTGTTCGATAACTGTTTACTTATTCAAACTCCATAGCTCCATACTGTGCAACTTTGCATTTATTCATAAGTTAAATACCGCAATAAATGATAAAACTGAAATACAAAAGAACAGTCGCACAGACTAGCTTAATCTCTATCACTCTAACAATTCATGCGATGTAGGTGCTATGTACGCGCACGCACAATGGCAACAGCAAGAAGCCTATATAAAAGCGTAATCGCTCATGCGATAGGTGAAATTATTAGAGATAGAGAGGCGATATTAGGAGATAATCACATACATAGGTATCAAAACTGGTATGGAAACAGTTACATAGCCAGCGGAATGCAAAGGCGTGAAAGTTGCTCCAAATTTTTGAATAGGACAATTGTGACGTCATTCATTTCACTACCTCCTGATAAATATTTGTGACTTGACTTCAATATATTAAAGAATATCACCCCGAGAAGTTTTGTTATGCTTATCTATGTTATGCTGCTATGCTTATCTATGTAAGTCCTACATCTAAGCATAGGCGATTTATTGATAGAAAACTACCCAAAGTGAAATCGCCCGCTACTTTCACCCGAAGCTAGCTGTTGAAAACTAGAAGTCAT
This sequence comes from Botryllus schlosseri, assembly GCF_051294905.1. NCBI lineage: Eukaryota > Metazoa > Chordata > Ascidiacea > Stolidobranchia > Styelidae > Botryllus > Botryllus schlosseri. The sequence goes on from NC_137245.1 coordinate 4,453,678, forward strand.
ACAAGTTGAAAGGTTTGTCTGCCCATCTTTAATGTTATTGTTGTTCCAGATTAAAAGCTTTCTAAATCTCGATTTCACAGATGTACGTAAATTTCCTTGCGCAATTTATGTCATTGAGAAGTAGTTTCTCAGCATCTCGAGATAAACTCGAAATATGTGCGCAATCCTCTTGTCCATCCAGATCGTTGGGCTCGTTTTGAGCCCACTCTGTGGTGATGTTTTCCATCACTCCCCCATCCGACCAGATCCAGTCTCCCTCTGTTTGAAGATCATCAAATCCTATCCACGCTCCTCGACATTTGTTCTTTAGTATATTTCTGAAGAAGGAACCATCAGTTATTTACATCGTGACCAGGGTATGTTATTATTCTCTTGTCCCGTCCCGGAACTATATATGGGGACGAATGTATTTAGCTGGTATACAACTTATTGATGCGATACATGAATGTCTGTGGTTAGGGACATATAGCCTAAGTAGTGTATTCGGGCCTTCACACAGCGCTTTCCCTACCATCGATGATTGACAGGGATTTTCAGTTACCGAATATTCACGTTTAATGGCTAATTTAATGTACGTTATTGTATTAGTTGAATCGAAACTTTTATGCAAAGACCGACAACGTTGTGCGAAGAGATTATATTACCTGCGGCTTGGGCTCCATTTGTATACTTGTAAACATTTGTAAACAACAGTATTTAATTCACAAAAAATAGTACGTTTCTGCTAGGCTACCCCACGGGAGTCAATTACATCTGATTATCAGGAATGTTCGAATAGCAAACTATAAATGATTCATCAACAATCACGAAGCAGTATCATGCGCTATACAATATTGATGGTGTGGACCTCTCAAAGGTTCGGGTTCGTGTGAACGCGAACCTTTTTGAAAGGTTCTGTGTGAACACGAACGTGAACCTCGTGACGTCATATTGCTAATTCCAACCCTATCTTTCAATGAAGTGATAGCCTATATCAGTGCTCTTCAACCGGGGTTGTCGTACACCCTAGGGTGTACCAGAATTTGCAAAGGGTGTACCACTCGGATGGGGTGTACAGGGGTGTACCAGATCCGAATTACAATGAGCCGATGGCTAGCTATCACAAAGGCAGGTTTATGGGTCAGTACAGGTTGACGCACAGGTAAATGAGCAATATGGCAGACTTGGACAACTAGAAAATTTTCAGCTTTTCCAAATTAGATTAGCTTTGGAATTAGAGCTGAACATTTTTTCCAGATTAGATTAGAATTAGAATTAGAGCTACACAATTTCTCCAAATTAGATTAGAATTAGAATTAGAGCTACACAGCTTTTTCCAAATTAGATTGAAATTAGAATTAAAGCTACTCGGTTCTTTTCCAAATTAGATTAGAATTAGAATTAGAATTACTGAATTCGCAAAAACTTTGACATTGAATGAAATTTAGAATGAGAAATAGAATTACCGCCAAATCGAGTTCAGTTCATATCGAATCGCAGTGCATTCTCGCGAACATGAGAATGGTTAACGTCTTAACACCAAGCTTGTCTCCTTCTGCACTATACCAGAGGTCAACAACATGCGGCCGGTGATATGATTTGTGATTTTGGAAGAACGCGAAGTAAAGCATTTGAAATGCTGAAATTGATTTGAAAGCGTGGTCACTGCTGGTCACTGGTCAGGCATCGTACGCAGCTCATAGCTCAAAATATAATGAGGTTTATGATCATGATATTTCTTGTTGTATTTGTACTACTCAATAAAATATTACTTCTTTTGTGGTAGCCATGACCATCGCTTATGTAAGTGAGCATGGCGTTGCACTAACGTTTTAAAAAAAAAGCACTTTACCAAATGTGTGGCCTATTTTGTCTCGATATCGCATTCTTGCGACGACGGCCTCTAGAAAGTTTTAAAAAGTGACCCGCAATTTTTTGAGTTGGCGACCCCTGCACTTTTGAGTTCTCCTGTATGGCTGAAAACTATTTCCGGCGGAGCTGATGTTCCAGTCCTGTCTCGAGCAGCAGCCTTGAGATGAGGAAAACGATTTTCTCTTTTCCAGCAACTCAAAACATGCCATGTCCATGCTCTCACTCTCTGCTTCGAAATATTTTTCCACTTCCACTTGTGATCGAAACTAGAATGTTGTTCGCAGACTACAAGCTACTATGCCAACATTGCTATCTTTTGTCGCAATTACTACCATGCCTGTACATTGTAAGTAATGCGATGGCGGTTTGGCACTGGATTTTTTTGCGCGAGTGAGATATTCTTGTTAATTCGCTGGAAAATGCCTCGGACAAAGAGGCGTTTTCAGGAAAACAATAAATTAGATTAGAATTAAAATTAAAGCATAAGAACAAGTTACAAATTCGATTAGAATTAGAACTAGAGCATAAGAGGATTTCACAAATTAGATTGGAATTAGAATTAGAACATAATAGCATTTCACAAATTAGATTAGAATTAGAATACTGGCATTTCGCTCTAATTTAGTGAAATTAAACAACTAGAATTATCTAGTTCTCCAAGTCTGCAATATGGTACGATGTTATCTCAAGTGTATACTGTACACCGCTTGATTGTGATGTCATAAGCAAATATTTCTTGTATTCGTTTAGCCGTCGGCAATAGACCAATGGTTCCGTTTGGTGTTGGATAGTATGCAGTTAACATACAGGTGTTCAGCTAGTCATTTGTATTTTAGTGATTTTTGAGGAAACCACCGCCATAGCTCAGACTTTTTGAAACTGTACTTCTTACCCGACGTTAATAAATACCGCGGTGCACATAAATGAAGTGACGTAGCCAGCCAGGGTCGAAACAGCTTCCATGTTGAAATCGAAACCCTTTTGTTTTAAAATGGCCATTGTATGTCCAATATTTCGCCATACATTTGCAATTTAGTATTTTGGTATTAGTGATGTAAATTAGCGACAATAGACTGTGTATAGCGGCATACGATCTGCGAAGTTACTGACATCTCTTGCAGCCCATGTGCTACTATCGACTGTGTGTGGGTCAGGCCTGATACGCAGTAGGCTGGTGCGCCTGCTATCATCGCTGATCTGAATTACCGCTTCTGCAGCAGTAGCTTTACCTACTCTCTCCCCAATACTGTTACATTTAGGTTGACTATCGTTCTTAATGTCATGCTGTTTTTGCTCTGACACGAAATATATTCCAATTTGCGTGGTTGGTGGCCTAACTGGCTGCGAATAGACTCTGTTGTGACCAAATACTATTTTATTCGAATCCAAATTTTTTGACGGCAATAACTCCGCTTCTACTGGTCGGAATTGAACCAAATTTGAAGAACATCGTTTTTATAGACAACCTAATACTTTCATGGGGTAAACAGAAAAAAATCAAATTTATCGTTATTTATTTTCATATAATAAATAGAAACTTTCTTCTCCCGTAGCAAGGCGGCTACTGGTTGGAATTGAACCAAATTTGGTGTGTAGGCTTAAGTTAGGTAAACTAACAATTTTATCAAGTAGCCAGTACGATTTGATAAAAAAAGTCATTTTTGAAGACCCCTAATGAACAGGGGTGTACGAGTTTTGAGCAAATGTTAAAAGGGTGTACAACGTCGAAAAAGGTTGAAGAGCACTGGCCTATATTAATGTACAGTGTACACGATACCTAGCGAAGACTCGGGCCACATAATGTCACATTGCCGAAGTACATATTCGCGTTTTAAACGTCGCTAAATGTATCAACCGCTGCTATCAAACGATATAATAATCTCATAAAATCAGTACATTCCGTCGCTTTGCCAACAATTTCGACTAAAACTTAGCAGGGAATATAAGCTTACGCCTTAACGGTCTTAGCCAGACCGGACAATGTGTTCGGAGTTCGAGTATTGCTACATTGATATTGAGCAGAGTGTGAAACGGGTTTCTACTTTCTATACTCGCTACCGATAGCATAATAAACAACAAGTTAAATAGCAGTATAGCCAGCACCTTAATCGCACGAATTTGGTTTTAATGATACAGTAAAGATATGAAGTCAAGATTGACCCCCTACGCCCGCTCGATTTTTACATCAGAAAACGATATCAATGTCATTGATTGGTTAAATAAGAATCATTCGCTGACTACGTATAGCGCTCGTGATGTTGTGTGATTGCGGGTCGAGCTCACAGCAAAGAGTCACTAAATATTCACAAACTGAAAGCTGGATATTTCGAGAAATTTTTTGTAACAAAAAACAAGTAAAACTTTTAAGGTTGTCAAGTTGCATGCTCGTTTAGTGTTTATTTCTTATGCTGCCACCGCCATGCATATAGAGTGACCCGCAGTTGATATGCAATAAATGTGAACCAGAAGATCTTATAATGAAGTGCAAATTACAATTTATCGAAAAGGTTCACAGTGCAGAACCTACCAAGGTTCCGGTGTGAACGCGAACCTCTAAATTTCCGAGGTTCACACACAGAACGCGAACGCGAACCTAACGTTCACACCATCCATACAATATATAGAATAGCTTAATAAAGGTATTCTTTGATACGACAAATACAATTTTTAACACAATTTACATCGTAAAGGGTTTTTATTAGATCTGGAAAAATGACCCTGATATCTCCAAAACTTAAAAGAGAGCGTTTGCTTCTGTCTATATATCAGTTGATCTCAACCTTTTTAACAACGTGGCCCCTTTGAAAATGTTACAGAATTATAGGAACACTCTATTTTTCAACCTTTTGAAAAATTAAGAAGCATTATTGCAATTGAATAACAGGTTTATACACTAGTCTAGTGATTATAAGGCCACGACCTAAATCTGAGTTTAGTGGTTATCTCGCGACGCAAGCCTCACACATCAAAAAGAACGCATTTTTAATATTTGTATGCTACGTTTTACGGGCGTGTATGAAATAACGAGCTCGCTGACGACAGTGTTACGAAACGCAGCTTGATGGAAAAATTATTTCGCACACTAATTCAAATTGGGAGGAAGGATCTGTGCCGGTGTCGACCATTTCGACGACCTGACATATTAGTATCCAAGGTTTTGGTCAACAAGCGGCGGTCTATTTTCGCCAAGGTTTTATCGGTGCGGATCTTGTTGGTACCGGACATTTCCCCATCCATTCGTTGGCCAAAACTTCTTGTTTTATGCGTTCCGGCACGGAAGGGGTTGGCCTCGAAATAAATGTGTCTCATAGTCCCACACCAGGGTTATGCACACCCCTACTACACTTTAAAGCCTGCGAACGGTGTCCGACGGTGTTTTTCAAAGAAAGCAGTGTCGGATAAGAGTGATGCTAAATTCAAACCAATTTGTGTGATACAGAGGTCGACACATTTTCACGATCATGCCGTAGTGTTACAAGTTTTCTGCGTGTCTGGTTAATATCTTATAGTACCCAATGCAGAGACTTCGAATCTACAAACTAGTATATCGCAGCTGTAATAAATTCAACAAATATTACATACATATTTAGAAAACTATCGCTCTGGTGCAGTCGCCACCCATAATTTAAGAACCCCTGCTCTAGTCAGCAGTGCTCAACATAAAACACATTGTTGCTTGCACACTCATCATGCTTCCTTCGTTTAGCAGGAGTGGATCCATTGAGCAGATTTAAAATACAAACTATTACAATAATACTAACTCTAAAAGTATAACAAAGAAAGTTGACTCAAGATCAAGACGCAACTTGTTGAATAACAAAAACATGAATAACAACAGACATAAACTAATATTTAATGGAACTACTGGTACAGCACTGTACCAGTAGTTCCATTAAATTTTAGTTTCTGTCTGTTGTTATTCATTTTTATTAAATCCCCATCTGAAAAAAGGTCATGCCATCCAGGTTTGAAGCACCTACCATGTGTCATCCTTTAGATATGATACACGTCTAATCGGCTTCAGTCCAATGCAGACTTTGCGGGTCCTCGGACATTTTTATTAGGTAACCTGAACTGACATCATTGGCAAACCGAAATGTCACAGACACAAATAATGTTTCCTCTAATATTCGCGAATCTGCACGCACTCACCAACTCACTGCGTGGCCCCTTGTACAAAAGTTCGTAACGACTAACAAAAGTCATCCCTTCGGCTTTTTGTGTACAGCTTAGATTTTCTGTGCGCAGAGACCGTGGCAGCAATGCACAATCGTGCACGCGCGCAGCTTATAGGGAACATTGGACACAAATGAAATTGGTGTTCGGCATTTTCGTGTTGATATGAAAAAAATGCTTGTCTCAGTCCAACTGCAATTTGGCTCTACCGCTTACCCAACACCCTTTGCCGGAGGCTTATGCTACCGTTAAGCGTATTACTAGATTTTAATCACCTCTTCATTGCTACGGTTAGTTATAGACCTACACTCACAATTCTGAGCTGCTACACACCCGCTACAAGCATCATGTGCAGTACTTATATGGAGTTAGTATGCTCTGTATCCCCTGACATTAATTACCCAACCATATAGCTGTCACGACCCCAATTTGGGACGTCCTAGTCCAGGGGTCACCAAACCCAGGCATGCGTACCATTTTTGGCACGCGAGATGATTTTTCATGGCACGCCAAATGATTTCACGCAAACGACATATTGAGACCATGTTTTTGCAAAAAGTGTAACACAATTTGCAAAATGTACAAAGCTCGTAGACGTTCAAAAATTATTTAGTAAATCCTCATAAAATGGAGTCGTTTAGGGCTGATTTCACTTATATTGAAATTACTTTCCGCGCTTCGCGCGATTTATTGGAACCTGATGTCTTGATTATAATGTGGGAACCCCCATAAATAAATATATGTGTAGATAGAAAGTGTTTTTAAAAGATCTGCATAATGTGCAGAAATGAGCCAACCATTTTAGCAGTTATGAAAAAAATGTCAACCGAATATCGTATGAAACCATTTGGATGCTTTAGTCTGGGAGTGTTCACTGTGCAGCCTACGGGAGCGCAACTTATGAACCGGCATTCTGGCGCTGGGCATTTTCACGCTATAGATGATACGACCCGGACATAAAGTTTCGGACAACATACGACCATGCGACTCCCGTGCGGCGTATCATTGGCAGCGATAAACCTTGAAACTAAATAACCGCCGTATGCCCATCAAAACGTTTGACATTGATATGACCAGTGAACATTGGCGGCGAAAGCGCCGAACTGACCAGCCCCGAACAGTCCAGTGCCCGCAGCTTGAGTCGCACGTATCGAATGAGACCCACCGAGGAAAATGATGTGTCCCGTGTCGAAATGCGAATTTGTTATTGTGTTCGTAGACGGCGATATTCTTTTAGTTTCGTCTGGTGTGCAAGCGATTCCAATATATCTGGACGAGCAACGACAACTTTCACCGCTTTACCGCGACCCTTGCAGACAAATCTAGTGTCAAAACAACCTTAATGTGACACCAAAGCGACTTGAATGATACAGGGTTGGGCACATTTTCCATCATCATCAGACCATATCACCGTAACAACACTGATTGGCCTGTCACTTAATGTATATGGTACCGAACACAGTGGACTTGGACAGCGTACATGTAGGCGACAGGTTGGGTACAGTAGCGACCAAAATGCGTTCCGTTCGCGACTAATAATTCAAGAATCACTGGCGTAACGGATGCCGTTGCCATCTGCAGAAAAACGGTACGTGGTATTCTTTGCTTGAAACGTTCAATATTATTAAATTGAATGTTTGGCACGCAAGTTAGTAAAAATTTGACATGTTTTGATTATTTGGCACGCTGCACACAAAAGGTTGCCGGCCCATGTCCTAGTCTGTACCATATTGAAACTCAGGAATTTCAGAAGACATTTTCCTGGTTATGTTTTACATGAAATAGCTCCGTTAGTTGCCAAAATGTACAAGGATAATTCAAGGATAATTGGTAAAAGACTAAGCACCCAAAGTTCCACATATATATAGCTAACACTAGGCCCTACTGAAGCTTACTTTGCAACCATTGGAACTCTAAGTACTTTTGATGCCAGTCTTCCCCAGTAATTCTGACAATCGCTATATGCGGTGGAATAGTTGGCATTGACGTCGGCAAAGCATTTGTAGAACAAGTGCCCCGACCTGATCCATCCCAACGAGGAATAAAGCGGAGACACGCCATCAACAATGTTAGCTTGAATCTGAAGGAAACGAACGGAATAAATATAGATAAAACGTTGATATTCATTCAATGACTAATATAAGGCCATAGCGAAGCATCGTTAACAACGAGTAGCGGACCCGGCCTTATACATAGGGCTGGACAAAATGATTTCATTTTTATATTCCGAAAACTCATGAACAATTTTCATTTGGTTATTAAGGTCCGCATCGGATTTCGCGTACAGTTTCAGATCATCAAAGAACAAAAGGTTATGAATCTTTTGGCCTTCAGAGTTTGTTGCTTTTTCCATCTCGTATCCTGTTTCATTTTTTCTCAGCAACTCACTGAGTGGAGCTAACCCAAGGGTGGACAAACTACGGCCCACGACAACAGTTTGCGCAGCCCGCGACGGCATCGAGAAACGTGTTAGAAATATTGATACGAAAGTGCAGCAACAAACCAAATAACTAGAGTGACTTGATTGAACTTTTCTAAATACATTTTATGATGAAGTTGATCAAGTTATAGTCTTAATGTTGCATTTTCCTATTTTGTTGTTAGTACTATAGTCCAACCTAGGAGCCTGCACGCATTTTGAAACTCTTCGGTTGCTAAATTTCCAATACAATCAAAACGAAAATGAGTGAGTTCGGATCACAATTGTGATTTTAGAGAAGAGCTTTCAGTGCTGTACTTGGAAAAAACGATTCGTGCGTGTGTTATGTAGATTCGTCCTCTATATGCGCACTTAGTTGCAAATCTTTCATAACTATCGGTCTTTACTCATCCACAATGAGTAGTCCAAAGCAATACAAAAAGCGGAAAGTTGAACATGAATGCTGCTGCAATCAATAACGAATCAGGTTATAGGTGGGCCTACTAAATACGAATTACTTGTAGAGGTGGTCAAAGTAGTCAAGAAAGCAACTCAAGTAGAAGTAGAAGTAGCGACGAAAAAATCTACTCAAGTCCGAGTAGAAGTACTTCCCACACAAGCAACCTCAAACTACTTGAAGTAGATGTAGAATTGACTGATGTGACAGTATGGTTATATGAGGTATAATAGTCTCTGCAATTAGAACTCAGACGAGTAGTTGTCCTGACGTAGGCTGCACTCTGTCTGTACTTAACTGAGAGATAGAACGTCCTCTTCGACCGCTGTCGTATCGTGAACTCTTCAGACGAATATATTGTTCAACACAGTCTATTTATTGTACGTAATTTCAGTAGGTTTAGCATGAATCTCCTCGAAATTGCTATCGCACGAGTTTATAAATGGTCGATATTATCGTAATAGGAAATTACGTCACTTACGCATAAGGCGTGCAATACACTGTTGTGACACGCCCAAGACACACCGTTACACCATCCCCCCTTTGAGGGAGCGGACATGCAATGAGCGGAAGTAATTAGAACGAAGGTGTCACAACAGTAATACACTAGCCTAACAAAACCACTTATCAAACAAGTCCAGACGCTAATTTACGAGAGAGATGAACAAGTTTTCTACAGCTTTTATAATATACAAGTTAGCCTATCAGATCACAATACAATCCAGCTTACTGAACAAGAAATAGTAATCCAACACTACGAAAAATCCAGATTAACACACTAGAATAGGTAGCCTACAACTAACTACATTAAGCCTAACACAAAAAAATTATACACAATTTACATCTCAGTAGGCTCGCTCAAGTGTTACACACCAGCCAAGTCTGAGAGGCTATCCAACTTTAACAACAGTCCATGACCACTCTTATATACAATGTGGTCGTTACATACGACAATTGTACTTCGCTAGTACAATTTAGGTTTGATAGAATCGACGTCTATCTAAACCAAAAACGCGTGTGCGGTGCTCCTCCGTTTACTCACACGTGGCAGGGCGGATGCCTGAATTCATCGGCGAAACAGGTCTTACTATGGCCGGGGGTTTCTTCTCTGGGGGCGGCGATACTCGCGAAGCCGACGTTGAATCGTGACGGGTCGGAACGGTATCAGGCATTCGATCGTGTACCAGTGAGGAAGGTACTATTTGATCCCCCTGGTTGACATCCAGGGAGACTTGGGGCGAGAGCTGTGCACCATCGGTCAGTTCGGTTACCGTTTCTTCGTGCTGCAAAAGCGGCTGTTCGGTACCAATATCGACAGTATGACATCTGGTGCTGGCATCCGAGACATTCCCGTCATTCAGATCCCCCGGCATATTTCCGTCCGTATCGATCGATCGCAATTCAATGTTCCGATCAGAGGGTACGCCACGTGTTTCCACCGGAGCACCGCTTCCCGCGCGTTTCGAAAATCGCTGTCGCAACGTGTTCACCGGTCCTGAAATAGACTTCAACACGGCAGTACGTCTGTCATGAAAGGACTTACGCTTTACAGCACGTTTCGAACAAAATAATTTACAACTTAAATACAATCCCCAGATCATAGCGTTCAACAGACAAAAAATCAAAATGTACTGGACAATTGGGCTCGTTACACTAGCCAAAATGTACAAGATGCTGCCCCTAAAAGCTTCATAAACAATCTTAACTGGCAGTGAAGGGTCGGCGTCGACGTGATCGCCGATTATACTACGATTAGCTAAGTGGGAGGCCGATAATTCACGCAATTTTTGAACTAACAACATGCTATGGGACATATGAGCCAACACACTGTCATAATCCGTACCAAGTGAAGGGTCTATTTTACTGAAAATATCTAAAAACGTTTCAGTTAGATTCACCGGATGTGTCGATTCTATAACACTATCTAACCCGTCATGCATTGAGAATTTTAACTCAGTAACCGACGCGTTCCGCGAAATTAACAAGCCATTTTGAAATTTGAAAAATGACTTCCCTACTTTAAAAATTTTCGTCGTGTTTTTCGAGCCGAGATCTAAAGTTACCGGACCCAAGTATGCCGTTCCATTATCTACTAAGGTGGCCATTCGTGATAAGTTTAGGCCGAACCTTACAATTGGTCGCGCAGATAGTCTACCGCCTGGCAAGAACAAATTATCCTGTACTACGACAGTCTGTCTAAAACATTGTTCAGCCTGTATTACATCGCCTGCTTGACGAAACCGGGGGCGCCCTTTGGTTGGCGTCAAGTATAATGCGGCGTTCGTATTGAGCGGTATCAGCGACTTTTGGATTGCAAACATCTGTTGCTCAGCGTTACATTCAAATGCGTTCAAATTGGACACCAGACTTCGGTACCGAAAATCAGATTGATCTTTTACCTCTTGTATAGTTGCAAGGAGTAGGCGCATGCTTGGAGTTGTACGATTAGAACTTGCGGCCGGCTGCCCAATCGATAACCTTCGCATATCTCCATCTTTACAACGTTTCGGTACGACGAAAAAATCGTTGACGAGACATATGATCGGGGTTTTCCTGATACATCTCGTGGTCTCCGATTGACACGATTTCCGTGACCTAAAACTCAGTCCCAATGTCGGCATTTCAATTCTTGTCGCATATGGATAACGCTGTCCATAATGGATCACAACTCGTGAATTCTTTCCTATCAGCACTGTTGGGCAACGGTATCTAGTCAATGCGCCGGAATCCCAAACTACAGTGGCCAATTGGTTACGGCAATGCCCTTTATTGGGGGCACATTGTGACAAATCAGTCTGGTCAGATCTCAAGGCCACATTCAGAGTGTCATATACAATATCTACGTCGTGAAAAATCAAATTTCGCAGATACCCTTCGTCTGTCGTTGGCCATGTCCACTCTACGTGCAAGGAAGTAACGGTGTGTCTTGGGCGTGTCACAACAGTGTATTGCACGCCTTATGCGTAAGTGACGTAATTTCCTATTACGATAATATCGACCATTTATAAACTCGTGCGATAGCAATTTCGAGGAGATTCATGCTAAACCTACTGAAATTACGTACAATAAATAGACTGTGTTGAACAATATATTCGTCTGAAGAGTTCACGATACGACAGCGGTCGAAGAGGACGTTCTATCTCTCAGTTAAGTACAGACAGAGTGCAGCCTACGTCAGGACAACTACTCGTCTGAGTTCTAATTGCAGAGACTATTATACCTCATATAACCATACTGTCACATGGTGCTTTGAACGAGATTATTTGGATATATCGCCAGCACAGACTCGATACGTATTACCATCAAGAAACGCTTAACTTCGCAACTCAGGTGACGTGTTCTTTATTCCGTTCTGGTATATAGACTTCATACGGCAGTCCCTAGTTGATTGTGCATGCTACATATAATTATTGTGTGCATATATTGTTGTTATTGTGTATGATTTATTATCTGTGTAGACTAGGATATTTTACAATCCTGAGATGGCTAGCGCAAACGCAGATACTACAATTAAGTCTGATGAGGACCCACCTCACTCTGAGGACAGTAACGCCAAAATTGTTTCACAGGAAACTGTGATACCCGGTACTTCTGATCAGAGTATAGATGCTGTTCCTCCTAGCATAAAAAATGAAACCAAATCTGAAATTCACGGTGGTGCTCGTCGTAAACAGCCGGAAACAGATAGTGCGTCTGTATTGTCGGGTCACGCCGCTGGCCCGATAGGTGGTACTAGACCAGGTGATTCCTCAAGGTCGAGTTTCGAGAATGAATCGGAGATTGATTTGAATACTGGCATTATTCCACGTGGAGATCGAGACGTGGTCAATCGTGTGGTTTTAAGCGATATAGCTCTTCCGCCAAGACCAATATTGGGAGATTTGACTAATGTAACTCACAGAAGACCGACCAGGCAGATAGCGCCGTCGGCTAATACAATCCGCGATCCTTCAGGGGATATGGCCCCTAATGCCATTTTTGATACAAGAGTTGACCAGCGTTTCGCGGACCATGTTGCAGTTCCTAGTTTGGACGCCGTACCGCATAATATAACGCAGCAGAACGTGGTTCGTGAACAATTTCCGGTGCATAATATAGAGTCGCGATCGGTTGGGCCCAGTCAAGCGCAACCACCAAATTCGACAGACGCCGTTATATTACCGCAGCAGAATAGGAATTTTGAACCAATTCCCTTGACGGCTCAGGAACGGGAATTACAGCGTCAAATGCATCAAGTTGTGAATAAACTGAAAAAAGTCACATTCGAAACACGTTATCCTGAGCAATTCTTTGAACAAGCAGAAGTAATGTTCGATACGTTTCGTATAACTTCTAATCAGGCACGAACAACGTTTGTTATGCTCAACATTGGCCAAGGCATCATTAAACAGACATTCAATGGCCGACTAGACACGAAACACGTGAATAGTTACGAGAAGGCCAAGAGCGCTTTGCTTCAGCGGTATATGCCACAATCAAAAAAATTGGCCAATAATTTTGCAGCCATTATGGCGTTGGTTAAGAAAGGTGGATGGACGCCTGAGCAAGCTTTCGATTACACCAACGAGTACATGTCCGGGCAGGTGGACTGTGAGGCCAACAGACGATCATGGCGATCTATCTTTATCCAAATGTTGGATCTTAGGTTGAGACCATCGCTAGTAACTCAAGGTGATGACGTTGATACACACGAATTATTGACGATTGCTCAGCGCGCGGATGAAAGCCTTCCGACCGGCACTGGTTATGTCAATGCAGTTCATTCAAACCTTTCACCGTTGGCCCCAGCATTTGTAGCGTCGGACCGTGTTAATGCAGTGAACAAACAGGCCTGGGAACCTAGGAATAAATGTGATCATTCCGAGGGTATTCGTAAAATGTTTGAAGATCTACGGTCGGAATTTCGTGAAGTATTGAAAGTGAACAGTAATCAATCCAATTCGCGTTACAATGACAGTAAGAAGCCGAACAAAAGAAATGACTCTAGGGCAGGGGTTGAGAAATCCAAGGTTGAACACCCGTATTGCTGGTTCCATTTTCGATACGGTCGAAAAGCCACTAAATGCACGGCCCCATCATGCACCTGGGAAAAGGATAATGGCCCCTCTGACGCGACTATTAAGAGTCAGAATTTTCAATAAGGGGTGACAAGCTTGAAAATATGCCTGTAATAAATGAAGTAAAGCTTGAGAACCCCCCTTCATTCACTGGATCGAATCTTTTGTTTTTGTGCGATTTGCTTACTAAATGTGTGTTGTTGGTGGATTCGGGCAGCGAACGCTGCTTTAAGAAAATGATGGATTGCGCGTCTGTTAAGCCTACGGTCGCCTTCAGATGTCCCAACAATACAAGGTTATTCGGCTTTGGCACAGAATACATTTCATTGACTTTTGGTTCTGACTTCACGTACACCTTCCCGTTTGAGAAAGCTGAGGTTCCGTATGACATCATAGGAGCTGATTTTATCAAACATTTCGGTTGGGTTATTGATATGAAAAATCAGACCATTTCTGACGAGGAACGTAACCTAACTTTGACGGCTACGTCTAGCATTACAGCGGCAGGATTAGCCTCGAACCTGACCATTGAACGCGAGAATGAGAAGCTCACCGCGTTGTTGTCGCGATATCAAGTCCTTTTTGATACTAACTTGAATCGTCCGCCGCTAGAAGGATATGAATTTGACATTTGCCTCAAACCGGGGGCGCCGATCATCAAATTGCCGGCACGCAAAATACCGCTTCACTATCGCGATCAAGTAAAGGAGAAATTGAAACTTTGGCTAGATCGTGGTTGGATTGTCGAAAGTACCTCGCCTTATTCTAGCCCAGCGCACATTGTCGCAAAGAAAAATAAAGCAGAGTGTCGTATATGCTTTGATTATCGTGCGATTAATGAATGGACAGTAAAGACTGCATATCCTATCAGTTATCTCCGCGATTTTACGAATGAGTTGTACGGCTGTTCCATATTTTCGGCCATTGACATCAAGGACGGTTACTATATCATTAAGATGAGCGACAGGGCATCAGAGATTGCTGCTTTTGCGGTAGGTTCTGCCGTATATGCCCCTAAACGCATGTCGATGGGGACCAGTTGTAGTCCTAACTTCTTCAGCTTTTGTTTGAGACAGTTATTCCATGATGTGAAGGATACTTTCGTGTTCCTGGACGACATACTCGTAGGATCTTGCGATTGGGACCATCATCTTGGCACATTGACTGAAGTTTTCTCAATTATGGAACGGGTAGGCATTCCTATCAATGCGGAAAAATGTCAATTTGGCCTGAGTTCAGTGGAATTCTTGGGCCATTTGGTGACACCTGAGGGCATATTGCCGACTAATGACAAATCTGCGGCAATCAGGGACTTTGCTCGCCCCGAACGGTTAAAAGGGCTGAGACGGTTTTGTGGAATGGCAGCATTTTACCATCGTTTAATTCCTAGGTTTGCCGAAGCAGCACAACCTATGTATGACCTGATATCTTCTTGCACGAAGAAGGACGAGCGGTTAAAATGGACGACAGCATCAGAGACCAGCTTCCAGACCATCAAAGCGCTGCTTGCCGAGACGACCGCGCTAGCACACCCGAATAAAAATGCAAGGTTAGCGTTATACACTGACGCTTCGCTGACGGCCATGGCGGCCGCATTGCATCAATATGAACCTGACGGTAAGCTCGTACCCCTGGGCTTTTTCTCCAAAGCCTTTCGAGCGAATCAGAAGTTTTATGACATTTTTGACAAGGAATTACTGGCATGTAAAAATGGCGTGGTGCATTTTAATACGTTTTTGCGCGGAAGGGAGTTTGATCTTTTTGTGGATTCGAAGTCGCTGTTCCAGACACTAACTTCGAGCACGTGTGATTTGAAACTAGCACGTCAAAATAGATACCGCTGCATCATATTGGACTATCATCCATGTTTAAAATTACTTGCGGGTGCGGAGAACACGGTCGCAGATTGTTTATCACGACCAGAGTTAATGCTTGATAAATTGATCTCCATTGATGACACGCAGAGTGACGATGAACATGAATTACCAAATGAGCCATACCCTTGCATTAACAACGTGATTCTTGACCATGCCGATATAGTTTCGACAGGCGAAATAGCACGAGCGCAGGAAGACGACGGGGAGCTGAAAGCCTTGATTGACGCGCCGCCGGAAACGTCTATTGGATTGGTAAAACGCAGATTTGATGAACATCACATTTGGTGCAGAATATCGGATAGGGAAAGGCCTAGGCCGTATATTGCCGCCAGTCTGAGACGTCGTATTTTCAAAATGATTCATAATCTTTCTCACCCAGGAATGAAATCCACAGCAGAGCTGATCAGCCGTTCTCATTTCTGGCCGGACATGCGGAAGCAGATAGCATCGTGGGCAAAACAATGCCACAACTGCCAAGCTTGCAAGATCACGATTCACAACAGACCACAGCTGACGAACTTGCCAATTCCGCATAAAAGATGGATGAGCGTGAATATTGACGTCGCAGGACCGTTGCCTCAATGCAGGGGATACCGTTACGTGCTTGTCGTGGTGTGCAGATTTACAAGGTTCATGACTGCTGTGCCAATGATCACGTGTGACGCAGCAAGCGTAAGTGATGCTTTTCTGTGGGGGTATGCTAGTATGTTTGGCTCGCCTAAAGTGGCTATTTGTGATCAAGCAAGCTACTTCCGATCTGTTACATTCACTGCCCTAATGCAGGAGATTGGCACCGATTTACAATTCTCTATTCCGTACTGTGCCAGGACAACTACTCGTCTGAGTTCTAATTGCAGAGACTATTATACCTCATATACCTTGAAATCTACTCAAGTAAGTAAGTAGTCGTGAAAACGATCGTAATTCGTTCACATGGATTTACGAAAGGTGCAAATTGAGCGATGCGAAAGGTGCCAAGCTTGATTCATATTGATGCCTATCAGGAGGTAAGCATAAGCATTCGTCCGCATCATGGGATGAAAATGATATTATTAATCATATGGAAATGAGATACTAATTGTCTGTTTACTCGACCAGCCCGTAGTTTCGTCGAAGAGCAATACGGAGAAGTTTTATAGGATACGGTGTAAACACTTTGCGCGATTAGTAGACGTTAATAAAAAAAATTGGTGGATCGTAAAAATGCCATATTGTGTAAATCCGAAAATTCTAAATCCGGAAATTCTACACTTGCTTTCATACTTCAACATGTATGCTATCCAGACCAAAGAACTGATATTACTTAGAACTCACAGTATGTCATACTGGGAATTGAAAGTGAAATATAAATGGTACTTCCAAAAGTGTAGCATGTATTTCATGTCTTTAGTCCAGAAAGTTTCAAAGGTTAGTATGCTAGAACAGCTCTAAAACTAAAAAAAAGTCAGATTACAATTTTCCAGATTAGGACACGCCATCGACTGCTGGATAACGATATGATATAAGTAAATGCTAGATTGCGAAACATCAGTTTCAAACGTTGTGATGAGCCATATATACTGTGGTGAAATATTTCATATGGGCGAAGGGTGACAATGCGGTGTAAACAGAACCACGCCAACCCGCTGCCTAAATCATATTCACCATTACTTTCGTGAGATCATATTGGTTACTGCGCATCCACTGCGCGCGAAGCGCGACGTAAATTCTGGGCTTTACTCAACGTTTATGAAACTTAATTGTTGATACTCCGTGAAAACAGCCCCGAAATTCCTCAGGCTATCTTCCTGATTGAAGGATTAAACTACTTCTACCTGACAAACTGAAAATAGCGGAAAGTAAGTACGTGGATCACAAAAGATTACGAAGTAGGAGTAGAAGTAGCGAGAGTCATATCTACTTTGAGTAAGTACCAGAAGTAGAGGAAATTACTTGAGTACTGCGAAAAAGTAGAAGTACTTCGTTACTGACCACCTCTGATTACTTGCCATAATATGACATTATTATAATGAATTCGTTGCTGCAACTTTTTTGTAGTTTATCCTTGCCATGCTGTGGTTAGCGTGTCTCCTCTTGCAGTTTTCAAGAATCCTCGTTATATAGGGTTTGAGCTTTGATAAGAACACCCTCATTTTAAAATCTACAGTCTCCACGTCCAGTAGCCTACCGTCAAGTCGATTTATTTTGTGCGTCAGAATCTTGATCACGGCACTGAAAACATGTTCTGTTAGATATGAGTGGGAAAGGACAACGACGAAAAACTTGACCCGATACCAATGAGAGTATTTATATCCGATTTAACCGTGTATCCAGCACGATTTATTGGAGATATTGAACTTTGGGTTGAACTCAAAGTTGTTCTTCACTTAAATAAATCAGCTCCACAATTATTTCATGCTCGGAAACTTTCCATATCCTGGAATTAAATCACCACATCCTCGTGCAGTTTTCTGTGATGATATATTTATGTTTCTCCACCAAAATCGGGTATTCGAGCCGGATCGGTAGATCATGCAAGCTTGCCAATTGGACCAGTTCACGTTAATAACGTGTAACAAAATTTCGGTGAAATATCATGGGCTTATTACCAAGGGCGTAGCCAGAAAAAATATTTGGGGGGGGGGGGCGAAAAATTCGATGAAGTAAATGACCCCCCCCTAAAGATAAGGAAAAATAGGTAAAATCGATGGACTTGGGCGCTTATTGGATGATTAACACAACATCTGGGGCGATCGTTATATATATTCCACTCACAGACGGATGTGATAAAATGATGATTGTGGAGAACCAGGACGACAGCACTTTCGCGCGAAGCGCGAAAATTTTTCATGGGTAATGAATGAAATTGGTTCATCATATTGGTATTTGCATATTGCAAATACGTTTTCATTATCAGATTTACCGGCAGGGCTGATAGAAGTGGTGTCATCAAACATTCAGGGGGCAATTAATTATACATCTTGAGCTATATGTTCATACCACACGTCAAGACTATTTAGAGTTTCTAGAGCAGGGTGGCCAAAGGGCCACATGAGACTTACGAACCATTGCGCGGGCCACTTGAATGTTGATGACCTTTTTTAGTCTTCCGATAGGAGCGTACCGGATAATAGGTAACGTTGAAAACAATACTCATATTAATATGGATCAAAATCAATAACAATTATGACATGAAGACTTGGTGTGGATCCCTGACCTAGCCGCGCGAAATATTGTACATTATATATACAAAATACATATACGACGATCTGCGAAAATGTGGCTGGCCCCTGGCTACGCCGATGCGTCAGCTATTTTAGTCGGCAAAATCCCAAATTTCGCGGTCAGGCTAATCAAATTTAACCCGCGGGCCTCTCAAAACCTTTTCGCGGGCCACGGGTTGGCCGCCCCTGTTCTAGAGGGTGGACGCCGGACGGGACAGTTGTCATTTATTGCTGTTACTTCATGACTTGAGTAGAATGCTGTCACCACTCAAGAGATCGAGCACACGCATGGTCGTAGCCAGAAAAACAATTTATTTTTATTTTGTTTTGGGGGGTTATGACTTTAGGGGAGCTCTCCCGTGGGAACATCTTGCAGAACCGTACATCCTGCGATAGGCAATTTCATCACTACCCTTTATACATACGATTCTTAGACGCACACACACACATACTCTATGGAAGCTTCCAGTTGCCAACTATAGCTTGTATTAGACGGTCGTTGCACGGACGAGCCCAAATCGCTGACATAAAGTGATGAACAATCAGTGTGAATTTCGGCCCTAGTCGCGCCGAGCGTAAATGTTTTTTGAATAAATGAAAGTATTTGATCAATAATATTGGTACGTCTATATGAGCAAGTGGTGTCCATTCTTATTGCTTCGTTGAAGCACGGTTTGGGCGTAACCTCTGGTAGAGATTAACGCTATACTTTAAAGATTGAAATCGCTGATACATACCAGACCAAATTAAAAAACTCTTTTGATCAGACTCGTTCAAGTTCAAATTAGCAATTTTTAACGGGAGGTGGTGATATTTTCCTGTGCCAGTTGCGTTTATGTTGGAGGGGTCTGATTGCAGGGACAGGATCATTAGGTGCCAGCCATTTAATTCCCGAAAATCTATATCGAAGGCTTCGAAATACATGGGTCGGTTGGAGTGCACTTTGGAGTGCACTTTGGAGTGCACTTTGCGGAGTCGCATGTAGCCTACTTTATATATCTTCGTGCGTCCCGGAACGGAAGTTGCCGGAGCTAACAGTCCGTCAGTCCCCAACCCCCATACTTAACTGACACTCCTACAGACTCAATCAACCCAACAACCTCGGGCTACTGTAGTGTATCTACTGGTACTGTTGTATTCTCATAATTGAGAATGCAGCTAAATTCAATATTTGGTATTTGCGGAATAATTTTTTTTCGTGATACCGATAATAAAATCAAGACATGAACGGACACCAAATCGCGCGAAGAAAAATTTTAGTTTGCATACATTTGCCCCAAAATACTCTAATATCTATGGATTTTACGAAAATTTTCAAAAAATTTGGGGGGGGGGGCGACCGCCCCCTTCGCCCCCCCTGGCTACGCCAGTGCTTATCACTAAATCCGGACTGTGTCATTTTAACCATTATCAGGATACTTCATTTCTAAGAACGGATACCGGTATATTCTCTTCATAAATTTTAGAAAATATGCCCATCAAGTAGAAGCGATATCGTTTCTCGCAACCGGAATGCCATGTCGAATGCCACTGTTGTAGCCATGTGGAAAATCCACGATCGTCTCAAACAGATACCAAAATCACACAAGACAGTTTATATAAAAAAAGCCGTCACACCTTGCAGTGAGTTGCTCAAATATTTCGTAGTTCTCACGGCAAACTATTAACCACGATTTCTAGGGGGAATCTGCCGACTGCTAAATTAGCGCATTGATAAGCAGGATCAACAATGTCATGTAACAATTGACCTTTCCGGTGCATTTAAATAAATAGGCGGACGACCCTGACGTAATCGATTTCCATTTTGACTGCGAATTTAGCTGCATTGTTTACCAATCGTTTCAACACTACGCTGCAGTTGCCTAAACCTACACCACCCACATTCGCTCTCAGCGCCCCCGACCGCCCAATTTTATAACCAGCGCCCGCCAATCGCCCATTTCATGACCAGCGCCGCCTTCACGTGCGTGAACGCCCCCTTTTCTGCATATAATGGTTTCGAACTTATATTTGGTTCATATTTCAATACAATTATGCACTTTGTTTGCCTTCTCGAAATTGAATACATCACTGTCTCCGACATGCTCCTGGTGGTAACTAGAGTAAAACTACAAATTCACAGTCGGGTGGCTATAATAGGTTTACCATACGTCCACCTTTAGCAGGATTTGTCCTCCTTTTTCAGGTTTTTGAAAATGTCCGCATTTTTGAGATTTTGTGATCTTTTTTGGGAATTTTTGTTAAATGTAGGGCAGATTCGACTGAAATATAGTAAATCAGCACTGAAGTAACGCTGTTTTGGGAGCTGAGCCGGCAAGTTGACCTTTTTTAGTCAACCACCTGATAATGTAAAAAAAAGCTGTATTTTGGGCACTGAGCGAGAAAGTTGACATTTTTATTTTATTTTTAGTCAACCGACCACGACCACAAAAAGTATAGCCTACCATTTTCTCAAAATTTCCCTCCGGTATTCCAAGCTTGAAAATTTTGAAAAAGTGTCCTCCTTTCCCGATTCCAAATTACCGAGAAATTATGTGAATTCAGCCAATGGCAGTAGCATAGCATCTTATGTAATGCATCGGAGCCGTAGCTACTATTCGAGCATCTTGCTACAGCTCTGGCTCCGTATCTAGTTCCAGCTCCGCTAACATTACACGGCTTTGGACCTCCGACTGGCCATTATGTGAAAGTGATTGCTTTCTGCGTTTGGGAACAAATGCACAAACCAAGCGGAATCGGCTGAATATACATCCATATCCAGCACGATTAACACAAATATTGGATTAAAGAGCATATAGTTCCGTTTCCCAGAAAACCTATCTCCTTCAGCATTATCATACCCTATATTTGCATTGAAAACAAACCCTTGCTTCTTTCAACGTTTTGTGATTCGACAATATAGAAAGGGGTTGAATTTGTCTCAAAAAGTTTATTTTACAGGTTACAACGACTCGAATCTGAGATGTAGAAACAGGCGCATTCAAACATGGGAGAACCGAAGTGGCATGTAATCGGTTTTGAGCAATCAAATCACTTCACGAGTTAGCATGATTAAACCAGCTTCATGAAATATTTTGTCTAATGAACATATTTTACCTGTTGCAATTTGTTTAGCGAATCTTCCGCATTCAAGTTTATGAGATCTTTCGCGCTTTGAATATCTGTGAAGCATACAAATATCACAATACAGTGAACTTATTCCAATAATTCCTTCCAAGCTACCTCGGTCTGTTATTGCAAAATGAAAATGTTTACTTACCTTGGTAAACATCCAATTTATGCTGTTCATAATTTATGTAAATCACCACAAATAAGGCTATCAGGGCGGTATTCGATATCACAAGAATCACAGTCACTGTACGCAAGACGACTGGCGACGATTTACCCCTCATCTCACCTAGACTACTGTCCTTCATCACATCTAGAAGTGTGAAAAAATGAGGGCTAGACATAATATTTGACTCAGACTATATCCCAGGTAAAATCCACAAACCTGTTGGTGCATTGCTGCCAATGGCGACAGAACTCCCACACTCATCGGTTCCACAATATTCATAAGGATTTGAATCGGGTTTCCGGATTGGTAATTCGTACATCATCTTTTTTTCGATATTTCTATTCGTAAAATAAGTGTCTTTGGTTCATTCGCCACAATTGAAAGGTAGTAACGACTTTTAAATAGATAGCCTACCTAAATTTTATCGTCGACACGAGTGGATGTGAACATAATTTTTCTCAAGTGAAACTGATACGTCCGACATCTTATTGAATTTACCCGACTCTGCTACATATAATTGACATTGATTCTGACTGAACTTATTGATACAGAAATACATCGAATAGTGTGCATCACTGTTGGTGGAGACCAACAATTGATAACGAGGAATCTTCTTTATCCATATAGGATTGCTTCACTCATACTTGTATCAAGAGCTGCAATGTTGATATTAGCTATAGGACAGAAAACGTATGGCTTAGATATTTTTTGAAATCTTCATAAAGCGAAACATAGGGCCAGTATTAAACTATATCGATATGCGATATACGTGCAGGCTGCATCTACAAGCTATATGACATGAATAATCATACCATTGCTTTACCAGCCTTACATGCCATACAAGTAGTCTGCGTCGTTCATACAGGCTCACATTATGCGAAATGATGTCGTGGTGCTGCAATATTTCAGAACGCTAACTCGAAATTCAAACTAACTATGTCAGAGGATGTGACATAAGGTGTTATATTGTCCCGATTTGAATCAAACATTTCTCAGTCTATTGTGGTTATAAGTGAGCTGTCGTTATTGAAGCGCATTCTGTATGAATGACCTATTCTCTTCTTCCTGTTTATTGAAAATGGTTAACTAGTCTCAGCCATCACGAAAACCCAGGAGGTTACGTTTAAATCAGTGGCTCCCAACCTTTTTGGATGTCGGACTTCAGAGTAGGCCTACCTATGGAGCCTATGAAGAATAATCGAAGTATTTTGGTCGGCAAGGTGATGCTGTGACGACAAGAAATATTTGCAACCCTTTCGTGATGTCAATTACTCCAATCCGAAGCCAAATGCCATAAGCCATGGATATTGGATAATTTCAGACTAACTTCTTATGGTGGAATTGTAGAGAATAGTAGGCATCACGAATATTTTCTCACTACATGTCACTGTGCCGCCGATGCCATCTTTTTACGGATAACACAGCTTATTGGAAAATGATCGAAATTTCTGGAATATCACTGTTACAGAAAATACATATCCTTCATTCTGGTGGAGTGGCAATATTTGTTAAAAGTTCATATAACTCTAGTATTGTCACAGTTGCTCTACCTCAGAGGTTGGCAACCTTTTTGCTAATCACGGCCACATTTTGAATACCTAAGTAGCCTACCTCTCTATTTCAGGGCATAGTCGTAATGAACTAGCTGGACGCAAAGTACTTGAGTTAAACTGTCGGTGTTCATTTCAGGTGTATCCACCTTTCATATCGGCCTATTATACGCATCGAAATCTCGAGTGGTGATATTATGAATGATTACTGAGATCGGACATAGTCGCGCGACGCGCGAATAATTTTCAGATTCACGAATGGATTCCGTCATTAATAGTAGCAGTCAGACATGGGGTGATTACTTCACGAATGTAATCGATTGCGATTACGATTACTTGTGAATCCCACGATTACGATTACGATTACAGCAAAATCAGGAAGTAGTCGATTACGATTACGATTACATTTCAAAAGTAATCACGATTACTCACGATTACGTTTGTTTTGCTTCTTAGAACCAATTTCAGAAGAGATATTGGAAGACAATATAAGGCTTGCGATGAAAAGGTCTAATGAGAAAACAACTTTCTCTATAAATCATACGTTATTTGCCTGTTACGTCATAGTGCACCCATTGCCTAACTCTATGCAGGATTATTCGTCGCACCCAACGATTTGCATTCTTGCCATGTCCGTAACTGCCACACCCCAAACTCCCCAATAGGACCGGGAGCGAGCTCTAAGGGGACTCAAAAGTATTTCGTAAATCAACATAAATTGTTATAGAGTATTTTCAATACAGTTAATTAACTTGAAAATTTTCTTCGAGCTTCGGGATTTATTGTCTCTAAATAGCTTGATTTTGAAATGCATACCTTTCCCTCTCAAGAAAAAAAGCAAGCATAATTTATAGGAATAGACATTTCGGTGGCGGTCATTACCCCGCCACGACACACCGAAAGACGTATGCAATTTCGGCCAACATGCAACTCCACAAAGTGTGCTACCATAGAATGACCTTTGTGCCCAAACTTTGGGTATGTGTCAATTGTCAGTAGCCGCGCTCTGTGGTCGTGACGAATAGTCCGGTCCTTCCAATCTGAGCCCCAATAATGCAAATGCCACCCGGGGCACTCACAGAGGAATAAAGACATGACAATTTGTATGTGCGTCCCACGAAAGCTTTTTTATCAGTCTGCTGCGTTTGGGCGACTACAGTATCTTTTTATTATATAAAAGGCGGGCGGTCACTAATTAACAACATTCAATAAAGTAATTATAACAACATACTAGATGCTATAATTATGAATTACGTGTCCCCAGCTCTACCGGTAAATCTGAATGAATAGCAACATGATGCAATTACCAATATTATTGACGAAATTCAGTCATCAACTTGAAAACTGACCAGTGAGTGACCACCCTATGGCGCCCCAATACCAAGGGTTGTAATGACTCGAGTCGCGACATTTTGGTGACTAGACTTGACTCGAGTCAATTTTTGTATTGACTCGACTTGTACTCGAGTCATTTTGCATGACTCGAGACTAGAACGGCAAAGACAGACATTCCATGTAACTTCGAAGAATAGTAAAGTTACCACATTATTTGTATTTCGTCTAGCAGTCCTGATACTTGGAAATAGGGCCGTAAACTGTGAAAACTGATGAAAATTACTACATGATGAATACGAGCCATTCTATATCACTCGAGCAGAGTTGAAAAAAGTGGGTTGAACCGGATTGATATGAAAACTGATCTGTGAACATAACGACTTGGACTCGTACTCGAGTCAAACACTATGACTCGGACTCGTCCCTATACTAGCTGGCTTGGACTCAGACTTGACTCGGGGGTGAATTGAAAATGACTCGACTCGACTCGAGTCAAAACTATAAAAGTGAGATTGACTTGTGACTTGGAACATTGTGACTTGGTTACAACCCTACCGATACCAACGTTGGGAGTGGGGGACGAATTGCTGCTTTGGTCCTGATTGTGCCTACAACCCACGCTATCATGGTGTATAAGCGGATGGCCATGGCGACAGCTATAAATGTCGAGTGAAGAATTGTGAAATAACGATTGGCGCCCGTTTCATGTAGAGTCATATGAGAATAAGATAAAGTGAACTTAAAATTCTTACACTAAAAACAGATACTGAAAGCTGCCGTTACGAGAAACAGCAAAGAACGGCTCAGTTATGATATATATCAGCAGCTGGTGATTTTAACCATCGTAATGTGTTATTTGACGAGTACAAAATTTCAAATCTTTGTCCGGTGTACGTACAATACATACGTATAAGATAGGCCTACTGCTCGCCAAGCATCAACGGTCAAACTGCGTTCAACTAAGCATAAGTTTCTATTTGAAACTAGGCAGAGTAGTGATTACTATCTTGCTGCGAGGTAGTGGCGTCTGGAGTGTATTGATAACCTGATATACGGCATGGCTTACACTCTTCTAACAATCACACAACAATGTACAGCGGATATATATTTACTACATGTGGATACTTCTTACGCAAGGACGAGCAAGGCTAATACTTCTGACGTAATAATGAGCAGTGGCGTTTGAAAATCAACCGTTTGCGCTATCCATAACCTGGTATAATATCTCTTCCTTGTTCACGAATCTTCGGTTATGTCATATTCCTTGTGCAAATAAAAAGTAATCGTTCTTTCACAAATAAATCGATTAGATATGTGAAGTAGTCGATTACGATTACGATTACTTTAGATTTTTTTCGAATGTAATCGATTGCGATTACGATTACTTGAAAATGCTGTAATCGTCGTAATCGATTACGATTACTAATCGCGATTACCCCATGTCTGGTAGCAGTATCACATATTACTGTCAAATATTAATCCTTTCTCAGCCCATTAGTAGAGTTGATATAGGGAGTGCTTTCGAAAATTTAGGGCAAGTTATAAATGATAATTAGGGCAAGTTTTTGCAACTTTTGCAACTTTTTTTACAGCTTCCGGCAGCTTCCTAAATACTCAGAAGTCACGTAGTATAGTATTTTAGGATGTTTGGAGGAATCCTAGAGTGCAACTGTTTGCAATTTTTCTCCATTTATTTAGACAATTTCTTTCAACTTTATCGATATTTCATGCAACTTTTTTAGATTTTTCATGCGAATTTTTTCAAGATAATTTTCGATTTTTCATGCATCCAAATTTTTACTGGAAATAATTGGCACTATATGTAAATAAACCGCTTGATTATTTCACTTTCGTTTAAATTTGAGGACCTTAATGATTTGACGTATATTCAGGCTAGACCGCCGGAAATTATATTTTCACTGTGTCAATTTTTTCAGGCTATTGATTTCATTGAAGTCGCAAACACTGAGTTTTGCTACAGTGCCTTGGATACGGATCGATTTGAGTATTTCATACCCTAATAATTTCAAGGAACTTGTCAATAAATTCCACTTTGTAGTGTCACTTTTGTTAAAAATTAATGCGACCTTTTACTGCAACTTTTATGAATATTAAGTGCAATTTTCGTCGGATTTGACTGCCACAAAAACTTGCCCTATTGATAGGCTAATGCATCTTCGGGTGGACCAATTGTTATTAGTCCCTTTGCTGCATGCTAGTATTTCTTGACCCACCATCAGGATTATCGGTATGGTAGAAATATATTTCTTTCGAGATGACCACACGATCCCGATTCCGGCTCAGATTACAAAAATGAAGTGGCCTTGAATCGCGCGGAGTGCGAAGAAAATTTCAACATTAATTGAAATCTGCCAAAAATTCGGAAGTGAATTCATAATTTCAATTTACATGTCGATGGCCGCCAACACATAATAATTGAATTACGTGTCGACGGCCGCACATATTCCCTTCTGCGGCCGCAGGTTGCCCATCCCTGCTCTGCCTGATATTGAAGTACTTAATGTGAAGTTTCATTGTATATCATTGCTCAATGTGTACATTCCATCGGACTGCAGCTTATGAGACAACAATGTGCGGATTTCAATGCACAACATTGCAGTCGTGTGATGATGGTTACACGATTAACAACCGAGGGACTAGAGATTTTCATGCCTTCGATCACGCAAACTTTGTTCCATTCTTCAATTCCAACGCATATCAATCTCCCATGTTATCAGTTGCTTGTAAAATAGGCGCACGTTTCACTACTATAAATATGAACGATAACTACACTTCATATCCCCTTTTTCAAAGTGACAAACCGCAGTATCTTTTCAAATTGATGAGATTTGGCAACTCTGGAATTACCTGGTCTCTTATATTTATGAATAGGGTATTCCAAAACGATATTAACTTCGTTTAGTGTCGTCCCATGGAAAAAATCTGCATCACTGATATGACTTGGTTCGAACACTAGCTTTGCATCTCGCATGTTGATCTTGCTTCTGTTGTGACAGTCCAAAAAATTGCGTTTCTACATGTCGTACCAGCTACCTACATGTCGGACGTATGGCACAACGATATAGGGATGAAATTGATTTAATAGGGCTGTTCAAACATATCCTAATGTCGATGCAAACAATTGTGATGTAAAAATCGCATTATTGTCATACATCAGAAATCGACTTGTAAACGAAATATTGGACAACTGTGAAATTATGGTAACTATATCAAATATGGTATGGCAGAATGTTGCTATGGTATGGAAAAGCAAAAGTGTGGTATGGTACAGTGCGGCGGACATGGAAATTCCCATGCCAAATCACACTATATCCGGCTATATGCAAAAACAAAGATAGTAAGAACAATTACATTCTACTATGTTATCACTTATCATCTCATTGTTGAATGGTGAGTCTGCCCGTCATGAATTTCCTCTACCTTCCAGTTGTAGGCTACATGCATATGATTAAATCTCTATTTCACACAAGTAGTTATAGAGGGGAAGTGTGCAAACGACGTCATTGAGAAGTATTTTATCCCAAGATTTTCTCGAAATACGCCCGCAATCCTCTCCTCCATTGATATCGTTCGGCTCGTTCTTGATCCATTCTGTGGTAGCATGATTCATGATTCCACCATCCGACCAGACCCAATCTCCCTCTGTTTTAAGATCATCATATCCGATCCACGCTGCTCGACATTTGCCCAGTAGAATATTTCTGAAACGGGCTTATCAGTTATTTGTAAACATTTTTTCGACTATTTAACCCTCGACGTTGTTGAGACGAGCTCAAACAGCCGGTATATCGAATAGCTTTCAACCACAGTGACTTCGTGCGCATTGACAGAACAGTAAAGTGCTCACTCACGGCATCCTTTACGATACAAATAAGAAATATTTTGATTTTTGTAGCTCTCAAAAGCACCTATATTTGGTTAATCATTAAAAAAAACACCAGAGAATCTTTAATATAGTGCAAACGTATTGGGCAGTGCGTCACAGATTACCACATGCTGTGCGCTGCTGGATATATTACCTAGTTCGAAACATTTTATGGAACATAACCCGTGATGAGAATGTTTTAACTAGGAAATGTCAATCTGAAAGTATGTACAATTCATTCTACAAGAATTTCTACATTTGACATATTTTGTCGACTGTTCATTTGCAATGAGAAATCAGTGATAGAACTATCGTTCTATTCTATATTCATCAATTACACATGCCCAATTCCCATATTATAGCCTACATAGTCTACTGCGACGCCAATTTTATTCAGCGGCAGAAATCCTCATGAGCTTAGCACCCCAATATCGCCTCCTTGACGTTTCCGACCCGTCGACATCCAAATCTCCCCCTGAATGGGCTGGAGACCGGGACAAGATCCACTGGTATAGCAAATTGTTATTTTCTTGCAGTTCCATGTACCATGTATGAACAGTAAAAACACTGTTGCACAAACATCGCCAATACTATGTGATAGTTATGTTGAAACACCAGAAAGCACCGCTATCATATATTCAAACGAACTAACTCTGATATCTCAAAAGATGGATAGATCATTTTATTATGGCTATATAACCTCATCTTGAAAGGATACGGACGCAATGTGCTTATTCCATTGCGGAATATGCTGTGCCGACAGGAGTATGAGACAGACAAGCGTCACTTTGTACAGCCGAGCCTATTGACATCTAAAACACGCACCAGGATCTCACGGATTAGGAGAAAACAATACTGACGTCACGACCGGCAATTATTCCTATGACCCACCGTACACGATATTGAATCAACCGCGGAACGACAAGTCAACCAGGGTGCTTTGACGGACTATTGTCCCCAAGCCTCGTCACGAAATTGTACCACGGAACAACAAGTCTGGGCAGGCAACTATTATCAAGCCCTGTCGTGTACGAAAATACACAAGGCTCGTGTCCAGAGATCAGGCGAGGTAGAATCAGGAGGCGAGTGGAAAAGTACAAGTACAATTACTCAAGTCTCATGTCTGAGTACAAAGGTCAATCCAAATTCTTTGTTCGTTTTCTCTCTAGCGTCAATCCCCCTTTTTTAATTGCCGCACAGTCAGAAGGGAATTCCCCTCGAGTATTATTGCAAAACTGAGAATGAGGTATTTCTTTCAATACTTATTAT
This sequence comes from Botryllus schlosseri, assembly GCF_051294905.1. NCBI lineage: Eukaryota > Metazoa > Chordata > Ascidiacea > Stolidobranchia > Styelidae > Botryllus > Botryllus schlosseri. Next base: position 4,484,035 of record NC_137245.1, read on the forward strand.
ATTGATAATTCTTGTTTGTTTATTATAATCCTTGCATGCGCACATTCCGCACATTTACCTGACTACTTCCCTGGTGTAAGGTAGGCTGCATGTTACAGTTGCAAACACAAATCTGAATGTGTTCATCAATATATTTTAAAATGAAAATGGTATATAGCGCAAATATGAAAACAGTGTACAATATAAGAAAATAGACCATCGCTCTAATTGAATGATAGTATCTTTTTGATAATAATCATCTACGCGAAAGGCAAAAAGCAGATAATCCGCTCCGAGACACAGGTGATTAACAACTTCCTTGCACGTATCCTCGGTGATTCATTTCTCTTGCCAGCTGACACATGGCGCAGGGAGTGCAACATGTGATGGCACAGCAGTCATCGCATATAGATCCCTGGATAGAACAAAACCGTTGGCATTCGGCACATGTCATTCTGGAGTCTCGGTATATCAATGAGAATCGTAAAGGGATTGTTACACACGCTAAGACACATCGCTCGGTAGAGTTGAACGAATAAAAATTTTTTAGATTTTCAAATTAGACTAAAATTAGAATCCAAGCTACACAGTTTTTAATTGCAAATTAGATTAGAGTTAGAATCACTGAATTGTTGGAAACTGAATTAAATCCAAATTAGAAGGAAACACAATAAAAATCAAATGGCAAATGTCTGTACGAGTTTACGAACACCAATTATGGCTCGTTTCGCACGATACAGTTCTCCTTTAGGATGTTCAGGAACCCATAAATTAGATTAGAGTTATATTACTACATGTCGTTAGTGTGGCGAGATAGCGCAGTGGTATAATTCGCGGCAGCAACACCAATCGGTTGCGGGTTCGAGTCTGACCGAAGGCGACTTCAGAATTCCTATACCTAAGTGCTGGAGGTTTATCTATAGGCTCCTCGTCGCCACCACGTAAGTGGTGTCTTTTTGGGCTGTGCAATAAGTCGGCAGTTACGGAATAAAAATTGAGAGTATCGGCCTGGTGTAAATGACCATAGCTGTCGACAAACACCATGAATACCACAAAACAAACAAACAGCCTACATTTCGTTCTAATGAGTCCAGACAAGTATTTGGTCATGTAGCCTAGTTATCTAGTTGCAATAGTCTGCTGCTCAGTATATGAATAGAATACCATGCCTATATCCCACTTCTGCTCTCGATGAGTAGCAGAACTAACTTTGAAAACTTCCGGCGATTTGTAACGTACCTCAATTCCATGTTTGCCTCTGAAGTGCGACCTCATGGCGAGATGACCCCCGGGAACGCAGCCCGCGCCATAGCCACTGCACCCGACGCAGTAATTCTCGCCCATCCTGTCGGCCATGCATCCGTAGTAAAAGTTTCCGAGCCAAAACGCGCAACAACCTGAAATTAGCTTAGGCTTCAAATTGCACTCTTGCTTACGTTCCTATTCGATATAATATGTGTTTCTATTTAAAGCAGGTTGAATCGAACCGGGATATTTTCGGGTGACATTCGTCAGAGGTAATCGTTGGTAACTATAGGAAATAATTGTGGTGAACATTGTTTATCAACAATCGTATCACAAACTATGACGTCACTGGTATGAAATTTTGCCCATTCTGTACGAAAAATTATCGAGACGACAGATTTCGCGTTGTCGGGAAAGGCGGTCAAACTTTCATTTGGGTGCCTTTGAGTTAACTTTCATCAATATACGCCAACCTAGTCTGTGCAATCAGAAGGAGTTCGTGTATCATCTAAAATAGATCTCTTCACTCTCGTCATTCGAAATTTCGTGTTTGTGACGTCATGTTTGGCGATAAAATTGTTGATATTCAATGTTCTTTTCTTTGGAATCCACTTTTATCAAACTAAACAACCCGGTCCTTTATTGCCAGAAAGAATTCTAGTATAATCTTAAAATCTCACACTAGTCGTTGCTAGCTGTGTTTCGTCCGTGTTTTTGTTCAATATTTTTTCTGTGTTGCTGCGTTGTCTCGTAGTTGTATTTGTATTTAACACCTCATGCGTACTACTTTTTTGAAGTTGACTGTTGCTACATGCACTGCATTGTTGCTGTGGTTGAATTTCCATTCATGTTATACATAAATTTTCATTATTGCGTCACACTTTGTCATTTGGTTTTGAATACATCTCTGTTCTGTATCCTTCATCGTGTCGGTTGCTCTTGAAAAGAGGCACGCGAAAAGTTCTTCGAGTCAATCAAGATGAATTTGCTGTCAAAAGCCGTGTTCAAGTTCTGTACCACCAATCAGTTATCAATGTTCTTTTCAATTCTCTACATCAGGGGTAGGCAATTATTTTCCTCCGCGGGCCAAATGAGAAGTTGAAAATACGTTGGCGGGCCGAATGAAAAATTCTAGCTACATTCTCAGCGTATTTTAATTTTGTTAATAAATGCTGCTCGGTGAAGTTGTTGATGTTAGGTAATGAGAAACTGACGGTAAATTTAAAATAATATCTATTTGCCGTCATGATTCGAAACAATGTTAAAATGATACATCTTTTATGTCTCTTTAAACCCACACCCACGTTCTTTTATTAAGACTCCGAAACAGTGGTTCTCAAACTTTTTTTTTAACCATGCCTCCTTTTTATGATAGTGAAATATTTCACGCCCCACTTATCATGTTATTACAAAATAACAAAAAGTGCAACCAGAATGCTAGCAATCCCAACGGTTAGTTTGATGGCATGGAAGGCTGTTGATGAGAGAATCCTGAAATATCAAAGTCGGACAATGCACAGAGCAACAACTATGAGCTGGGGGTAAATCGCGCCGAGCGCGAAATTTTTTTCATCGGGGATGCTTTCACGCCCCCCAGTTCGAGAACCACTGCACTGAAATACATATTCTATAATACAAAGCTTATTGTCTTGGTCGCTGCACTCCGAGCATTGTGCATCTTTGAGGTTGAGCGAAGCTTGTAGTTTGTCTGAAATTCGCCTCCCCCAACGAGTTTCGTGTTTCGGTCATAAGACCGACTTCCTAAATCTCGGCGACATGTTCGGCAAAAACTAAAATGACGGGATTACCCCTGACTCCAGTATAGAAAACCTGTACTTTTCAGCTTCGGCTTTCTATGTTAGACACGTCCTTTCATCTGCTATGGGTGATAGATAATATGATTCATATAGTGATCGCGAACACTGATTGACTTGTTTTACGAATTAGGGATTTGGAAACGTATCACGTAACAATTTGAAACACATACCGTATAATGCGTAATGTTACAATGGTAACAAAGAAGTTTTGAAATAACCTATATGGACAGAGTGTTTTCTTGTGACTTTAATTGCTACTCATACTTTGCCACATTGCCACATATTTTGAATCGGATTACGCATGCCGCAGGTAGGCTACGTAGGCAGCGTAATCGGGGAATATTAAGGAATAAGCTTCAAAGTGAACCAATTTCCTGTTCAGTTGATACAGCCTATGGTTTTAGTCATTCAAAAAGCAAGTTTTATGTTTTGAATTCCAAGCAACCTTTCGCCTGCCGCACAAAATAGCTTCGCGTGCCACAGCTGGCCTGCGGGCCGCACTTTACCCAGGTCTGTTCTACATCTACAAGTTACTGACGATCACCCCTGAACAATGTCAAGTCAGCCGAAAATATTTGGGTTCGTTTCAATATGAATATACTGCACCATTGCACATCAAAGTTTTGTACCTACGAGAACTATTTAAAGCACGGAGTGGACGAATAGGAATTTTTCGAAATTAGGTTAAATTCAAATTATAGCTGCAAATTAGGTTATAATTTCCGCTACTGAATTCATAAAAACTTGGAAATTAAATTAACTTCTGAGTTGGTAAAAATACAAAAATCCATCAAGGTTTAGTTCAAATCGAATCAGAGTTCACTCTCAAAAACACACCACATCAAGCGTGACTCGTTTCTTACTATATACATTTCTCCGGCAGCATTCTCATGAACACCAGAAATTAGAAGGTAATTAAAATTAAAGAGCGTAAAAACATGACACTAATTAGAATACAATTATATTACAGGCATTTTGCTCTGTTTAGTCTATAACTAGACAACTAGAATCAACCAGCTGTCAAGATCTTATTTAAAGGGTCACTGCGCTCTAAATATGATGTGTTCGATTGAAGGACAACCTGCAAATCCCAAGCCCCAAACTCAGATATCAGGGAAGCTTAGAACTCCCAGAACCTCTAAATATGCATGTTAGAAATACCCACAAATTTTTTATATCCGCGAAGCAGTCACACAGCTGCGTGTTCCAGAATTGTTTCGAAACATATGGTTGATTTATAATCACCGTCGTGTTAACGGGCTGGGATAGAGCCGGCTGCGCTGTCACAACCCCGTATTGCTGCGTGCCGTACGGACTTGGGTAGGGACTTGGGTACGCAGGTGCAGATTCCGCCGGTATACTTTCAGATCCTGAAAATAGAATGGTGTTCGCTGTTTCAATCAGGTAAACCCAATATATGTTAGTTTAGGGTTGGTGTGTGTATAGTAACATCACTCCATTCCGCAATTCGATCAGTTATGTTCCGCTCACTTTTGGCCTAATTACTCGAAGGAACAGCTTTGTCCGAGTTGAGCGGAAAATCAATTGTTAGCTTCATGTTCGTACGTAAAGGCACAAATCAACTTAAAATACGCTACATTATACGGATTAATCGGGGTTGTTTGCTTGATTTTTTTTCTTTTGTTCCGTTCCTAAGCATCTTGGCCGGATAAAGCAGTTTTCCGGGTTATCTCATGCCCAAACTAAACGACTATATAGAATAGATCTGCTATAGATTTTTGGGTAGTTGGGGTAGTAGCTGGTTCCATTCCCGACAGTATAGCACAGTGCTGGGAGCAAGTCACTACCTTCGAGTCACGAGTCATTTCGAGTCATTGCAAATTTTTACTCAAGTCAATCCATTTTCAAAGGTGACTCGAGTCAAGTCAAGTCGAGTCACGAGTCAAGTCACAATTCAAGTGAAGTTGCCTTTTCAAGTATGCGGCATGGTTACGTCATTGCATTTTGCTAGCTGTCGGAAATACAGATTTAGTGGTCATTGATTCCGAACCGAGAAACTAATATAGAGTTGAGTATATACGCAAGAAGGCGCTATATTGCTCATATATATAGGCTTACCATATTTTGGAAATCAAAAAAGAGGACACTTTTTCAGAAATTTTCAACTTGCAAAACCGGAGTAAAATTCTCAAAAACCGGTTAATTTTTCCCATTTTGTGATCGGTTGACTAAAAAAAAAAAAAAAGGTCATCTAGCTAAATTCACCGTTTTTCACTCCGGAACACCCGTCGGAGGTTCACTTCTGTGCTAATATGCGGCATATCACTCGCAATTTCCTCTAAATCTGCCTAAATTTTCAAAAAAGAGGACAAAATCTCAAAAAAGAGGACAAAAGGGCGTCCTCCGAGGACACTTTCAAAAAAGCCAAAAAAGAGGACAAATCCTCTTAAAAGAGGACGTATGGTAAACCTACATATATACGTACTACGTAGTCATGCTAAACAAAGTAACGTACTCAATTTATAGTTTACAGCAAAACTAGCGAATAGGGAAACGAATAGACAAGATGGAATACATATCCCATTTACAGATTGATATGGTACAATTCGAGCCTGCGCCAATGGTTGAGGACTATATAGAATATATTCGAATTCAAATTAATAAAACAAGAGGTTTGATTAGGGTAAAAACAGAGAACAGAAATATACATTTCGCTAATAAATTACTTTACTATACTATAGTTTACAACAGCGTAGGCTGTGAGCTTCGATCACTTCATTTGCGGAGCTCTCATTTCTCTTTACTCTCTTCATTTGGGATCAATTTATTTGTGAGAGAGCAATGGATGCTCAGTAAAACGCATGGTGGTTGAATGATTGGTCGCTCTCACGGGTTACACCAGCGTTTCGCGAACAATCCGACCATATATGCAAGATACAGTGATTTTTATCGAGATCAATTGCTTGGTGACTTAAAATTGACTCGTGAATTTTGCTCCGAGTCACGAGTCAATCCATATTTCTGGAACGCCGAGTCAAGTCAAGTCATTTTAGCAAAGGGACTCGACTCAAGTCAAGTCGTACGAAAAAGGTGACTCGAGTCTGACTCGAGTCAAGTCATGACTGGAGTCATTCCAACACTTGTATAGCACATTCAGGGATACAAGCAAACACAACGAAATGAGAAGGAGCATGGGACAGTCAAGACATCAATATCGAGCAACAATACATCTGGCGAGGTAGATGCTAGATTAAGCATTAACGAGAGCAATTGTTCGTTTCAGTATCCACCTATCTAAATTTAGTGTTCATACATTGTATTGCGTCTCGGGCGAATAAAAATAGAAAAACCCTAGATTATTATTATTATATTCTTTATTCACAGTAAAACTGGTAGATACACACATAATCCGGGGAGCAACCTGCCCCCAAAGAAAAATGGCGAGATTGGATTAAATTTTTAAAATTTCAGTAATACATTCAAATTGTTATTCCTATGCAATACACGGAGAAGTCAGATTACAGAATTGCAGCAGATGAAGAATTGGCAAGGGTTACAGAGCAGAGGTAGAGATGATTGAAGATGAAGAATCGAAATTACAGAAATTATGTTGTGATTCACAAGTGTAATTTTAGTCCAGTGGTGCATTCAAGGCCTTCCGAAGAATGTGCACAGTGCCCAATAATGTGATTTTCTGGATCATGTCGAATCGAACGTTACCCGGAATTTGTTGGATATGCCTCATGAGTTTTTTGCTCACGACCCCTGTAGCACCAATGACTATCGGTACAATGTTTATTTTGCATCGCCACATTTTCTCACATTCCATTTTGGGGTCTGCGTATTTGGAGTATTTTTCTGATTCTTTTTGCAGTAGGTTGTGATCAGCTGGGACAGCCAGTTCAATGAATAAGCATTCTCTTTTTTTTTAGTTTGACGATTATATCCGGGCGGTTGCTCCTGATTTCGCGGTCAGCTATAACTGGTACATCCCACAGAATTTTTACTTGTTCGTTTTCTGTCACTGGTGCTGGGCTGTAATCATACCAATTTTTTGTCGAAGTGGTGATGTTAAAATGTTTGCATAATTCAAGATGAATGTAGTGACCAATCCTATTGTCTATATTAATATTACTATTATTATTATATAGGCACACACACCGGGTTTCCCCCAAAGCATTGTATTATTTATTGACACAGGGCGTTTTGGTTCTTTGTCTCGGGTTCCCAATTACATTCTCCATCATCAGGAAGGATTCCTGCCTTTAAGATTAGTTGCCTGATACGTTTGATCAACTAACATCTATACTGCTATACTTACAGTCATATTTTGCAAAAATAAACAGAGGATGTAGGCGAAGGGAGTTGTCCGCTGTAAGGTCGTATTCTGATTATATAGATGTCTGTAAAATATGTTTTGTCTATTAAACATATTTTCTTTTTGCAATATTCGCTATTGTGGCACAAAATCGGTGCTGTTATAAAATATTGCAGACTCAAACTATGTTGCGAACAGCCTACATGAGCTTCGGGTTTTAATACATTAGCTTACGTTATGAATATATGAGTTCTATATCGCAGAACTGCCGACCTGATAACTATTTTAGAACATAAAACTACGCAAGCAATTTGACTAGTCAATGTTGATTAATGATTATGTCTCCATTTGACGCTCGGTCTATTAACCAGCATATACGAATATATAATTACTAATCGCCATATCGTATTGTATCCTATCACCTCAATGGTTCTTATACACACTATTTTAAGTCTCTCAATATCATACATATAGGGGTGGCCAATGTGATTCTAGAGCTCGCATCCTAATAGACTATGAGGCCTATTATTGTAAGGATTCTTGACGCGAGAGTGTACGATCGTCAACAAAAGTTATCGTTATGACACTTTCTTGCCACTGCTGGAGCTTCAAAATCTCCAGCGGTACTTCAACAACAACCAAAACTTGTAGCACGAAGATGCGCGTGTTCCTGGCAAACTTTACGCATCTCTGTTATGATTTAAATGAGTAGCCGGTGAGTTCTAACTATTTGATAGCGAACTCGTGTTCTATTTGGCGGTATATAATTTAAAATGCTTAATCGGTTGTAGGGATATGATAATCAACTGCCCGTCAACCTCTTGGATGTACAGAGCTTCATTATACAATTGAATAATAGATTGATATTGAAATAAACCCGAATATATTCGACTTACACTATAGGCCTACAGTCAGAGTTATTCATCAGCCACATAAGGACACCAATTCCCCTCTAGATGCTGAATAATTATCACTGACTATATTGTCAGCCAAAAAGTTCGGGCTTGGGCTATTCGTATATGAATATATTTTTTAATCGGACGTATATGTATAGACTAAATTAGATGACGGCAAAAAGAAGTGAATATCCTAATGTAGATTTAAAAATACCCCCTCAACAGGTAGATCAAAGGTCTCAAACACGCGGCCCGCGAGAGCAGTTTGTGCGGCCCGCGGTGGAATTTTTGAATTTCAAGTATTAAACATTATATTCAAGTGCCATATATCTTATTTAGATGTAAGAATTTGAAGTTCACGCTACTAAAACTATTATAAAAATCACTGAAATCTCAACAAACTTCCCTATCACATCACTTTCAAAAGCTACCATGCGGTCTAAGATCAGTTATTACGTCACATTTCAAGTTCATGATGTTAAACATGAAGTTGATGATTAGTGACGGAAATTGATATTTAGTTTTGGGCGACCTTCCCGTAAAACAGTGGTTCCCAACCTTTTTCCACCCACGTACCATTTTGAGGTTTTATGCAGTGCTCGCGTACCACCTGTATAAGTTACGCTCGATTTCACCATTTAAGACGTCATACTCACGTATTTGACCTATATGCGAGGTGTATTAACAAATTCTATTGAACTAGGTCAGGGATGTCAAATATAAGGCCCGTGGGCCGGATCCGGCCCGCCAGACGATCTTATCCGGCCCGCATAACTATTCTGAGTAGATTGAAAAAAGATGATATTATCAATCACATACACAGTAATAAACCAAATTACAACTTCCGCGTTGAGAGTTGAATAATATATTGTATTCATCACAACACATACGCAGGGCTAACGCCAGATTATGACTAAAGCAGGGGTGGCCAACCTTTTTGCCAGTCACGGCCGCATTTCGACTACTCGTGTAGCCTACGGCCGCATTCAAGGGCATAGTCGTAATGAACGAGCTGATGGACGCCAAATACCCAGGTTAAAGTGTCTATGTCCATTTCCGGTGAACTCGGGACTAATCTATTTAATGATAGGCTTACTATGCGCACAAAATCGCGAGGGGTCAGTCTGGTCACTGGTAATGTTAAGGAATGAAGTCCTCATAGTCGCGCGAATGAATTTTGTCATTGATATTAGTAGTTTTACTTGTTACCCTCACACATCTATCCTTTCTCATCCCATGTGATCAGATTCACCGGTATAGAGTTGGGGGTGTTTTCGAAAATTTAAAGCAAGGTATAAATTATGATACATCTTCGGGTGGGCCAATTGGTATAGTCACTTTGTAGCATGCTGTTATTTCTTGAACTCCCATCAGGATTGTTAGTATAGTGAGGATCACACGATTCCGAGCTGATATATCCATGTTAGGCGCATAATTTCCCACTAATGTTCGCATCTGTATTGTGGGGCTCTGATTGCAAAGGGTGCTACTATAGTAAAATTGCAAAATGCAATCGCATTGAATCGCGCCTAGCGCGAAGAAAATTTTAGGATTAATTAAAATCTTTCAAGAAATCGGGAGTCAATTTGTAAATTCGAATTCCATGTCGACAGCCGCCAAAACATACTAATTGAATTGCATGCCTACGGCCACACAAATTCCCTCTTACAGCTGCAGGCTGGCCACCCCTGGACTGAAGCAAAGGGAACATTCAAATACGTCTACTTGTATCGCCAGTAATGCCATTGTTTTAGCGGTTCTTATCTGTGTTCAACCGGACAAACATCGTATTTTCGCATTGCTCGCAAATAATGCTGTTGCGACTCGCTAGAATGAAACCCCTGCAATCCGTGTATTATCTATATATGCTTGATAATAAAGTATTCCAGCGAGAAGCAATGGCACGAGGCAACATTTTGGATTCCGTTGACTGGTCCGGCCCGCGAGCAATTACATAACTTCGATCCGGCCCGCGATGCCATTTGAATTTGACACCCCTGAACTATTGAACTAAGCATTATCAGCCAGGGTTGATGAGATGTATGGATTTTTTCAGCACCAGTCACAAGAAGAACAGCGTAATGAAATAACAACACACAACAAAAGGAGATTTATTTAATCTTAATGCGATGGCTGTATTTGTTCATTTTCCACTAGCTTGTCGATGCGTGGCATACGTTTGCTTACAGCGCATCGGAAGTTATGTATGGGCGCAACAAGTCGGTTTCGTTTCTTCGACTTTATAGTCATCAGGGATGAAAATCTTTGCTCGCATTCCCACGTATAAGGGAAAATTAGCAGCTGGGGAATAGCAGGCGACGACGGCTTCAAAACACTCCAAATCAACCTCACCTGAACTAATAACTCCATTCGATCGAGAAAAAAAAACAGAATCTGCTCGCGTACCACCTGGAAGACCTTCGCGTACCACTAGTGGTACGCGTACCACAGGTTGGGAACCACTGCCGTAAAATGACTCGATTTCTGATTGACTGGGTTATAAATGACTCGAGTTGAGTCGGGTCAAACGTTAAAATCAAAGAAGTAGCCTACTTGCGACTATCTGAACGGTGACTTGGTAATCCTACGGACGCAACAATGTATGAAACTGTCATGAGGAATAGTAATATACCAAAATATCGTAGCTTGCGTTGCGTAGCGTAGCTATATCTAATCAGGTCAGTACAGCAACCGTTGGTATTCTGTGACCCCGGTGACGCATTGATATCATCGGTGGCGAGAAAGTTAGTACTACGCTCTACAGCTACAACACCAATGAATTCGTCGCCGATTGGACGTTTCTATTCTAGGTTTTTTTTTTAACCAGGGTCAGTCGACCCCATCGGTTTTACGAAGCACCACATCAGGGTGTACGATATGCATTATGGAATTAGGCCTATATGCTGTGGAATATTTTTTCGGCCAATTTATTGAACTGGAAAAGAGTCTTTGCGCTACGCGCGATTTTATGTGAATGGGATTTCTGATTTTAATATAGGTAGGCTACAATCAGAAATTTTGTTGAAAACGGACAGGGGCTACGAGAAATCTTATTGGAAGGACAATGGGTACGATCGAGAAAAAGGTTAAGAAGCAAAGCTATTACTATAGCTCAATAATGATTATATTTAAGTTGTTATTGATATGTTACAATAATAATCGAAGGCAAAATCTAACGCTGATTTAATTTGACTTTGGCAATGACAGTAACAATAGCCCATACTTATCACGACTATATCAAAACCAGAACACCGCTGAAATGCTCTGATATCGGATTAATCTTCAATAGATTTTGAAATATTCTACATAAGATCGTGGCACGTCAAAGGTCCACTAGCTGCAATATTATAACCCGACAGTTTTACGATGTCATGATCCATCCTCTCGCATGATGTCTATAATTCATTAATTTAAAAATTATCCCCGGCACAACAATAATTTTATTCAAATATTTTAAAATATGATGTTTTTCCGTGTCAAGCGTGAATAGTACAATATGAAATTATATTTCCACGATGTTTGTGGAATGCCTGTCTGCAAGGTCCCGTCAAATAAGGTCTACGTGGAAATTATTCATTGAATATCCCTATTACTGATGCTGCGGCCCGCGGCGTCATCAAAAACTATGAAATTGGCCCGCGGGCACATTTGCGTTTGAGACCTGTGAGGTAGATTTTCTTTCTTCTGTGCATCCTGCTAACATATAGAATGGTACCGGGAAAGATAAAATAGTATTACTAGTACTATCAGCGGGCCCTGTGGATATAAAGCTGTATCAGCTGTATCACCCTGTGGATATAAAGCTGTATCAGCTGTACCACCCTGTGGATATAACGCTGTATCAGCTGCATCCGCAGCTATCACACACAGCTCTATCAGCTGTATCACTCTTCTGTATGGAATCGGTGTCTTGTGTTCAAAAAATTCTCGATGTTTTTGTTATTATTTTTTTATTACTTCAACTTTGAGAATCATCGCTGATCCCTTGTTATATAAGACAAACCGTACCGACATTCACCCAGGTATCACTCTGCAATAAGTATCACGTCTATACTATGTCTGAGATGCGCGAGATAGTCTAGTAGGCTATCACGCAAGTATCAACCATGTCACTCAGGTATGAGCTGTATCACTCAATTATCAGCTTCATCATCCAGGTTTCTCTCTGCATAAAAAGTGTCACGCCAAGACTACGTCTGGGATGCAATATAGTCAGGTGTTGGAACACAATGGTATCGTACCCTACAGTGATTATACAAACACGCAATGTCAGACCCAGACGTAAACAAGATCATCATCATCATTGGTTTATTAGCATTATCAGGACGTATTATAGCCAGGGCCGTAACAGCACTTCGTCAGCCCCCCAAAAAACGTTGTTGGTCTCGGGCCCCCTATAGGGCGATAAACCGACCCCCCTCATGCTATACGCTGCTTAACGCGAAAATTTTCGGTAATTCATGCTACTGCTGATATATGAGTGATACAGCTGCGATACAACTGATACAGCAGTGATAAAGCTGATAAAGCTTTATATCCACAGAGTGATACAGCTGATACAGCTTTATATCCACAGGGTGATACAGCTGATACTGCTGATACAGCTGATACAGCTTCATATCCACAGGGCCCTATCAGCGTCTGGAAACCCCTCGCGTTGACGCTGAAGGCAGAGTTGCGACGACATTTTTATGGGTGCCTTTATTTTGTGCTAGGAAACTTATGAAAACTTATGAAACTTATGAAACTTATGAAAACTTATGAGAACTTATGAAACTTATGAAACTTATGAAAACCTATGAAACGTATGAAACTTATGAAACTTATGAAAACTTATGAGAACTTATGAAACTTATGAAACTTATGAAACTTATGAAAACCTATGAAACGTATGAAACTTATGAAAACTAATGAAACTTATGAAAACTTATGAAACTTATGACACTTATGAAAACTTATGAGACTTATGGAAACTTATGAGACTTACGAAAACTTATGTAACTTATGAAAACTTATGAAACTTATGGAAACTTATGAAGATAAAGAGCTCTTGGATGAAGAGCCGTTCAATATACAATTTAAGAATATCTTCCTATTGAAATGAACCCAATTATTTTCGGCTGAAACACGTCAGGGGTAATCGTCAGTAGCTAGTAGAGAATTAAAAAAAACATTGCAAAGCAACAATCGCAATAATGAATACCAGCCAAAAAATGAATCAAATTTAGTTGAAACCGTCCTATATTATAAACCTGACTGGAAAGAAAAAATTTATTACCGTGAATTATACTGGACTCATTCACCTTTACTTTGCTTAAATTTATTTCGAATGCCAAGTGAAAACCGTGGGCGTTGTCAGTGTGAAGTTGGATAACTCGGATAAATTTCACGACCAGTTGTGGAAATTGAGATAAATTCAGTTCATAACAATTAAGTCAGAGCTCTTTGTTATAAGCACGAGAATGGCAAATGTCTGTACAACAACCTCGGTTCGTTCCGGACTATACAGTTCAGTACTTTTTTCCGGAAAACCAGAAGTAGATTAGATTCAAAATTGTAAAGTATTGAAAAATATCAGAATTAAATTAGAGATTACCAGCATTTCGCTCTAAGTAGACAATTATGTCGGAATCAGGGTATCTGGTAGTCTCCTAAATTAACAATGCAATTTACATAAACATTGTTCGTAATTTTGGAAGAATTAAAGCTTCGTCTGGAGAGTTAGCATTTTCATTTACTCTGTTGTGAAGAGCAGAGAGTAGCTTCTTTGAGGTACAGAACTTCAATATACAATTGAATAGTATATTCATATTAAAATGAACCCGAATATTTTCGGCTGACACTCGTCAGGGGTAATCGTCAGCAACTAGTAGAGAATTCGAAAGAACAGCGTATATCAACAATCGTAACACAAAATATGACGTCACCAGCACAGAGAGTACATCAAAACAATGAGACGTCTACCAGCGCATCTGAGATATTGTGCACATTGCGCAATCTTGAACTTTCCCCGCGCGGCAATCAAATTGGGTCACGCGTTAGCAATTTAGCATATGAAGATTGCGACACAGTCGCGTTTGCTGATTGACGCTGAATTGGTATCTTTGGAAATAATAGTCGACGTCAATGCCACTCAAGTATTTAGATAAACTTAAACTATGCTTTAAGACAACCTTTTCGGTTCGCGATATTATTGAAGATACTCGCGAAGTCGTGATACACGCATATGTGACGTATGAATATGTTGTTACTTATCGTTCCCAATGATTATGATTTGAAAAACTATATGTAGAATTGTAGATAGAATCACCGCACATCGACCAATCATCATATTTTGATGACATTTTGGGTCCGTTTAATTGCCCTGGTATTCGTGCGGCCCCGGCCGTGCTCTGAAATTCTAAATTTGGCCCTGACACCGAAAAAGTTTGGAAACCACTGATCTAAATTATAATCCGTCGGTGTCGATGTGAAGTTTATTTGTAAAAATATTATTTCTGTCATGCCGACAACCAATATCCACGCGAACTCGGTTTACCAGACATATCGCGTGCCGAGAAGGGTTAATCCAGTTTTGTACGATGCGTTGATCGATCGCAGACATACTGGCGCCTGTGAGACAATGCGGTTTTCAAAACCTCATTGCCTTCCTAATTACCACCAAGAAATGAAGCGTCGTCGATGTTTAAGTTTATAAATTCATATTGCAATCAGAACACTCCCCAGCATTCTCTTATTAGGCGTGCTGGCACTTAGTTACCGCATGGTTTTAAGTATAGTACAAGAAGGCAAAGCCTACTCGCGGTCACCGAATAGGTAAAATAGCTTCGTCAGAGATCACCTCCGTGTCTCTATCGGTGCTGTCAAATCTTCCGGTAGTTTACAGTGTGCTGCTAGCCAAAAAAGGTCGATAATGCTAGGGTGCCGCTGACTATTTTCCATTTACAGAGGGTGCCGCGAGGTTGAAGATTTTGGCAACCACTGGTCTATGTAAATCTTGATTGCCATTATTGCAATCATGATTTAAAAATCCCAATTTGGTATCGAATACCGAGGCAATGGTCTCACAATAAACTTCGAATCTGAATTAATTTACCTCATGTTTTATAAGTTTCATAATTTCCCATAAGATTGATAAGTTTCTATAAATTTCATAAGTTTTCTTAAGTTTTCATAAGTTTCATAAGTTTCATAAGTTTTCATAAGCTTCATAAGTTTTCATAAGCTTCATAAGTTTTCATAAGTTTCATAAGTTTTCATAAGTTTTCATAAGTTTCATAAGTTTTCATAAGCTTCATAAGTTTTCATAAGTTTCATAAGTTTTCATAAGTTTCATAAGTTTTCATAAGTTTTCATAAGTTTCATAAGTTTTCATAAGTTTTCATAAGTTTCATAAGTTTCATAAGTTTTCATAAGTTTCATAAGTTTTCATAAGTTTCATAAGTTTCCATAATTTTCATAAGTTTCCTAGCACAAAATAAAGGCACCCCATTTTTATGAACTGGAATTAGAATGTTACATTAGCCTATACTTTGCTTCATCCAACAACATACAACAAAACAGCGGTATTTACGATTCACCACAAACGACGACAATTAATTATTTTTAAATTGCCGAATCAGGACTAGAACTGCTCACTTTTCAAAATCCGAAACTGGACTAAAAATCGTTAGTGAGTTGACCATGAACGAACTAGATAGATAGTTCGTACAAATCTGCCGCCTGGCGCAACACTCCAATTTCCTGTCCTGTTATAAGAAAGGCTCCTCCTAATTGGTGAACAGCGGTTACATATATTAAAATCGCGTCAAGTCATATTGTAACTGAAGGCTCGTAGGGTCGACAGGAGAATTCCTTATCATAAAATCGCCCTCTTTTTCAATTCGATGGCATGTTTCGACACTTCACGAAATCTAACGCCATACGTCATTGACTGACTTCCCAGATTCTTCACGCTAACAACTCGCTCAGCGTCAGTTGATTTAGAATTTCTCCTCCCATTATATGCGAAATAATATCATCGCTTTCATGCTACATCGGTAAAACCTGAATGTCTCTAACAGAGAACTAACAGTCATGACTCATGACATTGTTCAATATAGGAAAACCGGGGCATCGAAATTTCAATTTGACCACGCATTTTCGAATATATCTCATGCTGATAATAATCTGAAATGCAAGTGATTGCTCCGAAGTTCAGCGCGGAAATTGCCCTTGGACGCATTCTGTGTGTCAGTTTGCAGGAAATACTTTTCAATGTCGTATATTCTATCAAATCGGCTAGGACTAACATTTAAAATGAAGGTGCTTATAAAATAAGGTAATCCGCGAGATACACGCCTCTTCACGTATCAGACGTGCTTATATGATGGGGATTTATTGTTATTGAATCGCTTCACCATATGTTACGATACGGAACATAGCCACATCGCGAATAGATATGTTTGATATAAATTTGAATAATATCGGTTATTTAAAGAGCTTCTTGGAGTAACAGAACTTCAATATACAATCGAATAGTATTTTTATATTGAAATGAACCCGAATATTTTCGGCTGACACTCAGGAGTAATCGTCAGCAACTGGTAGAGAATCGGAAAGGACATTATATATCAACAATTGCATCACAAAATATGACGTCGCGAGTACGAAATGAGATCTCAAATAAGAGTGAGTTCAATATATTATTTTAGGATGGTACACGAACTCCCTTTGTATACAGTTATCAGAGGCTCGAATCGTGAATATCATTAAACTTTCACAGTACCGACCAGCTGAAAACATTTTATATCTACTCTGATCTTTTTTAAAACATTCGAATCGCCACTTTGATGTACGATCTGTGAATCCTCACATGAGATGTTGATTCTAAACCGCCGGCGACGCGTATTTTATGTCAAGTACCATGGTTACCATGGCATTTTCGATTCGCGTTATCTCGATGGTTGTATTGTTTGTAATAGCTTGGGTTTAGTCCATTGTGTTCAAGAATTCCAATACCACCGTTCGCATTAGGCCAAATATATATCCATTCAAATCTACAAATAAATAATGGATGACATAAAAGATTGGAAATCACCATCCATTGAAGGATGACTATCTACATCAGCGGTAACCGAGTCGCGACCCAGGAGATCACTTTATGCTGCCCCTCGTAGGGTTCGACGAAATCGAGTACCTGATGGGTTCGATTATACTATTAGATTATCAGGTTTCGAGTTGAATATTCTAGTATGGCTCATAACAGTATGTACAATGACTATAGATACTAGATTCGGATATCGGATTTGAGTGCTCGAATCGCTGTAGTGTAGGCCTCTCCAGCCCGACCTGTGACCTATGGTGTGGGACATCGGGAAATGAATGTGCGTTTCGAAAGGTTAAATTGAATTGCGAAATGTCAACCATGATCTGCTGCTTTCAACACCCCCATCCTTCGTTACAAAATGACGCTGACGCAACTTATAACAACAGCATTCTCTCAAAGACGAAAACGAGAATTGCACTGTGAATGTGCCTTAATAACAATGCCCCGAGACTTTTTGAGAAGGATGATCGTCGATCTAATATCTATAAACGTATAGCATTGAGATTCCAGTATACTTCGCAATTTACGACGCGCTCCTTTATTGTATTGTCCAAGAAAATCAAGCGCTCCATAAAAACAGGATAGTCCGATTTGAAGTACTATGTCTCTGATGTCTGCTTTTACATTATTATTGTCCGACATCATTAATATGATAGCCCGCGATGCGATTCATTTATACAGTGACATCAAACGTACTGTGAAAAACGTGAACTGAAATAGTCATAGTCACTGAAGGCGACGAAACCTTATCCACTTATGACCGAAGTTGTTGCTATGGCATTGATGGTGTTTCAAATACTATGTTCAATTGTTCAGTTACACCCAGAGGTGGTCAAAGTAGTCACCGTCGCTAATCAAGTAGAAGTAGAAGTAACGCCGGAATTTCTACTCAAGTAGAAGTAGGAGTGGTTGTTTACAAGTAAGTAAGTAAGTAGGTATTTCAAGCTTATTTTTGCCTACAAAACATAACATTGTCAAGTAGAAGTAGAAGTAGTCTAAAATCAAATCTACTTAAAAAGAAGTGTGTGTAGGACAAATCTACTTCAAGTACTTCAAAAAGTAGAAGTACTTCGTTACTGACCACCTCTGGTTACACCATACCGATATTCTTTATTATGATTCCAGATCTGCTAACTTGTAGGGTAGGCTGGGTAGTGCAGTTGACTGTGTCACCTTGAATTGGTCTCAGAGAGAGAGAGAGAGAAAGAGAGTCTTTATTTTTCATCAAACCAAAATACATAACACACGGCAGTGGTGGTGGTACAGAAAATATGCATGTACAGTATTCGGTATTAGATAGGAATGATCGATAAGACCGTGAGGGTCATCTAGTCTGATCACACCAGCATCAAACAGGTACACTGGACTCTAAACAGTCTGGCTGTAAAAAAAGTTACAGTAGTTAAAAAATAAAATAGAAGAAAAATTAACCGATGGTGGCAAATGATCAATGAAGCAATGTCTGGGCGAGGTAGGGCAACAGTGTTAGTGTAACGATAAGAGGTGATCAAGTAGGGCTTTTTTGAATCTATCATAAGGCAATTCACGGATATGTGGTGGTAATGCATTCCAAATGATAGGTCCCGAGTAGTCGATAGATCTCTTAGTTAGGTTGCTATTGGGTGGGGGTAAGTAGATATTTCCCTTTGACGAGGATCTCGTGTAATGGGAATGGACATTTTTAGCAGGTATGAAAAAGTCATCAAACACAGGAGGCAGACTATTGGAAAAATATTTGTGAACAACTTTTGATACTTCGAAGCGATATAGCTCATCAAATCGCAAAATTCGATGTTTACGGTAGTAAGGCGATAAATTGGTACGTAAAGGGGCGCTTCTTCGATATACGCCCGAGATCAAAACAATGTTCCCCATGACACCCGTAAATGTTTCCCCATGAACACGATATAAATTTATAAACGTCAAAATATTTTTTTTTCTTCATTTGAATAGGCGGATATTAGGGTTGGTGGAATGGATATATTGGTGTTGGATGTGGGTTAGGGTCCAAGTCCGGGTTAGGGTATCCCAAGATTACGGTTGGGGGAGGGGGTATTAGGGAGGAAACGAGGGAGATTAGGGTTGGATGCAGTGTTGGGATCAAGTCACTACCTTCGAGTCACGAGTCATTTCGAGTCATTGCACATTTTGACTCGAGTCAAGTCAAGTCAATCGATTTTCGAAGGTGACTCGAGTCAAGTCAAGTCACTCGACTTTAGGAGGTGACTCGAGTCAAGTCAAGTCAAGTCACGAGTCAAGTCACAATTCAAGTCAAGTTGCCTTTGCGAAGTATGGGGCATGATAAGGTCATTGCATTTTGCTAGCTGTCTGAAATACAGATGGAGTGGTCATTGATTTTGAACCAATGAGAACGAATATAGAGTTAAATATATGCGCAAATGGCGCTGCATCGCTCACATATAAGTAGAACTGGAAAACCTCAGTTTATAGTTACCAACCAAAATAGAAAATAGATACGAATTGATAGGATACAATACATTACACATTTACAAATCGATATGATACAATGCAAGCCTGCGCCAATGGTTGAGGACTATATAAACTATATTCGAATTCAGTTTCAATATAACAATAGGTTTGGTTAAGGTAAAAACAGAGAACATAATTTACTTTACTATACTAGTTTACGACAACGTAAGCTGTAAGCTTCGATAACTTCGTTTGCGGTCACTTTATTTGTGAGAGAACAATGGAGGCTCAGTACAACGTACGATCATTAAATGATTGGTCGCTGTCACGGGTTACACTAGCGTTTAGCGAACAATCCGAATATATGCAAGATACAGTGATTTAGATCGACACCGATTACTTGATGACTTGAAATTGACTCCTGAATTTTGCTCCGAGTCACGAGTCAATCCACATTTCTGATAGGCCGAGTCAAGTCAAGTCAAGCCATTTTAGCAAAGTGACTCCAGTCAAGTCAAGTCATACGAAAAAGTTGACTCGAGTCTGACTCGAGTCATCCCAACACTGGTTGGATGTGGGTTAGGGTCAAAGTTGGGGTTAGGGTATCTCAAGAGTAGGGTTGGGGGAGAGGGGGAAATTAGGGTTGGGGAAACCCTAACCTCAACTTTAACCCTAACCACAACCCACATCCAACTCTAAGACCCCCCCCAACTCTAAGGAAAGGAAAGGACGTAGTTTATTTTTGTCCTTGATGTTTTTCTAATATTCCCCTTCCCAAACCCTAATTTTGGGATACCCCAAACTCAACTTTGACCCTAACCCCAACCCGCATCCAACTCTTATACCCCTCCCCCAACCTTAATATCCCCCTCCCCCAACCCTAATCTTGGGATACCCTAACCCACATCCAACCGTAATATCCCTCCTTCCTCTTCCCTAATACCCCGTCCCCAACCGTAATCTTGGGATACCCTAACCCCAACTTCGACCCTAACCCACCTCCAACCCTAATATCTGTCTCTCCAAAGGCAAAAAAAAATATTTTTACGGTTATAAAATTGTATCGTGCTCATGGGAAGCACTTGCTGGTGTTACGTGAAACACTGTTTCGATATCGGGCGTATATCGAAGAAGCGCCTATAAAGGTACAGATGAGATCAGCCGTATCGCACGGTTTTGCAGGGTTCGAATTCTGCACAGAAATGTTTTGCATGCACTTCCCCATACTACGATTCCATATTGCAGGTGAGAGTGGAAAAGAGAAAAATATATGGTTCGTAGTATTGATCTGGAAACCAAAGATTGCAGACGGGTCATTATTCCCACACACCGAGCTAGTTTTGATATTGTGCATTCAATATGCTGCTTCCAAGACATTTTAGCATCAATAGTGACACCGAGATATTTTGCTGAGTCACATATGGAGATTTGTTTATGATTGATGTTCACAGTGAAACTATGATTGGCATTATTTAAAAGGAGCATCTCGGTCTTATCTGCATTCAAGCTTAGTTTGTTTGCTTGCAGCCATCTCGACACTTTTGGGAGTTCCCTATTCACGGATGCATGCAAATCATTGACAGTGTTGGAGGTTATGAAGAGGTGAGTATCATCAGCAAATAGGGTTGTGCGGAATAAAGATGCATTAACAATGTCGTTAATATAAATGAGGAAAAAAGTCGGTCCAAGGACTGAGCCTTGTGGGACTCCACAAGTTATATCTCTGGTAGTCGATCTTAATGTCCCCGGTTTAACAAATTGTTTGCGATTTGCCAGGTAGCTTTCAAGTAGAGTTGCTGCAATACCCCTGATTCCATAGTGTTCTAGCTTGTGCCTTAAGATTCTGTGGTTAACTGTGTCGAAAGCTTTGCGGAGGTCGATAAAAATGCTGCAGCCACTTTTTTTTTGCTTGATGGTTTTGTAATAGTCCGTTACAATTGATAGTATTGCATGGTTGGTGTTGTGGTTTGATCTGAATCCATGCTGAGTCGGAGACAGTACTGCATTCAATTCAAGAAAGATTATTATACCTATATATATACATATCAACAACGTACAACACGTTTGCTATATGATTGCCCATTAGGGTTGTCCAAAATTTGGAAAATCTTAAAAATACCCCGTGATTGTGTCTCATTCCATAGATTATTGATAAAAAATAACAATGAGCCCAAAAGAAGCTCACGGGAACGCCGTTAAGATTCCGGCCAAAGCGTTTTAAAGTAGCTGCCCAAGAATGGGCGTGCCACCGACCATAGAACGGCGAGAAGACTAGTAATCAAATAACCACGGCTCCTGATTGGCTAATTGGCTATGCTTCAATGATCACCACAGCAACAACTTGCTGATTATGTGCTCAAGGAGTCTGCTACCGGTGGGGATTCTGAAATCGCGTTGTTGGTAGGTTGGCAGATGGTGATTTAAGATTAATTCAGGACATGTTAAGGTACGAAATACATGATGAACAATCAACAGCTGCTTCACAAAAACTTCTACAGCATGACTGCTTTATTGGAAGGAAACGGCTGTAGCCTACATGCCGTGTTTTCACCGAGGGAAAGCAAAGGCGCTCATGCAAGCGGTAAACGAATTCCTCGTTTGGAAAGGATCCATCATCAGTGAACACAAATATAAAGCTTTATCAATGACACGATACCGTAATTTGTGTGATCCTATTAGGCTCAAGCTGTAATATATAGGTGACGTTTTGAATTATATTGGAATTGGCTGAATCAGCGGGTTATGCTTGGCACTCATCAGATGCTTACAGTAAATTGAATTCACTTGTAAGTGTTGCTAAAGTCCCTAATGATAACGCACACTCGGACAGGCTATGCCCAATGTGGTATGTCAAAGTCCCTATTGATCCCGCAGAAAATAGGTGTACAGATAATCACAGACTATACTGCATAGTATCCAGCATAGTTTGGACATGATATCCAGCATTGTGCTTACTTTACACCTCTTTTCCGCAGCATCATTAAGGACTTTGACAACACTTACATGTGAGTTCAATTTGCTGTAAGTATAACTGCCAAGCACAACCGGCTGATTCAGTCAATCCCTAGAGCATTCAAAATATCAACTATATACTACAACTTGAGTCCAATAAGCTCACACAAAGTATAGTGTCATGGTCAAGCTTTATATTTGTATTCACTGATGACGGATCCCTTCTGAAACGGGGAATTCGTTCACTACTTGCATAAGCGTCTTTGCTTTCCCTCGATGAAAACATGGCATGTAGGCTACAGCCGTTTCCTTCACAGCAAAGCAGTCATGCTGTAGAAGTTTATGTGAAGCAGCTGTTGATTGTTCATCATGTATTTCGTACCTTAACATGTCCTGAATTAATCTTAAATCATCATCTGCCAACCTACCAACAACGCGATTTCAGAATCCCCACCGGTAGCAGACTCCTTGAGCACATAATCAGCAAGTTGTTGCTGTGGTGATCATTGAAGCATAGACAATTAGCCAATCAGGAGCCGTGGTTATTTGATTACTAGTCTTCTCGCCGTTCTATGGTCGGTGGCACGCCCATTCTTGGGCAGCTACTTTAAAACGCTTTGGCCGAAATCTTAACGGCTTTCCCGTGAGCTTCTTTTGGGCTTATTGTTATTTTTTATCAATAATCTATGGAATGAGACACAATCACGGGGTATTTTTAAGATTTTCCAAATTTTGGACAACCCTATTGCCCATGCCCAGCTATCGTTATACGCAATGCATGCAATGACGTCATTCTATCGTTTGTCGAGATAACTGAGAAAGACTCGCAGACTCATTTATAACCACTATACCGCTTATTCTCTCCAAATATACTTTGTGTTTGAGTAAACATCTGTGGATTGAAGAACTCGCAAACCGCAGTACAGGACTTCCAGGTTATGTAGCCAGTAAAGCTAACCTAATATATATCGGTCTGCTACTTTGTTACTACAGGAATGCCGTCAAGTCCATCTACTATTGCAGTAGGCAGTAGGCACGGCCCACTTTCGATCTAGGCCTTTTGTAATACACCACTTACGCGGATATTTTGGCGAGGAGACATACGACCAAAAAAAAAATCACGCCGAAAACAAAGCGTATTCCGCCTGTACCAGCATTTGCAATCAGACTTTGATCGGGTCCACGGAACATTTTCTAATGGGATATGGAGTCGCGACCATAAAAGGTCGGAAACCACTGGAAGTTGGGTGTTTATAAAGCTCCGTGGTGGGCACCGGCATAATGCTGATAAACAATCTTATCAATATGACATGTACCCGACTTAACGTTGTACATGTACAGTACATTGTACAATTACGCTCCCTGTGTTTTTGAATTCATCATCCTCCATCAGCCCTACCGCTGACTCTGATCATATGAGCGGAGAGAGAATCAAACTAAATGGTCATATATGGAAGATCCAATATTATTGACATAATTTGTTCGAAAAATTCAACGAACAGATACATATAGAAACCAGATGCATTTAGCAAGCCCCCCAGAAGTTGCATCGATTACACTATGGTGGACCCAAAACTATTGTTTATTTGGGCGGACGGGGGCTGAAAAGTGTCGTTCCGATCCCGGTTACACAGCACACAGCCACATACAACTCCTGAACCGGATCGTGACCACCTCTGCTCTATTAGCAAAGCTTCGCTAGTTTGACGTCATATTGACAGACAATGTGCTCATAACTCATTTTGAAATCCACTAGTGGGTGCTAAAGAGTGTCCGGAATTTGACTAACAGAAATATGGAAACCCTATCATAACTGTCACCAAGCATATATGATTTTACCGATGTATTCAAGCTGCAAATTCAGTAGATAGTTACCCGAAGACTTCATCAATGTTTTATGTAGGAGGGTGCTTAAAGAGGTTGATTTTATAGCGCCGAGAGAAGTGGTTCTCAACCGTGAGTCCGCGAAGCATTTTCACGGGCTCCGCTAAACAGCTGAATTTGCAAAATGGTTGAATTTGTACTTCTTTAAATTACGGAAATCACGAAGTAGTTTTGCCTCGTAACTGCTAAATCTTCAGGAACCACAACAACAGAATGCCGTTCTGATTCTGAGGTGACGCATCCGACTGTGCAAACTCATTTAAAATACCAAAATTGCTGACAGCCTACAGATACCAACATGTTGCTGTTTAGAGGTGTGTTGTTGGGGAATGTCGAAAGATAAAAAAATAAGTAATGTAAGGTCGATCAGACTATCAGGGCGACTCCGTCACGTTTGCAAAATTCCATATTCTCCTGTAATATATATGTAAATATGGCTGAACCAATTCCGTTGTGCGCGAAAGCGTAAATAGGTCACTCTCGAAGCCACAAGCTGTGACGGCACAGTTAGTCTGCGACGCACGTGTTCTCAGAGCCCGCATACAGAGGTCGGCGCGCTCGCGCTACAGTCGTAAGATAGACAATTGGCTCCGTTTCGCTTCATTTATTCTTTCTATTTCTTATTGAACCGCAGTATCATTTGAACCTGGTAAATCTACAAGTTTCTGACCACTAATTACTACTATTTGGCTGTTCTGTGCTAGTAAAGAAAGCTCCTTGGATCTGCGTGTGTGATCAGGATTGCAAGAGTATACTCAGAGCGGTCATTAGTCAGTGACTAGTGCGTACAACAGGAACTGTAAGCTGTAGCGTCGACTCCAATCAAGCACTATACCAGCGTGTCTTGCAACAAGCCGTTGCAGCGACCGCTACAATATATACATAAACATTATTCCAGAATAACTTTAAGATAAGCAGCTACATAGAAATGACTAGACTGGAAGTAATATGTTCGTTGTAACCTATTTCTCAATTTTACTGACATAGATAGGTAATGTTGTGATCATACCCAAAGGTGTGGTCAGAAGCTTTACGCGTTATAATTACATTCGTCACCATCTATCTTTGTAGAAATCGACTTTCGACACACGCTCATACCAACTCGAAAGTGCAGATTTTCAAAACACGATCACCTAAGAAATGCATCTTAGGGTTGTAATTACTCGACTCCTGACTCGACTCGAGTCCGACTTAAGTCACGATTTTCTGATGACTCGACTCAACTCGAGTCAATCTGTACATTGACTTGAATGTTACTCGAGTCATCCCAGTAAACACAAAACATATTAAAAATATTTTTAATATATCTGACACGAGTTCAAAATATATCATACAATAATGTACGAAAGATATACATTTGTCGACAGAGAAGGATATGTTACCGAATTGGCGGCGATAACCTGTACAAAACTGCTTGAGGTGCCGCAAGTGTGCCTAACAATCGATAATGCCACTCTCGCAATACCTAAGGAACATAAATTTTTAGGTATAATAAGGCTAATTGACTGTCCAGTCAGTCACAAAGCACATCCGCGTTTGGTAACAGAACGTTGCACAAAACGACCAAACGTCTTGCGAGTATTGTGCGGGACGACATGGGGTGCCTCAACGACATGTCTGGTTTCACTTTATAGAGCAGTGGTTCACAACGTGGGTAATATCACCCCACAGTGGGTGATTCGTAGAAGCAAGTGGCGAAAATGCCAAAGGGGGCTACCAGGGGGCGATGTGAGGCGAAAATGTTAGAACGTCCTGTGAGATTACAACGGCTAAAGATGCACGGAAAGACGGCTTGATCTGCATAAGACACGAAAGTTGACTTTACAAAATTCATATCTAGGGCGATGTTTTTTGACATGTCAAAATAAGTCGATTATTTTTCGGGATTGTAGCGTCAGGTCAAAAAATTGTGAAAATTGTTTACAAAGTAAAAAAATTGTAACCCCCATTTCGTTTGCATTGAAATGTTTGCACTGTGGGTGAGCTACGGCATTTTACGTAGGCTCACCATATTTTGAAAATCTAAAAAGAGGACACTTTTTCAGAAATTTCAGACTTGCAAAATCAGAGAAAAATTCTCAAACACCGGTGACTTTCCCACTTTGTGATCGGTTGACTATCTTTCCGCTTAGAGCTCAAAATACCGTTATTTTTTCCACATTGCCAGGTGGATGACTAAAAAAAAGGTCATCTTTCCGCTCAGAGCTCAAAATACCGTTTTTCTCTCCACATTGCCAGGTGGATGACTAAAAAAGGTCATCTTTTCGCTCAGAGCTACAATCACCATTTTTCACGTCGAAGTACACGCCGGAGCTTCACTTCTGTGCAATTTGCGGCATATCACTCGCAATTTGCTCTAAATCTGACGTAAATTTTCAAAAAAGAGGACAAAATCTCAAAAAGAGGATAGTATATTCATATTGAAATGAACTCCAATATTTTTGGCGGACACATGTCAGAGGTAATCGTCAGCAATCAAGAAGCGCATAATGAAAAATTGTTATGCATAGACAGCATTGCCAGAATGAAGCAACACGATGTGTCACCAGCAGTTTACGCACACCTTCAGTGTTACCAGCCAACAACACCTGCTATCGAACGTTCTTTCTCCATTCTTGGCAAGCTACTTAGTAAGGACAGAAACTTCTTATCCGAGAATATAGGAAAGTGTCTTTCGATGTACTATAACAAATCTTAATTATTTCTATCATAATGCGTGATGCAACTACTGGAATTCTTCATAGGTCCGGATTTCGGTAAAATAAAAATCAGTTTCCAAGTCAAATAAGTTTGCCCAGACCAAACTTATTCGTAAGGACAGAAGTTCCAACCAGAAATGGAGATAAGTAGTATTCTAACATTATGTGGTTTATACGGACGGTTTTTGTATTAAATCATTCGAGGTCTCGCATAAATCTTCCCTTTATGTCAGGATATCGATCCTGACAGTAGAATTAGTCGCTATAAACGAGATTTTAATTCGATAATCATTGTCGTGCCCCGTGGATCCGTACAGACCTGCAGAGTTGCAGTTTTATCAGTTAGTTTGAACGCCCTTACTATCCTCAAAACTAGTAAAACCATTAATGTACGCCAGATATCCGATAGTCGACGAGCATGTCTACATTCAAGTCGAAATCAAGCAATTACAACTAAATGAATACTAGTCCATCCTCACGATTACCGGACCACGACTGACCTATCGATCTTGCCTTCCATATGTCATGCCACCCCATTTTTTAAGTGTGCATGCATCCTCTTTTTATCGCCTGGACCAAGGTGGATGTCCGATTTCATACATACGCCAAGTCTCTTCGACACCTTCCTATCTTTCATTGTATCGCATTGTTCCGCTGTATTGAACTGATAAAATTGCTAATAAACCAATGATGATTCGATGATGATAGTCGATGATGTTATAATTTTCTGCAGATATTTTGATCGTGCTGGGATATATATTACATTTATTTGGATTCCAGGTCACTGTTGGGTTAGATTCAACGGTATCGCCGATAACTACACATAAGAAGCTGCTACGTTTACAACACAACGATTCTGCAGTGACATCTCATTAAAAGCTAAAGTAATGATCAAAGAACGGACTCACATAAGATGAAATAAATCGGATTTGAAGCGAATGATTCCGAAAATCTCTACAAGCGAGTTTACGTCGCACATGATATCTCGCAGTCACTGGGACTATTAGCAGCAGCGATATTGCTACGGCGTCAGACTGGGCATTGCAAGCTGAACGGACGCTTATCTAGAATCGATTGTCACGACGATGGTCTTTGTGTAACATATAGCGTTTAGACGGTTGAGCATTTATTGCTTAAATGTTCTCGATATAGCTCGCAGCGAAACTATTTGAAGGACACGGCACTACAAAATCATGTGCACATGGACACTGTATCACTTCTCGGCAACCCCGACACCATTTACCTGTGATTGATTATGTACATGTATTCCTAACCGAGTCATAATCTAGTGCACGTTCCTACAACACTTTGGTCTGGTGCACAAGGCTTTAGTTGCTAAACACCATGATCCAATATACGTACCTCCCTTTTGAACCTGGTTCCGACTCATACAACGATTGTGTAGCATTTTTTTTCTGGTTGCTACGCAACTTTTAGTCGCATTCTACGCAGCGAAATGCGAAGCTCAAATGACTAGTCATTGTTTATTTAAAACCGATTCTACACATTTCACAACATGAAAATACAGTCCATGAAGAACATAAAATCACCGACATTTTAGCCACTACTACACTCCAATTCCAAGGTGAAGATACTTAGTTAGCAATAAACTAAATTATGATGAGTGGATGATAAATTGTTATTCCATATCAATCACAACAGATGATTTAAAATACTTGTCAACAAAAACAATATAAAGAATATCAAGCAGCGAATCATATTATTTCAGTAGAAAGTGAATAATGAATCATATTCATACGATTATGATTAATTACGACTGTAATGTATTTCGAATTTGACTCTTTATCTGTTGACTTGAGTCGTTGAGAATTAAATATTCGCATATCAATATTAAAAGCGTTCGACAAGTCAACCATATTCGAGTTTAGAGCAGTGGTTCCCGACGTGGGAGATGTCGCTCCTAGTGGGCGAATTCGATAAGCAAGGGAGTGAAAATACCAAAGGCAGAGTTGGGGGGCGTCCAGTGAGATATAATAAATTTACACAGTCAATAAAATGCACGTCATACACCTTATTCTGCATATGACGCGAAAGTTGACTAAATAAAAGGTGAACGCAATAGAAAGTATAGCCGCAGAAACCGCTTTTATGAGCATCGCCTCGAAATAATGACATTTTTTAGTCAATAGCAAAAAATTGTGTCGAGCTTGATAAGGGGTCGATGAGTCGAAAATAGCTGGGAACCACTGGTTTAGAGTTTTGGCATCATCAGAGTAGCATAAAACGTGGATATCGATATCGAAGCATGAAGTACAGAGACTGTTATGGTACCTTTTTGATGGCAATTCAACATGAAATAACTTGTGGTTGGAAGTTATGAGCACGGTACCATTCTCCTAACGTCAACTGTACTAACGATACAGAACGTTAGCACAGAATGATGACGGAACATAAAGAATCCTACATAAGTATTAATACATTTGATTTCATACACTAACTACTTTTATGGTTACCAAAATTTCATATTGTTTTTATATATTTGATATATTTACCAATATTAGTTTCGTATCCTAATTTATCACACAAAATGTAAAGACACTAACATTATACACCTAAAATCATGGTATTTTTTTTAAAAAAGTTTTTCCATATTTATGCTTTTTTGTACGTTTTATTATATTAGATTATTTAAAAGCTATAAAACAACAATATCCCTGAGACATATTGAGTTTCCAATATGTACATGTCACTATCTTCTACAACAGAAGTGTCAAACTCGAATGTGCTTGCCGTCCAATTTCATACTTTTTGATGGCACAGCGGGCCGCAGCACCAACAATGGGAGAATTCAATGTATTCCCAAGTAGGCCTTATTTGAGAGGGGCCTTGCAGACTGACATTCCACACGCATCGTGAAAATAAGATTCACTATTGTGAATAATTCACGCTTCGCACGAAAAAAAAATCACATTTCAAGTATTTCAATAAATTGTTGCTTTACTTGGCATAGTTTGTCTGATCTGATATCAGAGCATTCGAGCAGTACAGCTTAATCCGGGTTTATGGCATAGGCCTACTTCTAATAACTAGGCTATATTGATCATGTGATCAC
This sequence comes from Botryllus schlosseri, assembly GCF_051294905.1. Classification (NCBI taxonomy): domain Eukaryota; kingdom Metazoa; phylum Chordata; class Ascidiacea; order Stolidobranchia; family Styelidae; genus Botryllus; species Botryllus schlosseri. The sequence continues at coordinate 4,514,377 of NC_137245.1, forward strand.
CAAAGTCAAATAAAATCAGCGTTAGATTTGCCTTTGAATATTGGAACAGATCAATAACAACTTGAAGATAATGAATACTGTGCCATAGCAGTAATCAGGGCAATGGAACCCCCTTGAAATACACCTCAAAGCATGGAAATCGGCACACTTCTGAGCAATCGCAACCACATAAGGGCCATTGTGATACGACGCTGCGATTGTTTAGAACAATGTCTAGCTGTCTAGACTAGAGGCAACTAGTTGTCTAGACTTTGAGGTGTATTTCAAGGGGGTTTCATTGCCCTGATTAGATTTTAATGTATATTTTCGGAATCAGCGCGACAGCAGCTTTCAAATAAGATCAACTATATTGAATTTAAACACGCGTGTCGTCAGCTATGGGATTAGCAATTATGTTGCGTTCATATTGCAGAGCAGTAATTTCCTCCGGGCAGGCAAGCGTGCCTACGGGTGTTGCGTATCTATCCGTAGGTTAGTTATCTATAATGAATCGGACTCCACCGTCTGATCGCTGACTTGAACTCGGACTTGACTCGGTGGTGCATGCAAAATGACTCGACTTGACTTGAGTCAAAACTACAAAAGTGAGATTGACTTTTGACTAGGAGCCTTATGACTTGGTAACAACCCTGAAATTCAGCAGAATTATTGTCAGACATTCTTCTACCTGATGACTTAGAAAGTGAACATTGGTTGATAAAACGAAATAAACAATATGACAACTACTTATCATATTGGACAGATGGTATATATTTTGAAATGATGCTATTCCATTCTACATTATGACGGCGTAAACTCACCCCCAGTAAAACATTTTATCAAAAATTAACGCCGTAAAACATTTATCTGGTGAAAAAGAGAGAATCGGATTGACGTTGCGGATATGAATAATGTTTTCCTGTGTTTCAAAACTTGCGCAACCTTTTTCGGTTACTCGATAGTAAAATGTACAATGGAAATTGCATGATAATATTGAATACGTGTCGATTGCATCAATCGAATGTAAAATCACTAGCTTTGTTTCTTAAATGCAACGCAGTCAATCCGTCCGCACGACCTCAATGTTATTGATGACGGATTTTTGGCTCTCGTACACGATTAACGTTGTTGGATCTGCCGCTTTCTGTATTCGCTGAAAACACGTATTTCTAAATTATTATATATTTCGAATTTAGTTAAAAAGGTTTGCATATTACACGGACGATGAGTCGCTGTTGGGCCGTTTGCGCGTTTACATCATTACGCCGCATAAAATGGAATTCGACTTTTTATAGACGACCTTGGCTCAAAGTTGAATGTATTGCGGGGAGTTATTCTGCAGCTTGTCTTTAGATTTATATTTTCGCTAGAAGATTATCAAGCATCTCCGGCTCACGATTCAATATCCCGTAACATATTCATACACGCATTTCATGAACAAATAACTTGCTAGCGACACAACATATATCAGGAAGTGGTACCGACCGGGACGATGTACTTGCAAGAGGACTTTGTTGACAGTTTAAATTTGATTAGGTAAATCCCCGGGCAGTTAGCAATGTCTAGTAGTAATGACACTTGGAAAAGCAGCTCGACACTTTGTTTGCTAGAAAGTGTCTTTTTAGTGCCATTAGCGTCATCCGTATGAGGGAAGTACGATTCCTGATCAAGGTAGCGAAAATGGATGACGATAAGTGTACTGTTATCAGACTAGGATAATCAGATAATTCTTATCGTCTAATTCAGTGGTTCTCAACTGGTGTGCCGCGGCACACCGGAGACCCATTTACGTCTCGCAAGGGTGCTGCGAGATGTCTTCAAGATTTTGAAATTATGTACAAAATATTTTTCAAATCCTTATTATCTCCCTAATCACGAGCGAGAAATGAACTCATTTGGAAGTGATGTTCACGTATACAAATCCGAATTGCAAACATAACCATCCACATTGCGGTTTTCAGGTAACGTACCAGCACTGCCGTTAAAATGTAGGCGCTGCTCGAAAATTGAGAAGTAAACTTGATCAAATTAAATCAGTTAACAAATTTCCTTGCTGCTGAAGTCATTATTCCGGTTTGTTGGAACTATAGTTCAACTGCAGGTGGTATTGGAGTATTGCTGTCCTCACGCATGTCACACGATCTGCGATTCCTCAGTCAAATGATACCAGTTGTAGACGTATTTGTGACATGTCCGCAGACATATAATATGCCGTAATATCTTTATTGAAGTAGAGCAAAGCCTACTTGTATGCTCCGAAAAGGTGGGAGTACTTCGTCAGACACCACCTCTGTACGACTCTGGCCGCAGCGGAGTATTCTGGTAGTTGACAGGCTCTATAACCCTCCCAAAATGTTGGGAACCACTGTGCTAGTGTGCCACGGATTATTTCTCATTTTCAAAGGGGGCTGCGAGGCCAAAAAGGATGAGAACCACAGGTCCAATTAAACTAAATAGAGGAAATTGAATGTAATAGAATTAAATCTAATTTGTGAAATCTTTTCTTGCTATAATTTTGATATTAATCTGAATCGTGACATGTTTTTATGCTTTCAATTTAATTCTAATTTAATTTATGGTTTTCTTGTAAATGATACTGAAAGAACTGTATGGTGCGAAACGTGGCAAGCTTGTATTACACTGTAAGGAGACAATTGCTATTATCATGGTCCAATTTTGAGATGACTCGAGTCATGACTTGACTCGAGTCGGACGCGAGTCACCTTTTTTCGTATGACTTGACTTGACTCGAGTCACTTTTCTAAAATGACTTGACTTGGCGTTTCCGAAATATGGATTGACTCGCGAATCGGAGCAAAATTTACGAGTCAATTTCACATCATCAAGTATTTGATGACGATAAAAATCACTGTATCTTGCATATCATCGGATCTTTCGCGAAACGTTGGTATAACCCGTGAGAGCGACCAATCATTCAATGATCGTGCGTTTTACTGAACCTCCATTGTTCTCTCACAAATAAATTGACCGCAAACGAAGTGATCGAAGCTTACAGCTTACGTAGCAGTAGCAAAGAAATTTAGTAGCAAAATATCTATTTGTGTTCTCTGTTCTTACCTGAACGGATCCTCTTATTTTATTTAAATTGAATTCGAACATAGTATATATAGTCTTCAACCACTAGCACAGGCTCGAATTGTATCATATCAATTTGTAAATGGGCAATCTATTGCATCTTATCAATTCGTTTCATTATTCTTTATTCTCTATTTTGGCTGGTAACTATAAACTGAGGCTATACAATCACTTACGTATGGCTTGAAAGTTCTACGTATATGTGATCGATACAGCGCCTTCTCGCGCGTACATTTACCTCTTTATTCGTTAATCGGTTCGGAATCCATGGCCAATGAATCTGTATTTCATACAGCTCACAAAATTCAATGACGTAATCATACTCATACTTTGAAAGGGCAACTTGACTTGAACTGTGACTTGACTCGTGACTTGACTTGACTTGACTCGACTTGACTCGAGTCACCTCTAAAAATCGAGGGACTTGACTTGACTGGAGTCACCTTCTAAAATCGATTGGCTTGACTTGAATAGAGTCAAAATGTGCAATGACTCGAAATGACTCGTGACTGGTAGGTAGTGACTTGATCCCAACACTGTCATGCTCATAAGAATGAATCATGGTTTGATATGAACAACAGATCTTGATTCGATGTCCAAGTTTTTGCAAATTCAGCAATTTCCATTAAAATCTATTCTAGGAAAAATAAGAAGCTATAATTTGGTACGGATATAGCTGTGTATCTAAAATTATAATTCTACTCTAATTTGGAAAAGCTGAAATTTTATAGTTGTCCAATACTGACTGATATGAATTGCGAAATTTCGTGTACTTGCGGACCAATTCTTCAGAAAAAGTTGATCGAGACGATGCGTACGGAAAATTTGTAAGTTGTCACTTACAATTAGCTGATAAAAGGATGCCACAATCCATCGCATTATTAATTTTTCAATTCCCATACTTCAGTAATTTTGAAACCTTCATTTACAGTAATGCTACTTGTACCAGCGTACAAAAACGACCGGATCACTATAGCTTCGGTATGAGTTGGATTAATGGCTATTTCGATACACAATATATTCCGACCATGAACTTTATTTTATTTTTCACTTGCAGCAGGTAAACGAGCCGGACGGATTTTTTTATCCACTTTAGCCAATCATCAACGACTAAAATTTGCGAATATCCTGTCAAATTTCAGTTTTTATTCCAATATTGCCGCCAAGAAAATAAGATGATCATTAGAGGATTGCAGCAAGTAATCATGAGTTGAAGTGGCGTATTACTGCCGAAGGTCATCTTGTGTACTAAAAATTGGCATAGATGATGCGTAACTAAGTACTTATACTTTCCTAAAGTACAAAAGTACCTTATAACACTTCCACTACTTACTAAGGTAGTTATTTCTTTGAACTGCTTTTAGTTCTACTTAACAATTTTCAGTTTCCGGCTAAACCATTGCAGAAAAACAAAGTTGTTGCTTTTTTCAACGAAGTTTCTTTTGATGCAACGTGTGACATCGTTTTAGCGTCACCATGCAACATCACAATAATATTAATCTATGCTAATTTAGTTATTACAAGACCGTGTCACCATATCTCTGTGCTGTTTTAGTTGTTGTTGTTTGTGGTATTCACGGTGTTTGTTGACTTCTAAGGTCAGTGACACCAGTCCGATTTTTATCCATTTTGATTACGTGAAGGCCGACTTATAGCACGGCCCATTTCTAGGCTTCTATAAAACATCGTCTACGCGGATGAGATGGCGAGGAAGAGCCTAGAAAAACCTACAACACTTGAGTAAAAATTCTGGAGTTGATCTTGGTCGGACTCTAACCCACAACCCATTGGTGTTTTATCTGTGGATTTATACCACTACGCTATCTCGTCGCCCGCTGTTTGTTAGTGAGCGAAAGTGTATGAGAATGGTTCGACCATGAAAAGAGAAGATTAATCTTAACTCTCCTTAAAAGCGGTAATATTACATGACGACTTACTCACCAGCGATAAAAAAATTTCGAGTCGAGTCGTTTCCATGCATCTCTTTCTCGATCCACTAAAATGAAGAAAAAAAAATAAGAAATATAAAATACTTTTTAGTAAAAGATGTATTCAGCCTATGAATTGTGTTCTGTTACTTAACATAATAGCGTAATATCTGGAACAGTCATCAGGATCAGAGCGAGCTCGGTTAATGCGAGTACAGTATGAGATTGTGTATTTTCAACTTGACATAGCACGTCTCCATAGTTTTTCTAATATTGTGGTAAAGCAACTACGTGAATTGCCAATGATATGACAACCACTTCCACATAACAGACCTATTCAATATAAGTCATGACTCACATTTCAAAACCTCCAAATGAGTATTGTTATCATCTGCAATCTTCTGGGCATTCCGCAATTTGTATCCTTTCAACACATCATATTCATTCTGGTATATCAATGATGCTTTCTTTAAATTAGGCTTGTTGACGAGGGATGAAATGTCATCGAGCGACGCCCGACATCCATTGCTGAATATGCATCTGATATAAACCACCTGCGGAGATACATTATTACCATTAATATTTTGTATTATAATGATGCTTACCGCTATTTTTGACCTTTCTGCCAGGGGCTACAGTTTGTTTGTTACAAGGTACTTTAGATAAACTCGGGGCTATAACAGAACTTGGTCAGGCCCCCCAAAACGTTGGTCTTGGGCCCACATAGGGTCATAAACCGAACGACTTCGCCTACCCCCTTCATGTGGTACGCTGTTTACCACTGCTTATCATCTACATTAGCTGTCCATTTAGTCCAGGGGTGGGCAAACTTTTGAGCTCACGGGCCGCATTCAGCATCTAAATCCATTCGTGGGCCGCACTATATAAAATTGGGATTATAAACTAAAACGTAATATTGTCATTTGATTATATAGTGAGGACATGGAGATAATATGTGTGCTTCTTTAAAGCAAACCAAACATTGCTCTGATGATACCGCGTACACGCATCAGAAACATAGTCGCGAGATTTCATAGGCTGGTCGACCACATGCAATAACCAATTTGTCAAAAGTATAGCGATGAAAGTCGGTTGTCCCGATTCTTAGAACAGGATTGAAATTTAAATCCATGAGCAGCGATATGTTCATAGATTTACTAATTCCACTTTAGGTTCAGTTCCAGGACAGACAATGCTGACAGCACCATAACCATGTTAGCGTCAAACACTCTTCTAGTATGTGTAGATAAAATATAAATACCGCAAGATCTACGCATAGAACGATTATACCTAAGACACGCGCGAATCGAGTTTTATAAGCACATCAATAAAATAGTTAAAACTGGAGTGGCGTCAATCTCGTTTAGAATTTCTGTGATTTTTACCTGTTGAAAACTTTCAAGCTGCTTGTTCCTTGAGATTGTCGCGCCAGAAATTAAACATCAAAAATAACATAGGAAATATTTACCTTAGAACTGTGGTTCTCAAACTTTTGAAGACACGCCCCCCTTGTGATGGTGAAAGATTTCGCCCCTCCCCTTATCATCATATCACAAACCGCAACCAGGATGCTAGCAAACCTAACGGATAGTTTGATGGCATGGAAGTCTACGACTGTGGATGAGAGATTTTTAGATATGAAATTGAGACTATATACAGCAATAAAAGGAATTGGTGATGAATCGCGAGGAGCGCGAAAAAATTTTCAGTTCACCTCAGCTTTACGCCCCCTTCAGATGCTTTCACGCCCTCAAGGGGGGCGTCCCCCCAGTTTGAGAACCACTGCCTTAGAATTATCATGGTGAAATGTACTAAGAAAAAGTTTAATCAAGTCCCAGCTTTAATTCGATATTTAGTACGGATTTTATCAATATTTTTAAAAATTTTCTTTAGACTCTCGCGGGCCGCACAGAACGGTGTTGCGGGCCGCATGCGGCCCGCGGGCCGTAGTTTGCCCACCCCTGATTTAGTCAGTCAGCCTTCTCGCCTAAACGCGCAAGCGCGAAAAATTTCTATAATTCATGATTGAATCGGTAAATATGATCGAGAATTGCATATATATTGCTATTAAGTTTTATCCTCCGTCTGCTCACGTAATCGAATTTACAGGGGAGAGTTGATTCGATTTGTTTGAAATGAGGTCAGATTTGTTGGAAATGAGGTCAGTATCATGTTTGAAATGAGGATAGTCATGTTATAAATAAGGATAGTCATGTTTGAAATAAGGATAGTCGCTATATTCATTATAAGGCCAGCTGCAGTACTAGGCATGATTTCACAGAGGTAGACTAGTCCGAACACATCCCAGACGCAGTCCGAACACATCCCATACATGATGTCCGAGTACGCCCCAGACAGCATGTCTGAATGACAACACAGGCCAAACACATCTCAGACACCATGTCCCAATGGCAGCAATGGAGCCTTGGGCATGTTTGGCCTGTGTTGATCGTGTCTGGCCCGTGTTCGGACATCATGTCTGGGTTAACACTAGGACATGGTGTCTGGGGCGTGTTCGGTGTGTGTTGCCATTCAGACATGGTGTCTTCGGCGTGTTAGGCCTGTGTTGACACGCGGACATTGTGTCTGGCGCGTGTCCGGACATCATGTCTGAGGTGAGATCGGTCATTCAAACATGTTGTCTGGGCTGTGTTAGGACTGAGTTGACATTCGGACATCGTATTTGGGGCGTGTTCGGCCTATGCTGCCATTCGAACATGGTGTCTTTGTTGTGTTCGGCCTGTGTTAATACCCGGACACCGTGTCTGGCGCTTGTTTGGACATCATGTCTGGGGTGTGTTCGGCCTGTGCTGCCAATCGGACATCGTGTCTGGGGCGTGTTTGTACATCATGTTTGAGGTGTGTTCGGCATGTGCTGCCTTTAGGACATGGTATCTGAGATGTGTTTGGCCTGTGTTGTCATTCAGACATGGTGTCTGGGCCGTGTTCGGACATCATGTCTGGGATGTGTTCGGACTGGGTCTGGGATGTGTTCGGACTGGGCTCATACCACTGGGAATTCATGCCCAGTACTGCAACTGACCTTACAATGAATATTGCGACTATCCTTATTTCAAACATGACTATCCTTATTTCTGACATGACTATCCTCATTTCAAACATGAGACTGACCTCATTTCAAACAAATCTGACCTTATATCAAACATATCGAACCAACCCTGTAGGATTTACCGGAAGTGCTGAGTGAGGTGTGTTGGAAAAAGTAGGACCCCTCAATAATAATTAAATATCTTCGGGTGTATACCCACTAGCAAGAACGAAAAAGCACTTCATCGGCCCCCCCCCTCACCAAAAAAATTGAGTCTTGGGCTCGCAAACGGACCCCCCATCACGTTGTTAGATTTTGCCACGAAATTATAGTTGTATCAAATAGTTGCTATCAATTTCTTGTCCTCTCTGCTCTCGTAATCAGATTGACCACCGGTAGAGCTGAGTGAGGTGTCTTGGACAGTGTATGGCTCGTGAATAATAATTAAACATCTTCGGGTAGGCGGACCCGTTGGTATGACTTCGTTACATAATGTTATTTTGTGACGTTCTGTCTATCAAAAATATAGAATCGCCCAAACGTACTAAACTAAAAGATCACACGATTTGAAATTGGTATTTCTTCACTGGCATATATTCTTTCCCCGCGGGAAAGTATATGTCTTGTGAGGCTCAGAATGCAAAGACAGGAAAATTCGGCGCCAGTCATTTAGGCACCTATGGACAATTAAACCTATATGTATTTTGTAGATATAACGGAGTTTTCGGTCAGCACAAGGGCAGCAGTCCCTTTCGGCCAAGGTTTTCTCGCTGGCGACCGTTCTGGCAAACTTCTTGGAGTCGCATGTTACATGGCCTGAAACTTTATATGTCTTGGTGCCTCGTTGCGCGGTAATGGCCAACGCCGATATACCAACTTTTATAAATTTTGCGTGATATTTTTTGGGTGGAGGGTACCAAATAATCAAGATATATTTGGCAACTTTAAATCACGCCTAGCGCAAAAAATTTGGAAAAATTTTATATAAACATTTTAGAAATATACTGTATAATTTAGGCATTAGTTCACGAAATAATTTTGGGCCCCTCTCGCCTCCCCCGCGGTGCTGCAGTTACGGTCCCGGATAAACTTATTACTCGGATTCACGAACTCCCCAAACAGCGGTGTATGTATCGGGCAATGACAATAAGTTATTCATGTGAATGGGACTCGTACTGAACGGTAGAATTCAAAAATAATGGGGCGATTGTGGGAGAAGTACGTTCAAGAAATACAAATAATACCGGATGATAAGCATTACCTTCTTTTGCTGAAAAGCTTCCTGTACCTGCTTGAAGTCGTTCTGTCCTCCAACATAGAACATCGCATGGATATTACCAAAAACGGAAACTGTCCGTCCATGCTGCAAAATTCTGTTGTAATCGTCGTCGGATATCTGACCATTCACAGCAATATCCACGATATCGAGCTTAAATTGGAAACACAGCTCATGTTAATAGGCGTTGACGCAAGGTACGTAAATTTTACTGAAACAACCATCCGCGGATATCATCAGCCGACATTGCCCGCCGAATCGATTATCGACTTTGATGCACAATGAAATGATAGGAAAAGTTGAAGTCATATATAAACATTTCGTAAATCGAGCGAAGAGTCTTACATGATACTTTTCCAACGAAATTTCAATCAACGGCCAATAAACTTTCTTATCTTCTGTGCAATCGAGCAATATCTCGCTTATCTGAATACAATATTGGTTTCGCACGAGGTAAAATGGAGGTTACCATTGTGATTAGGGTTAGTTCGGATATCAATAATCTTTATGATACAAATAACGGATATACCCGTACATTTGGATTTTTTTCTAACCGGTTAACCGGATGATAACTGCTAAGTAACACAATCGATTTCACGAGGTTTGCACGAAAAATGGATCATAAAATCATGACACAGTGTTATTGTAGATCTGCGGAGGTCGATTTTTTTCGAATGAAGTATCAGCGGAAATCAAATTGCGCACGCACGCACATGTCTGCGAACATTCGATGTCATTCAGTTTTGGTCTTTATATATATATACATCGGCTTTCAATTAAATAAAAGGGGAAGAAAAAACTTGAAACAAAGAAACATCAAGATAATCAGTTTTGGGCCCTTATTAAGCGCCTTCAGCGTGGGCGGTCGTGGGCGTCTTCGAGCGATAGCCCGCGTTGCGCTAGCTCGGTCTCTATTGTTGAGCGCCATGTGGTTCTATTCCAGCCACCTCTGCGCCATGGCTCCGTCGGAATGTGGTTGATGATGGCGGCGCCTGGTTGATCGTCTTGATGCCGCACTAGATGACCGATTAAGCGTAAGCGTCGTTCAGCAGCCAGCAAACGGCATGGGACCGTGTTTGTGAGTTTGCGCAGAGCATTGGTGGATATGTGCTCCGGGTGGTGGATGCCGAGTGCGTAGCGGAGGAGTGCATCGTAGTTGGCGTTGAGTGTCTTAGACAGCTTTTCTGTCAGCGTGAGTGCTTCTATTCCGTAAAGAAGAACCTGCTCGACAGTGGCACGGAAAATGCGGGTCTTGAGTTAGGGTGAGGCACTTGAGTGGAAGAGGCGTTCCAAGTTTAACTGTTGCTTTTAGGCTCATCCTCAGGATCTTGGTTGAGGCTTCGGGTCCCCGGCGCCACCCGGCAGATCCCAATCTTTTTGTTGATATTGTACCCCTCGGCGAGTACGCAGTAACTTGAGGTAGTAAAGTCTTCGTCGTACTTTGCGACTCGGTCTACACTGCTTACTGCCTATACTGCGCGGCACGTCCGAGCTGTACGTAATCATTACAAGCAATCAGCTAGCGGAGCGAGAGATACACGTCTGCACTCGGCGAATGACTAGACTAGACTTTGGTCTTTAATCACAATCGCTAATCAGTATACACTTAACGGCATCTTGTCTCCAAGCTATCGAGAGATAGGAGCCAGCGCATGCTAGGTCAGAGACGCGATAGTCAGGCCAGCGATGATATCTTCCGTACCAGACCTATTGTAGATAAGATTGTGTAGGCCAGCGATTATATCGTGTGCACCAAGCCAATGCAGATGAGAATATGCAGGCCAACGATGGTATAGTGCATGTTGGTTTTGTGGTATTCATGGTGTTTGTTGACTACTATGCTCGGGAAAATGAAAGCAACGAAATCGATGATTGCACCAAAGATAACTTATACACAGCTTATGCATCGCCGTTAACTGCCGAACAAGTACGGGAGATACAAGGCGAACTATTTTGAATGCCCTCGGCACCGGAAAAACACGAACCAAAAAGCCGGAGTGCTCTTATAAAAGAATTGAATAGTATATTCTTATTGCAATGAACCCGAATATTTTCGGCTGACACTCGTCAGGGGTAATCGTTAGCAACTAGTAAAGAATTGGAAAGAACATTGTATATTTTACAAAACAAAGAAAACATGGAGGTATAGGAATGAATGATATAGTGGCCCGTATCAAGGAAAAAAGTTTCAAACGAGCCCAAATTCCAAGTATAATAACCCAACCGGAGCAAATATGGCATCAAGAAGCAATATATAACATGGGCACTAGTATAAAATATATCAACCAGCGTTATACTATTATAATATGCCACACAGGTACCAGCCAACAAAGAGATATACGGAAGAAATCACAACATACATCAACATAATAGCCAAGTGCGAGGATCCTGAAAGAATCACGCGAAGAGAAGCATATGAAACATTGCTAAATAACCTAGCCGAGACCAACCAAGAAATGCAACACTGGAAGGCAATATGGCTAACATCCTCGGTCATGACTAAATATGTTAATAACCAAGAGAGAGATATATCATTCCGAATAGCAGGGTTTTAACCAAGTCACAAAGGCTCCGAGTCACAAGTCAATATCACTTTTTTTATTTTTGACTCGAGTCAAGACGAGTCATTTTTAATTCCCACCGTGTCAAGTCCGAGTCCAAGTCAGCGAACAGAGGATCGAGTCCGAGTCATGGTATTATGACTCGAGTCCGAGTCCAAGTAATTGTGTTGACTGCTCAGTTTCCAGTTAAAGTCTTCCTAAACCAACTTTTTAAACTCTGTTTGGTGATATTGAATGGTTCGCATTTATAATATATCAATTTTACTCTCTTTTAGCAGTTTCTGGTCGCATTTTTAAGCACCAGTACCAACAAACGAAATCCCAATAATATGTTGGCTTCGAAATTACAATGAAATGTCGGTCTTGGCCGACTGAATCTCGAGTCAATGACTTGCTTCGAGTCATGCGCAATGACTCGAGTCCAAGTCGAGTAAATACACAGATTGACTCGAGTCGAGTCGAGTCATTTCCGTATTTTGAGAAAATGACTCGAGTCGAGTCGAGTAATCCGAAAATCGTGACTCGAGTCTGACTCGAGTCGAGTCATGACTCGAGTCAATACAACCCTGCCGAATAGTAGGCTAACCGAAGCTATATTTACAGGATCAAAAATGAAAAAGGCAAAATGGACCCACAGGAAACATATGCCAAATAAAAGCCAGTGCAAACCATTCGGAATATAGAATTACGCACTTGTATGTAGAATAACAAAATACAAATAAATGTTTTATTTTATCGGGAACGAACTCGCAGAAAACCGTGGCAAGATAACGCAGTGGTATAATCCGCGGCTGCAACATAATGGGTGCGGGTTTGAGTCTGACCGAGGTCGATTTCAGAATTCTTATACTCAAGTGTTGGAGGTTTACCTAGGCTCCTCCTCCCCACCTCATCCGCGTCAGCGGTGTCTTACAGAAGCCTAGAGGTAGGCCGTGCTATAAGTCGGCAGTTACGGAAAATAAGAAGAATATTGACCTGGTGTAAATGACCATAGTAGTCGACAAACGCCATGAATACCCCAAAACAAACAAACAAACTCGCAGAAAGAGTCGGAGCAGACATCGATATAACCGAAGAGCAGGCATACAAAAATACATACTCTGGTGGACACTGGATAACCACCATGTGTTATTCTTTTTATGTTATGTTACTTTGCGGTAATATTGCACTTGGAAATAAAAGCACTAAAATCTATTGCAAATGCTATTGTGCAGGCCAGCGATTATATCGTGCGCACCAAGCCATTACAGGTGAGATTGTGCAGGCCAACGATGGTATAGTGTTTGTTTGTTTGCATTGTGGTATTCATGGTGTTTGTCGACTACTATGGTCATTTTCTCAGGGCGGATGTTCTTCATTTTTATTCCGTAGCTGCCGATTTATAGCACGGCCCACTTCTAGGCTTTCTTTGCTTTTTTAGTCTACTGATCACGAAGCTCTGTGCGGCCCGCGAGAGTCTAAAGAAACTTATCAAAAATATTGATAGAATGCATACTCAAAATCGAATTAATGCAGGGACTTGATCATTCTTTTTTTAGTATACTTTACCATATTAATTACATAAATAACATTATTATTTAACATAATTAATTCTAAGACAGTGGTTTTCAAACGGGGGGGGGGGGGGAGGGGGTACCCTCATTTCGGGTCGTGGAAGCATCTGAAGAGGGCGCGAAGCTGAGCTCAACTGAAATTTTTACAATTCTAGGGTAAGTACTTCCTATTTTACTTTTATGTTCAATTTCTTGCGCGCAGAGGTGGTCAAAGTAGTCAAGAAAGTTACTCAAGTAAAAGTAGAAGTAGCAACGAAAAAATCTACTCAAGTACGAGTAGAAGTACTTCATTCACAAGCAACCTAAAACTACTTGAAGTAGAAGTAGAATTGGCTGACTTTAAATCTACTCAAGTAAGTAAGTAGTTGTGAAAACAATCCTATAATTCGGTCACAAGGATTGTCAAAAGGTGCAAATTGAACTATGCGAAAGGTATCCAATTTTCGACAGCATAAACATTCGTCCGCATCATGGGATGAAATTGAGAGTGTTGATATGGAAATGCGATATTAATCCTCTGTTTTCTCGAACAGCACGTTTTAGAAAATATCATGGTAAGGCGCGCTCCCCCATATTATAAGGCCCGTAGTTTAGTCGTAGAGCAATACGGAGAAGTTGTACCATGTAAACACTGCGCGATTAGTAAACGTTAAAACAAATATGTTGGATCGTAAAAATGCCATATTGTGTAGCTTTATTTCCGGAAATTAACGGCATTAGTACACTTGCTTTTATACTTCAACGTGTATGTTATCCAGTCAAAAGAACTGATTACCGTAATTTTCCATGTATAATCCGCAAGATTTACACGATTTTTTGCCCTAAAATCGGGGGGTGCGTATTATACATGGGAACAACACGCTTGAAAAAATTCTCCCTCGATAAAAAAAACTTGAAATCACACCTTTCTTCATATTTGTTTCCAATCGCGCATCACTTTCAGCCATCGCGGGTAGTAATTCGTATTAAAGAGTGTGACGCGCTGCCAATTAAGGGAAGCGCGTTTCTAATTAACGAGAGCCGTTCGCACAATCACGCGATCTCCTGCTGAGTTGGTTTACCGTTTGTACGCGGGCGAAATGAGGTCAGTAATAGACACTCGCACGCGGCAATTCTCGCCAATTCATCGCGTCAACGATCATCATTGGTTTATTAGCAATTTTATCAGTTCAATACACCACAAAAATGCGATAGGCTACAATGAAAGAAAGGAAGATGTCGAAGCGACTAGGTTGTCTATGGAATCTGACACCCACCTTGGCCTAGGCGATGTAAAGAGGAGGCATGCACACTGAATGAAGGTAAAGAAGATAGTATAGAAAAAGAATGCGACAAGAAATAGGGCGGCATGTCATGGGAAGCGAGATCGATAGGTCAGTCGTGGTCCGGTAATCTTGAGGATGGACTGTATTTATTTAGTAGTAATTGCTTGTATTTCGACTTGAATGTGGACATGCTCGTCGACTGTCGGATGACCGGCGGGATACTGTTCCATACATCAGGTCCGGCATATTTGATGGAGCGATGATCTTTTCGGTCGATCATATGATATTTGGACGACGTGGACGCGCGTGTGTTGTACTTGTGCGCTTTTGATTCAGAGGTAAAGAAGTCATTGAAATATTCGGGGCAACGACCGCAGTGAAACTGATACATGAACTTGGCGATTTCTAGTTTCCGCATATCTTCTATGTTTAGGACGCCGAATCTCTTCAGCAGCGACTTATTGGATGGGCAGCCAGGTCCCTTTGGGGCCCTAGCTATGATTCGGAGTACTTTGTGCTGTAGTTTCTGCAGTGGCTTGAGTGCAGTTTTACTGGCAGCCCCCCAACAGAGGATGCCATAATGTAACTTCGATTGGATTAAGGATTTGAAGAGTATCAGAAGAACCCATGCTGGCATGAAGCGCTTAAGGCTGTAGAACAGGCCGCACTTCGGTGATAATTTAGTTTCTAGGGACTGAATATGACTCTTCCAGGACATGTTCGAGTCCAGTAAAACTCCGAGATATTTGGCATTATCTGTGTTGGAAACGGGCTGACCAGCGATATTAACGGTTAGGTTATTTTTTGAATTTACTGTCAGCAATTGCGATTTCGAGGCGTTTATGCAAAGGTTGTTCTGGGCCGTCCACTCATGGACTTTGGGCATTTGGTCACCAGTCAGGGCATCCAGCTCTGCCGTCGAAGATGCGGAAGAGAGGAGGTGAGTATCATCAGCGAACAGTGTGGTGTTCAATGAGGAGGTTTCAAAAATGTCGTTGACATATAAGGTGAAAAGGACCGGTCCAAGTACTGAGCCCTGGGGCACACCACAGGTCACCGGGTGAGGAGAAGACAAGGTGTCTGAGATCGCAACCATTTGTTGGCGTCCAGTGAGGTAACTTTTCATGAGCTCAAGTTGTGGGCCCCGAAGTCCGTAACGCGCCAATTTCGAGATGAGAATTTTATGATCTACGCAGTCAAACGCTTTTTTTAGGTCGAGAAAAATGCTACATCCCACATTTCGCTTCTCTGAGATATCATAGTACTGTTCGGCCACTGTTAGGAGGGCATGAGCGGTTTGGTGTTTGTTTCGGAAGCCAAATTGTTGAGGGGAAATGACAGACATTTTGGCGAGGAATGAAGACAGGCGGGAGAGGAGCAACTTTTCGAATACAATCCCGATGCATGGGAGAACGGATATCGGACGGTAGTTTGTGACATTAGTTCTATCCCCAGCTTTGTGTACAGGGACTACTCTGGCTTTTTAGATAGCTCGGGTAGACTCCATTTTCTATCATGAAGTTGAAAAAATGGGCCATATATTGACCGATATGCAGGCTTATCATTTTTAAAAACCATGATGGGATTTGGTCATAGCCGTCGGCCTTGTGCGATTTCAGTTTGTGGATGGCTACTTCTACTTCGTATTTGGTCGTAGGTTCAAGCACAATTGACTGGGATATCGATCTCACCTCTGACCTGGCCGACACAGGTTTTGTAATAGAAGAAGCAATATTTGGGCCTACGTTACAAAAATACTCATTGAAGTGATTCGCGATCGCCGCCGGGTCTGAAAGTTTGTTTCCGGTATCCGAATTCACAATTTCCGAAACAGACTTATGGCCTTTTTTTCGATGTAGGAGAGAGTTAAGTCCTGACCAGGCCCGAACAATCGCATACAAGAGGCCATGTGCGCAAGATATATTCGCTTGCGTAACAGCGTAATCAGTCGCATCTCCATCAGACCTGTTGCGCATGACATAACCGTTAGCCTAGGCACAATCGCATCTGTAATAGGCATCATGCTCAAGATGTCGGTTCGTTGGCCTAAACTAACTCGCCGTCGGCCTCGCAGGCTTTGGCTGCCATCTACTATCGTTTAGAGCAGTGATTCCCAAGCGCGGCCCCGAGGGCCGCATGCAGCCACCAGATAGCCTTCTTGCAGCCCCCAAAATATATTAAGAAATCGATTTATGACAAAAAAATAAAATTTATATTTATAAAATAATCTTGCTTGGCTTGGTCTCTGTAGTTTTTAATTATAGAATTGCAGAAAAGTTTCGAGTATAGACTGCTAACGTTACGTCACTGCTGTTTCAATGCAATGTGCCCTAACTTTCCAGTTGAACGAGCAGTAGCTATCGATTTAAATAGGTATTGATAACTTTCAAAACCGGAGGAAAATCCTGAAAATGGTAAATTTTTCCCACTTCGTTGTCGCTTGACTAAAAAAGAAAAAGAGGCTAAGCTCCCGGAAAATACAGTTTTTCTTTCACATTAACAGATGGTTGACTGAAAAAAAAGGTTGCACCCCACTGCCGCTCCCCAAATCCTCAATTGAGGGGGGCCGAACTCGAAGGGTGGCCAAAATTATTTCGTGAATTAGCATAAATTATAGAGTGTTTTTTGAAAATTTATGCAACTTTTTCAAAAAATTTTCGCGCAAGGCGCGATTTCTATCCACACATATCTTGAATATTGGGTACTCTTCCCCAAGAAAAAATACGCAAGATTTATAGAAATGGGAATATCAGCGTTGGCCATGACCGCACCACAACGCACCAAGAGATATAAAATTTTAGGCCATGTGACATGTGACTCCACGAAGTGTGTCAGAACGATCGGCAGCGAGAAAGCCTTGGCCGTAAAGGACTGCTTTTATGCTGACCAAAAACTTCGAAATACCAAAAACTTTGTTATATAAACAAAATGCATATAGGTTTAATTGTCGATATAGGCGCCCAAATGACTGGCGCCGAATGTTTTTGTCTTGGCAATCTGAACCTCACAAGACAAATACCATCCCGCAGGAAAGAAAATTATACGCCAGTGAAGAAATACCAATCTGAAATCGTGTGAACTTTAAGCTTATAGTAGGTTTGGGCAATTCTACAATTTTTGATATAGCAGACAGGAGGTCAAAATAACATCATGTAAAGGAGTCATCCCTATAGGAGTCCGCCCGCCCGAAGATGTTTAATTTTACGGGGTCTGCAGTTTCAAAGACACCTCTCACTCAGCTCTACCGGTAAATCTGATTACGTGGGCAAAGAGAACAACCATTCAATTCCCGATCTTATTCACCGATTTTATCATGAATTATCGAAATATTCACGCGTCGCGCTTTCTCACTAAACAGCACAACTTTAATTTCGTGGCAAAGGCGAACAGCGTGATGCGGGGTCAGTTTATTACCCTATGGGAGCCCGGGGTCCTGACGAAGTGCTGTTACGTTCCTGCCAACGGGTATACCCCCGGAGATGTTTAATTACTTGTGAGGGGGGCCTATACCTTTTCTAACACACCTCACTCAGCTCTACCGGTAAATCAGATTACGTGAACAGAGACAGGATGAAAATTGATAGCAATACATGCAATTCCCGATCATATTGACCGATTCATTGATGGAACTGAAGAAATTTCTCGCGCTTCGCGCGTTTAGGCGAGAAAAGTCGATTCACTCAACGGACACCCAATGCAGCAGATAAGTAGCTGTAAACAGTGTACACTTTTGAAATCTCGCCAGGGCAATAAAACTACTCCAAAATAGCCATGATGACAGTTTGGGTCCGTTTCATAGCCGTAGTATTCGTGCGGCCCCGACGGCACTCTGAAATTCTAAATTTGGCCCTCACACCGAAAAAGTTTGGGAACCACTGGTTTAGAGACAATACCGTTGATTGTATAATGATTAGCAATCGCATCTTTAAAAGTTCTCCTCGTGCTCAAGATGTCGTGTCGCTAGCCTGAACTATCCTGCTGCCCGCCTCGCAGGCTTTGACTGCTATCTACTATCGTTTAAAGACAATCCCGCTAGTTGTATAATGATTAGCGATCGTCGTGTAATGATTGTTCAACAGTGACATCGCAAAACAGAATGACATCGTATACGAAATCGGAACTATTCATGTACTGAAATGCAGGGTGCGTACTATACATGGGTACAGGCTTTTTCCAAAAATTCACATGCAATTTTAGGGGTGCGTATTATACATGGGGGCGTACCAGGGCCGTAACAGTACTTCGTCAGGCCCCCCCCCAAAACTTTGGTCTTGGGCCCCCCATAGGGTTATAGACCTAACTTCTGGGGGCTTCGCCGCCCAGACCACCCCTCGGCGATACACTGTTTACCACTATTCATCTTGTTAATTGGGAGCTTGTTGAGTGAGCCGCCTTTTGCCGCCTAAGCGCGCGAAGCGCGGAAAATTTCTAGAATTCATGATTCCATCGGTCAGTATGGTCGGGAATTGCATATATTGTTATCAATTTTTATCTTCTCTCTGCTCACGGAACCAGATTTGCCGGTAGAGCTGATTGAGGTGTGTTTGAAAAGGTAGGACCACTCAATAATAATTAAACATCTTCGGGCGTATACCCGTTGGCAGGACAAAACTGCACCTCATAGTCGTCGGGCCCCCAAAAACGTGTGGGTCTTGGGTTCTCATAGGGTGATAAAACGATTCCCCCCATCACTTTGTTCGCGTTTGTCACGGAATTATCTGTAGGCTACTGTGTTGTGAGCAGTCGCGAGGCGCGAAAATTTTAGATAATTGATGATAAAATCGGTCAATCAGATCGGCTATTGCATATATATTATGCTATCAATTTATTGTCCTCTCTACTCACGTAATTAGATTTACCGGTAGAGCTGAGTGAAGTGTCGTGAAAACGGGAGGGCCCGTAAATAATGATTAAACATCTTCGGGCGGGCGGCCATTACCGCGCCACGACCCACCATGACATACAATCAAGTTTTAGGCCATATAACATGCGAATCCAAGAAGTGTGCCAGAACGATCGACAGCGAGAAAAGCTTGGCCGAAAAGGCCTAAGCCCTTATGCAGACCGAAGGCTATACAAAATGCATATAGGTTTAATTGTCCATAGGCGCCTAAATGACTGGCGCCGAATGTTCCTGTCTTTGCAATCTGAACCTCACAAGACAAATATCATCCGGCTGGGAAATATTTTTTGTGTCAGTGAAGAAATACCAATTTGAAATCGTGTGCGTCTCTTAGTTTAGAAGCCTATTTGGGCGATTCTATATTTTTTGATATAGCAGACTGGAAGTCACGAAATAACATCATGTAACGAAGTCATATCAACAGGTCCCAATACCCAATAATATAGAAAAACCGGTACTTAAATTCGCGCGCAGCGCGAAAAATTTTTAAAAAAATTGCATAAATTTTCAAAAGAATACTCCATGATTTATGCTAATTCACGAAATAATTTTGGGCCCCCTTCGAGCTCGGCCCCCCCCCAATTGGGGGGTTTGGGGTGCGGCAGTTACGGGGCTGGGGCGTACTATACTTGGAAAATTGGAAAACGGGAAGAGTGAAAATGTGGTGTGAACGGAGCCACGCCAACCCGCTACCTAAATTATATTCAACGATACTTACGTGTAATCCTACTGGTATCGCCGTATCCACTGCGCGTGAAGCGCAACGAAAATTCCGAGCTTTACTCAACTTTTATGAAAATTTAATGTTTATACTCCGTGAAAACAGCCCCGAAAATCATCAGGCTATCTTCATGAATGGAGGATTGAACTACTTCTACTTGACAAAATGAAAATAGCGAAAAGTAAGCAAGTAGATCACAAAATATTACCAAGTAGAAGTAGAAGTAGCGAAAATCAGATCTACTTGAGTAAGTACCAGAAGTAGAGAAAAACTACTTGAGTACTTCGAAAAAGTAGAAGTACTTCGTTACTGACCACCTCTGCTTGCGCGACAGCCCGATCTCAAGGCCCACGCAGTTTGTGTCTTGGGTAGATTCCGTTCTCAGTATGCGTAAAGTTAGGCGATTTATATTTTATCTACACATAGTAGAAGCGTGTTTGAAGCTAACATGGTCATGATGCTGAAAAGTGGAATTGGTAAATCTATGACCAGATCGCTGCTCACAGATTTAAATTTAAATCCTGTTCTAATAATCGGGACAACCGACAAATTGGTTATTGCGGTCGTCCAGCGTATGAAATCTCGCCACTGTTTCTCATGCTTGTCCGATATCATCAAAGTAATGTTTGGTTTGCATTGAATATGCATATTTATTATCTCCATGTCATCACTATATGATATAATCAAACACCACTACTTCTTTTTGGTGTATAGTCCTAATTTTATATAGTGCGCCCCGCGAATGGATTCAGATGTCGGACGCGGCCAGCGAGCTCAAAAGTTTGCCCACCCCTGCCCTAGCCGAATGGAGATGCGAATCTTTAATCCAGTGGAACTAGGCTTTTTGAAGACGCGATAAATCAGGCCTGCGAAGATTCCCGAGTGTGGGGCAATCAATGACCTAATTTCGCTAACATCTCAATAGGAGATCGCGTCGAGTTACATTGTGCGTGCAGACACGATTCTCGCTAATTGGCAACACGCTTCTCGCTAATTGGCTGCCTGCAACAATGATAATTCGACTTATTGAAACCAGAGAGCTCTAGATAACCTCGATTGGAACTAACTAAAAAGTGTAAAACGCATTAGCAACGAAACTCTTTTAATCGGTTAACCAGCAGAATTATATCCGGCAGGGTTGTAATGACTCGAGTCACGATTTTCTGATGACTCGAGTCAGTTTTTCAAAGTACGGAAATGACTCGACTCAACTCGAGTCAATCTGTTTATTGACTCGACTTGGACTGGAGCCATTGCGCATGACTGAAACCAAGTCATATGACTCGAGACTCAGCCAGCCAAGACCGATATTTCGTTGTAATTTCGAAGAATAGTAAGGTAACCATCCTATTGGGATATCGTCTATTGGTTCTGGTGTTTGAAAATGTGACCAAAACTATTAAATGTGAGAAAAATTAGTATAATATAAAGGCGAACCATTCGATATCACCAAACAGAGTTATAAAAGTGGGTTTAAAGATACTTTAACTAAAAACAGAGCAGTCAATACAATGACTTGGACTCGGACTCGAGTCACAGTACCATGACTCGGACTTGAACCTCTGCTGGATGACTTGGACTCGGACTTGACTCGGTGGTGAATTGAAAATGACTCGACTTGACTCGGTTCAAAACTATAAAAGTGAGATTGACTTGTGACTCGGAGCTTTGTTTCTTGGTTACAACCCTGATATCCGGATATCTGATAGAAAAAATTGCGGTTAATCGGTTAACCGGCAAACCGTTATGCGGATAACCCGATCCTAATTTCAGAATCATATATCATAGTGCGATAGTGATTAGAATTCTCCGATACTGTATATATTAGGTCTAACTCACTTTACTGAGTATGATTTCATGTTAAAATCAACCTATCAATATGTCATGAATTGTACAAGCGAATGATATAGGAAGAACTGTGCAAAGTATTCATCATTGGCTTCCAAGTAAAAGTAATAATAACTCCGTCCACTTCTATTCACGGATTGGATTTTGAAAGGTAGAAAGTATTTTAGTGATAGGTTTGTATCAATTTGCTGTATGAAATCGTCATAAAGAATCGGAATCGCCATTATAACGTAACAGTTGAATCTATTTTTCAATATTGTTCCTTCTTGTAACGTTCATCTTTTTGGATTAGCTTGATAGACGAATCTTGCAATTTATAAAGTCGCTACCACTGATGAACCGCCAGATATTTGCGACCCCTCTTTCAAAACTACTTATGGAGCTACTTACCTCATTACTTTTAAATCCAGGATTTGCTACTTCCACTTGAAGTAGTTTTAAGGACGTCTTGGAAACACAATGACTAGGATTCTTCTTTATTAAGCGATATAATTTTGTTCGATTTGGACTTGAACGTTTGTTTGCCTCGTGCCGTTTGATATTACTTCGAAAATGGAAGCCACTCATGATTAGGTAAGGCCGTGAGCCTCGTTTTCAATCAATGCTTAATTATATACACACGTTTATGCCAAAGTAAACGCGATCGAGGTGTGCATAAGTTCTATTTTATAGTCTAGGCTCGATATTACTGTTAAGACTATTACGAAATTTGTGATATTTCTTAATCGAACTATGCGTCTTACTATACTCAACTGCTCTTTAGTGAATATACCAAATTTGTAACTTCACACGTTTTGGTGTTCAACTGACCTAATTGAAAAGAAGGTCATGAACACCACATTCACTCGACCGTAATTTCATCTACAAGTCCTCAAAAGATTCCTCAAACCCTCAAAACGAATAGGGCACACGGGCACTAAACAACCCGAATTATTCGCAATGCAGGTGCGCATAAGAATACGTTGTATTCCTTATTTTCGTTGTATATTTCGACATATATTACATGAATACCTACTATGAGATAGGCCGTGATAGGGTATGGATGAAATTGGTTGAAAATCGAATAGTGGAAGGTGAACCAGGAATAATCGTTCAAGATTGCAGCAGACCCGAAACTATATAAATAGAAGAAAGTATCCGTGATTGACCTTTTCTACTTTAAACTCTGTTATCTTCCGCAAATCATCCTGCTTAGCCAACAGTTCTTCAATCAATTTGACAAATCGTGCATCAAAAAGTCTCTCGTAAAATTCCAGCATTGTACGTAATTCTTCTGCGACGAAGAGAACCCTCTCGAATGATAGACTGGAATCCTGTGCAAAGAAAATGTTAGTTTCGTCATAATCTACGGAAGACCGAAACATTCAAACAAGAGAGATTATTATCACTACTCTACTGATGCCTATTGCGGGAAAGGTGACTTGATCGCGGTATCTGAACATAGCTTGCTTAACGAGTCTTTGTTTTTATTTTGGGGTATTCATAGTGTATGCCGACTACTATGGTCATTTACACCAGGCCGATATTCTTCTTATTTCCCGTAACTGCCGACTTATAGCACGGCCCACCTCTAGGCTTCTTTAAGACACCGCTAACGCGGATGAGGTGCTTAACGAGTCGTTCATCAGTACCAAGGTCAGAAAACTAAACTTGATTAAGCACAGCGCGTACGTATAGGACAGAATATGAAACTTGAAAGGCACGAAGTAGGGATGGTGTGAACCTCTGTGAACACGAACGTGAACCTCATGACGTCAAGTGACGTCATATTGCTAATTCCAACACTACATTTCAGCGAAGTGATAGCCTATATTAATGTACACAATAACCTAGCGACGACTCGCGCCACATAATGTCACAATGCTGAGCACATATTGACGTTTTAAACGTTGCCAAAATTTGGGCATTAAAACGATACAATAATAAATGTATCAACTGGATCAATCAAATGATATAATAATCCCATAAAATCAGTATCTTCCGTCTCTTTGCCAACAATTTGCCAACACGAGGACTTGCAAGGAATATGAGCTTACGTCTTAACCTTTTATGTCAGACCGAACAATGTATTCGGCGTCTGAGTATTGCTACGTTGATACTGAGCAGAGTGTAAAACGGGTTTCTACTTGCTACCGATATTACCTCGTTAACAAGCTATACAGCGGTAGCCAACACTCCAACCGCACGGATTTGGTTTTTATGATACAATAAACATATGAAGTCAAGATTGACACCGTACGCCTGCTAGATTTTTTACACCAGACAACGATCTCGACGATAGCTGGATATTTCGAGCAAACTTTCCTATCAAAGCAAGTAAAATTTTTGAGATGACAAGGTGCGTGCTCGTTTAGTGTTGATTTTTTATGCTGCCACCGCCATCCATAGAATGGCCCGCAGGTGAAATGCAATAAATTTCAACCAAATATGTTATATGAAGTGAAAATTGTAATATATGAAAAAGGACCACAGTGCATAATCTACCAAGGCTCGTTTGTTAACGTGAACGTCTAAATTTCTGAGGTTCACACGCAGAACGCGAACGTGGACCTCACGTTCACACCATCTCTAGTACGAAGGTCAGAATATGAAACTTGAAGCACAACGCCATAATGCGGCTCATTATGATGCCCATTTCCTATAACAGTCGGCGAGTGATACAGTGTATTCTGATGTAGTGTGAAAAGATGGAATGCAACCTTTCTGCAAAATGGTGGCCATTAAAAATTCACGAATACTGTAGCAACGGTAGGCCTACTGTTGCAGTCCTTCGCCATTTGAATAATACTGTAAAGGCATATATAATTATATCTAGGAAGCATCGCCTTTTTGTAGCCTAGTCATAGGCATCCTCGTTCTTCAGCATTGTAGTGCTGCAATTAAACTTTCGACTTGTATATGCTGGGCTTTGTACCTTTCATGAGGCTTATCTCTCTTTTCGTGCTTTCGGACAGTAAATACACAAATTTTTTGCTATCGTGATTTGAAATGTTCAAAATCTCTAGTCATTCAGTAACATCGATAGAAAATACCAATAATCATTGAAGGTTTCACAATTTAAGTTCACTCATCCTGACGACAGGTGAGGCACCTGGCCTCTCCTGGGCCCACGTCACTGACGTATCATACCGCACATTGGGCATTTACTGTTTTAGTAGCCATGTTTGGCTCTACCTACGCCTGTGGCGAAGGCCCTCGGATCTTGGCATTACTGTAAAAAGTGTGTAAATAATAGATTCACACTTTCTCCGCTGACTAGGCCTACATCCGTTGGAAATACATATGGTCATTGTGTTAAACTTCGCAAAATATCGTATGCCTCTCACTGTAATACAATTGAAAAGATTGAATAGTATATTCATATTGAAGTGGCCCCGGATATTTTCGGCTGACACTCCTCAGGGGTAATCGTCAGCCGTTCGAATATATCTCCTGCTGATAATAATCTGTAAGGCAAGTGATTGCTCCGAAGTTGCAGCACGGAAATTGCGCTAGGACGCTTTCTTTGAGTCAGTTTGCATGAAATACTTTTCAATATCGTGTATTGTATCAAATCGGCTAGGACTAACGTTTAAGATCAAGGTGCTTATAAAATAGGGTAATTCGCGAGATACACGCATCGTCACGTATCAGACGTGCTTATATGATGGGAATTTATTATTATTGAATCGCGTCACCATGTTAGGATACGGCACATAGCCACATCACGAATGGATATGTTTGATATAAATTTGAATAATATCGGTTATTTAAAGAGCTTCTTGGAGTAACAGAACTTCAATATACAATCGAACAGTATTTTCATATTGAAATGAACCCGAGTATTTTCGGCTGAAACTCGTCAGGGGTAATCGTCAGCAACTGGTAGAGAATTTGTAAGGACATTATATATCAAAAATCGTATCACAAAATATGACGTCACCAGCATGAAACGTCGAATGAAAGAGTGTTCAGTGCAATATTCCTAGGTGGTACACGAAATCCTTCTGCTGACAGAGTTTCGGCTGGTGTATTTTGATAAACGCTTAAACTCGCTTCCTTCACCAGGCCTTGGAATTTACAATTGAAAAAGAACACAACGCATAACAATTTCTGGACGTTTTAGTCGAAAAGCACAATACCAACATGACGCATGTCTTCAGTAAACCGACATTCACCGGCCAATATCATCGCTGGAATTCATTTAGTCCTTGACGCAGAAAAATTGACCTCATAGGCATCCTCGTGCATATAGCGCTGTGATATGTTCGGTTAACAAACTGAGTTTAGAACTTGACAACATCCGAAAAATCCTACCTGATAACGGTTACCCTGAACACGTCCTCAACCGCGGCATAGAGAGGAATTTAACGCAATTCAACGCAGAAAAATCAACAGAGCCGAACAACAATGAAAGATTTTTATATTCATCTACCTTGGATTGGTCCCATTTCCACTCGTTTCGAAAAACAATCGATTTCTCCGGTAAGCAAGTGTTACGACAGAGTCAAAATCAATGTGATTTTTACGACTACGCAACTTCTCCCTTCGACACGCAAAGACGTATTTCCTTCACTTCAACAAAGTGTAGGGTATGTGTAGTGTAATGTGGTGTACAAATATAAGTTTCACAGTGACTGTGGCTACCTTAGAAGAACATAAAAGCGTTAGCAGGAACGCATAAACCAGCATGTCCCCAGACTTATCAGAACACGTGCTCACGCTCGGTGTAAAGCTCCCCCTATTGTCTCATCCGCTCAAGCTTGATGCTGAGCGATCAAATGCCATTAAATCTGCTATCGGCAAACATATGTTGGATAATCCGATTCGTGCGAATAATTATCGAGACGACAGATTTCGGGTCATTTAGAGGTTCCGTTCACACTTCCATTTGTGTGCCTTGCAGTCGACTTCCATCAAAATACACCAGCCTAAACTCTGTCAACAGAAGGAGTTCGTGTACCACTTAGGAATAGTGCATTGAACGCTCTCTCATTCGAAATTTCAGGCTGGTGACGTCATATTTTGTGATACGATTTTTATTATACAATATTATTTCCAATTCTACTAGTTGCTGACGATTACCCCCTGACGAGTGGCAGCTGAAGATATTCGGGTTCCTTGCAATATGAATATACTATTCAATTGTATATTGTAGCTCTTCAACTAAAACGATGTAGCTTAAGTTGGTACGAGTATTTACACAGATCATATACCGCACACGACGAATCCCATGTACTGAGATGGAATTTTCAATTGTTACGTTGCAGTTGATAGAAATATATGGCTCTTCGGGAGTAAAAATGGAAAATATAGGACCAATATGGCTCTTTGGACGAAAAAGGTTGTCGACCACTGCTATAGTGAAGCGCACGATCGATTTCGGAAACCGACAGCGTTATATGAACTGTATGGTAGCGATGGTCAATACGTAATGCGGAGCAAATACATTTCCTAACTGATGTAGCTGAATGTATTTTCCATCCATGGCTACGTTGGACTGTGGCATGTGATATCTACTTACATAGCCTGCGTTTCCGTTGTTCTTGTTCTTTATAGTGTTTTCGAATAGTCATTTACACCAGGGCGCTATTCCATGTTATGGTTCCATATCTGCCTACTTGTAGCTCGGCCCACTTCTAGACTAATTGTAAGACACCGCTTGAAACGGATGGCGAGGAGTAGATTAGATAACCTACGCGTGAAGATGGCTAATGTGATCAGAAATAGATTGCCGTCTCAGTCAGCCATCTCAGGTTTTATATATTTGCTAATCTTAATCCAAAGAAATCTGCATCCCCGATCAAAATCATGAATCTAGCCCTGATTTTACACAGTCTGAATGACGTCTTTAACCAAGTTTGATGTTAGTGGGTACATATTTAGCTTGGTTGATACAGTGTCCATTTCAATCACGTAATAGAAGATTCCACGATGGGGCAATAGAGAATATGAAACCGACATTGTTGAAAATGATGATTTTCATGTTACATGCGACATTGTGAAACTGTTGTATATATTGTGTATTCGTTGTATACTGTACTAGTGTTTGGAATATTCTGGAACTTTGTTAGCTAACCACTGGTCTCCCTGCGGGAGTGTGAATGACTCATATTGAAAGTGTTCTGGTCTCTCGTGTACGCTCGAGTTAATGTTTTTGATACTCGGGTATAATTGGTTTGATTCTGGGTTACCTCGTGGTAGTACGATACGTTGCTCGCAGTATGAACAGGTCCGCTGTAATATACTCTGCTGTGTGTGTTGGACTGGTGTTTGTCCAGTGTAAGAAATAGGGAATATCAAGCCGTAGGTAGAACGGAGTAGATCCTGAATTTCATCAGACATTAGGGTCTTAAATATAATACGTTGATGTTTTCCGTTTCAACCTATTCGTTGAGCAATCTGTATACAACTGAATATTTCACTGAAGAAAACAAATTAAATATGTATTGCACAATGTATACTTGCAAAGGCTAACAGGGTGCAACGAAAACGCTCTTGCCCCTCCGGTTCTCTTGCTGCTGTTGTTATTCATATATCAGTGTATATTTATCAGGTACTTTACGAGTGTGTATCAGGGTTGTAATAACTCGAGTCATGACTCGACTCGACTCCGACTCGAGTCACGATTTTCTGATGACTCGACCTGACTCGAGTCATTTCATCAAAATACGGAAATGACTCGACTCGACTCGTGTCAATCAGACTCGAACCAAGTCATATGACTCGAAACTCAGAAGGTCAAGACCGACAGTTCAATGCAATTTCGAAGAATAGTGAGGTAATCAAACTATTTGGATTTCGTACTGATACTTGAAAATGCAAGCAGAAACCACTAAATGGTGGGAAAATTAGTACATTATAATTGCGAAGCATTCGATATCACCAAACCGAGTTAAACAAAGTGTGTTTACCAAGCCTTTAACAGGAAACTGAGCAGTCAACACAATGACTTGGACTCGGACTCGAGTCATAATACCATGACTCGGACTTGACCCTTTTCTCGTTGACTTCGATTCGGACTTGACTCGGTGGTGATTTGAATATGACTCTACTTGACTCGAGTCAAAACTATAAAAGTGAGAGTGACCTGTGACTTGGTTACAACCCTGGTGTGTGTGTATGGGGAGGGAGTCAGTGCCTCACCAGCCACGAGCCTCACCGCACGTCACTCTTCGTTTACAGCTTCCTGAGGCCAGGTCATCAAAGCTCAATAATCGGGATTTCCAACCTTTATGTTCAAGTGTCCTTTAATCTCGTCGAAGCTCGAGCTGGAGCGTATCTTAATGACGTCTCCTTCGTTCCTCAATTCAAACCACAGCTGCCCTTCAACCAGCCAAACAACCTGAATATTGTTTAGAAACTATTAAGCTATTAAATTTAGGCTACTTTAGCCTATTTACTAATCATATACGGGCATTTGGTACATTTCTATTCATTCGAAAGCATTAATGGACACTCGGACATCGTTTGTAAATTTGCAGTTGCTGTTTTTATGAGAATATGTTTTTCCCAGCACGCATGTAATATAGCTTGCAATGCCAATTCGGTATATGTGCCTTCAAACCAACCCTTCCACCATAACCGAACTGCATGTTTCAATATCCATGACCGAGAAATTTCAAAATTACGGGAACTTTTTCGCTACAGGGGCCTTTATCAATTGCAGCTCTCAGTGATATGAGAAGACGTCTGGCGCTCGGGGTAATTTCTGAACAAACCAATCCACCCTTATCCTCCCTTCCATGGCTGAAACTCTGCACGAAAAGTTACACAAGTCAGCTTGATCGAGTTTATGATTTACGCTGGTACCCTCCCTACGTTTGCCCTGACAGCTTTTCCTCTGCAAATATGTCCACTATGATAAAATGCACCCATGATAGTTAGCTATACAATGTCTGAGGACACTTTTTCAGAATTTTCAGACTAGCAAAACCGGAAGAAAATTCTGAAAAATGGTAAATTTTTCCTACTTCGTTGTCGTTTGAGTGAGAAAAAAGTCAACTTTCTCGCTCAGCCCCCAAAATAGCATTTCTTCCTTCACATTATCAGGTGGCTGACTAAAACAGATAGGTCAACTTTCCGGCTCAGTTCCCGAAACACTTGCCAGGGCGTTACTTCGGTGCTGATATACGGCATTCAAGTCGAATTCGGCCGTAAATCTGAACACAATTCTCAGAAGAAGAGGACAAAAGGGCGTCCTCCGAGGACACTTTCAAAAAATCGAAGAATAGGACAAATCCTCTAAAAGAGGACGTATGGTAACCCTAGTTAAAGTCAGTCTATACGCTAAATGAATATATAACAATACGTGGTAGTAGTAATTACAGTGTTCATAATGAAAGACGTCGCGGGCGGCGGGTTGAAAAGCCCTGTATTAGAACATCGAATCAGATGAGTATGGATGGCATGCAGTATAACGTCGACTTGCGTGAGCGATTGTAACGTAACAATTTTCCGCACACTCACGTATTACGTCTTCTTTATCATAGAATCGAACTCACTTCCCAAACCAAATTTCCTGATAGCGATTCAATCCGACGATGTCCAAGAAATGAACGTAGTGCTCTGGCTGAGATGTTGTTGAAACACAAATTCAGTTTCTTCACCTGAAAGGTGTAAATGTCGTGTTGACCAAAACCAGGCGTGAAAGTGACTCCAAAATCAAATCATTAGCGCCGAATATAAATAATATAGTCGGTATGTAGGCAAATATCATGCACAACGGAGAAGTCCTAATCGTACTTGGAATATGCGTAGTTCGTCTCCGAACGAATATTTTATCGTGCTAAACAACATGACATTTTCTTCAAGGAAGGTTTGGTTTCCGCTTATTTGATATCGCTTGTGCATCCAACGAAGGAAACAGAACAAAACCGCAATCGTGCAATATTGCAGCGGACGACCATCCATATACACACCAAACACTATCCATATAGTGATAGTGATATTTTTGTGATAGTGAGATCACAAATGATTAACTACATTCAGATATTTGCCACCCACAGTTGAAATGAAAAAGCCCGAACAATGTTTACGGCCATCCAACTCAATACTAGCATTTGTGGTAAGTGGGGCGCTCACCACTGTATCAGTGAAAACTAGGTACTTCGAATTTTTGTTGTGATGCAAATACACCATAGATTTGATGTCTATGTCGTGGAAAGGATTTGTCGGCAGTAGGCTACGTCCGATTACAGTATAGATCTAATCCATGAATAACGGACCTGTGGGACGCATTCACTTCAAGGTCGCCGAAAGTCTATGAGCCTGGTCCAGCTCAATGAGAAGACCAAAAAAATCACAATTTGTCTCAACAAGTACGTTATGTCAGTCAATGTTCCCTCTAAGCTGCGCACGTGCGCAAACGAGCAGTGCTCAAACGGTCTCTGCGCACAGAAAATCTAGGCTGCGCACAAAAATCCGAAGTGACGTATTTTTTAGTCGTTGCGCACTATGTTGTCCGGTGGACCACAAACTTTTCAAAGAATTTTTTTCGCGCTATGCGCGATTTAATATTGTCAGATATCTTGGTTATTGGGTACCCTTTGGCAACAAAAAATACGCATGATTTATAGAAATAGGCATTTGGGCGTCGGTCATTACCGCACCACGACGCGCCAAGACATATGAAGGTATAGGATATGTAACATGCCACTCCGAGAATTGCGCCAGAACGATCAGCAGAGAGAAAACCCTGGCCGAAAAGGACTGCCTTGTGCTGACCGAAAACTTCGATATATATGCAAATATGTTTAATTGTGCATAGGCACCTAAATGACTAGCGCCGAATCTTCCTGTCCTGGTGATCCAAGTCCCACATCAAGACAAATGCCATATCGAGGGAACATTATTTTCCAGTAAAGAAATACCAATTTTAAATTGTGTACGTCTTTTAGTTTTGTACGTTTGGGCGATTTCGTTTGACATAGCAGATAGGAGGTCACGAAATAGCATCATGTAACGAAGTCATTATACCAACGGGTACGCCCGAAGATGTTTTATTATTATTTAGAGGGCCTATCTATTCCAACACACCCCACTCTATCAGCTCTAACGGTAAATCTGATTATATGAGGAGAGAGAGGATAAAAATTGAAAGCAATATATATGCAATTCCCGATCCTATTGACTGATTTATTCATGAATTATATAATTTTATCGCGCTTCGTGCGTACAGGCTGTAGAGTAACTTAGCGGGTACCTGAGGTAGATGATAGGTACCTGAAAGCGCAGAGCTTCGCCCCCTAGAAGTTCGTTTTATCACCGTATGGGGGGTGATTGCGCACTGTTGTCCAAGGGCCTGCGCAGTGAGTTGACGTGTTTGCGCGGACTCGTGAAAAATTAAAGGGTGATGTCAGTGTCATGTGTCAAGTCTGTAATAAATGGCCCCACATTAAGATGATTTTAATGGTGACTTCAGAATTCAATGTTGGAATCGGATTCGGATTATATATGTATCTAAAAATGAAAAATGTCCAGATTCGACATGAGTCTGAAGCTTGGGATTTGGATATAGATATTCTAAAACTAAAATCTCTCACTTTACTTGGCATACTACACACGCATATATTACGTCACAATGTGAACTAGACTGGTCGCAAGAGACTGTTACTATAGATAACTAACCTCCGTAGGTTAGTTATCTATTCTGTTATCGCCCGCTGCACACTGAGCTCGCGACCCGATAAAACGAGAGAATCGCGCCTATCTGCGATGGGGTCACCGACGGAGTTGCCGACAACTCGCAACATGCCGTCTGCGACAGGGCTGCGTAACTCCGCGACAAATTTTAAAATTTTCAGCAAATTTTCAACTTTTTCGCGAGTTGCGAGCGACTTGTCAGCAGTTACTGATCGTTAGCTCTATGTCACCGCAATAGATTGTCAGAGTATTGCGTAATTAGGTAACTATAATTGTTTCCTCATTGAATGTAGACTTATTTGCGGCAATTTTAAAACTTGAAGCTTAACTGCAAGAATGCATTCTACTGTACCGGCAGTACCGATGCCGTGAAAGTCTTTGTATGTCTACAGGTGGAATTATTATGCCTTGCCTGATTTATTTTAACATGTATAGTGTACATTGGTTGAAAACTGGGTGAAGCAGTTACTCGTCATCAATTTCAATGCTTGATACCTGGGGGCGAATCGAAAATTATATTTAATTATTATAGTCATATTTGAATATTGTTAATACGTAATTCATTCACAATGAAATTATAATGCATTGGAATGTTGTTCTCTATCCTATGGACAAATTGATGTATGAGTGCTTGACAGTTGATGCAGTCACTGAGGCGATGAAATACGGAAGGCTTGGTGTGTGTAGCATAGTAGGCTACAGCTGGAAATCCAGACATTTCGAACAGCAACCGGAAATAGCGCCTATGACTGGGTCGCGCAGATTCTGCGTTTTCAGCATTGAAATATGATATTGGTTCGGTAATGGAAAAGTGTAGGCATATAAGACGTCACCTTATTCATCGTCAAAACCATGTGCCCATCGAAATATCCATTTTGCTATCTATCAGGAGCTGTGCAACGAGTATCCATTTCAAGCTTTCGGACTGAACGTGCAAGAGCTGTAGTCGCCGCTTGTGGGTACTGCCGGGACCAGTGCGCATTGTGTCGCGACTTGCGACTCGCAACTCGCAACGCGCAGCTCGCGATGTTGCGTCGCGAGGTCAGTGTGCAGCGGGCTTCACAAACAAACACATCGATGCTCCGGACCGTCTTTGCGTGCATAGGAATATATTCAGGCTAAGAATTGTCAGGTGCCTTGTGTTTCATGCGCAGTATTACCATCGAATGGATAAGGTTCGTGTCAGCAACACCAGACGAAACGATGCGCTTCATATAGATATAGCACCTCGGAACGGTGTGCTCTTCAGGAAATAAAATTATGTTTCTGGTGCAATTAGGCGATTCTAATATATTTCCACTGTACCAACAATTCTGGTGGAAGATCAAGAAATAAAGGCATGCAAAAAAGTGACCAATAACAATTGGCCCGCCCAAAGATGCATCATCAATCATCATTTATAACATGCTTTGTTCGAAGACACCCCTTCCATTAACTCTTCCGGTGAATATTATTTCGTGGGCTAAGAAATGATAAATGCTTGAAAGTATTACATTAAAATAATAATATAATGACGAAATTAATCCGTGAATCTAAAACATTTTGGTGCTATGTACGATAATAACCGTTTCCGTTCATTACGTTACCAGTCGTGCGTATAGTAAACCGATATGAGAGAAATAGATCAGCCCGGAGTTCCCCGGAAATGGACATGAAGTGGACAGTTTAACATGGGTATTTGCCGTCCAGCTAGTTGACTACGACTATGTCCTGGAGTGTGAGTCCTTGTCGGTCCAGCACGCCTATGTCAGCTAACCGAGGAAGATCCTATAGTAAAACACTTTGATGTTTTGCTTACTAAATTGTTTTGCGACATATAATGCATTATCTTCAAACATCGACAAGAAATTTGGTGGTTCCATTCGCGGAAGCCCCAGACTGGGATGGAAATGCCTCTGTTCCATGACGGTCTATTTTAATTTCCTCCGTGTTTTCTTACCTACGAAATCTATGATTTATTAAAGTGCCTCACGTGAATCCGACCCTTGAGGCACCTTGCAATGATACCCAATAGCTCGTCGTCGATCCTGCAGTGGGATAAATCCAAAGAACCAAGGCTCTTATTCCTTGCTGCAAGCGATCCAACGATGTGAGCTTGATCGCGACTCAATGGGATGTAAGTAGCATCGATGCGGGAAATATATTTTATGAGATTGTTATCATCCGATTCATAGATCGTTGTGTAAAGTTCCAGGTCCAGGTCCTTCTTATTCTGCTCGAGTTGCGAACGAATGGATCGAGCAAAAACTTGTCGCTTCTTGGTTTGATCCGGGACTGTCACGCAACAAGCAATATCGTGATTATAGTTTTGTTCACGGTCAATTGGTATACTCACGCTCCTGTACAGGGTGAGAATTGAGCGATTCTGATCAAAATATACGCACATTGCGAGTCGATTTGAAGTCCAAAGTACAGACATAGAAGTTAAGGTAAATACCAATAACTTTATTGTGATTGTCTAGTATCCTTTGAAAAAATGCGACGTTTCTGTTTGCTATACCCACTTTGTACTGTTACTGTTCGGTATTTATCGAAATTTATTTAAAAATGTCCTTGGCGTTCATATAGAACTAATCCGAAACGAATTGTACCAGCAACCTTTAAATAATTTTATACACCATTCACACCACGGTGAAATACACCCAGAGTAGACCATGAACTCTGCTGCACCGTATAGAAATATGATAAGTTCCAAACTTCTAACTCAATTTTAAATTTGAGGTTCCATTTATCTACTTATGGAAAGACGTCCAACTTCTAGCTTTTTGGGATTGCAAATAAAAATTGTAAAATATTTGGCGGACCAGCAGTAAACCTTCCATGGACCTGCGGTTGAGAACCACTGATCTAAACCAGGGATCTTGAATCGGGTGTATCGTACGCCTACACCCTAGGGTAGGGGTGTCGAAAATATGGTTCCGGAACGGCATCTGTGTATCCTCCGGCCCACGAAGTAATTCTCAGTAGATTGGAAAATTCTTATATTTTCCAGAATATTTGCTACAAATGTTGAGATTTTTGCAGGAAATAAATCCATATTCATAGGCCCCATTAAAACCACCCACTTTGGCTCGGTAGTTCCACTTTGGTGACCATTAGTAACAAGTCAGTGAAATTTACATCCGATTTCAGGAAAGGCCAGAGTGCACACCAGGTTGAGAGTCTTATAAAAATATTGACAGAAAAGTAGTTATTCACAGAAGCGAAAACGCTTATGCGGAACCGTTATATGTAGTAAGCAAATACCTAGCAAATATATTAGTTGCGCAAATATATAATTGAAATATCTATGGTCGCACTGTTGTGTCCTTTCGACCCAATATATCCCCATACGAGACAAAGCGGTCTCGCGTTTCAATAATAACCAACCAAATTCCACCGTCCGAGTTTCCAATTGAATATTTTGTATTCCTCACAACGCATATGCACGACTAACGCCAGATTACGACTAAATAAAAGGCAGCAAAGAATATTCAAACTTACATATCGTCGGTATTGCCACTGTTTTAGCGGTTCTTAACTGTATTCAACCATAATTTAACTTGACGATCATCGTATTTTAGCCAATTCTATTTTTCGCGAATAAATATGTTGCGACTTGCTCCTTTGAAAACGCTATGATCCGCGTATCATCAATATATGCTTTTATGATATTCAGGTGAAAGGCAAGAGCACGAGTCAACATTTTGAAATCAGTTGACTGGTCCAGCCCGCGAGCGATTTGAAGGCTTGAATTCGGCCCGCGACGCAGTTTGAGTTTGACATCCGTGCCCTAGGGTGCCCTGCAATATTGAAAGGGTGTACGGTAGGATGGGGTGTACTGGTGTGTACCAGATCCGCATTATAATAGAACAACGACTGGTTATCCCAATAAATACGGAAGTTTATTCTTCACAACAAGTTGTCCGGGTGTGCAATTATAGAGTACTAACCT
The DNA here is from genome assembly GCF_051294905.1 of Botryllus schlosseri. Taxonomy (NCBI): domain Eukaryota; kingdom Metazoa; phylum Chordata; class Ascidiacea; order Stolidobranchia; family Styelidae; genus Botryllus; species Botryllus schlosseri. The sequence continues at coordinate 4,551,113 of NC_137245.1, forward strand.
CCGTGAGTTAGTAATCTATAGTCATATCGTGCAACATCGTGCCTTACAATAGATTAAAAAAAAGCCCTACTTGACCACCTCTTGTCGTTACACTAACACTGTTGCACTACCTCGCCCAAACATTGCTTCATTGATCATTTGCTACCATTGTTTGATTGTTATTGCTACTTTCCTTTGTTACCTAAACATTTTTTTACAGCCGGACTGTTCAGAGTTAAGTGTACCTGTTTGATGCTGGTTTGTTTGTTTTGGGGTATTCATGGTGTTTGTCGACTACTATGGTCATTTACACCAGGCCGATATTATTCTTATTTTTCCGTAACTGCCGACTTATAGAACGGCCCACCTCTAGGCTTTTGTAAGGCACCGTTGTCGCGGATGAGGTGGGAGGAGGAGCCTAGGTAAACCTCCAACACTTAGGTATCGGAAATCGGAAGTCGACCTCGGTCGGACTCGAACCCGCACCCATTGGTGTTGCAGCCGCGGATTATACCACTGCGCTATCTCGCCACCTGTTTGATGCTTGTGTGATCAGACTAGATAACCTTCGCGGTCTTATCGATCATTCCTATCTAATACCGAATACTGTGCACGCATATTTTCTGTACCACCATCACTGCCGTTCGTTATGTATTTTCGTTCGATGAAAATAAAGACTCTCTCTCTCTCTCTCGTACAATGTTTTTGCCACCTTTATGCAGCTTGTAAATAAAATTCATTTTTATGTCATTTGTGAATGTTTCTCATTATCATTCAACCTTTGGTAATGGAACGATTGATTGATTTATGGGTGAATCAGGGTAGAGTCAGCATTTGTCCGGATTCCGATATCTGTTTGTAATCATTCTCGAGAAATCCGCCGCGATAGCTCACACATTTTGAATTGGTACTTCCTGCTAGTTCCTGACCTAAGTAGTTATATAGATCGCTCGCGAACTAGCGTTGTGGCTTATGGGCGGGGTGGTGAGGTGCCTGAAAACCGGGGGTGGTGATGGCACCCTTTTGACCACCCCTCTCGGTGGTGAGGTGCCATGTGTTCTTATGAATGCGGTGATGATGGCAACCTTTCGGGTATAGGCTGCGGCGGTGAGGTGCCTGAAAACTCGGGGTGGTGATGACACCCTTTTAGACCCCCTCTCGGCGGTGAGGTGCCATGTGTTCTTATGGATGCGGTGATGATGGTACCCTTTCTGGTATACGCTGCGGTGATGATGTGCCGTGAAAACTCGTGGTGATGATGGTACCCTTTCAGACCCCCATGAGGTGATGATGTGCCTATGTGGTGATGATGGTACACTTTCAGATATATGCTGTGGCGATGATGTGCCCACGGATTCTTGTGTCGTAGTGAACTAACGTCGTGGATATAGGCCGCGGCGATGATGTGCCTGTCATGTATGCTTACGGGATCTGTGATGATTCGCCATGTGTTCCTATGGGCGCGGTCGTGATTCGCACTTTCGAGTATAGGCATCTCTCGCGCGGTGTTGAATATGTACGAGTCACTAACAATAACCACACAAACGGAAACGTGACTTGTTGTGCAAGAGGATTAAGCAGTGCGTGCGACCTATATTTCGAATGACCTGCGTGCAGAATTGTTTCCCGGCCAAATGCGTGCTACTATCGATTATTACACTAATCCATTCAGTGCGAAATAGTTTGCTAAATCTAGGAGTCACTTCCAAGGTAATATTTCGGTAATTAGTTTACCACAGAGCCGGCGTAGACGGCGATTCGGATATCAGGAATAACCGCGTTCACAAACTAACACTTCAAAAATGTGTGAAATAGTTTGCGAAACCCCGCGATCGCTGACAAGATAATGTCTCGGACATAACCATCTTTCGCGACTTGGTGTTACAGACATATCGATCGCTCACGCGGTGAAATATTCGTAAGCATCACTCGCAGAATTATATTTTAGTAATTATTTTGTCACAGAGCCGGCGTAGACGGTGATCCAACACCAACAATAACCGTGCACACAAACTAACAATTCAAAAAAGGTGTGAAATATTTGTAAAATGCTACGATCACTCACAAGATAATGTCCCGGACATAACCATCATTCGTGACTTGATGTACATACCAATTGCTCACAAGGTAATATTTTGATAGTTTGGTACGGAACTTGATTTCACTCGTAACGAATAACAGACCGCGGTAACTTGAATAGCGACCAATTGTCACTTATTTCCGCTCTAACCCTAATCCTTTGTGAAGTGAACGCTTATTCAAAAGGGTGTGATATAATTTTAAAATCCAACGACCACTCACCGGATAATGCTTCAGACATATAGCAATCCCTCATACCCGCTCACAAGGTAATATTTCGGTAATACGTTTGTCACAGAGCCGTCGCAGACGGTGATTCGAAAACCAACAATTTGTCACTCTCCCGCGATCGCTATATGTTTCACGCCTCCAGAATAGTGGCTGACTTTAGTTGCGTGATAAGATCCATGAAAATATTCAATCAATGTGTTAGTTTATCAACTTGAAATGAAACTCACTACACAAATCAAGTCGATTCGTATCTGAATGTTTTAAATCGGTACAACTCTAATCCTTTGACAAATCCCTTAACGCGTTTTTATTGAATCGAACATAACCCGAATATTACTGACGCCGACTTTCAGCCGCATCGAATTATTCGCACATTCCGCGCCACTGTTTTCGCACTTATAGAATCAATACCAACTATATTTCTGCAAGAATCAAGAATCACAAGTATGTGCATTACACAGTTATTGTCTTTATTAACTTGAAATCAAACACTTAACAAAAACACGCAACTAATCATTTGGCAACTTTAGCATTACCAAAAAATTCCAGTATTGTTGATTGAAAATCCTTGAGTCATTATTATCAAAAATGTTATAGTAACGCATCGGAATCCATTCGCGGGATGTACTAAAGGTAAATCCAGATAATCCAAAATGAAATATTTGGACTTTGACAAACATGACTACCAACTTTGATCCAGTCACATTTCAAGATCATACTTTGAAACAATCCTTGAAACTTACAACTCTATTCACGACTGAGTTTTCCGTTTATCAAATAGAGTTTCAGTAAATACTATCGCGATATTTTAATGTGTTACTACACACAATAGAATCAATCAATGAAATAGCACCTGTTGTAAATATTTCTAACTTGACAACCACTTGTGCATACCGCGATCGACTTGTGACGCGATGAGTTAAATCGTAAATCGGAATATTTTAATCTATTTGTCGAAACCTTGAAGAAACTATCAGGTTATTTTTTGTTGTAATCGAGTGAACGGAGATAGTATTACGTCTCAACATTTTAACATCTTCCCATACACAAAAGAGTAAAATACAAAAAACCTTGTCAAGTCAATCCGTTTGTAACTTACCCAACCAAAGCAAAAAGTATCCTTATTAAAAGTAGACAAGACTACGCGAGTAATCACCACAATCCAAAATCCATAGCAAGCTCGGTTTTATTCATAGTCCACCAACTCGTATTTTTATTCAACTGTAAAAGTCGTTACTATTCCGCAAGACAAAGAAATTACTATGTGGTATATTTTGTAAGACAAAAGTAATTACTTCTCGGTGTCGGCGACTTGAGATTAACATATGTTTTGAGTATATGATATTTGAATGTCTGACCAACGTAGTTAAGAATTCATTTCTTACGATCGAACACCGGTATTACATTGAAAGTTATCATGCTGTAAACATAAGGATTGACACATGGATTTGACATATGTAATAGTTGATCATGACTTGATTATTAAATTATTCGCGTTAATTAAATCCGGTGTTGCGGTAAAGGTTATTATGACAGCAACAAACTTTTCACCACCGTGGTTATTAACATATTGATTTGTAAAACTATACTTGTCTGAAATGTTCTTGGTTTGAAAGATATTCCGTGTTGGTACAAATCACTCTGTGTATTACGGATATCAGAAAATATTTTTACAAATGTAGTTGTTTCCAGTAACCAAGACTAAAGATGACACGACAATTTCGTTTGGAATATCTTTACTGGACGCATCCTATTCTACTAGACTTGAGTATTACACAAAACTCACAGCATTAACAAAATCACAATAGGCGCTACACTGAAATCTACAAAATGTGTTTGTATTGTTACTCAAAGAAGTGATCATAAATTATCATTTAAATAAGTAATTGTAATCATAAAACCAAACTTGTGTAAGTCATTACCATAACAAAAGAATATTGTAGGTTGCTTGCTAAATGTATGCCGGAAATATTTGTAGACCGCTCACGACCAAAGAAATCTGGAATTTCTCCCCATTGTCATTCGTCAAAGTATATGTTGTCACAATACTCATCCCGTAAATGATCTTACTTGTATGTGATTGAATCACCGGTAATTACCTCGCTAAATCAAACCATAAGGAAATTTCACTCAGTCATCGGATTATGATATTAAACAGCGTCGCTTAATCGGCGTAGAGCGTTTTTCTAAATGCAAATCATACCTGACCAACAGAAAACAATTTTCACTCACCTTGTAATGAAACCAAGTGGTGGGCCTTCGTTCAATATTTTGTTTGTGTCAAACACTTTGCAATAAACACACACACTGGAGTGGTTGAGCTTTGCATCATCAAGCTGTCATCTGTAAATCGAGATCACATCCGACTTGTAACTGTATCGTTTACCTAACCGAGTTGTATGCACAGTTTCATATTTTTATCATTTAGTGATTGCTGAACATACCAAACGATACACATTCACTTCCGAAATACTGCGTTGATCTCAATTCCCTTTGTCGTGAAAACCGAAGTACATTTGTTTCGAATTCGTAACAGCCGACTTTTCTATGACACGATAAATTTTGACAAGTTATGCTTAGAAGATTGGTTGCATATCGCGAAAAATAACATACTGCTCATATTGATACTGTTAATCGGTATTTTCACGCGAGTCGATTTTCAAATGAGTAAAATTTATTACATGAGTTTCTCCGCTTAATGTAAATGAAAACTCAGGCGTCTTTTAACATCACAAAGACATTGATAAAAAGTAAGCAATCAAACACAACACTTTGTACGACACTAATTATTGTTCCACACATCTCATTTCATACTAAGTGTATACGAAAGATATTCATGTTACACGAAAATATTCGCTCATGCTACAAACCTGTACAATGATTGGTGGTGTAAGGCCAGCACAATTGTGGTATCCATACGAGTTTAGTTAACACAATTTACGACACCGAGGTCGCCCCATCTTTCGTAAGACAACAAACCGAGGCTTCAGGATATGTCCATGTCATAACAATAAATCAGCTACTCCAACAACAGAGTACATATGTTTTCTAGCACGGTGCTTACATCTTACACACAAATCAACCCACTTTGCTAACGAAAAGTGCTGAGTCCTCACAACAATACAACTAAAACATATTATCATACAAAATGGCCGTTATAGTTTGCACACTAGGGCTGTTCAAAAATAACTTTTTTTCCTGAATCTTGCTGGTTACTTGATTAACTCGTTAGGTTGCCTTAAAAAACGACGCATACCAAATTTGAATTCATTCCGACAAATATTCGCGGGTTACGTAGAGTTTGAAAATTTTGGATTTGCCCAAAAACGCAAAAAAAAATTTTTCTCAAATTTTTTTGCCAACCCCATGAAATTGTTGGGCTGTCTTCAAAAACTATGCAAAACAAATTTGACTCAATTCCAAGCTGTAGAACCGGAGTTATTTCAGTTTTTATTCGATAATTCTTGGATTATCCTTGATTGGTGGATAATCCAAGAATTATCACCGAAAAACTGGAATAACTCCGGTTCTACGGCTTGGAATTGAGTCAAATTTGTTTTGCATAGTTTTTGAAGACAGCCCAACAATTTCATGGGGTTGGCAAAAAAATTTGAGAAAAATTTTTTTTTGCGTTTTTGGGCAAATCCAAAATTTTCAAACTCTACGTAACCCGCGAATATTTGTCGGAATGAATTCAAATTTGGTATGCGTCGTTTTTTAAGGCAACATAACGATTTAATCAAGTAACCAGCAAGATTCCGGAAAAAAAGTTATTTTTGAACAGCCCTAACAACGATACATCATACAAGTAGCAAGTCTCGAAAATCCAGTTATTCAAAAAACGTGAAAATGTTTCTACGCCCATGACGAAAGCATATATTGTAATATCATGATCGATTTACATTCGTTGGTCACAAAATGTCACTACTCTAAATAATTATTTTTCACTCAAAGCCTATTTGTCACCATTCGTTTCATCAAGCACGAGTTCAAGAAACCTGCTACGACATGAATTGTTATTTTTATGTTGTGTAAATAGGTAATAATTAATTTTAGTAACACTATATCAACATCATCGAGTTGCGCGAATAGATTTACATGTGGTCTTGTGGTTTTAATCGAAGTATACAGCACGGTCTAATGTAGAGTCATCTCTACTGTACAGCAACTCGGTAATCGAAATGCATTAAAATTTAAACAACGATCTTGTTTCGTCGAACCAAAAATATGTTTACTATCGCGATACTCTGCACAGGTCGTGTAAATCCTTTTCACACTCGTAATAGTATACCAACAGCTACCGGCGACAACGTTTAACAATACCCACGACACTAAACATACGATACCTACCCAACTAAAATTACCATTTTCACCTGGAGGTCGGTCGTTACCCGAGCAGAAATAACATTGTCCTTTGGAGATTTATCATTTACCCAGTGTAACAAACCCCCTTTCCTTTGGAAATCTATTTTTTCTCTGGGTAACAAACCTTTTTCACTTGAAAATATATTTTTTCTCTGGTTAACAAACCTTTTTCACTTGGAAATATATTTTTTCCCTGGGTAACAAACCTTTTTCACTTGGTGGTCCGTCGTTTACCCGAGTAAAAATATCATTTTCTTTTGGAGATCCGGTGTTTACCAAGTGTAACAATACATTTTTACTTGGAAAAATACTTTTACCTAGAGTAACTAATCATTTTCTCCTGGGTAACAAACCCTTTTCGTCTGGAAACTATCATTTACCTGAGTACCAATACAGTTTCCACTTGGAAATCTACCTTCTCCCTGGGTAACAATATCATTTTCGTTTTGAAAACTGACAACCACACCGGACAATTTGATATTTTTGTATATTGTTACAACGGGCAGCGACAAAATATACACCAACAACAACTCCGATACATTTGTTTAAGCAAATATTCACTTGCTCTGATGCATCCCATCAAAATCATTGGTTACTCACATACAATAACAATGAGCTGTTGTACATCGACATGTATGTTTTCGGAATTGGTGAATAAAGGGGTTTCCGATATGTCCGTGATATCCGGGTTCGTGCTTTGGATTTCCCAGAGTCAAAATGTCTGAATAAAACACCTCCTCGACTTTGGTAACTGATTGATACACGGATAATGGTGTTCGGAAAACGGATGAATTTATGTTCCCCCAACAACTCCGGGCTACTTGTGAGTTTCCTCAGGTCTGTTTACTATATTGTGTCTTTACTGATCAATACATGTCGCTCCAGTCAGCTGAAACCGGATCACTAATACGAGAAAGTGTGTGGGGGCCTGATCCGGATATTCACTCATGAACCAACGACCAATATTCAAGTAAACATGTTACAGACCGTGTTTTGTCTCCATGAAAAATACCAATGCATACACCATCACATCAAGTACGTCACGATTGTTTACAAGTATTCACGTAAACGAGGTGTACATACAATTTGTCGGTGTACAAACATCATGGAAAACAAATTCATGTTCTCAAGTCTCATCATGCGACGACTCTGTACATTCAATGTGGGCATAGATGACACACGGCATGATACAATTGACAGCGCATTATGCATGTTGATATATTCTCAGTCAAATATGCGAACCATACACAATCATATACCCTGATTTTCGCTGAATATCCACAACACCAACAAATCTGTACATTTCTTTTCCCTCAACCTTGACGATAGAGTTGTCATCCCAATGTACCAATCGAGTGTATGGTTCATCAGGTGTAAAATCCAAATCAAATCTCACCAAGGTATCGTTTTTCATTTTTAATATTTCTACTGCCGCATCTTGTCTGTGTCGTAAAACCACGGCGTGGGGCCAGAGGAATCTATGGACAGTTACGCGTAGTCCCATATTTACTCGTGGATATGGTTAGGTTACGACAACGTTTTCTCAACGGTCTGTGTGGATGCACCGTTTCAATACGTAGCTGGATCAACTAGACCAAAAGTTCCCAACCGCGTTTTACAACGACCTGTAGAATTACGAGATAGGACCCTCTTGCGGTGTGATTAACACGAAATAAGCCTTCAACTCGCAGAGACACACTTTGGATTACATTATCTAATCGTAATCGAACTCGAGATTCACACACACACAAAGTCCCTGTTTACGACTTCAATCCGGAGTCACTGCTCACGATGTTTATCTGTAGTCGTTATGTGGGAGTAGCGACATCTGACATATTCATCGCGTGAAAGATTGATAACGATGGTGATCGCCAAATACATAATACCAGGTGAAACACTGCGGTCTCAGCAAAAAAGTTCAGAGGTCAGGACGAACAATACGTGGAGGGATTGAGCGAGTTACGCAACCCGATTATGTCGAAGTCTGTATCGCGATACAAGTCTACCTGAGAATCCGAACAATCTTGCAAAATCAAGGTGTGAATCCGTGAAAGGGCTGCACTCGTGTGAGATTGATTTTTTACAAGTTGGGTGGAGGTCGGTTCAAACTAAGACCATGTTACGTCCAAATATGGCTGCTTGCTTGTCTCCAAGTCATCTATGCCCACATTGACTGTACAGAGTCGTCGCATGATGAGACTTGAGAACATGAATTTGTTTTCCATGATGTTTACTTGAATATTGGTCGTTGGTTCATGAGTGAATATATCAACATGCATAATGAGCTGTCAATTGTATCATGCCGTGTGTCATCTATGCCCACATTGAATGTACAGAGTCGTTGCATGATGAGACTTGAGAACATGAATTTGTTTTCCATGATGTTTGTACACCGACAAATTGTATGTACACCTCGTTTACGTGAATACTTGTGAACAATCGTGACGTACTTGATGTGATGGTGTATGCATTGGTATTTTTCATGGAGACAAAACACGGTCTGTAACATGTTTACTTGAATATTGGTCGTTGGTTCATGAGTGAATATCCGGATCAGGCCCCCACACACTTTCTCGCATTAGTGATCCGGTTTCAGCTGACTGGAGCGACATGTATCGATCAGTAAAGACACAATATAGTAAACAGACCTGAGGAAACTCACAAGTAACCCGGAGTTGTTGGGGGAACATAAATTCATCCGTTTTCCGAACACCATTATCCGTGTATCAATCAGTTACCAAAGTCGAGGAGGTTTTTTATTCAGACATTTTGACTCTGGGAAATCCAAAGCACGAACCCGGACATCACGGACATATCGGAAACCCCTTTATTCACCTATTCCGAAAACATACATGTCGATGTACAACAGCTCATTGTTATTGTATGTGAGTAACCAATGATTTTGATGGGATGCATCAGAGCAAGTGAATATTTGATTAAACAAATGTATCGGAGTTGTTGTTGGTGTATATTTTGTCGCTGCCCGTTGTAACAATATACAAAAATATCAAATTGTCCGGTGTGGTTGTCAGTTTTCAAAACGAAAATGATATTGTTACCCAGGGAGAAGGTAGATTTCCAAGTGGAAACTGTATTGGTACTCAGGTAAATGATAGTTTCCAGACGAAAAGGGTTTGTTACCCAGGAGAAAATGATTAGTTACTCTAGGTAAAAGTATTTTTCCAAGTGAAAATGTATTGTTACACTGGGTAAACACCGGATCTCCAAAAGAAAATGATATTTTTACTCGGGTAAACGACGGACCACCAAGTGAAAAAGGTTTGTTACCCAGAGAAAAAATATATTTCCAAGTGAAAAAGGTTTGTTAACCAGAGAAAAAATAAATTTCCAAGTGAAAAAGGTTTGTTACCCAGAGAAAAAATAGATTGCCATAGGAAAAGGGGTTTGTTACACTGGGTAAACGATAAATCTCCAAAGGACAATGGTATTTCTGCTCGGGTAACGACCGACCTCGAGGTGAAAATGGTAATTTTAGTTGGGTAGGTATCGTATGTTTAGTGTCGTTGGTATTGTTAAACGTTGTCGCCGGTAGCTGTTGGTATACTATTACGAGTGTCAAAAGGATTTACACGACCTGTGCAGAGTATCGCGATAGTAAACATATTTTTGGTGCGACGAAACAAGATCGTTGTTTAAATTTTAATACATTTCGATTACCGAGTTGCTGTACAGTAGATATGACTCTACATTAGACCGTGCTGTATACTTCGATTAAAACCACAAGACCACATGTAAATCTATTCGCGCAACTCGATGATGTTGATATAGTGTTACTAAAATTAATTATTACCTATTTACACAACATAAAAATAACAATTCATGTCGTAGCAGGTTTCTTGAACTCGTGCTTGATGAAACGAATGGTGACAAGTAGGCTTTGATTGAAAAATATTTATTTAGAGTAGTGACATTTTGTGACCAACGAATGTAAATCGATCATGATATTACAATATATGCTTTTGTCAACATACCGACTTGGCGTAGAAACATTTTCACGTTTGTTGAATAACTGGATTCTCGAGACTTGCTACTTGTATGATGTATCGTTGGTGTGCAAACTATAACGGCCATTTTGTATGATAGTATGTTTTAGTTGTATTGTTGTGAGGACTCAGCACTTTTCGTTAGCAAAGTGGGTTGATTTGTGTGTAAGATGTAAGCACCGTGCTAGAAAACATATGTACTCTGTTAGTGGAGTAGCTGATTTATTGTTATGACATGGACATATCCTGAAGCCTTGGTTTGTTGTCTTACGAAAGATGGGGCGACCTCGGTGTCGTAAATTGTGTTAACTAAACTCGTATGGATACCACAATTGTGCTGACCTTACACCACCAATCATTGTACAGGTTTGTAGCATGAGCGAATATTTTCGTGTAACATGAATATCTTTCGTATACACTTAGTATGAAATGAGATGTGTGGAACAATAATTAGTGTCGTACAAAGTGTTGTGTTTGATTGCTTACTTTTTATCAATGTCTTTGTGATGTTAAAAGACGCCTGAGTTTTCATTTACATTAAGCGGAGAAACTCATGTAATAAATTTTACTCATTTGAAAATCGACTCGCGTGAAAATACCGATTAACAGTATCAATATGAGCAGTATGTTATTTTTCGCGATATGCAACCAATCTTCTAAGCATAACTTGTCAAAATTTATCATGTCATAGAAAAGTCGGCCGTTACGAATTCGAAACAAATGTACTTCGGTTATCACGACAAAGGGAATTGAGATCAACGCAGTATTTCGGAAGTGAATGTGTATCGTTTGGTATGTTCAGCAATCACTAAATGATAAAAATATGAAACTGTTCATACAACTCGGTTAGGTAAACGATACAGTTACAAGTCGGATGTGATCTCGATTTACAGATGACAGCTTGATGATGTAAAGCTCAACCACTCCAGTGTGTGTGTTTATTGCAAAGTGTTTGACACAAACAAAATATTGAACGAAGGCCCACCACTTGGTTTCATTACAAGGTGAGTGAAAATTGTTTTCTGTTGGTCAGTTATGATTTGCCTTTAGAAAAACGCTCTACGCCGATTAAGCGACGCTGTTTAATATCATAATCCGATGACTGAGTGAAATTTCCTTATGGTTTGATTTAGCGAGGTAATTACCGGTGATTCAATCACATACAAGTAAGATCTTTAACGGGATGAGATGACTTTGACGAATGACAATGGGGAGAAATTTCCGATTTCTTTGGTCGTGAGCGGTCTACAAATATTTCCGGCATACATTTAGCAAGCAACCTACAATATTCTTTTGTTATGGTAATGACTTTCACAAGTTTGGTTTTATGATTACAATTACTTATTTAAATGATAATTTATGATCACTTCTTTGAGTAACGATACAAACACATTTTGTAGATTTCATTGTAGCGCCTATTGTGATTTTGGTAATGCTGTGGGTTTTGTGTATTACTCAAGTCTAGAAGAATAGGATGCGTCCAGTAAAGATATTCCAAACGAAATTGTCGTGTCATCTTTAGTCTTGGTTACTGGAAACAACTACATTTGTAAAAATATTTTCTGATATCCGTAATACACAGAGTGATTTGTACCAACACGGAATATCTTTCAAACCAAGAACATTTCAGACAAGTATAGTTTTACAAATCAATATGTTAATAACCACGGTGGTGAAAAGTTTGTTGCTGTCATAATAACCTTTACCGCAACACCGGATCTAATTAACGCGAATAATTTAATAATCAAGTCATGATCAACTATTACATATGTCAAATCCATGTGTCAATCCTTATGTTTACAGCATGATAACTTTCAATGTAATACCGGTGTTCGATCGTAAGAAATGAATTCTTAACTACGTTGGTCAGACATTCAAATATCATATACTCAAAACATATGTTAATCTCAAGTCGCCGACACCGAGAAGTAATTACTTTTGTCTTACAAAATATACCACATAGTAATTTCTTTGTCTTGCAGAATAGTAACGACTTTTACAGTTGAATAAAAATACGAGTTGGTGGACTATGAATAAAACCGAGCTTGCTATGGATTTTGGATTGTGGTGATTACTCGCGTAGTCTTGTCTACTTTTAATAGGGATACTTTTTGCTTTGGTTGGGTAAGTTACAAACGGATTGACTTGACAAGGTTTTTTGTATTTTACTCTTTTGTGTATGGGAAGATGTTAAAATGTTGAGACGTAATACTATCTCCGTTCACTCGATTACAACAAGAAATAACCTGATAGTTTGTTCAAGGTTTCGACAAATAGATTGAAATATTCCGATTTACGATTTAACTCATCGCGTCACAAGTCGATCGCGGTATGCACAAGTGGTTGTCAAGTTAGAAATATTTACAACAGGTGCTATTTCATTGATTGATTCTATTGTGTGTAGTAACAAATTAAAATATCGCGATAGTATTTACTGAAACTCTATTTGATAAACGGAAAACTCAGTCGTGAATAGAGTTGTAAGTTTCAAGGATTGTTTCAAAGTATGATCTTGAAATGTGACTGGATCAAAGTTGGTAGTCATGTTTGTCAAAGTCCAAATATTTCATTTTGGATTATCTGGATTTACATTTAGTACATCCCGCGAATGGATTCTGATGCGGTACTATAACATTTTTGATAATAATGACTCAAGGATTTTCAATCAACAATACTAGAATTTTTTGGTAATGCTAGAGTTGCCAAATGATTAGTTGCGTATTTTTGTTAAGTGTTTGATTTCAAGTTAATAAAGACAATAACTGTGTAATGCACATACTTGTGATTCTTGATTCTTGTAGAGTTATAGTTGGTATTGATTCTATAAGTGCGAAAACAGTGGCGCGGAATGTGCGAATAATTCGATGCGGCTGAAAGTCGGCGGTCAGTAATATTCGGGTTACGTTCGATTCAACAAAAACGCGTTAAGGGATTTGTCAAAGGAGTAGAGTTGTACCGATTTAAAACATTCAGATACGAATCGACTTGATTTGTGTAGTGAGTTTCATTTCAAGTTGATAAACACATTGATTGAATATTTTCATGGATCTTATCACGCAACTAAAGTCAGCCACTATTCTGGAGGCGTGAAACATATAGCGATCGCGGGAGAGTGACAAATTGTTGGTTTTCGAATCACCGTCTGCGACGGCTCTGTGACAAACTTATTACCGAAATATTACCTTGTGAGCGGGTGTGAGGGATTGCCATATGTCTGAAACATTATCCGGTGAGTGGTCGTTGGATTTTAAAATTATATCACACCCTTTTGAATAAGCGTTCACTTCACAAAGGATTAGGGTTAGAGCGGAAATAAGTGACAATTGGTCGCTATTCAAGTTACCGCGGTCTGTTATTCGTTACTTAATAAATCTTACGAGTGAAATCAAGTTCCGTACCAAACTATCAAAATATTACCTTGTGAGCGATTGGTATGTACATCAAGTCACGAATGATGGTTATGTCTGGGACATTATCTTGTGAGTGATCGTAGCATTTTACAAATATTTCACACCTTTTTTGAATTGTTAGTTTGTGTGCACGGTTATTGTTGGTGTTGGATCACCGTCTACGCCGGCTCTGTGACAAAATAATTACTAAAATATAATTCTGCGAGTGATGCTTACGAATATTTCACCGCGTGAGCGATCGATATGCCTGTAACACCAAGTCGCGAAAGATGGTTATGTCCGAGACATTATCTTGTCAGCGATCGCGGGGTTTCGCAAACTATTTCACACATTTTTGAAGTGTTAGTTTGTGAACGCGGTTATTCCTGATATCCGAATCGCCGTCTACGCCGGCTCTGTGGTAAACTAATTACCGAAATATTACCTTGGAAGTGACTCCTAGATTTAGCAAACTATTTCGCACTGAGTGGATTAGTGTAATAATCGATAGTAGCACGCATTTGGCCGGGAAACAATTCCGCACGCAGGTCATTCGAAATATAGGTCGCACGCACTGCTTAATCCTCTTGCACAACAAGTCACGTTTCCGTTTGTGTGGTTATTGTTAGTGACTCGTACATATTCAACACCGCGCGAGAGATGCCTATACTCGAAAGTGCGAATCACGACCGCGCCCATAAGAACACATGGCGAATCATCACAGATCCCGTAAGAATACATGACAGGCACATCATCGCCGCGGCCTATATCCACAACGTTAGTTCACTACGACACAAGAATCCGTGGGCACATCATCGCCACAGCATATATCTGAAAGTGTACCATCATCACCACATAGGTACATCATCACCACATGGGGTCTGAAAGGGTACCATCATCACCACGAGTTTTCACGGCACATCATCACCGCAGCCTATACCAGAAAGGGTACCATCATCACCGCATCCATAAGAACACATGTCACCTCACCGCCGAGAGGGGGTCTAAAAGGGTGTCATCACCACCCCGAGTTTTCAGGCACCTCGCCGCCGCAGCCTATACCCGAAAGGGTGCCATCATCACCGCATCCATAAGAACACATGGCACCTCACCACCGAGAGGGGGGTCAAAAGGGTGCCATCACCACCCCCGGTTTTCAGGCACCTCACCACCCCGCCCATAAGCCACAACGCTAGTTCGCGAGCGATCTATATAACTACTGACCTATTTATGGCTGAACACAATGATTCGAGTACTGGAATCTTGTATGGTTGGTTGAAGGGCTGTGGTTTGAATTAGGTAACGAAGGAGACATCATTAGAATTCGCTCGAGCTTAAGCACTGACGGGGTTCAAGGACACCTCAACATAAATGTTTAAAATCCCGATTATTTAGGTTTGATGAACCCACATCAGGAAGCTGTAAACAAAGAGTGACGTGCAGTGAGGCTCGTGGTTGGTGAGGCACTGACCCCCTCCCCCCACACACACTCGTAAAGTACCTGATAAATACACACAAATATATGGATAGGTACAGCAGCAAGAGAAACGGATGGGCGAGAGTGTTTTTGTTGCGCCCTGATATAAGCCTTCACAATTATTTATTCTACTACATATTTACATTTTTCCTTTTGTGAAATATTCAGCTATATACAGATTGCTCAACGAATAAGATGAAACGAAAAGCATAAACTTATTCTATTTAAAATCCCAATTTCGGTTTTATATTCTGTACTGCTGTATCAGCAAAACTGAATATGTCACTTACTAACATCTACTTACTATGCCGCAATTATTTACGCCTGTCGCCGAGTTTATTATTTCATGTAACTTGTATATATAATTTGAAAGTTTATAGAGTTTGAAATTTATTATAAGCCTATGTCCCAGAGCACGAAAACTTGATCCTTGATAACATATTTTGTCCGTGGTGCACAAGGCCGGAAACGACGACACGCCCCACTTAAAACTCCTCATTATTAATAATATTAATAATAACTTACTAACATCTAACTTGGTTAAAGACATCATTCAGAATATGGAAAATTACGGTTAGATTCATGATTCTGATTCGGGATGCAGATTTCCTTGGATTAAGATTCGCAAATAAAAAAAAAAAACCTACCAGGTTAGCTGATTGAGATGGCATAGTGCTCTTCACACGCTGACTATATAGGTTACTCCTCGCAATCTGTTCGAAGCGGTGTCTTACAAAAGCCTAGAAGTGTTCCGTGATACAAGTTGGCAGATATATGGAATCATAACATAGTATATCGTCCTGGTGGCAAAAACATCATTAAAATGTTATTTACTATCGTACCATTCACATTTGGCACGGAAAAAGATATTTTCAAATATTTGAATACAATTGTTTTTGTGTTGGGTATAATTCGTTGAAATAACGAGATGTATACACGATGCGGCGAAAAGGCAAATACACTATGATATCGTCAAAGCTCTTGCGTTACTATATTGCAGCTAGAAGAAATTTGACGTTCCACAATTATAGGTAGAATATTTAATATTTACCAAAGATTGATCAGATATCACAGCATTTCAGCAGTAATACTGGTTTCAGGCAGGACTTTGTAGCCGGAGCCGGAGCCCGGAACCGGAGCCCCGGAGCCGTGCATTTTCACCGGAGCTGGAGCCGGAGCCTGAGCTCTACATAAAATTCAGCCGGAGCCGGAGCCGGAGCTGGAGCTCGTTGTTTGAGGAGTAGCTCCGGCTCCGACCTATTTCATAAGATGCTATTATATATGCAACAACCACATCTGCTGAGTTATCATAATTGAACAGCAGGCCTGCAGCAGGCACAGCAATGGCATATAGTAAAGTGCGTTCTACTCTAACTATGATGTTGTCGACAATAGACAAGTATTCAGTATGAAGTCACAAGCCGGCACGGCGGCAACAATATGTCTTCGTTGCTGCATCGGATGTTACTGACGGCTGAGAGACTCTAGATTACTATAGATATCTAACCTATGGGTAGATTAGTAATCTATATAGACCAGGAATGGCCAACCTCTTCGGCTAAAGGGG
This sequence comes from Botryllus schlosseri, assembly GCF_051294905.1. Classification (NCBI taxonomy): domain Eukaryota; kingdom Metazoa; phylum Chordata; class Ascidiacea; order Stolidobranchia; family Styelidae; genus Botryllus; species Botryllus schlosseri. The sequence goes on from NC_137245.1 coordinate 4,568,204, forward strand.
CACATGCAATTGACGACCGAGTGCGCGGTCCACTATCGCGCCAAGCGGATAAGATTTTCCAAGTTTATAAATAAACTAGGTGAGTATTGCGGGTCTATTGTATACCCCCCGCTAGGCTCAGTTTGCAAGGACAAAACTATTCGGCGTCTGGACACATCGATATCGAAGGTCTCCGATAATATGCGACAATCATTTTGTGCCTATATTTCACCGTCGACGATTTTTATGCGAGCGCAAACGCGAAAAGACTTTATCCCGTAATTGCGAATACAGTTAGACTCAATCGGGTAAATTAGGCGTTTTTTTTCATTTTCAGTAGGGGGTAAGCTACCAACCAGAAAAATCGTGTGAAAATTAAACACGCGAAGCGTGAAGAAAAATTTCGCTACTATTTTAGTTTATTGTAATATACGACGATTTACTGTAAATCAGTGATTCCCAACCGCGGCCCCGAGGGCCGCATGCGGCCCCCAGCTAGCCTTTCTGCGGCCCCCACAAAAATATTGAGAAATCGATTTAGAAAAAAAAATATTTATAAAATACTCTTGCTTGGCTGGAGTTTTCAATTAGGATTGCAGGAAAGTTGTGAGTAGACTGCTAAGATTACGTCACTGCTGTTTCAATGCAATGTGCCCTAACTTTTCAGTTGAACGAGCAGTACCTATATATATAGGTATTGACAGGACCGTAACTGCCGCACCCCAAGTCCCCCAATTGGGGGGAACGAGCTCGAAGGGAGCTCAAAATTATGTAGTGAATTAGCATGAATTATAAAGTATTTTATAAAATTTCATGCAACTTTTTCAAGATTTTTTCGCGCTGGGCTCGATTTCAAGTTTCCAAGTACCTTCATTATTGCTTACTCTTCCACCAAGATAAAATACGCAAGATTTATAGAAGTGGCCATATCGGCGTTGACCATTACCGCGTCACGACGCACGAAGACATATAAAGTTTTAAGCCATATAACATGCGACTCCAAGAAGTGTGCCAGAACGATCGACAGCGAGAAAACCTTGGCCGGAAAGGACTGCCCTTACAAAATACATATAGGTATAATTGACCATAGGCGCCTAAATGACTGGCGCCGAATATTCCTGTCTTGGCAATCTGAACCTCACGAGACAAATAGGCTACCATCCCGCAGGGAAGAATTATATGCCAGTGAAGAACTACCAATTTGAAATCGTGTGCATCTTTTAGTTTGGTACGTTTGGGCGATTCTATATTTTTTGATATAGCAGACTGGAGGTCACGAAATAACATCATGTAGGGAAGTCGTACCAACGGGTCCGCCCGCCCGAATATGTTTAATTATTATTTACGGGCCCTACAGTTTCCAAGACACCTCACTCGGCTCTACCGGTAAATCTAATTACGTGAGCAGAGAGGACAGACAAGTAATTGATAGCAATAAATATGCAATTCCCGATCTTATTGACCTATTTTATTTTGAATTATCGAAAATTTTCGCGCTCCACGCTGGCTCACTAAACGGTGATCCTGGTTTCGTGGCAGAAGAGAACAACGGGACGGGATGGGGGGGGGTCGGTTTATCACCCTTTGGGAGCTCAAGACCTAAGTGTTTTGAGGGGCCTGACGAAGTGCTGTTTCGTTCCTGCCAACGGGTATATGCCCGAAGATGTTTAATTAATATTGAGTGGTCCTACCTCTTCAAACACAACTCACTCGACTCAACCGGTCAATCTGATTACGTGAGGATCGAGAGAGAGGATAAAAATTGATACTAATATATTTTCAATTCCCGATTATATTGACCGATTCAATCATGTATTATATAAATTTTTCGCGCTTGGCGCGATTAGTCGAGAGAAGCTGCCTAAAACGGTTATCCGATTTAGATGATAAATAGCGGTAAACAGCCATCTAGCATGAGGGGGCCAAGGGCAACGTTGGGGGGGGGGCTGACGAAGTGCTGTTACGGCCCAGGGTAGTGGGTATTGATGTCTAATTTACGGATAGTTGTGCAACAAGTGACTCACGATTGAATACGCCGAGATGCGTACTGCTCAGCCGACAAAAAACAGCATAATTGGTAGTCCTATAGCTCGCGACCCCAGCGTCCGAATAATTTGATATCACGGTGTTTATCGAAAGGAGATTCTGATTCCAAAAATACGAGTTGAAATCTCGCCAGGTCAATACAACGACTCCGAAATAGCCAGCAAAGGTTGATTGTTCTGAACAACGGGAACGCGGCAACACAATGGCCAATGGCGTCAAGTGAATGATCGGAACAATGCAATTTTTCATATTTTGATGACTATTCTGGGTTCCTTTCATTGCCCTGGTATTTGTGCGGCCCCGACCATACTCTGAAATTCTAAATTTGGCCCTGCCAATGAAAAAGGTTGGGAACCACTGCTGTAAATGTTACTGGACCAAGGATCTGCCAATGCGTCGGAACTGATATTTTAGTCATCAACATCCCAAGTGTCACAGCCAGAATTGTAATTTTTAGTTGGCATTGCAAGTTCACAATCTAAGCAATTCATTTTCGATAATATAATAGGAAATTACCTCGCGGGCCACATTTGGATCGCGGGTTGGCCACCCCTGATATAGACAGGACCTTTCGATAATTTCATAGCCGGAGCCGGAGCTGGAGCCGGAGCAGTGGTAATAATGCGGCTCCGGAGCTGGGGCCGGAGCTAATGTATGATAGATTAGAGCTCCGGAGCCGGAGCTGGAGCAGTTTAAATTTACGGCTGCTCCAAAGCCCTGGTTTCAGGTATATTCCTGATAACTATTGTTCATGCCGAAGTAAAATTAAATCATCGCTGAATTTTCCTTCGAATATTGGAACACCTTAACAATAACAACTTAAATATAATAAATATTGTGCCATAGCAATAGCAGTGTTTCATTACCTTTTTAGCGATCGCACTACACGTGCTTTCAGTATGATTTCTCGTAACCTCTGTTTATTTTTTAACGGCATTTCTGATGATACCTATATTACAAATCGATATGCTTATCAACATAAAATCGTGCGTACCGCGAATAATATTTTCCATTTGAATGAATTGGCCCAGAAAATATTTCACTTTTTTTTGATTTACAGCAAAATTTCAAGCTATGGATATCATGTTGGTATTCGTGTGATTTTACGGTAGTGTCTGCTGAGTCGAGGTAAAATTGACTTGCCAAGTGGAAGATGGACTAATTTCGCGCAGAATGCCGTAGATTATAACCGACCACCCCAACTCGAATAATATTATACTCTACGACAATATCCAGAGATGAAGCGGTTTGGAGTAGGACCAAGCACCTTGTCAAGCTATCTTGCCATTTTCCCACTACTACTACACACAAAAAAAAATTTACCGCGAAATGTCTGGAAGCAGGGTGGCCAGCCACTTGGCAGTAATATGATATTACCGTCACTCAATGTAAATTCAACTTACACCCGTCCGGTAATCTAGCTTTACACGCCAGACTGTAATGTTACAGTCACCTCTGGTATATTCAATCTACATTCTCTCCTGTACATTTACGAGCGAGAATGTAATTTTACCGCCTACCTAGTACCTACAACCCTACATGCTGTCCTTTGTAAATCAGATTACATGCCGGCTTCTAAATTCACGTACATCCATACCTATCCCAAAGCAACGCGATGCCAAAATACCGCAAAAGTTTCTTCACGCTCTAAAAATGACATTGGGACAACTGTAGATTCATTCATGATTCACGATGAAAAAGTATTGCTGCTGGAGGTCTAATTCTTCTTTAGGAGGAATGCAAATATAGCACAAGTGGTCCCAAGAAAAGGTGAATTAATTCCACCGCCGGATAAACTTCCAATTGTTTCTTTTTCTCGTCTTCATTCCTTCTGTGTGACTAGTATCTTGCTGTTCCACTAAAAAGAACTCATGCGTAAGTCTCTATATTAAGCAAAGTTCCTAACCTAGACATGACATTACAATAACTACCAAGACAAATAGGCTAACAAAAAAATAACAATTTTTGAAGTACCTGTATTGGTACATTGTGTGATGATGGCTCCGGCTTTTACAGGATACAGCAGAGATTCACGACTTACTTTATCTAATGCAGCGGTTCTCAACCTTTTTGGACATGCGCCACCCTCGGCGATGGCCAAAAAGTTTGCGCCCCCCTGCACTTATCGTCACGTCAAAAAGAGTACATCATCTAATACAGAGATAGGCAACCTTTTTGCTAATCACGGTCACATTTCAATTACTTAGGTAGCCTAAGGCCGCATTCCAGGGCATAGCCGCCGCATAGCAACCTATATTGCATCTAAGTCTGTCTTAAGCAGTGCAGTTCGCCAGCTGTTACCAACAGCTACCCAGCGCACTGAGCTTTAGGCTACTGCCAAATCTATGAAGTAATGAATGACTTACAAGTGGGAATTGATTGCTCCAAATCTTCAAAGAATATCAAAAATTTGCTCAAATGAAGTTGAGTGCGACTGCTGGAGTTTGAATTTGGCGAGCTGTCTTGAATACGAAATAAGTTTCTTCTTCAACAATCGTCTTCTGAAAATGGTTGTGAAACACATGTTTAGTCAGAATTCAGACAGACTTAGTCAATTTCTCACGCCCCCCAGGTTGAGAACCACTGATCTAATGTATTGAAGCAAAAGATTCCTCATTTGAGGTGGCATGTGTGCCAAACAAATCCAGCAGTGGATGGAAACATCTCTATGCTATGGCCCGGAAATTACATGAACAAGCCAACAGTTTCAACTCCACTGTGGCGGAGTATGTGGTGTCACATGTCACTATGTAAGTCGACTAATATCCCAAAATAGAACAGAGAATGCGGCGAATGAAATATTTCAATAATGAGATCAAAGTCATCCCGGTGGTGTGCACAGTCGTAGATATTCACGGTAACAAATACTATGTAGTACTGTACCTTTTACGATGCGTATCCCATTCAGCATTCCTAGAATTCTTCAACGATCCACTTTTTTCAAGCACAGCAAGCTTCGCTCCACCCGGGTTGGAATCCCGGTACATTTAGCGAGCACCGATTCCATATTGGCGCTTCACCCTTGCTCAAATCTCAATAATGGCCAGACGACGATACGACACTCGAACGATTTCAAAATGAGTGGTATTCATCCGCTGACATGCCACCAATATTATTTACTGGCCACGTTATAATGTTTGATTTAGGTCGTATTTTTTCATACAGAAACATTTATCATTACATATAGTCCCTTTCTTTTCCATCCAATCTCGTATAAATTGATATATATTCCACGCGATGTTCACTACTTACTGTACTTACTTAACCAGACGCTGCTTGTGATGTCACAGTTGTGCGTTGGTTGTTTACTACGAATCTCAGAAAAAGCAGTTAACGCGTAACCCTAACCTACTGTAACCTATGACAGATCGCCATGTCCGCCATTAATAAATGGTCAACTGAGCATGCGGTGCTGATATTTCTAGTTTCCCGAACAATATTATACATCCTAAACTGATATTTTAACTTATCAGTCCTATCCGTGGTAACCAACGAGTCAGGCCATATAGCCATAGCCTTATATTATAATATAGTGGCTATGGTGTACCACATTAGCTACGATTGTTATAGTTGTTTCTTTTACCCTGGTATGTACTTTACTGAAATTGGTACTAGGGCCAACAATTTCCGTATGATAGACCTCAGTCTCGCGAACGTGGTTGAATCAGGTTAAATCAAATGATATCAGTAACATTCAGTTCCACGTATAACATTGGCCGCAGCGATTTTCAAGCTAATCAATTTTGCCAATAGCCTGATAAACTGCAGGAACGAGTAACTGCCAGTAATTTTGCGAAGAAATTCTGGTAACTTGACTTTACAGCTAAATTGAGGTAATATTACATATCAAAATGTAAAATTACAAGCTACTCACAGTTATCGGCTGCGACTGGTAATTAGTTGCAAAATTTACAGTGATTTCCCAGTAAATCTACCAGATTTTTTTCAGTGTAGACGCATCGCCTACCACGAGTAACATATGCGTCACACGAAAACACCTCGCAACAGAGATGCCTGGTCGGCAACAGAGATGCCTGGTCATCCACAAAATTAATGATTCGAAAACGAATGATCGTACGAATTGCGCGGTTTGGCGATTCACCGGAGACAGTTCGGACTTAAAGCCAAATCGATCAATGTTTCCGGGCCTCATCTTACCTCACGAAGTTCTGCATCAGTTTAAAAAATAAACGTTTTATTATGTAACCATTGGGCAAGTCTTCAACAACTTGCATCAAGAAATTAGGGTATGAAATCCAAATATACCTCGCGGATCGGCAGAAAAGTCGTCGCAGACCGGCACCGGTTCGCGGACCAGCGGTTGAGAACCACTGCCATAAATCACCAATTAAAATATGAATATACAATTTCCACGCCGGAATATTGATCCACTCAGATCGCCTCGTAAACGATTTTTAGGGGCAACGAGATTTTTGAACCTGTTGCCACTTGCCAGTGTTTCAATATAGTTTTTAAACTCAACGGGCATTTCGTATTCTGTATTTTATTGATTCATGAACTGCCGACTATGAAAGAGGGACGAATTTTGTTCCATGCTATTTTACCTATATCCCATTTGCGGACTGGATGGCCTCTCTAACACCTAGTAAGGGGTTAGGAGCAGGGCCGTAACAGCACTTCGTCAGCCCCCCCTAAAACGTTGGTCCTGGGCCCCTCATAGGGTGATAAACCTAACTTCTGGGGGGCTACGCCCCCCAGACCCCCCTCAGGCTGTACGTTGTTTACCGCTGCTTATCATCTTTATTCGCTGTCCGTTGGGTGAAACAGTTTTTGTCGCCTAAACGCGCGAAGCGCGAAAAATTTCTATGATTCATGACTGAATCGGGCAATATGACCGGGAATTGCATATATATTGTTATCAATTTTTATCCTTTCTCTTCTTACGTAATCAGGTTTACCGGTAGAGCAGAGTGAGGTGTGTTTGAAAGGGTAGAACCCCTCAATAATAAATAAACATCTCCGGGTGTATTGTATACCCGTTGGCAGGAACGGAACAGCACTTCGTCGGGCCCCAAAAAACTGGAGTCTTGGGCTGCCATAGGGTGACAAACCGACCCGCCAGGCCGCCACCACGTTGTACACTTTTGCCACGAAATTATTGACGTACCGCTTAGTAAGCCAGCGCGAAGCGCGAAAATTTTCGATAATTCATGATAAAATCGGTCAACAAGATCGGGAATTGCATATATATTGCTATCAATTTCTTGTCCTCTATGCTCAGTTGCTCACGTAATCAGAGTTACCGGTAGAGCTGAGTCAGGTGTTGTCTTGGAAAATGTAGAGCCCGTAAATAAGAATTAGACATCTTGGGGAAGGTGGACCCGTTGGTATGACTTCGTTACATGATGTTATTTCGTGACCTCCTGTTTGCCATGTCAAAAATATACAATCGCCCAAACCTACTAAACTAAAAGATCACACGATTTCAAATTGGTATTTCTTCACTGGCATATAAGTTTCCCCTGCGGGCTGGTATTTGTCTTGTGAGGTTCAGATTGCCAAGACAGGAATATTTAGGTGTCAGTCAGTTGGCGCCTATGGACTATTAAACCCACATGTATTTTGTTTATATAACGAAGTTTTCGGTCAGCATATAAGGGCAGTCCTTTTCGGCCAAGGGTTTCTCGCTACCGATCGTTCTGCCACATTTCTTGCAGTCGCATGTTACATGGCCTAAAACTTTATATGTCTTGGTGTGTCGTGGCGAGGTAATAGCCAACGCTGATATGGCCATTTCTATAAATCTTGCGAATTTTTTCTTGTGGGAAGAGTACCCAATATGCAAGATACTTGGCAAGTTGAAATCGCGCGCAGCGCGAAAAATTTTTGATAAAGTTGCTTAAATTTTCAAAAAATACTCTATAATTTATGCTAATTCACGAAATAATTTTGGACCCCCTTCGAGCTCGGCCCCCCCAATTGGGGGGTTTGGGGTGCGGCAGTTACGGCCCTGGTTAGGAGTCAACTCCAGTGGTTTCGAACCACGAATCCATTAACCCTTTTGAAATCTGGGGCCTCTGGTGGCTTCGGCCAACTTCATCTGGTCATATCTTGGTTAGTATACGTCCTAGAGCAGTGCTCTTCAACCTTTTTCGACGTGGTACACCCTTTTAAGGTTTGCTCAAAACTCGTACACCCCTGTTCATAAGGGGTCTTCAAACATGACTATTTTTCTCAAATCGTACGGGCTACTTGATAAAATTGTTAGGTTACCTAACTTAAGCCTACACCCCAAATTTGGTTCAATTCCAACTAGTAGCCACCTTGCTACGGGAGAGGAAAGTTCTATTTACTATACAAAAATAAATACCGAAAAATTTGAATTTTTCTGTTCACCCCATGAAAGTACTAGGTTGTCTATAAAAACTATGTTCTTCAAATTTGCTTCAATTCCGACCAGTAAAAACGGAGGTATTGCCGTCAAAAAAATTGGATTTGAATAAAATAGTATTTGGTCACAGAGTCTATTCGCAGCCAGTTAGGCAGCCCTCCACGCAAATTTAGGCTTACCATATTTTGGAAATCTAAAAAGAGGACACTTTTTCAGAGATTTGAGACTTGCGAAACCGGAGACGAATTCTAAAAAACCGGTGAATTTTTCCCACTTGGTGATCAATTGACTATAAAAAAAGGTAATCTTTCCGCTCAGAGCTCAAAATATCGTTTTTCTCTCCGCACTGCCAGGTGGATGACTAAAAAAAGGTCAACTTTTCACTCAGAGCTAAAATCACAGTTTTTCACTCCGAAATACCAGCCGGAGCGTCACTTATGTGCTGATTTATGGCATATCAATTTGCTCTAAATCTGACATAAATTTTCAAAAAAGAGGACAAAATCTCGAAAAAAAAGAAGACAAAAGGGCGTCCTCCGAGGACACTTTAAAAAAAGTCAAAAAAGAGGACAAATCCTCTTAAAAGAGGACGTATGGTAACCCTACGCAAATTGGAATTTATTTCGTGTCAGAGCAAAAACAGCATGATATAACGAACGATATTCAACCTAAATGTAACAGTATTGGGTGGAGAGTAGTTAAAGCTACTGCTGCAGAAGCGGTAATTCAGATCAGCGATGATAGCAGGCGCACCAGCCTACTGCGCATCAGGCCTGCCACACACCGCACATAGTCGATAGTAGCACATGGGCTGCAAGAGATGTCAGTAACCTCAGATCGTATGCCGCTATACACAGTCTATTGTCGCTAATTTACATCACTTATAACAAAATACTAAATTGCAAATGTATGGCGAAAGATTGGACATACAATCGGCATTTTAAAACAAAAGGGTTTCGATTTCAATATGGAAGCTGTTTCGACCCTGGCTAGCTACGTCACTTCATTTATGTGCATTGCGGTATTTATTAGCCGTCGGGTAGGAAACACGGATTCCAAAAGTCTGAGCTATCGCGGCGATTTCCTCACAAATCAATAAAATACTAATGACTAGCTGAACACATGTTTGTTAACTGCATACTTTACAACACCAAACGGAACCATTGGTCTATTGCCGACGGCTAAATGAATAGAAGAAATATTTGCTTATGACATCACAATCAAGCGGTGTACAGTATTACACTTGAGATAACATTGTACCATATTGCTCCTTAACCTGTGCGTCAACCTGTCTGTACTGACCTATAAACTGGCATTTGTGATAACTAGCCATCGGCTCATTGTAATTTGGATCTGGTACACCCCTGTTCACCCCATCCGACTGGTACACCCTTTGCGAATTCTGGTACACCCTAGGGCAGGGGTGGGCAAACTACGGCCCGCGGGCCGCATGCGGCCCGCCACACCGTTTTGTGCGGCCCGCGAGAGTCTCAAGAAACTTATTAAAAATATTGATGAAATGCGTACTAAAAATCTACAGGAACTTAATTAAACTTTTTTTAAATATATTTTACCACGTATGTTAATTCTAAGGTAAATACTTCCTATAATATTTTTTATGTATAATTTCTGGCGCGACAGACCGACCTCAAGGCCCACGCATTTTGAAAGGTTTGAACTGGTAAATATCACAGATATCATAAACGGGATTAATATAATACGGATCACGAGTGTGATTTCAGATTGGCCACTCCAGCAACGTTTATTAATTATAGTGCTGTGCTTGAAGAAAGAGATTCGCGAGTGTATTAGGTAGATTCGTTCTCTGTATGCGTAAAACAGGGGTGGCCAACCTGTGGCCGTAGAATGAAATTTGTGCGGCCGTGGACACGCAATTCAATTAGTAGGCCTGGCCTATGTGTTGGCGGCCGTCGACATGCAATTTGAATTTACGAATCGACTCCCGATTTCTTGAAAGATTTTAATTAGTCTTGAAATTTTCTTCTCGCTGCATGCGATTCAATTTCACTTTCTTTTTCGATTTTAATATAGTAGCGCTCTTTGCCATCAGAGCCCCACAGTACAGATGCGAAAAGCAGAAGAAAATCATGCGCCTCATATAGAAATACCAACTCGGAATCGTGTGATCCTCACTATACCGACAATCTGGTGGGAGGTCAAGAAATAACAGCATGCAACAAAGTGACTAACAGCAATTAGCCCACCAGGAGATGGATCATCATTTATAACTTGCCCTAAATCTCGGAAACACCCCCTCTAATCCCTTTTCTAAGAATCGGGAAAACCGACTTTCATCCCTATAGTTTTGACAAATTGGTTTTCGAGGTCGACAACAGCCTATAAAGTCTCGCCACTGTTTCTGACGCGTGTACGATTTCGTCAAAGCAATGTGTGGTTATTTTTTAAATAGGCATATAGATTATCTCCATGTCCTCGCTATATAATCAAATACCAATATTGTGTTTTGGTTTACAATCCCAATTTTATACAGTGCGGCCCGCGAATGGATCCAGATGTTGAATGCGGCCCGCGAGCTCAAAAGTTTGCCCACCCCTGCCCTAGGGTGTACGACCACCCCGGTTGAAGAGCACTGTCCTAGAGGACTCATATTGGTCTGTACGAAAAGCTAACAATCTTCTGATTTATATGATACCTAATTCGAAGGTATAAGACATGTCAATTTTCGCGTACCGACGATCTTACATGAGGTGTTCGGCCGAAAATACGCACGCATAAAAAAGTGGTTATCACGCAAAATTTCCAGATATTTTCCGAGTGGGGAATATAGTCAGCAATTCTGCCAGAACATTGGAAGTGGACTTGTACAGTATTCTGTGTAATTTTTCACCGTTTCAAACATCAAACCTTGTTGTTGGATGTTTTCTGGTGGGGTTTGGTAATTGTGGTCACGCTTCGGTGATTTTCAAGAACAGATTCAAGTTCAAGTCCAAGTTTGTGACGGAATATGAGTCATAAACTGGTTTACTATGGATGCAAATGGTTGGGTATGACAACAGAAAGTATTCTGCGTTGTTTCAGGCAATAAACTGGACGTTAGGGGTCCGATTTGGTATTTATCTTGACCTTGACCATTATGACCACTCACTGACCACGCCCATATGTAAATTTTTCATGTATTTTGGATTTTCCGATATCTGGAGAGCCGCGCGGTTAACGGCCATGGTTGACGGCTTGTTCGAAACCTGGCAACGGCGGCTACGCACTGAAGCATCATTCTCTGACGCCATCCTGGGGGAATGCATTGGAAAATGAGATAGAGAGAGAGATTTTTTAGAGAAATATTTTGTTTATTTAGTCCTATAAAAAAAACTAGACATGTCATGGGGTGCCGATCGATGGCGGAAACGGTAAAGGGCTATACTCCGCCCACTTTTAAACTGGAACAGACCAGATTCGAGTCTCGGTGAGGTCACGGTATGAATTTGAAAAGTGATGGTCAGTTTCGCGAAAACTGACCCGATTTCAAAAGGGTTAAATGTCGCCGTAGGGGAATTTCAAATATACCCAAACAAGGTTAATGAATTATGTCCGACCTCTATTAAGATCATTCCGTGGTTTCGTGAAAACAACGCCTGCCACGAATCGTCGCACGACAGACCATCGCTCATCATGGAGATGTTCTTCATCGAAGCGAGAGAAATCGATGGGCTCCATTTCCGTTATAAAGATCGCTGCCAGATATTCTTGAAGGCTTTGATGACAGAAAAAGAATGTGAAATCTCCTTGCATCAAATGCCGGCTGAGTAGATTGCTCCCAGGAACTTTCGTCATTAAATCTTGGACTTCCTCTGTTGACAATCCAAATTGTTTCAAGTCGACCTCTTTGAACACCACCCTTCCATCTTTCATGCCTTGAAATGCTAATGCCTTCAGTTTATGGACGATCGATAAAATTTGTTCCCGATTTCGAATGTTGTCGACGCCTCGGAGAGCTGATACAATTCTATTGTATAGTTCTGCAATCGTGTTCGGGGGAGGTTTGTCCGGATCCCTTCCCATCACAACTGCTGTTAAAATCAAGAAGACTGGTACAGAGACTAAATTCATCAGTCTTGGTGACATAGACTCAATTTTCTGCCAGAGTTCCTCGCCTTTCTCTTTTAGTAAAAACGCAAATAGCCTATGCGCATCTTCCAAAGTGAGACCATTCAGTGTAATGATGGTTTCGGGTCGCGCCATCGCCGGTAACTCCGAAACCTTGAACTCGCGTGAAGCAATGTACACTTTCACGTCTCGGAGGATATTGCGGGATAGAATGTTGTACATGACTGTCCATAAGCTTGCTTTTTCGTGCTTTCTCATTTTTCGGACACTTTTCTCATCAACTTCCCATCTTGCTTGATCAAGCCCATCAAATATTAATATTGCCTCAGACTGGTTGTTATCTAGCCATTGGAATGCCTGATCTTCTTCCTCTTCGTTTTGATACAGCCCGCCGAAGAGAAATTTGGACGGTTTAAGCTGAGTCACCTCTTCGATATCCTTCAATTCAATGTAATGCACCATTTTTTGATCGCTTATATTGTCTCCTGCAGTCATGCCTAGAGCTTGTCTTGCTATTCTGCGTGTGAGTGTGGATTTTCCAGATCCAGCAGATGCCACTATAGCGGTTACTCCAACTGCTTTTTCTTTTTGCCATATAGACGCCACCAAGTCATCGATGCCGATAATTTCGGATCCAATTTCCTCTTGGCGGAAAAACCCAACTTCCTTTGTCAGTTGAGATCGTTGAATGCTGATGCGACCTTTGTAATAATCTTCCACGTCGATTTCTCGTATTTGGGGGTAAACTTCGAAGTCGGGTTGGTCAAGGCTCTCGAATCTGAAGTCGTCAATGATATCAATAGCCGTCAATTTCTTGGTATTATCGTTGCAAATTTGTAATAATTTTCTGGATATCATGCCTGGAACGAAAAATATAGAGTAATTTCATATGTACAAATAACAGCAGTTTACCTTTACTGATATGGTAATTCGAATGCGCATGGACTTATAAGGCGACCAGCCGTGAGGCTCTAACTCGTTTGAACACCACTGCATTACGTCAGAATTGTGATTGAAACTAATATCGCGTTCTTGCTTTCCTGTCTGAAGCCGCGTTGGCAGAGGATTTTGACTGGTAATTTGACAGTCGCGTCGCGCGGGGTCAGCCAACTCCAGTCTAAAACACTTATCAAGTTAATATCATTAATTGTATCACCATAAAAGTCGTTTAAAATTTTTTTAAAACTTGCAGCAACTTTCATGATTGTTTCATTGGATAACCAAAAAGGTTGACGAAAGTAAAACTATAAATCTGCTATTTATTCTTCAGTAACACCAAGTGTCCTATATGGTGTGGGCAGAAGCAAATCTCACCATTCAGTGGAATTCATCTACGTCACAGTTTACATCTCGCTAGAAGCAATTTGACAGTAATTTTCGCATGGCTTGCCGAGGGCAAAATTTGATGAAACTAATATCAATCGACAGCTACCGCGGTACTGATTGCGAAAATATAAATTATATTCTTCTCGGTGGTCATGGAATATCAACCTATGCGTAGTCAGCGTGGTCGAATGGTTCTTAACCTGTATGCCGCGGCACACTAGTGGGCCTTTTACGTTTCGCAAGTGTGCAGCAAGAGGTTTCTTCCAAAGTTTTGAAATTATGTGCTAAATAATTCTAGTCTGTAGCAAACGATCAATAATCAAAAACGGACTGGATGCGAAGTTTGTACAGTACATTTGACAAACAAAATTGCTGTCATGCCTGCAATCAATATCCACCACGAATTCGCTTTACTCGACATACATATAGCATGCCATGAAAGTTGCACAGAACATTGCGTTTAGCACACTGCGTTGATTTAACGCAGAGAAGAGCAGACATGACGGCGTCTGTATAACAATGCAGTTTTCAATACTCGTCGTCTTCCTAATCTCGACGGAGAAATGAATTCCTTTGGAAGTGATGTTCACGTTTACAAATTTGAATTTCAAACAATAGACATCCACATTGCGATTGTTTGACTGCGTGTCGGCACTATTGTTAAAATGTAGGCTCGGCTCAGAACGCAACGTTCTGTTACCGGCGACGAATTCGGAAGTAAACTTGATCGAATAACATCACTTCACGAATTGCCCGCCACTGCGGTTATTATCCCGGTTTGTTGGAACTATAATTGAACTGCGGTTGGCTGCCCCTACACTGTAAACGAAAATGGAGAGTTTTCACAATTCACACCCTAGCATAGGGTGTGTTTCGGGTCATGACACCTATTGGGTACTAAATTTGTCATTTACACCTGAGCTATTGGTGGAAATGAGCCGAATACACCCCTACACACACATACCATAAGATATACACCCCAAGCATTGGCATTTGGGGTCAATTGTTAAAGATTACACCTTTTGTCAGACAAATATGAAGTTTGGGATTCAATCCGCGCTAGCCGCTTCCACAAAACTTGACTGTTGAAGTTTTAAGTCTGTGTCGGTCAGAAGCCTGGTTAAGCAGGCAGGGGTGCGGCAAGTCTGCATTCTTGTTAAAAATTCAGTCGAATCACTGTACTGATCATTGTATGGGCACTCGAGAACTTCTCTGCTGTGTCTAACTGTAAGTCGTGTAGGACATATTCTCTTTGGGGTTGAATTATCCACCGAAAATGCGTGTTTTTGCCCACTTTATTGTTGTCCATGTCTTTCAGGCTTCTTGGGTAGGCTTAGGCAATGTTCCATTGTTCAGTTTTTATGGATTCAACCCGGCTCGATCAAGTAAATTCGCCTACGCATATAGTTTCAGCGTCAGTGACAAATAAGCATTCGTTGTAAAAGTTCGTGTGCTACATTGACATGAATGAATAATAGCTAAGTCCGCAATATCATATTGTAATTCACATTTATCGTGCACTGCGGTACTCGTACTTTGGCTGTAATTTCACCCTGTCTACTATAGTGTGAACGATGTATCTCAAGTGTGTGGCAAAATACCACACATTATGAAGTTGTCACGATACTGGTTTATAATTTCTTTCATGTCACGTCAAATGCACAATTGTACATTGTACGTAGGCTATATGTACAAAATATATCGGGCCTATTCCGCACAGCATTAGTGTATAACCACAATATAATGCAGGTTAAGGGTATTTAGAGCTGGTAATACTAGAAGGAGTTGAATTTCAGCCACAAACTTATATGAGCAGTACGCAATATGGGCGTAACATGAATTCAAATTAGAATGGAACACCAGGTTACGTCACGGAACAATCATTCAATTGGGCGAAAGAGGGACTAAATTGGGCAAAGTTTCCTGGGTGTTTTCATATCTATATTGATGTGTTATTCACTATTTGGTAGCTTTATGAATTGCACACTAAGCCTAGCCGACAATTCGCATACAGCTTTCGGATCGTATCAATGGTTCGATCTATGAAGATAAATCTAGTACTGCAAGACTTTTTGAAGCTTATTATGATGCAATCTGCAGCTTCACAGCTATCAAATCCATATTTCCCATAAATCAATTATAGTATACATACAAATATTCCGGAGATCCTTAACTTCAATATAGGTATTACATCAGTGAGTCAATTGTCACATCATAATGGAATATACAAACCGTCGTCACCCTGAACAGCTGCTGCTATGGTTCGCTACAGCTATGTAAAATGTTTCGTTATATGCCGCACTTCCGCGCTTAAGAGACCAGACTGGCTATCGACTGACGGTATTAGTTGTCGTGAATCTGTGAAGAAAGCCTCTTTCGAGATTGAAAATATCTGGATGGTGAGTTACATTTCGTATCGGTACTATTGTAGTAAAGAACATTTGTTCCGTTGCGTTTCCAGTACAGATCCGATTCCTGTTACTCAGTGTTGCAGTAGTACTGAACAGAACTATATGTAGCAAGTTGGAATTTTAAACGTACCGGTAGTGACGATACATTGAATTCACATAAATTGTTGGGTGAAAGTGCAGCGAGCACCGTAAGGTCCGTCCCGGAGCTTAAGCAAAATCTACCGTATCATAAACGGAAAATCATTAATGGGCACACTGCTTTTTACCGAGTAGAAATTACAACAACCTGTTTGCTTTTAAGGCAAAAATGGGAAATAAAGGTAATAATACTACTATAGTAGTTCCATAAAATTATGCCCCGTGAAGTTATGTAAATTCTTGCAAATACCGATATATAATATGTAAATATGTTTGAGGCGAACTATAATGTGACACAGTTAGGAAAAGGATTGATAAACGAGTCGGTATAGAAGCGGGAAAAACCGTGGCATTACAGTTATTACAACCAAACGATCATCAATTGGGGACCCGTAATTCTAGGGTTTGGGTACGCTGATGAATGCATAACAACTATGGCTACCTGGCGCTATTTAAAATACGGACTGTTGTGTATGTTTTGAGATATCACGGATTATTATCAAAATCTACGGACTGTTCAAAATGTTGAATAACGATGCAACAAGGTTTATATGAATCTTTTTTGTTTGTTAAAACCAATAGTGAAATTAGGATGAGGTTGATGACATCATAAACTAGAAAACACATCACCAAGTTAAATGGCCGAGTAATGCGATGAGGAAGTAAGCTGAATTTAAATACCGGAAGCTTGGACATATGGCCAGATGTTGATCGTCACACATTAAATATAGGATAATACGTTAGTCGCCGTCATTATTGTATTAGCGTGGATCTAAACAGGACGGTGATTCCAGACGTTTTTGGATTCGAGAAATAGGATAGTGTTAGCGGATATAAGAAGTATATAGTCGGATCTTAAAATGCAAATGTAATGAGAACAAATGAACCGTATTTTGCCAGTAGAAGCATCACGCGAGCAAGATTAGTTGTATTAATTGTAAAGATGTTGTTGACTAGTGTCAGAATGTAGTAAAAAGTGGAAGATTTGAAATTGAGCATAATTCAGAAATGAATAAAATATGTCTTTATAGTACTAGGAGCTCATAATGGATAAGGATCGAGTATCTAGATATGGGCTAATCGAAAATAATATTTACCAAAAGTGTATAGTTGTAGTAAGCAGTCTTGACGCATTGTATTAATGTTTGAATGTCATTTTGTTAGGAAAAATCCACGTTGAGCTGAGATATCGAAATAACATAATGCTTGTGAACCGAGTTATTAGACTCTGTTTTATGGTGTCTTTATATGACCCTTTTAAAGCAATATAGTGTCAATTTGTGTCAAGCAATAGTGGCCACTCGTCCTGTATCATTATTCGCAATTTGTAAACGCTTATGAATCGTATATTTGGCTATATGGTGAAATACTAATTTTAATGTAACTAAAGCCTGTAATGCATTGTATTTCGCATTTCTTTATTTACTTATTTTGCACTCCAAAGATTAGATTGGAGATGAGGCACAGTAATTGAAAAGTGTATGGCGCAATTCGATGTTTGAACTGTAAATGCTCGTATGCTTTACTGGATTAGTTGAACATTCGTAATATCGATATAGGAACAAGCATGTCTTTGAAAATGAGGATGACATCTAGCCGGCGATAGCCGTATAGATTATGGATTGTTGTTTATGTATTCCGTACAGCTTTCATTGAAGTTGAAACTAACTGCCACGGCGGCCCATAAGACGCTTTTCATGACACATATGTTGTTGCTAAACAACAGAGGTGTGATTACCCACCAATAATCATTATAAGGAAACATTATCTAATATTCTCTGGAAATAGTGTCAATATTGTAGCCCAGAAAATAATTACGACAGAGTGTATAGGCCAGGGGTGGGCAAACTACGGCCCGCGGGCCGCATGCGGCCCGCCACGCCGTTCTGTGCGGCCCGCGAGAGTCTAAAGAAACATTTCAAAAATTTTGATAAAATGCGTACTAAAAATCGAATTGATGCAGGGACTTGACTAACTTTTTCTTATTATATATTTCACCATGATAATTCTAAGACGCACCATAGTTTTCAAACCCCCCTTGGAGGCGTGAAAGCATCTGAAGAAGGGCGCGAAGCTGAGCTCAACTGGAAAAAATTTTCGCGCTCCGCGCGATTTATATCCTATTCATAGGTATTGATATGTATTTAGTATCAAGTAGGCTACATAGTAGAAGCGTGTTTGAAGCTAACATGGTTATATGATGCTGTCAGCATTGTGTGTCCTGGAACTGAGCCGAAGGTTGAATTACTAAATCTATGAACAGATCGCTGCTCACAGATTTATATTTAAATCCTGTTCTAGGAATCGGGCCAACCGACTTTCATCTCTATAGTTTTGAGAAATTGGTTATTGAGGTCCGCCAGCCTATGAAATCTCGCCACTATATGTTTCTGACGCGTGTACGATATCATCAAAGCAATAATTGGATTGTTTTAAATAAGCACATATATTGTCTCCATGTCCTCACTATATTGCGATTTGGTTTATAATCCAAATTCTATTTAGTGCGGCCCGCGAATGAATTCAGATGTTGAATGCGGCCCGCGAGCACAAAAGTTTGCCCACCCTTGGTATAGGCTATAGGGTCGTAGGCAGATAACTAATCTTGAAGAAGGTCATTAGCAAAATTAGGTGATCTTTTCGGTCAACTTGCTACCGATAGGTAGGTGTTTAGTGAAAACCACCCTACAACCCGAATATGACACGCTTGTTATGCGTAACATAGGTGTCTGAATCGAATGCGAAGGTTTAGCATATAGTGGCGATTTCCGGCTTTTCTTCATTTGTTATGCGCAATACATGTAAATATTAAGTTGCTTTATAATGATGGCTCGAACTTTCATAGTGAAAAGGCGTTACAGTGAATTGGCAATATATGTACTGTATGTATATTATATATTATGCGTCATATTATATCCACATATTGCGTCACCCTAGAAAAACGGTTAATAAAGTCAAGCCCAATCCTATAGAAGTAAAGTGATTGATTACATATATATGTGTAAGTATTTATTGCAATTTTGGGATCAACGTATATTGGAAATTGTGTGGTTTTGTGTGAGTTAATAAAGTATTCGTTGTAACTAGTTCACGCAACAGCAACTAGGACCCCTACACTTGAGTGAGGTTGGACGGTTACAAAACCAAGTCAAGTGGCTTGGGCGTACTGTCATAAAATTAGATAAGTAACACCCTAGTATACTCGAGATTATACAAATACACAAAAAACCTTGATCAGCCTTATACGATAATATGAAGATGTAACGAGCCCTTTACCATAATGCTTTGGCCCTGGGTCAATTGAATACATGAAATAGAGTATAGGATACGTGGAATTGCTGTTGAGATATGGTCTTAATCGCATATGTGTTGAATTGCACGATTTTAGAAAACTTTAGTAACAGTTGGATGCATTTTATGAATGTATTGTTGCTATGGTAACATCACTATTTAGGTGTGACGTCTGATTGGAGTATTTGGCTGTATTAAGGTACCAAGGTCAAGTACGTACAGATATGCTAGCTAAGACTGGACCCTAAGGTCATTGAAAGTTCAAGACACTTCGAAGGCTGCACCACCTGCAACAGTGATCTACCAAATTGAATTACAAGCAAAAGAACCAGGCAAAAACAATATCTTCCTACTAACACAGATTGGAGGCAAGATATTTCCAATAACACATATGGAGGCACCCGACGGAATTGTAATTCAAGGCGCCTGGTAATCATTGTTGCTTCTAGAATATTCGTCTTCAGAAGAGAGTGGACTTTCACATATTTCTGAAGAGTGGGGAGGTGAGCGGTAATCAATCATGAAGTTATTTTGGCTACGAAAACGTAAAGAGGACACTCGCATCCTTCGCAAAAACACCCAACTGATGACGACCACTCAACAACTACAGCTAACGACTCGGGCTAATAAAGGTCAGGTGACAGCACGTGTCCAGCATCAAGCAAAATTCGTGAAAAAGGTGACGTCTATTTTACATAAGACGGCAAAACTATTCAAAAAAGCCAGAAGAGACGTCAAACAAGCGAGAAATTATTTGACTACCGTCCGGAAAGTGAGTACCAAAAATACTGCCGATTCGCTTGAACCAGTCTTAAGGAGCCAAGCAAAATCTGGAGTGGCTAGGAGTGAAACTATAGACCTGGTTTCAAATCTGTTAGAAATGCCGACGCCGGCAAAAGTCGAACCAATGACACCTCTTCCGAAGTGTGGGTCCCTTCAATCGTCGCCCGGAGTCACAGAAGATATGAAGTAGGAATCTGGAAATCATCCAACACCATGGTCAATGACAGACAGAGTGTCGCTCAATGAGAACGCAAATCCTCACATTGTACAAGGAACTTTCTGTACGCCCCTCGATCGAGAGAAGGTGCCACAGGTATTATTACCTTCTCAGCGTCCAAAAATGATCGATAAAAAACAATTTACTACTGCGAAAGAAACAATATTGATATCACCCAGTAATAGGCTGATTATTTGGTGCATGATAGCTGTTTTCCGATACATGTTACATGTCGATACAGTTGCTGATAGTATTTTAGAAAATCTCGTAGGCCTACATTGTCCACTGCTGATGACCATGAAGTCGATATAAAGGCGCATCAACAATTATTATCTTCGATTCTATTTAGTTTGCCCGGATAACTTGATTAGATAGAGGAAATAAATTTTACGCTGGTCAAAGCAGTCAGCGTTGATACTCAAGTAGAAGTAGAGACAACGTTCTAATGTCTGCATGTATAAAAAAAACTATTTGAGTAGTACTCTGGAATAGTAGACTATTTCCCGATTGGACAGCTATGATTTGACTAAGCTACAAAATTGAAGTTTTGGCATATAATTAGCCGATCGTAGAGGAAATTAGCTTTATACGCGGGTAATTGGCTACATCGACAATATTAGGTATAGGTTGATCGTCACTGGTAGAGTCATTGATATGTATAGAAATTGATGGGGTTTCAATTCCTTTTGCGTGTGGTAATGTCCCGTTAAATATTATTGGATATCATTGGATAGACAAGGTTATACCGCCGCCTTCAATTGATACGGTGTTAAAGAGCCCGTCAATTGCCAGTCACGAGCCGGCTCAGTCCGAAATAGGTGTTCCGTGTTCATTGTTGACACATGCCGTAATAGAATATGATGGTGAAGGGCGGGAAATAAAAACTTTGGCCAAACAAGGAGATAACGTGAAAAACAGCAATCGCGAGGCTGTTTCGAATGTTAGGTCGTTAGAAATTGTTAAGTCGCACCCGTGCCAATATAATATCGACAGCGCCGTTAGGGTTTGCGCTGAAAATAGTGGTGAAGTGCAGGCACGGAATTTGGTCACATTGGGTGTAAAATGTGAGTGCGACGGGTCGAAAAGTTTCAGGACGCAAGATCTTTTCGATCTAATAGGCCCCGAAGTGGATGTTGACGTAGGCGTACCGAAACATCAAAAATCTCATAGTGGAGATTTATTTGCCTCGTTTTTAACGACAAATAAAAGGCCAAAATATTTCCGCGAAAGGTATTCGATGGTCCAATAACGGAATATGTATTGCAAAATGAATCGGATACGTTAAATTAGAATTGGACGGACTTCGTAAGCAATCCGTATTGCTGTCAAAAGCACCCGTCCAACCGCCCGACCTTAATGATAACGCTAATGCTATTATAGAAGAGAAAATATGGAGAGCGGTGTATGAGCCGTTTGCCACAGAATTGGAAGATCTTGTCGGGCATTTGCGGGGGAAACAAGCCATGAAGTATCCATGTAAAATAGAACTAAAAGATGAATCGATCCCTCGATTCGTGTGTTCTGTTCACCTTATAATTTGAGAGGGATAGAACAACTGAATGCAGCGATGAAGCCAATAACCAGAGTTTCACAGTTAATAAAATGCGTAGTGTATTAGTGAATTATATAAAACAACCTACCCTTTTAAAAAAGTGGGGGGAGAGTGATGGCCGTCTAGGTGGGTCATGCGATAGGACAAACGTCTGAATAGGATCGCTATAAACGTAATGCGATTTGCTATAAAATGACGTAACTCGCAAATGCTCTATACACCCAGATTAAAGGGTGA
This sequence comes from Botryllus schlosseri, assembly GCF_051294905.1. Lineage (NCBI taxonomy): Eukaryota > Metazoa > Chordata > Ascidiacea > Stolidobranchia > Styelidae > Botryllus > Botryllus schlosseri. The sequence goes on from NC_137245.1 coordinate 4,590,622, forward strand.
ATTGATAGGAATGTATCGTCGATATATTTAATTCACTACTAAACGTGAAGACAAACTGGAAATCGACCGAGGGCCGTACTTTTGAAATCGCAATTAATTAATGCTCGAATTGGGATTATATAGTCAATTCCCGATCTATAAGTTATTTTGAGCCAGGAGTCAATCACTGTGTATCATTATAATTAATGGAATAAGGTGATTTATTGTACCTTTGTACGGATATATTAGAGGAAGCCTTGAGATTGTATGTAGCGAATAACGGAAGATAAGTCTCTGAAAGTCATATTATTGTATATAAGAATAAATATGCATTGAATCTAAGGTGTGTGGCATAATGCTGCAATCTGTTAGCAACATAATTTAGATTTGCAAAGTGAAAATTGACGTAATCCCGAAGTGGCTAATATTCGGGGGATTGCTTCTATAAATGACGGAAGCTCTTGGGAAAAAATATCCATATGCTCGGTGATTAACAGTCGGAAATATGAATCATATGAAGCCTTCGATCATGCGATCATTTGCATCACGCTGTCGTCATAGGCTATAGTGCGCCCCATGACACCAGATAAATCGGTGAAAATTTCACTTACACCTATGGACTAGGCCCTCTTTTTCCTTTAAAAAGTACGAGTTACGGTCTTCCATGCACAAGCGCCAATTGTTGTATCACCGGTACAGATACCAATCTCCAAGACACAGTAGCTCAATGGCTCTAATGGAGATGCTGTTGACAGGTCCAGCATTAGCTATGATTATAAACTACGGTAACTTGGGTTTGAGCGACATCGTTTGTAAGTGCATTGAAAAAAAAATCGACTCGGTTGTCGTTATATTGATCACCAAAGCACATCACGACCTGTTTAAGTGTAAAGGGTAGCCTACCACTGACTATGCAGAGTTATGTTTATAGGCCTATCACTATCACCCTGTCATTATTATCACTTGAGCTATATACTCATTATTTATTATGTTATGTTATGGTAGGAAGGTAAACATATTATCTATTCTACTTCAGACTTGCATGGGCAAAGATCGCAAATTTGGGGCTCTTGAAGAATGAAATTATCGATTTCTCCTCATGAGAAATCAAGTGTAACATACAAACAGCAAAGGGCTGAAGCATATGAAGCAATGGTATCTGAGGTGAGCAATGGACATTTGATGAAAGCTTTCGATCCCCGTAAATTGGGGCCAGTAAATGTTAATGATATTATGACATGGATGAAAATATGACGATGCTATATTGCTATCACTATCAATTTGAGAGACTTGACTAGGAATAGGCTTACCTCATTGAACATATTTTGCAGTGACCCCAGTGGCAGCAGCTCTGTTCATATATTTATTTTAATTTGAAGCAGCTTGAAATGGATTTGACATAGCCACTTCTATATGCTTGTCATTGAGTAGAAATTGGCATCTATTGCTTGAGTAGCAATGCGCGCTACTGCGGTCAACTCGGTGTGCAACAATGCACGGATTAGCTGGGTCTTCAATGTTTTGACCAATATGAAGAGGCAGACATAGCCTTGCCAAAGTTTATCAAACTGTCCTTGCGATCAATATAAACAAATCATAATATATGCACTTCTTGACTCATGATATGACATACATACGACTGTGCATATGCACAAATCTGCTTTTTGTTAGATTCAAAGACTGATTGCTGTTAGTAGCGGACTCTTACTCTGTGAATGTGAAATCAAATATGTTGTTGGTGAGTAATATACTATGCGTAGGAGAGTTACAAAATTGTACTTTAACTCGCTTATCAAGTCAAGGCTACAACATCAGTACACATTTCGGATGTCTTGGGCCTTTCGAATCCAATCCAAATTGTCAACTAAACGTTTAGCGTATGCCTCATGGTTATTTTTTCAATTTTAGGTTGCTGCTATACAAGCTTATATCAGGGAATTTCAACCAAACCGACGTCACATTTGACGGTAGAAGCGTATGCTGCGAAACAGTAAAGGATCGTTATCAAACAACTTATATTCCAAGGTAATCATTATCATTCAGCTAATTTGCAAATTTCCATGTAAAGGCTAAGGCAGTGGTTCCCAACGTAGGCGATATCGCTCCCCAGGAGGCGATTTGGCGGTCGGGGGGAGCAAAAATAACGAAGAGGGCGACAGGGGGCGAAAATGGACAAAAGGGCCGACGGGGGGCGAAAATAGCGAAGAGGGCGATAGGGGGGCGATGACGCGTCAAAACGGCTGGCCTTTTTTTTTAGTCAACCCACGGAAATTCAGTTACAAAAGTGTGTCAAATTAGACATCGAGCCGAAAATTTAACCTTTTTTATAGTCAACCCGCCGGTGATTACAGTTTGTATGCCCAATTTTCGGTACACAAAATTTTAGGGGCGATGATCGGTGTTGACCTTGAAAAGGGGGCAATGGGTCGAAAAAGGTTGGGAACCACTGGACTAAGGCAAGTCAAGGTTTCCTAATCAGACCTGTATCTGCGGTCACTTTGAATCCATTCTGAAAGTCAATATTGCCCAACTAGAAAACGCTTTGTGTTTTGGATTAATACCAAGTAGTCAAATTTAAATCAAGTCCATGCATCTCTTTTTCTGATTATTTTTCAAATTTTAGGATGCTGCTTGAAGACTGCTTGCTGCAAGAGCAAGATTATATCACAAGAACTAACCGAGTTTAGGAGTATGCTGCGACAACTGAAAGACTCGTTATCAAGCCAGCAGGTATTACAACTTTGTTAACGACACCTGATGTCAACTTTCGAGGTGGCATATATGAGGTAAACCAAAGCAGAGATGGTCAAAGTTACCAGCGTTGCTACTCAAGTGTAAGTAGAAATACCACGTCAATTTATACTCGATTACAAGTAGATGCAACAGTTCCCCAATACAAGTCAAAACTACGTCAAGTGGAAGTAGAATACGAAATGTTGGAAAAATAGTCAAGTATGGTAAGTAGTTTTTCGGAAGTTTGTACTTTGAAAATTGCAATATGAATCTTTGCGACTAATATAAAATTACTATTGGCATATGACACTACTAATTGGAACAATCTTCAAAAATATATTCAGTTATTCCTGGTACAGGTGGTGTTGCTAGACTTGGACAACTAGATATTCTAGTTGTCTAATTATACTAATTGAAGCTATTCTAATTTGTGAAATGTTTCTATGCTCTAATTCTAATTCTAATCGAATTTATGAAATCTTTCTATGGTCTACGGTCATTTTAATTCTAATCTAATGTCTGGGTTTCCTGAAAAGGCTACAGGAGAACTGTATAGTGCGAAACGAGCCAAGCTTGCGGTGCAGTAGGGGTGTTCAAAAATGACTTTTTATTCTCAAATTCTACTCGTTACTTGATAAAATTGTTAGGTTACCTAATTGAAGCTTCACACTAAATTTGGTTTGATTCCAACCAGCAGCCGTATTGCTACTGGAGAAGAAAGTATTTTTAACATTAAAAATTTTCTGTTCACCCATGAAATTGTTAGGTTGTCTATAAACGATGCCCACCAAATTTGCCACAATTCAAACCAGCCGGAGCGGAGTTACTGATGTCGAAAAATTTGGATTTGAATACAATAGTATTTATGGTGGGCACAACTGTAATAGATGATTAAAGAATGGGTCACCGTAAAAATACTATTATATTAAAATCCAATATTTTTAACGGCAATAACTCCGCTTCCACTAGTTGGAATTGAGCCAAATCGGCTGAGCATTGTTTCTATAGACAACCTAACAATTTAATGGGGTGAACAGAAAAATTCAAATCTTTTTTTATTCATTTTCATATAATAAATAAAAAAACTTTCTTCTCCTGTAGCAATGCGGCTACTGGTTGCAATCGAACCAAATTTGGTGTGCAGGCTTAAATTAGGTAACCTTACAATTTTATCAAGTAGCCAGTACGATTTGAGGAAAAAATCCATTTTTGGAGACCCATAGTGCACATATCAGATGAGTTTGGAATCCAATCCAAATTGTCAACTAAACGTTTATGCCTCATGGTTATTATTTCAATTTTAGGATGCTACTATACAAGATCGTGTCATGGCATTTCAACCAAGTCGACGTCGCATAGAACCATAAAACCGTATGCTGCGGAACAGTGATGGATCGTTGTCAAACAGCACATATTGCAAGGTAATCATTAGCATCCAGCTAATTTGCTGATTTCCATGTATAAGGCAAGTCAAGGTTTTCTAATCACAACTGTATCTGCGGTCGCTTTGAATCCATTCTGAAAGTCAATATTGCCCAAGTAGAAAACGTTTCGTGTTTTGCATTAATACCAAGTAGTCAAATTTAAATCAAGTCCATGCATCTCTTTCTCTGATTTTCTTGTAATTTCAGGATGCTGCTAAAAGACTGCATGCTGCAAGAGCATGATTATATCATAGGAACTAACCGAGTTTAGAGGTATGCTGCGAAAACTGAAAGACTCGTTATCAAGCCAGCAGGTATGACAACTTTGGTAATGACACCTGATGTCAACTTTCGTAGTCGCATCTATGAAGTAAACCAAAGTAGAGATGGTCAAAGTTACCAGCGTTGCTACTCAAGTCGATGTAGAAATACCAACTTCAATTTATACGCGATTACAAGTAGATGCAACAGTTCCCAATACAAGTCAAAACTACGCCAAGTGGAAGTAGAATACGAAATGTTGGAAAAATAGTCAAGTATGGCACGCAGATTTTCAGAGGATTCTACTTTGAAAGTTGCGATATGAATCTTCGCGACTAATATAAAATTACTAATGGCGTATGACACTACTAACAGAAAGAATCTTCAAAAATATATTCAGTTATTTCTGATATAGGCGGTGTTGCCAGACTTGGACAACTATGGATATTCTAGTTGTCTAATTATCCTAATTGAGGCTATTCTAATTTGTGAAATGTTTCTATGCTCTAATTCCAATTCTAATCGAATGTATGAAATCTGTCTATGGTCTAATTTTAATTTTAAGCTAATGTCTGGTTTTCCTGGAAATGCTACAGGAGAACTGTATAGTGCGAAACAAGCCAAGCTTGTTGTACAGTAGGGGTGTTAAAATGAATCTTTATTCTCTTCTGGCTACTTGGTAAAATTGTTCGGTTATGGAATTGAAGCCTAAACACCAAATTTGGTTCAATTCCAACCAGTAGCCGCATTGCTACAGGAGAAGAAAGTTATTTCATTTATTATTTGAAAATTAGTAAAAAAATTCAAAATTTACTGTTCACCCATGAAATTGTAAGGTTATCTATAGAAACGATGCCCACCAAATTTTGCTCAAATCAAGCCAGCCGAAGCGGAGTTATTTTTTCGAAAAATTTGGATTTGAATAAAATAGCATATACGGTGGGCACAACAGTCATAAATGATTAAGAATCGTTCACCGTAAATACTCTTTTATTCAAATCCAAAATTTTGCGACGGCAATAACTCCGCTTCCAGTGGTTGGAATTGAGCCAAATCGGTTGAGCATTGTTGCTATAGACAACCTAACAATTTAATGGGGTGAACAGAAAATTTCAAATCTTTTTTCATTCATTTTCATATAATAAATAAAAAAAATTCCTCTCCTGTAGCAATGCGGCTACTGGTTGGAATCAAACCAACTTTGGTGTGCAGGCTTCAATTAGGTAACCTAACAATTTTATTAAGTAGCCAGTAGATTTGAAAGAAAAAGTCATTTTTGAACACCCCTACTGTACAGTAGACATTTGCTCTTCTCATGCTCATAAGATGAACTATGATTTGATGATAACGGAATTTGATTGATTCAACTATTGACGATTTCAGTAATTCTAATTCTAATGTAATTTGAAAAAAAAAACTGTTAGCAAGAATTATAATTTTGATCTAATTTCCAACTGTGTAGCTCAAATATTAATTCTACTCTAATTCGAAAAAAAAACTTGTAGTTGTGATATAATTCCAATCCAATATCGAAAAAGGGAACGTTTTCTAGTTGTCCACATCTGCCTGTTACATGCGGTTTGCATGAAAACTATCCATAAATTTCCATCTTGTCGAAGCCCAATTGCCCACACATACAGTGATCGTGTGTGAACATGTTTCCTATAGCGGTAAGTTCACCGTATCGGACCACAGTCTGTGCTGCAATTCCTTAGCAAGTGTAACATCTGATTTTTTGTAAGTACTTTGTGAAAATGTATATACTTTGTAATGGCTTCTATTTTTGTGGTCTTTCATTAAGTAATGCATGTTAGCATATGTGCCTGTTATTTGGGTTGTGAATATGCATTTTGATTTCAGGATGATGCCACAATTTCTTTCTGAAGATAGTGACTCAGCCTTCGCCGTACAAGAGTGTTTTGCGGAAACCTGGAGGAGGCGACTTCCCAATACTACATGGGCAATGTTCTTGGAGCAGTATTTTCAGTTTATTTTTTGTTCTCAGTCGCTGGGATCTCTGTTTTTGTTATTTCATGAAATATGTTTCCATTTTATGTTATTATGGTTCAATTGATATCGAATATATGCAAGAAAGAAAGTTTATTTGCAATAGCGTGCCATTTGGAAGAAGATGCAGGATTTCAAGTGGGGTTTATATATTGAAATTCCGCCCCAATCAATTCTAATGGCTAGGGTGGAATATCCGATATACACCGCAAGGAATGGGGTGGATTCTGGTCATTCACACCGGCAGGGTTACGTAAGTTCTGTTTTCGTGTACCACCTTTTGTGGTGTGTATAACCACTCTTTTCGCTAAGAGTGTATCAGTAGAACTATTTGGGTATTGCTATCGTCACGCGTGCTTCACGATCTGCTTGGAAATGCGTTTCGCCTCCACGAATACGCCTCTAAGCATCCGTTTTCGTTCGTGGCGATCGTGCTTGGCCGATTCGATGCGATGGTTAATTACATCGACAATGCGGCAGTGGGCAGAGTTAATTGTCAAAGAAATCATATCAAATATGTTATATATGTGCAGATCAAAGTTTCAACGAGATCGCAACAGGCTAGTTATGTGGGCGCAGAGGTAATCGCTCACACGGAAGCGGAGAGAGTAATTTTTCAGCTTGCAGTAAAATTGTAAAATAATCTTCAGGACCAGAGTTGTGGAAGTTGGAAATAATTGCCGTGTCCAATGATACCAGTCGTAGTCGTATTTGTGACACAGAGAGAGAAATGGTATTCTTTTTTACCTGCACCATCGAGATGCTTTGACGACGGAGATGCGATACGGCCTTCAGAGTAAGGTCATCTAGTCTGCACCCCCGTTTTTTCTTCTCCATTCTATCCGTTATTGCTGAACGCCTAGCAGGACATAGCCGCGGATAACAGTTTTTGAGTCTTTGGTCTGACCCGGCCGGGGATCGAACCCACGACCTACCGACCGAGAAGCCCGACGCACAACCATTGCACTATCTCGCTCGGTGCAGGCGAATATGACTTGGACATGACCGCACTCGGACATGACTCGGACATTATCGCAGATAAAGAAGATGCCGAATTTTTTTCTCTGAAGCTGAGTAAATCCTACTTGAGTCATCCGTAAAGGTATAAGTTCTTGATCAGAGAACCCGTCTGTATGATTGTAAGCGCTTCTAAGTATGCTGGTATAGTTTTCATGTGCTGTAAGCAAAAATATGTTGGGAACCACTGTGCCAGTGTGCAACGAACTACTTTCCATTTTTAAAGGGTGTCTCGAGGTCAAAAAATTCGAGAACCACAGGCATAGTACCTCACTCGCTAGTTACATTGCGTTTGCTAGAAAAACATCTGTATTGGCACTCAATTCTTTAGCTCTACAAATGTAATCATGAATGATTGAAATCGAAACCTTCATAGCTGTCAAAGCTGAATCCTTTTCTGATTCTCGTCACTACGCATAAGGGTGAAATTCATATCCTTTTTTGCCATACCATATCCATATTCACCGTACAAAATTAGGATGGCCTGAATTTTTCTGCAATTGAAAATTGGCATACATAGTCGAAGAGCCGTATATGCACCTATGTATCTACTGATGTAGTGTGTAGCTTCCTGTTGACTGCCTTCCACATTGCTGCCTAAACCCATATACTTTCTCGATAATTCATCTTTCAAAGCAAACCGATCTGAACACATTGGAGTGTGCTCAAGTACGGGGCAACCGGTACCTGAATGAAAACTAGGTAGGCATACTTCCTTTCAAAGTTCACCCGCTGCGTATCATTGATGTATCAATGTGCAGATACCCCTGATCACTAATTAAATTATCATGATTAGCAGGCATTAGAATACTTCAAAACACATTTTGCCCATCATTGAAAAAGTGCCTTGAAATAGATCATTCTCCTCGCTCGGGATACCGCATTAAATGATAAAAAACATTTCACTCACCTTGACTCGAGTCACTTGCTTCTCCTTCAGTACTGGTAGGGTTGTTGACGATGATCTTCTTTATATTGGTCTGATTTCCGACCACGACGTTGACAGAGGAATTTTTGATCTTTTGCTTGACATTTTTACCTTCAGCCAAAGTTGCCGATCCTAAGACACACGTGATTATTGTACTGCGTGCCAGGTTCCATGCAAAGTCATATCATATAATAATATGGATTCTGAAACTTTTTATGGAACGAGCGAAATGTGCTGTATTTTAAAACATCTACTACTATTTCGGCTGGATGATTCTGAATTTCTACTAATCTGTGCTCCAATAGAACAGGTATTACTTACTGCTTGCTGCCGGTGATAATGATGTAGGCATGGCATCAGCGACACCGGTATTGTCATCTCGACCCCCTTCGGCCATGGTAATGATCACGCGAAACTAATTAGCTAGCGAGAATACTGAAAATACATGTATCAATTACATTCTATGAAGCATCATTACTGAAGAACTTAACTATGGTAAATTGGATAGATATATTCGAGTAATATGACATGACAGCAGTCATATGTATACAGATATGTAGCCTAATACCCCATATTATTAGGAAACGATGTGGAGGCGCGGGCGGGGGGGGGGGGGGCAGCTACGCCCCCCAGAAGTTTGGTTTTATCACCCTATAGGGCGTCCAAGACCTATGCTTTGGGGGCCGATTTAGTGGTGTTTTGGTCCTGCACATTAACTATTCGGCTGCATGGTCAAAAGTTTGCATCGGGAAATATTCGCACTATGCAACAACAAAGGTAGCCTAAACCTCCGAATGCGATCTGAAAATATCCCAAACTATGATATTGTTAGACCAAGCATTAATCGGTTGTGAGAACGGTGTGGTCACCTTTGCGTCTTTGATAATAAGGGAGCATGCATTATTGAAATCAAACCATCACTCATATCTGTGACATGTTTCTTTACAGTAGTATTGGATGTTTCGCAGAGATGAAATGTTCATTCTATTCACCCACATTTTTCATCTCATCAGAACATTTTAGCCCATTTCAGATAATGACATTCATGCATTATCACCACTTCTCGATTGGAGAGAGAGAGAGAGAGTCTTTATTTTCATCGAACCAAAATACATAACAAACGGCAGTGATGGTGGTACAGAAAATATGCGTGCACAGTATTCGGTATTAGATAGGAATGATCGATAAGACCGTGAAGGTCATCTAGTCTGATCACACCAGCATCAAACAGGTACACTTGACTCAGAACAGTCTGGCTGTAAAAAAATGTTTAGTTACGAAAGGAAAATAGAAAAAAAATTAAACAATGGTAGCAAATGATCAATGAAGCAATGTCTGGGCGAGGTAGGGCAACAGTGTTAGTGTAACGACAAGAGGTGATCAAGTAGGGCTTTTTTGAATCTATTATAAGGCAATTCACGGATATGTGATGGTAATGCATTCCAGATGATAGGTCCCGAGTAGTCGATAGATCTCTTAGTTAGGTTGCTATTGGGTTGGGGTAAGTAGACGTTTCCTTTAGACGAAGATCTCGTGTAATGGGAATGGACATGTTTAGCAGGTATGAAAAAGTCATCAAACACAGGAGGGAGACTATTGGAAAAATATTTGTGAACAACTTTTGATACTTCGAAGCGATATAGTTCATCAACTCGCAAAATTCGATGCTTACGGTAGTAAGGCGATAAATTGGTACGTAAAGGTACAGATGAGATCAGCCGTATCGCACGGTTTTGCAGGGTTCGAATTCTGCACAAAAATGTTGTACATGCATTTCCCCATACTACGATTCCATATTGCAGATGCGAGTGGAAAAGAGAGAAGTAGATGGTTCGTAGTACTGATTTGGAAACCAAAGATTGGAGACGGGTCATTATTCCCACACACCGAGCTAGTTTTGATATTGTGCATTCAATATGCTGCTTCCAAGACAATTTGGAATCAATGGTGACGCCGAGATATTTTGCTGAGTCACATATTGAGATTTGTTTATGATTGATGTTCACAGTGAAATTATGACTGGCATTATTTAAAACGAGCATCTCGGTCTTATCTGCATTCAAACTTAGTTTGTTTGCTTGCAGCCATCTCGACACTTTTGGGAGTTCCCTATTCACAGATGCATGCAAATCATCGACAGTGTTGGAGGTTATGAAGAGGTGAGTATCATCAGCAAATAGCGTTGTGCGGAATAAAGATGCATTAACAATGTCGTTAATATAAATGAGGAAAAAAGTCGGTCCAAGGACTGAGCCTTGTGGCACTCCACAAGTTATATCTCTGGTAGTCGTTCTTAATGTCCCCAGTTTAACAAATTGTTTGCGGTTTGTCAGGTAGCTTTCAAGTAGAGTTGCTGCAATACCCCTGATTCCATAGTGTTCTAGCTTGTTGGAGCTTATTGCTATTTACAATGTCTTACTGTGAGTACGATAGAATCATTTCAAAACAGTTGCATTATTAAGCTAGTGCATAACTGCCTTGCAGGCCACCAAACATTCCAGATCCTTTCACACTTTACTGGTGAATGTAAATACTGAATCGACTCATGAGGTACGAAGAGGGATATGGCTTTTATGAATCCCGTATCACTCTTGAATACGCATTAATGGATCTGCAGATCGTTCAGCAACCGCTGAAGCCTCTACGGCGTATAGAGCTGACAATAATATGATTCTGCTCGCCGACTTCCTCATGCCCAGAGGCGGTTAAAGTATTCGAAAAAGCTACTCAAGTAGAATTAAAAGTATTGACGAAAAAATCTACTCAAGTACGAGTAGAAGTATTTTTTTCATAAGCAACCTAAATCGACTTGAAGTAGAAGTAGAATTGATCGACTTTAAATATAAACAAGTAAGTAAGTAGTTTTGAAAACGATCGTAATTCATTCGCATGGACTGCATGTCAAAATCTGCAAATTGAGGTATGCGGAAGGTGAAGAGATTGATGCATCCCATGAGGTGTCAATATTTGACAGAATAAGCAGTCATCCATATCATGGGATGTGAATAATAGTATTGATATGGAATGCCATACAAATTCTTTGTTACTCGAACACCCCGTTTTAGAGAATATTTTGGCATGTCACCCTCTTCCACAATATAAGGCCCTAGTTCAGTCGAAGAGGAATACGGAGTTGTGTCGGATACGGCTTGAACACTTTGCACGTTTAGTATACGTTAATTAAAAATATATAGTGTATAGCTTTATTTTCGGAATATATAAGGCATTAATACACTTGCTTTTATACTACATCATGCATATGTTTTGCAGAAAAAAAGAACTGTAACTATGATTTGAACTCAACGTATAATAGCCTACTCGTTATTGAAAGAAAAATACAAAAACTACTTCGGAAAAGAGGAAAATATATTTCATGTCTTTTGTCCAGAAAGTTTCAACGGCGGTCTGCTAAAACAGGTCAAACTTTAAATAAAAAGACAAAGTCCACTTTTCCTGATTAGGACACGTCATGTGCTTATGGTTGTTCCCAGATTCCGAAACGACAGTTTCAAACGTTATGGGGAACCATACTTGCTGTGATGAAATATTGGGTATAGGCCACAATGCTGTGTGAACGTAACCACTCAACCCGGTATCTAAATTATATATTCAGCGATACTTTCGTTGAAACCTATCTCTCACACCCGAAGCGCAATGAAAATTCTTAGTATTACATGATTTTTATGGAAATTAAATGTTTGCACCACGTGAAAACAGCCCCGATATTCCTTAGGCTATCTTTATAATTGGGGGATTAAACTAATTCTAAAATAGCAAAAAGTATGTAAGTATTTCACAAAATATTACGGAGTAGAAGTAGCGGAAAGAATATCTACTAGAGTTAGTAGCAGAAGTAGTCGGAAACTACTTGAGTACTTTGAGAAAGTAGAAGAACTTTGTTACTGACCATCTCCGCTCATGCCTGAACAGAACAAGACATTGTACGATGTACAGCATTGTGATTAGGTATCACACTGTACTTAACAGTCCACGGATGCACTTTGGCGTTTTTTGCACATATCAAAACCATTTCGTGTTCAAGTAACTCAATTTGATACCATCTAATTTATTACCTATATTTTTTACCTTTTTTACCAATTTTGTTAACCACTAATCTAAGGTGTACGATACACCCGGACGAAGAGCTCTCATACACTCCACAATCTCGAAGACAAGTGAAACAGAAATTTTACTATAAAACTAATGAAATCGGGCATTTAGAATTGTTGTTTAGGAGACCAAGATTAGAAAATTTAAATAAAGGATCGTTAAATTGCGAACTGATTCTCTATAAACATCAGTCGTCACAACATCAAATAAACGCATACAAATGACATGCGCAATCGTCAACATGTAGAGAGATGAGCCCCGAAAAAAATTGATGAGATTTTCATGAAGCATGACCGGAGCAAGCTCTTGTTGCAGTCAAATCCACGGCAAGTAGCAATTATTTTTCACAAAAGTTGCATTTATGGACATGTTCCTTAAAATTATGAGGGTATGAGATGTTCGAATCGATCCATACGCCTGAATGTATGTCGAATCATTAAGGTCCTCAAATTTTAACGACCTTGAAATAATCAAGCAATCTATTTACGTATAGTGCCAAATATTTTCGTTATAAAGTTAGTTGCATGAAAATTCATAAAAATTGCAAAAAGTTCAATGAAAAATCGAAAAATAAAGGTTCATAAAGATGAATGAAAAAAATGGGAGAAGTTGCAAAACGATGCGATATGGGATTCCTTCATTCAGCTTGAAACAACACAGGCCTACTGCATAACTTCTTAGTATTTAGGAAGCGCCAGGTAGCTGTAGAAAAAAGTTTCGAAGGTTTCAAAAACTTGCCCCCGGTATGACTGTTCATTAAAAGAGCATGATCAAATTGATCTTGCATAATGCCTTCATCATAATTAAATCCCTAAAATACAGCGATAATCGTGTGATACCAAAACCTCATGCATTATAAAAGTATCACTCGGTAAACGTCGCGATAGTGACGTTTATGGGCATGTCAACTAATATCTGCTCAAAGAGCAGAATGCGACCTCATTATCAAAACCATGAACAAAATGATTTGAAACCGGGGTTCTTAAGGTATCGGTCGCGGGTATCTGGTATCGTGGATATCGGGTATAAATATTGTTCAAGACCGCACCAATGCCTTTGCTGAACATCCGTTTCTCTGGAAAGTTTGAACTAGCAGGGAATGTCTGGAGCGCTGGAACTGTAACAGCCACAGCCTGACTCTCCGCTGGATGGGGCGCAAGATCGAAGCGGGAAGAAATTCATTTCGTAAATATAATATACCCAAAGCAGAATATTTTGTGGCAAATTTGTTCAACTTCGAATTGTGCTCCGTTCGCACCATATTCTGTCATTGGAATTAGTAATTTTATTTGCGCTTCCTTCCAACTCCCCCAAAAAACTAATTTTCAGAGATGTATCTCTAGTTGCATACGCAATAATGAAAAAAGATGTTTTCCTTGGTATCAATTTACGCGGTCGTATGCCGCTGAATTGATGTGACCTAGGAGTGTGCAACCTGTGATTAAGTAAAAGTATTTTGGCACCGATATTTGCCACACCTGGACACAGAAAGGCAATTTGACGGTAATTTTTGAGCTGCTTGCCGGGCGCAAAATTTAATAAAACTGGCAACAATTGACACCTAGTGCCGTACTGATTGCGAAAATATACATTTTATTTTTCTTATGGTACTGGAACCTTCCGAAATCTGCCTCGAATGGTTCCAGAAAGTCAATGAAATAAGATTGAACCAACTGAATAGAAGAAACCTTTGGAAAAGGTACTGCTTCGGAACTAGGAGAGAGTTTAAGTGTCCGACTTGCTAATGTTAAACCGTTTATATTACGACAAAACGTTACTATTTCTTCCTCAGTGGATACTGCAGCTATGGTGGGAAGAATACGTAGAATAAAGGATATTTCTGATCAATGTCACATCAACAAAGCGTAAGCCGAAGGCTTCAATTGGTTTTCGCCCATAGGTTTTCGCTCATCATTCTTGTTGGACGTAGTGTCGCTAGCTCCCTCAACAGATACATTCTTTTATCGAAAATATGTGCCATGAACAAATCATTCATACGCAAGTTAGTGTTGTGAGGATTTCTGTAAAACTAGGCTTCAAATCCTCATATTAATCGGATAATAACTCGCATAAGTCCGCTGTGATTATCACATTCATTTACCATTACAATAGTTTTTCGATCCGGTCGCTATCCAGATTGCAAGGTGTAGTCTACATGTAGCCTACTACGATGCTGTAACTTTGGGACTATATCACGGAACGGGCTCACTCAATTTAACTGATTTCGCGTAAGTCACCGGAACGTATGTCTTCGTTTGTTTCGTATATATCCCAAGAAAACGAAGGAGCGTTCAGTTTGACATTCACTGACTTCACAACTACAAACTTTGCATTGCTGCGGTTTATTTATTAAATGAACGGATTGATATATTATTAGTGCAAATTTTACCACTAGCTTTTAAGTTTTCGCTCATTATCTTTGAGTTTGCGAAAATCCAGCATACACTGAAATATGCAGTGAATTTTGCGATACAATCATTCAAGACCACTTTTTCCTCGAAAATATTGGAACAGCGACACGATTTTAGATGACAACTTGCTTATACATCTGTCAGAAATAGATATCTACTAGAAGAAGAGTTCATAGGGTTTGAGTAGCGAGCGACGGAAACATTGGTGGCGAAGGGTCTAGATTGAGGATGTGATCCTACCAGTGCTATCGTTTGATTTATGCCGCGTTTTATGCATTTATTGCAACAAAAATTTCTTCACGCAACTCGTGATCTCCTGTGGATAATTTACAAGTCTAAGTGGACTGTGTTGAGTAATTGCCAATAAGCGACACGATCAGAAAAAGGCTTCTACAGGATGTATAATTAACGTGCTAGAAATTGTGAAAACACCCCTTTTCTAAGCCCTTTATATTTATTTGCTCCCAATAGTTCGGGTATCGTCAGAGCCTCCGGTCCGAGACTGCATTAACCTACATTGGTATTTGTAAAGCTTCGCCTATGCAAACAAACTTACATTCTCGTCTCCTAACGTTGAGATATTTTATAACATAATAATTTAAATTTTTGACGATAAAAGCTTTAAAGTGCAGTTCCCGCAGTATTGGCATCGCGACAAATATCCAATATGAGTCCAAAACCCACTTTTTTTGTCATCATTTTTCTTATAAATGAATATAATATGAAGTCAATAAATTCCTTTTTTTAATAATCGGTTCTGACATGAAAGGAATCTTAAACGCGCCGTATCTGAGATATAGGGCCGCTTATTTCGGGGCGTATGTGCAGCCGATGACCAGCAGAAAAGAGGTTCGCTAGTTGCGACGAAGTACCTGTTTGGAATGGTGCGAAGATTTCGCGAAGTTTCTAATACATAATAATTAGGGCAATTCTTTTACCTGAAACGGGTAAATGTTGACATTTTTCGACATTGGAAAATTATTTAAAATAGGTGTTTGTCCACATAATGTTAGAATTGGACTATACTTATCCTCATTTCTGTTTGAAGTTGCCTGTCCTTAAGAATTGCCTGGAAAAACTTATTTGACTTAAAAACTGGCATATTTTTAAATGAAAAAACTTTATTCTGGCACGATCTGATACGAAGAATTTCAGTAGTTATATTGCACATCGTGGTAGATATAATTACAATTTGCTTTATTACAACCAGGGCTGTGGAGTCGGGGTCAGAATCGGTGAAGTCGGAGTCGGAGTTTGGGTGATTTTCGCTTGATGGAGTCGGAGTCTTGAAAACTATAGGGGCTGGAGTCGGATTCGGAGTTTGTTGACATTAACATGACTTCGACTCGGACTCCAACTTCGTTATCATGGAAACAATTGCTTTCAAAGGTATCTTTAAATTACCAATATTAACTATATTAGGATTTTTATGTACCATCAATTCAATCACTATTATTAGTAACGATAAAGATCAGGAGCGGCCAAACAGTGACCCACAGACCAAATGTGGCCCGCGAGAAGGTTTTGTAGGGCTTGCGATGAAATTTTCGAAATTAGTTATAACATCAGGTGAATTTGCAAGGCTAACCAAAGTTTGATTAGCCTAACCGCGACATTTGATGATGACTAAATCATCAGTTTCGACGCATTCGCGTAACCAGGGGCCAGCCACATTCATGGAAGATCTTGGTATATATGACCCTGACCATAAACTAGAGTATCCCTCCGAAGATTTATTTGACTTGAAATAATTTTTAGCTCTTTGCATTATTGATTGTCTCATTTCTTGCATTTAGTTTTAGAGCCTCTCCTGGAAATTATAAATACGCGTAATTTACAGAATTTAGTCTAACTATACTCGCAATTGAGAAATAACTTGTCGTCCAACATGTGACTTCGCTTGTGCGCTCGAAGCGAGATCGTCGGCGACTAGACATTTGCACAAAATGTCAGACGCATGTTCACCGAAACCGTCGATATTGCTATATCTAAACGACAAACAATTCCTGTCGCTGCCAGATGAGTCCATTGCTATACAAAAGCAGCCGCTGATATATGCAAGTAAAATATTTATTGATCGAACTCATTCATAACCTTTGAAAAAAATTCGTGCTTCGCTCGACCAGTTGCACATGAAATTTACATGACATAATTGTTATCAATTTTAAAGCGTATAGTCATATAAGTCTTGCTTTCAATGTGTCTAATTCGGTTTATTCCTATCGGACGACGAAAAAAAGTTATCAGCATTCAAATTGCCCGCGCAATGGTTCCTAAATCTCAATAGGCACTTTGGCGCAAAAGGTTGGCAACCCCTGATATAAATATAATTGTACATTATTTGCAAATTACAATTCAGTTGGATAGAAGAAGAAAGAAGCAATATGCATTGTCGCGATGCAGTCACAAATTGATGAATTTTTTTTACCATGATACTGTGACAGAGTAAATATATCGTCTGGTTGTAAAATTGATGTAAATATACCCAAACTGTCCTTCTTACTTGACAAAATTACTAATATTTGTAGTGTAGCTTAGCTGCCTCGGTCAAAAAAAGTCCAAGTCCTCGAATAGGCCTATTTGACTAAGTGCATGTAGACTAGACATATGCTATTTGACGACTTCCTAAATTTCGTCTAACACCATTGTCTATTAATAGTCACTACTCATAGTGTGTGTGTGCTTGTAATCAGGTAAGTGTGTAATGAGAAAGTTAGTAAGTTGAATCTCTGTATCAGTTGCTGACTCATACACAAGAGCAACACTTCGATTGTTTTAACTACATTTCAATTATACAGGATGCGATATAAGTCGTGTTTGGATGATTCATACATATTAGGTTATTAGTGAGTCCACAGTATAAAAACTTATAAAATATGAAAAAAGGAAGGATATATGAAAATGCATTCTTTCGAGGTATTTGCATAGTGAATAATTCGAGGTGTGCCGCAATGAAACAATTTTGTTTGCCATCGCTAATCAAATGTTTGCAATATGTTCAAGGGTTTTATCTGATAATCATTTAACCGTCATTGTGGCATATAATTTTGAAGTAAATTGGTAATATTGATGGAGTCGGAGTCGGAGTTGGAGTCGGAGTCGGTAGGTTTAAGGACTCATGAGTCGGAGTTGGAGTTGGAGTCAGTGATATAATTTACCGACTCTACAGACCTGATTACAACGAAAGATGCTTCCCTACATTGTTGGGTAGAAAAAAGTGGCTGTCCGTATTGAGTAGCTTGCTAAGAATCGAGAAAGACCGCACAACAGCAGCAGTTGTTGGCTAGCAGCACTGAAATTGTGCGTACACTGCTGGTGACCCACGGTGTTGCTTCATTCTGACCATGTTGTTTATATCACAATTTTTCATCATGTGCATCTTGATATATTAACCAATGCCAACGTAGTCTTGCATCCGTCAGGATATTACGGTACAATGAGCAAAACACCATGCAAACCAGGGTTTTTAAAACAATTTGTTTAACACAAGTTTTGAACAGTGTTTTGAACAAATGCCAATTGGCAAAATTTTATTTTCATTTTTTTAAACGTTGTCTAATTGTACCCTAATTGTGTATATTCGTCCGTAAAACCATATAGTATGATTCTACCGGCAATTGGCACCCAAAGTATTTGACGTCTACGCCGTTGGGTGGATCAAGGCAGCGAAATCGCCGTATGTTCAAAAGCTTTTGGGCGTAGATATATATCATCAGTATTGAATGGATGCTCTGATGATAATGCACGCCGACCGTAAAGATGATGCATAAAAATGTAGTCTTATTGACATTTTGGAACCGGTTCGGGAATTGTACGGCACGGAATGTGTTCGCGATTCGTTCACGTTCGCTGGTGAAATACGAAACCCAGGATTTGCGGAATCCAGACGTGTTTCTGAGCTCATTCGATATCTCTAGTCTTTTTACGAACGTTCCGCTGCATGAGACTATTGATATTTGTGCCAACGCGCTGTACGGTGGTAAGTTACCACCACCATCAATCCCGCGTAACGTCTATGTTGAACTTTTTCAAGCGGCAACTTGCTCCGCGGAATTTAGCTTTAACGAGGTCATGTTTCGCCAAATAGACGGCTGAGCCATGGGTAGTCCCCTGGGACCTATTTTGGCCAACATTTTCGTAGGGTATTACGAGGGCGAGCTTCTCTCCCAGCGTGAGTCCGCCAAACCACTATTGTACCGCCGATACGTAGATGATACATTTGTCATATTCAGGAATGAATCGGAGTGTGACCAATTTCTCATTCGCTTAAACTCGCTTCACCCGGCCTTGCAATTCACAATAGAAAAAGAACGCAATAATTCATTACCATTTCTGGACGTATTAGTTGAAAAGCCCAATACCAACAAATTTGAAACGTCCGTCTTCAGAAAACCGACATTCACAGGCCAATACCTTCGCTGGAATTCATTTAGTCCTCGACGCAGAAAAAAAAAATTAACCTCATAGGCACACTCGTGCATAGAGCGTTGATGATATGTTCGGGTAACAAACTGAGTTTAGAACTTGACTACATCCGAAAAATCTTACTGGATAACGGTTACCCTGAACACATCATCAGCCGCGGCATGGAGAGGAAATTAACGCAATTCAACGCAGAAAAACGAACAGAGCCCACCGCACGAACAATAAAAGATGTTTATATCCATCTACCTTGAATCGGCTACATTTCCACCCGCTTTGAAAAACATTTGATTTCTGCTGTAAGTAAATGTTACGAACCAGTCAAAACCAATGTGATTTTTACAACAACACAACTGATCCCTTCAACACGTAAAGACGTGCTTCCTGCACTTCAACAAAGTAATGTAGTGCACGAATATAGGTACCACTGTGATTGTGGCTACGTGGGAAGAACGTCAAGACGTCTGCAGGACCGCATAAACAAACATGTCCCCAGATTTATCAGAACATGTGCGTCACGCGATGTGAAAAGCTCACCCTTAACTCATCTACTTGAGATTGATGCTGATCGATCAAAGGCCATTAATTCTGCCATCGGCAAACATCTGTTGGATATTCCGATTTGTGCGAATAATTATCGAGACAACCGATTTCGAGTCGTGGGTCGAGGCCGTTCACAATTCCATTTGTGTGCCTTGAAATCAACTTTTATCAAAATACACCAACCAAAACTCTGTCAACAAAAGGAGTTCGTGTACCACCTAAAAATAGTACATTGAACGCTCTCTCATTTGAAATTTCATGCTGGTGACGTCATATTTTGTGATACGATTGTTGATATACGATGTTCTTTCAAATTCTCAACTAGTTGCTGACGATTACCCCTGACGAGTGTCAGCCGAAAATATTCGGGTTCATTTCAATATGAATATACTATTTAATTGTATATTGAAGTTCTGTACCTCCAAGAAGCTCTTTAAAAATGCAGTCATGGTTAAAAATATTTTGGTCTGTTTATGACAGTGCTCGGAAATCCTTTCCGCCGAAGGAGTCATATTTACTCTATATTTCCAATTGTCAATGCCAATCATCCGTGACGTCATGGTCAAAAACACAAAATAAAAAAACCTTGAAAAAACATGTTTAAACTAGGACCTTGCTTAAAACATGTTTGTTTTATATTGATGCAATCCTAATGTCAACCTATTTGTTTTATTTGGTCGCTTATGATTCACAATGAGCAGATAATGGGCCGACTACAACGGTGGACCTATAAACAAGGTTGCCATCGACATGAACCCAAAAAATAGGGACAATCGAAAAATTAGCATAGCATCAAGAAGCTTATTGTATCCTACTTCGTATTTATACGAGCCTGGGCACATCGCATTCCATACTTCTAGCCAAAAACTATCTGCTTCAGCAGCTGCTTGTTATTAGAATGTGCTTCATGGGTCTCACAACAGTTCAGGTCAAGAAATACTTTTACTCAGGCTCAGGTGAACCAAGTTCAGAAAAAAATAATTTTTAAAGCGTATGGAGCAAGAACTCCAGTAACAATGTATGTAGACTTGATCCTGGTCGAAGCAAACTTCTTCGCGATGTTGGAATCGGAGAATATTGCTTTGAACAATTGCGATGTGCAATCGTTGGTGAAGAATGATTGCTGGTGCTTGACAGTAGGAATGCCCAGGTACCCTCAGCAGTAGCTGCCTTGTAGTTTGTGGTCATCGGTGGTGATTGACTTATCAAAAAATTATTCGTCGACTGGATCAATACGACACACTTCTTGTGTGCGGTATTTTCCATGGCCCCCAGGTTGATGTCACAATTGCAGATATTACAATGCGCGAACACTCGCCCTGCAAGCTTCGTTTGATACCTTGCATTCTCTCTAATATTCGTCACGAAAAACGTTTTCACGCTTGCTCATTTCAACTAATCAGATTTGGCCTAACTAGTAGCTAAAACTATAGGTGCAATATAATTTAGATAACTGTATCAATAATTTATAGCTTTACTATTTTTAACCCAAGTGTCGACTGCACTGCGCCCCTTTTCACTATGCAAAAAATGCTGCCTTTCCCACAGCTGTGGACTAAGCAGCCAAATCCTGGTACGGCTTTTTACTGCTAAAATTACGTCCGTTGCGATAGCGTCGTATAACCTGCTATACCACTCACTGCCCTAGATATCTCACCACTTAGAAGTCAATTCCTGTGGTGTGTACCAGCGATGAGCATGGATTAGAATTAGGATTTAGCAAAAGCGGATTTGTGAAATTTTGATAGATTTGTATTGGATAGGGATTTGAGTTTTTTCAATGGATTAGTATTAGGATTAGATTTACTGATTTTCGGGGATATTTAAGAATATTATGCATCACAAATACCAGAGGAAAACGATCGAAGTTCTGCAGTTGTTGAAAATAAGACATAAAAAGGACCCAAGTCTAAAACAAGGACATTTCTTATAAATACGGACAGTTGAGTTTTCTAGGACCTGTCAAATCTCTGAATTAATGACGCTATGTCATCCCTGCGTATAAAGTAGGCTAAAATCTGTAAAATTTCAATTGATAAGTTCATCGAGAATGCAAACATTCACGATAGAAACGAAATGCAGGTGGGGGATTTTGCCTCAAACAATTTTGACAATTGTTTGACCTAACGCTACAATTTTGACAAACGTTTGATTTATTTAGACATGTCACAAAAAATCGACCTATTTATATATAAGCCTGATGCATTTGCTTTATGCTTCATAGCGTTAGGGTATGGGACATAAACAGCAGGATCACAAAAATATGCACACCAATACTTCGTTTGCATATCAATATCTCGAAAATGAAATAAATTGTTTATGGTGAATTCGTTTCGTGAATTGAACAATTTCCCCATAGGCATCAAGAATTGTTGTGTAAAGTCCGACATACAATTTTGTCGAGATGTGCCGCCATTATCGCTACTAATTCTTATTATGACATTATTATACCTGTAATTAACCTAGAAATTATTCCTGAGACTCGCTTTTATCGGCGATTTCGACACGGAGCCGATTTTTAAAAAAAGTTTCACACTCTTGGTTGATGAACTCCGCCAAAATCAAAATATAGTGTACAGATCCTGCGCAGTCATAACATACGAGCAAATATATTTGTCAGATACCGTAATAAGTATTCCAACGTCAATATACAATGTACCTTTTCTTCGCGAAATAATGAGCCGAAACACTCTCTTTCAGGTTGGCAACCACACGGTATTTAGTCAAAGGAAATTAGATAACCTGCCAACCGTCACATATCTTCTGGTTGATCTCCACTAGCTGCCGTGTTGGCTGATACATATTGTCAGCCTACTGAAGCGCAACTTGCGATGTTAGGTTACATGGTCATATGCAATATCGCAATGTGATTGTCAGGTCTTTCATCGCTGGCGTTTTACATCGTCAGTTGACCGTTATTTATTTACTATCTAGCAAACATTCCGTACCTTATTTTATTTCACGATATTTGCTTGTAGAAATAACATATATCAATTGCCCAACTAGAGCTGAGATTCTCTCGCCCATCGATCCAGCGACATCTATACAGCCCATGTTTACATTGTGTATAACAGGATGGCTGCGACGGCATATTCCAATGTTGACTAAACAATTGTAAAACAACCATTGCTAGGTTACCCGATTCAAATAGGGATGAGAGAAACTGAACATAGAATTATGTCATGAAGAATGAGACCTTTATTAGTTTAGCACGTTTATGACTATTGTATGCAATCCACCTTATATGGACATTGCGAGCTGTCGTTACTCAGAACAGCTTAGCTATGATTTATATCACTAGCATATGATTTTAGAGATTTGATGTGCAAATCGTAACGTTTTATTTGATGCATTCGGTGTACCCACTCTTCAGTCTTTGTCCAGTGTACAACTGCACTGTGTACAATGCACAGTATACGTACACACCAGAGTTGGGTGAATTACAATATTCTAATTCAATTACAAATACAATTACAATTACTTCCTTGGGTGTTTCAATTACATTACAATGACAATTACGCAATGCTTAAATATCAAATTATAATCACAATTACAATTACTGTTAAACATGTATTTAATTACAATTATAATGACAATTACAATTACTTTTTTAAACAGGTAATTGATTCAATAAATAGGTGTTCCTTGACAACCGTAGCGACGTAATTAGCAACAATCTCAAACTTTTCATGTTTCATTCCTGATATGCAGGATAACCTTTAATAAAAAAACAACTCGAACTCGTCCTAATCATGAATAGTACTGAAAACTTCGAGCACAGAATATTTTTTCAAGCGACTGTTAAGAACTAAAGGTTTGAACGACTAACAGCGAATAGGCTACAGGACAGTCAATGAAATGTAATCAAACGATTAGGCTACTCAGGATAATGAAATGTAATTAGTAAGGTGGCAGCGATAAGGATGATACCGATGAGCTGCGTAAAATTTATATAAATGCAAAAGGAAGGAACCTCATTATAAGAAAGAATTACATTATTTTGGTTCGCATTTACATTTTTGCTTGCTCAGAAACTGTTAGATTGCATTTGATAAACATTAGGATGCGAAAAGTTTCTGGCCCAATTTGGTCAAGATTGGAGGTAAGATTGGAGATAAAATCTCTGCAAATGCGTGATCAAGTTCGATGAAGCCTTGGTTTGAAATATTATTATTTAGTTTAGCCCACTGGTTCTCTAACTTTTTAGACACGCCCCCCTTTATGACAGTGAATAATTTGTGCCCCCCCCCCTTATCGTCATAGCACACAATGAAACCAGAAAGTTAGCAACCCCTACATGTAGTTTGATGGTATGGAAGGTTATGACTGTTGATGAGAGAATTCCCTAATACGAAATTCAGACTATACACCGAGCAACAACCATAAAACGGAGGTGAACCGGGCAAAGCGCGGAAAAGATTTCAGTTCACTGGAGCGTCGCGTCCCGTTCAGATGCTTTGACGGCGCCCAAGGGGGCACGCCCTCAGTTTGAGAACCACTGGTTTAGCCTACATTGTAATTCACAAAGTTTTCTGTTGCTACTGAAGTATGGGTAACAGTTTAGCGTGACTGAATTATCTTGTTATAACGCCGCACGCATAGAGCACCGGTGATAAGCTAATTATTACATGTGGTGACTGTTTACTAAGGCCTCAAGTACCATCATCGTCATCCTGGGTCGTACTGGATTTTCACTGGTGGGACGAATAATGATTGATTAAATGATGATTTTATGTTGTGATTGTCAGGTTTCCATGAAAATGTTATTGAGATTGTAATTGAGCAAAACTTTGATCAAATTGCAATTACAATTACACAAAATAGAAATGCTTCAATTACAATTACAATTACAAGTACATGAAACAATGTAATTAATTACATTCAGCTCAATTGCAAATTATAATTGATCCAACTCTGGTACACACGACTAACCTCGAAGTAGCAACGGTCAAATTGCTTTCAACTAAGCGCAAGCAACACCAATTCTAAAGAAACCAAAAGTGGTGATTTCAATTCAATTTACTTCATGGCTAATAATTTCGTTATTTCAATACACCACAAGACTGCGAAAGAATGAAAGATAGGAAAGTGCAGTAACGACTTGGAGAAGTCTTCGACATCACACATCCATCTGGGCCTAAGCGATATAAAAAGGAGGATGCACACTGAATGAAAAGTAATGGAAGTAGTCATAGGCGCCGGCTTACGTGGTTACGAGGTGGCGCAGCCACCTCGTGACCATATTTACGAGGTGGCGGCCACCTCGTACAAAATGCTCAACCGCACAAGTGATTTGTGACCAGTAATTAGTAATCAGCAGAGATGAGCGGATTGAAAATTTCTATGTCCTAATCCAATCCAAATCCGAAACTTCAAATCCATATCCAATCCTGATCCAGAACTTTTTGTATATTCCTATCCATGTCCAATCCTAATCCGATTAAAAATTAGAATTCCAATTAGAAACCTATAACCTATATATCTTATGCCTATAATTCTGTAAAAAGAAATGAAACTCTCAATGTGTGTCAAGTACCACATGAACAGTGTCAAGTACCACATGAACAGTGTCAAATAACGAAATAACAGTGTACAGAAACAAACAGAAATTTCAGCAAGATAGACACAGCAGCACAACACTGACTGATTACTTTGAAAAGCAATAGTAGCCTACAGTTGCGAAAATTATTCAACTCTTGACATCATCCACCGTCTTTTTAGATCCGATTAATTCTGAGTGCAAAACTAGAGTTGCATCGACAGTGGATGATGTCAACTGTGAGCGAGTCTTACATATTGTATTGCCAGCTGCACTGAAAGCTCGCTCACTTGCAGCACTGGATGCAGGTACACTCAATACACCAAGTGCCAGTTTACTCAGTCGAGGGAACATGCCAATGGTATTTTCGCATAACCAAAATTTTAGTATGTTGAAACCTCCAGTTCCCCGAAAGTTATTAGTCACTGTGTATTCAAATATAGCTTCAGCGTACATTTTAATTTCATTTCGTCTACCTGTTGCATGAGAATCCGCAGTTTCACTATACAAATGCAAAAATTCGTCTTCCCCATTATCGGCTTTGAATATTTTGGGTGCCATTGGTCCATAACTGTGATCAACAGTTGATAATGAGGAAGAAGACTTTTCCGGAATAAGCCTCAACAATTTTTCACCGTATTGGTGCACAGCATTTCTTTCCTCAGCTGTAAGTCCAATCAATGATTTAAACATTGGATTCAGAAAAAATGTCAATTTATGTAAGGGACATATTGGAAACTTTTCCTTCAGAACCAGCAATGCTCTTGATTTGAGATAACTCAGCATAGGGATACACCTTTCATGTTCAGTGGCCCCGAGTGTAAAAACTTTCAGGTGACTTTCCAGCTTCATATACCATATGTACACACGTTGAATCGTTGGTGTCATGTCATCTTCCAGAGCTTTAGTTGCACTTTGAAAAGGCTCCAGGAATTTGATCAAGTCAACCAGAATACTGGAATCAATGCTTTCCACTCGAAAGAGTTCATGGCGATCTTCCATCAACTGCTTGACTTTCTGCTCGTTGCGCATGTAAGACAGAAGCATTGCGAGCACAGAATTCCATCTTGTATCATTGGATTGTTTGAGAGAGGTGTCCAAGTTATTGTTCAGACCAGTTCTTTTGAAATATCCAACAGGTGATTTTACTGCGATTATAGTCTTCCTTATCAAGTCAACTAATGACCTCTGCGAAGCATCATCAGTCATTGGAGCAACGGAGCTGTAAGAATCTAACTGGAGAATATGCTTCACAACTGTCGCAATAACGCAATGATATATATACAATGATTGGAAACTGCCACGCCCCCTAACGCTGTAAGGTTTACTCCCGCCGAAATCAGCGTGTGCGCGGATAAGGTTGACTGCATACACTTCATTGAGTAATGTTGACTGTGGTGGGGTGCTGCTATCACCTTTGCTGGCAGATATTTCACTGTTTTCTCGTTTGCTGGTTGATTGTAAACAAGTTTTGCGAGCAGAGTGAGACAGTACTACATACTAAGGTCTAATCAAACTTCCGCCAATGCGCAATGTTCAGGCACTGACTAGCTGTTTATGTTTTTGCCAGAGGTGGTCAGTAATGAAGTACTTCTACTTTTTCGAAGTACTCAATTAGTTTTCCTCTACTTCTGGTACTTACTCAAGTAGATCTGAATTTCACTACTTCTACTTCTACTTCATAATAGTTTGTGATCTACTTACTTACTTTCCGCTATTTTCAGTTTGTCAAGTAGAAGTAGTTTAATCCTCCAATCAGGAAGTTAGCCTGAGAAATTTCGGGGCTGGTTTCACGGGTATCGACATTTAATTTTCATAACAGTCGAGTTAAGCTTAGAATATTGGTCGCGCTTCGCGCGCAGTGAATGCGGAGTATCCAGTATGATTTCGCGACAGTATCGGTGAATATAATTTATGTCGCGGGTGGGCGAGGCTCCGTCCACACCGCATTGTCACCTTTCACCATATCAAATATTTCATCACAGTATATATGGCTTATCATAATGTTTGAGACTGATGTTTCGCAATCTAGCATTTACTTATCATATCGTAATCTAGCTGTCCATGGCATGTCCTAATCAGGAAAACTGGACTCTGACTTTTCTTTGGTTTTAGAGCTGTTTTAGCATACCAACCTTCGAAACTTTCTGGACTAAAGACATTAAATACATGTTCCGTTTTTAGATTTATATTTCACTTTCAATTCCCAGTACCATATATTTTGATTTCTAATTAATATCAGTCCTTTTGTCTGGATAACGTACATGTTGAAGTATAAAAGCAAGTGCAGTAATGCCTTCAATTTCCAGAAATAAAGCTACACAATATAGCATTTTTACGATCCACCATATTTTTTTATTAACGTTTACTAATCGCACAATGTGTTTACACCGTATCCAACACACCATCTCCGCATTGCTCTTCGACTAAACTACAGGCCTTATAATATGGAGAAGTGCGCAAGACCATGATATTTTCTAAAACGTGCTGTTTGAGTAAACAGAGGATTAGTATCGCATTTCCATATCTATACTATCATTTTCATCTCATGATGTGGACGAATGCTTATCCTTGTGCTATCGAATATTGGATACCTGCTGGTATGCCTCAATATGAATCAAGCTGGTCACCTTTCGCATAGCTCAATTTGTATCTTTTTACAATCCATGTGAACGAATTAGGATCGTTGTCACAACTACTTACTTACTTGAGTACTTTTAAAGTCAGTCAATTCTACTTCTACTTCAAGTAGTTTAAGGCTGCTCATGGCAGAAGTACTTCTACTCGTACTTGAGTAGATTTTTTCGTCGCTACTTCTACTTCTACTTGAGTAGCTTTCTTGACTACTTTGACCACCTCTGGTTTTTGCATTTGTATATGAGCGGGAAACGCTTGAAAATTATGACTGATTCAGATACTTATATGAGTGATCTTATTGCTGGTGGGTCGCCAACCTTAGAAGTCGATGAGACTCATTCTAATAGAAAGCAACCAGGCTACTTTATTATAACTTTTTCCAGGGTCAGGGGAATGGAACCTTTTCGCTTCTCTTAAATCATCATTGAAAAGGAAAATTGGCATTTCGAAGAACAAAGTGCATGAGTAAAATTATGCAGCAATAATACTGGTGTCCGGTAGTCAGCATGATGTTCCGTTTGATGTAAGTTATTTTTCAAGCAATATAACACCCCTCTGTAAAAATCTTACACTGGAATATATTTGCACAGATTTTACATGTACATTGTACACTAGGGTTGTTCAAAATTCGGAAAATGTTTGGAATACTGCGTATCCATGACTTCTTGTGTGTAGATTATTGTTAAAAAACTATATTGGGCCTGAAAGAAGCTCACAGGAAAGCCGGCAAGATTTGTCTAAATGTGTACATTGTACACACACGTGGTAGTTGAGAAGCTACTTGTTACCATATTGACTATTTATTTTGATCCAATGGTATGGTTGACTGGCAAAACTGACAAAACGAGTTTGGTATTTAATGTCTTATAATGTATTTGTTGACAGGGCGTATATTGAACAATTCCAACCTTGAATTTACCAGAAAAGAGTGCTCGTATGAAACATGCAGACACCACCTCCAACTGGGAGCAAGTAAGAACGGGCTGCATACTACAAGAAGTTGAAGGATATTGAAAAAATGTGCAATTCGTTCCCAGTCTGGAATTGCCATCGGATCGATTGATGCGGGAAAACCACTATTGCTGGAATAATCTGTGTTTGCCAGGGAATCACATCTGTGACAATTATAGTTCGAAATATGCTGGTATTATCACGCACTAAAGCAGGGCCGGCCAACCCGTGGTCCGCGAGGTAATTTCCGAAATTATTAATATTACCAAAAATGGATTGCACAGATTGTTAACTTGCAAGGCCAAACAAAAATTTGATTAGTCTTGCCGCAACACTTGAGATGTGATGACTAAAATATCAGTTCCGATGCATTGGCAGATCCATTAGCCAGCCACATTTTGGTAGATCTTCGTACACTACGATAAAGTAGAATAATTTACGATAAATTTATCAAAAGTAAAAATTTTCTACACGCTTCGCGCAACATGTTGTCACTCGATTTCTTGCTTTTAATATTGTTACCACTTTGTGAAATGAAAGAACCACTAATGTAAGAGACTGAGTCTAACTATATTCGCGATTACGAGACAAAGTGTCGTTCAAGATATGCGACCTTGCGTTTGCGCTCGCAGAAAGACCGTCGACTATATGAAACCTAGGCCAAAATGATTGACGCATGTTGGTCGAAGCTTTCGATATCAATATGTCCACTTTGTCCAGGCGCCGAATAGTCCATTCCTTGCAAACTGAGCCCAACGATATACAGCAGGCCCGCAATATAGTCAAGTTACAATATTATTGACCAATAGACTTCGAAAAATTTTCGCGCTTCGCGCGGATAGTGGCCCGCGCAATAGTTCGTCAATCAAATGTGGCCCTTTGGCTGAAAAGGTTGGCCACCCCTGCACTAAAGGAATGTCATATGTAGGCTCAGGGGAAATGCTTACAGTTCCTCCCCCAACGTGTGTGGACATACTTACATTTATTGAAGGTTTTAGTATTCAATTCATCGTTATCTCCTCCTGGCTCTTTTAACCTTGATATCATATACAGTTACAGAAAATGTTTCCCTTCCTACCAATGATTCGGGCAAGAGCAAGTTAACATCTAAACAAGGCAGGATATTTCATCACGAGTAGATAAGGCATCATTCACGTCGTAATTGGCCACTTTTGAGCTAACGAAAGCGAGTGTACTATTGCATTTTTGAAGGAAATTTTCCCAAGTTGAAGATGGATGACAAAAATTTATATCTAGCACTGTTATTGCTTAAAAGATCACACATTAACTGTTTTTGCTGTCCACATTGTTACTTTTGAATCGATCTATTTCTGTACCGTTGCATGTTAATGTTTGTTTTTCAAATGCATGCATCATTTCGTTTATATACGCATGAATTAGGGATTTGAAAATTCAATACTGCATTCGTAAATGTTACATAGTCTGTGAAGTATATGTATCTTGTTTTATCATTCCTTATTACTTTGCATAACATGATGGGATCCTAAAAAGTCGACCTGGATTTTGTGGAATGATCATGGATAGGCGGCGTTTTGTCAGAGAAGATTGATGTATACAGCGTTGCTACTGAAGTATTGCTGCAATGATTTACTCAGGTTCAAATAGAAGTAGCGAAAATAGAAATCTGTGACGTACGCAGTTAGTTGGAAATAGTCACTTTTGACATTGGAGGGTGAAGCTTTTATGACTACCACAGAATGACCATCGACCATCCGATGAATATGTGGGTGCTATTTTCAAATACATTCAAAACCCAGGGATATCTAGAAAACCCTGGCAAAAACCAAGTTGTGATGCTGTTGTTTGGTGAGTGGTATGGAAGCACAGCAATTACCCGAGGAAGTAGGCAAACCTACCCGAGTACTAAGAAAAACTAGAATTGCTTCTTTAAAAATTACCTCCACTTGATATTTATTTATATATGATGTTATTGATGTACCAATATGATGGAAAAGTGACACCTCAATTTGGAATGAAGGTTGTGTCACTTGCAACAGTGGTTGAACGACCGCGCCTGTGTGAATGTACGCCGCGTTGGCCGTCACAAGGCTACTGCGTTGTGATTGCGTGAGTCGTCAATGTGTGAATTGGATTTGCAATACGTGCATGACGCGCGAAATTCAACCTAACTTGACCGCGTTTATATGGCAGTAGTCCGCTAACTTAATCAGAAAAAAATCCCAGCCGCGAGTAAGAAATGCGTTTCTAAAACTATTCAACACGTTAACGTTGTATTTCACTGATAAATATACCCAATGTATCATATATCATTGCTAGTTCCATAAAGAAGTATTGCTGAGGAAGCTTTTGTTTACAGCACAACTGTGTATGCGATGAAGCGTGACCTGGTACACGCTGAAACGCAGAGCTCACGGTAGTTTCCAATCATTGTATATATATCATTGCAATAACGTGACAAACACATGGGATCCTATGAAAATTAGCAAGTGCAGACTTAACGTTGCTGCCCTGGTCAGTGACAAAGTATGTCTTTTGCATAAGATCATCTTTCGTTATTCTCAGTTTTTCACAAAAATTTATGATGCTATTCTTGATGTTATCCCCAGACTTTTTATCGCTTTCAAATTCATACACTGACAAGATATTTCCCTGCATCTCTTTTTCAAAAACATAGTGGACAGTCAACGCCATGTAGTGTCTCATTTTGGGGTCAGTCCACATATCCATTGTGAACGCTACCAGACCATGGTTAAACATGACTTTCAGCACTGTACTGAACAAATTTTCTTTCACTGATTTAGACCTTTCAATGAGGCTACGTTTGATCGTAAAACGTGACGGTAAGATTTCTTTCACAGGTACGTTGCCATATTTTGCACCAATTTCCACAGCCTTTTGAATCAGATTCCCCATCCCTTTGCTTTCTGTAGATTTCATTGAAACCAAATCGTGTGCAATGAAATCCACAAATGCCCCAGTCATTGATGCCACTGCTTGTTTAGGCAATTTCGTGGTTTTCATATATGCAATCATCTTACTCTGCACTTGAGATGTGGAGTTCGAAGAAGTCTGCGTGTCGTTCTGACATGAAGCTGAGTGCTGATGCAGTCTCGACGTGCCGCTTGTAGCACGGTCATGTTTATAAATGGTTTTGCACTTTCTACACTGGACATAACCTTGATAGCTCTTGGTTGCGCTATCACATATCCAGAAAAAGTTTTTCCAAGCTGGACTTTGGTAATTCTTACCAGAGCTGTGTGCATCTACGTGTTCAAGGCTTCCGTCTCCCAATCCCTTGGTTATCTTACTCGTATCTCCCTTTGGCATGCTGCTAGTAAGAGCAGTGATCACACCCTGATTATTTATATTGACAGACTGACTACTGAACTAAAGACAAGACCCAGTCGTGCGTGACGGGACCTTAAAACGATTGTGATACCATAGTCATAAACGAGGATGGTGATACCTACATTCCTTATCAATGTTGTTACAGTCACAATTACTTTGAATAATACTAACCACCTTGATGATTATTTGACCTGAAAAAAGTCAGCTGCCTTTCTCCACAGGACATCAATCTCACCGAAAATTGGTCAATCCAATCCTAATCCTAATCCAGGGGTTTTCAAAGGGTGGGCCATGGCCCACTGGTGGGCCACAGAGCATTTTGAGGTGGGCCACAAAGCTATTTAGAAAATTTTAGAATTAATGTAAGTAGAGTTATATTTGTTATGGTAAACGCTGGAAATATATTCATAAACTTTTCATCCGACTTTGATGAGACGTAGTGGCACGCATGGAGTCAGCATGTACAAGTCGAAAACAGGAGGGCAAACGGCGGCTTTTCCCACTGGCTATGGCAACCTACGGCTAACAGCAACTTAAGTAATTTCGAGTATATGATAACTCGAAGGTAATGAATACGTAAACAAGTATTCCGGCAGGGTCATATGTCGTATACCGTTGAAAGGGGTGCAATAAACTCGAATTGAAGTGCAATTGATGTAGAGATTTTTCTGTACATCGGCAGGTCGTATTATTGTAAGACAAAAATATCCATAATTGAAATATATTAGAAACTTCTGGTGAAAGCATACTGCACCACCGCAACGAATCGTAACGGATTGAGGATTTAGCGGAGCGCATTAATCTTTAGAGTCGGTTTAAAATGTCCGGCCTGGAAATCACTGAACATAATGTAAGAGTCATCATGACTTGATTGTATCATTGGATTGAATATTCTGGCATCGCAACTTCAGTTGGTTTGGTACACGACATACAATGTACATTGTACAGCATGCATATTAAAAATCTCTTTCTCCACTTCTCTGTAGCACTAGCATCCCATTCATTAATGAATTGTTTGAAGCTGACCCAGGGTGATTATATTATTCCCGATAATAGATGAACTAAAACCCTATAATAACACAGCGGGGATTTGATCATTGTGTTTCGCGACGCGAATTTAGCAGCGGACGATCATGATATACACAGGAGTTTTAGCCTATCATCTACCATGGCCGTAACTGCCGCACCCAAACCCCCTAATTCGGGGAGCTCGAAAGGGCCCAAGATTATTTGGTTGGTCATTTATTGGAGGATATTTATTCAACTCGAAAATTTTCGTCGCGCTTCGCGCGATTTCTTCGCCCTAGAGGTCAATGTATCAGTAAATTAGGATATAAATGCGCATATTTTAGATAAATAGGCATATCGGCACCGTCGACTACCGCGTATTGAACAGGAATATGACTCTAAAATAAGAGGTGGGCCACAGCACATTTTCAAACCGGAAAATGGGCCACGGCCAAGAAAGGGCTGAGAACCCCTGTCCTAATCCATTGAAAAAAATCACAAATCCAAATCCAATCCAAATCCGCCAAAATTTCCCAAATCCTGTTTTTCCAAAACCTAATCCTAATCCATGCTCATCTCTGGTATTCAGGCGAATCGATGCGACCTGGTTATAGAGACGTCTTCGATTTCGCTACGCGCGTGTGCCAGGCTCGTCGCCACGGGGGTTTCTGGGGTCGAACTGTCCTATTTGAAACGCGAAACCCCGTCATTTTGTAATGATCATTCCAACTCTAATACCCAGTTGCAATTGCAATTGTGTTATCAGTGTTCCGCGCGGCTGATTTGCGAGAAACGTGTTGTCAATTTGGGAGAAAAGTCTGTGATGATCTCCCGCTGCGATTGTCGCGGAATTAGGTCATTCAATTCCGTGCGCGTGGTAATCGTTGCTAGCCTGATTTATCACGTACCGAGCTAGCCTGGCTCCGCAGGCTTGAACAATCGCATCTGCAATAGGCCCAGTTCACACTATATGATCGCTTGCCTGCGCAATCGCATCTGCATTGGCGGCTTCGGTCTGGTGTGCACGATATCATCGCTGGCCTTCACAATATAGCATGTAATATAGCCCAACTATCGCGTCTCGGCCATAACATGCTTTGGCTCCTATCTCTCGCTGGTTTTGAGATAATGCGGTCGAGTTTACGCTAATTAGTGATTGTTTTATGTCGTATTGATTAAAAAGCGACATCGCGAAACTGAGTAACATCGAATCGCTGCAAACAGACTTTAACGTGCGTAATTGATTTCCGCTAATACTTGAACGTAACGATCAGAAGATGTGTATCATGGCTCGAGTTCTGAAAGACGAGAAAGGTTTGAAATCGGTGCCATCAAGTTCAGATTTCCGAAAACTGTCGCCGAGACTGTGTAATACGCGCGCGTATTTAATTGTTCACCAGATATCAGGGACTCGCTAATTTGACAGCACTCCCGGACTCTTTGGCAAGCTTATCATACCCCTAAAATCGTCAATACGAACAGATTATATGATCTCCATTTACACATGCACTTAACCCGAATTGAGTTGATGTTATATTGGTATACTTGAAAAAATCCAAGTCCCCCTAATTTTTCGACTGGCTACGCGCCTAGCGTGTACTAAGAAGCACCATCGTAGATCTCCTCTCCCGACCAGGCGCCCAAATAGACGTTCTCCTTTTCTGAAATTATGTGATGCACCCACCTATATTCGATTACAAAACCATTCACGAGCAAGCTAGCTTCGTAATGGTGTTGGTAATCGCAGCGCGAAATTGGAGGGTGTGTTGGTGTGTGTCTGCAAATCGGAATTCATTTCTGCACAGATTCGTTTCTCTAACAAGGCTTTGCCAGTGCCATTAATCGGGAAATGCAGCAATACAGCCTAAACACAGATATAATGAGCAAACAATTGTCGCGACGAAAGCTACTCAATACGGTGTCAGACTCAAAACCCACGCTACAAGCTTTCTCATTTGCCATCATCCATATTACTTGTTATCTACTCGCTACATTCGTACTCCGAAATTGTCGCACAAAATCATTTTTAGTGTTCCTATCATTATTAACGAGCATTAGGCCATTTCATGCCATTGGCAAATATTGATGTATCACAAGATTCTGGGTGGTAAAAATTCTGATTTTATTCCATCCGTTTGAACAACGATCAACTTGATTGCTGGATGTACTCTTATCGAGAACAACAATATTGAATATTAAACTATTAGGCATTATGTGGACAGCGGATTTCTAATGATAAGATCGCGGCACGCGCCCGGAAGTGGAATTAATTCTAGCCCAAGGGTGGCCAACCTGCGGCCGTAGAAGCAAATTTGTGCGGCTATCAGCACGTAATTTAATTAGTATGTGTTGGCGGCCGTCGACATGCAAAATGAATTTTCGAATTGACCAATGTACTCCCGAAATGATTCGCGAACGTAAATCGGAAATGCACCAATGCCGCCCAAATCGCTGTTTTAATCAGCAAACAATTGCCGCGATGCAAGTTGGTCAACGCGAAGCAAGTAACCGCAATAGACAATTACTGACTGGCAGCGCGATTTCGCGCTTGTAATCATCACTATTGAGTGCTTGAAATATTCGAGAGTTGTCGTGTGTTACTTGCAAGGCCAATTGCGCGTGAATAACATTGATGCAACTGCAGATTCTCAGTGACGTGAATTCTGATTTTTGTTCGATGCATTTCGTCGGTAGCGCAGGCCGCAGTTACACTTTCGAATGATCGTACCGTTTCAAGATTCCAATAATCGACTGCATGGTTTGATATTGATGAGTGCATGGCCGATATTAAAACGACGCGCGAATGGTTTAACTCTGCACGACGTGCACGTACGCCAGCGGCATGTAGTAAAGTGGGTGTTCGTGCGACGATGACATCATCGATATGTAAAAATTATGACGCCACAAGACTTCGCCACCTCGTAAAAGAATAAAAGTCGGCGCCTATGGAAGTAGTGTGCCGTTAACTCTTGAAAAGAGGCACCCGAAAAGTCTTCGAGTTTAATAAATATACTGCTACAATGGATGTTGTATTGAAACCTATGGAAGTAGTTATGAAAGGGACTGTGCTGTGGTGGTGCCAGATGTATATTGATAACCTTGCATATGGGATGATGGTGACTATTTAATCAAACTTCTAATACGTGTGGATATAATTCGTTACGCAATGACGACCAAGGCTAATATTCTGGATACAATATTAGGAATGGAAGTACGGCATGATCCAATTGATAAGCAGTGTTTCCCAACCTGTGGTACGTGAAGGTCTTCAAGGTGGTATGCGAGTAGATTCTGTTTTTTTTTCGACCAAAAGGAGTTATTAGTTTAGGTCGGGTTGATTTTGAGTTTTTTGAAGCCGTCGTCTCGTGCTAATCCTCAACTGCTAATTGTCCCTTCTATGTGGGAATGCGGGCAAGGATTTTATCCCTGATGACTATCAAGTCGAAGGAACGAAGCCGACTTGTTGCGCACATACATGAGTTTCGATGCGCTGTGAGCAAACGTATGCCACGCTTCGACCAGCTAGTGGAAAATAAACAAATGCAGCCATCGCAATAAATAAATTGACTTTTGGTGTGAGCTGTTAATTATTTCATGATGTTGTTGTTGTTCTTCTTGCGACTGCTGGTGAAAAAACACTCCCATGCATCCCATCAACCTTGGCTGATAATGCCTAGATCAGGGGTGTCAAACTCAAATTGGATCGCGGGTCGGATCAGTCAACGGAATCCAAAATGTTGCTTCTCGCTGGACTACTTTCTTATCAAGCATAGGCCTATATAGATAATACACGGATCGTAAGGGTTTCATTCCAGCGAGTCGGAACACCATTATTTGCGAACAATCAAACAGATGTAAATACGATGATTGTCTGGTTGAATGCAATTAAGAAATGGCATTTCCGGTGATACATGTAGACATATTTCCGTGTTCCCTTTGCTTCAGTTATAATATGGCGTGTTAGCCCAGCGTATGCGTTACTGTCAATGCGGACGTAGTAATTAGATTTATTTAGTTTAATGGAGTTTGTTATTACACCTCGCATAGGTCAAAGACGTGATTATGACGTCATAAATGGTGGACACGCGCGTAACTTATGTAGGTGGTACGCGAGCACTGCATAAAACCTCGATATGGTACGTGGGTGAGAAAAGGTAGGGAACCACTGCCCTAAAGCTACGTGTTCTAAAAGTAGCCTTCCCTGAATTTGAACTAACTGTTTTGATAGGCTTGCCATATTTTGGGAATCTAAAAAGAGGACACTTTTTCATAAATTTGAGACTTGAACACCGGATAAGAATCGCTAAAAATCGGGGAATTTTTCCCAATTCGTGATCGGTTGACTAAAAAAATTCAACTCTCCGCTTAGAGCTCAAAAATACCGTTTTCCTCTTCACATTGCTAAGTGGTTGACTAAATAAAAAGTGATCTTCTCGCTCAGAGCTCAAATCACCGAAATACCCGCCGGAGCGTCACTTCTGTGCTAATTTACGGCATATCGCTCGCATTTGTGACCTAAAGTTTCAAAAAAGAGGACAAAATATCAAAAAAGAGGAAAAAAGGGCGTACTACGGGGACACTTTAAAAAAATGTCAAAAAAGAGGACGTATGCTAACCCTATGTTTTGATTTCATTTTCAGGTCGATCACCACTAGACTATCACGAAGACTTGGCTGTTTTAAGAATTTTAATACTGATTCTTTCATTCCAAACGTGGACATTCAATTACGTTATAGTTTATTGAGTTTTACTCAGTCGCGCAGTCCATGAAAGCATAGTATTATTCAGAACAGTAGTTGCTTTTGGGTGGGCGCGGTGGGGGATAGCCCAGGACCCCCTGGCTAATTTACGCGCTTTCGAGAGCCCCCTCCTCGGTTTTCGTGCTTTTTTCAACTATATTTCTTCGGTTTACGTGTTTTTTTTTCAGCTATCACCAGTTTCTGAATAACCGTGGAAATCCTAACATCCATCAAGAATATAGTACGGTGCTGCGAAAAGTGGTTAACCATCAATTCTCATCTTTTAGTTATAATTTTTCGTTTCACCGTGAAAATCTATGCACTCGTGTATAATGGTACCGTAAACAGTGATCGGTCATTCAGTTTCTGCACCGGTTACATGAGCTGACTTTGATTTTATGGTTTCTATCCATCTTGCGATTACTCTAGGGGCCCACTCCTGCATTTACGCCAAGTTTCGTTATCATTTGGCGAATAACCTTGAAAATATATGTGTCCATTAGCGCTGTTCAAAAATATCTTTCTTCCGGATTCCAGCCATTCACAGAATAAATTGTCAGGTTACCCCAAAACGCTGACAATTTATTCAATGAATGTGTGGAATCCGAGAGAAAAGATTATTTTTGAACAGCCGTAGTGCCCATGTAGAATATAGTACCGTAAACAATTCTCCATCATTAAATTTCTGCACGCGTTAAAGGAGCTTACTACGATTTTATGAGTGGGACCCCTCATACATTTACACGGTTTTTGGTTATCATTTTACGAATAATCGTGAGACCTAAAATTTCTGCACCGGTTACCAGGGCTCAATTTGATTGCGCAATTGATTTTATTTTAATCCATCCTGAGATTAATCTAGGGCCCCTCCTACATTTAGGCGAAGTTCAGTTATCAATTTTTTGAATAACCGTGAAAAATGTATGTACCTATGTAAAATATGATACCTTAAATAGTTGTCGATCATGAAATTTCTGCACGCGATAAAAGAGTTTACTTTGATTTCATGAGGGGAGCCCCTCCTACATTTGCGCGATATTTGATTATCATTTTGGGAATACCTGTGAGAGGACATGCAGTTCGGATAATAAGCCGAAGTAGCGTGATGGTATTATTTTGACGGGGAACGGGGAATAGACGTGCCCCTACACTCTTAGCGAAAAGAGTGGTTATACACACCCCAAAAGGTGGTACACGAAAACAGAACTTACGTAACCCTGCCAGTGTGAATGACCAGAATCCACCCCATTCCTTGCGGTGTATATCGGATATCTCACCCTAGCCATTAGAATTGATTGGGGCGGAATTTCAATATATACACCCCACTTGAAATCCTGCATCTTCTTCCAAATGGCACGCTATTGCAAATAAACTTTCTTGATTGCATATATTCGATATCAATTGAACCATATTAACATAAAATGGAAACATATTTCGTGAAATAACAAAAACAGGGATCCCAGCGACGGAGAAAAAAATTCACTGAAAATACTGCTCGAAGAACATTGCCCATGTAGTATTGGGAAGTCGCCTCCTCCAGGTTTCCGAAAAACACTCTTGTACGGCGAAGGCTGAGTCACTATCTTCAGCAAGAACTTGTGGCATCATCCTGAAATCAAAATGCATATTCACAACCCAAATAACAGGCACATATGCTAACATGCATAACTTAATGAAAGACCACAAAAATAGAAGCCATTAGAAAGTATATATATTTTCACAAAGTACTTACAAAAATCAGATGTTACACTTGCTAAGGAATTGCAGCACAGACTGTGGTCCGATAGGGTGAACTTACCGCTATAGGAAACATGTTCACGCACGATCACTGTATGTGTGGGCAATTAGGCATCGACAAGATGGAAATTGATGGATAGTTTTCATGCAAACCGCATGTAACAGGCAGACTTGGACAACTAGAAAACGTTCCCTTTTTCCAAATTGGATTGGAATTATATTACAACTAAAAGTTTTCTTTTCGAATTAGAGTAGAATTAAAATTTGAGCTACACAGTTGGAAATTAGATTAAAATTATAATTCTAGCTAACAGTTTTTTTCAAATTAGATTAGAATTAGAATTACTGAAATCGCCTAAAGTTGAATCTAACTCCGTTATCATCAAATCATAGTTCATTTTATGAGCATGAGAATAGCAAATTTCTACTGTACAGTAGGGGTGTTCAAAAATGACTTTTTTTCTTTCAAATCTACTGGCTAATTGATAAAATTGTTAGGTTACCTAATTGAAGCCTGCATACCAAATTTGGTTTGATTCCAACCTGTAGCCGCATTGCTACAGGAGAAGAAAGTTTTTTATTTATTATATGAAAATGATCGAAAAAAGATTTAAAATTTTTTGTTCATCCCATTAAATTGTTAGGTTGTCTATAACAATATTCAACCGATTTAGCTCAATTCCAACCAGTGGAAGCGGAGTTATTGCCGTCACAAAATTTTGGATTTGAATAAAATAGTATTTACGGTGAACGATTCTTTAATCATTTATGACTGTTGTGCCCACCGTAAATGCTATTTTATTCAAATCCAAATTTTTCGAAATCAATAACTCCGCTTCGGCTGGTTTGATTTGAGGCAAATTTGGTGGGATTCGTTTCTATTGACAACCTTACAATTTCATGGGTGAACAGAAAATTTTGAATTTTTTTACTAATTTTTAAATAATAAATAAAATAACTTTCTTCTCCTGTAGCAATGGGGCTACTGGTTGGAATTGAACCAAATTTGGTGTTTAGGCTTCAATTCCGTAATCTAACAATTTTACCAAGTAGCCAGAAGAATTTGAGAATAAAGATTCATTTTTAACACCCCTACTGTACAGCAAGCTTGGCTTGTTTCGCACTATACAGTTCTCCTGTAGCATTTCCAGGAAAACCAGGCATTAGATTAGACTCAAAAATTAGACCATAGAAAGATTTCATACATTCGATTAGAATTGGAATTAGAGCATAGAAACATTTCACAAATTAGAATAGCTTCAATGAGGATAATTAGATAACTAGAATATCTAGTTGTCCAAGTCTGGCAACACCGCCTGTATCAGAAATAACTGAATATATTTTTGAAGATTCTTTCTGTTAGTAGTGTCATATGCCATTAGTAATTTTATATTAGTCGCGAAGATTCATATCGCAAGTTTCAAAGTAGAATCCTGTGAAAAACTGCGTACCATACTTGACTCTTTTTCAGACATTTCGTATTCTATTTCCACTTGACGTAGTTTTGACTTGTATTGGGTACTGTTGCATCTACTTGTAATCGAGTATAAATTGAAGTTGGTATTTCTACATCGACTTGAGTAGCAACGCTGGTAACTTTGACCATCTCTGCTTTGGTTTACCTCATAGATGCGACCACGAAAGTTGACATCAGGTGTCATTACTAGGGCAATTCATTTTGACATGTCAAAAAAAGTCAAAATTAGGTCAAAATTGTAGCGTTAGGTCAAAATTTGTCAAAATTGTTTCCAAACTTTGTCAAAATTGTTTACAAAGTCAAACATTTTTTTACCTCTTCATTTCGTTTGTATCGTAGATTTTGCGCTGTCGGTGAACTTATCATTTGATATTTTACAGCTTGTAGCCTACTTTATAGGCCTACCGTTGTAAACGGACCACCGTCTGCTCATTGTGAATCATAAAGGGTCAAATGAAACAGATATGGACATGGTTTTATGGTCAACGTACCACAATATCCTAGCTGAAGCAAGAATGCTTGGACATTGCATGGTTCTTATATCAAGAAGCGCAAGCTTAAAAATTGTGATATAGACAACATTGTCAGAATGAAGCAACACGGTTTGTCACCAGCAGTGTGCACACAACTTGAGTGTTGTCAGCCAACAAATGCTGCTGTTGAATGTTCTTTCTCCGTTCTTGGCAAGCTACGTAGTAAGGACAGACACTTTCTACCCGAGAATGTAGGAAAGGATCTTTCGTTGTACTACAACAAATTTTAATTATTTCTACCAGAATACGTAATGTAACTATTGGAATTCTTCATAGGGCCAGATTTCGTTAAAATACTAGTTTTTCATGTAAAAATCTGTCAGTTTTTGAGCCAAAAACGTTTTTTCAGGCCAATCTACTTTGTAAGGACAGACAGTTCCAACCAGAAATGAAGATAAGTAGTACAACTTTAACATTATATGAGAAAACACCTAATTTGCATACGTGAGGTCAAAATTTGGTCAAATTTCAGTTTTTTCAAGTCAAAAAAGGTCAAAATTTAGATTTTTTAGGTCAAAATCTTCCATGTTTTAGGTCAACAAAAATTGCCCTAGTCATTACCAAAGTTGTCATACCTGCTGGCTTGATAACGAGTCTTTCAGTTTTCGCAGCAAACTTCTAAACTCGGTTAGTTCCTATGATATAATCTTGCTCTTGCAGCATGCAGTCTTTAAGCAGCATCCTAAAATTAGAAGAAAATCAGAGAAAGAGATGCATGGACTTGATTTAAATTTGACTACTTGGTATTAATGCAAAACACGAAACGTTTTCTAGTTGGGCAATATTGACTTTCAGAATGGAT
Source organism: Botryllus schlosseri (assembly GCF_051294905.1). Taxonomy (NCBI): domain Eukaryota; kingdom Metazoa; phylum Chordata; class Ascidiacea; order Stolidobranchia; family Styelidae; genus Botryllus; species Botryllus schlosseri. The sequence continues at coordinate 4,633,210 of NC_137245.1, forward strand.
TCAAAGCGACCGCAGATACAGGTCTGATTAGAAAACCTTGACTTGCTTTATACATGGAAATTAGCAAATTAACTGGATGCTAATGATTACCTTGCAATATGTGCTGTTTGATAACGATCCATCACTGTTTCGCAGCATACGGTTTTATGGTTCGATGCGACGTCGACTTGGTTGAAATGCCCTGACATGATCTTGTATAGTAGCATCCTAAAATTGAAATAATAACCATGAGGTATAAACGTTTAGTTGACAATTTGGATTGGATTCTAAACTCATCTGATATGTGCGCTGGGGGTCTTCAAAAATGGATTTTTTTCTCAAATCGTACTGGCTACTTGATAAAATTGTAAGGTTACCTAATTTAAGCCTGCACACCAAATTTGGTTCGATTCCAACCAGTAGCCGCATTGCTACAGGAGAAGAAAGTTTTTTATTTATTATATGAAAATGAATAAAAGAAGATTTGAAATTTTCTGTTCACCCCATTAAATTGTTATGTTTTCTATAGAAACATTGCTCAACCGATTTGGCTCAATTCCAACTAGTGGAAGCGGAGTTATTGCCGTTGAAAAATATTGGATTTTAATATAATAGTATTTTTACGGTGACCGATTCTTTAATCAGTTATTACAGTTGTGCCCACCGTAAATACTATTTTATTCAAATCCAAATTTTTCGACATCAGTAACTCCGCTCCGGCTGGTTTGAATTGTGGCAAATTTGGTGGGCATCGTTTATAGACAACAATTTCATGGGTGAACAGAAAATTTTGACTCATTTTAATATAATAAATTAAAAAAACTTTCTTCTCCAGTAGCAATGCGGCTGCTGGTTGGAATCAAACCAAATTTAGTGTGCAAGCTTCAATAAGGTAACCTAACAATTTTATCGAGTAGCGAGTAGAATTTGAGAATAAAAAGTCATTTTTGAACACCCCTACTGCACCGCAAGCTTGGCTCGTTTCGCATTCTACAGTTCTCCTGTAGCCTTTTCAGGAAACCCAGACATTCGATTAGAATTAAAATAACCGTAGATCATAGAAAAATTTCATGAATTCGATTAGAATTAGAATTAGAGCATAGAAACATTTCACAAATTAGAATAGCTTCAATTAGTATAATTAGACAACTAGAATATCTAGTTGTCCAAGTCTAGCAACACCACCTGTACCAGGAATAACTGAATATATTTTTGAAGATTGTTCCTGTTAGTAGTGTCATATGCCATTAGTAATTTTATATTAGTCGCGAAGATTCATATTGCAATTTTCAAAGTACAAACTTCCGAAAAACTACTTACCATACTTGACTATTTTTCCGACATTTCGTATTCTACTTCCACTTGACGTAGTTTTGACTTGTATTGGGAACTGTTGCATCTACTTGTAATCGAGTATAAATTGACGGGGTATTTCTACATAGACTTGAGTAGCAACGCTAGTAACTTTGACCATCTCTGCTTTGGTTTACTTCATATATGCGACTACGAAAGTTGACATCAGGTGTCGTTAACAAAGTTATCATACCTGCTGGCTTGATAACGAGTCTTTCAGTTGTCGCAGCATACTCCTGAACTCGGTTAGTTCCAGTGATATAATCTTGCTCTTGGAGCATGCAGTCTTTAAGCAGCATCCTAAAATTTAAAAAATAATCAGAGAAAGAGATGCATGGACTTGATTTAAATTTGACTACTTGGTATTAATCCAAAACACGGAACGTTTTCTAGTTGGGCAATATTGACTTTCAGAATGGATTCAAAGCGACCGCAGATACAGGTCTGATTAGGAAACCTTGACTTGCCTTAGCCCAGTGGCTCCCAACCTTTTTCGACCCATCGCCCCCTTTTCAAGGTCAACACCGATCATCGCCCCCAAAATTTTGTGTACCAAAAATTGGGCATACAAACTGTAATCACCGGCGGGTTGACTAAAAAAAAAGGTCAAATTTTCGGCTCGATGTCTAATTTGACACACTTTTGTAACTAAATTTCCGTGGGTTGACTAAAAAAAAAAGGTCAGCCGTTTTGACGCGTCATCGCCCCCCTATCGCCCCTTCCTATTTTCGCCCCCTTCGTCATTTTCGCCCTCGTAGACCGCCAAATTGCCCCCTGGGGGGCGATATCGCCCACGTTGGGAACCACTGCCTTAGCCTATACATGGAAATTTGCAAATTAGCTGAAAGATAATGATTACCTTGGAATATAAGCTGTTTGATAACGATCCATTACTGTTTCGCAGCATACGCTTCTACCGTTAAATGTGACGTCGATTTGGTTGAAATTCCATGATATTAGCTTGTATAGCAGCATCCTAAAATTGAAAAAATAACCATGAGGCATACGGTAAACGTTTAGTTGACAATTTGGATTGGATTCGAAAGGCCCACGACATCCGAAATGTGTACTGATGTTGTAGCCTTGACTTGCTTTATGCTTGTAAATAAGCGAGTTAAAGTACAATTTTGTAACTATCCTACGCATAGTATATTACTCACCCACAACATATTTGATTCCACATTCACAGAGTAAGAGTCGGCTACTAATAGCAATCAGTCCTTGAATCTAACAAAAAGCAGATTTGTGCATATGCACGGTAGGGTGGAGTGAAAAATGAAAATTTTTGAATTTCAAAAAAGTGTCTTGATATGTGGTGCCAAAAAGTAAGCAAATAAATTCTATCATAATTTTGGGTTCATACACCCTCTAGTGGTCGTGCAATTTCACCGAACGAGCCAAAAACAGCTAATTTCGCCATATCTTGATCATCACTTACACTAGAAAGTCAGTGTTGAGCTTAAAAGATGCAGAAGCAACATGTTTCTATCTCACTTCCATGGAACTTACTCTTAAAAATGAACAGAAAAAGTTACAAGCAAATTTCTGATTTTAAAGGTAAAATTAAGCACTGAAGCAGTCGGTAGGATGTCAAAAGCGTGTAGTGATTGATCTTATGACTGAGCAACATACCCTATCAATTAGAACCACTTTTCAAAACTTGCTCAAACAAATGAAACCCTCGCCAAGCATAAATAGGGCTCGGGCATCGAATAGAGACTGCTAAAACTGTATTTAAAACAGCGTCCATTGGTAGTGCAGCGTCACGATATCGGTAAGTTTATAACAACGGCCCTCATATTTCTTACCAAAATGCTGTCGTAGGGTTTGTATCATATTTGTCACAAAGCTCCTGAATGAAAGCACAAAAGTTGAAAATACACATTCAAAACACAAACATCAATTCTATACTGGAAACAGAAAATGTTTGTAGCAGTATCACATGAGTATCAGTGTGCACAAACATTAAAATCACGTTTAGTATGAAAAGATTTCATCTGCTTTCAAGACTTGAGTTTTTGCCTGATGAGGCTATCTCTACGTTTCGATCCTGAAACATGGGTAGATGCTTCAGTAACCACGTTTTAATGTCTTTCTACTGCCTGGTTGTGACAAGGATGACTGAGCCTTAATGGTGATGATTTTAGGTTTTCCACCTCGACTTCTGACAAGGTCTTGATTGCAGGCGGCTGTTCAATATCTTTTTGGTTTAAGTTGACAATTTGGCGGAAAGATTAAGCCTTGATGTTGATAACTGGGATTTGGAAGAAATTGATGCTCAATGTCAATGTTTTTGGGTTTGATGTCATTTATATATCTTCCTTCGAATTCATAATTGGAATTTGGTATGGTGTGGTTGTTTTGCGCATAGCTGTAATTTTGTTAACTGTAAATCTTCGGACGTTTGCCTCCTCGTCACCAAAGCATTCCCAGCAAAATATTTTCTGGATGTTCAAAATGAGCATTTTTTCGTAGAAAAGATAGTGCAAGGGAGTGAATCCGGGTATCTGTCAGCTTTGTGACGCGGGAAACTATATTGTAGAAATTTTTAGCACCATCTACAATGGAATTGTGCATTTTCATTTCAAACCATGACGGAAAATAGACCTCCATGCAGAATTAAGCAACACAGTTCAGATTTCTCGATGGACCACTCTGTCCCGCATAGTACTTTGAAATCTGAGATGCGAGAGTCAACCATATTGAATGAACGACGGGCCCAGCCTCTAAATATTGCAGATCTGATTCCAATTGACGACTTTGAAGGAGGATATATAAATGTAACCAAACCCTAAAGCAGCAACATTGACACCAGCATCAGATTCTTCCAAATTCCAGTTATCAACATCAAAGCTTACCGTAATCTTTCCACCAAATTGTCAACTTAAACCTCAAAAATATTGAACAACCGCCAGCATCGCAATCAAGACCTTGTCTGATCACGAGCTGGAAAACCTATGATCATCACCATTAAGGCTCAGTTATCCTTGCCACAACCAGGCAGTGGAAAGACATGTGACAGTGGTGACATAAGCATCTGCTCAATGTTTCAGGATTTAAACGTAGAGATGGCCTCATCAGACAAAAACTGAAGTCTTGAAAGCAGATAAAATCTTTCAATACTAAACATGAATTTATTGTTTGTGCACATTGATACTCATGTTATACTGCTACAAAACGTTTATGTTTCCAGTATAGAATTGATGTGTGTGTTTTGAATGTGTATTTTCAATTTTTGCGCTTTCATTCAGGAGCTTTGTGACAAATATAATACAAACCCTACGACAGCATTTCGGTAAGAAATATGAGGGCCGTTGTTATAAACTTACCGATATCGTGACGCTGCACTACCAATGGACGCTGTTTTAAATACAGTTTTAGCAGTCTCTATTCGATTCCCGAGCCCTATTTATGCTTGGCGGGGGTTTCATTTGTTTGAGCAAGTTTTGAAGAGTGGTTCTAATTGATAGGGTATGTTGCTCAGTCATAAGATCAATCACTACACGCTTTTGACATCCTACCGACTGCTTCAGTGCTTAATTTTACCTATAAAATATGAAATTTGCTTGTAGCTTTTTTTCTGTTCATTTTTAAGAGTAAGTTATATGGAAGTGAGATAGAAACATGTTGCTTCTGTATCTTTTAAGCCCAAAACCGACTTTCTAGTGTAAGTGATGATCCAGATATGGCGAAATTAGCTGTTTTTGGCTCGTTCGGTGAAATTGCACGACCACTAGAGGGTGTACGAACCCAAAATTATGATGGAATTTATTTGTTTACTATTTGGCACCACATATCAAGACCCTTTTTTGAAATTCAAAAATTTTCATTTTTCACTCCACCCTAATGCACAGATCGTGTGTATGTCATATCATGAGTCAAGAAGTGCATATATTATGATTTGTTTATATTGATCGAAAGGATAGTTTGATAAACTTTGGCAAGGCTATGTTTGCCTCTTCATATTGGTCAAAACAGTGAAGACCCAGCTAATCCGTGCATTGTTGCACACGGAGTTGACCGCAGTAGTGCGCATTGCTACTCAAGCAATAGATGTCAATTTCTATTCAATGACAAGCATATAGAAGTGGCTATGTCAAATCCATGTCAAGCTGCTTCAAATTAAAATAAATATATGAACAGAACTCAGAGAAGTAGTTTCAAAAGAAGTAGTCTGGTTGATGGGTCACATACTTTTAACAGATAGTCTGAGTTGGCCACTACAAAATATGTTCAATGAGGTAAGCCTGTTCCTAGTCAAGTCTCTCATATTCATAGTGATAGCAATATAGCATCGTCATATTTTCACCCACGTCATAATATCATTAACATTTACTGGCCCCAATTTACGGGGATCGAAAGCTTTCATCAAATGTCCATTGCTCACCTCAGATACCATTGCTTCATATGCTTCAGCCCTTGGCTGTTTGTATGTTACACTTGTTTTCTCATGAGGAGAAATCGATGATTTCATTCTTCAAGAGCCCCAAATTTGCGATCTTTGCCCATGCAAGTCTGAAGTAGAATAGATAATATGTTTACCTTCCTACCATAACATAACATAATATATAATGTGTATATAGCTCAGTGATAATGACAGGGTGATAGGCCTATAAACATAGCTCTGCATAGTCAGTGGTAGGCTACCCTTTACACTTAAACTGGTCGTGATGTGCTTTGGTAATCAATATAACGACAATCGAGTCGATTTTTTTTCAATGCACTTACGAACGATGTCGCTCAAACCCAAATTACCGTAGTTTATAATCATAGCTAATGCTGAACCTGTCAACAGTATCTCCATTAGAGACATTGAGCTACTGTGTCTTGGAGATTGGTATCGGTTGGTGATACAACAATTTATGTGAATTCAATGTATCGTCACTACCGGTACGTTTAAAATTCCAACTTGCTACATATAATTCTGTTCAGTACAGCTGCGACACTGAGTAACAGGAATCGGATCTGTACTGGAAACGCAACGTAACAAATGTTCTTTACTACAATAGTACAGATACGAAATGTAACTCACCATCCAGATATTTTCAATCTCGAAAGAGGCTTTCTTCACAGATTCACGACGACTAATACATAACGAAACATTTTACATAGCTGTAGCCAAACATAGCAGCAGCTGTTCTGGTGACGACGGTTTGTATATTCCATTATGATGTAACAATTGACTCACTGATGTAATAACTATATTGAAGTTAAGGATCTCCGGAATATTTGTATGTATACTATAATTGATTTATCGGAAATATGGATTTGATAGCTGTGAAGCTGCGGATTGCATCATAATAAGCTTCAAAAAGTCTTGCAGTACTAGATTTATCTTCATAGATCGAACCATTGATACGATCCGAAAGCTGTATGCGAATTGTCGGTTAGGCTTAGTGTGCAATTCATAAAGCTACCAAATAGTGAATAACACATCAATATAGATATGAAAATAACCAGGAAACTTTGCCCAATTTAGTCCCTCTTTCGCCCAATTCAATGATTGTTCCGTGACGTAACCTGGTGTTCCATTCTAATTTGAATTCTTGCTACGCCCATATTGCGTACTGCTCATATAAGTTTGTGGCTGAAATTTAACTCCTTTTAGTATTCCCAGCTCTAAATACCCTTAACCTGCATTCTATTGTGGTTATACACTAATGCTGTGCGGAATAGGCCCGATATATTTTGTACATATAGGCTACGTACAATGTACAATTGTGCATTTGACCTGACATGAAAGAAATTATAAACCAGTATCGTGACAACTTCATAATGTGTCGTATTTATGCCACACACTTGAGATACATCGGTCACACTATAGTAGACAGGGTGAAATTTCAGCCAAAGTACGAGTACCGCAGTGCACGATAAATGTGAATTACAATATGATATTGCGGACTTAGCTATTATTCATTCATGTCAATGTAGCACACGAACTTAAACAACGAATGCTCATTTGTCACTGAAGCTGAAACTATATGCGTAAGCGAATTTACTTGATCGAACCGGGTTAAATCCATAAAAACTGAACAATGAAACATTGCCGAAGCCTACCCAAGAAGCCTTAAAGACATGGACAACAATAAAGTAGGCGAAAACACGCATTTTCGGTGGATAATTCAACCCCAAAGAGAATATGTCCTACACGACCTACAGTTAGACACAGCAGAGAAGTTCTCAAGTGCCCATACAATGATCAGTACCGTGATTCGACTGAATTTTTAACGAGAATACAGACTTGCCGCACGGCGCACCCCTGCCTGCTTAACCAGGCTTCTGACCGAAACAGACTTAAAACTTCAACAGTCAAGTTTTGTGGAAGCGGCTAGCGCGGATTGAATCCCAAACTTCATATTTGTCTGACAAAAGGTGTAATCTTTAACAACTCACCCCAAATGCCAATGCTTGGGGTGTATATCTTATGGTATATGTGTGTAGGGGTGTGTTCGGCTCATTTCCACCAATAGCTTAGGTGTAAATGACAAATTTAGTACCCAATAGGTGTGATGACCCAAAACACACCCTACGCTAGGGTGTGAATTGCGAAAACACACCATTTTCGTTTACAGTGTACTGCATATTCTACTGTGACGCCATTTTTCTTCACCGTCCCATACCGCCTTCTGAGGTGGCGAAATAGCTCAGTGGTACAATCCGCGGCTGCAACATCAATGGGTTGCGGGTTCGAGGCCAACCGAGGTCAACTTTCAAATTCCTCAACAACAAGAGTTCGTGTATCATCTAAAAATGATTTGCCCTTGTTCGATCCAAACAGCTAAGTTACACCATAAATATTCCTAATTTTGTCAAGTTTGAAAGAGCGTTTGGTGATATTTTCATCAATTTTACAACAAAGCAGGCGATATATTTGCTCTGTCACGATTTCATCGTCTAATTCAAAAAATTGCTTCAATTTGCGACTGCATCGCGAAAATGCATATTGCTTCTTTCTTCCTCTATGCAACTGAATTGTATTTTGCAAATAATGTTCAATTCTATCTACGTCCGGGCTGACCAACCTTTTCGGTCAAAGGGTCGCATGAGATTCCCGAAACATTGCGCGGGCAACTTGAATGTTGATATCCTTTTTTTTTTGATCGCCCGATTGGAACGAACATTGAAAACAAGACTATATATGACTGCGTTTTAAAATTGATAACAATTATGTCATGAAAACTCAGTGTGCAACTATACAGTGTGCACTGTGCCGTCATGCCCTGGTCACCTGGGCAACTTGAATGTTGATATCCTTTTTTTTTGATCGCCCGATTGGAACGAACATTGAAAACAAGACTATAAATGACTGCGTTTTAAAATTGATAACAATTATGTCATGAAAACTCAGTGTGCAACTATACAGTGTGCACTGTGCCGTCATGCCCTGGTCACTCGAAGCACGAAAGTTTTTCAAAGTCAATGAATAAATTCGACCAATAAATATATTACTTGCACGTATTGGGGGTCGCCTCTGTATAGCAATGGGCTCATTTGGCTAGGACAGGATAATTTGGCGTTATAGACATAACAATATCGACGAATTCGGTGAACATGGCTCAGTCATTTCGCGCATCTCCATCGCTTCATCGCCGACAAACTCGCTTCGAGCGCACAAGCGAAGTCCCGCGTTGGACGACACTTTATCTCCTAATTGCGAGTATAGTTGACTAAATTCTGTAAATTACGCTTATTTATAATCTGTAGGAGGGTTTCCAATACTAAATGTAGGCCTAAGGCATGTTACAATAAATCATGCGAAGTGCTAAGAAAAACTTCAAGTCAAATAAATCCGCTACGGAATATTCTACTTTATGGTCATATACGAAGATCTGCGCTGGATGTGGCAGGCCTCCTAGTTATGCCGATACGTCGAAACTGACGCTTTAGTCATCATCAAATTTCGCGTTCAGGTTGATCAAATATTGGTTGGCCTTGCAATTTACCTGATGTTATATCTAATTTCGATTATTACCTCGCAGGCCACACAAAACCTTCTCGCGGGCCACATTTGACCTGCGGGGCACGGTCTGGCCGCCCCTGATCCGGATTGTTACGAACAACAGTGATTGATAGTACATAAAATCCCATTATAGTTATTATTGGTAATTTAAAGATACCTTTGAAAAGAAATTGTTTGCATGTCATTTTCACTAACTACGACTCCGACTCTAGGCAGCATTTTTTCCACGAATCCGACTCCGACTCCAGCCACCACAGTTTTTACCACTCCGACTCCGACTACACTGCCCTGGTCAATAAACAACAATCCTGCCAGGAGTAGTTTGTTTCATGAGCACATAAAATATTGTAGACGAAAGAACCAGCCAAATCACAATATATAGGTGAGCAAGTACTACTGCGCTGGAAATTAACGATGAACTTGAATCAACGTCAATTGGCAACACTGCGAACAATTCTTCTCTCCCTCCGCCCGCACTGAGCTATGTAAACAATGAGCTATATAAAAATAGGACCACACTTCTGGTTGCGAAATCAGCGTGCCCGAGTCCGTATTTTGGCATGCTAAAATTCCAAGTTCAATCTTGTTTTTCAAATCACAATCCGGTCCGATGCTGATGCAACGGAAATAACCCATAATCCCTATCCTGTCCAATCCAAGTCCAAACCAATGGTCATCTCTGTCGTGTTCACGCAGAACCTTTCAAAAAGGTTTTGCGCTGACACAGACCTGAACATTTTAGAGGTTCACACCATCCCTAGAATTAACCATCTCATCGAAGAGTCCAAGCACGATCACTGAAGACTAATGCGAAGGCTTAGAGGCGTAAAGGATACCAAGTAGCCTACATTTCCACTCAGATCGTTTTACACGCGTGAGGAATGAGGATATAGCAGTACCTCAATAGTTCTACTGGTAGGGGCAGCCACCTGCAGATAAATTACATTTTCAACAAACCGGTCTAATAACCTCAGTGGCCGGGAAATTTGGCAACTAATATCATTAGATCAACTTTACTTTTCAATTCTCAAAATTGTCGCCGGTAAAATTGGGTTGCGCTTCGAGCCTACATTTTACCGGCAGCGGCGACACGCTGCCTAACAATCGCAAGGATGATGGAAATTGTTTGTTATTGAAATTTGTAAGCATGAACATTAATTCTGAAGGAGTTTATTTATCGGTAGTGATTTGGAAAACGATGAGGATTTGAAAATATCTTCTTCTGTATACAATTAAATAGTATATTCATATTGAAATGAACCCGAATATTTTCGGCTGATACTCGTCAGGGGTAATCGTCAGCAATTAGTAGAGAATTGGAAAGAACATTGTATATCAACAATCGTATCACAAAATATGACGTCACCAGCATGAAAGAGAGAGCGTTCAATGTACTATTTTTAGGTGGTACACGAACTCCTTTTGTTGACAGAGTTTTGGTTGGTGTATTTTGATAAAAGTTGATTCCAAGGCACACAAATGGAATTGTGAATTGTGTGAATAATTATCGAGACGACCGATTTCGAATCGTAGGGCGAGGCCGTTCACAATTCCATTTGTGTGCCTTGGAATCAACTTTTATCAAAATACACCAACCAAAACTCTGTCAACAAAAGGAGTTCGTGTACCTCCTAAAAATAGTACATTGGACGCTCTCTCTTTCATGCTGGTGACGTCATATTTTGTGATACGATTGTTGATATACAATATTTGAAGACCTTCTTGGAGGTACGATTGTTGATACGATTGTTGAAATACAATGTTCTTTCCAATTCTCTACTAGTTGCTGACGATTACCCCTGACGAGTGTCAGCCGAAAATATTCGGGTTCATTTCAATATGAATATACTATTTAATTGTATATTTGAAGTTCTGTACCTCCAAGAAGCTTCTCTGAATTATATTGTATTTGCATTGGTCCCATGAGCGTCGTATTCCCGTGCTCAAAATAATTCGTATGTGACTTTCGTGTTAGTCTTTTCAATTGGCGTTCGAAATTGGACGGCGTGTTATTGTGCAGCCTGTGCTTGCGAATTTCAATTCATTGCTGCGCAATGCGCATGATAGTTACTCAACGGGGCTTTGCAAAAGTTGATCGTGAAATGCTGCGACTATGAAGTGTATAGGGCGTTGAATTACATCAGCTTCTCAGCAGCAAAATTCTGAGTTTATTCGATTCGTTTGGACGGAAATCTTCTATTTTCCATTTAATTTGGCCGCCGCTGGGCAGACTGGTAATACCAATATCAAATTTTAACTAATTGGGTATTTGGCAGAAATCGGATTTCAATTGATAAGGTCATATACGCTCATATAGTTTTTGCTTCAGTCACACTTGAATAATAGTATTTTAATTATGACTGTATGTCTGGATGGTAAATGAGTGCATTGCCGGTAGTAGGACGCCATATTCGTAATTTAGCGAATTAGGCATACACCAGGTGTGACCAACCTGTGGCCGTAGAATGAAATTTGAACGGCTGTCAACACGTAATTCAATTAGTATGTTTTCGCGGCCATCGCCATACAAGTTGAATTTACGAATTGACTCCCGATTTTAATAAATCTTTGAAATTTTCGTCGTGTTGGGCACGATTCAATGCGACTTAATTTTTCAATTTTAATATAGCAGTGCCCTTTGCAATCTGAGCCCAACAGTGCAGATGCGAACGGTGGCGAGATAGCGTAGGTAGTGAGTGGTACGTTGCACATCTACATGGCTTGCGGATGATGACGCCATAACAGTATGAAAGACACTGAAAGTTCAAAGTTCAAGTCGTGCGAAAAAGTTGACTCGAGTCCGAGGCGAGTCGTCCCAACACTGGCAAGTTATACATCACATTAAAAGATAATTTGGTAATTCGTCGACCACGCCAATTTCAAAAGTTTCTTGGAGGTACAAAACTTCAATATACAATTGAATAGTATTTTCATATTGAAATGAACCCGATAATTTTCGGCTGTTACTCGTTAGAGGTAATCGTCAGCAACTAGTAGAGAATTGGAAAGAACGTTGTATATCAACAATCGTATCTCGCCTAGTTCCTTGCACTTTGTGACAATGCTCTGGGCAGGCCACGACTTCCGAAATATATGGAATTTCCACTTACGTAGACCTACGTATGCTGGGATGCGACGAATCGGGGTTTCAAAGATTCCCAGGGGCAAGTACTATCGAAATTATAAATATTGTTGACAATATAACTCCCAGTGACGAGGAGGGTATAATTTTAGCATTACGTAATCATTTCTCACTACTCTACAAGAGTCATTAGAATGGACTCACAGCCTGTCGTTATGGTGTGTATCTGATGCAGCTTACAAATATTCGGCATTCGATAGAAGTTGTAGATTACTACGATCAGAAGATGTGTAGCACATATTTTCGAACGTGAAGTGACCATATCTATTGGGCGGCTAGTAATAACGTCATAGAAATGTGCAGTCCTTAACGGGTACTAATCCGCACCGGGCGTGTCAATGACATGACTCAAACTTCATTGACGATAGGCTCGGGAGTTCGTGATAGTGGCTTCGAATATTATTACTATATGCCTATATGAAAGTACAAGCTACCACACGCTGACAAATCGGAAGTGGCAACGTAATCAGTGTCACGATGGAGTCATATAACGATATTCTTCCTACACGCGCAATCTATCTACACCCGTCCTTCGGGATACAAAATTACTTACTGGACAGAGCAGATAACATCAGCGTACTCGCGGTACTTATTGCGCAGAATATATAGCATGCGTGATAGTGTTTCTGTCTTCTTCTGTCTTGTAATACTGGGAAATTGTTCGCATTGCGATTAGTTTGGTCCGGCGATATACTATGGATTAATTTAGTATATAACATACAGAAATGCGTACTATTGATTGTTAGAATGACCTGTACTTTCTCGCTGATGGTGAATTTTTGCCAAAAGCAACTAACCTGCATATCAAGGACCTTATAGGTAAGGCTGGGCACAACGATTCGAGTACTCGAATCTGAATCGAGTATTAATTTTAGTGATTCGAGTCGAGTAGTAAAATAAGACATTTTCGAGTACTAAAATTATACGCTCCATGCTATACTAACAGTTAATGTATCAAAAAAAAATTAGTTTCGATAGTTCTTTCCAATATGTTAGCTCGCAAAACCTAATTGGTGGTATCATAGCATAGTAAACATCTATTACACAGCTACAAATGACCTTTGAGGTGTACAACGGGGAATATATTATTTGATTTAGCGTAATATTGTTATGACTTCATAATGAGATATACTCGAATACTCGATTCGACTCGAAGCAAAATGCTCGATTAAGAATCGAATCACTCAGGTACTCGATTTTGCCCCGACCTACTCATAGGCCATATGTTTACTCAGGACTTGGAGAACATAAACATTTTGTGGTGGTAATACCGCCTCGCGAATCATTTCATATAGTGCATTTGTTTTAGATTTAAGTTCTATAGGAAACTCCGATTCGAAAATAACGACAACAACTCTGTTTCAGTCGATCTAGGATGGAGATATTTAAATAGGTTTAATATTATCGACTAATATTTTAGTCGGCATTTCAGTGTTTCTAAAAGCGGCGTGTAATATTAGGATGGGTCAATATTGTCCAGTCTTTGATTAATTATAATGAAAAGGGTACTTGAAATTTGTTTTTATGATTATTTTGTAATATCGCTGCGGTAAATATTATTGCACCAATATTGAGAGATTGTGTAGTCAACAGCGAAACAGATTGTTGAGAAATAGTAGACCAATCAAATTAATCACGTATTTCCAATACCGGTCTTTATGTGTTGGTAATCACAAGTAGAGCTGTGCGAAATAGTATATATCTTGGAGATTCGAATCCGTGTCGAGTAATATGCATCGGGTTCAGTTGAGCATTCGAGTCCCACTTACGATGACGTCATAACAGCAATGTTGATATTGGAAAAGTTGAAAGATATGTCTTGTTGAGGCTTGCCGGCGCTAACGATAGAAATTAATTATTGCAATTATACAATTCGTTAGCCGAAAACGATCGACACTCTTTATTACAGTTGATGCTCGATTCGGATCCCAGTAGCCTACTCTTACCATTGTGCCCGACCCTACAGTATAGGGTGCAGGCAGTAAAAGTCATCAACTCCGCAAATATTGCTGTAGATCTCTGTGGGATCCCCTTACTAAGTTCGCACTTTCTAGACGAGTATGTAACATGTTGTTGACATTTTGGACTCAAAGAAATGGCAGAGCAATAGAAATAATCAGTTATAGCGGTGAAATACTGGTGGCATGGACTTGCTGTTTGGAGCCTTTGCTGTCATATGCCTGATTTCAAATGCCACTTGCGCAGTTCTCAACTGTGGCGCAGGTTGCCGTGCATTGGCATCTTTACCCAGTGGGACTGTTGAAGACGGCGTCAAAGGCACAACTCACACTACCACACAAGCACCGATAACGAATTCGGAACTGTTTATGGAAGACTTATATCCCACATCCGCAGACATGATTTACGATGAAGATGATACAACGATACCCGAATTGAGATCGACCACAGTTACAACTAGTTGGCTTACCACACCCAAGCCAACCACCAAGACCAGAACCTCATCCACAGATTTGACCAAGACCACGACCAATAGTCGAAGTACGTATAAAACATACCCTCTACCAGTGTTGGGATCAACTCACTACCTTCGAGTCACGAGTCATTTCGAGTCATTCCACATTTTGACTCGAGTCAAGTCAAGTCAATCGATTTTAGAAGGTGACTCGAGTCAAGTCAAGTCACTCGATTTTTGGAGGTGACTCGAGTCAAGTCGAGTCAAGTCAAGTCAAGTCACGAGTCAAGTCACAATTCAAGTCAAACTGCCTTTTCGAAGTATGAGGTATGATTACGTCATTGCATTTTGCTAGCTGTCTGAAATACCGATTGCGTCGTCATCGATTTTGAACAGATGAACGAATATAGGGTTGAATATACACGCAAGAAGGCATTGTATCGCTCATATATACGTAAAACTGCTAATTGCATAGCCTCAGTTTATAGTTACCAGCCGAAATAGAAAATATATAGAAACGAATAGATAAGATGCAATACAATGCCCATTTACAAATTGATATGATACAATTCAAGCCTGCTCCAATGACTGAGGACCAGAGGTGGTCAAAGTAGTCACCGTCGTTACTCAAGTAGAAGTAGAAGTAACGGCGGAATTTCTACTCAAGTAGAAGTAGGAGTGGTGGTTCACAAGTAAGTAAGTAAGTAGGTATTCTACGCTTATTTTTGCCTACAAAACTGAAAACTGTCAAGTAGAAGTAGAAGTAGTCTGAAATCATAACTAGTTAAAAAGTAGTGTGAGTAGGAAAAATCTACTTCAAGTACTTCAAAAAGTAGAAGTACTTCGTTACTGACCACCTCTGCTGAGGACTATATAACCTATATTCGAATTCAATGAATAAAACAAGAGGCTTGGTTAAGGTAAGAACAGAGAACAAAAATAGACATTTTGCTATTAAATTACTTTACTATACTAGTTTACGACAACGTAAGCTGAAAGCTTCGATAACTTCGTTCTTGGTCAAATTATTTGTGAGATAACAATGGAGGCTCAGTAAAACGCACGATCATTGAATGATTGGTCGCTCTCACGGGTTTCACCAGCGTTTCGCGAACAATCCGAAGATATGCAAGATACAGTGATTTTTATCAACACCGATTACTTGATGACTTGAAATTGACTTGTGAATTTTGCTCCGAGTCACGAGTCAATCCACATTTCTGGATCGACAAGTCAAGTCAAGTCAAGTCATTTTAGCAAAGTGACTCGAGTCAAGTCAAGTCATACGAAAATGGTGACTCGAGTCTGACTCGAGTCAAGTCATGACTCGAGTCATCCCAACACTGCCCTCTACTAGAAAATATTCCCTACCGGATTTTGCAGGGGCGCGAAAATTAAAGAGGCAACTTGGCAGTTTCTCGTCATTCAGATGTAAAATTTGTGTTCTGTTGCAGCCGTGCCCACATGAGTGCAGTTTTATAGGCTTTTACAAACTGAAATCCCAGCATACATTTGCAATAGCAATTAAAGAATTCATTCAGCAATAGTAGCATTTAAATAGAAGAGTAATTGGAAACTAATGACCAGGAAAACAATGATAAACTGATACATACTATGACCTGATTAAGTGATAGCCCTGGCCTATCATCTTGCATCTCATTTCTTCAAGGCAGTCCAGTCTCGGTCGGCACAACCAGAAACGTGATGGAGACCTGTGTTCCACCTTGTCCACAGGCCTTTTCTGTATGCTTGAAATCTGCCAAGGGATATTATTGCGGCTGCCAAGCAGGATACCTTCGAAATTGCGACATCGATTGGATTTCAATGTGGAAGTAAGTAACTAATTGTTGGAGGGGTCGGGTTTATAAAATAGTTATCTGGTTAGGCCAGATACAGGCAACATTTTTATCTTAGGCTAGGCCACTCATCAATTTACAAGGACAAACATCCATCGATTTCGTCTCATTGCTACTGATGCGACTTATGTATATGGCAGACGTGGACAAAGGAACTTTTAAGATTAAAATTAGAATTACTGCTATACAGATTTTTTTTCAAATTAGATTGTAATAAGAATTAGCTAGACAGATTTTTCCAATTTAGACTAGGATTGCAAATCCTGAATTCGCGTTACCTTGGCAATTGAAGCAAGTTCAGTTCACATCGAATTAGAATTCACTCCCCTAATCGCGAGAATCGCAAATGCCTGTGCACTATGCAGCACTAAACAATTCTCCTGTAGCATTTTCAAGGAAACTAGACATTAGATTATAAATCAGAGCAAACGAACATTATTAAATTAAATTAGAATTAGATTGCCGGCATTTCTCTCTAATTAGTGTAATTTCATCAACTAGAATTACCTAATTTTCCAAGTCTGATGTATAATGTTTCTGTTCGTGAGCTACACATTTATGATATCACAGTCTTTAGATATAATCCTTAACTATCTGAGCACTATCTTATCCATACTGCTAGATATGAAGAGTACAATCTATTCATAAAGCTACCATTTACAATACCATACTTTTAGAGCCTTTGCTGTTAAAGCAAAAGTTTAGATTACCCTACTATGAAGAGTACGCAAACACCAGCTCTCCAGAGTTCCGAGGGCTCTCCGAGAACATAACTAAGATCCTCAGAAGCGCTTTCGGAGAAATGTCTACCACGGTCAATGTCAAAAAGATCACCAAGGGTTCGGTTGTGGTCTGGTACGAAACTGCTACTGCGAACGGCAGAGAACTTTCTAAGAAAGATATTCTAAGCTATCACGCAGCGGCTCTCACAGACCACAATTATGGGCTTGGAAATATATCCATCGAAGCACCAGAAATTGGTAAGGACGTCTGCGGCACTGAAATACAATCATCCAATTGGGACTGGGGTAACTCTATGTCTGTAAAGCAAGAGATTTCTATATTATTCTGCTATTCATTATCCAAACTATATGCTGTTGCCACAATTCCGAATAGTCAGTTCGCCTCTGATGCTAAATCTAAATGGTGCCATGCGCATTCCGTCGATCAAGTAATCATGGACGATTTAGTTGGAAACCAGCGGCTGGATGAGTCTGGGTTTGAAACAAGTGCCGATATGGAATGATAACATATTGATGGAACCAGCGCGGCTAATGAAATCAGAATTATGTTTTTGCATTATTTTACATTCATGCACCGCTTTATTTGAGTATATGTTAAATATTCAGTGACAGCTCCTGACACCTGCTTGCCTGATAAGATAAGGTCCCATGCAACTGACGTATCAAGTTGGACTTTCGGTGAAAGCGAACCGGGGGATTGGGCTCGTTCAAAAGAAAACTGCGAGGACGAGGGTAATTATACATATAGCATCTCACGACCCACACTTCAAGCTTACAGAATCTCCTCAAGTCAGCAACATGTACTACCCGTCATTCCCGCCTGTTATAGTATTAGACACCACTTCATTTAAAAGTCAGCCAGTACCATCACTTACACTGAGCAATGGTTTACTAGTTTCGAATTCTTTACTAGTTGCTGACGATTACCTCTGATGAGTTTCAACCGAAAATATTCGGGCTCATTTCAATTTGAATATACTATGCAATTTAGTTCTTTGACGATCAGCTAAATATTACTATTTTTCTGGGTAGTTCTAGTTCTAGCTGTAGCTGTGGATTTTGAAAAGTAGATATAGCTATAGTTCTAGTTGTGTTTA
Source organism: Botryllus schlosseri (assembly GCF_051294905.1). NCBI lineage: Eukaryota > Metazoa > Chordata > Ascidiacea > Stolidobranchia > Styelidae > Botryllus > Botryllus schlosseri. The sequence goes on from NC_137245.1 coordinate 4,651,753, forward strand.
AATAAAATTGTTACCGAACAACTACAAAACTAATCTCAGAAAGCTCAGAGTCACGACTACTAAGAGCCAGGAGCTGGGTTTTATGGGGGTCGAAACCACTCCCATTTCAAACTCGAAACGCGGTCCTTTTAAAATACAGATTCCATCTCCAACATTTCTTATCACATTTGCAGTTCAGTAAGTATTGCCACAGTGCTGCCAAGTGCCAATTAGCGACAATCGACAAATGCTTCGGGATTGAATCCAGTTCGTTGTGGATATTGAAAGCTCGTTAGTTTTAGTTCCAGCTGTCAGTTCTTAAAATTGAGTAGTTCGAGTTCGAGTTCTAGTTGCACATTTTGAAAATCCAGTGGTTTGTACTAGTCTGACATGTGAGTCGATTGTTGCTGAAGAGTTTTGTTCTTCGAGATCAGTGAAACCATCCCATTTCAATAACAGATCACACTGCAACCATTCGATGCATTAACGGAAGTAATGGCGCTCGTTATGATCGGAGTTCTCTTCAAGAAAATAATTGTTTGGTTACATGGGAATCGGTATCGAAATACGTGAGTCGTATAACACAGAGTGTCATTTTCAGCAATAAGCATACTGTTAAAATTCAGCCGAAGGGGACATGCTTTCTCTCTAGTATACAAATTTTTGTAGCGTATTGAGCTGATAAAATTGCTAATAAACCGAACCGAGCTACAATTGTAGTTATCCCTCAAGCTTACCGGACCATGACACATCGATCTCGCCTTCCGACATATGCTGCCTTTTTGTCACTTGCCTTTAATATTAACTTCTTTACTTTTTATTCAGTGTGCATGTCTCCTCCTTTTTGACATTGCCTAGGCCAGGTGGGTGTCTGATTTCGAAGACTACTCGAAATCGTTTTGAAACCTACCAATATTTCATTGTATCGCAGGTCGCAGTCTTGTGGTGTATTGAAATGATGAAATTTTTAGTCAATTCAATTCAACTTATTGCTAACAATTTCATCATTTCGATACACCACAAGACTGCGATACAATGAAAGATGGTGGTGGTTGAATCGCACTCACCTTATAGAAATAGAACACGCCAGGGTTGTAACGAAGTCACAAGTCGATCTCACTTTTATAGTTATGACTCGAGTCAAGTCGAGTCATTTTTAAATCACCACCGAGTCAGTCCGAGTCCAAGTCATCGAGCAGAGGGTCGACTCCGAGTCATGGTCCAAGTCATGGTGTTGGCAACTCAGTTTAATCCACTTTTTATAACTCTATTTGGTTATTATTATTATTATTATTATGTATAAAAACATTTAGTGGTGCTTTTCGCATCGAAGGCTTTTTGCACCACGGCGATTTAGACATTTTGATCCAAATGATAACATGAAATGTCATGAAAATACAAGATGAGTACGTAGCTAAATGCGACGCTTTGACTCTCGTATGAAGTCCAGTAGATCGGCAATAATGTTGCTGTCCGTTAAAAGGTTATATAGCTGGAAAGGTACGTTCTTTGTCTGCGCGATACGTTGTAGCTTTCTTCTTATCTCAGTCAGATGTGAGCAGGTCATAATATAATGTTCGACTGTTTCTAATTCGTCGCAATGCTCGCACAATGGTGATTCCGAGCAGCCAATGTGGTGGAGCTGTGCATTGAGTCCGCAGTGACCGGTGCGTAGTCGAAACAACGTAGCTTCGCTGCGTCTTGGTGGGACTGATGGTAATTTCACCTCCAGATTTGGTCGGAAGATTTTGTAATGGCTTCCTGTTTCTGAATCGAGATATTCCCGGTTCCAAATAGCTTTGCATTTATGTAGAGCGATTTTCTTTGCATCGTCTATAGGGATGTCATGAATTGTGATGGCACGGTGTGACGATGTCGCCTCCTTGGCCAGACGATCGGCTACTTCATTGCCAGGAATTCCAGCGTGGCCCGGAATCCATATGAGCGTGATTGATTTTCCTTCACTCGTCAGCCTGTTGAGAACATTAACGATTTGAGTAACGATAAAAGGCCCATCTGTTCGATAATTAGCTATACACTCCAGCGCACTAAGGCAATCGCTGAGAACAACAGCTCGGCTAACGTTATTCGTTTCGATCCAATGAAGAGCGGATAATATGGCATATGATTCTACTGAGAATGACGACAGAGCTCCTTGGCATTTGTGGGATATTGTTATATTCCGATCTTTTACGAATATCGCATAACCAGTGGCATCTGGGGTCTTCGATCCGTCTGTGAAAACATGTAAATGGTTTGGGTATGAGCCCATTAATTCAGTATAGGCTACGTCCACACTGTATCGGAATGAGTGACGATTGATAATTCGTGATAATGACAAATCAACCTGTAAATCACCGATTGTCCAAGGCGCTGCTCGAACGAGTTCCTTGCCGCGAATACACTGGTCGTCGAGTGGGTTCGATCTTGTTAAGAAGTTGAACGTACAATATCTGTTTCTCAATAGGCAGTATGTGTCTTCCCACGATGTCTGGAGTAACTCAGAGTTTGCGTGGTTCGACTTAGTTAAAGTTTCATATCGGTATTTCAAACAAAGAAACATGTGTCTTATGTGTATTGGCATCTCGTTGCACGACGCTTCTATCGAACATATCGGAGTGCTTTTCATCGCACCACAGCACACCCGTAATGCCTTATTAGTGATTACCGTGATTTTCTTCAGGTACGTCACAGGCGCGAAGAAATACGCCTCCATTCCATAATCGATCACGGATTTTACTAGAGTTCTGTATAAAGTTAGAAGTACATGTTTCGAAGCCCCCCATTTCGTTCCAGACATCAGTTTCAGAAAATTTATCCGTTTTTCGCACTTTTGAGCTATGTAATCAATATGATACTTATAGTTTAGTCTTTTGTCAAATATTATTCCAAGGTATTTGTAAGTATCCGCAAAAGTGACCACGTGATCTCCCATACGTAGATTGGGGAGAATTACTTTCCGTTTCCGGGTGAAAAGCATTGCGACAGTTTTTTGACTTGCGATTTCAAATCCCCATTTCCTACACCATTGGTGTACTGATTCTAGAGATATCTGTATCTCAGAAGCGATAGCTTCAATGTTCAGGTCACTTTGCCATAATGCAATGTCGTCGGCGTATAATCGGCAGTGTGAAGTCACAGTGGCGGGGAGGTCGTTAATCATTACCGCGAAGAGTAAAGGACTGAGGACGCTTCCCTGGGCGATTCCGTTTTCCGTAATAAACGTTTCTGATAGTGTAGTACCGAGCCGTACTTGAAACGACCTGTCAGTGAGAAACTGGTTCAACCAATTCAAGATCTTACCTCGGACTCCCAATAGAAATAGTTTGTGAATAACTGCTTGTCGCCAAACCGTGTCGTAGGCTTTCTTAATGTCGATGAACACTGCGATCGTGGAACGTCCGTTGTGAATTGCTTTGTAGACTTCATCATGCAGAGCGATTACATGATCGAGACACCTCCGACCACGTCGAAATCCACATTGAGAGGTATGAAGTAAATCGTTGGTTTCCAAAAACCAAGATAGACGATGAGCGATCATAGATTCCATGACTTTACTGAAATGACTCGTTAGGGCGATTGGGCGGTATGAATTTGTAAGGGATGGGTCTTTATTTCCCTTCAATATAGGAACAACTGTGGATTGTTTCCAAGTCCGAGGGACTTGTCCAGAGTTCCAAGACTGGTTTATAATGTCTAACATGCTTGTCAAGCCAGAAGTTGGCAAGTGCTTAAACATAGTATAGTTTATCATATCATTGCCAGGAGAAGAGCTTTTTTTGGATTTGATGGCTTTAGTTAACTCATTTATCGTGAAGGGACAGTCAAATTGGTGGTTGCTATATCGTCATTGATTAAATGTCTAATGGTTAGCTGTTGTCTCCTTAGTCTGAGTTCCTCTGAAAGTTGAGAGTTACTACTAACGCTTTCGAAAGCTTGGGCTATTGCATCTGCTTTTTCCTTCTCTGACTTTACAGTACTTGTACCCACTTGTATATTAGGGATTTCGCCAGTTGTTCGTTTTCCAGATATGGATCGTGCAATATTCCAGACCTGCCGGAGGTTCGCCTTATTGCCCAGTGATTCGCAGAACGTTATCCATGATGACTTTTTTGCTTCCAGTATTGTTCTCCGACAGAGTGAGCGAAGACGTTTGAACTCAATAATATGTTTGACGCCGAAAGTACGTTTCATCTTGAGGAAAGCAGCTTTCTTCCTTCTGACGGCCCGATCGCATTCTTCATTCCACCAGGGAACTGGGTTCTTTTTATGATTACGTTTCATTGGGATAGATATACTAGCCGCCTGGAATATTTTCTGTGTGAAGTTATCACAAGCCTCATTAATGTTCGCGGAATTATACTGTATCGGGTAGGACATTTCAGCATTTCGCGTGAATGTCTCCCAATCTGCTTTGTTCATATTCCATCTAGGTCAGTGGTTCCCAACGTGGGCGATATCGCCCCCCGGGGGGCGGGCGAAAATGACGAAGGGGGCGACAGGGGGGCGAAAATGGACAAAGGGGGCGACGGGGGGCGAAAATAGCGAAGGGGGCGATAGGGGGGCGATGACGCGTAAAAACGGCTGACCTTTTTTTTTTTTTGTTTTTTTTTTAGTCATCCACCTAGCAATGCGAAGCGAAAAAACGTTATTTTCAGCTCTGAGCGGAGAAAGATGACCTTTTTTTTTATTTTTTTTTTTTTTTTAGTCAACCCGCCGGTGATTACAGTCTGTATGCCCAATTATCGGTGCACAAAATTTGGGGGGCGATGATCGGTGTTGACCTTGAAAAGGGGGCGATGGGTCGTAAAAGGTTGGGAGCCACTGATCTAGGTGGACGTTGTCCAGAATTAACGATCCGCATTGAGTAGGATATGTGAATAACGGCGTGGTCACTGTCGATCAGGTCGTTCGTAACGCTGACAGTGCACCTGTTCGCGATGTCAGTCGAAGCAATCGAGAGATCAATCAGTGACCATCTTCGTATTGCGTTTGTTGCGATGTTAATATGGGTGGGGTTTGTTACGTTCAAGGCAATTAAAGGGTTATTGTCCATAATTTCATGAAGTATGCGCCCTCGTCTGTTGGTGGAGTCAGATCCCCAGGACCAATGGTGGGCATTAAAATCTCCGAATATAAGGGATTTATTGGTGAGCTTCGGCAAAAATTCAAATGAGCTATGACTTACTGTGTAATCCGGATGGCAGTACACATTGCAAATAGTGATGCCGTTTATTTCTACACACAGTGTTTCAACTCCTCGTGGGCTGGCAATTCTAACTTGGCGGAAGTTTAAGTTGTTGCATATGATAGTTGCTAGGCCTCCACTGCGAACAGTGTTGTCGCACCGTACTATATTATATCCATGGAACCTTGGTTCGTAGTCAGCTATCAAATGTGTTTCCTGTAACAGTATTACGTGTGGTCGCTCTGGTAACTGGGATAGGTATCTTTTGAACTCGTGTAGCTTCCTATAAATGCCCCGGCAGTTCGACTGTATAATTTTGAGTCCGTTTTCATTGAATGCGCTGATTTTCGTACGATGAGATGAGTCCTTTCAGCGCCTCGCTATCCAGGGGAAGGCTATGCCATTTTTGTGTTGCAAGTGAGACAAGGTTCGATACGTCTACCTCTTCGTTGGCGCGGCATGCTGCTATGGTCAGTGCAATTATTTCGGTCAGATACGCAAAGAATATTAGTGGATGGGTGGATGAGATCAAGGACAAGATGGAGGATGCTCCATTGTCTTCGGGCTGTGTGTCGTAGGGCGGGACGGAACGTGTGTCTTGTAGTTGGATGTTGCAGTCGTTAGGAACTGGGTATGTTGGTGGCTTGGGGCGGTGGGTGCATGTGGACATGGATGGTGACTTCTCCCTGTTTGCAGGTGACTCAGCACTTTCGGGGTATATCCTAGTTTGATTAGTTGCCTGGATGTTTTCAGAGAGGGACAACACTTGGCTGTACGTTGGTCGTCTGGGAGTAGGTACGTTCGGCGCAGAAGCTGTTACCTTCGCTTTTGCGGTAGGGTAGTCTAGATTCTGTTGCTCCCGAATTCTTTGGATCTCAAACTCTCTTTTAAATATGGGACATCCTGTATATGCAGAGCTATGGTTCCCACTACAAGTGATACATTTCTTATCGCAGTTACAGTCTTTATAATCGTGGTCACGACTTCCGCATCTCGAACAGGTTGTTTTGCCTCCACAGTACTTTTTTGTATGACCAAATCGATTACAGTTATGGCATCGCAACGGTGGTGGGTTGAAGAGTTTCGTTCTAAAGCGCAGGTAGCCAATGGTTACGAAACTAGGCGGGTCTGGTAGACTAAAGCAAATTAGCACGCTCATGGTATCTTCGAGTCCATATCAGTTCTTCTCTTCAAACGTTTCGCGAATGTTACTCCATAGCTGCTCAAAAACTCTACTATTTCATATTCGGAAAGGTCAGAGGGTACTCCGTTAATAACTGCCCTGGATGCGTGCTTCCTATTCTTATAACGTGACGTTGTTACTGGTATCGGGGATTTGGGATGAGTTAACACGTCTATATCAAGCAATGTTTTCACCTGTTGTTCATTGAAGCAGTTGATCAGCAAATCCCCCGACGGAAGAGGCCGAATCCCTTCGTAGTTTCCAATTGCTGAGTATATAGCTTCATGCACTATATAGTTGGGTGCCAGTGAGACATCTTCCTTTTCGAACAATTCAGGATAACTTTCAAGTCGCGTTGTTCGTCTGCGGGTGTTTGAGAATTAGCTGTAGACTGTAGACTGGATCCACAATCTTCTTCAATAAGTCTCGTCTTCGCCGGTGGTGACTTAGTTCCTGATTCATCGTCTTTAGTCGGTGCTTTACGTTTCGCTGTGTTAGCAATCGCTTCCATGCGTTCGACATCCTCACTTTCCTCCATTACGCGTGATGCTGTCGTTGATTACAACTAATGATCGCGGAAGATTGCTAGATACGTCCGCACTCCACGGCGGTCAGAGCGAACTGAGAACTCTATTTGGTGATGTCGAATGGTTCGCATTTATAATATACTAATTTTCTAACTAACTTTTAGCAGTTTCTACTATCATTTTCAAGTACCAGTACCAATGACGAAATGACGAAATACCAATAGGTTGGTTACTGTACTATTCTTCGACATTTCAGTGAAATGTCGGTCTTGGCCCTCTAAGTCGCGAGTCATATCACTTGGTTTCAGTCATGCGCAATGACTCGAGTCCACGTCGAGTCAATACACAGATTGACTAGATTCGAGTCTTGTCATTTCCGTATTTTGGGAAAATGACTCGAGTCAATTCGAGTCATCAGGAAATCGTGACTTGAGTCGGACTCGAGTCATTACAACCCTGAAACACGCCACTATTTCAAGCTCTATCCCACATCCTACTACAGCTTGAAAACCATTTGCAGCGCAATCCACGTCTCACGTGTGGCTGGAAGAATATAGGTCCATGCGTATTGTCAATCAGAGTGGCCGAAATGCTGCAAAATGCGATTCCTTGGTTTTTACTGTCGCAATAATTGGCACGTGCAAAATAGCCTACAACGAAATGATAGTAAACATTAGGTCACAAAGTTACTAAATGATAGGCCGTCTTTAGCGACATCCCCTAACATTCAACATAAGTTAGGTTGTTAGCGTGAGATGTAAGTTATAATTTGGTACGGTACCCAATGAGATGTGCAGCTTAAGGCAGAGAGAAAGGTCCAAAAGTTATACTTAATGAAGAAACCACCATCCATACATATTATCTGTCATGATAGGAAAAGGGAGGCCAGCTTACAGAAGATTTGCTAACTGACTTCATGACTACTATGACAACCCTATCTTCCAAATATAAGGAATCGACTGCTGACGACCTGGATAAATTTATCGATCTTTATCATGACATTTCGCAAAACGTCGAGCAAAATGATATCAAGGTAAGCAAAGTCTATATTTGAAGAATTAATCACAAATAAATTGGAGACGCCCCCCAAATAAGAAAGTATAGACCAGAATTACAATCCATCACTATTTACTGCAGTGTATGCTTTATTATGGTAAAAAAGTTTGTTATAATTATTCTGCTAACATTGTGAAGCATTAGTATTCAAGATTTGAGCCTGTATTTGGTCATATAACCTGAGACCATCCGATACCATACACCCGCTTGTAATGGTTGCAGATTACCGTCTGCTTCTCATTGGTTATTTGGGAGATAATAGTTGTTATCAAGGAAGTTTCCTTTCAGGTTTCGGAATTAGCAATGTACAATATCATATGGGCAACGGATAATCTACGCAAGGCTCTGGACAGTACTGTGGGAGATCAACTTCAGAATGCTGAAAGCACAAAACTAATAAGATCCTTGAGAATCTTTGCGGACAACATCGAGCTTACACAGAACGTTTTAGATATCACGTCATGGTCCGTGAAATTTCTGGTGAGTAACCATACTGTGACCTAAAAGTAGAGGCGACACGGAACGGACACAACTCACTGCCCTTCTATCACTGTATGTCGCTCCTACGAGACAACAACAATGGTTGCGCTAAATCAGTGGTTCCCAACCTTTTTCCAACCACATACCATTTCGAGGTTTTAAGCAGTACTCGCGTACCACCTACATAAGTTACCGCGCCGAAGGCGGTCAAAAATGCTTCCAGCGTGTTGAGCTGCCGAAAGTAGCAAAACAGAAAATAAACTGCTCATTTTAAGGTGCAATATATGATTTCTGTACAGTGAATTCATTTGAAATTATTGTGGACAAGTAGGCTATATTAAAATGGAATTTGGTTAGGTAAGAATCCCAATGCTTTACGACTAGATCTCTTCGCCGTAGGCCGCCATTGGTGGTATTGGCCTTACCCACGACGACGACGGCTACAAAGAACTCAAAATCAACCCCACCTGAACTAACAACTCCCTTCGGTCGAAAAAAAAACAGAATCTACTCGCGTACCACCTGTTCGCGTGCCACAGGTTGGGAACCACTGTGCTATATGAACACAAGATTTGAGAAAACTAGGGTTACCATATTTTGAAACCCGAAAAAGGAGACACTTTTCGAATATTGTGGGAGCTCCAGCACCGGAAGAGAAAACCGGTGATTTTGAAACTTTTTCGACCAGTAGCACTATATTGACGAAAGAAAGATCATCACTAGAACGTTATTTTCCAAAAACAACCGCCGGATTTTGACCTAAAAAAAACTAATTTTGAAAAATTTTTTCACCTGACGTGAACAAAATAGGTGTTTTTGCACATAATTTTAAAATTGTACTACTTATCCTAATTTCCGGTTGGAACTGTCGGTCCTAACGAAGTAGTTTGACATGAAAAAAAAACTTTTTTCAATAAAAAACTGACAAATTTTGCATGAAAAAACTAGTATTTTAACGAAATGGTGGTATGAAGAATGGCCGAAGGAAGAATTCCAGTAGTTACATCACGTATTAAGGTAGAAATAATTAAAATTAGTTGTAGTACAACGTGAGATACTTCCCTACAGTCTCGGGTAGAAAGTGTCTGTCCTTACTAAGTAGCTTGACAAGAATGAAGAAGGAACGTTCAACAGCAGAAGTTGTTGGCTGAGCACACTGAAGTTGTGCGTTCACTGCTGGTGACACACCGTGTTGCTTCATTATGACAATGTTAGCTACATCACAATTTTTCATCATGCGCTTCTTGCGCTTCTTGATATAAGAACCATACAATGCCCAAGCAGTCTTGCTTCAGTTAAGACAGTGGTTCCCAACCTTTTTCATCTCGTGCCTCCCTTGGCCGAAATTTAAGCCAAAATTCCCCCCTTAGGATAAATCTGACCGATTATTAAAAAAGTTCATTTTTACCGCGCAAACACCTGTTGACGGAGATAATAAGACGGGCGGTATCGAGTGTTTGTTCCATAGCAGTGTTGTAATAACACTTTGTAGACCTTAAAAAACATTGGTCCTGGTCCCAATCAAACAACTTCTGGAAGGCTTGATTCAACAGAACCCCCCACACTTCCATTGGTGTTTTTGGCTTACCATGCACCAATCGCTTATATAACTGTAGTGAAAAATCAGTATGCATAAATTTACTGGTCTCGCGATTTTTTTTCTCAAGTTTGCGTATGCATTTGGCCAATAATATTGGTACTTTCATATATAGGAGGGCTGACCAGACTCGAGTCTGACTCGAGTCACCATTTTCTTATGACTCTACTTGACTCGAGTCATTTTCTCAAAATACGGAAACGACTCGACTCGAGACAATCTGGGTATTCACTCGAATTGGACTTGAGTCATTGTGCATGACTCGAACCAAGCCATATGACTATAGAGACTATAGAGACTAAAAGACGGCCAAGACCGACATTTCATTGTAATTTCGGAGAACAGTAAAGTTACCACCCTATTGGAATTTCGTCTATTGATCCTAATACTTGACAATGCAACAAGAAACTGCTCAAAGTGAGGAAAATTAGTTTATCATAAATCCAAATCATTCAATATCACCGAACAGTGTTGACAGGAGTGTGACTTGGACTCGGGCTCGAGTCACAATACTATGACTCGGACTCGACCCTCTGCTCGGTGACTTAGACTCGCACTTGACTCAATGGTGAATTGAAAATGACTCGACTTGACTTGAGTCAAAACTATGAAAGTGAGATTGACTTGTGACTCGGAGCTCCGTGATTTGGTTACAGTCCTGATATATAGCATAAACGTGATCAGATTCCCTGCTGGAGCTCATTGAAATTTAGGACACCCATTACGTTTCGGCAACATTGCACCAAGTTTAACATGTCTTTTTTCGATCGGGTAGATGTTCACTAAAAATAAAGCAAGGCTAGCGATCTCCTTGACTTGAATCGATGATGTTGGAATATTTTGTCACTGTCTGAAAATTTGGACTTGAAAATATATGATAAATACTTTTACTAGAGGCCTTGTTGTGATAGATTCGGCACGACATTTGCTCGCTTAGGATATAATTGATTGAGAACCGTCACTTCAAGACTAGTATCCCTTTGAGATCAACCCTTGATACGAAATTTCCACGGAGCCAGATTGCTGTAAATCCCCCTTCATTCCAATGTCCGTATACAGGTTTTTATAATTCCAGCAATACAGTAATTCCAACTTACAAGTCAGCCTTGCACTAAGATTGGTTAATGAAAACATTCTGCATCGCCATCGAACCGCAGGCTCGAAAAGTCGACGGACGATCATCGGTTGATTTTACCGACGGGCCAACCAGCGTTACCAGAGGAAATGGGCGTAACATTACTGCTCGTGTGCCTCAGTCCGCGCTCGGGACACCGACTAACGCGTCGCAAAATGCCGTGTTCTTCCTGCATAAAGACACGACACTCTTTCCGAATAGTGATGAAGAGAATGCAGAGTTGAGTGAGGTAATTTAAATCGACGACGCTCATTCGTTCTTTTATTCATTTATTTCAAAAGAGCATCGCAAGTCATCGGTACAATATATATGATAAAGCAAAATTGGAACATCAGCACTCCGTACTCAGGCACGACCCTGTTGCAACATACTGCTATCTTTTACTATAAATAGTGTTTCATATTTCGATTGTTTCATTACAAATGTTGATAGAGAAAGTTCTTTTGAATTCTCACCTTGTTGCTGACGATTATAAACTAACCCCAACGGTTAGCAGCCGGAAGTATGCAGATTTAATTCAATATGAATATATTATTCTATTGCTAATACCTAATAGCTTCATATCTGTTCAGGTGCTCAGTATCCAGATTACAAACGCAACACTGCAAAACCTCCCAGACCCCATCAGGATGTCCTTTCCGTTTTCCAAGCAGATCTCCGTCACAAAAGAAGTGGTAGTATCTTTGGTAACATGAGACCTAATGATGACAACCTCGAGCTTCGTAGTTTTACCTACTGATTGACAACAGGCGAGTGTAAGTGGATGCAGTTTTACGTCCCAGCGGTGTACATTTCTCGACCTTGAAACTGAAAACTGGGATTATAGCGGCTGTGAAACTCAATACGGAGATACATCGGAATATGTCACGTGTAGTTGTAATCACGCTACCAATTTTGCTGTGTTAGTGGTAAGAAACTTTCATTATGACGATAACTTGGGCACGCTATACAACTAATCCTGCGAATATACCGGAAATTTGTATTCAGAAAACAAACAACGTCAAAAACAGTTACATCTTGGATATTGTGGGGCAGATTGGATGCACTTTGTCAATCGTTGGGTTGTTGTTGACGATTGTCACATACTTATATTTTAGGTAAGTCATTTTTATGTTATTGACGTTTGGTCAATCTCTTTCACATTTCTGTTGCTGGATGAGGCGAATTTACCTAATTAAATTGTTGTAGTCGAGCTAAAAATGTTCTGAGTCATAATATTATATCTGAAAAAGTGAATCATAAAGTAGTTTAGATCTAGTTTTGTCTAATATTCTTAAAACTGTGTGACGTGGACGTATAATTATTTCTTCACTGACCACCTCTGCTATTGATGTTACACGCATCGCTTCTCCCATTTGTCTGATTTTTTAGAATATATATATTTTCAGGTTCCTCCGAAAAAATAAGTTGAACCAAATACATTTACACCTGTGCGCCTCGTTGCTGGTGGGTTACATCACGTTTCTGACAGGAGTAGAGAGACCGCGCGCTTATGTTCCATGCCTCGTGGTTACTGCCGTCCTGCAATTATCATTCCTTTCTGCATGGGGATGGATGATCACGGAGTTTTACGTCATGTACAGGTTGGTATTATGTTATGTATGCGTGTGTGTGACGTACTATATCCAGGGTTGCAACTAAATCAACGGGTGCGAGTCACAAGCCAATTTCACTCGAATGGTGTTGATTTGAGTCAAGTCGGGTCAGTGGCTAGATATAGCGTAGTGGTAAAATACACGGCTGCAACACAAATGGGTTGAGGGTTCTAGTCCGGCCGAGCTCGATTTCCAGAATTCCTACCTAAGTATTGGTGAATATAGGCTACTACAGACATCAATTCACCACCGAGTCAAGTCCGAGTTCAAGTCGGGAAGCTGACGGTCGAGCCCGAGTCATATGTTGAGACTCGAGTCCGAGTCCAAGTCATTGTGATCATTGTTCAGTTTCGAGTTCAAGTCAGGTTCAACTCACTCTCAGGCTTTTTATTTTACATTTTTAGTAATATCCAAGGTCTCTCATTCCTAATGTACTAATTTTCTCTCTCTTAACATGTTTATTCAAACGGACAAAGACAGTTTATGTCCCTATTGTTCAAGTATCAGCCCTGATACACGAGGCTTGAATAGGTAATATAGAATGTCTTGATTCATAGGGCTTGCGGTCACGTCATGAGCAATGACTCGAGCACAAGTCGAGTCAAAAGGCTACACACACGGATTCAAGTCAGGTCGAGTAACTTTATATTTTGAAGAAAATGACTCTCGCGTCAAGTCAAGTCATCGAAAATTGCAACTCAAGTCAAGACAACCCTGGCTTGGTAGATGTACCATCAAATTCAATCCATGAGCGTTCGAAACTGTAATATATTACCGTGCGAGGGTATATATGTAATGCTCTGGATGATTTTGTTTCTTTCTATTCCATTTTAAGGAAATTCATCCGGGTGTTCGAAGACATCCACGGACGGTTTGTGTTTAAGGCGAGTATTTTGGTGTATGCCGTTTCACTGACGACCACTGCCATTACATTCGTGGTTGCTTTCACTGTCGGCGATACTGTCGATGGTTGGATCCTGTCCAAGGACAACGGTTCGTATATTCTATGCTTTATTTTTGGAACTTAATATTAGCAATAGTTCCAAATATAGCTGTGACTGTACGTATTACAAGTGTACGAGGACTCTACCTTGGTGGATCTTTGAACTGCCTAGTTTGGAGAGGAGCTTAAGTGTATATTAACATCCAATGCTTGACAAAATAATATACACCATACTATTATGAAAAGTCGTCAATCAATTAAATATGATGTGATCCACGAATTGCTCGAATGAAATACAGGGGTTGTCGGTAAAGAAGTCTCTTTACTTTTTCGAAGTACTCAAGTAGGTTTTTCTTTACTTACACAAGTACTTATGTCTGTAGACTACTTCCACTTCTCCGGAGCATAGTATTCAGGGTTTTTTTTCAGCAAAACTGTACAGTAGGTTACTAAAATACTTACTCGGTACTCAACTAAAAGTAGATGAAACGTCTTAAATCTATGTACTCAGTCGCAATTAGAAGTAGCGAACCCGGCGTAAGTAGAAAAACAAGTATTTTAGGCCTGTTTTCGGTAAGGCTGACAGAAGATGATGTCTTTTCCAGATCCCCTGTGCTGGAAATCATCGTACGCGGGCGACAGGCTCTGTTGGCTGCACTCCTATTCGTTGTATTTCGGGTTCCTGGTGCCTGTTGGTATTATGTTCGCCATCAATTTCGTTGGATTCATAGTGATCATGCACAAGATCAACCGCAAGAGGCCGAGCGTAAGATTCTATTCTATCGTACATACGTGGTCACGTGGATATTACACAGGTCAAATGAGATTCTCAAATCATGCGTCTCATTTATAGGCTGTATAACTTCTCATGTGAAATCTCCTGTGATAAGTAATTGTTATGGCATTTTCCATTTTCCATTTCCAAATTTGGAAATATAAAAATATTTTTTTGTTACGATATTAGCGTTCTGTACCTCTATAAGCCTATTTTCCTGCCATTGAGTATTCAATAATTGATCATGTGAGTTTATATCGCATTAAACCAAAACCCTATAGACTTAACACGAGCCGACAGTCTCAATCATCGAATGGTAACATGTGCACAAGCCCTGTCCAACATAGCAGCATACAGTATCAATTACTCAAGTGTTGAGCGCCATGGTAGTTGTTTAGTATTGATAGTGTTCCGACATCTATGGTCAGTTTACGCTAAACAGATTTTCTTATTATGATCCCTGAGATGTCAACCCGTAGCACAGCCCACTTTCGTTGAAGGCAGTGGTTCCCAACGTGGGCGATATCACCCCTGGGTGCGATTTTGCGGTCTAGGGGGGCAAAAATAGCGAAGGGCCGATGGCGCGTTAAAACGGCTATTTTGGAGTCAAATCGGTAAAATGACTTGTTTTTTAGTCAACTCACGAAAATTTAGCTGTAAAAGTGTAATTTCGAGATCGAGCAGAAGAATTGAGCTTTTTTAGTCAACCCGACGGTGATTACAGTTTGTATGCCCATTTTCGGTTCCCAATATTAGGGGGTCGATGATCGGCGTGGAGCTTGAAAAGGGGGCGATGAGTCGAAAACGGTTGGGAACCACTGGTTTAAGGCTTTTTATGTGGAACTGAATATCGATTAGGAACCTATATGAAACTGTAGCAATTATGAAGGGATTTGCGCTCTTAATATAACCATTGGTTTCACAGCAGTTTAACGTACCACCACTCTACTAATGTCACCTTCCAACGTCAGGGCCGTAAAGTGAAACAAACTTGTTACCTTGCTTATCTTCCCTCTTTGTGATTAATGATCTAAATCTAAATGCTCTTAAAATGCGACGCCAAAACGAGTTCCTTCGTATAGGAAACACGGAAACTCAATTAACCCGATAGTTCTGAGCATATATCACGCCAGACCATATTATCAGCGCGTTTATTGAGGTCATTGATCAATTTAACATTGATATGCCCAAATTGCGGGAAAACGCCGATGATGAATAAAGTTACCACGCAGTAAACATCCAATGTAAAATTGGCTGTGTTTGGCGTGCGGACGCTCTTTGCATTCTGTTATAAATATAATATAAATCATACGTTATCGTTTTAATTTGCAATTTCATTGTCTTGAAGGGTCACGCGTTGGGCAAAATCGACTTATTCGATTTCGTATTAAGCTTCGATTCGAGCATTTGGGTAACGCTCATTACGCCGTCATAACAGATTTGGAAAGTTTAAATATGTATATTCAAGCGGCCGGGAATAATACCATCCCAGTTACGCGTCACATTACAAGATAATTCGATATTGTTTTAACCCTACTTATTTCACTGCCCTTTGTGGTAATGTAGCGTATTTTTCACTGCCTCACAGAAATCTCGGTTCCACGAACTTGCGTTGTTTGCGCTACATGCGTTTATTACTGTGGTACAAGGTTATATATTTCCCGTTGATGATATAACTGTAACTGGAAAGTTTCGTGTATAATTTCAGTACCTCAAAAGAATAGCATCTCACTAGACTCAAATCATTACGATAAATAGGGGAGATGTGGTACCGATGGATCAAAAATTGGATAATGTTCGCTGGCCCCAAAATGTTCAGCCGAAAACAGCAGATCTTTTGCTGGCTCAGCACTTTGATACAAGCTCTACCTATCGCGCACATATACATGAATATCCGTCTTTTCAAAAAATATTTATGGACGTTTAAAATTTGTTGCTCGAACGTGTCATCGGTCCCCACCCGGTGGGTCCAATGGCACACGACCCGGGGACCTATGACACATATACCATAAAAAACTCAGATGTGACAACTTTTCTTGCTCAGTATTATAATCTAAGCTACAGCAAGCCAAAGAAGAATTTTCGGTCGCAACCGTCAAAAAATGGATTAAATATTGACTCAAATGTTATCATAAAATCACGTTCCGATTTAGGCTCGGACTTATAAATTTGAGGGTACATACATATTGCCCGAAAATCGACAGTGTGACTTCCAAAGACCTCGTTATAGCGATAAAACATCATATTCAATTATTACATAAATATTTTCTGTACGTAGTCATGTTTCATTTGTTTCATGATTAGAATGCTTGATTATTTTGCTTGATTTGGCTATTTTATCAACGGTCCCCACCCTACTAATTTCGTACATGAATCGAAAAAAATTCCACTCAAGGAAAGAACTGAAAAAAATAATAGGTTCCATTATATAGTCTGATACAAGCCCTATAGACTTCACAATAAAAATGATTGCTGGTTTGTTCGTGTTGAAGGTTACAAAGAAAAATGTATATGTCGATCTAAGTTTAGTTTACACCCCCCAAAACAAAAAAAAACATCTGTGAGAGACCCCATAGTTCGCGCACGTCGAATTTTTTTGTATGTGAGGAAAGATGTTGCCAGCGTGCAATTGTAGAAGAGTTCACGGAGTGTAATCATGGAATTATCATAGAGAATTTCCAAAGTATTTTCGGTCCCAGTGATCCATCGGTACCACATCTCCCCTACTGGATCCGCATTCGCAACCCAATATAGTCATACGAAATGTTCCCTCGAATTTTTGACCAGTGTGCGCTCACTCACCAAATCAACGCGCGAACCCTTGGACAACAGTGCATAACGAATAAAAAAAAAGGTCATCACTTCGGATTTTTTGTGCGCAGAGACCTTGTCAGCACTGCGCATTTGCGCACGTGCGCAGCTTAGAGGAAACATTGGTCATACGATATAATATTCTATCTATATTTTGGTTGGATGAAAATAAAGACTCTCTCTCTAATAGTCCTGTTTGCAATTATATGAACGGCGGGACAGTAAACAAGTTCGTAATAAGCTACACTTATCCTATTCACGCACTGCACAGTGTGGAAATGCTTATTTCTCTGTATCAGACTTGGACAAATAGATAATTCCAATTTTTTAACTAGTCTAATTGAAGCGAAATGTTGGCAATGTGATTTTAATCTAAGTTCTCAGATGTTCCCATGCTCCAATTTTAATTCCAATTAATATTCTCGTTTACTGAAAATGTTACAGGAAAACTGTATAGCGTGATTTGATCCGAGCTTGCTGTAAAGCCATTCTCAATTCTTATAAACCGTGGCTTGATATGAACATAACTTGTATTTCTTTCTGTTTCGAAACTGAATTCAATTTCAAGTTTTTGCGAATTCATTCATTCTAATTTAATTTGAAAGAGCTCAAACTTCCTTCGTTACCCAACTTTACCCATAGGACGGTCAATTTTTCGTAATAACACCCTCCAATATAATTCCAGCTTAGTCGCCAAGCCGGTAAAGACCCAGAGTTGAAGGATCAGCTAATCCGAGTGTTTCTGATATCGAGTTTACTCGGCGTGACTTGGATGTTCGCCGTGCCTCTCACGCTTTCAGAAGACGAAATCGTAAACGAAACGTTCAGCTGGCTATTTTCCATCGGAAACGCGTTCCAGGTAAACATAGAGTAGAGACTAGAGATATATGGATCATATGTTTTTAGGAATTCGTATCCAATCATGTGGGATAAAATTCCATTTTATATGCTAAAATTCGGATCAAAAACAATCCTGCCACGATTTGATCGCATCCATTGGTCCCTTAGTTCAGGGGCGGGCAACATACGGCCCGCGGGCCTAGTCCGGCCCGCGAACAGTTTCCGTCTTACATAATAATGTGACCCGTGGCCCAGTCTGCCGAGATTCCCCACTACTTGCTTACTAAGACAAATTTTAGTGACTGTATTTGATTAAATACGAGTAGTAATATAGATGTGCGGAATCCCCCCATTCGCGATTTATAAAGAACAAACAAACATTATCAATATAATAAACAGTGTAAGAATGAGCTCATTCTCATTTTTGCAGCAATACTTTTATGACCCTGTGTGCGGCAATAAAAAAGGGGGAATAATCAACGATAGAGAGAAAACGAACAAAGAATCTGGATTGACCTTTGTACTCAGACATGAGACTGGAGTACTTCTACTTGTACTTTTCCACTCGCCTCCTGATTATAATACATTGTAATTTTACTGTATTTTTCCACGATTCACAGCTGACTTCGGTCGTACACGACGGTGATCATAGTTGCCTGCCCTGACCTGTTGTTCCGTGGTCCAATTTCGTGGCTTGGGAACAATAACCCGTAAAACTGGTTGACTTGTTGTTCCGCGGTTGATTCATTTTCGTGTACGGTGGGTCATAGGAATAATTGCCGGTCGTGACGTCAGTATAGTTTTCTTCTGATCCATGAGATCCTGGTGCGTGTTTTAGGTGTCTATACGTTCGGCTGTGCATAGTGACGCATGTAGTCTGTTCCATACTGTCGTACTTGCTCTTGCTTTGTTGTCGACTTAAATAGTAAGGAGAAATGTTCTGGTTATAAATATGTGTGTCATTTTGAGTCATATCGAGAACCAGAATGTCGTGTATTAGAAATAGGTATTAGGCGCCCCCCGACATAGATTAACTTAAATAAAGTAACATTTAGAATATAATAAGTAATTAAATAGCTCATTCTCAATTTGACTCGCATCAACGTGTTAATTTCCGGTATTGTAGTAATTGGTGCAAGCAACAACTACTGTTCCACACCTTTACCGCTTTCTAGCGTCTTAGGACAGACAGTCCCAACCAAACAATGTGATGGGTTCTTTTACTGCTTCACGTCTGGTCAAGCGTAATCATGCCGGTGTCTGTAAATGATATATAATTTACCGCGGCATATTATTTTTGTATGCTGTACATGATATACAACTTGAATCGATCAGTTGTCGAACTCATGCTTTACCGGTATGTACGATCGATCGCGAGCTCACCACGCACTTGTCGTTCGAGAGCGACTCATTTCGCTATAGGCAATCAGTTGTGTTCGCGTGTATCGTAACATATCCTCAACACTTGTTATGCGAACACCGCCGAGCATATTTGCAGCATCATACTACGGATATATTGACTCGACAGAGCGTTACTATAGAAATTAAACATGGAATGGCAACGATCAATTTTGCAGCTTCGCCGGGACTGGAATGAAAAATTGTTTTGCGTAAGCGACCGTAGGATTTCTGGCAATCCAAAAGCTATCTTCCCGAGCGCAGAAATTATTGAATCTGGTCTCGATCGAAAGCTACTGTTGCACCGATTCCGAAAATATAAATTAAAATATTGATCGTGTGCTGATCCACCTAGAATATGTCCCCCAAGTCTGAAATATCGGCATTGTTTAGAACAATCGGGTAACCGCAACACAATAGCCATAACAATGACCCGTTGGGATCAGTGGGTTGACCTTATTTGGCTGAAACGCGCTCGGTGGTGCAATAATGGCAATGAATTGTGTCAGATCATACGTTATGCGATCTATAGCCTGAGGTGAGGTGTAAAGTAGAGTGGGAGATTTCAAAATCGGAATCCACTGCGACTATAGGGCTGCAAAATCAAAGTCCAAAAAATCCGACTGGCACGTAAAGTACTGGTTTCTCCATATATTAGGCTGGGTAAAATGTAACATAAATCCAACTCTCAAAGACACTGCTGTAAGGGGAGTGTCGTTGTACATTAATTTGCGTACAGCGAAACTTTGTATGCGGTGGTGCAATAATGAGGATGAATTGTGCCAGATCACATGATGCAATCTAGCCTTCTTTCGGTGAGGTGTAAAGATGAGCGGGGAGATTTCGAAATCTGACTCCACCCCGACTCGGGTTGCTAAATCAAAGTCCAAAAAATCCAGCTGGCTCGTAAAGTCCTGTTATTTCCACATGTTGTGAGGGTAAAATATAGCATAAATCCGACTCTCAAGTCCATTTGGCTGCATCCAGTCCGGCGATAGCTCGCTTCACCGTCGATCAGCTGACTGGCCTTATTTTTCTCGGTTTCGGTGCCAGGGCTGGATACGGTCAAGTGACCACCCAGGCACGATAGTTCTACTATCTTTACACGATATGGAGATGACGCTGCATATTCATTTGCGTACAGCGAAACCTTGTATCGAACCATTGTCGGAATTATGTTCAACTATACAGGTGTTATTAGTGCAATCAGGTTTAGCACCACAAGAAGTATATTAGTAAAGTCCTATCCACCACAAAACGATAATACCTATACCCTACCAACAAAACAGACAAACAGACTTGTCGCTTGAATACTTGTAATTTCATTGTGGTCAGATGTACGCAAATCAGCTGTGATCAATCGAGCGTGACACAATCGATGTCAGTCATCAACCCGCCTGTTTGACAAAACTCGCGTTTTCGGGTTGACAGCAACACAATGCGATCCATTTGATGTCCCCGTCGACCCTCCTATTTAATAGAGTTACCATACGGCCTCATTCAAGGGAGCATATGTCCTCCTTTTCCCAGATATGTCACCCCTTCGCCCAAATGTACTCTCTTTCAGTCAGTTTGTCCTCCTTGTTAGCTTAACATACCCAAAAAACACCACGAGTAACGTAAAATGAGGGCCTAGATTACAAAAGTCGGGTACGTGGCCAAATAGGGAAAATGACGCTATGATGGTATTGTGCAGGCTATTACGTGGATACGGGGGCCTGTGTAAACACGTGAATAGTAAATGCGCCCCAAACTACCGTGAAAAAGATCGAGCGCACTCGACATGTCGGGCCCACCTCAGTACAGCCAAATGATCCAATGTCGTAGCTAGAATAGCCTGGGTGGTGGTACATCATTCTCACAAGATGCACTTTGGAATGCGTGTGAAATCGACATCGCCCGTTACTCGACTGAAGCAAGTCGCCACTGCAATCCCTCTCTGTGTATACACAACGTAGGCCTACTAGGTACTGCAGATCCAGACGAAACTACGCATTCTAGCGAGGTTATCGAGATAGCTGGAGTGATTTACAACACATGCTACATTTACTTCAAATGGAAGGCCAAAATGTATAGCTTTTGAAGTACTCAAGTAGAAGTAGTTTTAAAGAAATGTCAGTATCGTGAAATCGCTTTCTATCCTAATGATAAAGAGTAGGCCCCCATAAAACTGTCGAGCCAAAATACAGTTTCGAAGCGACCCGGTAATTTGTAAATCTTATTTATGGGTTGCACGGTGTGTTCATTGATTAGAGAGAAGCAGACACGGCGGTGCCTGTATAACGAGGCTGTTCTCAAATCCACATTGTCTTCGTTATTATCGGGGGGATATGGCTTTACAGTGACATTGAGGTAGTTAAAATATATTGGTTAAACACGATTTATTCCTCATATATGGGGATCAATGGGTGAATAATGTATCGATTCTGCAATTCGGCCCGCCAAGTACTTAATTTTCTCCGGCCCGCCGACCGAAGGAGTTGCCCGCTCCCTTGTATAACACATATGTAAATGGTACAATAGCGACAGCTAACGGTTGTTAATCATCCATAAATATACAGCTAACCGGTAATACAGCCCTCAAGGATAAACTAGGAATATCTGTGTGAGTCGCCTCGATTGACCCATGAGGCAAGTTTAGACACGAAAGTACTTTGAGGTGTGATATAATCCCAGTAATTGTACTGTATTTTTCCACGCACACGTACCACAATCGAAAACGAGGTTCGTCCGTCTGATTCCCAGCGTTTGCCTCGAAGTAAAGTATCGGGTATAAGTGACCATGGATCTACGCCAAGTCTGTCCACCACTTTTGAGTAGATATTTGGAAAGACCGGCTCATGATCACCTCCATACAAGGCCTAATAGTTCTGCGTACAGCGAAACTTTGTAGCGACCTATGTGCGGGCTGTGCATGTGTTGTTAGTGCAATCGTGTTTATCCCCACAGGAACGTAATCATTTGAGGATGAATAAAATCTTACCCACAACGATACCAACTTTAAACCCCTCAACGACTCCAACGGTATGTATTTATGTAGATTTCATATTTTTATGAAAAAGCTAATCGACCACAAGATACTGTTACGTACCATCTCTTTCGGTAGGGTTTGTTAGTATTGTAAAATGATGATCGGGAGCTACGGTCTTTTACACTAGGTCTAAAAGGGTAGGGGTATTCGTTAGTGATACACCCGTCTGACGGTGGGGTATTCGACAAAATCACTCTGTTTTTACTACGGAAACCATGATCATACCTACGGGCTCTCATCACCTGTCGTACGAATGCTTGTAATATCGGTGTGATGTACTCAAAACAGCTGTGATCACTCGAGTGTGACGCGATCGAAGTCAGTCCTATCAGCTGTCCGAGGAAACTCGTATACTCAGTAAGAGAGAGAGAGAGAGAGTCTTTATTTTCATCCAACCAAAATACATAACACACGGCAGTGATGGTGGTACAGAAAATATGCTTGCACAGTATTCGGTATTAGATAGGATTGATCGATAAGACCGTGAAGGTCATCTAGTCTGATCACACCAGCATCAAACAGGTACACTTGACTCTAAACAGTCTGGCTGTAAAGGGTGACGGCAATGCGATATATTTGATGTCCCTATCGATTCTCATACTAATGGGGTTGGCATACGTCCTCCTTCTCCAGGAAAATATCCTCACATAAATTGACTCCTTTTTGTGAATTTATCTCCTGTTTTAGCTTAAAATACCCAAAAAGACCGTGAATAACGCGAAATAGGGACCTACGAGAAGCGGGTAGGGTCTATCTTGTTGTTTTCGCATAATCCTGTTATTCAAATGTAGGATTTTGGTGTAGGTCTGATTTATAACTTTTGTAAAAGTGAGGTAAACTCATTGCAAAACTACTTTCTGCTTTTAAAGTCAAACGTGCAAAGAGTAAGTAATTTCACCTGAAACGGTTGAGGAGTAAGTTACAACGACTTGGGTATATAGCACAAGTACCGAGTACTCGAATCAGTAGCGTCTTTTAACACCATTACTCAATCCAAGTCCACAACATACCTAAAAACGGGGTATTGTTTTGTGTATTTCAGTGAAGCAAATTCAATTTAAATCTCAAACCACTTTATCCTGTGCCCGACCTCATTAAAAGTCGGTCAAAACATGATCACCACCTGCGTAATCAATCCGCTGTGTGTAAAATGGTATACCATGTTGGTGTCGATCGTATATTAATTTTGCGTGCGATTTGCGTCGATCTGCTGTCGAACAGATATACTTTTGCCTATACCCTTGAAGTATACAGTATTACCGAGTTGTCTATATTACGGCTCTGTGGTTAGACAATACAGATTAGAGACGCCCCGGACTGATCAATATAGTCGGATACTCCCAATCTGCTCAGTCGTGGTTCTTGACCCTCCAAGACCTCTGTTAGCATCAGTCTATCTCATTGTTTGTAGTGCCAATTTCAAACGTCGTAATAGCGATCACTCGGTCATGTGTAGAATATAGAAATTGACGCCTGTCCTATTTGCACGACCTCGTGGCTTTGGTAAACTTACTAAAGCGGAAAGTCACTGCCAAGTTAAACATTGACTGATCGTTCTCTTGTTAGCGTCGATATTCGTTCGTACGTTCTGTCATGCCTTAGAATTTTTGTTATCATCGAGAGTGGTCATAAATAGACAGGGGGACAAATTTGATGCGTTCAACGCAATACGCGTTTGTCACATCTCAGTCCGGACCGTAACCGATCGTTTACCGCACCTACGATAAGCGTCGCTTTTTACTCATAGGTAAGCCGATGATCTGTGAAAACACAGGCGCTAACGTGCGATTTCGTTATTCCTTCAACGTCACATGACCGCCTATGAGGGCTTTTTGGGTGCCCACCAATACAGTGTTGAAACGTGATCCATAGGGCCCCCACTGCGTGCTATACGCCTCAATAAATGTGTTTACTCGAGTTTACACCTGGTGTGGAGCAGTGAAGTGGGTGCAGAAAGTAAATTAGACGAAACAAGCCAGTTGACTACATCGATTAATATACGGGGGTTGATAAATTTCGTCAAGTGACTTTTGAATGGATGTTATTTGTTTGTTGTTTGATGGATAAGATTGTATTCAATCATAAACTACTAATATACTTCTTGTGGTGCTAAACCTGATTATACAAATGAATCAAACAGTATTCCGCCAATTGGGACTAGTTGCCCGTCGTCGTGATTGATCTCCTAGTTCGCGGTGGTAACGAAGAATGTATAACAGAAAGTGTAAATCGTACAATAGCGACAACTGTGTTGTCAGTCGTCCACAACAATACAGCTAACCAGTAATCTATAGAGCTTTCAAGAATAAACTAGGGGTATAAGCGGCTAGCCCTAACTTATCGTTCCACAACTGATTAATCCGATTTCGTCACGACGGGGCTCGGCAGTTGTAGCCTGTATGATATAGTAAATCAATCTCAAAATCTAATGCAAACCTAATTCAGCAAAAAATACTTTTTTTTTCCAAATCCTAATCAATGCTCATCTCTGGCGTATACGTACAAGTTTTGTAAAAGCAACAGATTGATGGAGCGTGGCTGACGTTGATTGCGACACTCGATAATAGCTTCTTCCGGTGGAGTTTTTCGAACGGTAAATCCAAGGCTAGGTCGAGGGGGTCAAACAGAATTTCTCTCACGGAAGCACTCCGCCGAGTCAATACGTCCATAGAATGATATTTGTCGCAAGTATGTTTTGTTGGGGGGTGTTTTGCGGTACACGTTTTTCACAGGTATCAAGTTACGATTGGGGAAGACGTTTTTTTATATTTATACCGCTAATTTCATTAGATTGACTAGTAAACAATGTCATTTCTTCTGACTTGACTACCGAAATACCCGTCAATTACTTGTGTTGTGCGAGTTAGCTAAATGAAAGGTCACTCACCGAAATCGACCAGACCTACATTTCGCGTTATTCGTGGTGTTTTTTGTTATTTTAAGCTGAAAATAAGGAAAAATTTACAAAAAAGGAAGACATTTGGGCGAAGGCTGTACATATTTGGGAAAAGGAGGAGGACTTTGGTAGCTCTATAAATATAAGGATCGATGTGAACATCAAATATATCGCATTGCTGTCAACCCGCTCGAATATGCGAGTTTAGTCAAACAGGAGATTGACGACTGACACCATTTGTGTCACATTCGATTGATCACAGCTGGTTTGTGTACATCACACCGCATCGAAATTACAAGCATTCGAGTGATGCCCGTTGGGTTTGCTGACAGTTAAGTTGTTATCGTTGTGTGATGGATAAGATTTTGCCAATATACTTCGTGTTCAAAAGTGCGTTTAACCCAACGGAAAAACCACTAATTACGTTACTATTTCAAACTACAAACAGAGTGGGGGTTTATATGGCAAAAATAACACCCATTCAAAAGTCACCTGACAAAATTGATGAGCCCTCGTATATTAATCGATGTAGTCAACTGGTTTGTGTTGTCTAATTTACTTTCTGCACCCGCTTCACTGCTCCACACCAGGTGTAAACTCGAGTAAACACATTTATTGAGGCGTATAGCACGCAGTGGGGGCCCTATGGATCACGTTTCAACACTGTATTGGTGGGCACCCAAAAAGCCCTCATAGGCGGTCATGTGACGTTGAAGGAATAACGAAATCGCACGTTAGCGCCTGTGTTTTCACAGATCATCGGCTTACCTATGAGTAAAAAGCGACGCTTATCGTAGGTGCGGTAAACGATCGGTTACGGTCCGGACTGAGATGTGACAAACGCGTATTGCGTTGAACGCATCAAATTTGTCCCCCTGTCTATTTATGACCACTCTCGATGATAACAAAAATTCTAAGGCATGACAGAACGTACGAACGAATATCGACGCTAACAAGAGAACGATCAGTCAATGTTCAACTTGGCAGTGACTTTCCGCTTTAGTAAGTTTACCAAAGCCACGAGGTCGTGCAAATAGGACAGGCGTCAATTTCTATATTCTACACATGACCGAGTGATCGCTATTACGACGTTTGAAATTGGCACTACAAACAATGAGATAGACTGATGCTAACAGAGGTCTTGGAGGGTCAAGAACCACGACTGAGCAGATTGGGAGTATCCGACTATATTGATCAGTCCGGGGCGTCTCTAATCTGTATTGTCTAACCACAGAGCCGTAATATAGACAACTCGGTAATACTGTATACTTCAAGGGTATAGGCAAAAGTATATCTGTTCGACAGCAGATCGACGCAAATCGCACGCAAAATTAATATACGATCGACACCAACATGGTATACCATTTTACACACAGCGGATTGATTACGCAGGTGGTGATCATGTTTTGACCGACTTTTAATGAGGTCGGGCACAGGATAAAGTGGTTTGAGATTTAAATTGAATTTGCTTCACTGAAATACACAAAACAATACCCCGTTTTTAGGTATGTTGTGGACTTGGATTGAGTAATGGTGTTAAAAGACGCTACTGATTCGAGTACTCGGTACTTGTGCTATATACCCAAGTCGTTGTAACTTACTCCTCAACCGTTTCAGGTGAAATTACTTACTCTTTGCACGTTTGACTTTAAAAGCAGAAAGTAGTTTTGCAATGAGTTTACCTCACTTTTACAAAAGTTATAAATCAGACCTACACCAAAATCCTACATTTGAATAACAGGATTATGCGAAAACAACAAGATAGACCCTACCCGCTTCTCGTAGGTCCCTATTTCGCGTTATTCACGGTCTTTTTGGGTATTTTAAGCTAAAACAGAAGATAAATTCACAAAAAGGAGTCAATTTATGTGAGGATATTTTCCTGGAGAAGGAGGACGTATGCCAACCCCATTAGTATGAGAATCGATGGGGACATCAAATATATCGCATTGCCGTCACCCTTTACAGCCAGACTGTTTAGAGTCAAGTGTACCTGTTTGATGCTGGTGTGATCAGACTAGATGACCTTCACGGTCTTATCGATCAATCCTATCTAATACCGAATACTGTGCAAGCATATTTTCTGTACCACCATCACTGCCGTGTGTTATGTATTTTGGTTGGATGAAAATAAAGACTCTCTCTCTCTCTCTCTTACTGAGTATACGAGTTTCCTCGGACAGCTGATAGGACTGACTTCGATCGCGTCACACTCGAGTGATCACAGCTGTTTTGAGTACATCACACCGATATTACAAGCATTCGTACGACAGGTGATGAGAGCCCGTAGGTATGATCATGGTTTCCGTAGTAAAAACAGAGTGATTTTGTCGAATACCCCACCGTCAGACGGGTGTATCACTAACGAATACCCCTACCCTTTTAGACCTAGTGTAAAAGACCGTAGCTCCCGATCATCATTTTACAATACTAACAAACCCTACCGAAAGAGATGGTACGTAACAGTATCTTGTGGTCGATTAGCTTTTTCATAAAAATATGAAATCTACATAAATACATACCGTTGGAGTCGTTGAGGGGTTTAAAGTTGGTATCGTTGTGGGTAAGATTTTATTCATCCTCAAATGATTACGTTCCTGTGGGGATAAACACGATTGCACTAACAACACATGCACAGCCCGCACATAGGTCGCTACAAAGTTTCGCTGTACGCAGAACTATTAGGCCTTGTATGGAGGTGATCATGAGCCGGTCTTTCCAAATATCTACTCAAAAGTGGTGGACAGACTTGGCGTAGATCCATGGTCACTTATACCCGATACTTTACTTCGAGGCAAACGCTGGGAATCAGACGGACGAACCTCGTTTTCGATTGTGGTACGTGTGCGTGGAAAAATACAGTACAATTACTGGGATTATATCACACCTCAAAGTACTTTCGTGTCTAAACTTGCCTCATGGGTCAATCGAGGCGACTCACACAGATATTCCTAGTTTATCCTTGAGGGCTGTATTACCGGTTAGCTGTATATTTATGGATGATTAACAACCGTTAGCTGTCGCTATTGTACCATTTACATATGTGTTATACAAGGGAGCGGGCAACTCCTTCGGTCGGCGGGCCGGAGAAAATTAAGTACTTGGCGGGCCGAATTGCAGAATCGATACATTATTCACCCATTGATCCCCATATATGAGGAATAAATCGTGTTTAACCAATATATTTTAACTACCTCAATGTCACTGTAAAGCCATATCCCCCCGATAATAACGAAGACAATGTGGATTTGAGAACAGCCTCGTTATACAGGCACCGCCGTGTCTGCTTCTCTCTAATCAATGAACACACCGTGCAACCCATAAATAAGATTTACAAATTACCGGGTCGCTTCGAAACTGTATTTTGGCTCGACAGTTTTATGGGGGCCTACTCTTTATCATTAGGATAGAAAGCGATTTCACGATACTGACATTTCTTTAAAACTACTTCTACTTGAGTACTTCAAAAGCTATACATTTTGGCCTTCCATTTGAAGTAAATGTAGCATGTGTTGTAAATCACTCCAGCTATCTCGATAACCTCGCTAGAATGCGTAGTTTCGTCTGGATCTGCAGTACCTAGTAGGCCTACGTTGTGTATACACAGAGAGGGATTCCAGTGGCGACTTGCTTCAGTCGAGTAACGGGCGATGTCGATTTCACACGCATTCCAAAGTGCATCTTGTGAGAATGATGTACCACCACCCAGGCTATTCTAGCTACGACATTGGATCATTTGGCTGTACTGAGGTGGGCCCGACATGTCGAGTGCGCTCGATCTTTTTCACGGTAGTTTGGGGCGCATTTACTATTCACGTGTTTACACAGGCCCCCGTATCCACGTAATAGCCTGCACAATACCATCATAGCGTCATTTTCCCTATTTGGCCACGTACCCGACTTTTGTAATCTAGGCCCTCATTTTACGTTACTCGTGGTGTTTTTTGGGTATGTTAAGCTAACAAGGAGGACAAACTGACTGAAAGAGAGTACATTTGGGCGAAGGGGTGACATATCTGGGAAAAGGAGGACATATGCTCCCTTGAATGAGGCCGTATGGTAACTCTATTAAATAGGAGGGTCGACGGGGACATCAAATGGATCGCATTGTGTTGCTGTCAACCCGAAAACGCGAGTTTTGTCAAACAGGCGGGTTGATGACTGACATCGATTGTGTCACGCTCGATTGATCACAGCTGATTTGCGTACATCTGACCACAATGAAATTACAAGTATTCAAGCGACAAGTCTGTTTGTCTGTTTTGTTGGTAGGGTATAGGTATTATCGTTTTGTGGTGGATAGGACTTTACTAATATACTTCTTGTGGTGCTAAACCTGATTGCACTAATAACACCTGTATAGTTGAACATAATTCCGACAATGGTTCGATACAAGGTTTCGCTGTACGCAAATGAATATGCAGCGTCATCTCCATATCGTGTAAAGATAGTAGAACTATCGTGCCTGGGTGGTCACTTGACCGTATCCAGCCCTGGCACCGAAACCGAGAAAAATAAGGCCAGTCAGCTGATCGACGGTGAAGCGAGCTATCGCCGGACTGGATGCAGCCAAATGGACTTGAGAGTCGGATTTATGCTATATTTTACCCTCACAACATGTGGAAATAACAGGACTTTACGAGCCAGCTGGATTTTTTGGACTTTGATTTAGCAACCCGAGTCGGGGTGGAGTCAGATTTCGAAATCTCCCCGCTCATCTTTACACCTCACCGAAAGAAGGCTAGATTGCATCATGTGATCTGGCACAATTCATCCTCATTATTGCACCACCGCATACAAAGTTTCGCTGTACGCAAATTAATGTACAACGACACTCCCCTTACAGCAGTGTCTTTGAGAGTTGGATTTATGTTACATTTTACCCAGCCTAATATATGGAGAAACCAGTACTTTACGTGCCAGTCGGATTTTTTGGACTTTGATTTTGCAGCCCTATAGTCGCAGTGGATTCCGATTTTGAAATCTCCCACTCTACTTTACACCTCACCTCAGGCTATAGATCGCATAACGTATGATCTGACACAATTCATTGCCATTATTGCACCACCGAGCGCGTTTCAGCCAAATAAGGTCAACCCACTGATCCCAACGGGTCATTGTTATGGCTATTGTGTTGCGGTTACCCGATTGTTCTAAACAATGCCGATATTTCAGACTTGGGGGACATATTCTAGGTGGATCAGCACACGATCAATATTTTAATTTATATTTTCGGAATCGGTGCAACAGTAGCTTTCGATCGAGACCAGATTCAATAATTTCTGCGCTCGGGAAGATAGCTTTTGGATTGCCAGAAATCCTACGGTCGCTTACGCAAAACAATTTTTCATTCCAGTCCCGGCGAAGCTGCAAAATTGATCGTTGCCATTCCATGTTTAATTTCTATAGTAACGCTCTGTCGAGTCAATATATCCGTAGTATGATGCTGCAAATATGCTCGGCGGTGTTCGCATAACAAGTGTTGAGGATATGTTACGATACACGCGAACACAACTGATTGCCTATAGCGAAATGAGTCGCTCTCGAACGACAAGTGCGTGGTGAGCTCGCGATCGATCGTACATACCGATAAAGCATGAGTTCGACAACTGATCGATTCAAGTTGTATATCATGTACAGCATACAAAAATAATATGCCGCGGTAAATTATATATCATTTACAGACACCGGCATGATTACGCTTGACCAGACGTGAAGCAGTAAAAGAACCCATCACATTGTTTGGTTGGGACTGTCTGTCCTAAGACGCTAGAAAGCGGTAAAGGTGTGGAACAGTAGTTGTTGCTTGCACCAATTACTACAATACCGGAAATTAACACGTTGATGCGAGTCAAATTGAGAATGAGCTATTTAATTACTTATTATATTCTAAATGTTACTTTATTTAAGTTAATCTATGTCGGGGGGCGCCTAATACCTATTTCTAATACACGACATTCTGGTTCTCGATATGACTCAAAATGACACACATATTTATAACCAGAACATTTCTCCTTACTATTTAAGTCGACAACAAAGCAAGAGCAAGTACGACAGTATGGAACAGACTACATGCGTCACTATGCACAGCCGAACGTATAGACACCTAAAACACGCACCAGGATCTCATGGATCAGAAGAAAACTATACTGACGTCACGACCGGCAATTATTCCTATGACCCACCGTACACGAAAATGAATCAACCGCGGAACAACAAGTCAACCAGTTTTACGGGTTATTGTTCCCAAGCCACGAAATTGGACCACGGAACAACAGGTCAGGGCAGGCAACTATGATCACCGTCGTGTACGACCGAAGTCAGCTGTGAATCGTGGAAAAATACAGTAAAATTACAATGTATTATAATCAGGAGGCGAGTGGAAAAGTACAAGTAGAAGTACTCCAGTCTCATGTCTGAGTACAAAGGTCAATCCAGATTCTTTGTTCGTTTTCTCTCTATCGTTGATTATTCCCCCTTTTTTATTGCCGCACACAGGGTCATAAAAGTATTGCTGCAAAAATGAGAATGAGCTCATTCTTACACTGTTTATTATATTGATAATGTTTGTTTGTTCTTTATAAATCGCGAATGGGGGGATTCCGCACATCTATATTACTACTAATACGTGTGCGTGCAGCAGCGTGCGAGATTGGAGCTTACGCGTAAGTTCGTCGAAGCGAGAAGACTTGCGTTTATCGCCATTTACAATGTACTCAACCCTAATGTCGTTTGGGGGTAATCATGGTGTTTGTGAGACTACAATGGTCATTCACGCCACGCTGGTATTTCTTATTTTTGATTCCGTAACCGCCAACTTTGCCACTTTGCCACTTTGCAAATTTCGTAGAGGACGCGGGTCGCATGAATCCAATATCGAGATTAACTAGGCCACACAGTTGAAGTTATTTCGTCACCTACTCAACCCTAAGGAATTGATATCTTGATAAATTTGGGGTACCGGGCTTATCGAACGTCTTGAAATTTTAATTAAGGCTTGCACCCTGTGTTGATTGATCAGATAGAAGCAGACATGGTGGCGCCTGTATGACAATGTTATTCTCAAATCCACATTATCTCCGTCACTATCGGCGAGAAATGGCTTTGAAGTGACATTATTGTCGTTAAAATACATTCATTAAATACGATATATTCCTTATATATGTGGATAGATGGGCGAATATTGTATCGATTCAACTATCCGGCCCGCCAAGTACTTAATTTTCCCTTTCAACCCGTAGGTGTGCTGTTGTAAGGGTAAAATATGGATTTGTTTAAAAAATAAAACTTTTTTTCAAATTTTATTGGCCACTGCATAAAAACGATGCAGAAGAAATTTGGCTCAATACAACCCGTGGAATTGAAGTTATTGGATTTGAAAAAATATAGTAGCCTATTTACGGTAGCAAATACTAGGATTTAGATGTGGTACTCCTATAACTTCTCCAAATGCGTCAAATATATTCACGCAACCCAACAATTTTATCAGATATAGCCAGTGATATCTGAAACAAAAAGTAATTTTTGAGCAAACCTAACATACTTAATAACCAGCGTATTTCGGATCATTGATCAGTAGAACTATTATATATTTTTCACATCCCCCTTGAATACCGATATCCTTGTCCAGCAACTTCGTCGACATACGACACGGGCGGAACCCTTCCATCAACAGCACCTTCCCAAAGTACGATCAGAGTGAAAAAAGGTGACTGTCCTTGATTACAGTATTATGATACAGGTAGAGCTAACGCGATTTTGTCACGTTTAGATGAAATCGACATGGCAAGTTTACAATCCGGATGAGGATTGTCGTTAATCAAGCAAGATGGGAGATTTATAGCAAAATAACACACTGCTGTATACGTTTCAAAATACGCTCTGTTGCACTGAGCTGTTACCGTCAGCGGTGCAAAGTTACATTCTTCTTTTAGAGTTATAGTTATACGATTCCTTGCAGAGTAGGCTAGTATTCTACACATGATTTCAACATCGTTTTAGGATTTCTAGTATTAAACTTGAGATGGCAGTTCAAACCATCGCAAACCACTGGTACACTGGTCATCCATATTCGAAAGCTATTGTTTCATGAATTCTTCCCTTTGAAGAGCCATAGCCCCTTGAGAGCTTTTTAACCTTTATAGTGCGACGCCATATTTTTGTCCGCCTGTAGATGGAATCGTGACATCCCAACATTGCTGAAACACTTCCCCTCCAGGTGGCGAGATAGCGCAGTTGCTGGTTCGAGTCCGACCGAATTCGACTGCTGAATCGCTTTCGAGTGATGGGGGTTTATGTATGTTCCTCCTCGTCATATGATCCGCATAAGAGATGCATTAAAAGGCGTAGAGAGCCTTGCTACAAACCCGCAGCTGCGGAATCCTAATAAATATCATCAACCTGGTGTAAATGGTCATTGCAGTCGAAAACCACCATAATATTACAAACAACCACAACAACTTCCCCCCTTCAATGTTTTATTTATTCCTATTACCGACAGATAACTATTAGGGTAATAGTACTGAAGCATAACCTTTGCATAGTACGATGCGTTCAAATATTGCTAAATCGATGATAGCCATTATCAACTTTTAAAATACATGGTCTGTGTCCACGAAAAACGTGGAGTGGTCCATCGTGTTGCCGGCGTACGGGCGTGCTTTCTGAAACTACCCTCCTTGGTTTTGATACAGATATGCAGTTATCGCCGTCTACGAAGATATTGCGCCCATAAAATGCATTGTAGTTTGAACTAAATTAAAATAAAACAAGAAGGCTTTGTGTATGTTGTATACGCAAGCGTACTTGAATATAAGTCCGGCATTCATCGAGTCATTGGATGTTACTGTTATAACGACGTCATCATTTTGTTAAACACAAAATACAACGATTCGTACTTTCATACCTTTCATTGCTATTTGTTCTTCGTGAGTTTTATATTACTTTGATTCTACACTTGTTATGAAATATAAACTCAATTACTCATACCCTGTCTCTCGCTCCAAGTCCGATTGTAGCTAATTAGTCATTAGCTGGTGAGTGTTATTGTTTCAGTTTGACGATACTAATGTGTTTAGGGTCTAGATCAGGTGCAATACCTGCGTAAACATAGGATTTGCGTTATCCATTAATATTACGTAGGGTTAAGATATGTGAAATCGTTAATGTCCTCCAAAAACGCATAAAAGTCCTCGTTGGCAATTCGTCCTCCTTTATAGCTTTTGGTAGCTAAGACAGGGCGGCGAACTGAAAATCGGCATATATGATTTTTTTTAGTCAACGTCACAGAATAATCGTTAAGATGGTAATTTAGGAGTCGACTCAAACTAACGACATTTTTAAGCTGTTTCCAATTGCGGTAAACCAACTTTTATAATATTAGAAAGGTGTCCTCCTATTCCGATTCCAAACTATAGCCTACCCCTATTACCCTATTTTGACGAAGTTGATGTTTTCAACGTAGCATGACTGATATCACACCATTTCGAGTATATCAGTTGTATATTCTTTATATATATATATATATATATCAGGAGATGCATTTCTGATCAGAAATAACATCACTCAGGTATCGGCAACCATCTTAGCAGACGCGCTAGACAGTGGTTATCAAACCAGCGCGACGCGCGGCAACCGTCTGCCGCAATTCCCACTCCTACTTGCTTAATTACGACACATTATTATTCGAGCATGAACTGAACATTACACAGACAGAGCTGCGTTCCAATCTAACTGATGTTCACTTGCAGTCTTTACTAAGGGTTTCTACCGCCGAAATGCAGCTAGAGTTCAAAGAACTTGCTGACAACTTTGATCGGCCACAGACGTCTCATTATCTTTAGCGGCTATTGAAGTATTACATTTTAACGTTAAGAAATCCATCAATTACGTTTTGTCTTGCATGCTTTAAACTTATATAAAGAGCTTCTTGGAGGTACAGAACTTCAATATACAATTGAATAGTATATTTATATTGAAATGAAACCCGAATATTTTCGGCTGACACTCGTCAGGTGTAATCGTCATCAACTAGTAGAGAATGAGAAAGAACATTGTATATCAACAATCGTACCACAAAATATGACGTCACCAGCATGAAATGTCGAATGAGAGAGCGGTCAGAAGAGACTCATGTACGCCGTAACCATAGTGTCCTGTATCGTGTCGACACAAGTAAATCTCACGGTTCAATGAAATTGTATCACGTCACAATATCCATTTGGCTATAGGCAATTTAACGGTCATTTTTGACCGGCTTGCCGAGCATTAAATTTGATGAGTCGGGTATCAATCGAAAGCTGACTCTGCACTGATTACGAAAATATAAATTTTATTCCACTCGTGGCCCTGGAACCCCCACAATCAGCCCCAAATTATTCATTGTTAAGTAGATTGGCAGTGTGACGCAACAATGCTGTCTGGCGAAACGAGAGACTAGCTCAAGAGCAAGGATGCGGCCGAGCGGCGAGAGTGGGATCAGCTGACGTCGCGGCAATAGCAATGAGCAATCGCGTCGCAGAGAAACGCTGCGCTGTTGATACTTTTTCTATGCGCTTCGGTACAAGCGAGCACGCCTTATCAGCCTTTCCTTGACTTTTAAGGGTAGAACTGGGTCCACAGAATGTATTAGGGCCCTACCAATTTTCGCGCATTATCCTTTAACTGACAGAGATATTTAGGCTACGTCTAAATAGTCTACATTGGATATGTCACATTATTACGATATCGATTGCCTTAGCCCGCTAGTTGCGTAGGGCTCCAGAGACGCGTGGCGCTGTCGATACTTTCTATAGGCGCTTCGCTAAAAGGGAGCACACACCAGCCTTTCCTTGACTTGTAAGGGTAGAACTGGGTCCATAGAATCTTTTTGATCCCTACCAATTTTCGTGCGATATCCTTCAGCTGATAGATATATGTAGGCTACGTTTAAGAAGTCTACATTGAATATGTCAGATTATTATGATATCGATTACCTTAGCCGCTTGCTGCGTAGGGCTCCAGAGATGCATGGCGCTGGTGATGGCGGGTGTCGATACCTTCTATGGTCACTTTTATGGTTTAGTGTGAGTAATGAGAATTGAGCATGGGCATACATTACAAGCTTTTATTTGATCCGTAAGGGTAGAACTTCCCAGTAAACACAGTACAGATCAAAGATGTAGAAAAGTCGAGCCGATATAGTAGATATTAGATCTCGGCAGGTCGTAGAAAGGGGGATTTTGTGTCGACTCAATTCAATGTCTTTTCTATGTCCTTCAATAATGAAAATATTATGCAGATGCTACAGCCTTTAAACATGGTGAGTAGAATGTAAATCCTACATTAGAAGAAGATCCTGATATAATAACCTGTTTTCTACCACTGGGCATAACCTGATCACGGCTGCGTACACTAGGGTTGTCCAAAATTTGGAAAATCTCAAAAAGTCTCCGTGATTGTGTCTCATTTTATAGATTATTGATAAAAAACAACAATTAGCCTGAAAGAAGCTTACAGGAAAGCCGTTAAGATTTCAACCAAAGCGTTTGAAAGTAGCTGCTCAAGAATGGGCGTGCCACTGACCATAGAACGTCGAGAAGACTAGCAATCGAATAACCACGGCTCTTGATTGGCTAATCGGCTATGCTTCAATGACCACGGCAGCAGCAACTTGCTGATCAGGTGTTCAAGAAGTCTGCTACCGGCGGGGATTCTGAGTGCGCATTGTTAGTAGTTTGGCAGGTGATGATTTAAGATTAATTCAGGACATGTTGAGGTACGAAATACATGATGAACAAACAACACCTGCTTTACAGAAGCTTTTACAGCATGACTGCTTCATTGTGAAGGAAACGGCTGAAGCCTACATGTTGTGTTTTCATTGAGAGAAAGCAAAGGCGCTTATGCAAGTGTTGAGCGAATTCACCGTTTCAGTACGGATCCACCATCAGTGAATACAAATATATAAAGCTTCACAATGACACTTACTTTGTGTGATCTTATTGGATCCAAGTTGTAGTATATAGTGAAGTATTGAAGGTTCTAGGGATCGACCGGTTATGCTTGGCAGTTATACTTACAGCAAATTGAATTCACTCATAAGAGTTGTCAAATTCCTTAAATGATGCTGCAGAAAATAGGTTTAAGGTAAGCACAGGCTATGCTGGATATGATATCCCAACTATGCTGGATACTATATGCAGCATATAGTCTGTGCTTTTCTTTACACCTCTTTTCTGCGGGATCAATAAGAACTTTGAC
Source organism: Botryllus schlosseri (assembly GCF_051294905.1). NCBI lineage: Eukaryota > Metazoa > Chordata > Ascidiacea > Stolidobranchia > Styelidae > Botryllus > Botryllus schlosseri. The sequence continues at coordinate 4,689,427 of NC_137245.1, forward strand.
ATACCATATCCAGCACAGCCTATGCGAGTGTGCGTACATTACCACCTCTTTTCTGCGTTATCATTAAGGACTTTAACAACGCCTACAACTGCATTCAATTTGTTGTAAGCATCTGATAAGGGCCAAGCCTAACCGGCTGATTCCTCCGAGCCCTAGAGCATTAAAAACGTCACCTATATACTACAGCTTCAGCCCAATAAGATCACACAACGTATAGTGTCATTGTTAAGCTTTATATATTTGTATTCACTGACGGTGGATCCGTACCGAAACGGTGAATTCGCTCAACACTTGCATAAGCGCCTTTGCTTTCTCTCAATGAAAACACGACATGTAGGCTTCAGCCGTTTCCTTCACAATGAAGCAGTCATGCTGTAAAAGCTTCTGTAAAGCAGGTGTTGTTTGTTCATCATGTATTTCGTACCTCAACATGTCCTGAATTAATCTTAAATCATCACCTGCCAAACTACTAACAATGCGCACTCAGAATCCCCGCCGGTAGCAGACTTCTTGAACACCTGATCAGCAAGTTGCTGCTGCCGTGGTCATTGATGCATAGCCGATTAGCCAATCAAGAGCCGTGGTTATTTGATTGCTAGTCTTCTCGACGTTCTATGGTCAGTGGCACGCCCATTCTTGAGCAGCTACTTTCAAACGCTTTGGTTGAAATCTTAACGGCTTTCCTGTAAGCTTCTTTCAGGCTAATTGTTGTTTTTTATCAATAATCTATAAAATGAGACACAATCACGGAGACTTTTTGAGATTTTCCAAATTTTGGACAACCCTAGCGTACACACACCACATTATCTACAACATAATAATCACATTTGTGGTAATTTAATTGTAAACGAATTGGCAATAATGCCGTTGTAAAAAATGAAACGAACAAACGAACGAATGCCCGAAGAAAGAAACTGAAAACAGTCCGTATCATCAGGTTTCATCTTCTGATGAGCTGGATAAATAACCCAGCGGCCTTTTCTTTTCAACACCCTGCAGAAATAAAATGAAAATGACGATTAATAGCTAAGACATTCGTACTGCGAAAATGGCAGAGGTAGCGAGTAACGAATGACTCCTACATTTTTTTCGCCCATACCTAATAAAATGGATTTGATTATTCAAGATTACTCAAGTTCTCAATTTTTTTTTATTATATTTTTTATTATTATATGACTAGAGAACTGACTTCAATCGCCACTTCTACTTGATTATCAAGATCAACGCTGACTACTTCAGCAATCTTTGAAAACAGCCACTAACACAAAATGAATTCTTGACTAAAATTTCGTCACATTCTGTCAAAAATGATCAATTCAACAATCCAAACGAATCAGTTATTTGGCAGCTAGTTGGAGAGATATATACTCAAGTCTAGAAAGTGGAATGATACTCTGCCTGGAAAGCTGAAGACCTAACAATATTGCGTACAGAGAACAAAACATTTGAGTGGCGGCACTGGTATAGACATTAACAAATTATTATAATTGACAGCAAGGTAACCAGCAAGACATTAAAATGAGAATTAGTGCAGTTTCTTAGGCTGTAGTGATACTCAGCCAGTAATTGACCTAGCAGAGAGCAAAATGTTGTAAATAAAGCGAGCGAAACCTCCGACAAATGATACGATAAAACATTAGAATCGACAGTCTTACTAGAGCAGAATAACAATCATGAGGGGTTAGAGAACAGAAGCCCGGGAAGTGACCATCAGAAATTACTGCATACTGGCCGAACAAATCCATGACCACTAACAAATGGTCTTTTAATAGTCAATATTGATACCAAATGACACCACCCCTATTTCACCGCAACATTTAGCAAATACAGCGCTGGAGTCAACCTTATATAAGCGCTAACCAAACGCCCATTAGTTTTCCCACCTACTACTTCGCGCTTCGCGGATGGAAATACGCATTAAAGCGAACGGACGCGACTTGTCACACTCTTGCTATTTCTGCTCCTTTTTTCTCTTCGTTTCTCTCCTGTGTCGCTTCTGCTTGAGGAGAGAAACAGTTTAATGTTTCAGATCGTGAATTCCCGGCTTAATGGTGATTCTTCCTCCAATGGTCAGCACCTTGAAAATTGAGAACAATGTTGTTGCAGAATGCATGACAATTTGAAAGTTACATCATTCTAATTATTCCAGTTATGGCCGTGAATCGTTACAAGTGCGGTAACCATAAGAATTGTTACTATACTTCAACTACAAATACAATATATTGTATAAAATAATTGCCAATTCTTTTACGTTGATCGAGTCCCAAATAGATGAAATATGTCAAAGAATTTGCTAAAAATTTTTGTATAATTTGACAGATTCCAAAATTTCTCAAAGTGCACCTTTCAAAAATTTGATATCAAGACTCCCAACATTTTACAATTCGAAGTTGGATGGCTTTACCAGTACAAGCGAACAGTTTGTATTGCAATTGACAATTATGTAGAGAACGCTGCGAGACATGTGAGTAGGCCTACCCTAAAACGTTTCTCTGACATGGACATTAGGGCTCTTAAAAATGACTTTTTTTCTCAAATCGTTCTGGCTACTTGATAAAATTGTTAGGTTACCTAATTCAAGCCTACACACCAAATTTGGTTCAATTCCAAACAGTAGCCGCATTGCTACAGGAAATGAAAGTTTGTATTTATTATTTTAAAAATAAATAGAAAAATTGAAAAATTTTCTGTTCACCCCATGAAAGTGTTAGGTTATGTATAGAAACGATGATCATCAAATTTGGTTCGATTCAAACAAGTGGAAGCGGAGTTATTGCCATCGAAAAATTTGGATTTGAATAAAATAGTATTTACGGTGGGCACCACTATAATATATAATTAAAGAATTGTGTCACGCTGTCATACTGTTTTACGCAACTGTTATTATACACTGCATTGTTGCTGTGCTCTGGCTCCATTGATGTTATTTCTAAATTCGACATTAATGCGTCATAATTCTCCATCTGGTTTTGAATTAAACTCTGTTTTGCTTCCTTTATCGTGCCGGTAGCTCTTTAATTGGCACGCGAAAAGTTCTTCGGGTTTCAATAACGTTTATCATGAAGGTACTTTTGAAAGCAGTACCCGGTATTAAAATTTTGTACCACCAACCAGTTATTTAATTACTATTTATCTTCAAAGTAAATGCTCATTGCATGAAGCAGGGTTGTAAGACTCGAGTCACGATTTTCTGTTGACTCGGGTCATCTTCTCAAAGTACGGAAATGACTCGACTCATTGCGCATGACTTGAGACTCAGGCGGCCAAGACCGACATTTCATGGTTATTTCAAAGAATAGTACAGCAAATCGCTATTGGGATTTCGTCTATCGATACTGGTAAAACTGCTAAAAGTAAGGAAAATTCGTATATTATAAATGCGACCCACTCGATATCACAAAAAAAAATATAAAAAGTTGGTTTAACAAGACTTAAATTGGAAACTGAGCAGATAACACAATGACTTAGACTCTGGCCCGAGTCATAATACCATAACTCGGACTTGGACCTCTGCTCGCTGACTTGGACTCGGACTTGACCCGGTGGTGAATTGAAAATGACTCGAGTCAAAACTATAAAAGTGAGATTGACTTGCGACTCGGAGCCTTGTGACTTGGTTACAACCCTGGCATGAAGCCTCAATAATTACATGAGTGGGGTGACTAGACAAAGAACACAGTCACATTTGCAGCATATCATGAATGTCTCTTACTATATGTGATCTTGTTCAAATGGAGGTTGATGAAAGCGTATTTCCCATTCTTTCCGACTCTGCTATAACTACACCAGACTGGGAACCTTTTTCAGGATGCTTCTTGCTGAATGACCAATATTGTCGCCGTCAACGGTACGAGTGCAAATGTCTGATAAATCAATATAGGAACAGAGTTAGTTGACTGTTCATGACCGTCCACGTTCAGAGTTGCATCTCAAAGATGCTAAAATAAGCCTAGATATAATCCAAGCAATACGATCGTCCACTCTGACTGACTGAACTTCTAAAAATAATAAACAAAACACCTTGATAGCTTCCACATCTTACGTTTATATATACCGTCTGCTATCGGCACAACAAAGTATTTAAAAATAACAAAACAGATTCGACATACCACATATCTTGCAAAGGCTTTTGCTTTCATTCAATATGTCATCAAACTTCTTTAAATCCTCCTTTGTGGTGAGTGGCTTTGGAATTATTCTAGGATCAATTCCGATATCGTTTTATCATATACAATCTATGGCGGAATAAAAGTTTCGGATAAGTTCTGAAACAAACTCAATTTTCCACACAAAAGTCAATTGCCACACGAAATGCCAAATGCTACGGTCCCATTTTACAAGGTATGGCGAGGTAACGTAGTGGTACGTTCCATTATAGCTAAACACCAATGAATTGCGGGTTCGAGCCTGACACGTCGACTCCATAATTCCTACCGAAGTGTTGGCCGTTTATCTAGGCTCCTCCTCGCCATCTGATCCGCATAGCCATGTCTTAAAAAGCCTAGGAGTGGGCCGTGCTATAAGTGGGCAGATGGTTGCCGATGAACTCCGCACTTGGTGAATTCGGCCCTCGGGAAATTTTGTAATGAAGTGTATTAACAGCTATTAATATGAATTATTAAACTAATAATAGTATTATCAAGTGATTCCTCAATCTTGTAAGGAGGTCAGGGCATCTGTAGATCATGCAGTCACGGCGTGATTAGATCACGGATTGCATAGCCGCGGGAAATAACGCAGCGCTCATATACCAACCACGCGCGGTCTGCTTGGAATCGATGGCGTGAGTGACGGGCCTGTGTCGTGTAAGTTTTGAGAAGATGGATCTTGGCGTTGTATGTGAGATCGAAACCGTGGAAGATCAAGCGGCGATTCTTCGTTAATCGATCACGACAAGCCAGTGTTCCTCATCAACAAATGTTTCGCATGATCACGTCAAAATAAATTATTTTTTGCCTTTGGAGAGACGATTCCACTCTGGAGTTAGGGTGTCTCGATAACAGGGTTGACGGATCCCAAGATTACGAGATCTACCGCGAGCCACGACACGTTTAAATTTCCTTTTTGATACTGTTCATTCATATTAAATGCATTTCTAATGCGAAGGTGTTCTAGTGCCAATTCCTCCAAGGGCCGAGTTCACCAAGTGGAGAGCGTCGCGTTATTTCCCGTGATTACGCAATCTGTGATCTAATCACGCATTGACTGTGTGATGTACGCATGCCCTGACCCCCGTACAACATTGACAACCACTCAAAGTGCCAAGTTCACCGGCAAACATTCCAGTAACCAATCATGGTGACCGGTACCGCTATTCCGGCCGAATTCACCAAGTGCCGAGTTTGTGCGGCCGAATTCACTAAGTGCCGAGTTCACTGGTAATCGGGCAGATACGGAATGATAATAATAAGAACCGGCCTGGTGTAAAATGACCAGTGTAGTCAAACCACCACCATGAACACCACAAACAAACAAACAAACATCTAACATGGGAAAGAAATTACCTTTACAGCCTTTGACAAACACAGTTACCATTGAAACCAGCAATTTAGGTTTTATTCGAAAGCAGAATAGTAACTGTTTTAGCGGACATATCAAACCAAATGTTGGAAAGTTCATGTAAATTAGCCCAAAATATTATCTTACTGTGACCATATTCTATCAATATGGTCTGGCTAGCCAAATTCTCTGGGCCAACATAAATACAAGCTGCATTTGGTTTCAACGATTAATAATCTTGTCACTGGATTTGAGGTATAATTGCACTCAAATATCAAATTTTGCTCCATTAATCAACATCAAGTTGAAAATGTCCATTCTTGCACCAACTTTTATAAAATCACGAATCAGTGTTCTACAGGTATGTATCTATATTGACTTATATTCCTAGAAAATTCAAGCATAAATATTACCGTATGATATGCCGTAGGTATAGGTACCCGTAATTCAGATGTTTGAAATGACTTGGACAACTAGATAATTATAGTGGTCTAATTTCACTAAATTAGAGCGAAATGCCAGCAATATAATTGTAATCTAATTCGGAAAAAACGGTTTAGCTCTAATTCTAACCTGGAAAAGCTGAAACTTTTCTATAGTTGTCTACACCTGTTTTGCAGAAAGTCAAACAGCTCTAGGCGTCATATACTACAGGCAATTCGAAATACCCCATAAGCTATATGCTACTGCGTATATACCTTTAAGGCTTTAACCCGCTACCTCAGTCAGTCACAATTCCTATATATTTACGGCATTTGCCATACAGAAAGAGCGAACTATGCCTGGGTGCGTCCTGTTGCGCGTCAAATCTTTGTCCGGCGCGATGACGAAAAATTTGAATCGCCGAAATATTCTAGAAGTCACGCATCGATAATCATATTCCTGAACGTACAACATCTCACTTATTTAGTTATTCTCTGAATAAAACTATTAGCCATACTCGTTGAACATGCGAGATTACCGAAAGAGCGAATATATATATAATGAAGATCATATATATCAGAAGAAAACAAAACTGTTCGACCTTAGAGCAACAACACGAATATACAACACCGGTGACATCCTCACGCAATAAAACGAAGGGAGAACATTGTTTTCTAATGGATAGAACGAAGCTACCGCATGAGATCGAACAAAACCGGATAGGAATTCATCGTGATTGAATGTACCGACAAAGTCATCCTTTCTACGTATTTTAGTCATACCCGCGAGAGATAGAAAATTTGCATTATTAGGTTAACTACCGGATATAACGAAGCCTAATGCATGAGATGGGACAACACTGAGTATGAATTTATTCTGATTGAATATAACCACAAGACCATCCTACTACGTATTTTAGACATTCCCTCGACACTTAGAAAATCAGAACCTATTCGAGATGATCCCGGATGATCCTTTTACGGTTTTGTGTTTGCTGGGAAAACCCTAGCATCAGCATGATATTTATGGTCTAGCATTCATTTAATTTCATACTTCAAACAAACTCTGTCACAACGTCACAAGACGTGACTAATAATACTCTCTTATCGTACCGTCTCTGTTTCGTTTGAACATACTCATTCTTCGTTTTGTTCTGGTTTGTTGATATATGCTCGGGTTTAGATTATGATTGTTTTGAATCGGTATTCGTCTCGACTCGGGTTCAAGAGAATCCCGCCGTGTAGTACACCTATGAAGAATGTTTCACTCACCAAGAATGGTTTGAACAGAAACAAGAACAAGGAACGGGAAATTAAACGGCGAAAACTGGGTGGAACAGTGAATTTGCTCTCTAAGGTACAAGTGGAAACCCGAAGTGTCATATTTGTCTAAGAACAGTTGTCGTAACGTAGCGTAGAAGCTTAAAATTATACCACGAGAGTTTCGCCTGCAGTTATATATATCGCCTGCTCCGGAACTTAGCAGGAAGGACAACATCACCTGACAAATTTTGAAGCTACAATTGTCTGATTCAACCGTGACCAGAAGAGTATCAGCAATGACAGTCAATTTTAGTCGCATGTTCTGAATCACATTGCGGCGTAGACTACTTTAACCTAGCATTGGACGAAGCCACCGACTCCACATACATTGCATATAGCTAATTATCCGGGTTTATTTTGTCAGAGTGGACATATTCGCAGAGGAAAATCTGGCAGGGCAAACGTGTGAAGGGGACCAGCAAAAACATCAACTTGACAAAGCTGGCTTTTTTACTATCGGTGCAGGGCTCCAGCCATGAAAGGAAAGAAGAAGGGTTCATTGGTTTGCTCAGACATGACCCCGAACTCCAGACTTCTTCTCATATCACTGAAAGCTCAAAGCGATGGGTTCTGTAAGGAAAAAGTTACTGTAATTTTTCTCGCTCGAACATTGAAACACAGGTTTTGGTTCGCTGGTTGAAGGGTTTGAAGGCTTGCACACTGCACGTACCGACTTTGCAACGAATGCATGCACGCTTCATAGATGGAGTTGCTTGCGCCGCTGGAACTTGGCATATTCTCACAAGAAGCAGCAACTGCAAACTCACGAACGTTGTCCATTACGGCATTAGAATGCATAAAAATCCACTAAATGCCCGTATATGACTGTTGAATAGGCTACAGTAGCCTAAATTTAATAGTAGACCACACATACACGGCAATAATGGTCTGCAGCACGCAGGGTTTTCTGCTGTTAACGTGCGGCCCGTGATACGAGGAAAGTTTAGAACCCCTGCTGTACATCAATGTAAATAAATTGGTATGATATAGTTATCTTTTGTTTCGTCAGAGCTGTTTTCTGGATATCAATGTTCGTTTATGCAGGAAATGATCAGGGATGTGGAGTAGGGTTATGACTAAAAAATTCAAAATTTTGTGTGTCTTGTAGTCGCAAATGATGAACTTTTGTGTCCTGATTTCAAAAATGAAAAATGTTTGAACTGTTTAATCAGAAACCTCCCGTACAAAAATTTTCCATTTTTCCATGTGTGAAGGATAGGCTTTCTTTTGTGGATACAGATTACATAATATATAATATACATAATGTATATAGCGACTAATTTGATTTTAACTGACACAATTCCAATTGCGAAGATTTAAAATAGTATTTTGGTGAATTGTGATTGCCCATAATGAATTAATCTTACCGTGTTCTTGTATACAGTCAAAATTAAATAATTAATAAATAATTGATTAATAATTTCGATTTTAGATGTATACTGTATATATCGTATAATTTCATTTTGTCTGTCACAAATCAAACTGGGTGTTCGAAAAGGCGAAGGTAGAACAGCTCAAGATATTTCCAGTGGTCTAGAAAACCGATTAGAGGAATATGATGCATAGGAAAATTTGAAAATGTCACATCATAAGTGACACAGCATCTGTTGATATTGAAAGGCGGAATTGCGTTGTTGTGAAACTGCAAAATGGAATGATGAGCAAGGGTTTTCATAAACCACACCATATATTGGTTGCCAACATCATATTATCGATTCTTAAAGCATATATCAGAGTTTTCCAATCCGATGTCTTCAACAAATCCAACTCTCAGCTACAAATTTGGAGATGATGTGGTAAAACACAACGAAAACTTGGTACACTCCACCAAGCCAGAATTTCAGGTGAAAATATTAGAAAACCGAGGATGGAGGGTTGATTTCAAGTTTATCTCTGACCTTTACGGAGCATGCCGCTCTTTAAAATAAAATAGTAGATGGCCACTAATCAAATGGCATAAACTTCCATCCGTACGCAATGCGAGATTGAGCTCAAGGGCCATGATTGCGCATACTTCCAAATCACCAGATGGAGAGTAACTCTTGAGATATTATGCTTATTCGTCGCAAATGCGTGTCAGGAAGCCTGATATTCTAACCAGATGTCTACAGATGCAACATATTGAGGCCCAACCGATTATCGGCGATACGATAATATCGAGACGATATGACACTCAGAAAGAATTATCGGTATCGGCCATTGGAGCTGAAAAATTATCGGCAATTTTCGTGACGTCACAACAAAAACTATAATCTCTGACAGCTAGACTGAGAATATTGATATATTTCATATATCTTACACTTTAGAAGTGTCCATATGCAGCCATTCTAGTTTATTTTATGTTCAAGTATAATGATGGCTGTAGAGATGTTCAAATAAACGCACTGAAGCTTTGAAAATGTGCTTATCTATATCCAACTTCTTTTGAATATCGCCTGAATGTATTGGGGTTATCGGTCAAGGTGTGAGATATCGGTTTCATCGGTATCGACGCAAAATACAATATCAGTGGGGCTCTAGAATATACGAAAGATTATTTGCTGCTACCTTCGCGCTCGAATGTCTTGCAGTGATAAAGTGCTTTAAAACCCCATTGGCAGTCAGACATGTCCGTTTTAGTTGTCCCTGGCACTAACATAATAACAGAAAGGGAACCCAAATTGATGGATGAACTTTACCAGAAGCAGTGTTGGGATGACTCGAGTCATGACTTGACTCGAGTCAGATTCGAGTCACCTTTTTCGTTGTATGCGATTGCGCATGCTCTTTCTATCCTTTATTTTGACAACAGTTTTCGAGGAATCAGATCGTCTCAGTTCGTCTTTTAACTGTCCTCATTTGTATTTATTTGTACGATTTTAGTGATTTGATTGTTTGATTGCTGTTGTAAATTTTCCTTTTTCGCTTGTATAAATTGCCTCGTCAATGTTGTTTCGTCCCATACTCTATCGAGGAATGGACGAGCGAGCGCTATTGCGAATCTCGATTACGCATCTTCGTATTTCAACCAACCAAAGCCATGTTCAATTAGGAGTGCTTGGGGGTGTTGTATTGAATGTAAGACTGATACGCAAGATTTGCCGAGTCCAAAAGCAGATTCTGCTGAGCAGACAGGGTTCGATGGCTGGTTCATCGACACTCATTAGAATTGGAGTGTCGCGTCGAAATATTCGTATGACTTGACTTGACTCGAGTCACTTGGCTAAAATGACTTGACTTGACTCAGCGTATTAGAGATGTGGATTGACTCTTGACTCGAAGCCAAATTCACGAGTCAATTTCAAGTCATCAGGTAATCGGTGTCGATAAAAATCACTGTATCCTGCATATGGTCGGATTGTCCGCGATATGCTGGTGTAATCTGTGAGAGGGACCAAGCATTCAATGATCGTGCGTTTTACCGAGCCTCCATTGTTCTCTCTCAAATAAATTGACCACAAACGAAGTGATCCAAACTTACAGCTTACGTCGTCGTAAACTAGTATAATAAAATTATTATTAAAATAGTAAATCACACTGTAAAAAATAAAAACCTCGATTTACCGCGAAATGTTTGGAAGCACGGTAGCCAGACATTACGTGGTAATCTAACATTACCGTTAGTCAATGTAAATTCAACTTACACTCGTCCGGTAATCTCGCTTTACACGCCAGACTGTAATGTTACAGTCACCTCCGGTATATCTAATCTACATGTTCTCCTGTACATTTGCGATCGAGACTGTCATTTTACCGCCTACCTACCTACATGCTGTCCCTGTAAATCAGGATTACATACCAGCTTGTAAATTCACGTACATCCATACCTATAGCAAAGCAACCCGATGCAAAAATATCGCAACATTTTCTTCACATCCCAAAGCGACATTGGAACAAACTGTATATTCATTCATGATATCACGATGAAGTGGTTATCGATGGAAAAATATTGCTGCTGGAGGTCTAATTCTTCTTTAGGAGACATGCAGTAACACGAGTGGTCTCAAGAAAACGTGAATTAATTCCACCACCGGCCAAACTTCCAATTGTTTCTTTTTCTCGTTCTCATTCCTTTTAAGTAGTATCTTGCAGTTCCACTAAAAAGAATTCATGCGTAAGTCGCTATATAAAGCAAAGTTCCTAACCCGGATAGTGGACATGACATTATAAAGACTAAGACAAATAGGCTAACAAAAATATAACATGTTTTGAAGTACCGGTACTGGCACATTGTGTGATAACGGCTCCGCCTTTTACATGACATAGCAGAGATTCACGACTTTGTCTCTGTATTGAAGCAAAAGGTTCCTAATTTAAGGTGGCATGTGTGGCAAACAAATCCAGCAATGGATGAAAACATATCTATGCTATGGCCCGAAAATGACATTACCAAGCCAACAGTTTCACCTACTCCGCAGCGGAGTATGTGGTCACTATATAAGTCGACAAATATCCCAAAATAGAACAGAGAATGCGGCGAATGAAATATATCAATCATGAAATCTAAGTCATCGAGCGCTGGTGTGCAGAGTCAGATATTCACGGTAACAAATACTATGTAGTACTGTATTACCTTTTAAGATGCGCATTCCATTCAGCATTCCTAGGAATTTTCAACGATCGTGTCCACTTTCTTCAAGCACAACAAGCTTCGCTCCACCCTTTGCTCAAATCTCACTAATGGCCACTGGCCAGACGACACTCGAACGATTTCGAAATAAATGGTATTCATCCGCTGACACATGACACCAATAATATTTACTGGCCACGTTATAATGTTTGATCTGGGTCGTTTTTTCCATACAGAAACATTTATCATTGCATATAGTCCCTTTTTTCATCTAATTTCGTGTAAATTGATATATATTCCATGTGTTGTTCACTACTTACTGTACTTACCTAACTAGACGCTACTTGTGATGTCACAGTTGTGCGTTGGTTGTTTACTACGAATCTCAGAAAAAGCAGTCACCTAATGTAACCTAGGTCGCCATGTCCGCCATTACCAAATGGTCAGCTGAGCATGCGGTGCTGATATTTCTAGTTTCCCCGAGCAATATTATACATCCTGAACTAATTTTCTAACTTATCAGCCTTATCCGTGACAACGAATGTAACCAGCGAGACTGGCCGTACAGCCATTGCCTTATAATATAATATGGCTACGGTGTAACATATATATTAGCTACGATGGTCAGTTATTTCTTGTACCCTACTAAGCTTAAATTGATACTAGGGCCATTAATTTCGGCATGACAGACCCCAGTCTCGCCAACGAGGTTCAATCAGGTCAAATCACCTCTAGAATGATATATCAGTAACATTCAGTTCTACGTATACATTTGGCTGCAGCGATTTTGAAGCTAATCAATTTTGCCAATAGCCCGGTAAACTGCAGTAACGAGTAACTGTCAGTAATTTTGCGAAGAAATTCGGGTAACCTACTTTACAGCTATATTAAGGTAATATTACATATCAAAATGTAAAATGGCAAGCTACGCACAGTAATTGGTTGCGACCGGTAATTCGTGGTAAAATTTACAGAGATTTCCCAGTAAATCTACCAGATTTTTTACAGTGCAGCAGTGCTACGTCTATGTGAGCGATACAGCGCCTTCTTGCATGTATATTTAACTATGTATTCACAATCAATCAGAATCAATGACCACTAAATCTGTATGTTATACAGCTAGCAAAATGCAATGACGTAATCATGCCTCACTTCAAAAAGGCAACTTCACTTGAATAATGACTTGACTCGTGACTTGACTTGACTCGACTTGACTCGAGTCACCTCCAAAAATCGAGTGACTTGACTTGACTCGAGTCGAAATGTGCATTGACACGAAATGAGTCGTGACTCGAAGGTAGTGACTTGATCCCAACACTGACCAGAAGTGCAAAAGGACATATATTTGAAGATTGAATTTGTAGCATAGAATACCATTGAATTGTAATTTTTGGACCAATGTCGAAAATTGAAGTTAGTTTATGCGGAACACTTTTTTCGATATGAAGAACCTTAGTAGGTTCTGCACTGTGAACTTTTATCATGTATAATTCTCACTTCATTATAACATCTTTGTTTCAAATTTTTCGCATTTCAACTGCGGGCCACCCTGTGCATAGCGCTGGCAGCACAGAAAAGCAACACTAAACGAACATGCACCTTGACAATCTCAAAAATTTTACTTTCTTTGTTACAAAAGTTTGCTCGAAATATCCAGCTTTCAGTTTGTGAATATTTAGTAAATATCTGCCGTGGCCTTAACCCCCAAATCACACAACATCACGAGCGAAATACACTACAGGTAGTCATCGAATGATGCTTATTCAACCGATCCAGGAGATTGATATCGTTTTATGATGTAAAAAATCTAGCAGGTGTCAATCTTGACTTGTCATGTTTACTGTATCATTAGAACCAAATCCGTGCGATTGAGGTGTTGGTTACTACTGTATAACTTGGTAATGGGGTGATATAGCAAGTATAGGATCCCGTTTTACACTATGCTCAGTATCGATGCTCCAATCAGTCTTGGGATCAAGTCACTACCTTCGAGTCACGAGTCATTGCACATTTTGACTCGAGTCAAGTCAAGTCAATCGATTTTCAAAGTTGACTCGAGTCAAGTCAAGTCACTCGATTTTTGGAGGTGACTCGAGTCAAGTCGAGTCAAGTCAAGTCAAGTCACGAGTCAAGTCACAATTCAAGTCAAGTCGACGTTTCGAAGTATGAAGCATGATAACGTCATTCCATTTTGCTAGCTGTTTGAAATACAGATTGAGTGGTCATTGACTTTGAACCGATGAACGAATATAGAGTTAAATGTACACGCAAGAAGGCGCTGTATCGCTCACATTGACGTATAACTGCTAAACTTCAGTTTAGCCAGCCAAGATAGAGAATAGATACGAATTGATAAGATGCAATACATTACGCATTTACAAATCGATATGATACAATTCGAGCCTGCCCCAATGGCTGAGGACTATTCAAACTATATTCGATCAGTTTCAATAAAACAAGAGGTTCGGTTAAGGTAAAAACAGATAACAGAAATTACTTTACTATACGAGCTTACGACTACGTAAGCTGTAAGCTTCGATCACATCGCTTGCGGTCAATTTATTTGTGAGAGAACAATGGAGGCTCAGTAAAACGCACGGTCATTAAATTATCGGTCGCTCTCACGGGTTACACAAGCGTTTCACGAACAATCCGACCATATGCAAGATACGGTGATTTTAGTCGACACCGATTACTTGAAATTGACTCGGGAATTTTGCTCCGAGTCACGAGTCAATCCACATTTCTGATAGGCCGAGTCAATTCAAGTCGAGTCATTTCAGCAATGTAACTCGAGTCAAGTCAAGTCATACAAAAAAGGTGACTCGAGTCAAGTCGTGACTCGAGTCATCCCAACACTGGTACCAATGCTCAGGCGCCGAATACATTGTCAGGTCTGACCTATATACCTTTAAGGCGTAAGCTTATATTTTCCCGCAAGTCCTCGTCGAAATTCTTGGTAAAGTGATGGAAGATATTGATTTTATCGGAATATTATATCATTTGATTGTCGCACTTGATACATTTGGTGACGGTTAAAAAGTCAGTATGTAGCCTACTCCTGCATTGTTGCATAATGTGGTCCGAGTGGTCGCTAATTATTGTTCTCATTAATATATCAACTCACTGAAATCTAGGGTTGGAATTAGCATTATGACGTCATGAGGTTCACACCATCCCTAGAAAACACCATCTAAATACTGTCGAAACGAGAATAATAGTTCGATGCTTTTTCGCCAGACCTCAATTGTTCGTAACATTGCACGTTGGCGCAAATGACATTTCTGTGAAATCATGAAAACCCAACAGCTTTGTGACAAAGTGCAATCAACTAGGTAAACCATTTTTATATCCTGCAATATTTTCTTTATATTCGCATAAAAAGTACATAGATTTGGCTCCGCTTAATTAGGACACCCGATATTCGGAACAGCCGCTTTATTCGGTAAATGGCTCACTGCTCAGGACTACAACAAAACTAAAAATTGCACTTACTAACTTCAAGTAATCTTCGAAATATTATCTGCTTAATTTAGACACAGACTTTCATTTCCTATCGTTAGGTTATGCCATAATACCCCGTTGGTTTCAACACAAGATGAGTGTTCATGTTTTTAGTGAAAAACATGACTATCCAGGCAGTGACAAACGACAATGAACTCATTAAAGACCGTGTCAGCTTTATATACACTTTTAATTGTGTGCATTTGCGTGCATCTTGTGGAACAGAATGGTGCAGAAAATTTAGCGGAAGTTAAATTGCTTACTAAAGTAAAGGAAGAAAAAAGTTAACACGCTTGCTTGACAGTTTGACAGTTACTTGCGTCGCTGGAGAGATCAAAAAGTACTATATGCGCCCTATATGCGTGTCTTACACAGCAATACAGTATACAGTATTTTCTGAATGCTCTGTATTGAAAATACTGTGCAACACAACTAATTTGAAGGTAAACCTAGTGTGCGTTTTATGCGATCTATATGCGATATTATTACTGCAGTATAGAGCAGTGCTCTTCAACCTTTTTCGACGTGGTGCACCCTTTTAACATTTGCTCAAAACTCGTACACCCCTGTTCATTAGGGGTCTTCAAAAATGACTTTTTTTCTCAAATCGTACTGGCTACTTGATAAAATTGTTAGGTTACCTAACTTAAGCCTACACACCAAATTTGCTTCAATTCCAACCAGTACCCGCATTGCTACGGGAGAAGAAAGTTTCTATTTATAATATAAAAATAAATAACGAAAAATTTGAAATTTTTCTGTTCACCCCATGAAAGTATTAGGTTGTCCATAAAAACGATGTTCTTCAAATTTGGTTCAATTCCAACCAGTAGAACGGAGTTATTGCCGTCAAAAAATTTGGATTTGAATAAAATAGTATTTGGTCACAGAGTCTATTCGCAGACAGTTAGGCCGCCCGCCACGCAAATTGGAATTTATTTCGTGTCAGCTCAAAAACAGCATGACATTACGAACGATAATCAACCTAAATGTAACAGTATTGGGAGAGAGTAGGTAAAGCTACTTGTGCAGAAGCGGTAATTCAGATCAGCGATGATAGCAGGGGAACCAGCCTACTGCGTATCAGGCCTGCCCCATACCACACACAGTCGATAGTAGCACGTGGGCTGCAAGGTGGCGGGATAGCGCAGTGGTATAATCCGCGGCTGCAACACCGATGGGTGCGGGTTCGAGTCCGACCAAGGTCGACTTCCGAATTCCGATACCTAAGTGTTGGAGGTTTACCTACTTCATCCGCGTCAGTTGTGTCTTACAAAAGCCTGGTGGTGGGCCGTGCTATAAGTCGGCACTTACGGAAAAAAAGAAGAATGTCGGCCTGGTGTAAATGTCCATAGTAGATTAGTCGACAATCACCATGTTAGGCTTGCCATATTTTGGAAATCTAAAAAGAGGACACTTTTTCAGAAATTTCAGACTTGCAAATCCGAAGAAGAATTCTCAAAAACTGGTGAATTTTTCCCACTTTGTGATCGGTTGACTAAAAAAAATAGTCATCTTTTCCGCTCAGAGCTCAAAATACCGTTTCTCTCTCCAATGTGGATGACTAAAAAAAAGGTCATCTTTTCGCTCAGACCGTTTTTAACTCCGAAATACCCGCCGGAGCTTCACTTCTGTGCTAATTTGCGCCATATCACTCGCCATTTGCTCTGAATCTGACCTAAATTTTCAAAAAAGAGGACAAAATCTCAAAAAAGAGGACAAAAGGGCGTCCTCCGAGGACACTTTCAAAAAAGTCAAAAAAGAGGACAAATCCTCTTAAAAGAGGACGTATGGTAAGCCTACCATGAATACCCCAAAACAAACAACAAACAACAAACATGGGTTGCAAGAAATGTCAGTAACCTCAGATCGTATCCCGCTATGCACAGTCTATAGTCGCTAATTTGCATTACTAATAACAAAATCCTGAATTACAAATGTATGGCGAAAGATTGGACGTAAAATCGGCATTTTTAAACAAAAGGGTTTGATTTCAACATGGAAGCTGTTTCGACCCTTGCTGGCTACGTCACTTCATTTATGTGCATTGCGGTATTTATTAACGTCGGGTAGGAAGTACCGATTCAAGAAGTCTGAGCTATCACGGCGGTTTCCTCAAAAATCACTAAAAGACAAATGACTAGCTCAGGGGTCGCCAACTCAAAACGGGTCGCGGGCCACTTTTCAAATTTCGTAGAGCCGGCGGGCCGCATGAATTCGATATCGATGAAAAATAGGCAACAACATTCTAAAACTCTACGTCAGTACGACGGTGAGCTACCTAACATAGGCGATGGGCATTGACCACAAACGAAATAATATTTTATTGAAGGATTACAAGTACAACAAAAGATCACTGTCATCAATTTTATTTTATTTTGAACTGTGAGTAGGGCTGGGCAAAATCGAGTACTTGAGTGATTCGATTCTGAATCAGGCAATATGCTTCGAGTCGAGTCGAGTAATCGAGTATCACGAATTATGACGTCATAACAGAATGTAATACGTCAAAGTTCAAATATGTACCGTTTATGCCACCAAAAAGAATATGATGGCTGTTATCCATCTCATAAACGATAATTTGGTATTTTTTCAACCACACCGATTTCATTCGACTTGGTGCCAATGTTGTGGGATAATCATGACTTCGGAAATGTGCTACGTCCGGTAACCTTCGTAGCTTTGTACTATATGTTTCGTATGTTCAGTACTCGAAAAAATCGTCTTTTACTACTCGACTCGAATCATTAAAATTATTACTCGATTCAGATTCGAGTACTCGAATCATTGTGCCCAGCCCTAACTGTGAGCTGTGCACGATACCTGGAAACGATTTTCAGCGACTAAGGAATCGATATTTGGACTGTCGAGCTACGTGACTAGCCGAAAGACCATCTTCACGTAAAGCTTGATCTTGTGGCGAAACCCGAAGCCATAGGGGTTCTCAAACTTTTTAGACATGCCACCATTTATGATACTCAAAAATCGTCATATCACAAAATGCAACCAGAATGCTAGCAATCCCGCCGTCTAGTTTGATGGCATGGAAGAAGTGACTGTTGATAAAAGAATTCTCTAAGATGAATTCCGGACTATACACAGAGCAATGTCATTCCATCGAGGGACAATCAGCTGATATGAATGGGCATACTGTCTTGACTTGCAATGGCCCAAACACTGCCAAGACCAAGACGCTTAGAAAACGGCTTAGCAAAGTGGTTTCTAAAACTGGGGAGCTCGTGCCCCCCGTGGGGGGCGCGAAAATTTTTTCAGTTGAGCACATCTCCCTCGATGGAGCGTTGTTGCCATCACCACAATGGTTTTTGCTAGTGGCGAATAGTGATATTGGGCAATAGAGAATAGCTTATTTTGAAACAATAACAGCAACATGTTGAAACTGTAGTCAGTTTCAGCATTTCAAATTGGTTTTCTTAGCTTTCTTCCGAAATCTCAAATCAGGTCGCGGGCCGCAGAATATGACTTGGCGGGCCGCGTGTTGGTGACCCCTGGACTAGCTGAACACATGTTTGCTGCATATACTTTCAAACACCAAACGGAACCATTGGTCTGTTGCCGACGGCTAAATAACGCGAAACAATAACTTCATATTGTTAATTTATTCGCTAAAAGCTTTTCGACTAACTTTCATCAGTAGCGAACGTTAGTGATGGGGTGGATCAAATTCGAAATGTAAGAAATATTTTGTCTGTATGACGTAATAATAACAAAAACAAACAACTGGTAGACGGGCTAGATACGGTAGTAACGGTAGAAAACAAACGTTAACGAGTACATATTCGGTTATAAATAACCGAAAACACATAACATTAATGAAATATTCCAAGAGTGTAGAGGCGTTCCTTCTGGCGACAGAGAATCGGCTTTCGTAGCTTTATGATCGTAGATTCCAGGACCTTTAAATGAAAAAGAGAACGGCCACGAGCAAGTATAGAAAATTGACTGTCATTGTAATGATCAGCACATTCTGGATGGGATAAGAGATGCTGTCCAATAGCCGAATTACAAGCAGTGACTTGATCATAATCACGCAGTGTGTCAACAGACTGCGATGACAGACGGCTAAATGAATATGAGAAATATTTGCTTATGACATCACAATCAAGCGGTGTACAGCAGTGATTCCCGACCGCGGCCCTGAGGGCCGCATGCGGCCCCCAGCTAGCCTTCTTGCGGCCCCCACAAAAATATTGAGAAATCGATTTATGAATAAAATATATATTTATAAAATACTCTTGCTTGGCTTGGAGTCTGGAGTTTTCAATTAGGATTGTAGGAAAGTTGTGAGTAGACTTCTAAGATTACGTCACTGCTGTTTCAATGCAAAGTGCCCTAAATTTCCAGTTGAACGGGCAGTACCTATAGATATAGGTATAGATATATGTATTGACAGGACCGTAACTGCCGCACCCCAAGCCGCCCAATTGGGGGAACGAGCTCGAAGGGGGCCCAATATTATTTAGTGAATTAGAATAAATTATACATTATTTTATGAAATTTTATGCAACTTTTTCAAAGATTTTTCGCGCTGCGCGCGATTTCGAGTTTTCAAGTACCTTAGTTATTGGGTACTCTTCGACCAAGATAAAATACGCAAGATTTATAGAAGTGGGTATATCGGCGTTGGCCCTTACCGCTCCACAACGCACGAAGACATATAAAGTTTTAGGCCATGTAACATGCGACTCCAAGAAGTATGCCAAAACGATCGGCAGCGAGAAAACCATGGCCGAAAAGGACTGCCCTTGCGCTGACCGAAAACTTCGTTATGCATATTCAAAATACATATATGTATAATTGATCATAGGCGCCTAAATGACTGGCGCCGAATGTTCCTGTCTTGGCAATCTGAACGTCACGAGACAAATAGGCTACCATTCCGCAGGGAAGAATTATATGCCAGTGAAGAACTACCAATTTGAAATCGTGTGTATCTTTTAGTTTAGTATGTTTGGCGATTCTATATTTCTTGATATAGCAGACTGGAGGTCACGAAATAATAAATAACATCATGTACCGAAGTCGTACCAACGAGTCCGCACATCCGAATATGTTTAATTATTATTAACGGGCCCTACAGTTTCCAAGACACCTCACTCAGTTCTACCGGTAAATCTGATTACGTGAGCAGAGAGGACAAGTAATTGATAGCAATATATATGCAATTCCCGATCTTATTGACATATTTTATTTTGAATTATCGAAAATTTTCGCGCTCCACGCTGGCTCACTAAACGGGGATCCTGATTTCATAGCAGAAGCGAACAACGGCACGGGGGTCGGTTTATCACGCAATGGGAGCTCAAGACCTAAGTGTTTTTTTTTTGGGGGGGGGGGGCTGACGAAGTGCTGTTTCGTTCCTGCCAACGGGTATACGCCAGAAGATGTTTAATTATTATTTAGTGGCCCTACCTTTTCAAACACAACTCACAAAGCTCAACCGGTCAATCTGATTACGTGAGCAGAGAGAGGATAAAAATTGATACCAATATATATGCAATTCCCGATTATATTGACCAATTAAATCATGAAGTATAGAGATTTTTCGCGCTTCGCGCGATTAGTCGGGAGAAGCTGCCTAAAACGGACACGAGATTTAGATGATAAATAGCGGTAAACAGCCATTTAGCCTGGTCTGGGGGCTTCAAAGTTCTGAGAGAAACGTTTTTTTTTTGGGGGGGGCGGGCTGACGAAGTGCTGTTACGGCCCTGGGTATTGATAACTAATTTACGGATAGATGTGCAGCAAGTGACTCACGATTGAATACGCCGAGATGCGTACTGCTTAGCCGGCAAAAAGCAGCATAATTGGTATTCCTATAGCTCGCGACCCAAGCGTCCGAATAATTTGATATGTCGGTGTTTATCGAAAGCAAGTGTCGCACTGATTCCAAAAATACGAATTGAAATCTCGCCAGTGCAATAAAACTACTCCCAAATAGCCAGCAAATGTTGATTGTTCTGAACAACGGGAGCGCGGCAACACAATGGCCTATGGCGTCAAGCGAATGATCGGAACAATCTTAATTATAACATTTCGTGACTATTTTGGGTTCCTTTCACTTCCTTGGTATTCTTGCGGCCCCGGCCGTACTCAGAAATTCTAAATTTGGCCCTGCCACCGAAAAAGGTTGGGAACCACTGGTGTACAGTATTAAGCCTGGAATAGACGATCCGTAAACGCGTCCGTATCTTTCTCTACTTATTTCTCTTCTCAAACGGATGCGTGCGAGAGAGAAGAGGGACGAGGAAAAAATGAGGAGCAGAAAGAGCAAAAGTGTGAGAACCCGCACGCGTTCGCTTCCATGCGTATTTTCCGTCCGTTCAGCTAGTGCTAGTAGATCTGTCTCTGTAGTGATCGGGAATATGAGGTTGTGACGCGCTTCGTGAAGTTGCACTGATTAATCAGGGGATTTTATGCAATTTTCAGTACTAAAACAAAATGAGTCTAATTGAAGATGAACATCTAATTACTGCTGTACAATTGCGACCGGAGATATACAATCAAAGCCATCCTGACTACTACAACAAGGTTATCAGGAACAGAATATGGCGGGACATAGCTAAAGAATTTGGACTTGAAGGTATGTAAAGTATGCGGAGACTCTTTCATGCTCGTCATTGTACACAATAACATTCAGAATCCAACGGGGAAGACCTTGCCAAGAGATGGCGGTATCTTCGTGGCAGGTACGTTAGAGAGCGCCGAAAGTACGTGCCTTCTGGGCAGCACCGTAACTGCCGCACCCCAAACCCCCCAATTGGGGGGGGGCCCGAGCTCGAAGGGGGCCCCAAATTATTTCGTGAATTAGCATAAATTATAGAGTATTTTTTTTAAATTTATGCAATATTTTCCAAAATTTTTCGCGCTGCGCGCGATTTAATGCGAGCGAGATAGTGTAATGGTTATGCGTCCGGCTTCTCGAGCGGTAGGTCGTGGGTTCGATCCCCGGCCGGGTCATACCAAAGACTCGAAAAATGGTATCCGCAGCTATCCTGCTCGGCGCTCAGCAATCACGGATAGCATGGAGGAGAAAAAAAAACGGGGGCGCAGACTAGATGACCTCATGGGGCCGTATCGCAACTCCGTCGCCAAAGCATCTCGATGGTGCAGGCGAGAAAGAATATCATATCTCTCTCTCTCTCTCTCTAAAGTTGCCAAATATCTTGATTATTTGGTACTCTTCCCCCAAGAAAAAACACGCAAGATTTATAGAAATGGACATATCGGTGTTGGCCATTAATACGCCACTACGCACCAAGATATATAACGATTTAGGACTTATTACATGCGACTCCAAGAAGTGTGCCAGAACGATCGGCAGCACGAAAAGCTTGGCCGAAACAGACTGCCCTTACGCAGACCGAAAACTTAGTTATATATACAAAATAATAGGTTTAATTGTCCATAGGCGCCTAAATGACTGGCGCCATATGTTGCTTCCTGTCTTGGCAATCTGAACCTCAGAAGACAAATACCATCCAGCAGGAAAAAAATATATGCCTGTGAAGAAATACCAATTTGAAATCGTGTGCGTCTTTTAGTTTAGTACGTTTGAGCGATTCTATATTTTTGATATAGCAGACAGGAGGTCACGAAATAAAATCATGTAACGAAGTCATACCAACGGGTCCGTCCGAAGGTGTTTAATTATTATTTACGGGCCCTGCAGTTTCAGGTAAATCTGATAACGTGAGCAGAGAGGACAAGATATTGATAGCAATATATTAGCAATTCCCGATCTTATTGACCGATTGTATCATGAATTATCGAAAATTTTCGCGCTTCGAGCTGGCTCACTGAACAGTGCAGCTAATTTCGTGGCAAAAGCGAACACTGTGATGAGGGGGTCGGTTTATCACCATATGAGACCCCCAAACCCAAGTTTTTGTGGGGGGGGGCGAGGCTGACGAAGTGCTGTTTCGTTCCAGCCAATGGGTATACGCCCGAAGTTGTCTAATTATTATTAGACGGTCCTACGTTTTAAAACATACCTCGCTCAGCTCTACCGGTAAATCTGATTACGGGAGCAGGGAGAGGATCAAAATTGATAGCAATATATATGTAATTCCCGATCATATTGCCTGATTCAATCATGATTTACTGAAATTTTTCGCGCTTCGCGCGTCTAGGCGGGAAAAGCTGATGCACCAAACGGGCCCCCAATGCAGATGTGAAATAGCGTCAAAAAGCGGACAGCCAAAGGGGGGTCTGGGGGGCGAAGCCCCCCAGAAGTTAGGTTTATCACCCTATGGGGGGCCCACGGCCAACGTTTTGGGGGGGGCCTGACGAAGTGCTGTTACAGCCCTGCTTCTGGGTCAACTACCAATGCGGAGGGCTCAAATTGGCAACTGATGCCACTACTAAGGTTCTTGGAACCTTATATGCAAAATCGTAGGTAAGTATTTCTACTTCTGTAGACGTGAATGGGCCGTTTCAAAATTGTAATAATACATTCCAGCACATCGACAAACATGACCATAATCGGCAGCAGCTCGAGCGTGGAGGTGGCAGGGGTAGATCATATGTCAGCGTGTAAGTTTGTACATTCTCATTTATGACAAGATGACCAACCTGGAATCAATTGCAAACGCAATAATTTTGTCATTTCCTGGTAGAACTCTAATTGAATGAATATCATCTAATCTTGTGGACAGGAAAGTTGTCTGGACCCAGTCACATTTTTGAATAAGTGATTTTCTGTGTTTCATCAAATAATACTCAAATTTCAGTTGAATCGGACATCTGCCAGACTCCTGCTAGGTCTGCAATTCCACTGTCGCGTACCCCTGCACGCAAGAATTCGTCCAGGCTGCAGACAGAAGTTAATCGGGTTCTCGACATTGTTGAGAAAAATGCCACAGGTGAGATTTATACGAGACCTTTACTACCAACATACTCATGAACACATGCTTTTATTTCAATCAGAGGACGAATACGACTCTGACGACCTCTTCATGCTATCGATGTCGCGCGAGGTGAAAAAAAAAATCCTCGTAGAAAACAGCTACTCAGGCTGCAAATACACACGTTGGTGTGTGAATGTGAATGTCCTGAAGAGGAGTAGATGGACAAGTTTTTGTAAATTTCGTTAACAGTGATTCCATGTCGAATCAACCAAATGTTTATATTTTGGCTCCTCGTTCCAGTCGCTTGGGTATCCTTGATGTTTCAACTGAATTTTGAAAATATCGGAAACTTGAAAGATATTTTTGTAGAGTTGATTTA
The DNA here is from genome assembly GCF_051294905.1 of Botryllus schlosseri. NCBI lineage: Eukaryota > Metazoa > Chordata > Ascidiacea > Stolidobranchia > Styelidae > Botryllus > Botryllus schlosseri. Next base: position 4,713,970 of record NC_137245.1, read on the forward strand.
GTACTACCACCAGATATTAAAGAAGAATAGTCGGGTCGATTTGACATGGAATCAACCTTTAGTTTGTTACTGTTTTGAGCTTCAAGTTCTGAGTTGCCGTTTCATATTTCTTGCATCGCTTTCTTGTGATACGCTAGCAATCATCTGTGATTGATGGTGGCATGTAATTAGTCACTGTGAAAGATCGTTGCTGTGGAATCAGAGTAGCCTGCATAAAATCTCACGGAAACGATGACATGGAAATATGAAAAACCAGTATTCAAAATAAAATTTCTTTCTTCGATGTTGTGCATATAGTAAATAATCTGCTCTGATTCCACAGCAAAGATATGGTTTTGTTCCACTAGTTTTTTGCCCTACTTTTTGGTAAGGTTCAAGTTGCTGTTCCTATATTTTCTTGCATTGCTTCCTTGCGACACACCACAAACAATTGTCTGAGATTGCTGCTGGCATGTACTTCGATAGATAACTGTGCTTCATTTCTTGTCGGTATTTATTCGTGTAACTGTGCTTCGAGATTGGGATAAATTTGTTTTGATATTGGATCGCTAGATTAGCTTTTACGCTACAGCGACGATAGTTAACTGTGCTTGATGTACTGTGTTAATTTCATGCGATCAAGATATTGCAATATATTCGTTTTGCCTGTTTTGATATTGGATTTATATATCAGAGTTGTTGCCAGAGGCTGTTCAGTAGCTAGTGTAGGGGAGAGGAGGCCAAGATGAGAACACTTTTCTGATAATTCAAGGCCACTCGAAGAGTAATGCCTTCTGAGGATTAATTTTGATACCAATGGAAAGCCTGTGATCTCTACTTTCCATGACAGTGGCTTGAGTTATATTAAACAACATACTGATGGATTTCTTGGCCCTCAAAAATCCTTGCTCAAATGTCTCCACTTACCCCCAGGTGAGGGTAAGATGAGACACACTGTAGTTAAGATGAGACACCAAGCAATTCTTGCTCATTACACCACCAATTCATCCCAAATGATGACTCAACCAGCAACACCGTGAATAAAATATAATAATCATGAAATAGGTCATTTCTGAAAAGAATTTGTACATCATATACACATATAAATGACATCGAAAACCAATCAACCATGGGATCCAGCAACAATGAGAGATTCGTTATTATTTTGTCTTGTAATGTCGCATCTGGTAAACTACTAGATAAATAATACATTTTGTGCGCCTTCAACAGTAAATTTTTAATCTTCCGAGGCCTTCAATAGAAAAGCCCTCTGATACCCATGTCTCATCTCATACCCCTCTGATACCCATGTCTCATCATGATTTTGTCTCATCTTACCCCCACACCTAAATTAACATATAAATTTGAATAAAAACATTTCTGTCCGTTACTTTTCAGAAGTAAGCGCATGATTACACTTCTAATATTGCACTCAACCAGTTCCAGTATTCTTGTTCTATAATATCAAGTACTATGATAGGTATGCCCTTACAAACCTGAATTCACATAACTGACATAGGCTATGAAAATATAGTTTTTGGCATTTTTCTGCCCAATCTCAAATCTGTTTGCCTTGCTAATATGGTAGGACTATGGAATGATATTATGGGAACAACATAGTTGAAGGAATCTGTCCATTAGAAAATTTTTCTGTGAGAAAAATTGCATGTCTCATCTTGGCCTCCTCTCCCCTACTACTCTTACTGGGACAAGTTTAGAGAACTCGGTAATAACTGTATTATGAGCAGCATGACTTTATGATAGAACAGTACTAAATCAATTCTGATTGCCATGATAGTGATCCAGCAGCACTGCAGAAATAGTTCACAAACTGCTGACGAATGTTGAGCGCGTCATTAGATGGCCTACGAGCCAATCCATCCAAACCTTCCATAAGGCAATCTTCAAGGGTTTCCCATTGCGTGTCATCGAAGTATGTTGGTTTTCCAATGAGAAAATTATGGAGAACAGTGCATGCTTTCACCACTGTGTCCACATTATTGACTTCAATGGCCATCTGACGCCTGAATACTCTGAATCGAGACGATAATATGCCGAAAGCATTTTCCACCGTACGTCTTGCTCTGCTGAGACGATAATTATATACTCGGCGGTTGCGATTCAGTGAACAACCCGGAAATGGCCTCATCAAATTTCTTTTCAGTGGAAAGGCTTCGTCGGCCACAAAAACATGAGGTGTGGTATTGTCACATCCATGCATTGGCGCGTCTTGCGGTAACTGCAATTGATTCGAGTTGAGACGTTTACCAAATACCGAATTATTGAAAATATTCGAGTCACTAAAGCGACCGTACGATCCCACATCAACAGATATGAAACGGTATTCAGCGTCCACTACAGCCATCAATACGACGCTGAAGTTCTTTTTGTAGTTGTAGAACTGGGAGCCAGTCGAGGCTGGTTTCTGTATTAGTACGTGTTTGCCGTTGATGCTGCCGATGCAGTTTTGGAAATTCCAGTTATCGTAGAATTGAGAAGATATTCGTTTCCAGTCACTCGACTCTGGAACTGGCATAAACTCGGCCACAAGTGCATTCCAAATAGCGGAGCATGTCTCTGGTACAATCATCCCAACGGTTGACGCTCCACAACGATATGAGTAGGAAATAGTACGGTACGAGTCACCGGTGGTTAGAAATCTGCAACAAGAATTTAGTTGAAGTATACTTCTTGCACAAATACGGTAATTCTTTAACTATACCTCAGTGTTATTGCAAGTCTTTCGTCAGGACCTATTGGTTGTCTCATTACTGTGGATTGTTTTTGAATGAACGGAGTTATACGGCACACCAGGTAATCAAACGTTTCTGGATTCATCCTGAAGTACTGGCGGTAATGCGCTCTTCTTAATAATCGCAAATCATTACACAACGCATGAAATTCACCTGCAAATACAAATCATTTGAAAGAGAAAAATCAACGAATGATGAACTGAACATTACCTGCCTCATCCCGTTTCTGTAGCACAGGATGAACCCAAAATTCTCTTGGTTTCCGTTTGGGCTGCTCCTCCACATCGGCCAAAATTGCAGCCAGAACACACAAAATTTTAACATTTCTCTTCCTACGACTTGAGTTTTTAACCACTTTTTTAAAATGGGGCATACTTATATATTAATAACCCCCCAACTAGACTCAATGAATATCACTGAGCTACAACAATCCCAACTGTGCAGGTGATGATCATCCATACGTGACAGACACGGCTGAGTGCATAGTGTTTACCACCCGTGCGATGACGCAATCTCACTAACTCACTAATCTCACTAAACGCATGCGCTCTGAACGCATCGTCTATTCCAGGCTTTACACTTGAGATAACATCGTACTATATTGCTCATTAACCTGTGCGTCAACCTGTACTGACCTATAAACCTGCCTTTGTGATAGCTAGCCATCGGCTCATTGTATTTCGGATCTGGTACACCCCTGTACACCCCATCCGAGTGGTACACCCTTTGCAAATTATGGTACACCCTACACTGTAAACGAAAATGGTGTGTTTTCGCAATTCACACCCTCGCGTAGGGTGTGTTTTGGGTCAACACACCTATTGGGTACTAAATTTGTCATTTACACCTAAGCTATTGGTGGAAATAAGCCAAATACACCCCCACACACACATACCATAAGATATACACCCCAAGCATTGGCATTTGGGGTGAATTGTTAAAGATTACACCTTTTGTCAGACAAATATGAAGTTTGGGATTCAATCCGCGCTAGCCGCTTCCACAAAACTTGACTGTTGAAGTTTTAAGTCTGTGTCGGTCAGAAGCCTGGTTAAGCAGGCAGGGGTGCGGCAAGTCTGCATTCTTGTTAAATATTCAGTCGAATCACTGTACTGATCATTGTATGGGCACTTAAGAACTTCTCTGCTGTGTCTAACTGTAGGTCGTGTAGGACATATTCTGTTTGGGGTTGAATTATCCACCGAAAATGCGTGTTTTCGCCCACTTTATTGTTGTCCGTGTCTTTAAGGCTTCTTGGGTAGGCTTAGGCAATGTTCCATTGTTCAGTTTTTATGGATTTAACCCGGTTCGATCAAGTAAATTCGCCTACGCATATAGTTTCAGATTCAGTGACAAATAAGCATTCGTTCGTGTGCTACATTGACATGAATGAATAATAGCCAAGTCCGCAATTTCATATTGTAATTCACATTTATCGTGCACTGCGGTACTCGTACTTTGGCTGAAATTTCACCCTGTCTACTATAGTGTGACCGATGTATCTCAAGTGTGTGGCAAAAATACGACAGATTATGAGGTTGTCACGATACTGGTTTATAATTTCTTTCATGTCACGTCAAATGCACAACTGTACATTGTACGTAGGCTATATGTACAAAATATATCGGGCCTATTCCGCACAGCATTAGTGTATAACTACCATATAATGCAGGTTAAGGGTTTTTAGAGTTGGGAATACTAGAAGGAGTTAAATTTCAGCCACAAACTTATATGAGCAGTACGCAATATGGGCGTAGCAAGAATTCAAATTAGAATGGAACACCAGGTTACGTCACGGAACAATCATTGAATTGGGCGAAAGAGGGACTAAATTGGGCAAAGTTTCCTGGTTATTTTCATATCTATATTGATGTTTTATTCACTATTTGGTAGCTTTATGAATTGCACACTAAGCCTAACCGACAATTCGCATACAGCTTTCGGATCGTATCAATGGTTCGATCCATAGCAATTTACAACGTTGTAAATTGCTATGGTTCGATCTATGAAGATAAATCTAGCACTGCAAGACTTTTTGAAGCTTAATATGATGCAATCTGCAGCTTCACAGCTATCAAATCCATATTTCCGATAAATCAATACATACAAATATTCCGGAGATCCTTAACTTCAATATAGTAATTACATCAGTGAGTCAATTGTCACATCACAATGGAATATACAAACCGTCGTCACCAGAACAGCTGCTGCTATGTTTCGCTACAGCTATGTAAAATGTTTCGTTATATGCCGTATTTCCGCGCTTAAGAGACCAGACTGGCTATCGACTGACCGTATTAGTTGTCGCGAATCTGTGAAGAAAGCCTCTTTCGAGATTGAAAATATCTGGATGGTGAGTTACATTTCGTATCGGTTCTATTGTAGTAAAGAACATTTGTTCCGTTGCGTTTCCAGTACAGATCCGATTCCTGTTACTCAGTGTCGCAGCTGTACTGAACAGAATTATATGTAGCAAGTTGGAATTTTAAACGTACCGGTAGTGACGATACATTGAATTCACATAAATTGTTGTATCACCAGTACCGATACCAATCTCCAAGACACAGTAGCTCAATGGCTCTAATGGAGATACTGTTGACAGGTCCAGCATTAGCTATGATTATAAACTACGGTAATTTGGGTTTGAGCGACATCGTTTGTAAGTGCATTGAAAAAAAATCGACTCGATTGTCGTTATATTGATTACCAAAGCACATCACGACCTGTTTAAGTGTAAAGGGTAGCCTACCACTGACTATGCAGAGCTATGTTTATAGGCCTATCACCCTGTCATTATCACTGAGCTATATACACATTATATATTATGTTATGTTATGGTAGGAAGGTAAACATATTATCTATTCTACTTCAGACTTGCATGGGCAAAGATCGCAAATTTGGGGCTCTTGAAGAATGAAATTATCGATTTCTCCTCATGAGAAAACAAGTGTAACATACAAACAGCAAAGGGCTGAAGCATATGAAGCAATGGTATCTGAGGTGAGCAATGGACATTTGATGAAAGCTTTCGATCCCCGTAAATTGGGGCCAGTAAATGTTAATGATATTATGACATGGGTGAAAATATGACGATGCCATATTGCTATCACTATGAATATGAGAGACTTGACTAGGAACAGGCTTACCTCATTGAACATATTTTGCAGTGGCCCCCTCAGACTAGCTGCTAAGAGTATGTGACCCATCAACTAGACTACTTCTTTTGAAATTACTTCTCTGAGCTCTGTTCATATATTTATTTTAATTTGAAGCAGCTTGACATGGATTTGACATAGCCACTTCTATATGCTTGTCATTGAGTAGAAATTGACATCTATTGCTTGAGTAGCAATGCGCACTACTGCGGTCAACTCGGTGTGCAACAATGCACGGATTAGCTGGGTCTTCAATGTTTTGACCAATATGAAGAGGCAAACATAGCCTTGCCAAAGTTTATCAAACTGTCCTTTCGATCAATATAAACAAATCATAATATATGCACTTCTTGACTCATGATATGACATACACACGATCTGTGCATATGCACAAATCTGCTTTTTGTTAGATTCAAGGACTGATTGCTATTAGTAGCAGACTCTTACTCTGTGAATGTGAAATCAAATATGTTGTTGGTGAGTAATATACTATGCGTAGGGGAGTTTCAAAATTGTACTTTAACTCGCTTATTTACAAGCATAAAGCAAGTCAAGGCTACAACAACAGTACACATTTCGGATGTCTTGGGCCTTTCGAATCCAATCCAAATTGTCAACTAAACGTTTACCGTATGCCAAATGGTTATTTTTTCAATTTTAGGATGCTGCTATACAAGCTAATATCAGGGAATTTCAACCAAATCGACGTCACATTTAACGGTAGAAGCGTATGCTGCGAAACAGTAAAGGATCGTTATCAAACAGCTTATATTCCAAGGAAATCATTATCATTCAGCTAATTTGCAAATTTCCATGTATAGGCTAAGCCGCAGTGGTTCCCAACGTGGGCGATTCCTAATCAGACCTGTATCTGCGGTCGCTTTGAATCCATTCTGAAAGTCAATATTGCCCAACTAGAAAACGTTTCGTGTTTTGGATTAATACCAAGTAGTCAAATTTAAATCAAGTCCATGCATCTCTTTCTCTGATTATTTTTCAAATTTTAGGATGCTGCTTAAAGACTGCATGCTGCAAGAGCAAGATTATATCACAGGAACTAACCGAGTTTAGGAGTATGCTGCGACAACTGAAAGACTCGTTATCAAGCCAGCAGGTATTACAACTTTGTTAACGACACCTGATGTCAACTTTCGTAGTCGCATATATGAAGTAAACCAAAGCAGAGATGGTCAAAGTTACTAGCGTTGCTACTCAAGTCTATGTAGAAATACCCCGTCAATTTATACTCAATTACAAGTAGATGCAACAGTTCCCAATACAAGTTAAAACTACGTCAAGTGGAAGTAGAATACGAAATGTCGGAAAAATAGTCAAGTATGGTAAGTAGTTTTTCGGAAGTTTGTACTTTGAAAATTGCAATATGAATCTTCGCGACTAATATAAAATTACTAAGGGCATATGACACTACTAACAGAAAGAATCTTCAAAAATATATCAGTTATTTCTGGTACAGGTGGTGTTGCTAGACTTGGACAACTAGATATTCTAGTTGTCTAATTATAGTAATTGAAGCTATTCTAATTTGTGAAATGTTTCTATGCTCTAATTCTAATTCTAATCGAATTTATGAAATCTTTCTATGGTCTACGGCAGTGGTTCCCAACGTGGGCGATATCGCCCCCCAGGGGGCGATTTGTCGGTCCAGGGGGGCGAAAATAGCCAAGGGGGCGATAGGGGGGCGAAAACGGACGAAGGGGGCGATAGGGGTGCGATGGCGCGTTGAAAGGGCAATATTGGCGTCCATGACCGTAAATGCCACACCTATACCCCCAATTGGGATGAGGGCCCGAGCTCGAAGGAGGCCCACAATTTTTTCGTGAATTAACATTATTTGTTTTGGAAATTTAGGCAACTTTTTCTAGAAATATTCGCGCTACGCGCCATTTCGTGGTCACATATTTCTTGCTTATTGGATACCCTTGCACCAAGAAATAATACGCATGAGTTATAGAAATGGGCATCTCGGCTTCAGCCATTAACACTTCATGACGCACCCACCAAGACATATCTAGTTTCAGGCCATGTAACATGCGACTCCGAAAAGTGAGCCAGAACGAGAAAACCTTGGCGGAAAAGGACTGCCTTTATGCTGACCGACTTCGATATATATACGATATACATATATATTTAATTGTCCATCGGCGCCTAAATGGCTGGCGCCAAATGTTCCTATCCTCGCAATCGGAGCCTCACAAAAATACCATCTCGCAGAGAAAAAATAATTGCTAGTGCACAAATACCAATTTGAAATCGTGTGCGTCGTTTAGTTTAGTACGTATGGGCGATTTGAATATCTTTTGACATAGCAGACAGGCCACGAAATGTCATTACGTAACGAACTCATTATACCCACGGGTCTGCCCGAATATGTTCAATTATTATTTACGGGCCCTACATTTTCCAAGACACCTACCTCACTCAGTTTTACCGGTAAATCTGAATACATGAGCAAAGAGAGGATAAAAAATTGATAACAATATATATGCAATTCCGGATCATATTGACCGACTCAATCATGAATGATAGAAATTTTTCGCGCTTCGCGCGAATTAATCCGTCCAACAATTTGTGCTGAGATGTAGCGATAAAGAGGTATCGGGGGTGGTCTGAGGGATGCAGAAGTTTGCTATATTGCCCTATGGAGATGTGGAACAAGACTAACGCATTGGGGGGGGGGGCAGACGAAGTGCTGTTACTGTCCTTTTGGAATCAAGTCGGAGAAATAACCTTTTTTGTTACTCAAGTCACCAAAATCTAGTTGGAAAAGTGTAATTTCGTGATCGAGCCGTAAAGTTGAACTTTTTTCTTAGTCATCTCGCCGGTGATTTCAGTCTGTATGCCCATTTTTCGGTTCCCAATATTTGGGGGGCGATGCTCGGTGTGGAGTTTGAAAAGGGGGCGATGAGTCGAAAAAGGTTGGGAACCACTGGTCTACGGTAATTTTAATTCTAATCTAATGTCTGGGTTTCCTGAAAAGGCTACAGGAGAACTGTATAATGCGAAACGAGCCAAGCTTGCGGTGCAGTAGGGGTGTTCAAAAATGACTTTTTATTCTCAAATTCTACTGGCTACTTGATAAAATTGTTAGGTTACCTAATTGAAGCTTGCACACTAAATTTGGTTTGATTCCAACCAGCAGCCGCATTGCTACTGGAGAAGAAAGTTTTTTTTAATTTATTATATTAAAATGAGTCAACATTTTCTGTTCACCCATGAAATTGTTAGGTTGTCTATAAACGATGCCCACAAAATTTGCCACAATTCAAACCAGCCGGAGCGGAGTTACTGATGTCGAAAAATTCGGATTTGAATAAAATAGTATTACGGTGGGAACAACTGTAATAAATGATTAAAGATTCGGTCACCGTAAAAATACTATTATATTAAAATCCAATATTTTTCAACGGCAATAACTCCGCTTCCACTAGTTGGAATTGAGCCAAATCGGTTGAGCATTTTTTCTATAGACAACCTAACAATTTAATGGGGTGAACAGAAAATTTCAATTTTTTTTTTATTCATTTTCATATAATAAATAAAAAACTTTCTTCTCCTGTAGCAATGCGGCTACTGGTTGGAATCGAACCAAATTTGGTGTGCAGGCTTAAATTAGGTAACCTTACAATTTTATCAAGTAGCCAGTACGATTTGAGAAAAATATCCATTTTTGAAGACCCCTAGTGCACATATCAGATGAGTTTAGAATCCAATCCAAATTGTAAACTAAACGTTTATACCTCATGGTTATTATTTCAATTTTAGGATGCTACTATACAAGATCATGTCAGGGCATTTCAACCAGGTCGACGTTGCATTGAACCATAAAACCGTATGCTGCGAAACAGTGATGGATCGTTATCAAACAGCACATATTGCAAGGTAATCATTAGCATCCAGCTAATTTGCTAATTTCCATGTATAAGGCAAGTCAAGGTTTTCTAATCAGACCTGTATCCGCGGTCGCTTTGAATCCATTCTGAAAGTCAATATTGCCCAACTAGAAAACGTTTCGTGTTTTGCATTAATACCAAGTAGTCAAATTTAAATCAAGTCCATGCATCTCTTTCTCTGATTTTCTTCTAATTTTAGGATGCTGCTTAAAGACTGCATGCTGCAAGAGCAAGATTATATCATAGGAACTAACCGAGTTTAGAAGTATGCTGCGAAAACTGAAAGACTCGTTATCAAGCCAGCAGGTATGACAACTTTGGTAATGACACCTGATGTCAACTTTCGTAGTCGCATCTATGAGGTAAACCAAAGCAGAGATGGTCAAAGTTACCAGCGTTGCTACTCAAGTCGATGTAGAAATACCAACTTCAATTTATACTCGATCACAAGCAGATGCAACAGTTCCCAATACAAGTCAAAACTACGCCAAGTGGAAGTAGAATACGAAATGTTGGAAAAATACTCAAGTATGGTACGCAGATTTTCAGAGGATTCTACTTTGAAAATTGCGATATGAATCTTCGCGACTAATATAAAATTACTAATGGCATATGACACTACTAACAGAAAGAATCTTCAAAAATATATTCAGTTATTTCTGATATAGGCGGTGTTGCCAGTATTCTAGTTGTCTAATTATCCTAATTGAAGCTATTCTAATTTGTGAAATGTTTCTATGCTCTAATTCCAATTCTAATCGAATGTATGAAATCTGTCTATGGTCTTATTTTAAGTCTAATCTAATGTCTGGTTTTTCTGGAAATGCTACAGCAGAACTGTATAGTGCGAAACAAGCCAAGCTTGCTGTACGGTAGCGGTGTTAAAAATGAATCTGTATTCTTAAATTCTTCTGGATACTTGGTAAAATTGTTAGATTACGGAATTGAAGCCTAAACACCAAATTTGGTTCAATTCCAACCAGTAGCCGCATTGCTACAGGAGAAGAGTGTTATTTTATTTATTAATTAAAAATTAGTAAAAAAATTCAAAATTTTCTGTTCACCCATGAAATTGTAAGGATGTCTATAGAAACGATGCCCACCAAATTTGGCTCAAATCAAACCAGCCGAAGCGGAGTTATTGATTTCGAAAAATTTGGATTTGAATAAAATAGTATTTACGGTGGACACAACAGTCATAAATGATTAAAGAATCGTTCACCATAAATACTATTTTATTCAAATCCAAAATTTTGCGACGGCAATGACTCCGCTTCCACTGGTTGGAATTGAGCCAAATCGGTTGAGCATTGTTGCTATAGACAACCTAACAATTTAATGGGGTGAACAGAAAATTTTAAATCTTTTTTCATTCATTTTCATATAATAAATAAAAAACTTTCTTCTGTAGCAATGCGGCTACTGCTTGGAATCAAACCAAATTTGGTGTGCAGGCTTCAATTAGGTAACCTAACAATTTTATCAAGTAGCCAGTAGATTTGAAAGAAAAAGTCATTTTTGAACACCCCTACTGTACAGTAGTTATTTGCTATTCTCATGCTCATAAGATGAACTATGATTTGATGATAACGGAGTTTGATTCAACTTCTGACGATTTCAGTAATTCTAATTCTAATCTAATTTGAAAAAAACTGTTAGCTAGAATTATAATTTTAATCTAATTTCCAACTGTGTAGCTCAAATTTTAATTCTACTCTAATTCGAAAAAAGACTTGTAGTTGTAATATAATTCCAATCCAATTTGGAAAAAGGGAACGTTTTCTAGTTGTCCAAGTCTGCCTGTTACATGCGGTTTGCATGAAAACTATCCATCAATTTCCATCTTGTCGATGCCTAATTGCCCACACATACAGTGATCGTGTGTGAACATGTTTCCTATAGCGGTAAGTTCACCCTATCGGACCACAGTCTGTGCTGCAATTCCTTAGCAAGTGTAACATCTGATTTTTTGTAAGTACTTTGTGAAAATATATATACTTTATAATGGCTTCTATTTTTGTGGTCTTTCATTAAGTTATGCATGTTAGCATATATGTGCCTGTTATTTGGGTTGTGAATATGCATTTTGATTTCAGGATGATGCCACAAGTTCTTGCTGAAGATAGTGACTCAGCCTTCGCCGTACAAGAGTGTTTTGCGGAAACCTGGAGGAGGCGACTTCCCAATACTACATGGGCAATGTTCTTCGAGCAGTATTTTCAGTGAATTTTTTTCTCCGTCGCTGGGATCTCTGTTTTTGTTATTTCACGAAATATGTTTCCATTTTATGTTATTATGGTTCAATTGATATCGAATATATGCAACCAATAAAGTTTATTTGCAATAGCGTGCCATTTGGAAGAAGATGCAGGATTTCAAGTGGGGTGTATATATTGAATTTCCGCCCCAATCAATTCTAATGGCTAGGGTGAAATATCCGATATACACCGCAAGGAATGGGGTGGATTCTGGTCATTCACACCGGCAGGGTTACGTAAGTTCTGTTTTCGTGTACCACCTTTTGGGGTGTGTATAACCACTCTTTTCGCTAAGAGTGTAGGGTGTACGACAACCCCGGTTGAAGAGCACTGGTATAGAGCATCTGCAGATCATTTGTTACGCCACAGCCCCTTATTTCGGATGTGCTATATTCCTTTATGCACGTCGAAGCAAACAGTTGATTTCCCGATTAACAAAAACAAATTCGTTTCTCTGCCTAATTCGGCCAAAATTGAACGGAACCGAATCAGGCGGTGTCGACTGTAATTAAACGCTCCATATCACTAATATTCAAATGGCGTCATAATGAGGGAGACTCGAATACTCTACTAGAAGACTAATACTCGATTCAGAATCAAATCAGTCACGTACTCGATTTTGCCAAGTCTCATTCACGATGTATTAAAGGTGTTCGAGTTCATCAGTCATGATATTTAATTTCTCGCTGTAAATTCTAAAGGTTTCCTTGTATGCAGATTCGTTAAATCACGATCACCGGCTTGCGAATATATCGGGAGAGACGATGAACAAAGTCGCAATTCTCCAAGAAAAAATGCATGGTGAGTATAACTTATTCAAATGTTTCCAGCCGTAATGAAAGCTGTTACAGTCTCGGACTGACATCGATCGCTCTATGCCTAAAAAAGCAGGTGAAAGCAGATTTACATACTATGATGGAACATGACTATTTAATGATATAACATGATCAGATTGTAATGTTATTTGCGTCATTACTTTGATTCTCTGGCGTTTGATGTCACGGGAGATATGTGATATAATTACGGGCGAAGCGGACGGTCGTATTGGTTGTTCTTCTGCTGTTGTCAACCACTCATCCAACAGTTTGATTAGTGCTATCGCGTTCGTTATGTAGCATATGAGGGTTTTGTTATGCAGCCCTAACGACATAATGGCAAGGAATATTAAGCTTATTGAAGTTCAAAATCATAATTATGGGCAGGGCTCGCCAGCTCCAAATGGGTGGGGAGCCACTTTTTCAACTTGGAAGAGGTCGTGGCCGCAATAACGTAAAACCGAGACAAAACAGGCCATTCTAGGGTTGCATTTAAAGCAAACGGCGTTTAAGAACACTTTGTTCAAAACGTGTTTTAAACAGTCTTTTAAACAAAGGCATTTTTATAAATAATTTTTTTTTTAAAGTTGTAAAATTATGCCATAATTGTGTAAATACTTTTCATAAAACATGTTGTATGACCCTACGGACAGTTTTCCGCACATAATACAGTGAACGTATATATCGATATGGGATGGCTGGAATCCCTAACAACATTAATAGTACATATATTCCGTCAAAGGATCTATATTAACCCAATATTTCATTTGTCAATGTCAATACACTATGACGTCATGGCTTTAGAAAAAGCAATAATACAGTAAAAATATATTTTAAATTAGGGCCTTCTTTTGAACATGTTTAAAATTTAGTCTTGTTTTAAATGCAACTCTAGGCCATGCAGTCCAAAAAACACGTCTTTCATACTTCATGCTAGTACATCATTGTGCGTTTTCTAACTAGGTACCGCAAAAGAAACAATGTTTATTAGTAGACAAAGCTTCATATAATTTCCTTCGATAAATGGTCTCGAGGCGTGCGCAATATTTCAGATAGGACAAACATGCGTCAACAGAGCCACTTTGTTGTTCTAGGCAGTGTTGGGATGACTTGAGTCGTGACTTGACTTGACTTGAGTCATTTCGCAAATATGACTTGACTTGACTCGGCGTTTCAGAAATGTGGATTGAATCATGACTCCGTGCAAAATTTACGAGTCAATTTCAAGTCATTATGTCGATAAAAACGGCGGATCTTGCATATATTCGGAGTGTACCGCGATACGCTGGTGTGACCTGTGAGAGTGAGCAATCAATCAATGATTTTGCGTTTTACTGAGCCTACATTGTTCGATCACAAATAAATTGACCGCAAACAAAGTGATCGGAGTTCGTAAACTAGTAGTAAAGTAATCTAATGGCAAAGTATATCTCTCTTTTTCTATAGAATGCTCATTGTGGTCGTTACCCACCTTAACCAAACCTTTGTATTACTCGTCAACCAACGCCGCAGGCTTAAATTGTATCCCACAGATGTCTAGTAAGCTATTGTATTGCATCATATCAATTGGTCTATAGTTCTACGTATATACGTGAGCGATACGAAGCCTCTTCTGCTGGTATTATTATATGTAAAAATCATGATAGTGGCGCTTATCACGGCACAGGTTTTGTGCGCCACTTCTATACTTGTTTTTACAATGAATTTGCATTATCAAAATATATACAGCATCGCTCAGTTCTATGGGTATTCTAACATGCACATTCAATATAAGGAGCTAGCCGACAATATACAAACACGACATTCGGTTATACAAAATAATGAAAATATGGTTGGCGGTACTAAACTTGAGTATTGCTTTCACAACTACATTCATTGCAGTAAAGAATTTATTAACTAGAAGACTTTTCGTGTGCCCCTTATCGAGAGTTAACGGCACAATAATAAGCATACAGAGAGAGATTCAAACGAAAACCAAAAAGGCAAAGTATGACGTAATAATACAATAATAAAAAATTAACGCTAGGCAAAGTCAGCTGTACCGGTAGTCATAACAAGAGACGAGAGAAAATCAAATTATACTATAATAGACGGAGGACAACACACAAACAAATAGCGGTATATATTAATGGGAAATTTTGAGATTATATAGAAACTCTTTCTGCCGACATAAATCCGAATTGGTCAATTTTATTATGGTTGACTCCAAGACAGACAGATGGAAGGCAGATCTGCATTTAGCAATCACAGTGAACATACCGTCATTGTAATGACTGGCACACACCGGGTAGTTCATTAAATGTTGACCAATTGCAGAGTTGAACGCTGAGACCTGGTTATAGGAAGCAGAGTCAACGGCTTCCTTACACCGACGAACAAGTGCAGATCGATCGATAGGCTTGTTCACTGACCTAATCGATTTAGGCACATGTTGGTTCACTCGTTCAGCCAACCGCAAAGATGTGCGACCCACATACCGACTATCACAGTGGCATTGGAATTTATATACAATATTACTTGTTTGTAAAGCAGGGAGCACATCCTTGCGAGTTTGAGGCATGAGCGGCCTAGTCATGAACACCACTCGGGTATTTAGCATAAAATAGCACGATTGCACTGATGACCGGATTTGATTAGAAAAGCCGACTGACAGATCTGCAGATCTGCCTTCCATCTGTCTGTCTTGGAGTCAACCATAATAAAATTGACCAATTCGGATTTATGTCGGCAGAAAGAGTTTCTATATAATCTCAAAATTTCCCATTAATATATACCGCTATTTGTTTGTGTGTTGTCCTCCGTCTATTATAGTATAATTTGATTTTCTCTCGTCTCTTGTTATGACTACCGGTACAGCTGACTTTGCCTAGCGTTAATTTTTTATTATTGTATTATTACGTCATACTTTGCCTTTTTGGTTTTCGTTTGAATCTCTCTCTGTATGCTTATTATTGTGCCGTTAACTCTCGATAAGGGGCACACGAAAAGTCTTCTAGTTAATAAATTCTTTACTGCAATGAATGTAGTTGTGAAAGCAATACAAAATAATGAATACACAACATGTATTAGCTATAGGTCGTCCCAAAGATATCACGAATTGTAGGCCTACAACATAATCCAATATCGTTGGATCTGTTAAAACGTCTTTCAACTCCCAATTTATTAGGCTCACTCGCGCAGCATGATGAATTTGTCTCCTTTGATGTTGATATCTCACACAATGTAACAAAAAGTGCTCTATAGATTCTTCTGCATTACATTGCTGACACAGAGGAGTCTCAGAACAACGGATCTCATGCAGATGTTGATTCAGTCTGCAATGGCCGCTTCTTAATCTCAGTACAATTATGTCTCTTCGCCGTGTTCCAATTTGAGCTATATCGTCGGTAATTGATGGTCGCAGATTCTTATACGCTCTTCCGGTCTCAGTGCTGTGGTATCTGATCCCATTCCCATTTACAATGGCAGTGCATCACGCAGAGGTAATAAGCGATTGTTCCCTTCATCCCTTCTTGACGCAGCGTCTTTGGCTAATTGATCGGCGATTTCGTTACCACGAATACCAGCATATATATCGTTCACAACGTAGTCATTGACCGATCCATGATTGGCGGCGGCGGTTAGGACACTCAAACTGTCACTTACCATAGCAATTTTACTCTGGGTGTTCCTTTCAACCCACAATAATGCATCTTGATGGCATGCAACTCTACATAAAATATTGAAAAACATTTAGGAAGCGTCACGGACAATTTTACATTCAACCGAGGAATTTTGCTGGTATATTTAACTCTCTATAGCAGTGGTTCTCAACCTTTTTTGACACACGCCCCCCTTGGAGATGGTCAAAAATTTCGCGCCCCCCTGACCCCCTTGCATTTATCGTCATGTCGAAAAGAGGACATCATCTAATACAGAGGTGGGCAACGTTTTTGATAATCATGGCCGCATTTCGATTGCTTATGTAGCGTAAGGCCGCATTCAAGGGCATAGCCGCAATGAACGATCTGGACGCAAAATTCCTATGGTAAACTGCCCGGTGTCGATATCCATTCGCGGTAAACTCCGGACTATTCTACTTTTTCACAATGGCCTATTGTACGCACCGAAATCGCGAGTGGCATGTTATGAATAGTTGCTGGGAGGTGAATATTGTCGCGCAGAGCGCGAAAATTTTTCAGGGCCGCGAACGAATTGTTATTTCTTGCCAATTCCCATTCCGGCTCAGATTAAGAAGAGCGCTACTGCATTAAAATCGAAAAATGAAGTCTAGTTGAATTGCGCGGAGGGCGAAGAAAATTTCAAGATTAATTAAAATCTCTCGAAAATGCGGAAGTGAATTCGTAATTGCAATGCATGTCTACGGCCGCCAACACATACTAATTGAATTGGGCGTCGACGGCCGCTCAAATTCCCTTCTACGGCACAGGCTGCCCACCCCTGATCTAATAGTATACATAAGGTATATCTTACGCCAATTTTGAATCTGCATTCCAGTTGTTGAGTCTTTTACATTGCTGACAACTTCCTCCAAACATTGAACAAGACATCCATTAATTAATTTCAAGGTAGGTCACCCTGAGACTAATCCTGATGCTGGTAGTGAGTACAGAGAGCAAGACGTCGTTCTGTCCTGCCAGGCTAAATTTGATCAGTTTTGGAAATTAATTAAATTCTGTTGATTTATAGCCTAATTGAGGGCGAAACCGGGCAAACTATGTAGCATCTAAGTCTGTCTTAGGCAGTGCAGGTCGCAAGCTACTAACAAGAGCTGCCCAGTGCGACAAGCTTTAGGCTACTATCAAAGCTTAGAAGCAATGAATGACTTACACGTGGAAATTGCTCTCTATATCTCCAAAGAATTGCAAAAATTTGCTCAAATGAAGTTGAAATCAGACTATACTCCGTGGAGCGCGGTTGCTAGAATTTGTATTTTGCAAGCTTTCTTGAATATGGAATAAATTTCATCTTCATTAATCGTCTTCTCATAATGGATGTGAAACACATGTTCAGACACGTACAATTTGTACTGACTTTTTCAATTTCTCGCGCCCCCCCCTATACTGACTTCGTCAATTTCTCGCGCCCCCCCTGAGAGCCTCCCGCGCCCCCCAGGTTGAGAACCCCTGCTCTATAGTCTATTGGTTGATCGATTCCAAATATATGGCAGCTTCAAACAGCTCTGAACATGCCATGGCACAATTATGCCTCGTACGACGAAAATCAACTTGACTTGAATTGTGACTTGACTCGGGACTTGACTTAACTCGACTTAACTAGAGTTGACTCGACTTGAATCGAGTCACCTCCAAAAATCGAGTGAACCGACGCTTGACTCGAGTCACCTTTAAAATCGATCGACTTGACTTGACTCGAGTCAAAATGTGCTGACTCGAATGTAGTGACTTGATCCCAACACTGTTCGAAGTTCCGGTAACTTTAGTTCCGCTTTGAATTTAGCGTATTTGGGCTTGTTAGCAAATCTGATTATCATAGAAAAAAGGCAGCAGCCCAAAAGGGCGAATGATACTCTCGGACACAAATTGGCAAAAACTGAAGTAACTGTGTTATATTGTGACGAGAGAGCGTAGATATCATATTGGTATGATCCGGGTTGCGGGTTCGAGTACGACCGAGGTCGACTCCAGAATTCCTACTTAAGTGTTGGTGGTTTGTCTAGGCTCCTTCTTGCCGTCTCATCCTTGTATTCGGTGTCTTAAAAAAGCTAAGAAGTGGGCGGCGCTACAAGTCGACATCTACGGAATTAAAATGACGAACATTGACCTGGTGTAAATGACCAAAGTATGCAACACACACCATGCATACCACAAACAAACTATGTTATAGCTAAGTCGATTACATACGGCGAGAAGTAATTTTGAACAGGGGTACTGATACTTGAATCAATGCTGTAATAATAATGAATTTTTGAATTATTGCTCTAAATTTGGCCTAGAATACTCCACAAGCAGCCAGTATCAAGTAACAGATTGGATGTTCCGAGACATTGTAGTGCTAACAATGTAAAAGTTTATGTTGCCATGCATCAAAATACTGGCCCGACTGAATTAACTCAAGTTGGCAAAGCTGGACCATCAGGGCCGCCCGAACCGTTCGGTTAAGTCGTTATAACGCAGAGCGAATGTTTGTAGTTGTTATAATTGTATATCTGACTCCAAGATGTATTATTGACTCCAGAAGGTTGCGGTTACGATTGGCTGCGTGTTCCCTTGCGTTCAACGACCGGCGTAACCACGCCGTACGGCCTTGTTGGCTGATGTACCACGAAGCCTGTCTATTGCATACGCATTCGATGGATCACTCTGACGAATATATTTTGTTTCTGTCTCCACGACTTGTAACTTTATTGAATCACGTACGGCAATGCAATCGGCTTCCGAATCAGAGAAATAGTTATGAATGAATGTGAATCGATGTCTCTACGTGGTATTACCTACGCATGTTTCGAATAGCCACGAGTGAGTTTATGCACCAAAACATCGTACGATTTCATACTTTGTTATCTACGTTCAAACGACAAAATATACGACTCACAAAGGTGTTATCAGGTTTCAGTTCAGGGAATTACGTAAGGTTTACCAACTCCTTATTGACTATTATTAAAATGGCGTTATACCAATATATTTCGTTAAAGTCGTCAAGGTGAATTTGACCAATGTAAAGAGGATGGTTGACCGCAAATGAAACGAAAGTGAATGTGACGGAGTTATATCTTGAAATTCCGTCGATTGTTATTTATTTTATATTTCATTTTAGAGATTGGATTCTTGTTTGCGCCGAGAAATTGTAATAATTTCACTGAAGACACGGTAAAATCACTTAACGCTACCGGGGGATTGATCGATATATTTATTCCGTCGTATTTTGACACCAAAGAAATATACTGTGATGTTACAACAGACGGAGGAAATTGGATTGTGAGTGCATATTGAATATTGTAACAAATGACTTGGGACTATACCAAGAGTGTCCAACCTTTTGGGTCAAATGACCACAGAGATTTACAAAGCATTGCGCGGTCATTTGAATGTTGGCGACCTTCTCTTATTCGTCCGATAGGAGCGAACGGAATTAGTTAACGGCGAAAACAAGACTTATCTTCCCTTATTATACATCAAAATCGATAATAATTACGTCGTGAAGACTCCTAGCTGTGCCAGGTGCAGAGAACATGTAAAGTGAATGAATGAATTCGCTCAATGATATTGTTACTTGTATATTTCTCTATATTACTCCTCTCGCCTCTATATACAGCTGAGCTTATTTGGCCTGAATTATTTGGTGCTTGGACATATCAATATCGGATTGTTGTTGAACTCATTTCAGTAAAACAGGCGCTTTTTATTTTTCTCTCTATCAACAGCCATAACCTTTCATACCATCAAACTATCTGTTAGGATTGCCAACATTCTGGTTGGTTTCATTGTGTGATATGACGATAAGGGGGGCAGGAAGTATTTCACTGTCATAAAGGGGGGCGTGTCTAAAAAAAATTAGTACAGTTTTTGCCAATTTGTGTCCGAGAGTATCATTCGCCCTTTTGGGCTGCTGCCTTTTTTCTATGATAATCAGATTTGCTAACAAGCCCAAATACGCTAAATTCAAAGCGGAACTAAAGTTACCGGAACTTCGAACAGTGTTGGGATCAAGTCACTACATTCGAGTCAGCACATTTTGACTCGAGTCAAGTCAAGTCGATCGATTTTAAAGGTGACTCGAGTCAAGCGTCGGTTCACTCGATTTTTGGAGGTGACTCGATTCAAGTCGAGTCAACTCTAGTTAAGTCGAGTTAAGTCAAGTCCCGAGTCAAGTCACAATTCAAGTCAAGTTGATTTTCGTCGTACGAGGCATAATTGTGCCATGGCATGTTCAGAGCTGTTTGAAGCTGCCATATATTTGGAATCGATCAACCAATAGACTATAGAGCATGGGTTCTCAACCTGGGGGGCGCGGGAGGCTCTCAGGGGGGGGGCGCGAGAAATTGACGAAGTCAGTATAGGGGGGGGGCGCGAGAAATTGAAAAAGTCAGTACAAATTGTACGTGTCTGAACATGTGTTTCACATCCATTATGAGAAGACGATTAATGAAGATGAAATTTATTCCATATTCAAGAAAGCTTGCAAAATACAAATTCTAGCAACCGCGCTCCACGGAGTATAGTCTGATTTCAACTTCATTTGAGCAAATTTTTGCAATTCTTTGGAGATATAGAGAGCAATTTCCACGTGTAAGTCATTCATTGCTTCTAAGCTTTGATAGTAGCCTAAAGCTTGTCGCACTGGGCAGCTCTTGTTAGTAGCTTGCGACCTGCACTGCCTAAGACAGACTTAGATGCTACATAGTTTGCCCGGTTTCGCCCTCAATTAGGCTATAAATCAACAGAATTTAATTAATTTCCAAAACTGATCAAATTTAGCCTGGCAGGACAGAACGACGTCTTGCTCTCTGTACTCACTACCAGCATCAGGATTAGTCTCAGGGTGACCTACCTTGAAATTAATTAATGGATGTCTTGTTCAATGTTTGGAGGAAGTTGTCAGCAATGTAAAAGACTCAACAACTGGAATGCAGATTCAAAATTGGCGTAAGATATACCTTATGTATACTATTAGATCAGGGGTGGGCAGCCTGTGCCGTAGAAGGGAATTTGAGCGGCCGTCGACGCCCAATTCAATTAGTATGTGTTGGCGGCCGTAGACATGCATTGCAATTACGAATTCACTTCCGCATTTTCGAGAGATTTTAATTAATCTTGAAATTTTCTTCGCCCTCCGCGCAATTCAACTAGACTTCATTTTTCGATTTTAATGCAGTAGCGCTCTTCTTAATCTGAGCCGGAATGGGAATTGGCAAGAAATAACAATTCGTTCGCGGCCCTGAAAAATTTTCGCGCTCTGCGCGACAATATTCACCTCCCAGCAACTATTCATAACATGCCACTCGCGATTTCGGTGCGTACAATAGGCCATTGTGAAAAAGTAGAATAGTCCGGAGTTTACCGCGAATGGATATCGACACCGGGCAGTTTACCATAGGAATTTTGCGTCCAGATCGTTCATTGCGGCTATGCCCTTGAATGCGGCCTTACGCTACATAAGCAATCGAAATGCGGCCATGATTATCAAAAACGTTGCCCACCTCTGTATTAGATGATGTCCTCTTTTCGACATGACGATAAATGCAAGGGGGTCAGGGGGGCGCGAAATTTTTGACCATCTCCAAGGGGGGCGTGTGTCAAAAAAGGTTGAGAACCACTGCTATAGAGAGTTAAATATACCAGCAAAATTCCTCGGTTGAATGTAAAATTGTCCGTGACGCTTCCTAAATGTTTTTCAATATTTTATGTAGAGTTGCATGCCATCAAGATGCATTATTGTGGGTTGAAAGGAACACCCAGAGTAAAATTGCTATGGTAAGTGACAGTTTGAGTGTCCTAACCGCCGCCGCCAATCATGGATCGGTCAATGACTACGTTGTGAACGATATATATGCTGGTATTCGTGGTAACGAAATCGCCGATCAATTAGCCAAAGACGCTGCGTCAAGAAGGGATGAAGGGAACAATCGCTTATTACCTCTGCGTGATGCACTGCCATTGTAAATGGGAATGGGATCAGATACCACAGCACTGAGACCGGAAGAGCGTATAAGAATCTGCGACCATCAATTACCGACGATATAGCTCAAATTGGAACACGGCGAAGAGACATAATTGTACTGAGATTAAGAAGCGGCCATTACAGACTGAATCAACATCTGCATGAGATCCGTTGTTCTGAGACTCCTCTGTGTCAGCAATGTAATGCAGAAGAATCTATAGAGCACTTTTTGTTACATTGTGTGAGATATCAACATCAAAGGAGACAAATTCATCATGCTGCGCGAGTGAGCCTAATAAATTGGGAGTTGAAAGACGTTTTAACAGATCCAACGATATTGGATTATGTTGTAGGCCTACAATTCGTGATATCTTTGGGACGACCTATAGCTAATACATGTTGTGTATTCATTATTTTGTATTGCTTTCACAACTACATTCATTGCAGTAAAGAATTTATTAACTAGAAGACTTTTCGTGTGCCCCTTATCGAGAGTTAACGGCACAATAATAAGCATACAGAGAGAGATTCAAACGAAAACCAAAAAGGCAAAGTATGACGTAATAATACAATAATAAAAAATTAACGCTAGGCAAAGTCAGCTGTACCGGTAGTCATAACAAGAGACGAGAGAAAATCAAATTATACTATAATAGACGGAGGACAACACACAAACAAATAGCGGTATATATTAATGGGAAATTTTGAGATTATATAGAAACTCTTTCTGCCGACATAAATCCGAATTGGTCAATTTTATTATGGTTGACTCCAAGACAGACAGATGGAAGGCAGATCTGCAGATCTGTCAGTCGGCTTTTCTAATCAAATCCGGTCATCAGTGCAATCGTGCTATTTTATGCTAAATACCCGAGTGGTGTTCATGACTAGGCCGCTCATGCCTCAAACTCGCAAGGATGTGCTCCCTGCTTTACAAACAAGTAATATTGTATATAAATTCCAATGCCACTGTGATAGTCGGTATGTGGGTCGCACATCTTTGCGGTTGGCTGAACGAGTGAACCAACATGTGCCTAAATCGATTAGGTCAGTGAACAAGCCTATCGATCGATCTGCACTTGTTCGTCGGTGTAAGGAAGCCGTTGACTCTGCTTCCTATAACCAGGTCTCAGCGTTCAACTCTGCAATTGGTCAACATTTAATGAACTACCCGGTGTGTGCCAGTCATTACAATGACGGTATGTTCACTGTGATTGCTAAATGCAGATCTGCCTTCCATCTGTCTGTCTTGGAGTCAACCATAATAAAATTGACCAATTCGGATTTATGTCGGCAGAAAGAGTTTCTATATAATCTCAAAATTTCCCATTAATATATACCGCTATTTGTTTGTGTGTTGTCCTCCGTCTATTATAGTATAATTTGATTTTCTCTCGTCTCTTGTTATGACTACCGGTACAGCTGACTTTGCCTAGCGTTAATTTTTTATTATTGTATTATTACGTCATACTTTGCCTTTTTGGTTTTCGTTTGAATCTCTCTCTGTATGCTTATTATTGTGCCGTTAACTCTCGATAAGGGGCACACGAAAAGTCTTCTAGTTAATAAATTCTTTACTGCAATGAATGTAGTTGTGAAAGCAATACTCAAGTTTAGTACCGCCAACCATATTTTCATTATTTTGTATAACCGAATGTCGTGTTTGTATATTGTCGGCTAGCTCCTTATATTGAATGTGCATGTTAGAATACCCATAGAACTGAGCGATGCTGTATATATTTTGATAATGCAAATTCATTGTAAAAACAAGTATAGAAGTGGCGCACAAAACCTGTGCCGTGATAAGCGCCACTATCATGATTTTTACATATAATAATACCAGCAGAAGAGGCTTCGTATCGCTCACGTATATACGTAGAACTATAGACCAATTGATATGATGCAATACAATAGCTTACTAGACATCTGTGGGATACAATTTAAGCCTGCGGCGTTGGTTGACGAGTAATACAAAGGTTTGGTTAAGGTGGGTAACGACCACAATGAGCATTCTATAGAAAAAGAGAGATATACTTTGCCATTAGATTACTTTACTACTAGTTTACGAACTCCGATCACTTTGTTTGCGGTCAATTTATTTGTGATCGAACAATGTAGGCTCAGTAAAACGCAAAATCATTGATTGATTGCTCACTCTCACAGGTCACACCAGCGTATCGCGGTACACTCCGAATATATGCAAGATCCGCCGTTTTTATCGACATAATGACTTGAAATTGACTCGTAAATTTTGCACGGAGTCATGATTCAATCCACATTTCTGAAACGCCGAGTCAAGTCAAGTCATATTTGCGAAATGACTCAAGTCAAGTCAAGTCACGACTCAAGTCATCCCAACACTGCCTAGAACAACAAAGTGGCTCTGTTGACGCATGTTTGTCCTATCTGAAATATTGCGCACGCCTCGAGACCATTTATCGAAGGAAATTATATGAAGCTTTGTCTACTAATAAACATTGTTTCTTTTGCGGTACCTAGTTAGAAAACGCACAATGATGTACTAGCATGAAGTATGAAAGACGTGTTTTTTGGACTGCATGGCCTAGAGTTGCATTTAAAACAAGACTAAATTTTAAACATGTTCAAAAGAAGGCCCTAATTTAAAATATATTTTTACTGTATTATTGCTTTTTCTAAAGCCATGACGTCATAGTGTATTGACATTGACAAATGAAATATTGGGTTAATATAGATCCTTTGACGGAATATATGTACTATTAATGTTGTTAGGGATTCCAGCCATCCCATATCGATATATACGTTCACTGTATTATGTGCGGAAAACTGTCCGTAGGGTCATACAACATGTTTTATGAAAAGTATTTACACAATTATGGCATAATTTTACAACTTTAAAAAAAAAATTATTTATAAAAATGCCTTTGTTTAAAAGACTGTTTAAAACACGTTTTGAACAAAGTGTTCTTAAACGCCGTTTGCTTTAAATGCAACCCTAGAATGGCCTGTTTTGTCTCGGTTTTACGTTATTGCGGCCACGACCTCTTCCAAGTTGAAAAAGTGGCTCCCCACCCATTTGGAGCTGGCGAGCCCTGCCCATAATTATGATTTTGAACTTCAATAACCTTAATATTCCTTGCCATTATGTCGTTAGGGCTGCATAACAAAACCCTCATATGCTACATAACGAACGCGATAGCACTAATCAAACTGTTGGATGAGTGGTTGACAACAGCAGAAGAACAACCAATACGACCGTCCGCTTCGCCCGTAATTATATCACATATCTCCCGTGACATCAAACGCCAGAGAATCAAAGTAATGACGCAAATAACATTACAATCTGATCATGTTATATCATTAAATAGTCATGTTCCATCATAGTATGTAAATCTGCTTTCACCTGCTTTTTTAGGCATAGAGCGATCGATGTCAGTCCGAGACTGTAACAGCTTTCATTACGGCTGGAAACATTTGAATAAGTTATACTCACCATGCATTTTTTCTTGGAGAATTGCGACTTTGTTCATCGTCTCTCTCGATATATTCGCAAGCCGGTGATCGTGATTTAACGAATCTGCATACAAGGAAACCTTTAGAATTTACAGCGAGAAATTAAATATCATGACTGATGAACTCGAACACCTTTAATACATCGTGAATGAGACTTGGCAAAATCGAGTACGTGACTGATTTGATTCTGAATCGAGTATTAGTCTTCTAGTAGAGTATTCGAGTCTCCCTCATTATGACGCCATTTGAATATTAGTGATATGGAGCGTTTAATTACAGTCGACACCGCCTGATTCGGTTCCGTTCAATTTTGGCCGAATTAGGCAGAGAAACGAATTTGTTTTTGTTAATCGGGAAATCAACTGTTTGCTTCGACGTGCATAAAGGAATATAGCACATCCGAAATAAGGGGCTGTGGCGTAACAAATGATCTGCAGATGCTCTATACCAGTGCTCTTCAACCGGGGTTGTCGTACACCCTACACTCTTAGCGAAAAGAGTGGTTATACACACCCCAAAAGGTGGTACACGAAAACAGAACTTACGTAACCCTGCCGGTGTGAATGACCAGAATCCACCCCATTCCTTGCGGTGTATATCGGATATTTCACCCTAGCCATTAGAATTGATTGGGGCGGAAATTCAATATATACACCCCACTTGAAATCCTGCATCTTCTTCCAAATGGCACGCTATTGCAAATAAACTTTATTGGTTGCATATATTCGATATCAATTGAACCATAATAACATAAAATGGAAACATATTTCGTGAAATAACAAAAACAGAGATCCCAGCGACGGAGAAAAAAATTCACTGAAAATACTGCTCGAAGAACATTGCCCATGTAGTATTGGGAAGTCGCCTCCTCCAGGTTTCCGCAAAACACTCTTGTACGGCGAAGGCTGAGTCACTATCTTCAGCAAGAACTTGTGGCATCATCCTGAAATCAAAATGCATATTCACAACCCAAATAACAGGCACATATATGCTAACATGCATAACTTAATGAAAGACCACAAAAATAGAAGCCATTATAAAGTATATATATTTTCACAAAGTACTTACAAAAAATCAGATGTTACACTTGCTAAGGAATTGCAGCACAGACTGTGGTCCGATAGGGTGAACTTACCGCTATAGGAAACATGTTCACACACGATCACTGTATGTGTGGGCAATTAGGCATCGACAAGATGGAAATTGATGGATAGTTTTCATGCAAACCGCATGTAACAGGCAGACTTGGACAACTAGAAAACGTTCCCTTTTTCCAAATTGGATTGGAATTATATTACAACTACAAGTCTTTTTTCGAATTAGAGTAGAATTAAAATTTGAGCTACACAGTTGGAAATTAGATTAAAATTATAATTCTAGCTAACAGTTTTTTTCAAATTAGATTAGAATTAGAATTACTGAAATCGTCAGAAGTTGAATCAAACTCCGTTATCATCAAATCATAGTTCATCTTATGAGCATGAGAATAGCAAATAACTACTGTACAGTAGGGGTGTTCAAAAATGACTTTTTCTTTCAAATCTACTGGCTACTTGATAAAATTGTTAGGTTACCTAATTGAAGCCTGCACACCAAATTTGGTTTGATTCCAAGCAGTAGCCGCATTGCTACAGAAGAAAGTTTTTTATTTATTATATGAAAATGAATGAAAAAAGATTTAAAATTTTCTGTTCACCCCATTAAATTGTTAGGTTGTCTATAGCAACAATGCTCAACCGATTTGGCTCAATTCCAACCAGTGGAAGCGGAGTCATTGCCGTCGCAAAATTTTGGATTTGAATAAAATAGTATTTATGGTGAACGATTCTTTAATCATTTATGACTGTTGTGTCCACCGTAAATACTATTTTATTCAAATCCAAATTTTTCGAAATCAATAACTCCGCTTCGGCTGGTTTGATTTGAGCCAAATTTGGTGGGCATCGTTTCTATAGACATCCTTACAATTTCATGGGTGAACAGAAAATTTTGAATTTTTTTACTAATTTTTAATTAATAAATAAAATAACACTCTTCTCCTGTAGCAATGCGGCTACTGGTTGGAATTGAACCAAATTTGGTGTTTAGGCTTCAATTCCGTAATCTAACAATTTTACCAAGTATCCAGAAGAATTTAAGAATACAGATTCATTTTTAACACCGCTACCGTACAGCAAGCTTGGCTTGTTTCGCACTATACAGTTCTGCTGTAGCATTTCCAGAAAAACCAGACATTAGATTAGACTTAAAATAAGACCATAGACAGATTTCATACATTCGATTAGAATTGGAATTAGAGCATAGAAACATTTCACAAATTAGAATAGCTTCAATTAGGATAATTAGACAACTAGAATACTGGCAACACCGCCTATATCAGAAATAACTGAATATATTTTTGAAGATTCTTTCTGTTAGTAGTGTCATATGCCATTAGTAATTTTATATTAGTCGCGAAGATTCATATCGCAATTTTCAAAGTAGAATCCTCTGAAAATCTGCGTACCATACTTGAGTATTTTTCCAACATTTCGTATTCTACTTCCACTTGGCGTAGTTTTGACTTGTATTGGGAACTGTTGCATCTGCTTGTGATCGAGTATAAATTGAAGTTGGTATTTCTACATCGACTTGAGTAGCAACGCTGGTAACTTTGACCATCTCTGCTTTGGTTTACCTCATAGATGCGACTACGAAAGTTGACATCAGGTGTCATTACCAAAGTTGTCATACCTGCTGGCTTGATAACGAGTCTTTCAGTTTTCGCAGCATACTTCTAAACTCGGTTAGTTCCTATGATATAATCTTGCTCTTGCAGCATGCAGTCTTTAAGCAGCATCCTAAAATTAGAAGAAAATCAGAGAAAGAGATGCATGGACTTGATTTAAATTTGACTACTTGGTATTAATGCAAAACACGAAACGTTTTCTAGTTGGGCAATATTGACTTTCAGAATGGATTCAAAGCGACCGCGGATACAGGTCTGATTAGAAAACCTTGACTTGCCTTATACATGGAAATTAGCAAATTAGCTGGATGCTAATGATTACCTTGCAATATGTGCTGTTTGATAACGATCCATCACTGTTTCGCAGCATACGGTTTTATGGTTCAATGCAACGTCGACCTGGTTGAAATGCCCTGACATGATCTTGTATAGTAGCATCCTAAAATTGAAATAATAACCATGAGGTATAAACGTTTAGTTTACAATTTGGATTGGATTCTAAACTCATCTGATATGTGCACTAGGGGTCTTCAAAAATGGATATTTTTCTCAAATCGTACTGGCTACTTGATAAAATTGTAAGGTTACCTAATTTAAGCCTGCACACCAAATTTGGTTCGATTCCAACCAGTAGCCGCATTGCTACAGGAGAAGAAAGTTTTTTATTTATTATATGAAAATGAATAAAAAAAAAATTGAAATTTTCTGTTCACCCCATTAAATTGTTAGGTTGTCTATAGAAAAAATGCTCAACCGATTTGGCTCAATTCCAACTAGTGGAAGCGGAGTTATTGCCGTTGAAAAATATTGGATTTTAATATAATAGTATTTTTACGGTGACCGAATCTTTAATCATTTATTACAGTTGTTCCCACCGTAATACTATTTTATTCAAATCCGAATTTTTCGACATCAGTAACTCCGCTCCGGCTGGTTTGAATTGTGGCAAATTTTGTGGGCATCGTTTATAGACAACCTAACAATTTCATGGGTGAACAGAAAATGTTGACTCATTTTAATATAATAAATTAAAAAAACTTTCTTCTCCAGTAGCAATGCGGCTGCTGGTTGGAATCAAACCAAATTTAGTGTGCAAGCTTCAATTAGGTAACCTAACAATTTTATCAAGTAGCCAGTAGAATTTGAGAATAAAAAGTCATTTTTGAACACCCCTACTGCACCGCAAGCTTGGCTCGTTTCGCATTATACAGTTCTCCTGTAGCCTTTTCAGGAAACCCAGACATTAGATTAGAATTAAAATTACCGTAGACCATAGAAAGATTTCATAAATTCGATTAGAATTAGAATTAGAGCATAGAAACATTTCACAAATTAGAATAGCTTCAATTACTATAATTAGACAACTAGAATATCTAGTTGTCCAAGTCTAGCAACACCACCTGTACCAGAAATAACTGATATATTTTTGAAGATTCTTTCTGTTAGTAGTGTCATATGCCCTTAGTAATTTTATATTAGTCGCGAAGATTCATATTGCAATTTTCAAAGTACAAACTTCCGAAAAACTACTTACCATACTTGACTATTTTTCCGACATTTCGTATTCTACTTCCACTTGACGTAGTTTTAACTTGTATTGGGAACTGTTGCATCTACTTGTAATTGAGTATAAATTGACGGGGTATTTCTACATAGACTTGAGTAGCAACGCTAGTAACTTTGACCATCTCTGCTTTGGTTTACTTCATATATGCGACTACGAAAGTTGACATCAGGTGTCGTTAACAAAGTTGTAATACCTGCTGGCTTGATAACGAGTCTTTCAGTTGTCGCAGCATACTCCTAAACTCGGTTAGTTCCTGTGATATAATCTTGCTCTTGCAGCATGCAGTCTTTAAGCAGCATCCTAAAATTTGAAAAATAATCAGAGAAAGAGATGCATGGACTTGATTTAAATTTGACTACTTGGTATTAATCCAAAACACGAAACGTTTTCTAGTTGGGCAATATTGACTTTCAGAATGGATTCAAAGCGACCGCAGATACAGGTCTGATTAGGAATCGCCCACGTTGGGAACCACTGCGGCTTAGCCTATACATGGAAATTTGCAAATTAGCTGAATGATAATGATTTCCTTGGAATATAAGCTGTTTGATAACGATCCTTTACTGTTTCGCAGCATACGCTTCTACCGTTAAATGTGACGTCGATTTGGTTGAAATTCCCTGATATTAGCTTGTATAGCAGCATCCTAAAATTGAAAAAATAACCATTTGGCATACGGTAAACGTTTAGTTGACAATTTGGATTGGATTCGAAAGGCCCAAGACATCCGAAATGTGTACTGATGTTGTAGCCTTGACTTGCTTTATGCTTGTAAATAAGCGAGTTAAAGTACAATTTTGAAACTCCCCTACGCATAGTATATTACTCACCAACAACATATTTGATTTCACATTCACAGAGTAAGAGTCTGCTACTAATAGCAATCAGTCCTTGAATCTAACAAAAAGCAGATTTGTGCATATGCACAGATCGTGTGTATGTCATATCATGAGTCAAGAAGTGCATATATTATGATTTGTTTATATTGATCGAAAGGACAGTTTGATAAACTTTGGCAAGGCTATGTTTGCCTCTTCATATTGGTCAAAACATTGAAGACCCAGCTAATCCGTGCATTGTTGCACACCGAGTTGACCGCAGTAGTGCGCATTGCTACTCAAGCAATAGATGTCAATTTCTACTCAATGACAAGCATATAGAAGTGGCTATGTCAAATCCATGTCAAGCTGCTTCAAATTAAAATAAATATATGAACAGAGCTCAGAGAAGTAATTTCAAAAGAAGTAGTCTAGTTGATGGGTCACATACTCTTAGCAGCTAGTCTGAGGGGGCCACTGCAAAATATGTTCAATGAGGTAAGCCTGTTCCTAGTCAAGTCTCTCATATTCATAGTGATAGCAATATGGCATCGTCATATTTTCACCCATGTCATAATATCATTAACATTTACTGGCCCCAATTTACGGGGATCGAAAGCTTTCATCAAATGTCCATTGCTCACCTCAGATACCATTGCTTCATATGCTTCAGCCCTTTGCTGTTTGTATGTTACACTTGTTTTCTCATGAGGAGAAATCGATAATTTCATTCTTCAAGAGCCCCAAATTTGCGATCTTTGCCCATGCAAGTCTGAAGTAGAATAGATAATATGTTTACCTTCCTACCATAACATAACATAATATATAATGTGTATATAGCTCAGTGATAATGACAGGGTGATAGGCCTATAAACATAGCTCTGCATAGTCAGTGGTAGGCTACCCTTTACACTTAAACAGGTCGTGATGTGCTTTGGTAATCAATATAACGACAATCGAGTCGATTTTTTTTCAATGCACTTACAAACGATGTCGCTCAAACCCAAATTACCGTAGTTTATAATCATAGCTAATGCTGGACCTGTCAACAGTATCTCCATTAGAGCCATTGAGCTACTGTGTCTTGGAGATTGGTATCGGTACTGGTGATACAACAATTTATGTGAATTCAATGTATCGTCACTACCGGTACGTTTAAAATTCCAACTTGCTACATATAATTCTGTTCAGTACAGCTGCGACACTGAGTAACAGGAATCGGATCTGTACTGGAAACGCAACGAAACAAATGTTCTTTACTACAATAGAACCGATACGAAATGTAACTCACCATCCAGATATTTTCAATCTCGAAAGAGGCTTTCTTCACAGATTCGCGACAACTAATACGGTCAGTCGATAGCCAGTCTGGTCTCTTAAGCGCGGAAATACGGCATATAACGAAACATTTTACATAGCTGTAGCGAAACATAGCAGCAGCTGTTCTGGTGACGACGGTTTGTATATTCCATTGTGATGTGACAATTGACTCACTGATGTAATTACTATATTGAAGTTAAGGATCTCCGGAATATTTGTATGTATTGATTTATCGGAAATATGGATTTGATAGCTGTGAAGCTGCAGATTGCATCATATTAAGCTTCAAAAAGTCTTGCAGTGCTAGATTTATCTTCATAGATCGAACCATAGCAATTTACAACGTTGTAAATTGCTATGGATCGAACCATTGATACGATCCGAAAGCTGTATGCGAATTGTCGGTTAGGCTTAGTGTGCAATTCATAAAGCTACCAAATAGTGAATAAAACATCAATATAGATATGAAAATAACCAGGAAACTTTGCCCAATTTAGTCCCTCTTTCGCCCAATTCAATGATTGTTCCGTGACGTAACCTGGTGTTCCATTCTAATTTGAATTCTTGCTACGCCCATATTGCGTACTGCTCATATAAGTTTGTGGCTGAAATTTAACTCCTTCTAGTATTCCCAACTCTAAAAACCCTTAACCTGCATTATATGGTAGTTATACACTAATGCTGTGCGGAATAGGCCCGATATATTTTGTACATATAGCCTACGTACAATGTACAGTTGTGCATTTGACGTGACATGAAAGAAATTATAAACCAGTATCGTGACAACCTCATAATCTGTCGTATTTTTGCCACACACTTGAGATACATCGGTCACACTATAGTAGACAGGGTGAAATTTCAGCCAAAGTACGAGTACCGCAGTGCACGATAAATGTGAATTACAATATGAAATTGCGGACTTAGCTATTATTCATTCATGTCAATGTAGCACACGAACGAATGCTTATTTGTCACTGAATCTGAAACTATATGCGTAGGCGAATTTACTTGATCGAACCGGGTTAAATCCATAAAAACTGAACAATGGAACATTGCCTAAGCCTACCCAAGAAGCCTTAAAGACACGGACAACAATAAAGTGGGCGAAAACACGCATTTTCGGTGGATAATTCAACCCCAAACAGAATATGTCCTACACGACCTACAGTTAGACACAGCAGAGAAGTTCTTAAGTGCCCATACAATGATCAGTACAGTGATTCGACTGAATATTTAACAAGAATGCAGACTTGCCGCACCCCTGCCTGCTTAACCAGGCTTCTGACCGACACAGACTTAAAACTTCAACAGTCAAGTTTTGTGGAAGCGGCTAGCGCGGATTGAATCCCAAACTTCATATTTGTCTGACAAAAGGTGTAATCTTTAACAATTCACCCCAAATGCCAATGCTTGGGGTGTATATCTTATGGTATGTGTGTGTGGGGGTGTATTTGGCTTATTTCCACCAATAGCTTAGGTGTAAATGACAAATTTAGTACCCAATAGGTGTGTTGACCCAAAACACACCCTACGCGAGGGTGTGAATTGCGAAAACACACCATTTTCGTTTACAGTGTAGGGTGTACCATAATTTGCAAAGGGTGTACCACTCGGATGGGGTGTACAGGGGTGTACCAGATCCGAAATACAATGAGCCGATGGCTAGCTATCACAAAGGCAGGTTTATAGGTCAGTACAGGTTGACGCACAGGTTAATGAGCAATATAGTACGATGTTATCTCAAGTGTAAAGCCTGGAATAGACGATGCGTTCAGAGCGCATGCGTTTAGTGAGATTAGTGAGTTAGTGAGATTGCGTCATCGCACGGGTGGTAAACACTATGCACTCAGCCGTGTCTGTCACGTATGGATGATCATCACCTGCACAGTTGGGATTGTTGTAGCTCAGTGATATTCATTGAGTCTAGTTGGGGGGTTATTAATATATAAGTATGCCCCATTTTAAAAAAGTGGTTAAAAACTCAAGTCGTAGGAAGAGAAATGTTAAAATTTTGTGTGTTCTGGCTGCAATTTTGGCCGATGTGGAGGAGCAGCCCAAACGGAAACCAAGAGAATTTTGGGTTCATCCTGTGCTACAGAAACGGGATGAGGCAGGTAATGTTCAGTTCATCATTCGTTGATTTTTCTCTTTCAAATGATTTGTATTTGCAGGTGAATTTCATGCGTTGTGTAATGATTTGCGATTATTAAGAAGAGCGCATTACCGCCAGTACTTCAGGATGAATCCAGAAACGTTTGATTACCTGGTGTGCCGTATAACTCCGTTCATTCAAAAACAATCCACAGTAATGAGACAACCAATAGGTCCTGACGAAAGACTTGCAATAACACTGAGGTATAGTTAAAGAATTACCGTATTTGTGCAAGAAGTATACTTCAACTAAATTCTTGTTGCAGATTTCTAACCACCGGTGACTCGTACCGTACTATTTCCTACTCATATCGTTGTGGAGCGTCAACCGTTGGGATGATTGTACCAGAGACATGCTCCGCTATTTGGAATGCACTTGTGGCCGAGTTTATGCCAGTTCCAGAGTCGAGTGACTGGAAACGAATATCTTCTCAATTCTACGATAACTGGAATTTCCAAAACTGCATCGGCAGCATCAACGGCAAACACGTACTAATACAGAAACCAGCCTCGACTGGCTCCCAGTTCTACAACTACAAAAAGAACTTCAGCGTCGTATTGATGGCTGTAGTGGACGCTGAATACCGTTTCATATCTGTTGATGTGGGATCGTACGGTCGCTTTAGTGACTCGAATATTTTCAATAATTCGGTATTTGGTAAACGTCTCAACTCGAATCAATTGCAGTTACCGCAAGACGCGCCAATGCATGGATGTGACAATACCACACCTCATGTTTTTGTGGCCGACGAAGCCTTTCCACTGAAAAGAAATTTGATGAGGCCATTTCCGGGTTGTTCACTGAATCGCAACCGCCGAGTATATAATTATCGTCTCAGCAGAGCAAGACGTACGGTGGAAAATGCTTTCGGCATATTATCGTCTCGATTCAGAGTATTCAGGCGTCAGATGGCCATTGAAGTCAATAATGTGGACACAGTGGTGAAAGCATGCACTGTTCTCCATAATTTTCTCATTGGAAAACCAACATACTTCGATGACACGCAATGGGAAACCCTTGAAGATTGCCTTATGGAAGGTTTGGATGGATTGGCTCGTAGGCCATCTAATGACGCGCTCAACATTCGTCAGCAGTTTGTGAACTATTTCTG
Source organism: Botryllus schlosseri (assembly GCF_051294905.1). Taxonomy (NCBI): domain Eukaryota; kingdom Metazoa; phylum Chordata; class Ascidiacea; order Stolidobranchia; family Styelidae; genus Botryllus; species Botryllus schlosseri. The sequence goes on from NC_137245.1 coordinate 4,749,650, forward strand.
CAGTGCTGCTGGATCACTATCATGGCAATCAGAATTGATTTAGTACTGTTCTATCATAAAGTCATGCTGCTCATAATACAGTTATTACCGAGTTCTCTAAACTTGTCCCAGTAAGAGTAGTAGGGGAGAGGAGGCCAAGATGAGACATGCAATTTTTCTCACAGAAAAATTTTCTAATGGACAGATTCCTTCAACTATGTTGTTCCCATAATATCATTCCATAGTCCTACCATATTAGCAAGGCAAACAGATTTGAGATTGGGCAGAAAAATGCCAAAAACTATATTTTCATAGCCTATGTCAGTTATGTGAATTCAGGTTTGTAAGGGCATACCTATCATAGTACTTGATATTATAGAACAAGAATACTGGAACTGGTTGAGTGCAATATTAGAAGTGTAATCATGCGCTTACTTCTGAAAAGTAACGGACAGAAATGTTTTTATTCAAATTTATATGTTAATTTAGGTGTGGGGGTAAGATGAGACAAAATCATGATGAGACATGGGTATCAGAGGGGTATGAGATGAGACATGGGTATCAGAGGGCTTTTCTATTGAAGGCCTCGGAAGATTAAAAATTTACTGTTGAAGGCGCACAAAATGTATTATTTATCTAGTAGTTTACCAGATGCGACATTACAAGACAAAATAATAACGAATCTCTCATTGTTGCTGGATCCCATGGTTGATTGGTTTTCGATGTCATTTATATGTGTATATGATGTACAAATTCTTTTCAGAAATGACCTATTTCATGATTATTATATTTTATTCACGGTGTTGCTGGTTGAGTCATCATTTGGGATGAATTGGTGGTGTAATGAGCAAGAATTGCTTGGTGTCTCATCTTAACTACAGTGTGTCTCATCTTACCCTCACCTGGGGGTAAGTGGAGACATTTGAGCAAGGATTTTTGAGGGCCAAGAAATCCATCAGTATGTTGTTTAATATAACTCAAGCCACTGTCATGGAAAGTAGAGATCACAGGCTTTCCATTGGTATCAAAATTAATCCTCAGAAGGCATTACTCTTCGAGTGGCCTTGAATTATCAGAAAAGTGTTCTCATCTTGGCCTCCTCTCCCCTACACTAGCTACTGAACAGCCTCTGGCAACAACTCTGATATATAAATCCAATATCAAAACAGGCAAAACGAATATATTGCAATATCTTGATCGCATGAAATTAACACAGTACATCAAGCACAGTTAACTATCGTCGCTGTAGCGTAAAAGCTAATCTAGCGATCCAATATCAAAACAAATTTATCCCAATCTCGAAGCACAGTTACACGAATAAATACCGACAAGAAATGAAGCACAGTTATCTATCGAAGTACATGCCAGCAGCAATCTCAGACAATTGTTTGTGGTGTGTCGCAAGGAAGCAATGCAAGAAAATATAGGAACAGCAACTTGAACCTTACCAAAAAGTAGGGCAAAAAACTAGTGGAACAAAACCATATCTTTGCTGTGGAATCAGAGCAGATTATTTACTATATGCACAACATCGAAGAAAGAAATTTTATTTTGAATACTGGTTTTTCATATTTCCATGTCATCGTTTCCGTGAGATTTTATGCAGGCTACTCTGATTCCACAGCAACGATCTTTCACAGTGACTAATTACATGCCACCATCAATCACAGATGATTGCTAGCGTATCACAAGAAAGCGATGCAAGAAATATGAAACGGCAACTCAGAACTTGAAGCTCAAAACAGTAACAAACTAAAGGTTGATTCCATGTCAAATCGACCCGACTATTCTTCTTTAATATCTGGTGGTAGTACTAAATCAACTCTACAAAAATATCTTTCAAGTTTCCGATATTTTCAAAATTCAGTTGAAACATCAAGGATACCCAAGCGACTGGAACGAGGAGCCAAAATATAAACATTTGGTTGATTCGACATGGAATCACTGTTAACGAAATTTACAAAAACTTGTCCATCTACTCCTCTTCAGGACATTCACATTCACACACCAACGTGTGTATTTGCAGCCTGAGTAGCTGTTTTCTACGAGGATTTTTTTTTTTCACCTCGCGCGACATCGATAGCATGAAGAGGTCGTCAGAGTCGTATTCGTCCTCTGATTGAAATAAAAGCATGTGTTCATGAGTATGTTGGTAGTAAAGGTCTCGTATAAATCTCACCTGTGGCATTTTTCTCAACAATGTCGAGAACCCGATTAACTTCTGTCTGCAGCCTGGACGAATTCTTGCGTGCAGGGGTACGCGACAGTGGAATTGCAGACCTAGCAGGAGTCTGGCAGATGTCCGATTCAACTGAAATTTGAGTATTATTTGATGAAACACAGAAAATCACTTATTCAAAAATGTGACTGGGTCCAGACAACTTTCCTGTCCACAAGATTAGATGATATTCATTCAATTAGAGTTCTACCAGGAAATGACAAAATTATTGCGTTTGCAATTGATTCCAGGTTGGTCATCTTGTCATAAATGAGAATGTACAAACTTACACGCTGACATATGATCTACCCCTGCCACCTCCACGCTCGAGCTGCTGCCGATTATGGTCATGTTTGTCGATGTGCTGGAATGTATTATTACAATTTTGAAACGGCCCATTCACGTCTACAGAAGTAGAAATACTTACCTACGATTTTGCATATAAGGTTCCAAGAACCTTAGTAGTGGCATCAGTTGCCAATTTGAGCCCTCCGCATTGGTAGTTGACCCAGAAGCAGGGCCGTAACAGCACTTCGTCAGGCCCCCCCCAAAACGTTGGCCGTGGGCCCCCCATAGGGTGATAAACCTAACTTCTGGGGGGCTTCGCCCCCCAGACCCCCCTTTGGCTGTCCGCTTTTTGACGCTATTTCACATCTGCATTGGGGGCCCGTTTGGTGCATCAGCTTTTCCCGCCTAGACGCGCGAAGCGCGAAAAATTTCAGTAAATCATGATTGAATCAGGCAATATGATCGGGAATTACATATATATTGCTATCAATTTTGATCCTCTCCCTGCTCCCGTAATCAGATTTACCGGTAGAGCTGAGCGAGGTATGTTTTAAAACGTAGGACCGTCTAATAATAATTAGACAACTTCGGGCGTATACCCATTGGCTGGAACGAAACAGCACTTCGTCAGCCTCGCCCCCCCCCACAAAAACTTGGGTTTGGGGGTCTCATATGGTGATAAACCGACCCCCTCATCACAGTGTTCGCTTTTGCCACGAAATTAGCTGCACTGTTCAGTGAGCCAGCTCGAAGCGCGAAAATTTTCGATAATTCATGATACAATCGGTCAATAAGATCGGGAATTGCTAATATATTGCTATCAATATCTTGTCCTCTCTGCTCACGTTATCAGATTTACCTGAAACTGCAGGGCCCGTAAATAATAATTAAACACCTTCGGACGGACCCGTTGGTATGACTTCGTTACATGATTTTATTTCGTGACCTCCTGTCTGCTATATCAAAAATATAGAATCGCTCAAACGTACTAAACTAAAAGACGCACACGATTTCAAATTGGTATTTCTTCACAGGCATATATTTTTTTCCTGCTGGATGGTATTTGTCTTCTGAGGTTCAGATTGCCAAGACAGGAAGCAACATATGGCGCCAGTCATTTAGGCGCCTATGGACAATTAAACCTATTATTTTGTATATATAACTAAGTTTTCGGTCTGCGTAAGGGCAGTCTGTTTCGGCCAAGCTTTTCGTGCTGCCGATCGTTCTGGCACACTTCTTGGAGTCGCATGTAATAAGTCCTAAATCGTTATATATCTTGGTGCGTAGTGGCGTATTAATGGCCAACACCGATATGTCCATTTCTATAAATCTTGCGTGTTTTTTCTTGGGGGAAGAGTACCAAATAATCAAGATATTTGGCAACTTTAGAGAGAGAGAGAGAGAGATATGATATTCTTTCTCGCCTGCACCATCGAGATGCTTTGGCGACGGAGTTGCGATACGGCCCCATGAGGTCATCTAGTCTGCGCCCCCGTTTTTTTTTCTCCTCCATGCTATCCGTGATTGCTGAGCGCCGAGCAGGATAGCTGCGGATACCATTTTTCGAGTCTTTGGTATGACCCGGCCGGGGATCGAACCCACGACCTACCGCTCGAGAAGCCGGACGCATAACCATTACACTATCTCGCTCGCATTAAATCGCGCGCAGCGCGAAAAATTTTGGAAAATATTGCATAAATTTAAAAAAAATACTCTATAATTTATGCTAATTCACGAAATAATTTGGGGCCCCCTTCGAGCTCGGGCCCCCCCCCAATTGGGGGGTTTGGGGTGCGGCAGTTACGGTGCTGCCCAGAAGGCACGTACTTTCGGCGCTCTCTAACGTACCTGCCACGAAGATACCGCCATCTCTTGGCAAGGTCTTCCCCGTTGGATTCTGAATGTTATTGTGTACAATGACGAGCATGAAAGAGTCTCCGCATACTTTACATACCTTCAAGTCCAAATTCTTTAGCTATGTCCCGCCATATTCTGTTCCTGATAACCTTGTTGTAGTAGTCAGGATGGCTTTGATTGTATATCTCCGGTCGCAATTGTACAGCAGTAATTAGATGTTCATCTTCAATTAGACTCATTTTGTTTTAGTACTGAAAATTGCATAAAATCCCCTGATTAATCAGTGCAACTTCACGAAGCGCGTCACAACCTCATATTCCCGATCACTACAGAGACAGATCTACTAGCACTAGCTGAACGGACGGAAAATACGCATGGAAGCGAACGCGTGCGGGTTCTCACACTTTTGCTCTTTCTGCTCCTCATTTTTTCCTCGTCCCTCTTCTCTCTCGCACGCATCCGTTTGAGAAGAGAAATAAGTAGAGAAAGATACGGACGCGTTTACGGATCGTCTATTCCAGGCTTAATACTGTACACCAGTGGTTCCCAACCTTTTTCGGTGGCAGGGCCAAATTTAGAATTTCTGAGTACGGCCGGGGCCGCAAGAATACCAAGGAAGTGAAAGGAACCCAAAATAGTCACGAAATGTTATAATTAAGATTGTTCCGATCATTCGCTTGACGCCATAGGCCATTGTGTTGCCGCGCTCCCGTTGTTCAGAACAATCAACATTTGCTGGCTATTTGGGAGTAGTTTTATTGCACTGGCGAGATTTCAATTCGTATTTTTGGAATCAGTGCGACACTTGCTTTCGATAAACACCGACATATCAAATTATTCGGACGCTTGGGTCGCGAGCTATAGGAATACCAATTATGCTGCTTTTTGCCGGCTAAGCAGTACGCATCTCGGCGTATTCAATCGTGAGTCACTTGCTGCACATCTATCCGTAAATTAGTTATCAATACCCAGGGCCGTAACAGCACTTCGTCAGCCCGCCCCCCCCCCCAAAAAAAAACGTTTCTCTCAGAACTTTGAAGCCCCCAGACCAGGCTAAATGGCTGTTTACCGCTATTTATCATCTAAATCTCGTGTCCGTTTTAGGCAGCTTCTCCCGACTAATCGCGCGAAGCGCGAAAAATCTCTATACTTCATGATTTAATTGGTCAATATAATCGGGAATTGCATATATATTGGTATCAATTTTTATCCTCTCTCTGCTCACGTAATCAGATTGACCGGTTGAGCTTTGTGAGTTGTGTTTGAAAAGGTAGGGCCACTAAATAATAATTAAACATCTTCTGGCGTATACCCGTTGGCAGGAACGAAACAGCACTTCGTCAGCCCCCCCCCCCCCCCAAAAAAAAACACTTAGGTCTTGAGCTCCCATTGCGTGATAAACCGACCCCCGTGCCGTTGTTCGCTTCTGCTATGAAATCAGGATCCCCGTTTAGTGAGCCAGCGTGGAGCGCGAAAATTTTCGATAATTCAAAATAAAATATGTCAATAAGATCGGGAATTGCATATATATTGCTATCAATTACTTGTCCTCTCTGCTCACGTAATCAGATTTACCGGTAGAACTGAGTGAGGTGTCTTGGAAACTGTAGGGCCCGTTAATAATAATTAAACATATTCGGATGTGCGGACTCGTTGGTACGACTTCGGTACATGATGTTATTTATTATTTCGTGACCTCCAGTCTGCTATATCAAGAAATATAGAATCGCCAAACATACTAAACTAAAAGATACACACGATTTCAAATTGGTAGTTCTTCACTGGCATATAATTCTTCCCTGCGGAATGGTAGCCTATTTGTCTCGTGACGTTCAGATTGCCAAGACAGGAACATTCGGCGCCAGTCATTTAGGCGCCTATGATCAATTATACATATATGTATTTTGAATATGCATAACGAAGTTTTCGGTCAGCGCAAGGGCAGTCCTTTTCGGCCATGGTTTTCTCGCTGCCGATCGTTTTGGCATACTTCTTGGAGTCGCATGTTACATGGCCTAAAACTTTATATGTCTTCGTGCGTTGTGGAGCGGTAAGGGCCAACGCCGATATACCCACTTCTATAAATCTTGCGTATTTTATCTTGGTCGAAGAGTACCCAATAACTAAGGTACTTGAAAACTCGAAATCGCGCGCAGCGCGAAAAATCTTTGAAAAAGTTGCATAAAATTTCATAAAATAATGTATAATTTATTCTAATTCACTAAATAATATTGGGCCCCCTTCGAGCTCGTTCCCCCAATTGGGCGGCTTGGGGTGCGGCAGTTACGGTCCTGTCAATACATATATCTATACCTATATCTATAGGTACTGCCCGTTCAACTGGAAATTTAGGGCACTTTGCATTGAAACAGCAGTGACGTAATCTTAGAAGTCTACTCACAACTTTCCTACAATCCTAATTGAAAACTCCAGACTCCAAGCCAAGCAAGAGTATTTTATAAATATATATTTTATTCATAAATCGATTTCTCAATATTTTTGTGGGGGCCGCAAGAAGGCTAGCTGGGGGCCGCATGCGGCCCTCAGGGCCGCGGTCGGGAATCACTGCTGTACACCGCTTGATTGTGATGTCATAAGCAAATATTTCTCATATTCATTTAGCCGTCTGTCATCGCAGTCTGTTGACACACTGCGTGATTATGATCAAGTCACTGCTTGTAATTCGGCTATTGGACAGCATCTCTTATCCCATCCAGAATGTGCTGATCATTACAATGACAGTCAATTTTCTATACTTGCTCGTGGCCGTTCTCTTTTTCATTTAAAGGTCCTGGAATCTACGATCATAAAGCTACGAAAGCCGATTCTCTGTCGCCAGAAGGAACGCCTCTACACTCTTGGAATATTTCATTAATGTTATGTGTTTTCGGTTATTTATAACCGAATATGTACTCGTTAACGTTTGTTTTCTACCGTTACTACCGTATCTAGCCCGTCTACCAGTTGTTTGTTTTTGTTATTATTACGTCATACAGACAAAATATTTCTTACATTTCGAATTTGATCCACCCCATCACTAACGTTCGCTACTGATGAAAGTTAGTCGAAAAGCTTTTAGCGAATAAATTAACAATATGAAGTTATTGTTTCGCGTTATTTAGCCGTCGGCAACAGACCAATGGTTCCGTTTGGTGTTTGAAAGTATATGCAGCAAACATGTGTTCAGCTAGTCCAGGGGTCACCAACACGCGGCCCGCCAAGTCATATTCTGCGGCCCGCGACCTGATTTGAGATTTCGGAAGAAAGCTAAGAAAACCAATTTGAAATGCTGAAACTGACTACAGTTTCAACATGTTGCTGTTATTGTTTCAAAATAAGCTATTCTCTATTGCCCAATATCACTATTCGCCACTAGCAAAAACCATTGTGGTGATGGCAACAACGCTCCATCGAGGGAGATGTGCTCAACTGAAAAAATTTTCGCGCCCCCCACGGGGGGCACGAGCTCCCCAGTTTTAGAAACCACTTTGCTAAGCCGTTTTCTAAGCGTCTTGGTCTTGGCAGTGTTTGGGCCATTGCAAGTCAAGACAGTATGCCCATTCATATCAGCTGATTGTCCCTCGATGGAATGACATTGCTCTGTGTATAGTCCGGAATTCATCTTAGAGAATTCTTTTATCAACAGTCACTTCTTCCATGCCATCAAACTAGACGGCGGGATTGCTAGCATTCTGGTTGCATTTTGTGATATGACGATTTTTGAGTATCATAAATGGTGGCATGTCTAAAAAGTTTGAGAACCCCTATGGCTTCGGGTTTCGCCACAAGATCAAGCTTTACGTGAAGATGGTCTTTCGGCTAGTCACGTAGCTCGACAGTCCAAATATCGATTCCTTAGTCGCTGAAAATCGTTTCCAGGTATCGTGCACAGCTCACAGTTAGGGCTGGGCACAATGATTCGAGTACTCGAATCTGAATCGAGTAATAATTTTAATGATTCGAGTCGAGTAGTAAAAGACGATTTTTTCGAGTACTGAACATACGAAACATATAGTACAAAGCTACGAAGGTTACCGGACGTAGCACATTTCCGAAGTCATGATTATCCCACAACATTGGCACCAAGTCGAATGAAATCGGTGTGGTTGAAAAAATACCAAATTATCGTTTATGAGATGGATAACAGCCATCATATTCTTTTTGGTGGCATAAACGGTACATATTTGAACTTTGACGTATTACATTCTGTTATGACGTCATAATTCGTGATACTCGATTACTCGACTCGACTCGAAGCATATTGCCTGATTCAGAATCGAATCACTCAAGTACTCGATTTTGCCCAGCCCTACTCACAGTTCAAAATAAAATAAAATTGATGACAGTGATCTTTTGTTGTACTTGTAATCCTTCAATAAAATATTATTTCGTTTGTGGTCAATGCCCATCGCCTATGTTAGGTAGCTCACCGTCGTACTGACGTAGAGTTTTAGAATGTTGTTGCCTATTTTTCATCGATATCGAATTCATGCGGCCCGCCGGCTCTACGAAATTTGAAAAGTGGCCCGCGACCCGTTTTGAGTTGGCGACCCCTGAGCTAGTCATTTGTCTTTTAGTGATTTTTGAGGAAACCGCCGTGATAGCTCAGACTTCTTGAATCGGTACTTCCTACCCGACGTTAATAAATACCGCAATGCACATAAATGAAGTGACGTAGCCAGCAAGGGTCGAAACAGCTTCCATGTTGAAATCAAACCCTTTTGTTTAAAAATGCCGATTTTACGTCCAATCTTTCGCCATACATTTGTAATTCAGGATTTTGTTATTAGTAATGCAAATTAGCGACTATAGACTGTGCATAGCGGGATACGATCTGAGGTTACTGACATTTCTTGCAACCCATGTTTGTTGTTTGTTGTTTGTTTTGGGGTATTCATGGTAGGCTTACCATACGTCCTCTTTTAAGAGGATTTGTCCTCTTTTTTGACTTTTTTGAAAGTGTCCTCGGAGGACGCCCTTTTGTCCTCTTTTTTGAGATTTTGTCCTCTTTTTTGAAAATTTAGGTCAGATTCAGAGCAAATGGCGAGTGATATGGCGCAAATTAGCACAGAAGTGAAGCTCCGGCGGGTATTTCGGAGTTAAAAACGGTCTGAGCGAAAAGATGACCTTTTTTTTAGTCATCCACATTGGAGAGAGAAACGGTATTTTGAGCTCTGAGCGGAAAAGATGACTATTTTTTTTAGTCAACCGATCACAAAGTGGGAAAAATTCACCAGTTTTTGAGAATTCTTCTTCGGATTTGCAAGTCTGAAATTTCTGAAAAAGTGTCCTCTTTTTAGATTTCCAAAATATGGCAAGCCTAACATGGTGATTGTCGACTAATCTACTATGGACATTTACACCAGGCCGACATTCTTCTTTTTTTCCGTAAGTGCCGACTTATAGCACGGCCCACCACCAGGCTTTTGTAAGACACAACTGACGCGGATGAAGTAGGTAAACCTCCAACACTTAGGTATCGGAATTCGGAAGTCGACCTTGGTCGGACTCGAACCCGCACCCATCGGTGTTGCAGCCGCGGATTATACCACTGCGCTATCCCGCCACCTTGCAGCCCACGTGCTACTATCGACTGTGTGTGGTATGGGGCAGGCCTGATACGCAGTAGGCTGGTTCCCCTGCTATCATCGCTGATCTGAATTACCGCTTCTGCACAAGTAGCTTTACCTACTCTCTCCCAATACTGTTACATTTAGGTTGATTATCGTTCGTAATGTCATGCTGTTTTTGAGCTGACACGAAATAAATTCCAATTTGCGTGGCGGGCGGCCTAACTGTCTGCGAATAGACTCTGTGACCAAATACTATTTTATTCAAATCCAAATTTTTTGACGGCAATAACTCCGTTCTACTGGTTGGAATTGAACCAAATTTGAAGAACATCGTTTTTATGGACAACCTAATACTTTCATGGGGTGAACAGAAAAATTTCAAATTTTTCGTTATTTATTTTTATATTATAAATAGAAACTTTCTTCTCCCGTAGCAATGCGGGTACTGGTTGGAATTGAAGCAAATTTGGTGTGTAGGCTTAAGTTAGGTAACCTAACAATTTTATCAAGTAGCCAGTACGATTTGAGAAAAAAAGTCATTTTTGAAGACCCCTAATGAACAGGGGTGTACGAGTTTTGAGCAAATGTTAAAAGGGTGCACCACGTCGAAAAAGGTTGAAGAGCACTGCTCTATACTGCAGTAATAATATCGCATATAGATCGCATAAAACGCACACTAGGTTTACCTTCAAATTAGTTGTGTTGCACAGTATTTTCAATACAGAGCATTCAGAAAATACTGTATACTGTATTGCTGTGTAAGACACGCATATAGGGCGCATATAGTACTTTTTGATCTCTCCAGCGACGCAAGTAACTGTCAAACTGTCAAGCAAGCGTGTTAACTTTTTTCTTCCTTTACTTTAGTAAGCAATTTAACTTCCGCTAAATTTTCTGCACCATTCTGTTCCACAAGATGCACGCAAATGCACACAATTAAAAGTGTATATAAAGCTGACACGGTCTTTAATGAGTTCATTGTCGTTTGTCACTGCCTGGATAGTCATGTTTTTCACTAAAAACATGAACACTCATCTTGTGTTGAAACCAACGGGGTATTATGGCATAACCTAACGATAGGAAATGAAAGTCTGTGTCTAAATTAAGCAGATAATATTTCGAAGATTACTTGAAGTTAGTAAGTGCAATTTTTAGTTTTGTTGTAGTCCTGAGCAGTGAGCCATTTACCGAATAAAGCGGCTGTTCCGAATATCGGGTGTCCTAATTAAGCGGAGCCAAATCTATGTACTTTTTATGCGAATATAAAGAAAATATTGCAGGATATAAAAATGGTTTACCTAGTTGATTGCACTTTGTCACAAAGCTGTTGGGTTTTCATGATTTCACAGAAATGTCATTTGCGCCAACGTGCAATGTTACGAACAATTGAGGTCTGGCGAAAAAGCATCGAACTATTATTCTCGTTTCGACAGTATTTAGATGGTGTTTTCTAGGGATGGTGTGAACCTCATGACGTCATAATGCTAATTCCAACCCTAGATTTCAGTGAGTTGATATATTAATGAGAACAATAATTAGCGACCACTCGGACCACATTATGCAACAATGCAGGAGTAGGCTACATACTGACTTTTTAACCGTCACCAAATGTATCAAGTGCGACAATCAAATGATATAATATTCCGATAAAATCAATATCTTCCATCACTTTACCAAGAATTTCGACGAGGACTTGCGGGAAAATATAAGCTTACGCCTTAAAGGTATATAGGTCAGACCTGACAATGTATTCGGCGCCTGAGCATTGGTACCAGTGTTGGGATGACTCGAGTCACGACTTGACTCGAGTCACCTTTTTTGTATGACTTGACTTGACTCGAGTTACATTGCTGAAATGACTCGACTTGAATTGACTCGGCCTATCAGAAATGTGGATTGACTCGTGACTCGGAGCAAAATTCCCGAGTCAATTTCAAGTAATCGGTGTCGACTAAAATCACCGTATCTTGCATATGGTCGGATTGTTCGTGAAACGCTTGTGTAACCCGTGAGAGCGACCGATAATTTAATGACCGTGCGTTTTACTGAGCCTCCATTGTTCTCTCACAAATAAATTGACCGCAAGCGATGTGATCGAAGCTTACAGCTTACGTAGTCGTAAGCTCGTATAGCAAAGTAATTTCTGTTATCTGTTTTTACCTTAACCGAACCTCTTGTTTTATTGAAACTGATCGAATATAGTTTGAATAGTCCTCAGCCATTGGGGCAGGCTCGAATTGTATCATATCGATTTGTAAATGCGTAATGTATTGCATCTTATCAATTCGTATCTATTCTCTATCTTGGCTGGCTAAACTGAAGTTTAGCAGTTATACGTCAATGTGAGCGATACAGCGCCTTCTTGCGTGTACATTTAACTCTATATTCGTTCATCGGTTCAAAGTCAATGACCACTCAATCTGTATTTCAAACAGCTAGCAAAATGGAATGACGTTATCATGCTTCATACTTCGAAACGTCGACTTGACTTGAATTGTGACTTGACTCGTGACTTGACTTGACTTGACTCGACTTGACTCGAGTCACCTCCAAAAATCGAGTGACTTGACTTGACTCGAGTCAACTTTGAAAATCGATTGACTTGACTTGACTCGAGTCAAAATGTGCAATGACTCGTGACTCGAAGGTAGTGACTTGATCCCAAGACTGATTGGAGCATCGATACTGAGCATAGTGTAAAACGGGATCCTATACTTGCTATATCACCCCATTACCAAGTTATACAGTAGTAACCAACACCTCAATCGCACGGATTTGGTTCTAATGATACAGTAAACATGACAAGTCAAGATTGACACCTGCTAGATTTTTTACATCATAAAACGATATCAATCTCCTGGATCGGTTGAATAAGCATCATTCGATGACTACCTGTAGTGTATTTCGCTCGTGATGTTGTGTGATTTGGGGGTTAAGGCCACGGCAGATATTTACTAAATATTCACAAACTGAAAGCTGGATATTTCGAGCAAACTTTTGTAACAAAGAAAGTAAAATTTTTGAGATTGTCAAGGTGCATGTTCGTTTAGTGTTGCTTTTCTGTGCTGCCAGCGCTATGCACAGGGTGGCCCGCAGTTGAAATGCGAAAGATGTTATAATGAAGTGAGAATTATACATGATAAAAGTTCACAGTGCAGAACCTACTAAGGTTCTTCATATCGAAAAAAGTGTTCCGCATAAACTAACTTCAATTTTCGACATTGGTCCAAAAATTACAATTCAATGGTATTCTATGCTACAAATTCAATCTTCAAATATATGTCCTTTTGCACTTCTGGTCAGTGTTGGGATCAAGTCACTACCTTCGAGTCACGACTCATTTCGTGTCAATGCACATTTCGACTCGAGTCAAGTCAAGTCACTCGATTTTTGGAGGTGACTCGAGTCAAGTCGAGTCAAGTCAAGTCACGAGTCAAGTCATTATTCAAGTGAAGTTGCCTTTTTGAAGTGAGGCATGATTACGTCATTGCATTTTGCTAGCTGTATAACATACAGATTTAGTGGTCATTGATTCTGATTGATTGTGAATACATAGTTAAATATACATGCAAGAAGGCGCTGTATCGCTCACATAGACGTAGCACTGCTGCACTGTAAAAAATCTGGTAGATTTACTGGGAAATCTCTGTAAATTTTACCACGAATTACCGGTCGCAACCAATTACTGTGCGTAGCTTGCCATTTTACATTTTGATATGTAATATTACCTTAATATAGCTGTAAAGTAGGTTACCCGAATTTCTTCGCAAAATTACTGACAGTTACTCGTTACTGCAGTTTACCGGGCTATTGGCAAAATTGATTAGCTTCAAAATCGCTGCAGCCAAATGTATACGTAGAACTGAATGTTACTGATATATCATTCTAGAGGTGATTTGACCTGATTGAACCTCGTTGGCGAGACTGGGGTCTGTCATGCCGAAATTAATGGCCCTAGTATCAATTTAAGCTTAGTAGGGTACAAGAAATAACTGACCATCGTAGCTAATATATATGTTACACCGTAGCCATATTATATTATAAGGCAATGGCTGTACGGCCAGTCTCGCTGGTTACATTCGTTGTCACGGATAAGGCTGATAAGTTAGAAAATTAGTTCAGGATGTATAATATTGCTCGGGGAAACTAGAAATATCAGCACCGCATGCTCAGCTGACCATTTGGTAATGGCGGACATGGCGACCTAGGTTACATTAGGTGACTGCTTTTTCTGAGATTCGTAGTAAACAACCAACGCACAACTGTGACATCACAAGTAGCGTCTAGTTAGGTAAGTACAGTAAGTAGTGAACAACACATGGAATATATATCAATTTACACGAAATTAGATGAAAAAAGGGACTATATGCAATGATAAATGTTTCTGTATGGAAAAAACGACCCAGATCAAACATTATAACGTGGCCAGTAAATATTATTGGTGTCATGTGTCAGCGGATGAATACCATTTATTTCGAAATCGTTCGAGTGTCGTCTGGCCAGTGGCCATTAGTGAGATTTGAGCAAAGGGTGGAGCGAAGCTTGTTGTGCTTGAAGAAAGTGGACACGATCGTTGAAAATTCCTAGGAATGCTGAATGGAATGCGCATCTTAAAAGGTAATACAGTACTACATAGTATTTGTTACCGTGAATATCTGACTCTGCACACCAGCGCTCGATGACTTAGATTTCATGATTGATATATTTCATTCGCCGCATTCTCTGTTCTATTTTGGAATATTTGTCGACTTATATAGTGACCACATACTCCGCTGCGGAGTAGGTGAAACTGTTGGCTTGGTAATGTCATTTTCGGGCCATAGCATAGATATGTTTTCATCCATTGCTGGATTTGTTTGCCACACATGCCACCTTAAATTAGGAACCTTTTGCTTCAATACAGAGACAAAGTCGTGAATCTCTGCTATGTCATGTAAAAGGCGGAGCCGTTATCACACAATGTGCCAGTACCGGTACTTCAAAACATGTTATATTTTTGTTAGCCTATTTGTCTTAGTCTTTATAATGTCATGTCCACTATCCGGGTTAGGAACTTTGCTTTATATAGCGACTTACGCATGAATTCTTTTTAGTGGAACTGCAAGATACTACTTAAAAGGAATGAGAACGAGAAAAAGAAACAATTGGAAGTTTGGCCGGTGGTGGAATTAATTCACGTTTTCTTGAGACCACTCGTGTTACTGCATGTCTCCTAAAGAAGAATTAGACCTCCAGCAGCAATATTTTTCCATCGATAACCACTTCATCGTGATATCATGAATGAATATACAGTTTGTTCCAATGTCGCTTTGGGATGTGAAGAAAATGTTGCGATATTTTTGCATCGGGTTGCTTTGCTATAGGTATGGATGTACGTGAATTTACAAGCTGGTATGTAATCCTGATTTACAGGGACAGCATGTAGGTAGGTAGGCGGTAAAATGACAGTCTCGATCGCAAATGTACAGGAGAACATGTAGATTAGATATACCGGAGGTGACTGTAACATTACAGTCTGGCGTGTAAAGCGAGATTACCGGACGAGTGTAAGTTGAATTTACATTGACTAACGGTAATGTTAGATTACCACGTAATGTCTGGCTACCGTGCTTCCAAACATTTCGCGGTAAATCGAGGTTTTTATTTTTACAGTGTGATTTACTATTTTAATAATAATTTTATTATACTAGTTTACGACGACGTAAGCTGTAAGTTTGGATCACTTCGTTTGTGGTCAATTTATTTGAGAGAGAACAATGGAGGCTCGGTAAAACGCACGATCATTGAATGCTTGGTCCCTCTCACAGATTACACCAGCATATCGCGGACAATCCGACCATATGCAGGATACAGTGATTTTTATCGACACCGATTACCTGATGACTTGAAATTGACTCGTGAATTTGGCTTCGAGTCAAGAGTCAATCCACATCTCTAATACGCTGAGTCAAGTCAAGTCATTTTAGCCAAGTGACTCGAGTCAAGTCAAGTCATACGAATATTTCGACGCGACACTCCAATTCTAATGAGTGTCGATGAACCAGCCATCGAACCCTGTCTGCTCAGCAGAATCTGCTTTTGGACTCGGCAAATCTTGCGTATCAGTCTTACATTCAATACAACACCCCCAAGCACTCCTAATTGAACATGGCTTTGGTTGGTTGAAATACGAAGATGCGTAATCGAGATTCGCAATAGCGCTCGCTCGTCCATTCCTCGATAGAGTATGGGACGAAACAACATTGACGAGGCAATTTATACAAGCGAAAAAGGAAAATTTACAACAGCAATCAAACAATCAAATCACTAAAATCGTACAAATAAATACAAATGAGGACAGTTAAAAGACGAACTGAGACGATCTGATTCCTCGAAAACTGTTGTCAAAATAAAGGATAGAAAGAGCATGCGCAATCGCATACAACGAAAAAGGTGACTCGAATCTGACTCGAGTCAAGTCATGACTCGAGTCATCCCAACACTGCTTCTGGTAAAGTTCATCCATCAATTTGGGTTCCCTTTCTGTTATTATGTTAGTGCCAGGGACAACTAAAACGGACATGTCTGACTGCCAATGGGGTTTTAAAGCACTTTATCACTGCAAGACACTCGAGCGCGAAGGTAGCAGCAAATAATCTTTCGTATATTCTAGAGCCCCACTGATATTGTATTTTGCGTCGATACCGATGAAACCGATATCTCACACCTTGACCGATAACCCCAATACATTCAGGCGATATTCAAAAGAAGTTGGATATAGATAAGCACATTTTCAAAGCTTCAGTGCGTTTATTTGAACATCTCTACAGCCATCATTATACTTGAACATAAAATAAACTAGAATGGCTGCATATGGACACTTCTAAAGTGTAAGATATATGAAATATATCAATATTCTCAGTCTAGCTGTCAGAGATTATAGTTTTTGTTGTGACGTCACGAAAATTGCCGATAATTTTTCAGCTCCAATGGCCGATACCGATAATTCTTTCTGAGTGTCATATCGTCTCGATATTATCGTATCGCCGATAATCGGTTGGGCCTCAATATGTTGCATCTGTAGACATCTGGTTAGAATATCAGGCTTCCTGACACGCATTTGCGACGAATAAGCATAATATCTCAAGAGTTACTCTCCATCTGGTGATTTGGAAGTATGCGCAATCATGGCCCTTGAGCTCAATCTCGCATTGCGTACGGATGGAAGTTTATGCCATTTGATTAGTGGCCATCTACTATTTTATTTTAAAGAGCGGCATGCTCCGTAAAGGTCAGAGATAAACTTGAAATCAACCCTCCATCCTCGGTTTTCTAATATTTTCACCTGAAATTCTGGCTTGGTGGAGTGTACCAAGTTTTCGTTGTGTTTTACCACATCATCTCCAAATTTGTAGCTGAGAGTTGGATTTGTTGAAGACATCGGATTGGAAAACTCTGATATATGCTTTAAGAATCGATAATATGATGTTGGCAACCAATATATGGTGTGGTTTATGAAAACCCTTGCTCATCATTCCATTTTGCAGTTTCACAACAACGCAATTCCGCCTTTCAATATCAACAGATGCTGTGTCACTTATGATGTGACATTTTCAAATTTTCCTATGCATCATATTCCTCTAATCGGTTTTCTAGACCACTGGAAATATCTTGAGCTGTTCTACCTTCGCCTTTTCGAACACCCAGTTTGATTTGTGACAGACAAAATGAAATTATACGATATATACAGTATACATCTAAAATCGAAATTATTAATCAATTATTTATTAATTATTTAATTTTGACTGTATACAAGAACACGGTAAGATTAATTCATTATGGGCAATCACAATTCACCAAAATACTATTTTAAATCTTCGCAATTGGAATTGTGTCAGTTAAAATCAAATTAGTCGCTATATACATTATGTATATTATATATTATGTAATCTGTATCCACAAAAGAAAGCCTATCCTTCACACATGGAAAAATGGAAAATTTTTGTACGGGAGGTTTCTGATTAAACAGTTCAAACATTTTTCATTTTTGAAATCAGGACACAAAAGTTCATCATTTGCGACTACAAGACACACAAAATTTTGAATTTTTTAGTCATAACCCTACTCCACATCCCTGATCATTTCCTGCATAAACGAACATTGATATCCAGAAAACAGCTCTGACGAAACAAAAGATAACTATATCATACCAATTTATTTACATTGATGTACAGCAGGGGTTCTAAACTTTCCTCGTATCACGGGCCGCACGTTAACAGCAGAAAACCCTGCGTGCTGCAGACCATTATTGCCGTGTATGTGTGGTCTACTATTAAATTTAGGCTACTGTAGCCTATTCAACAGTCATATACGGGCATTTAGTGGATTTTTATGCATTCTAATGCCGTAATGGACAACGTTCGTGAGTTTGCAGTTGCTGCTTCTTGTGAGAATATGCCAAGTTCCAGCGGCGCAAGCAACTCCATCTATGAAGCGTGCATGCATTCGTTGCAAAGTCGGTACGTGCAGTGTGCAAGCCTTCAAACCCTTCAACCAGCGAACCAAAACCTGTGTTTCAATGTTCGAGCGAGAAAAATTACAGTAACTTTTTCCTTACAGAACCCATCGCTTTGAGCTTTCAGTGATATGAGAAGAAGTCTGGAGTTCGGGGTCATGTCTGAGCAAACCAATGAACCCTTCTTCTTTCCTTTCATGGCTGGAGCCCTGCACCGATAGTAAAAAAGCCAGCTTTGTCAAGTTGATGTTTTTGCTGGTCCCCTTCACACGTTTGCCCTGCCAGATTTTCCTCTGCGAATATGTCCACTCTGACAAAATAAACCCGGATAATTAGCTATATGCAATGTATGTGGAGTCGGTGGCTTCGTCCAATGCTAGGTTAAAGTAGTCTACGCCGCAATGTGATTCAGAACATGCGACTAAAATTGACTGTCATTGCTGATACTCTTCTGGTCACGGTTGAATCAGACAATTGTAGCTTCAAAATTTGTCAGGTGATGTTGTCCTTCCTGCTAAGTTCCGGAGCAGGCGATATATATAACTGCAGGCGAAACTCTCGTGGTATAATTTTAAGCTTCTACGCTACGTTACGACAACTGTTCTTAGACAAATATGACACTTCGGGTTTCCACTTGTACCTTAGAGAGCAAATTCACTGTTCCACCCAGTTTTCGCCGTTTAATTTCCCGTTCCTTGTTCTTGTTTCTGTTCAAACCATTCTTGGTGAGTGAAACATTCTTCATAGGTGTACTACACGGCGGGATTCTCTTGAACCCGAGTCGAGACGAATACCGATTCAAAACAATCATAATCTAAACCCGAGCATATATCAACAAACCAGAACAAAACGAAGAATGAGTATGTTCAAACGAAACAGAGACGGTACGACAAGAGAGTATTATTAGTCACGTCTTGTGACGTTGTGACAGAGTTTGTTTGAAGTATGAAATTAAATGAATGCTAGACCATAAATATCATGCTGATGCTAGGGTTTTCCCAGCAAACACAAAACCGTAAAAGGATCATCCGGGATCATCTCGAATAGGTTCTGATTTTCTAAGTGTCGAGGGAATGTCTAAAATACGTAGTAGGATGGTCTTGTGGTTATATTCAATCAGAATAAATTCATACTCAGTGTTGTCCCATCTCATGCATTAGGCTTCGTTATATCCGGTAGTTAACCTAATAATGCAAATTTTCTATCTCTCGCGGGTATGACTAAAATACGTAGAAAGGATGACTTTGTCGGTACATTCAATCACGATGAATTCCTATCCGGTTTTGTTCGATCTCATGCGGTAGCTTCGTTCTATCCATTAGAAAACAATGTTCTCCCTTCGTTTTATTGCGTGAGGATGTCACCGGTGTTGTATATTCGTGTTGTTGCTCTAAGGTCGAACAGTTTTGTTTTCTTCTGATATATATGATCTTCATTATATATATATTCGCTCTTTCGGTAATCTCGCATGTTCAACGAGTATGGCTAATAGTTTTATTCAGAGAATAACTAAATAAGTGAGATGTTGTACGTTCAGGAATATGATTATCGATGCGTGACTTCTAGAATATTTCGGCGATTCAAATTTTTCGTCATCGCGCCGGACAAAGATTTGACGCGCAACAGGACGCACCCAGGCATAGTTCGCTCTTTCTGTATGGCAAATGCCGTAAATATATAGGAATTGTGACTGACTGAGGTAGCGGGTTAAAGCCTTAAAGGTATATACGCAGTAGCATATAGCTTATGGGGTATTTCGAATTGCCTGTAGTATATGACGCCTAGAGCTGTTTGACTTTCTGCAAAACAGGTGTAGACAACTATAGAAAAGTTTCAGCTTTTCCAGGTTAGAATTAGAGCTAAACCGTTTTTTCCGAATTAGATTACAATTATATTGCTGGCATTTCGCTCTAATTTAGTGAAATTAGACCACTATAATTATCTAGTTGTCCAAGTCATTTCAAACATCTGAATTACGGGTACCTATACCTACGGCATATCATACGGTAATATTTATGCTTGAATTTTCTAGGAATATAAGTCAATATAGATACATACCTGTAGAACACTGATTCGTGATTTTATAAAAGTTGGTGCAAGAATGGACATTTTCAACTTGATGTTGATTAATGGAGCAAAATTTGATATTTGAGTGCAATTATACCTCAAATCCAGTGACAAGATTATTAATCGTTGAAACCAAATGCAGCTTGTATTTATGTTGGCCCAGAGAATTTGGCTAGCCAGACCATATTGATAGAATATGGTCACAGTAAGATAATATTTTGGGCTAATTTACATGAACTTTCCAACATTTGGTTTGATATGTCCGCTAAAACAGTTACTATTCTGCTTTCGAATAAAACCTAAATTGCTGGTTTCAATGGTAACTGTGTTTGTCAAAGGCTGTAAAGGTAATTTCTTTTCCATGTTAGATGTTTGTTTGTTTGTTTGTGGTGTTCATGGTGGTGGTTTGACTACACTGGTCATTTTACACCAGGCCGGTTCTTATTATTATCATTCCGTATCTGCCCGATTACCAGTGAACTCGGCACTTAGTGAATTCGGCCGCACAAACTCGGCACTTGGTGAATTCGGCCGGAATAGCGGTACCGGTCACCATGATTGGTTACTGGAATGTTTGCCGGTGAACTTGGCACTTTGAGTGGTTGTCAATGTTGTACGGGGGTCAGGGCATGCGTACATCACACAGTCAATGCGTGATTAGATCACAGATTGCGTAATCACGGGAAATAACGCGACGCTCTCCACTTGGTGAACTCGGCCCTTGGAGGAATTGGCACTAGAACACCTTCGCATTAGAAATGCATTTAATATGAATGAACAGTATCAAAAAGGAAATTTAAACGTGTCGTGGCTCGCGGTAGATCTCGTAATCTTGGGATCCGTCAACCCTGTTATCGAGACACCCTAACTCCAGAGTGGAATCGTCTCTCCAAAGGCAAAAAATAATTTATTTTGACGTGATCATGCGAAACATTTGTTGATGAGGAACACTGGCTTGTCGTGATCGATTAACGAAGAATCGCCGCTTGATCTTCCACGGTTTCGATCTCACATACAACGCCAAGATCCATCTTCTCAAAACTTACACGACACAGGCCCGTCACTCACGCCATCGATTCCAAGCAGACCGCGCGTGGTTGGTATATGAGCGCTGCGTTATTTCCCGCGGCTATGCAATCCGTGATCTAATCACGCCGTGACTGCATGATCTACAGATGCCCTGACCTCCTTACAAGATTGAGGAATCACTTGATAATACTATTATTAGTTTAATAATTCATATTAATAGCTGTTAATACACTTCATTACAAAATTTCCCGAGGGCCGAATTCACCAAGTGCGGAGTTCATCGGCAACCATCTGCCCACTTATAGCACGGCCCACTCCTAGGCTTTTTAAGACATGGCTATGCGGATCAGATGGCGAGGAGGAGCCTAGATAAACGGCCAACACTTCGGTAGGAATTATGGAGTCGACGTGTCAGGCTCGAACCCGCAATTCATTGGTGTTTAGCTATAATGGAACGTACCACTACGTTACCTCGCCATACCTTGTAAAATGGGACCGTAGCATTTGGCATTTCGTGTGGCAATTGACTTTTGTGTGGAAAATTGAGTTTGTTTCAGAACTTATCCGAAACTTTTATTCCGCCATAGATTGTATATGATAAAACGATATCGGAATTGATCCTAGAATAATTCCAAAGCCACTCACCACAAAGGAGGATTTAAAGAAGTTTGATGACATATTGAATGAAAGCAAAAGCCTTTGCAAGATATGTGGTATGTCGAATCTGTTTTGTTATTTTTAAATACTTTGTTGTGCCGATAGCAGACGGTATATATAAACGTAAGATGTGGAAGCTATCAAGGTGTTTTGTTTATTATTTTTAGAAGTTCAGTCAGTCAGAGTGGACGATCGTATTGCTTGGATTATATCTAGGCTTATTTTAGCATCTTTGAGATGCAACTCTGAACGTGGACGGTCATGAACAGTCAACTAACTCTGTTCCTATATTGATTTATCAGACATTTGCACTCGTACCGTTGACGGCGACAATATTGGTCATTCAGCAAGAAGCATCCTGAAAAAGGTTCCCAGTCTGGTGTAGTTATAGCAGAGTCGGAAAGAATGGGAAATACGCTTTCATCAACCTCCATTTGAACAAGATCACATATAGTAAGAGACATTCATGATATGCTGCAAATGTGACTGTGTTCTTTGTCTAGTCACCCCACTCATGTAATTATTGAGGCTTCATGCCAGGGTTGTAACCAAGTCACAAGGCTCCGAGTCGCAAGTCAATCTCACTTTTATAGTTTTGACTCGAGTCATTTTCAATTCACCACCGGGTCAAGTCCGAGTCCAAGTCAGCGAGCAGAGGTCCAAGTCCGAGTTATGGTATTATGACTCGGGCCAGAGTCTAAGTCATTGTGTTATCTGCTCAGTTTCCAATTTAAGTCTTGTTAAACCAACTTTTTATATTTTTTTTTGTGATATCGAGTGGGTCGCATTTATAATATACGAATTTTCCTTACTTTTAGCAGTTTTACCAGTATCGATAGACGAAATCCCAATAGCGATTTGCTGTACTATTCTTTGAAATAACCATGAAATGTCGGTCTTGGCCGCCTGAGTCTCAAGTCATGCGCAATGAGTCGAGTCATTTCCGTACTTTGAGAAGATGACCCGAGTCAACAGAAAATCGTGACTCGAGTCTTACAACCCTGCTTCATGCAATGAGCATTTACTTTGAAGATAAATAGTAATTAAATAACTGGTTGGTGGTACAAAATTTTAATACCGGGTACTGCTTTCAAAAGTACCTTCATGATAAACGTTATTGAAACCCGAAGAACTTTTCGCGTGCCAATTAAAGAGCTACCGGCACGATAAAGGAAGCAAAACAGAGTTTAATTCAAAACCAGATGGAGAATTATGACGCATTAATGTCGAATTTAGAAATAACATCAATGGAGCCAGAGCACAGCAACAATGCAGTGTATAATAACAGTTGCGTAAAACAGTATGACAGCGTGACACAATTCTTTAATTATATATTATAGTGGTGCCCACCGTAAATACTATTTTATTCAAATCCAAATTTTTCGATGGCAATAACTCCGCTTCCACTTGTTTGAATCGAACCAAATTTGATGATCATCGTTTCTATACATAACCTAACACTTTCATGGGGTGAACAGAAAATTTTTCAATTTTTCTATTTATTTTTAAAATAATAAATACAAACTTTCATTTCCTGTAGCAATGCGGCTACTGTTTGGAATTGAACCAAATTTGGTGTGTAGGCTTGAATTAGGTAACCTAACAATTTTATCAAGTAGCCAGAACGATTTGAGAAAAAAAGTCATTTTTAAGATCCCTAATGTCCATGTCAGAGAAACGTTTTAGGGTAGGCCTACTCACATGTCTCGCAGCGTTCTCTACATAATTGTCAATTGCAATACAAACTGTTCGCTTGTACTGGTAAAGCCATCCAACTTCGAATTGTAAAATGTTGGGAGTCTTGATATCAAATTTTTGAAAGGTGCACTTTGAGAAATTTTGGAATCTGTCAAATTATACAAAAATTTTTAGCAAATTCTTTGACATATTTCATCTATTTGGGACTCGATCAACGTAAAAGAATTGGCAATTATTTTATACAATATATTGTATTTGTAGTTGAAGTATAGTAACAATTCTTATGGTTACCGCACTTGTAACGATTCACGGCCATAACTGGAATAATTAGAATGATGTAACTTTCAAATTGTCATGCATTCTGCAACAACATTGTTCTCAATTTTCAAGGTGCTGACCATTGGAGGAAGAATCACCATTAAGCCGGGAATTCACGATCTGAAACATTAAACTGTTTCTCTCCTCAAGCAGAAGCGACACAGGAGAGAAACGAAGAGAAAAAAGGAGCAGAAATAGCAAGAGTGTGACAAGTCGCGTCCGTTCGCTTTAATGCGTATTTCCATCCGCGAAGCGCGAAGTAGTAGGTGGGAAAACTAATGGGCGTTTGGTTAGCGCTTATATAAGGTTGACTCCAGCGCTGTATTTGCTAAATGTTGCGGTGAAATAGGGGTGGTGTCATTTGGTATCAATATTGACTATTAAAAGACCATTTGTTAGTGGTCATGGATTTGTTCGGCCAGTATGCAGTAATTTCTGATGGTCACTTCCCGGGCTTCTGTTCTCTAACCCCTCATGATTGTTATTCTGCTCTAGTAAGACTGTCGATTCTAATGTTTTATCGTATCATTTGTCGGAGGTTTCGCTCGCTTTATTTACAACATTTTGCTCTCTGCTAGGTCAATTACTGGCTGAGTATCACTACAGCCTAAGAAACTGCACTAATTCTCATTTTAATGTCTTGCTGGTTACCTTGCTGTCAATTATAATAATTTGTTAATGTCTATACCAGTGCCGCCACTCAAATGTTTTGTTCTCTGTACGCAATATTGTTAGGTCTTCAGCTTTCCAGGCAGAGTATCATTCCACTTTCTAGACTTGAGTATATATCTCTCCAACTAGCTGCCAAATAACTGATTCGTTTGGATTGTTGAATTGATCATTTTTGACAGAATGTGACGAAATTTTAGTCAAGAATTCATTTTGTGTTAGTGGCTGTTTTCAAAGATTGCTGAAGTAGTCAGCGTTGATCTTGATAATCAAGTAGAAGTGGCGATTGAAGTCAGTTCTCTAGTCATATAATAATAAAAAATATAATAAAAAAAAATTGAGAACTTGAGTAATCTTGAATAATCAAATCCATTTTATTAGGTATGGGCGAAAAAAATGTAGGAGTCATTCGTTACTCGCTACCTCTGCCATTTTCGCAGTACGAATGTCTTAGCTATTTATTAATCGTCATTTTCATTTTATTTCTGCAGGGTGTTGAAAAGAAAAGGCCGCTGGGTTATTTATCCAGCTCATCAGAAGATGAAACCTGATGATACGGACTGTTTTCAGTTTCTTTCTTCGGGCATTCGTTCGTTTGTTCGTTTCATTTTTTACAACGGCATTATTGCCAATTCGTTTACAATTAAATTACCACAAATGTGATTATTATGTTGTAGATAATGTGGTGTGTGTACGCTAGGGTTGTCCAAAATTTGGAAAATCTCAAAAAGTCTCCGTGATTGTGTCTCATTTTATAGATTATTGATAAAAAACAACAATTAGCCTGAAAGAAGCTTACAGGAAAGCCGTTAAGATTTCAACCAAAGCGTTTGAAAGTAGCTGCTCAAGAATGGGCGTGCCACTGACCATAGAACGTCGAGAAGACTAGCAATCAAATAACCACGGCTCTTGATTGGCTAATCGGCTATGCATCAATGACCACGGCAGCAGCAACTTGCTGATCAGGTGTTCAAGAAGTCTGCTACCGGCGGGGATTCTGAGTGCGCATTGTTAGTAGTTTGGCAGGTGATGATTTAAGATTAATTCAGGACATGTTGAGGTACGAAATACATGATGAACAAACAACACCTGCTTTACAGAAGCTTTTACAGCATGACTGCTTCATTGTGAAGGAAACGGCTGAAGCCTACATGTCGTGTTTTCATTGAGAGAAAGCAAAGGCGCTTATGCAAGTGTTGAGCGAATTCACCGTTTCGGTACGGATCCACCGTCAGTGAATACAAATATATAAAGCTTAACAATGACACTATACGTTGTGTGATCTTATTGGGCTGAAGCTGTAGTATATAGGTGACGTTTTTAATGCTCTAGGGCTCGGAGGAATCAGCCGGTTAGGCTTGGCCCTTATCAGATGCTTACAACAAATTGAATGCAGTTGTAGGCGTTGTTAAAGTCCTTAATGATAACGCAGAAAAGAGGTGGTAATGTACGCACACTCGCATAGGCTGTGCTGGATATGGTATGTCAAAGTTCTTATTGATCCCGCAGAAAAGAGGTGTAAAGAAAAGCACAGACTATATGCTGCATATAGTATCCAGCATAGTTGGGATATCATATCCAGCATAGCCTGTGCTTACCTTAAACCTATTTTCTGCAGCATCATTTAAGGAATTTGACAACTCTTATGAGTGAATTCAATTTGCTGTAAGTATAACTGCCAAGCATAACCGGTCGATCCCTAGAACCTTCAATACTTCACTATATACTACAACTTGGATCCAATAAGATCACACAAAGTAAGTGTCATTGTGAAGCTTTATATATTTGTATTCACTGATGGTGGATCCGTACTGAAACGGTGAATTCGCTCAACACTTGCATAAGCGCCTTTGCTTTCTCTCAATGAAAACACAACATGTAGGCTTCAGCCGTTTCCTTCACAATGAAGCAGTCATGCTGTAAAAGCTTCTGTAAAGCAGGTGTTGTTTGTTCATCATGTATTTCGTACCTCAACATGTCCTGAATTAATCTTAAATCATCACCTGCCAAACTACTAACAATGCGCACTCAGAATCCCCGCCGGTAGCAGACTTCTTGAACACCTGATCAGCAAGTTGCTGCTGCCGTGGTCATTGAAGCATAGCCGATTAGCCAATCAAGAGCCGTGGTTATTCGATTGCTAGTCTTCTCGACGTTCTATGGTCAGTGGCACGCCCATTCTTGAGCAGCTACTTTCAAACGCTTTGGTTGAAATCTTAACGGCTTTCCTGTAAGCTTCTTTCAGGCTAATTGTTGTTTTTTATCAATAATCTATAAAATGAGACACAATCACGGAGACTTTTTGAGATTTTCCAAATTTTGGACAACCCTAGTGTACGCAGCCGTGATCAGGTTATGCCCAGTGGTAGAAAACAGGTTATTATATCAGGATCTTCTTCTAATGTAGGATTTACATTCTACTCACCATGTTTAAAGGCTGTAGCATCTGCATAATATTTTCATTATTGAAGGACATAGAAAAGACATTGAATTGAGTCGACACAAAATCCCCCTTTCTACGACCTGCCGAGATCTAATATCTACTATATCGGCTCGACTTTTCTACATCTTTGATCTGTACTGTGTTTACTGGAAAGTTCTACCCTTACGGATCAAATAAGCTTGTAATGTATGCCCATGCTCAATTCTCATTACTCACACTAAACCATAAAAGTGACCATAGAAGGTATCGACACCCGCCATCACCAGCGCCATGCATCTCTGGAGCCCTACGCAGCAAGCGGCTAAGGTAATCGATATCATAATAATCTGACATATTCAATGTAGACTTCTTAAACGTAGCCTACATATATCTATCAGCTGAAGGATATCGCACGAAAATTGGTAGGGATCAAAAAGATTCTATGGACCCAGTTCTACCCTTACAAGTCAAGGAAAGGCTGGTGTGTGCTCCCTTTTAGCGAAGCGCCTATAGAAAGTATCGACAGCGCCACGCGTCTCTGGAGCCCTACGCAACTAGCGGGCTAAGGCAATCGATATCGTAATAATGTGACATATCCAATGTAGACTATTTAGACGTAGCCTAAATATCTCTGTCAGTTAAAGGATAATGCGCGAAAATTGGTAGGGCCCTAATACATTCTGTGGACCCAGTTCTACCCTTAAAAGTCAAGGAAAGGCTGATAAGGCGTGCTCGCTTGTACCGAAGCGCATAGAAAAAGTATCAACAGCGCAGCGTTTCTCTGCGACGCGATTGCTCATTGCTATTGCCGCGACGTCAGCTGATCCCACTCTCGCCGCTCGGCCGCATCCTTGCTCTTGAGCTAGTCTCTCGTTTCGCCAGACAGCATTGTTGCGTCACACTGCCAATCTACTTAACAATGAATAATTTGGGGCTGATTGTGGGGGTTCCAGGGCCACGAGTGGAATAAAATTTATATTTTCGTAATCAGTGCAGAGTCAGCTTTCGATTGATACCCGACTCATCAAATTTAATGCTCGGCAAGCCGGTCAAAAATGACCGTTAAATTGCCTATAGCCAAATGGATATTGTGACGTGATACAATTTCATTGAACCGTGAGATTTACTTGTGTCGACACGATACAGGACACTATGGTTACGGCGTACATGAGTCTCTTCTGACCGCTCTCTCATTCGACATTTCATGCTGGTGACGTCATATTTTGTGGTACGATTGTTGATATACAATGTTCTTTCTCATTCTCTACTAGTTGATGACGATTACACCTGACGAGTGTCAGCCGAAAATATTCGGGTTTCATTT
Organism: Botryllus schlosseri; assembly: GCF_051294905.1. NCBI lineage: Eukaryota > Metazoa > Chordata > Ascidiacea > Stolidobranchia > Styelidae > Botryllus > Botryllus schlosseri. The sequence goes on from NC_137245.1 coordinate 4,778,243, forward strand.
CAATATAAATATACTATTCAATTGTATATTGAAGTTCTGTACCTCCAAGAAGCTCTTTATATAAGTTTAAAGCATGCAAGACAAAACGTAATTGATGGATTTCTTAACGTTAAAATGTAATACTTCAATAGCCGCTAAAGATAATGAGACGTCTGTGGCCGATCAAAGTTGTCAGCAAGTTCTTTGAACTCTAGCTGCATTTCGGCGGTAGAAACCCTTAGTAAAGACTGCAAGTGAACATCAGTTAGATTGGAACGCAGCTCTGTCTGTGTAATGTTCAGTTCATGCTCGAATAATAATGTGTCGTAATTAAGCAAGTAGGAGTGGGAATTGCGGCAGACGGTTGCCGCGCGTCGCGCTGGTTTGATAACCACTGTCTAGCGCGTCTGCTAAGATGGTTGCCGATACCTGAGTGATGTTATTTCTGATCAGAAATGCATCTCCTGATATATATATATATATATATATAAAGAATATACAACTGATATGTGATGTGCTTCATGCAAACCATCGTACAAAGAGACGCTTGGTGGCGGCTCGGAGTCGTGGGAGAGGAAGAAGCGAAAGCGTGTAGTGGACGTGGGGTGGTCTGTGTGTTGCTGTTTCAGTTGACGTGTTTTATTACTTATTTGAATATATACATCATCGAGTACAAGCTATCGCGGCCAAGATGACAAGTGTCAAGTTAACGGATATCGTCAAGAATTACGTGGACTATGGAACGTCAGGCGACTTTGCAGAATGGACGGAGAAATTGGAATTGGTTGCCAAACTGCAAAATTCGACTGCGTCTCTCGTGAACACCCTACCTTTATTGCTCGACGGGCCGGCATTTGCAGTGTATAAACAATTGCCTGAGGAGACGAAGAAGGATTATAAATTGACTAAAAAGGGGTTATTGGCAGCTTTTGGAGTGGATTGCTATGTGGCATATGAACAATTCCGTAACCGTGTACTTCAAGTCGGGGAATCGGTTGATGTGTTCCTGTCTGATCTGAAGAGGTTGGCAATGTTGATGGGTCTGGACGGGGATATAGCTAATTCAATAATTAAGTGTGCATTCATTGCTGGTTTGCCTGCAGATGCCAAGACACAGCTTAAGTCCATGGCTGAGGTAGAGCAATTAGAGTTGGACCGAATTGCATCTCGGGCACGTGTACTATTGCCCACAAAAGATGGTGAAAGTGTGTTTTGTGCTGCTGGGGCTCCGCGTAGAGTATACGGCCCATGCTACATATGTAAGGAAGAGGGTCACATCGCCAGAGACTGCCGAAGTAGAAATTCTACTGGTGCACAAAGATACTATGACAATGCTCCAAGGAAGTGCTTTGCTTGTGGACAATGGGGGCACATCGCCAGACAATGTAAAGGGAATCCGGCTGCGGGAAAAGGCCAGGGAGGGACGTTGGCACCGGACGCCCCCTCCGCATCGCATTAGGAGGTCGAAAGGTGCTACCGTTTGTGCCAGTGGAGATTTGTGGCATGGTGACAAATGGGCTGGTGGACACTGGTTGTGAGCGGTCAGTTATTCATGAGGACTTATGTAAACAACTGGGTCTGACACCAAAAGGACCTTATATAGTTGTGGAAATGTTAAATGGGACACTTACTACTTGCCCGGGGTGGGTGCGGGCAAAGGTGAAGATTGATGGTATTGCTGTAGAAATCGAGTTCTTAGTGGCGTCGGATCTGGTGTACAATGCAAAGATAGTGCTGGGGGATGATATTGTGAAAGTACTTGGTGGTGTTGAGGTTGATGCTGACCTAAACGCGAAGTTTGGACTTCGTGCGATTAAAGCATGTGTTGCAACGAAGGTTGCCTCGAGTATACAGCCAGTGGAAGTAGTTGACTGCGATTTCAAAGCTGTGTTCGATGGTGAGAAGTGGACTGTGGAATGGGTGTGGGAGAACGAAGAAGAGCCGGAGATAAGAAACCGCTGTGCAATGTACCCAGTTCCATCAGAGTGTCGTGAGGCCTTTACTGGCGAAGTTGATCAGTGGATCAAAGATGGGTGGCTGCAAGAGTATTGTCCTGCAAAGCATGGGCATCAAGACGGATTAATCCCGCTCATGGCTGTGAAGCAACCGAATAAGCAACGTAAAGTGCGGCCGGTGATGGACTACCGAGAACTCAATACTTATGTCACGAGTCACCCCGGTTTGGACACTGCGGTATGTCAAGAAAAGCTAAGGTCTTGGCGAACGACCGGTGAAAATGCATATGTCCTTGATCTGAGAAAAGCGTATTTGCAGATTCATGTGTCAGAGCGACTGCAGCGGTTTCAGGTTGTTGAGTACAAAGGCAAAAGATACGTCATGACGCGAATGGGATTTGGGCTGAACGTAGCTCCAAAAATTATGTCAAAGATTATCGGCACGGTTCTAGGTCTGGATGAGGAAGTGGCTCAAGGAACAGATCACTATATCGATGACATATGGGACGATGCTAGTGTTGTCGATGTTGGAAAGGTGAAGAATCACCTGGCCAAGTACGGTTTGCAGACAAAAGAGCCAGTGTCGATATGTGATGCTCGCGTCCTAGGCCTTAGAGTCATGGCAGAAGAAGGCGGAATGCGGAAATGGAAGAGAGATGGAGAACTTCCTGTGGTGGCGGAATCCCTGACAAAGAGAGCACTGTTTTCGCTGTTTGGGAAGTTAATAGGACATTATCCTGTGGCGGGATGGTTAAGAGTGGCATGTAGTTATGTCAAAAGACTTGCCAACGACGTTGAATGGGATGCAGTTGTTCCAGAGCAAGTGAAGACTTTGGCCGAAGATGTGATGGCTAAGGTGCGGAAAGAAGATCCAGTCAGTGGGATTTGGTGTGTGCCTCCTAGTGGTCGGGCGCAAGTGTGGTGTGATGCAAGCAATCTGGCTGTGGGGTGTTGCTTGAGAGTAGATGGTGCCGTTGTAGAAGACGCGGCGTGGATGCGTAAGCAGAGTGACAGTGGGCACATCAATGTTGCGGAGTTGGATGCAGTAGTGAAAGGATTAAACATGGTGCTGAAGTGGAATATAAAGAACATTGAAGTGGTTACGGACTCGACCAGTGTGTACAATTGGGTAAGGTCTATACTGGAAGACAGTCACAGACCAAAAGTGGGTGGGATAAGCGAGATGGTCACGAAGAGACGGTTGGGAATAATCTCGCAGCTCATTGAGGAGTATGCTCTAAAGTTGACGATTCGTTTGGTTCCATCAGGTGAGAATATTGCTGATTCCTTGACAAGGGTCCCGAAGACCTGGCTGAAACGGGTGGGTCTGGCGGTTGGGGTAACAAACGCACTAAGGAATCAAGTGCGCGAGATTCATGAGAAGCATCACCTAGGAATCGCGAGAACACTTTTCCTCGCACAGAGATGTATCGCGGATGATGTGAGTCAGGAATTGGTGAAAAACGTGGTCGGAAATTGTAGAATATGCCAACAAATCGACCCCAGCCCTGTTAGATGGGAACATGGCCAGCTGTCAGTGGAGAACGCATGGGAGCGCTTGGCATTGGATATAACTTACGTCGGTAACCAGCCATACTTGAGTATGATCGACTGCGGGCCGAGTCGATTCACAATCTGGAGAAAGGTGGCGAATGAATCAGCCGAACAGATTATCCGGAACCTTCAGCAGGTCTTCTTGGAGAGGGGACCGCCATCTCAGATCCTGACAGATCAAGGCGCTGGTTTCACATGCCAAAAGACTGTTCAGTTTCTCAAAGATTGGGGAGTTACGCATATGACGAGCTGTGGCTATAAACACTCTGGAAATGGGATCATTGAACGAAACCATAGAACGATTAAGAGAATGGCTGCTCGGTCTGGAAGAAGTGTGGAGGAAATGACGTTCTGGTACAATCACACTCCGAACGCAGAAGGAATTGTCCCGGCGGAAGCTGTCCTCCGTTATCCGGTAAGGTTGCCAGGATCTCCCGTGAACGAAATGAATAGATCAACCGATGCGAACCCATATGTGGTGGGAGAGGAGGTTTTTGTGAAACCTGGAAACGCGAGGTGTTTTACGCCGTGGAGGGAGGGAACTGTGACAGGGATAGTTGCGGATGCTGTGGTGGAAGTGGACGGCAGAAACAGGCATGTTGCTGATGTTAGGCACATGGTGGGGGAGCGACGGAAAATTGCTGGCAGTAGTAAGGTACCTTCAAGAATGTTGGAACTGGTGTTTGACGGGGATGAGGTGGGGGAGGTCAGGGATTATGACAATCCTGAACCGCCTGATGCTGTCAGTCGAAGAGACCTGGTCTTCAACCAGGAGGAAGTGGGGCAGGAGAGAGAGCACAACAACCATGAACCACCTGTTGAGGGTGTTCAAAGAGTATCGGAAGACGGACAAGATACTGAACGCGCTTCTCGTGATAGGGTCCCGCCCAGATGGTGGGCCGATTACTTTGTTGACGTATGAGTGGACATTTTACCTTTGCTTGGTTTTTGTTCTTGCCTCGTTTTCTTTTTGCTGTCTTTGGGGTTATTACTGTAACTGCAATTTTGTGATCTTTAGATCAGGGGGGGATGTGATGTGCTTCATGCAAACCATCGTACAAAGAGACGCTTGGTGGCGGCTCGGAGTCGTGGGAGAGGAAGAAGCGAAAGCGTGTAGTGGACGTGGGGTGGTCTGTGTGTTGCTGTTTCAGTTGACGTGTTTTATTACTTATTTGAATATATACATCATCGAGTACAGATATACTCGAAATGGTGTGATATCAGTCATGCTACGTTGAAAACATCAACTTCGTCAAAATAGGGTAATAGGGGTAGGCTATAGTTTGGAATCGGAATAGGAGGACACCTTTCTAATATTATAAAAGTTGGTTTACCGCAATTGGAAACAGCTTAAAAAGGTCGTTAGTTTGAGTCGACTCCTAAATTACCATCTTAACGATTATTCTGTGACGTTGACTAAAAAAAATCATATATGCCGATTTTCAGTTCGCCGCCCTGTCTTAGCTACCAAAAGCTATAAAGGAGGACGAATTGCCAACGAGGACTTTTATGCGTTTTTGGAGGACATTAACGATTTCACATATCTTAACCCTACGTAATATTAATGGATAACGCAAATCCTATGTTTACGCAGGTATTGCACCTGATCTAGACCCTAAACACATTAGTATCGTCAAACTGAAACAATAACACTCACCAGCTAATGACTAATTAGCTACAATCGGACTTGGAGCGAGAGACAGGGTATGAGTAATTGAGTTTATATTTCATAACAAGTGTAGAATCAAAGTAATATAAAACTCACGAAGAACAAATAGCAATGAAAGGTATGAAAGTACGAATCGTTGTATTTTGTGTTTAACAAAATGATGACGTCGTTATAACAGTAACATCCAATGACTCGATGAATGCCGGACTTATATTCAAGTACGCTTGCGTATACAACATACACAAAGCCTTCTTGTTTTATTTTAATTTAGTTCAAACTACAATGCATTTTATGGGCGCAATATCTTCGTAGACGGCGATAACTGCATATCTGTATCAAAACCAAGGAGGGTAGTTTCAGAAAGCACGCCCGTACGCCGGCAACACGATGGACCACTCCACGTTTTTCGTGGACACAGACCATGTATTTTAAAAGTTGATAATGGCTATCATCGATTTAGCAATATTTGAACGCATCGTACTATGCACAGGTTATGCTTCAGTACTATTACCCTAATAGTTATCTGTCGGTAATAGGAATAAATAAAACATTGAAGGGGGGAAGTTGTTGTGGTTGTTTGTAATATTATGGTGGTTTTCGACTGCAATGACCATTTACACCAGGTTGATGATATTTATTAGGATTCCGCAGCTGCGGGTTTGTAGCAAGGCTCTCTACGCCTTTTAATGCATCTCTTATGCGGATCATATGACGAGGAGGAACATACATAAACCCCCATCACTCGAAAGCGATTCAGCAGTCGAATTCGGTCGGACTCGAACCAGCAACTGCGCTATCTCGCCACCTGGAGGGGAAGTGTTTCAGCAATGTTGGGATGTCACGATTCCATCTACAGGCGGACAAAAATATGGCGTCGCACTATAAAGGTTAAAAAGCTCTCAAGGGGCTATGGCTCTTCAAAGGGAAGAATTCATGAAACAATAGCTTTCGAATATGGATGACCAGTGTACCAGTGGTTTGCGATGGTTTGAACTGCCATCTCAAGTTTAATACTAGAAATCCTAAAACGATGTTGAAATCATGTGTAGAATACTAGCCTACTCTGCAAGGAATCGTATAACTATAACTCTAAAAGAAGAATGTAACTTTGCACCGCTGACGGTAACAGCTCAGTGCAACAGAGCGTATTTTGAAACGTATACAGCAGTGTGTTATTTTGCTATAAATCTCCCATCTTGCTTGATTAACGACAATCCTCATCCGGATTGTAAACTTGCCATGTCGATTTCATCTAAACGTGAAAAAATCGCGTTAGCTCTACCTGTATCATAATACTGTAATCAAGGACAGTCACCTTTTTTCACTCTGATCGTACTTTGGGAAGGTGCTGTTGATGGAAGGGTTCCGCCCGTGTCGTATGTCGACGAAGTTGCTGGACAAGGATATCGGTATTCAAGGGGGATGTGAAAAATATATAATAGTTCTACTGATCAATGATCCGAAATACGCTGGTTATTAAGTATGTTAGGTTTGCTCAAAAATTACTTTTTGTTTCAGATATCACTGGCTATATCTGATAAAATTGTTGGGTTGCGTGAATATATTTGACGCATTTGGAGAAGTTATAGGAGTACCACATCTAAATCCTAGTATTTGCTACCGTAAATAGGCTACTATATTTTTTTAATCCAATAACTTCAATTCCACGGGTTGTATTGAGCCAAATTTCTTCTGCATCGTTTTTATGCAGTGGCCAATAAAATTTGAAAAAAAGTTTTATTTTTTAAACAAATCCATATTTTACCCTTACAACAGCACACCTACGGGTTGAAAGGGAAAATTAAGTACTTGGCGGGCCGGATAGTTGAATCGATACAATATTCGCCCATCTATCCACATATATAAGGAGTATATCGTATTTAATGAATGTATTTTAACGACAATAATGTCACTTCAAAGCCATTTCTCGCCGATAGTGACGGAGACAATGTGGATTTGAGAATAACATTGTCATACAGGCGCCACCATGTCTGCTTCTATCTGATCAATCAACACAGGGTGCAAGCCTTAATTAAAATTTCAAGGCGTTCGATAAGCCCGGTACCCCAAATTTATCAAGATATCAATTCCTTAGGGTTGAGTAGGTGACGAAATAACTTCAACTGTGTGGCCTAGTTAATCTCGATATTGGATTCATGCGACCCGCGTCCTCTACGAAATTTGCAAAGTGGCAAAGTGGCAAAGTCGGCGGTTACGGAATCAAAAATAAGAAATACCAGCGTGGCGTGAATGACCATTGTAGTCTCACAAACACCATGATTACCCCCAAACGACATTAGGGTTGAGTACATTGTAAATGGCGATAAACGCAAGTCTTCTCGCTTCGACGAACTTACGCGTAAGCTCCAATCTCGCACGCTGCTGCACGCACACGTATTTAATCAAATACAGTCACTAAAATTTGTCTTAGTAAGCAAGTAGTGGGGAATCTCGGCAGACTGGGCCACGGGTCACATTATTATGTAAGACGGAAACTGTTCGCGGGCCGGACTAGGCCCGCGGGCCGTATGTTGCCCGCCCCTGAACTAAGGGACCAATGGATGCGATCAAATCGTGGCAGGATTGTTTTTGATCCGAATTTTAGCATATAAAATGGAATTTTATCCCACATGATTGGATACGAATTCCTAAAAACATATGATCCATATATCTCTAGTCTCTACTCTATGTTTACCTGGAACGCGTTTCCGATGGAAAATAGCCAGCTGAACGTTTCGTTTACGATTTCGTCTTCTGAAAGCGTGAGAGGCACGGCGAACATCCAAGTCACGCCGAGCAAACTCGATATCAGAAACACTCGGATTAGCTGATCCTTCAACTCTGGGTCTTTACCGGCTTGGCGACTAAGCTGGAATTATATTGGAGGGTGTTATTACGAAAAATTGACCGTCCTATGGGTAAAGTTGGGTAACGAAGGAAGTTTGAGCTCTTTCAAATTAAATTAGAATGAATGAATTCGCAAAAACTTGAAATTGAATTCAGTTTCGAAACAGAAAGAAATACAAGTTATGTTCATATCAAGCCACGGTTTATAAGAATTGAGAATGGCTTTACAGCAAGCTCGGATCAAATCACGCTATACAGTTTTCCTGTAACATTTTCAGTAAACGAGAATATTAATTGGAATTAAAATTGGAGCATGGGAACATCTGAGAACTTAGATTAAAATCACATTGCCAACATTTCGCTTCAATTAGACTAGTTAAAAAATTGGAATTATCTATTTGTCCAAGTCTGATACAGAGAAATAAGCATTTCCACACTGTGCAGTGCGTGAATAGGATAAGTGTAGCTTATTACGAACTTGTTTACTGTCCCGCCGTTCATATAATTGCAAACAGGACTATTAGAGAGAGAGTCTTTATTTTCATCCAACCAAAATATAGATAGAATATTATATCGTATGACCAATGTTTCCTCTAAGCTGCGCACGTGCGCAAATGCGCAGTGCTGACAAGGTCTCTGCGCACAAAAAATCCGAAGTGATGACCTTTTTTTTTATTCGTTATGCACTGTTGTCCAAGGGTTCGCGCGTTGATTTGGTGAGTGAGCGCACACTGGTCAAAAATTCGAGGGAACATTTCGTATGACTATATTGGGTTGCGAATGCGGATCCAGTAGGGGAGATGTGGTACCGATGGATCACTGGGACCGAAAATACTTTGGAAATTCTCTATGATAATTCCATGATTACACTCCGTGAACTCTTCTACAATTGCACGCTGGCAACATCTTTCCTCACATACAAAAAAATTCGACGTGCGCGAACTATGGGGTCTCTCACAGATGTTTTTTTTGTTTTGGGGGGTGTAAACTAAACTTAGATCGACATATACATTTTTCTTTGTAACCTTCAACACGAACAAACCAGCAATCATTTTTATTGTGAAGTCTATAGGGCTTGTATCAGACTATATAATGGAACCTATTATTTTTTTCAGTTCTTTCCTTGAGTGGAATTTTTTTCGATTCATGTACAAAATTAGTAGGGTGGGGACCGTTGATAAAATAGCCAAATCAAGCAAAATAATCAAGCATTCTAATCATGAAACAAATGAAACATGACTACGTACAGAAAATATTTATGTAATAATTGAATATGATGTTTTATCGCTATAACGAGGTCTCTGGAAGTCACACTGTCGATTTTCGGGCAATATGTATGTACCCTCAAATTTATAAGTCCGAGCCTAAATCGGAACGTGATTTTATGATAACATTTGAGTCAATATTTAATCCATTTTTTGACGGTTGCGACCGAAAATTCTTCTTTGGCTTGCTGTAGCTTAGATTATAATACTGAGCAAGAAAAGTTGTCACATCTGAGTTTTTTATGGTATATGTGTCATAGGTCCCCGGGTCGTGTGCCATTGGACCCACCGGGTGGGGACCGATGACACGTTCGAGCAACAAATTTTAAACGTCCATAAATATTTTTTGAAAAGACGGATATTCATGTATATGTGCGCGATAGGTAGAGCTTGTATCAAAGTGCTGAGCCAGCAAAAGATCTGCTGTTTTCGGCTGAACATTTTGGGGCCAGCGAACATTATCCAATTTTTGATCCATCGGTACCACATCTCCCCTATTTATCGTAATGATTTGAGTCTAGTGAGATGCTATTCTTTTGAGGTACTGAAATTATACACGAAACTTTCCAGTTACAGTTATATCATCAACGGGAAATATATAACCTTGTACCACAGTAATAAACGCATGTAGCGCAAACAACGCAAGTTCGTGGAACCGAGATTTCTGTGAGGCAGTGAAAAATACGCTACATTACCACAAAGGGCAGTGAAATAAGTAGGGTTAAAACAATATCGAATTATCTTGTAATGTGACGCGTAACTGGGATGGTATTATTCCCGGCCGCTTGAATATACATATTTAAACTTTCCAAATCTGTTATGACGGCGTAATGAGCGTTACCCAAATGCTCGAATCGAAGCTTAATACGAAATCGAATAAGTCGATTTTGCCCAACGCGTGACCCTTCAAGACAATGAAATTGCAAATTAAAACGATAACGTATGATTTATATTATATTTATAACAGAATGCAAAGAGCGTCCGCACGCCAAACACAGCCAATTTTACATTGGATGTTTACTGCGTGGTAACTTTATTCATCATCGGCGTTTTCCCGCAATTTGGGCATATCAATGTTAAATTGATCAATGACCTCAATAAACGCGCTGATAATATGGTCTGGCGTGATATATGCTCAGAACTATCGGGTTAATTGAGTTTCCGTGTTTCCTATACGAAGGAACTCGTTTTGGCGTCGCATTTTAAGAGCATTTAGATTTAGATCATTAATCACAAAGAGGGAAGATAAGCAAGGTAACAAGTTTGTTTCACTTTACGGCCCTGACGTTGGAAGGTGACATTATTAGAGTGGTGGTACGTTAAACTGCTGTGAAACCAATGGTTATATTAAGAGCGCAAATCCCTTCATAATTGCTACAGTTTCATATAGGTTCCTAATCGATATTCAGTTCCACATAAAAAGCCTTAAACCAGTGGTTCCCAACCGTTTTCGACTCATCGCCCCCTTTTCAAGCTCCACGCCGATCATCGACCCCCTAATATTGGGAACCGAAAATGGGCATACAAACTGTAATCACCGTCGGGTTGACTAAAAAAGCTCAATTCTTTTGCTCGATCTCGAAATTACACTTTTACAGCTAAATTTTCGTGAGTTGACTAAAAAATAAGTCATTTTACCGATTTGACTCCAAAATAGCCGTTTTAACGCGCCATCGGCCCTTCGCTATTTTTGCCCCCCTAGACCGCAAAATCGCACCCAGGGGTGATATCGCCCACGTTGGGAACCACTGCCTTCAACGAAAGTGGGCTGTGCTACGGGTTGACATCTCAGGGATCATAATAAGAAAATCTGTTTAGCGTAAACTGACCATAGATGTCGGAACACTATCAATACTAAACAACTACCATGGCGCTCAACACTTGAGTAATTGATACTGTATGCTGCTATGTTGGACAGGGCTTGTGCACATGTTACCATTCGATGATTGAGACTGTCGGCTCGTGTTAAGTCTATAGGGTTTTGGTTTAATGCGATATAAACTCACATGATCAATTATTGAATACTCAATGGCAGGAAAATAGGCTTATAGAGGTACAGAACGCTAATATCGTAACAAAAAAATATTTTTATATTTCCAAATTTGGAAATGGAAAATGGAAAATGCCATAACAATTACTTATCACAGGAGATTTCACATGAGAAGTTATACAGCCTATAAATGAGACGCATGATTTGAGAATCTCATTTGACCAGTGTAATATCGACGTGACCACGTATGTACGATAGAATAGAATCTTACGCTCGGCCTCTTGCGGTTGATCTTGTGCATGATCACTATGAATCCAACGAAATTGATGGCGAACATAATACCAACAGGCACCAGGAACCCGAAATACAACGAATAGGAGTGCAGCCAACAGAGCCTGTCGCCCGCGTACGATGATTTCCAGCACAGGGGATCTGGAAAAGACATCATCTTCTGTCAGCCTTACCGAAAACAGGCCTAAAATACTTGTTTTTCTACTTACGCCGGGTTCGCTACTTCTAATTGCGACTGAGTACATAGATTTAAGACGTTTCATCTACTTTTAGTTGAGTACCGAGTAAGTATTTTAGTAACCTACTGTACAGTTTTGCTGAAAAAAAAACCCTGAATACTATGCTCCGGAGAAGTGGAAGTAGTCTACAGACATAAGTACTTGTGTAAGTAAAGAAAAACCTACTTGAGTACTTCGAAAAAGTAAAGAGACTTCTTTACCGACAACCCCTGTATTTCATTCGAGCAATTCGTGGATCACATCATATTTAATTGATTGACGACTTTTCATAATAGTATGGTGTATATTATTTTGTCAAGCATTGGATGTTAATATACACTTAAGCTCCTCTCCAAACTAGGCAGTTCAAAGATCCACCAAGGTAGAGTCCTCGTACACTTGTAATACGTACAGTCACAGCTATATTTGGAACTATTGCTAATATTAAGTTCCAAAAATAAAGCATAGAATATACGAACCGTTGTCCTTGGACAGGATCCAACCATCGACAGTATCGCCGACAGTGAAAGCAACCACGAATGTAATGGCAGTGGTCGTCAGTGAAACGGCATACACCAAAATACTCGCCTTAAACACAAACCGTCCGTGGATGTCTTCGAACACCCGGATGAATTTCCTTAAAATGGAATAGAAAGAAACAAAATCATCCAGAGCATTACATATATACCCTCGCACGGTAATATATTACAGTTTCGAACGCTCATGGATTGAATTTGATGGTACATCTACCAAGCCAGGGTTGTCTTGACTTGAGTTGCAATTTTCGATGACTTGACTTGACGCGAGAGTCATTTTCTTCAAAATATAAAGTTACTCGACCTGACTTGAATCCGTGTGTGTAGCCTTTTGACTCGACTTGTGCTCGAGTCATTGCTCATGACGTGACCGCAAGCCCTATGAATCAAGACATTCTATATTACCTATTCAAGCCTCGTGTATCAGGGCTGATACTTGAACAATAGGGACATAAACTGTCTTTGTCCGTTTGAATAAACATGTTAAGAGAGAGAAAATTAGTACATTAGGAATGAGAGACCTTGGATATTACTAAAAATGTAAAATAAAAAGCCTGAGAGTGAGTTGAACCTGACTTGAACTCGAAACTGAACAATGATCACAATGACTTGGACTCGGACTCGAGTCTCAACATATGACTCGGGCTCGACCGTCAGCTTCCCGACTTGAACTCGGACTTGACTCGGTGGTGAATTGATGTCTGTAGTAGCCTATATTCACCAATACTTAGGTAGGAATTCTGGAAATCGAGCTCGGCCGGACTAGAACCCTCAACCCATTTGTGTTGCAGCCGTGTATTTTACCACTACGCTATATCTAGCCACTGACCCGACTTGACTCAAATCAACACCATTCGAGTGAAATTGGCTTGTGACTCGCACCCGTTGATTTAGTTGCAACCCTGGATATAGTACGTCACACACACGCATACATAACATAATACCAACCTGTACATGACGTAAAACTCCGTGATCCTCCATCCCCATGCAGAAAGGAATGATAATTGCAGGACGGCAGTAACCACGAGGCATGGAACATAAGCGCGCGGTCTCTCTACTCCTGTCAGAAACGTGATGTAACCCACCAGCAACGAGGCGCACAGGTGTAAATGTATTTGGTTCAACTTATTTTTTCGGAGGAACCTGAAAATATATATATTCTAAAAAATCAGACAAATGGGAGAAGCGATGCGTGTAACATCAATAGCAGAGGTGGTCAGTGAAGAAATAATTATACGTCCACGTCACACAGTTTTAAGAATATTAGACAAAACTAGATCTAAACTACTTTATGATTCACTTTTTCAGATATAATATTATGACTCAGAACATTTTTAGCTCGACTACAACAATTTAATTAGGTAAATTCGCCTCATCCAGCAACAGAAATGTGAAAGAGATTGACCAAACGTCAATAACATAAAAATGACTTACCTAAAATATAAGTATGTGACAATCGTCAACAACAACCCAACGATTGACAAAGTGCATCCAATCTGCCCCACAATATCCAAGATGTAACTGTTTTTGACGTTGTTTGTTTTCTGAATACAAATTTCCGGTATATTCGCAGGATTAGTTGTATAGCGTGCCCAAGTTATCGTCATAATGAAAGTTTCTTACCACTAACACAGCAAAATTGGTAGCGTGATTACAACTACACGTGACATATTCCGATGTATCTCCGTATTGAGTTTCACAGCCGCTATAATCCCAGTTTTCAGTTTCAAGGTCGAGAAATGTACACCGCTGGGACGTAAAACTGCATCCACTTACACTCGCCTGTTGTCAATCAGTAGGTAAAACTACGAAGCTCGAGGTTGTCATCATTAGGTCTCATGTTACCAAAGATACTACCACTTCTTTTGTGACGGAGATCTGCTTGGAAAACGGAAAGGACATCCTGATGGGGTCTGGGAGGTTTTGCAGTGTTGCGTTTGTAATCTGGATACTGAGCACCTGAACAGATATGAAGCTATTAGGTATTAGCAATAGAATAATATATTCATATTGAATTAAATCTGCATACTTCCGGCTGCTAACCGTTGGGGTTAGTTTATAATCGTCAGCAACAAGGTGAGAATTCAAAAGAACTTTCTCTATCAACATTTGTAATGAAACAATCGAAATATGAAACACTATTTATAGTAAAAGATAGCAGTATGTTGCAACAGGGTCGTGCCTGAGTACGGAGTGCTGATGTTCCAATTTTGCTTTATCATATATATTGTACCGATGACTTGCGATGCTCTTTTGAAATAAATGAATAAAAGAACGAATGAGCGTCGTCGATTTAAATTACCTCACTCAACTCTGCATTCTCTTCATCACTATTCGGAAAGAGTGTCGTGTCTTTATGCAGGAAGAACACGGCATTTTGCGACGCGTTAGTCGGTGTCCCGAGCGCGGACTGAGGCACACGAGCAGTAATGTTACGCCCATTTCCTCTGGTAACGCTGGTTGGCCCGTCGGTAAAATCAACCGATGATCGTCCGTCGACTTTTCGAGCCTGCGGTTCGATGGCGATGCAGAATGTTTTCATTAACCAATCTTAGTGCAAGGCTGACTTGTAAGTTGGAATTACTGTATTGCTGGAATTATAAAAACCTGTATACGGACATTGGAATGAAGGGGGATTTACAGCAATCTGGCTCCGTGGAAATTTCGTATCAAGGGTTGATCTCAAAGGGATACTAGTCTTGAAGTGACGGTTCTCAATCAATTATATCCTAAGCGAGCAAATGTCGTGCCGAATCTATCACAACAAGGCCTCTAGTAAAAGTATTTATCATATATTTTCAAGTCCAAATTTTCAGACAGTGACAAAATATTCCAACATCATCGATTCAAGTCAAGGAGATCGCTAGCCTTGCTTTATTTTTAGTGAACATCTACCCGATCGAAAAAAGACATGTTAAACTTGGTGCAATGTTGCCGAAACGTAATGGGTGTCCTAAATTTCAATGAGCTCCAGCAGGGAATCTGATCACGTTTATGCTATATATCAGGACTGTAACCAAATCACGGAGCTCCGAGTCACAAGTCAATCTCACTTTCATAGTTTTGACTCAAGTCAAGTCGAGTCATTTTCAATTCACCATTGAGTCAAGTGCGAGTCTAAGTCACCGAGCAGAGGGTCGAGTCCGAGTCATAGTATTGTGACTCGAGCCCGAGTCCAAGTCACACTCCTGTCAACACTGTTCGGTGATATTGAATGATTTGGATTTATGATAAACTAATTTTCCTCACTTTGAGCAGTTTCTTGTTGCATTGTCAAGTATTAGGATCAATAGACGAAATTCCAATAGGGTGGTAACTTTACTGTTCTCCGAAATTACAATGAAATGTCGGTCTTGGCCGTCTTTTAGTCTCTATAGTCTCTATAGTCATATGGCTTGGTTCGAGTCATGCACAATGACTCAAGTCCAATTCGAGTGAATACCCAGATTGTCTCGAGTCGAGTCGTTTCCGTATTTTGAGAAAATGACTCGAGTCAAGTAGAGTCATAAGAAAATGGTGACTCGAGTCAGACTCGAGTCTGGTCAGCCCTCCTATATATGAAAGTACCAATATTATTGGCCAAATGCATACGCAAACTTGAGAAAAAAAATCGCGAGACCAGTAAATTTATGCATACTGATTTTTCACTACAGTTATATAAGCGATTGGTGCATGGTAAGCCAAAAACACCAATGGAAGTGTGGGGGGGTTCTGTTGAATCAAGCCTTCCAGAAGTTGTTTGATTGGGACCAGGACCAATGTTTTTTAAGGTCTACAAAGTGTTATTACAACACTGCTATGGAACAAACACTCGATACCGCCCGTCTTATTATCTCCGTCAACAGGTGTTTGCGCGGTAAAAATGAACTTTTTTAATAATCGGTCAGATTTATCCTAAGGGGGGAATTTTGGCTTAAATTTCGGCCAAGGGAGGCACGAGATGAAAAAGGTTGGGAACCACTGTCCTAACTGAAGCAAGACTGCTTGGGCATTGTATGGTTCTTATATCAAGAAGCGCAAGAAGCGCATGATGAAAAATTGTGATGTAGCTAACATTGTCATAATGAAGCAACACGGTGTGTCACCAGCAGTGAACGCACAACTTCAGTGTGCTCAGCCAACAACTTCTGCTGTTGAACGTTCCTTCTTCATTCTTGTCAAGCTACTTAGTAAGGACAGACACTTTCTACCCGAGACTGTAGGGAAGTATCTCACGTTGTACTACAACTAATTTTAATTATTTCTACCTTAATACGTGATGTAACTACTGGAATTCTTCCTTCGGCCATTCTTCATACCACCATTTCGTTAAAATACTAGTTTTTTCATGCAAAATTTGTCAGTTTTTTATTGAAAAAAGTTTTTTTTTCATGTCAAACTACTTCGTTAGGACCGACAGTTCCAACCGGAAATTAGGATAAGTAGTACAATTTTAAAATTATGTGCAAAAACACCTATTTTGTTCACGTCAGGTGAAAAAATTTTTCAAAATTAGTTTTTTTTAGGTCAAAATCCGGCGGTTGTTTTTGGAAAATAACGTTCTAGTGATGATCTTTCTTTCGTCAATATAGTGCTACTGGTCGAAAAAGTTTCAAAATCACCGGTTTTCTCTTCCGGTGCTGGAGCTCCCACAATATTCGAAAAGTGTCTCCTTTTTCGGGTTTCAAAATATGGTAACCCTAGTTTTCTCAAATCTTGTGTTCATATAGCACAGTGGTTCCCAACCTGTGGCACGCGAACAGGTGGTACGCGAGTAGATTCTGTTTTTTTTTCGACCGAAGGGAGTTGTTAGTTCAGGTGGGGTTGATTTTGAGTTCTTTGTAGCCGTCGTCGTCGTGGGTAAGGCCAATACCACCAATGGCGGCCTACGGCGAAGAGATCTAGTCGTAAAGCATTGGGATTCTTACCTAACCAAATTCCATTTTAATATAGCCTACTTGTCCACAATAATTTCAAATGAATTCACTGTACAGAAATCATATATTGCACCTTAAAATGAGCAGTTTATTTTCTGTTTTGCTACTTTCGGCAGCTCAACACGCTGGAAGCATTTTTGACCGCCTTCGGCGCGGTAACTTATGTAGGTGGTACGCGAGTACTGCTTAAAACCTCGAAATGGTATGTGGTTGGAAAAAGGTTGGGAACCACTGATTTAGCGCAACCATTGTTGTTGTCTCGTAGGAGCGACATACAGTGATAGAAGGGCAGTGAGTTGTGTCCGTTCAGTGTCGCCTCTACTTTTAGGTCACAGTATGGTTACTCACCAGAAATTTCACGGACCATGACGTGATATCTAAAACGTTCTGTGTAAGCTCGATGTTTTCCGCAAAGATTCTCAAGGATCTTATTAGTTTTGTGCTTTCAGCATTCTGAAGTTGATCTCCCACAGTACTGTCCAGAGCCTTGCGTAGATTATCCGTTGCCCATATGATATTGTACATTGCTAATTCCGAAACCTGAAAGGAAACTTCCTTGATAACAACTATTATCTCCCAAATAACCAATGAGAAGCAGACGGTAATCTGCAACCATTACAAGCGGGTGTATGGTATCGGATGGTCTCAGGTTATATGACCAAATACAGGCTCAAATCTTGAATACTAATGCTTCACAATGTTAGCAGAATAATTATAACAAACTTTTTTACCATAATAAAGCATACACTGCAGTAAATAGTGATGGATTGTAATTCTGGTCTATACTTTCTTATTTGGGGGGCGTCTCCAATTTATTTGTGATTAATTCTTCAAATATAGACTTTGCTTACCTTGATATCATTTTGCTCGACGTTTTGCGAAATGTCATGATAAAGATCGATAAATTTATCCAGGTCGTCAGCAGTCGATTCCTTATATTTGGAAGATAGGGTTGTCATAGTAGTCATGAAGTCAGTTAGCAAATCTTCTGTAAGCTGGCCTCCCTTTTCCTATCATGACAGATAATATGTATGCATGGTGGTTTCTTCATTAAGTATAACTTTTGGACCTTTCTCTCTGCCTTAAGCTGCACATCTCATTGGGTACCGTACCAAATTATAACTTACATCTCACGCTAACAACCTAACTTATGTTGAATGTTAGGGGATGTCGCTAAAGACGGCCTATCATTTAGTAACTTTGTGACCTAATGTTTACTATCATTTCGTTGTAGGCTATTTTGCACGTGCCAATTATTGCGACAGTAAAAACCAAGGAATCGCATTTTGCAGCATTTCGGCCACTCTGATTGACAATACGCATGGGCCTATATTCTTCCAGCCACACGTGAGACGTGGATTGCGCTGCAAATGGTTTTCAAGCTGTAGTAGGATGTGGGATAGAGCTTGAAATAGTGGCGTGTTTCAGGGTTGTAATGACTCGAGTCCGACTCAAGTCACGATTTCCTGATGACTCGAATTGACTCGAGTCATTTTCCCAAAATACGGAAATGACAAGACTCGAATCTAGTCAATCTGTGTATTGACTCGACGTGGACTCGAGTCATTGCGCATGACTGAAACCAAGTGATATGACTCGCGACTTAGAGGGCCAAGACCGACATTTCACTGAAATGTCGAAGAATAGTACAGTAACCAACCTATTGGTATTTCGTCATTTCGTCATTGGTACTGGTACTTGAAAATGATAGTAGAAACTGCTAAAAGTTAGTTAGAAAATTAGTATATTATAAATGCGAACCATTCGACATCACCAAATAGAGTTCTCAGTTCGCTCTGACCGCCGTGGAGTGCGGACGTATCTAGCAATCTTCCGCGATCATTAGTTGTAATCAACGACAGCATCACGCGTAATGGAGGAAAGTGAGGATGTCGAACGCATGGAAGCGATTGCTAACACAGCGAAACGTAAAGCACCGACTAAAGACGATGAATCAGGAACTAAGTCACCACCGGCGAAGACGAGACTTATTGAAGAAGATTGTGGATCCAGTCTACAGTCTACAGCTAATTCTCAAACACCCGCAGACGAACAACGCGACTTGAAAGTTATCCTGAATTGTTCGAAAAGGAAGATGTCTCACTGGCACCCAACTATAGTGCATGAAGCTATATACTCAGCAATTGGAAACTACGAAGGGATTCGGCCTCTTCCGTCGGGGGATTTGCTGATCAACTGCTTCAATGAACAACAGGTGAAAACATTGCTTGATATAGACGTGTTAACTCATCCCAAATCCCCGATACCAGTAACAACGTCACGTTATAAGAATAGGAAGCACGCATCCAGGGCAGTTATTAACGGAGTACCCTCTGACCTTTCCGAATATGAAATAGTAGAGTTTTTGAGCAGCTATGGAGTAACATTCGCGAAACGTTTGAAGAGAAGAACTGATAATGGACTCGAAGATACCATGAGCGTGCTAATTTGCTTTAGTCTACCAGACCCGCCTAGTTTCGTAACCATTGGCTACCTGCGCTTTAGAACGAAACTCTTCAACCCACCACCGTTGCGATGCCATAACTGTAATCGATTTGGTCATACAAAAAAGTACTGTGGAGGCAAAACAACCTGTTCGAGATGCGGAAGTCGTGACCACGATTATAAAGACTGTAACTGCGATAAGAAATGTATCACTTGTAGTGGGAACCATAGCTCTGCATATACAGGATGTCCCATATTTAAAAGAGAGTTTGAGATCCAAAGAATTCGGGAGCAACAGAATCTAGACTACCCTACCGCAAAAGCGAAGGTAACAGCTCCTGCGCCGAACGTACCTACTCCCAGACGACCAACGTACAGCCAAGTGTTGTCCCTCTCTGAAAACATCCAGGCAACTAATCAAACTAGGATATACCCCGAAAGTGCTGAGTCACCTGCAAACAGGGAGAAGTCACCATCCATGTCCACATGCACCCACCGCCCCAAGCCACCAACATACCCAGTTCCTAACGACTGCAACATCCAACTACAAGACACACGTTCCGTCCCGCCCTACGACACACAGCCCGAAGACAATGGAGCATCCTCCATCTTGTCCTTGATCTCATCCACCCATCCACTAATATTCTTTGCGTATCTGACCGAAATAATTGCACTGACCATAGCAGCATGCCGCGCCAACGAAGAGGTAGACGTATCGAACCTTGTCTCACTTGCAACACAAAAATGGCATAGCCTTCCCCTGGATAGCGAGGCGCTGAAAGGACTCATCTCATCGTACGAAAATCAGCGCATTCAATGAAAACGGACTCAAAATTATACAGTCGAACTGCCGGGGCATTTATAGGAAGCTACACGAGTTCAAAAGATACCTATCCCAGTTACCAGAGCGACCACACGTAATACTGTTACAGGAAACACATTTGATAGCTGCCTACGAACCAAGGTTCCATGGATATAATATAGTACGGTGCGACAACACTGTTCGCAGTGGAGGCCTAGCAACTATCATATGCAACAACTTAAACTTCCGCCAAGTTAGAATTGCCAGCCCACGAGGAGTTGAAACACTGTGTGTAGAAATAAACGGCATCACTATTTGCAATGTGTACTGCCATCCGGATTACACAGTAAGTCATAGCTCATTTGAATTTTTGCCGAAGCTCACCAATAAATCCCTTATATTCGGAGATTTTAATGCCCACCATTGGTCCTGGGGATCTGACTCCACCAACAGACGAGGGCGCATACTTCATGAAATTATGGACAATAACCCTTTAATTGCCTTGAACGTAACAAACCCCACCCATATTAACATCGCAACAAACGCAATACGAAGATGGTCACTGATTGATCTCTCGATTGCTTCGACTGACATCGCGAACAGGTGCACTGTCAGCGTTACGAACGACCTGATCGACAGTGACCACGCCGTTATTCACATATCCTACTCAATGCGGATCGTTAATTCTGGACAACGTCCACCTAGATCAGTGGTTCCCAACCTTTTACGACCCATCGCCCCCTTTTCAAGGTCAACACCGATCATCGCCCCCCAAATTTTGTGCACCGATAATTGGGCATACAGACTGTAATCACCGGCGGGTTGACTAAAAAAAAAAAAAAAATCAAAAAAAAAGGTCATCTTTCTCCGCTCAGAGCTGAAAATAACGTTTTTTCGCTTCGCATTGCTAGGTGGATGACTAAAAAAAAACAAAAAAAAAAAAAAAAGGTCAGCCGTTTTTACGCGTCATCGCCCCCCTATCGCCCCCTTCGCTATTTTCGCCCCCCGTCGCCCCCTTTGTCCATTTTCGCCCCCCTGTCGCCCCCTTCGTCATTTTCGCCCGCCCCCCGGGGGGCGATATCGCCCACGTTGGGAACCACTGACCTAGATGGAATATGAACAAAGCAGATTGGGAGACATTCACGCGAAATGCTGAAATGTCCTACCCGATACAGTATAATTCCGCGAACATTAATGAGGCTTGTGATAACTTCACACAGAAAATATTCCAGGCGGCTAGTATATCTATCCCAATGAAACGTAATCATAAAAAGAACCCAGTTCCCTGGTGGAATGAAGAATGCGATCGGGCCGTCAGAAGGAAGAAAGCTGCTTTCCTCAAGATGAAACGTACTTTCGGCGTCAAACATATTATTGAGTTCAAACGTCTTCGCTCACTCTGTCGGAGAACAATACTGGAAGCAAAAAAGTCATCATGGATAACGTTCTGCGAATCACTGGGCAATAAGGCGAACCTCCGGCAGGTCTGGAATATTGCACGATCCATATCTGGAAAACGAACAACTGGCGAAATCCCTAATATACAAGTGGGTACAAGTACTGTAAAGTCAGAGAAGGA
This sequence comes from Botryllus schlosseri, assembly GCF_051294905.1. NCBI lineage: Eukaryota > Metazoa > Chordata > Ascidiacea > Stolidobranchia > Styelidae > Botryllus > Botryllus schlosseri. Next base: position 4,800,289 of record NC_137245.1, read on the forward strand.
AAAAGCAGATGCAATAGCCCAAGCTTTCGAAAGCGTTAGTAGTAACTCTCAACTTTCAGAGGAACTCAGACTAAGGAGACAACAGCTAACCATTAGACATTTAATCAATGACGATAGCAACCACCAATTTGACTGTCCCTTCACGATAAATGAGTTAACTAAAGCCATCAAATCCAAAAAAGCTCTTCTCCTGGCAATGATATGATAAACTATACTATGTTTAAGCACTTGCCAACTTCTGGCTTGACAAGCATGTTAGACATTATAAACCAGTCTTGGAACTCTGGACAAGTCCCTCGGACTTGGAAACAATCCACAGTTGTTCCTATATTGAAGGGAAATAAAGACCCATCCCTTACAAATTCATACCGCCCAATCGCCCTAACGAGTCATTTCAGTAAAGTCATGGAATCTATGATCGCTCATCGTCTATCTTGGTTTTTGGAAACCAACGATTTACTTCATACCTCTCAATGTGGATTTCGACGTGGTCGGAGGTGTCTCGATCATGTAATCGCTCTGCATGATGAAGTCTACAAAGCAATTCACAACGGACGTTCCACGATCGCAGTGTTCATCGACATTAAGAAAGCCTACGACACGGTTTGGCGACAAGCAGTTATTCACAAACTATTTCTATTGGGAGTCCGAGGTAAGATCTTGAATTGGTTGAACCAGTTTCTCACTGACAGGTCGTTTCAAGTACGGCTCGGTACTACACTATCAGAAACGTTTATTACGGAAAACGGAATCGCCCAGGGAAGCGTCCTCAGTCCTTTACTCTTCGCGGTAATGATTAACGACCTCCCCGCCACTGTGACTTCACACTGCCGATTATACGCCGACGACATTGCATTATGGCAAAGTGACCTGAACATTGAAGCTATCGCTTCTGAGATACAGATATCTCTAGAATCAGTACACCAATGGTGTAGGAAATGGGGATTTGAAATCGCAAGTCAAAAAACTGTCGCAATGCTTTTCACCCGGAAACGGAAAGTAATTCTCCCCAATCTACGTATGGGAGATCACGTGGTCACTTTTGCGGATACTTACAAATACCTTGGAATAATATTTGACAAAAGACTAAACTATAAGTATCATATTGATTACATAGCTCAAAAGTGCGAAAAACGGATAAATTTTCTGAAACTGATGTCTGGAACGAAATGGGGGGCTTCGAAACATGTACTTCTAACTTTATACAGAACTCTAGTAAAATCCGTGATCGATTATGGAATGGAGGCGTATTTCTTCGCGCCTGTGACGTACCTGAAGAAAATCACGGTAATCACTAATAAGGCATTACGGGTGTGCTGTGGTGCGATGAAAAGCACTCCGATATGTTCGATAGAAGCGTCGTGCAACGAGATGCCAATACACATAAGACACATGTTTCTTTGCTATCTATATGCTTATTGAGCTAAATGCACCTAGGGTTGCGCGTTATCCGTTTGACATAACATTAAGATTGATTTAGCGTTCGACCATGCCTATTGCATTGCACTTCGTGACGTTGCTGTGAGGTGATTACGACTTCGCAAAAAGAGCATTTCCGCTGAAGTGCGAAGTTTTTTACGGTATGTTTCTTATGTTGGGATACGACATAGCGATGTTCAAGACTGCCACCGTGGGAGTACTATCGAAACTACAATTCCCACTAATAAATAACATCTTAGCGGGAAAGAGCGAGCTTTTACCTTTTCGCACTCGCAAACCTCATTTCCAACTACTCGACACGAGTGGATTCACTTAATACCGGTTTCAGATACGAATACTCGAGTCATTGCCCCTGAAGAGTGTCAGCCGAAAATATTCGGATTCATTTCAATATGAATATGCTACTCAACCCCATAGTAATATCGACATAAGTCTCAAATCGACTTCGTCAACTACTTTTATCTACTATCAGCACGTTCTACGTTGGACCAGAGTCGGACGACTACAGACTGCATGTCAGCGGCTATTCGGGGAACGCCACGGATTCCTTTGCGCACCCGCCCAATCCGCTTGGCCGACATAATAAACAACGATTTTCCACGAGAGACGCAGACCATGATCGATCGGCTAGCAGGCATTGTGCCGTAATTAGACTGGGGGGATGGTGGTACAACGATTGTCAGTGGTCAAATCTCAATGGGAAATATGACATAGTCAACGATTTGCCGGGTGTCGTATGGTATCATGAACCAACGAGTCGACGCTTGTACATGAAATATACGGAAATGAAGTTTAGGAGAAAGTAATGATTCTATTTTTTCAATAAACGAAGTAGCATCGAAAGCGCATTTACGTGAAGAAGTGACATATTCCAAATATTTTACGTAGGCTGAGCTGACACAAGTTTGTTGGCAATTTATCAGCGGCAGAATATGTATTTTGTATATACCACTACCCAGCCTGCTACGTGCGCACTGCTCATTATACGAATTATATTTACATCCATCAAAATAAAATGACGATATCTAACTATTATATAATGTCAGGGTATTGCAAAACTCCTGGATGTTACCAACATTTTTCGAATAAATTCGATTCCTCCAAATTGTGTTATTTACGGTGTATAGCCTACGTAGTGGATAAATTCTATCGGTAGAATATATAGAATATAGAATCGGTAGGGATCGCTGTAATTAGGAATGCAAGGATTTGATATTTACAGTCAGGGTACACACTCATCTCATCCATATTTGTGCTGACACGCGCGCCTTTGACGTCATTGGTTGCAGATGATATGGTCCGATTGGTGGACCTATTATAATTGCTGTGGTGGTCTGTGGTGTACGATAGCGTACGGTCGGGGAGGTTGGGGTTCAAACCTGTTGAGGAATGACCTTGCATTTGCCAATGATTACTTATGCTCGTTGATTATTTTTCTATGTTCCAACCTTCATTAATATTTCGTGTGTCGTAGCCTAGAAGTGGGCAGTGCTATAAGTCGGCAGTCACGGAATAAAAATGAATAATATCGGCCTGGTGTAAATGACCATAGCAGGGTTGTAATGACTCGAGTCACGATTTTCTGATGACTCGACTTGAATCGAGTCATTTTCCCAAGATATGGTAATAACTCGACTTGAGCCAATCTGTCGAGTGCGCATGACTCCAACCAAGTCATATGAATCGAGACTCAGACAGTCAAGACCGACATTTCATTGTAATTGTAAAGTTACCACACTATAGGGATTTCGTCTAGTGGTACTGGTACCTGAAAATGCCACCAAAAACTGCTAAAAGTGGGAAAAATTATTATATTATGAATGCAAATGATTCGATATTATACCAAACAGAGTTATAAAAAGTGAGTTAATAAGATTTTTACTGGATAGCCGTCAACACATTGACTTGGACTCGGACTCGAGTAATATGACCATGACTCGGACTCGAACCTCCGATTGCTGACTTGGACTCGGACTTGACTCGGTGGTGAATTGAAAATGACTCGATTTGGCTCGACTTAAAACTATAAAATGGAGTTTGACTTGTGACTCGGAGCCTTTTTTGTTTGTTTTGGGGTATTCATGGTGTTTCTCGACTACTATGGTCATTTTCATTATTTGTATTTTCCGTAACTGCCGACTTATAGCATGGCCCACCTCTAGGCTTTTGTAAGACACCACTGACGCGGATGAGGTGGCGAGGACGAGCCTAGGTAAACCTCCAACACTTAGGTATCGGAATTCTGAAGTATAGACCTCGGTCGGACTCGAACCCGCACCCATTGGTGTTGCAGCCGCGGATTATACCACTGCGTTATCTCGCCACTGACTCGGAGCCTTGTGACCTGGTTACAACCCTGGACCATGGTAGTCAACAAACACCATAAATACCTCAAAACAAACAAACAAACAGCTGGAAGAACAGAAGGCAAATAACGAACGGCAGATGAAATAATGGATGTGGACGCTGCGACAAATGTCCTCTATAGACCACTCAGAGTAGGGGTTCTTGGCCTTGACAAACTCGCTCAACACTTACTCTTACTTACTTACCCGTAAAAGCGTTATTTCAGAGCTGATTTACGGTGCTTCAGTCGAATTTAACCGTGTATTTCACCAAAATCGAAAATAATTTCATGAAAAATCGGGAAAGTTGCATAAAGTGGCATGAAAAAAAAATTGACAAAAGTTGCAAAAAGCTGCACTATAAGATTCCTTCAAACAGCTTAGAATAGCATTCTCCATATCTTACGAGTATTTAGGAAGCTGCCGGAAGCTGTAAAAAAAGTTGCAAAAGTTGCAAAAACTTGTTCTAGTGATAACACGTCAATCTACGTAAAAGATCAAGCTGGTTCAATCGCCATTGAATAATCCTACTGTTGATTTGTAAGACTTCTGAGACATCGACATCCATGAAGTCGGTTTCGATTGCAATACATCCGTTGCAAATCACACGCGAAGGACGAAAACGGATTATTTACCTTATTCAGAGTGCGACTATGTGTATTTAAAGACATGCCTTCAATTTCCTATTTGCAACTCTTTCATCAGCATTATAATCGACAACATGTCATTGTTCTCTTGAATAGTCAAGATTTAGCCTATAAGACAGATGTTATCAAAACAGGGTCCGTGAAATTTAAATTTAAATCGTAGGCTGCTGTTTTGAGGTATTTATCGTCTTTTCGACTACAGCCAGTCCTTCGTTATTTGAGCGATTTGTTGTCACTACAGATCAGACATGGGGTAATCGCGATTAGTAATCGTAATCGATTACGACGATTACAGCATTTTCAAGTAATCGTAATCGCAATCGATTACATTCGAGAAAATTCCGAAGTAATCGTAATCGTAATCGACTACTTCCCATATTTAATCGATTTCTTTGCAAAACAACGATTACTTTTTATTTGTACAGGACTATGAGATAAACTGAACATTCGTGAACAAGGAAGAAGTATTATACCAGTTAGTTATAGCACAAACGTCAGATTTTCAGATGCAACTGCTCATTATTACGCCAGAAGGGGACTATTAGCTTTGCTCGTCATTGCGGAAGAAGTATCCAGCTATCCACACATAGTGAATAGATATTCGATGTGCATTAGTGTGATTGTAAGAACACTCACCGTACTGCATATCAGGTTATCAATACATTCCAGACGCCACTACCTCGCAGCAGGATAATTAACCACTACTCTGCCTAGTTTCAAATAGTAACTTTTGTATTGATGTTTGGTTATGCTTAGTTAAACGCGGTTTGACCGTTGCTGCTTGGCGAGCAGTAGGCCTATGTAGTACGAACGTACACCGGACAAAGGTTTGAAATTTTGTAGCCTACTCGTCAAATAAAACATTACGGTTTCCACGACGAAGCATTAAAATCAACAGCTTCTGATATATATCATAACCCAGCTGGTTCTCGTAATGGCCGCTTGCATTACATTATCTGTATTAAGTTGTAGGCAGAATTTTGTGTTTACTTTCTCTTATTCTCATATGATTCTACTTGAAACGGGCGCTAATCGTTATTTCACAATTCCGTACTCAACATTTGGGCCTGCCGCCATAGCCATCGGCTTATACACAATGTTAGCGTGGCATGTAGCAAAAATCAGGACAAACAAAGCAAATCGTCCCCCACTCCAAACGTTGCTCTTGGGCCCCCATAGGATAGTAAATTTTCAAGTTGAAGATTTAATTTCGTCAATAATATTGGTAATTGCATTATATTACTATTCATTTTTAATCCTCTCTCAGCCCCCGATGGTCAGATTTACCTGAAGAGCTGGAGGCACGTAATTCATAACTATAAAATCTGGTATCTTGTAATAATTAGTTACTTTAGGAGGGTATCGTTGTTAATTCGTGACCTCCGGTCTGTTATATAATCAAAAGATATTGTTGTGGTCCAAACGTATAGCAGACTAAAAGAAATACTTGCGTGAGACGCACACACTAATTGCCATGTCTTTAATGCTCCGTGGGTGCCCGGGTGGCATTTGCATTGTGGGCTCAGATTGGAAGGACCGGACTATTAGTCACGCCCACCCAGCGCGGCTATATTGACAATGGACACATACCCCAAGTTTCGGCCTATGTCTTTCATTAGTAGTACACTTCGTGGATTCGCATGTTGGCCGAAACTGCATATGTGATTTGGTGTGACGTTGCGCGGTATTGACTGGCATCTAAATGCCTATTACTACAAATTATGCATACTTTTTTTATTGGCGTATGTATTTCAAAATCAAGCTATCTAGTAGAGACATTTAAATTGCGATGCTCGTAGATAATTTTTAAGTTCATGAAATCTCTCGCAAATAGTCAATAATTTGTGTTGGTTTACGGAATACTTTTGAGTCCCCTTCGAGCTCGATCCTCACCCCATTAGGAAATTTGGGGTGCGGCAGTTGTGGAGCTCGCAAGAATGCAAATCGTTGGGTGCGATAAATCGTCCTCCATAAAATAGGCAATGGGTACTTTATGACATAACAAGCAATTATCGTTATCGTGTTATCTCATTAGGCCTTTTCAGCGCAATCCATATATTGTCTTCCAATATAACTTCTAAGATGCAAAATAAATGTAATCGTGAGTAATCGTGATTACTTTTCCAATGTAATCGTAATCGTAATCGACTACTTCCTGATTTTGCTGTAATCGTAATCGTAATCGTAATCGCGTCATTCCGAAGTAATCGTAATCGCAATCGATTACATTCACGAAGTAATCACCCCATGTCTGCTACAGATACGATACCGGCAACCCTTCCCTCTCAGAACCAGGGCTGTGGAGTTGCTCAATTTTACCACCGACTCCAACTCCGACTCCTGAGTCTTTATTCGTACCGATTCCAACCCCGACTCCTGAGTCATTAAACCTACCGACTCCGATTCCGACTCCAACCCCGACTCCAACAGTATTACCAATTAACTTTGAAAATTATATGCCACAGGGACGGTTAAGGGACTATTATATAGGCCTAACCATTAAATATATGCAAGCATATGATTAACGATGCCATGCGAAATTGTTTCATTGTGGCACAGCAAAGCAATTGATGTGTGGCTCTTGTGTATGAGCAATTAATACAGAGATGCATCTTACTATTTTTTTCATTACACACTGTACTGATTACAAGCACCCATACTCTCACTATTAAAAGACATTGGTCATAAATGAAATTCAGAAAGTAGTCAAATAGCATATGTCTAGTCTACATGCACTTAGTCAAGTATTCATTGACTATAGGACTTGCAGTTTTTCATAATCATTTATTCGACCCAAGCAGCTAAGCTACACTACAAATATTTTCAATTTTGTCAAGCGGGAAGGAGCGTTTGGTTATTGTCGTGAACTGACTATTGCGTTGAATAACTGACTGAAGCTTTATTAAAGCAAAGGTAACCAATGTGGCTTTAAGCAACATAGAACACAACCGACAGCAGAACAGAAGAGAATAGAATGACACGGTAACGATAAGGCGACACTGTACTGTACAGCGTAACTAATCAGATGCAAGTCATTATTGCCTTTGCGGATCACCACAGTTATTTATACACCAATTTTACAAACAGACGATATATTTGCTCTGTCACAATATCATGGTATTCTTTCGTCAATTAGTGACTGCATCGCGAAGATACATATTGCATCTTTCTACCTGTATGCAACTGAATTGTAATTTGCAAATAATGTTCAATTTTATCTATGCCAGCGATTGCTAACTTTTTCGGCCAAAGGGGCATATGAGATATACGAACCATTGCGCGGGCAACTTGAATTTTGTTAACCTTCTTTTATTCGTCCGATAGGAACAAACCGAATTCGGTAGCATTGAAAACAAGACTTGACACTTTAAAATTGATAACAATTATATCATGATTCCGTGTACAACTGTACAGTGTGCAGTAGGGTTGTTCAAAATTTGGAAAATGTTTGGAATTATGTATGTCCATCGCTTATGCTGTTGATTATTGTTAAAAAACAATAATGTGCTTGAAAGAAGCTCCCAGGAAAGCCTCTAACATTTGTCTAAATGCGTTTGAAAGTCGTTGTTGAAGAGTGGGCGGGCAACCGACAGCAGAGGCGGGCAATCACGAAACAACGGTTTTTGATTGCGTAATCGGCTAAGCTTCACTGATTACTGCAACAGCTGACTCGGATTCGGGAGCTTCGCTTTACTAAATTGAAAGTCTGTTTTGCTGAGGTAGAGTCTGTTAGTAGCGGTTGTGGTTCTGTACAAGCGCGTTGTGTGTTGATGAGTCATTAGTAGTACTGCAACACGTGTTCTTTGAGGGCGGGTTTCAAATAGTCGACTTAGGCCCGTATTCGGGCTTAAGCTACACCCCTCAGGCTGAAGTCGGTTTCAAAACTGTGACTTGAGGGGATTTCCCCTCCAGCGTGCGCTTTGTTAAGACAGATATCCAAGCCAGCTAGGGGGTAGGCTGAAGTCAACGGTGCTGATAACTGTTGTGCTGTTTGTTGAAGGATACTGGCCGTTCTTCTGATGTATATCTTGGCAAATCAGATTAGATCATTGTATATTGATGTCAGGCAGTTTGGAACAATGTTTATATCACAAACGTGACAAGTTTGTATCATATACCGTTATAGTGGGATTTATACAGTGGAATGCTGCAGGGGTCTTCGTATACTGAACGGATTTCAATTCAAATGTATAGCCAGAGCCCTGAGGCACTCAGGACACATCAGCACTTCTTCTATAACCGCACCATATAGTATCAAGCAATGCTCCCCATGACCACCATAACCCGCGTTCGCTGGCTCCAATCGATTCGGTTACGAATATGATATGACTATGGTTACGAGACACGGGAAGTGATATTTGGGGTAAGGCGTAAAGGTGTGCCTAGCGTTGGACTTGCGAATGCCGCCCATTTTGGTAAAGAAAGGTCAGCGATAAGAATCCGCTACGGGTAATGATGCTGATCAGTGGTCATGGGGAACATCAGTTAATATAGTGCATGTATCGAAGAAGCCCGAAGATGAGATTTTAGGTTGCGGCAGATCAACAGATCCTTTATTGATAGCCTACGTGCTACGTCAACTCAGCATTATAGTTTTCTCGTCTGGTTACGTCTTTTAACTTAGGCACGTTGACGTTTTGACAGTTTGGCTTTGCTGTGGTCATAGCCAAAAAGTGAACACACGACGCGTCACCAGAAAATGGAAAATATGTATCATGCTCATTTCGTTGAGCCTAATCAATGTTGCACCACTTGCACCCAACTGTGATTGATTGCAGGGTTACCCTCAATATCCATTTTCGTTCCACCCCTATGAGCATTGTCATAAATATGTTTAACTGCTACTTTCTAGAATAGTGCCGACTACATGGAACTTTGATCAATATGTGTCTATTCAACCAGCATTGTATTGATATTCCGTTCACTGCACGCGCACCGAATTTCAGCATAGTGGATAAAGATCCAGAAGTTTCGGAAAGAAAAATGACATGACTTTGCATGAAGTTGCTAGTGAATTGCTATAGATGTGAAGCAATGTTCCCTCTAATTTTTGACGAGTCTGTGCGTACACTCAAGAACTCACTACGCAGACCCTCGGAAAACAGTGCGTAACGACTAAAAAAGGGTCATGACTTCAGATTTTCTGTGTGCATAAACCGTGTCAGCACTGCGCATTTGCGCATGTATGCAGCTTAAAGGGGCCATTGATGTGAAGTGATATATGCCAATAATCTTCAAAGTGCAGTACATGCTAACGCTACAGTAATCCAAATTTTTTGAGATATATGTCAATTCAATATTGATTTTCACAGATTTGCTACCCAGTCATAGTATCATCATAGTAGCATAATCAGTCAATGTAAAAATTATTATATAGCTGTGCAATGTGGCACCAGAGTGAGCTGCAGGCTGTGAAACAAATGATAGCACCATTCTTTTGGAACGCAGAGAAAATCAAACAAGCAGTGATGTGCCAAGCCATCAAATAGGTATTTATCTATCTATCCGTATATGTGAGTGTGAATGCACATACCAATATCCAGCTCCTTTTATATTAAGGTTTTTCTGAAACACTTTGCTCGAGCTTTATCCAGTTCCTCGAACCGTGTTACCAACACTGGGCTGTAAGTGTGTCGTCATATTTATACCATGCTTGATAAGTTGTTTTGTGATAGATGCTGACCCATCTGATCTGCCAACTTATGGAGTAGCAGTTGGGAGCTGCATCTGCTAGTTGTTTGGGCAACATTTCCAACCAAATCATTCATCATTCATTACCAGGCCATCAATTGTCTGTTTGTTATCTCATTATTATTGCTATTAATTATTATCTCATTATTATTGCTATTAACATTCGTATAGTTTGCTAATGTTATGTATTACAATAGACTATTGAGTTTTGTATGGATAGCAACAGTATAAAAATTTAAAAAATTTGTTCGAAATTTATCAGTTATATCTCTACTAACAGCTCACCGAAGTCCAGGCCCGAAGTCAACTATGAAGCAGCGAAGATTTGAAAATCAGTGATAAAGCAGAAGAGAATGAAACAAGTTGAGCATGGTCTCAACGTTTTATAGAAGATGCTGAACAACATTAATTTGACGCTAGCCGAATCTAGAGTCAAAACATGTCTTTTGTACATTTGATTCAATTTTGTTCCGCCGTTCATGTTCACCTGCTCCAGTTTTCTAAGCCCCTTGCAATAACTTCGCTATCTTGTGTCCAAATTTATAAACTTGAACTTACTTAAAGCCATAATGCACATTTTACCTCATTTTAACGTGTCACAAGAAATAAAGCACGAGTATGTTTTGGAATGTAATCAAATGTATTGCAAACAAGAATGCCAGCTAGAAAAAATCTCTAGATCATGCGTTGTCGTGCAGATTTCTCTGTAGGAGTCGATACTGTGGGAGTGCGGTCAACGCTTCCAGTTGCAGTATGTCATCAAATTCAGCTCCATCTGCCTTGTCAGCATTGCTATGATTGTAAAGGCAGAAGCAGGCTATTGTCATATCGATATTCTGAGGTTCTTCCTTGAATATAGCCAATGCGCGAGATTTTCTTCAACACAAAGCACTACGCTCTGCCAGAGGAGAGGGTAACAATATGCATGAAAACAATAGTGGCTTTTTTCGGTCAAAGTTCTTGGGCATAATAGTGTCGTGAGTAATAAGTCCTCAGTGGATATTCAGCATCTCCAAGAGCATAATCTTCATCAATTAATATGCCCAAATGCTGGGCAGTTGTGTCTTCAAAAATCGGTATCACAGCCGCACTATTTCTTCGAATACTTTGCGATAACGTGCTGTTCATTTGCCAGATACTTTCTCGGGGTTCCGTTCTGATCATCCGTCCGTAAATTTCAACAACTCAAACAATTCCATATTCCTTCACTGCATCGCTACTATACTTTACGACATCAGCAAGCAACTCAAAACAATAACAACTGGCCTCGGTTCCGTGTTGAACTCGCTACAGCGACGAAGTAGACAGTAATTACTCGCAACTAACGGACTTGGCCGAGCGCGGCGCCAAATTGACATTTGAAACCGAAGTAAGACCGCCGACGCCTGGCGTCTGGAGCAAGTCAATCACTAGCCTTAAGGGGGCACTCCTAGTTAGAAATAAAAATTTTGTGAAATTTCTTTTATTATCGATCTAGAACGGAAATTTCACGCAGATTCCGAATATGAAACTACTTTTTTGATAGTCCAACTCCTTCTTGGTCAAATCTGCCTTATTTTGGTGACCATTTTAAATAAAAATAAAAAATTACAGTTAAATTTCGAATATAGCCGTGTATATTCACTTTTATTGGAGGAAATAGCGCCATCTGGTGATTTCTATACTAAACAGAGCTTGAAATAAGTATTATAGCCACTACTAGCCAGTCTGCTGCTTCCATAAACCTGGCTGCTTGACTGATTCAGTACCGAAAACAGGTGGTGTGAAGGCTGTATTTTTTATTTATTTTTCTATTCGTTGACTGATCACTGACAATATTAGGTAGTATTTACTGTTTGTGGATAACTATGTTCGATTGCTTTTCATTTCTATAGCTTTCAATATGCCTAGAAAGAGTCGAATGAGGAAATTTAGACGTAGCCAAAAACATTTTGTGCACACTTCGCAGTAGGCAAAGACATCCAAATGATCCAGCACTGGGCCGAAAGAAAAAGCAAGCAAAGCAGCTACCAGAGTCTTTTTTGCCATACATTCTGCCACTCTGGCTCTGTAAGAGGTTGCCAGATGAATCTTTATTGAGGAGATACATTAGTGGACTCGCCCACAATGAAAATGAGCCATTGAACATGACCCTATGGCAAAGGTATCTGAAAGAAGAATACTTTGGAACTGCAGCAGTCAAACGGGCCGTGGCGCTGTGTGTTCTCAACTGGAATGTTGGTTGTAGTGGTTTTTTTGATGTTTTTGATGGCCTAAAGCTTACCAGTTGATAGTCCCACAAGAAGTACTGGTTTTAGTGGACAAAAAATGATAAAAACTGCATCTCAACAGTCGTTCACTGTCAAAAAAGCAAAAAACTGAAAGAGTTCGAGAGTCCTTGGGCACATCCGACTAGGTGCCTGTCGGGTATTAACGCTCAATTTCTGTTAGAAATGGTTCACTGTGTGATGCAAATCAACTAACGTGACCATTGATATCATGAGCAGCGTTCATATCCTTGTTTATCGGAGTTATTGTGGTTGTAAATTTTTAAACGCGTTTTTCTCAAAACTGACTTTTTCTGCCTACGAATTCTATCTTCTCTGCACCTGCTTATCCGATTCATCTGAAATTTTGCACGAATAATGGTTTGGGTATATATAATAATCCGATGGAGCGCTTTCTCGAATTTTTTTCCGTGGAGATTTCTATATAGGAAGAAATGTTGCGAAAAAGCCTAAATTTAGGGTTCGCTGCCAAAAATTTCATAAATTTTGTTACGAAACGTTTTTTTGAAAATCCCTCCATGGGATTGTAGATATATGTCTGTACTATCCCTCCACCAATTTTGAATAGAATATATATAGAGCATTTCGACTTTTTAGGATTTTGGTGAATGGGGGTGAAAATTTACATATCTTTTTGAGTTCACCTCCCCTTGGGGGGTATGCCTATGGTTGAACGTAAAGGCCATATTCGGAAAGGAAATTTCCTGCCCTTTCCAACATTATATGAATCATTCAGCTTGCATCTACCTTGTGGGAGATATGACCATATACGTGAACACCTGTAAAATTCATTTCTAACTAGGAGTGCCCCCTTAAGCCAGGTCTAAATTAAGACAACTTTTTGAAACCCACCCTGAATGATTCAGAGTCGATAGCAGTAGTTTATGCTTTAGAGCAACAATAGTGCAGCCATGGCAGAGGCAAAACGGCGAAAGATTGCCCACATGCCGCAGCGAAGAACAAGATCCAAATCTGAGCAGTACTTGGTCGGATATACTTGCGATTACATCTGTGGCTCGAGATTACCTACTATACGAGAAGTAATGAGTTACTTGCTGCATCTGAAAGAGCATTGTCCTCAGTCAACCCCTACTCATGAACTATGTACTGTGGTGGTGGATGATGTAATGACAGTGTGGAAAATGGCGAGAATTGCGACAATGCAGAAATCACATGTGGTGCGATCACTTCAAAACCTGCACGAAAGATGGCGTGGTCTGAAGAAGAATCCGAAAGAGGAAAGTGATCCCAAGGGTTAGAGGACAAAATTCACTGATGATTTGGACAAGCTGTGGGATATTGGAAGTAGAGATGCCATAACAACAATAAAAAATGACATTTATCTATCACATGAAAGAAAGCTTGAACACATTGCATTTTATGAAGATCAACGGCAATCTCGCCAGTCAATAATGTTGGGAAGAGACAGAATTCTGACTAAAGACCTCAAAAAGAAAACAGCAGCCATTGCAGATCAAACTGTTGAAAACGTTTCACACGACTCAAGTTGTGACTATGTTGTTTTAGCATCATCGTCATCTTCAAAAGAGGGTGACAGTTTGAGTTCAAGTTCTGACTATGATGCTGATGTTGGACTTGGCACCTCGACCCAATCCATTAAACTGGTGGCACCTAAAAATATTATGAAAAATACGCATGTTTCCCAAGCTCTGGATCGATTGCAAGTAACTGACAACGATGCAACGATGCTGATGGGAGCATTTATTAAGGCTTGTGGAGGAGATATAGCCATGTTCTCCCTGTTAAGATCTTCAACGAAGAGAGCCAGGGAAACAAATCGCCTGGAAATATCTCGGGACATTTTGGAAAAATTTGCCGAAAATAGACCACAGCATGTTGCCATTCATTGGGATGGAAAGCTCTCAGAGAATAGATTAGGAAATCGATATGAAGCTTTGTCAATTGTTCTATCTTGTCAACCTCAATACTCGGAAGGAAAACTACTTGGAATTCAGAAGATACAAAATGCGGCAGGTCAGACACAAGCTGAAACTACTTTCGACATAATTAAAAAGTGGGATATACAAGATGCTGTAACAGCTTTGGTTTTTGACACCACAGCAAGCAACAGCGGCTGGAAGAAGGGTGCAGCGAAGATCCTTGAGGACCTTCTAGGAAAGAAGGTTTTTTACCATGCGTGTCGGTACCATGTGTATGAGCTAGTAGTCAAAGACGTCTGGAAATGTTTATTTGGAAAAGCAACAACCGGACCAGAGAACACATGCACTGTAAATCTAAAAGGTGGAGATTTCCTCCATTAGAAGTGGTTCACCATTTTGACCATTTCTGGTGGAATGCAACTCCACCCCCCATCATGGTGGAAATACTTTCCACCCTATATGGGGCAATACCCTCCTCCCTATATGCGGATTACCTTCCACCCTATATGGAGGAATACCCTCTACCCTATATGGGGGACATACCTTCCACCCCAACCTATCTGTCAGCTGCCACACATCTTTGCTTTATGCAATACTGCAGAATACAAATCCAATTAAAACATACAAGCATGGCATTTCATGCATTTTATTATGCGTATTCAAACAGTCATTACTATAGGGTTACCATATTACAGAATCGAAAAAGGAGGACAATTTTACCAATTCAGGAAAGTTAGTTGATCAAGACTGACAGCCGATTTTGCTATTTTTTGCTGGAAAACTTTTGGTGTTAAATGAAAGCGACGAGTCCAAAATTACCATATTTTTACTTAAATTTAGTCGTGTTGACTAAAATAAAAAGTCGGCACTGACAATCGACTTCGAATGACCCGCTTGAGCCTCCGTATGGTAACCCTACATACCTATGATGACAGTTCCATTGTTTATGGCAACATATTAGTAGCCCTCACAACAAGATTTGTCAGCTCTACGCCAGGCAGCTTTAGCAGGTATGACGAAAGGCACGTGAGAGTGTGCTTGATATTCTTCTGAAACTGTTCAATATCCAATGAGCTGCGATCAGAAGAGCAAGTGCTTCATCAAAACTTTCAATGTTTTTTGAGAAGACGATTCCATCCAAGTGCAGGCTCCATTGCGAATTGTAGACCATCGTTGGATATGGAGAGATAGAAACCTGAAAGATATATTATATTACTATGAAATCTTCGGACTTCAGATCATTATGATATCGAGATAGGCTTAGCACATAGGACAATTTATATTACCACTGCTCAAGTTATAAACATGAATTTGTGTCACAAAATGTTGCTCATTTGATTTATGCTTTTAAAAATATCTTGTCACCAGTCTGTCTGCTGCAATGAAGTATATTTCAATCTCATGAGCCCCAATCCATTACTTAAGCTATGCGCGACGCCTGTACCAGGTCTACTGAAGCTTGCCACTTTCTATCGTTAGAAGTTGTAACGGCATATAAGAAATATGGATTGACTTGATTTTGAAACACTGGTTTACCATTATGGTCATTTACAACAGGCCGGTGTTCCTTATTTTTTAATCCGTATTTGCTGACTTGTAGCACGGCTCACTTCTAGGATTCTTGTAAGACACCGACGAGGCGAGGTAGAAACCAAACTTGTACAAACTACTGAATTTTCAAAATCAGTAACTAGAACTACAACTACTGAATTTTCAAAATCACTAACTTGAGCTACAACTACCAAATTTTCAATATCAGCAACTAACTACAACTACTGAATTTTCAAAATCCGCAACTAGAACTACAACCACTGAATTTTTTAAATCAGCAATTAGAACTACAACCAATCGAAAAAACGTTAGCTAGCTGACCATCGACTAACCAACTGTTTAGTTTTACCAATGTATATTATACACCATCTATCTACGAACAGCTTACCTCTCCAATATGAAGAAAATTGTCGTATCCTTCTCCAAAAATGGTTGGTATAACAGCACGCCAATCCAACACTCCATCACCTATAAAGCAGACACAGGTTATTAGAACTATCGATGATCACTTCTAGCATTCCAGTATTTATTTTGAACGCGTGTAATTTTCGGAAATGAATCCGACGGTAACTGGCTGGTACGAGACTATGTTATTGTGAAAGCCACGATTATTGGTGCGGCGCAAGTCAAACAAGTTTCTGCAATTGCATCTCAACGGCTGAAGTTAGAGAGCCACTGCACTTGAATTTATTCGAAAAAAGTTGTTAGCGGAAAATTTGCAATGCCACACAATTTCATGAAATAATACTCTCACCTAGTAATCCTTGTATAGTCTCGGGAACTTTAGGCCACTTCATTTTGGCCTGAGCTTTATTGTACCGGCTCTGTGTTGTGCACTTCCCATCAAGGTTTCAGCCTCTTCCAACATCTTAATATACATAAGATATGATACACCCGTGGCAATGACAATTTATACTATAGACCAGTTGTCACCGCGGCCCGCAACTTGATTTGAGATTTCGGAAGAAAGCTAAGAAAACATTTTAAAATGCTGAAATTGGCGTGTAATGGCCGAAACACTGACAAGACCGAGGCGCATAGAAAACAGGTTAGGGCAATGGTTCTGAAAGTGGGGGCGCGTCCTCTAGTGGGGGCTTTAAAGCATTTGAAGGGGCGCTGAGCTGCGGTCAACTGAATTTTTTTTCGCGCACTGCGCGATTTACCTCGATTTCATAGCTATAGTTATTGCTCTGTGTATAGTCCCGAATTCATATTATAGAATTCTCTCATCAACATTCATAACCATCCACGCCGTTAAACTATCCGATTGCTAACAGTATGGGTACATTTTGTGATATGACGATAAGGGCGGGCGAAATATTTCAGTGTCATAAAGGTTTGAGAACCACTGGCTTAGGGTTTCCCCACAAGATCAGCGTTCCCAGGTATCGTGCACAGCTCAGAGTTCAAAATAAAATGAAATTGATGCCAGTGATGTTTTGTTGTATTTTTATTCCTTCATTAAAATATTACTTCTTTTGTGGTCACTATGTCCATCGCCTATGTTAGGTAGCACAGGGTTGTACTGACGTAGAGTTTTAAGTCGTGGTTGCCTTCTTTATATCGATTTTGGATTCATGCGGCCCGCGGCCGCTACGAAATTTGAAAAGTGGCCCGCGAATCGTTTTGAGTTGGCGACCCCTGCTATAGACTATTGTACATCCTGAAAAATTAGAGTTCAACTAGCTCATCTTAAAACCAAGATATAAATTAACTAGACTTACAACCCAGGCTCTTTTGCATCTAGAGCTGCTGGCTCCTTCTTCTTCCTCAATCACATTCTTTCGTTTTGTACCATGCTTCTGCTTCATCTGATTCACCAATTCAGCTTCCAAATGTCTTCGATAGTCCTTGAACCTCTGCCTCAAGGCAATATGCCACGAGCCCTGAAGAAATTGCAAATATTGTTGGACTCAACTCTGCAGAGAGTACTATTACTAAAAGCAAGGAAAAACCTCTAAACAGTCCACAAAGTCTAAAAATCGGCATTTTTTCAACAATGGCAGCGCCACGACACAATGAACATTACAATGGGTGATTTGAGGTGGTTCTATTGCATTGACTTGATAAGCGATTTTTGGGTGACTCGAATTGAATCTAATCTTTTTTTTTCAAATATGTTAAATGACTCGACTCGAATCAATTTTTCATTGCATCTACGAAGAATATTTATTTCGAGTACGAGTCCTGATACTTGGCAAAATAGGGCCAGAAACTGTTAAGACTGAGGAAAATTACTGTATTCTGGATGCGAGCCAACTACACAAGCAGAATTGATAAAATGTGGATTGAGCTATACATGTCATTTTAAAGGTGTGTATCATAAATGGGGGCGCACTATATTCGGAAAATTACGGTATTAGTCCGGAATTCACCGGTAACAGGCAAGGACAGTATACTATGGATATCTGGCGTCCACATAGCGTATTATGACTATGACCATTGCCCACGACTGAAGTTACATGCAGCTTACCTAGCTGGAATTTTCTTCATTATTGTCTTTCAAAACTGGAGAGTTTTTTAATAATGCCAAGCATACTTCTCGATACTGATGCGCAGTGTGGTACCTGTTAGATAGATCCGCATATAGTTACCTGATATCTATCCAAACTAACGAAATGCATGCACGAGTTTCAAAACAAAATAGGATGGATGAATTGAATGGAATTATACTTACAAAGTATATCGCAAAGGATCTTGAAAGATAATTGTCTTGATCTCTTTTCTCAGTCTTTATGGAATTACAATATTGCCAGCGCTCCCATGCACCAAGTATTGACGAAAAGCTGGGATGTCGTAGACCACAGGCCATAGTTGTTATGAACGTGAAAGTGATGATTCAACTGGATCATCCGTCATAATAGATTCAGATAAAACCAGTAATGATTCAACTGAATCATCCATTACATAACGTTCAGATGAATCCACAGTTAGGGAGTCGCTAGTGATGCTGCTGTCGCAAACGCTTGGTACATTTTCTAGGAAAATTACGTATAGAGGTGACGAAATTGATAATTGAAGCCAAGCCTAAACTTACCGGTAACAGGAACTCTAATCCGATCATTGCCTTTTACATCAGCATCAGACAGAAATCAGTAAACTCCTTATCATAACACTCAATATTCAAGAATTCCGGCGCCAAATCAAATTTTAGTGCAGCAGATGATGGTATATCTTCTATTGTGCACGCAGTAATGATCTTGTTGTCGGTATTGAATTAAACTAAGTCTCATAATTATTTAGGACTGAAATCACAAGTTACAATTAGATATCAGAAGAGTTCCTTTCATTCAAACAAGATCTATCCTTGCAACAGTTATAATGAAAATCCAAATTCAAAATATGCAGCTACTGATGGTAAAACTAGAGCCAGTTTGAATACCGTACCCAATAGCTCTATCTATGGTATGCATGAATATGAGAATGTAATCATCCTAGCTAATTTCTTGCATTATAATCACCCGTTGGCTTACTTGAATTACCTTCCCACCAAACAAGATATCATCTCGTCTCTCAGGTACTGCTAACTGCTTATGGCAATGGCAAGTTCATTGAATTTTCAGTCACGAGCGATACCGGTACTTCATACGAAATCGATTAAGCAGATGACATCACTTATGAACTAAAATCAACGATAATCATAATTGTGATTAACTCAAAATCAATGAATATAGATATATCTTTCTGTCGACTGACTGAGTGACTGACTGACGACGCAGAGCGCGCATCCCCGTATATTCGAAATAGCAAATCGCCAGAGTCCCGGATGCTGCCGGTCACGGTTCATTGGTGAGAATATTGGCGATAATAATAAATACCTTAAAGGTTTTGGATATGCTACGGTCGTGCAGGATCTTGAAGTAATTATCACAATCCATTAATGGTATTCAGACATTTTCAAATTTAATAATCCCTCTACTGGCTTAACCACTTGGAAAAAAACTGTTCAATATTTTATCAATATTCCAAAATGCATGCGACTATGACTTCACATTGAGTAAAAAACAACACTCGACTCCAAATTCATGTCTGATGACGTTATTAACTATAAGCCAGTATCAACTGTTATGTTTTAATTGGGCAATACGACAGTTTGCAAACAGTCATTTCTGATTTCCACCATGTCAATAATTGTTTTCCACCAAATATGGTAGACTATTCATTCCCCCCTCTTTCCACCCTCTAAATTCCTCCATATGTGGTGGAGATACGGTGGATAAAGGGAAGGAATGTACCTTCCTCCATTTTTCTACCATTTTTTCCACCTTTTAGATTTACAGTGTGGTTTGCTCACCTTAAGAGCTGGAGCAGTCTTGACAGAAAACAGCAATTCAAGACCCTGACTATTCCTATATGCTTTATAGAACGAGCAGCAATGACAGTTGAGAACTTCAAGCTACTACTCGCCAGAAAAGATTTCTTCACACGGGATGACTACAAACAATGTGTGACTAATGCTCTTGCTCTTCTCGGTGCAGCTGGAGATATACATCATCACAAACCTGGTGCAACACACCATGCAAGATGGATGGGCACAATTCTGTATGCTCAGAAGATCTTCATGTGGGCTGATCAGTTACATTACAAATCTGAAGAAGTGGAACTGCTGCATCGCTTCAATTTATTTTTAGCTCTCTTTTATATCCCTGCCTGGGTTGCTTCCAGCATCGGTCGTGATGCAACCGGTAATGACTTGAGATTCATCCAGGACATGTTGAGTTACAAGGAACATGATGAACAAGTTTCCAAAGCTGCTTCACAAAAGCTTTTAAAGCATGACTGGTATATCGTGGAGGAAACCGTTGTATATGCCTTGTTTTCGCCGAGTGAAAGCAATGAAACCCGAGAAAATATGGCAAAGACGCTCCTGCAGGTAGAGCGAACTTCAAGTTTCAGGAGAGGCCCGCCCTCGTTGAATGCAACTGTACACATCAACAAGGACACTACTTTGTCTGATTTTATTGGGTCACAGTCGTGGTACATATTTGATGTTTTTGAATGCTCTGGGGCGTGGCTAGCTCAACCGGATGATGTTTGGCACTTATCAGATTCCTACACCAGAATGAGCTCCTACATCAGTTCTGTCACAGTCGTTAATGATATCGCAGCACGAGGTGTAAAGCTAAGCACAGACTATGCTGCAATCTTGACTGACAATGAACGACAAAGAGACTGTCTGCTTCAAGCTGTGAAACAGCATAGGAAGACAGTTGGAGACAGCAGGAAGTCAACTCTAATCAAAAGCCTGTAATCTGCAACTTGTGCCTGACAATGCAACACTGATCTGCAACGTACTTTTTAATGTCTTTTGTAAATAGTGCTTTTCGCCTTCATTCAAATGTGAATAAAAAGTGTAATATGCGTTTGTTTATGGGTGAGATGTCGACCAGTCATAACAAGTACTACTGAGATGTTGACTCCTGGTGGTAAATTTTTGAGTTTCACTCACTGTCAGTAACTTTTGGAAAGGTTGAAGGTAGCAATATGCATGCATCTAGTTAATTCGTATCTCAACTAGCGAGAGCACCTGTGCAGTGTGCAATACATAGCACTTTCTGCAGGTAGATATTACCTTAGGCGGTTGCGATGTTGTACTATGGACTCTTGATGACAACATTAACAAAGGCAATATATCATGTCTGTAATGCCACCAACAGAAACTACTGCACAACAGCACGCAAAAATCGTTACCAGCAGTGTTCACAAAGTCGGTGTTTCAGCCAATCATTAGCTTATTATTACCGGCTTCAACCAATCAGGATTAATGGCTTCTCTTTGCCCGCCCACTTCATCGATTCCCCGCCCACTCGCCGACGGCTACTTTCAAACGCATTTAGACAAATATTACCGGCTCTCCTGCGAGCTTCTTTCAAGCCCATTATTGTTTTTTAACAATAATCTACAGAATAAGCGATGGACACGCAGAATTCCAAACATTTTCCAAATTTTGAACAACCCTAGTGTGCAGTCATGCCCTGGTCGCGCGAAACACGAAATTTAAAATATAATGAATGAATTCGATCAATACAAATATTACTTGCATGTATTGGGGGTCGCCTCGGTATAGCAATGGACTCATTTGGCAAGAACAAGAATATTTGGCGTGTTAGACATAACAACATCGACTGTTTCGGTGAACAATGAACATGCCTCTGACATTTTGTGCAAATGTTTCATCGCCAACGATCTCGCATCGAGCGCACAAGCGAAGTATCATGTTGGACGACAGTATATTATTCGTTAATAGCGAGTATAGTTGGGCTCAATTCTGTAAATTACGCGTATTTATAATTTCCATGATGGTTCCAATACTAAATGCAAGAAATATGACAATAAATCATGCGAAGTGCGAAGAAATACTTCAAGTCAAACAAATCTGCTACGGAATATTCTACTTTACGGTCATATGCGAAGATCTGCGATGAATGTGGCTGGCCCCTGGTTGCGCCAATGCATCCAAACTGATGTTTTAGTGATCATCGAATTTCGCGGTCAGGCTAATCAGATATTGGTTACCCTTGCAATTTTACCTGGTGTTATATCTAGATTCGACAATTACCTCTCAGGCCACACAACAACCTTCTCCCGACCAAATTTGACCTGCAGGGCACGATTTGGCCGTCCGCGATGTGTACCGTTACTAATAATAGGGCCTCATCGTACATAAAAATTCTATTACAGTTGTTTTTATTATTAGTAATTCAAAGATACCGTTGGAAGCAATTGATTTCACGATAAAGAAGTTGGAGTCGGAGTCAGGGTAATTTTCACAAACTCAGACTCCGACTCCACAGCCCTGCTCAGAACAACGCAACTATGAACGGACAGTATACTCCTACCTTTTTAGTATTGTTGGAGCCCGTTTATATGGTACAGGGATACGAAACCGGTGGATGCAAGACTATATATTACAAACCGGCATTTCGGCGTCGCCATTTTCGCCCCAGGAAAGAAACACCAACAGTCATGAAGTTTTCGTCAACATTTGACTCTGCGAAGTCTGTTAACAGCAAGATCGACGAGGATAAAACCTTCGTCTAAGACAGCGCCGCTTTTTCGCCGAAACCAGGCGCCGAAATAGTTGGTGCAAAATATTCATATCACTGCAATCTGAGCTTCGCAATACAAATACTGCAGTAAAAATTATTGCGCGCTATGGAGAAATTCGAATTTGCAATTTACATTCATCTCACGAAAAGAGGTTTTCTTGATCTGGAACGTGTAAGCGAAAATTTCATCTGGAGGTCACGAAATAACAGCAGACATTTCAACAAGGTAGTTCATAATAATAGATTCCGCACTCACAGCAGCTAACCTGCTAGAAACTCGCGAATAGTCTCAGCAGTGCCGCATGAACCTGACGGAAGATTGTACCATGTTCAATTACGTGCCCTATATGTTTGAAGTCGTCACCCGCATCAGCTCTACCGGTAAATCCGATAACATGGGCTGAGAGATGATAAATTGATTGCAATTTATGCAAGAGCCAAAATAGCTTTGAAAAATAGAAAACAAATGCGTAGTAAGTCGATGATGGAAATACACAGTCCAGTAATGTGATCGTCGTAACCAAAAATGGCCGTTCGCGAATCGCGTAATGCCGTACTTGGTCCGTTGTGTGTGTTTGTTAATCGTGTTTACAGCCATGGTTCATATTAGTACTGATGAATTTTCTGTTAGGGTGTCCGTGAAAACTCGTAAACAAATTTAGTAGCTAAGCTACAAAAGTTTAAGACCTCCTGCTAGAGATTTAACAGCCATACCCTAAATATTCATTATAGTTTTATATTGCACTTAGTGCCACTTATTGACAAGTATCCCGCCGATATCGGAAAGGAGCAAATTATTACAACGTGCGCTGCATTAAAGAGTGTCATAAACAAATACGAAATAAATACTTGGCTGCGCAAGGCCCGGCCATGATAATCGGTTACTATAATTCAAACCTTGTAATAGACATTAGTGAAAATCGCAGAAAAGCGGTACGGGCGTGTACACTGTACATTACATTAGCAAAGTGTCGATACAGCAATCCACAGTATCGCAAAATGCTCGGGATGCAAATGAAATCACTCGACTATGTCGTAGCATTCATAACGTGATGCAATTGAAACACTTCGCAGTGGTGTATACCTCTAGTACTCATTATTTATGAGATGCACGCAGTAGTCCCAATCAATATTTCGGCAATCGGTTCTGTTACAAAATGATTGATTCAATCCTTTCTCATGATCGAAACTGATGCTCGTTATCCGAGTCATTACTTCGATATTCTGGCGTTTCATGTTAGCAGAGATTCTTATTGATTTGATCACGGCCAAGCTGGCCACTGTATTGGTTGCTATCCTGCTATTGTTGGCCGCGCATTTGGTATGACTATTGCTATCGCTTTCGTTGTGCAGCATGAGGTATTGTTTTGCACTGCACCTATGCGATATAATGGCAACGCATATTAGGTTTGACGAAATCGTATAATAGCGAAGATTGAACGTGCTGGGTAGTGATGATATTTTCCTTTTGGGTGCTTTATAGTATCCGCGGTACTTGAGATTGTTTATTAGTCGACCTCAGTCGTACAGTAATCTTTTTTGTTTTATATGTGACCGAAAGATATATTTTCATAAATGAAAATTTACCGCTTACCCTTTCTCTGAAGTCCTTTGAAAATAGCTCATTCTATCGCCATGAAGTAAATGTACAGTATCGACATTGAAGTTTGCATATTTGGGCTGGTTAGTAAATGTGATTTTGATTTTTATAAAAGGCAGCAGTCGAAAAGGGCGAATGGTACTCTCGGTCGCAAATTGGTTATGAACGTAGGCAACCGTTTTAAGTCGATCGCGTACGATGAGATGAAATTTTCAACAGGCCTACCTACTTTTACTTGAATCACTGCTGGAATATTAATGATAGGAGCTTGCAATGGCAATACCGCCAATTCTCGCTTTCATCTTGGTCTTGACGACTCTACCAGCAGTCATGTGTCAACTTGCAGATAGGGCGTTCCGAGACTTGTATTGTCAGCAATGTCAAAGTTTATGTCCCATGCAACAAAGTACTGGTCAGACCGAATTAACACGAGTTGGCAAAGCCGGACCACCAGGTCCTCCCGGACCGCCGGGTGCAGCTGGAAAGGTGAATTTGAGCAATGTGGAGAGGATCGTTGACCGAAGATTAAACGAAAGTAAAAGTGATATAATTTTTTCACGAAAGTGCCGTCGATTGTTAATTGTTATTTAAGAGATTGGATTCTTGTTTGCGCCGAGAAATTGTGATCATTTGTCTGAAGACACGGCAAAATCTCTTAACGTTACCGGGGGACTGATCGATATTTTTATCCCGTCATATTTTGACACTAAAGAAGTATACTGCGATGTTACAACCGACGGGGGAAATTGGATTGTGAGTACATATTAAATAACATATTAAATGACTAGGGACTATAGCAGGAGTGGTCAACCTTTGCGGTCAAAGGGCCACATGAGATCTACGAACCATTGAACGGGCTAATTGAGTGTTAGAAACCTTCTTCTCTTGGTTACCGGAGAAAATAAGACTTATCGTAGATTTAAGAATGAAATCGATGACAATTATGTCATGAAAACTCCTCGCCGCGCCAGGCTCGAATTTTACTTCCATATATATTTACAGTCGCCTCTGTATACTGCTCGGCTCATTTGGCAAGAACAGGATTATTAGGCACTTGGACATATCAAGAGGTCGACTCCACAATTCCTACCTCAGTGTTGGAGGTTTATCTAGGCTCCTCCTCGCCATATCATCCGTGTAAGCGGTGTCTTATAAAAAGCCTATAAGCGGGCCGTACGGAAGAGGAACAAAGAAAAATTGGCCTGGTGTAAATGACCATAGCAGTTGACAAACACCATGAATACCACAAACAAACATCAAATATTTCTGTACGAAGGCTTCATCAGCGACGATCTATCTGCGTGCACAGTCAATAATTATTGTACTTTAATCTGATCTGGACACACACAATTTACAATGCGACAACTTCACTGCATTCTGGAGAACACGTTATCTTATAATTGGGAATATAGTTGAACTCATTTCTGTAAATTGAGCGTTTTATTTTCCGTAGGGGTAGACCCACCATTACAAGAAGGAAATCGATTGACAATAAATTGCGCGAAGTGCTAAGTGTTACTCTGTGGTCATATGCGAATATCTAAGAAAATGCGGCCAGATCTGGTATTTTCGTCACCAACGTCTGGAATTTCACGGTCCGGCTGCTAACATTTTTGATTGGCCTTGCAATTTTATATTAGATCACCTTGTTAAATTATTTTCCATAGCATAACTAATTTCGAGAATTACGTCGCGGGCCTCTCGAATCCTCACTGAAAACGGTTTAGCCACCCATGGACCATAAGACCAGCACAACACTGACAAATCGCTCGTAACTACTGTACTACCTGTACTGTTTAGGTGTTTCAGCGGAGAATGAACGGCGAAGTTGATTTCTACCGTGATTGGATCGATTACGTCACCGGATTTGGGACACCAAGTAGAGAATTCTGGCTAGGTAATGCTTTCTATTGAAGCAATGAATGCTTCCTGCTATCGATTGGTGTGAGGGAGTGAACATTCCTCGTATTCTTCTTTCCTACAATTCTAGCAATAGGTTATGGTATCTGATGTAAAATAGGATGTTTGAAATATACACTATTATGCATGTTCATTGGTTTATAGCAGTGATTCTCAACCGCGGCTCAGAGAGCTGGATGCTGCTTCAAGCTATCTTTCTTGCGGCTCTGATTGACCTCTTATTATTGCACAAACTATATTAGACAGTTGCTGTTTTATGACTAGTTATAGTCAATTTCTGCAAATGAATAGTAAAATAAGCGATATTAGTTCTATCTAAAGCCGCCCAAGGCCACTTCTGAATACCGGGAAAAAGAATTCTTGTGGACTCAGACGCATGGATGAATACCCGTCAGATAAGGACACATCTTCCGTTCTGTTGGTCATATACCTTTATGGATCGTCACTGAGAAGAGTAAATTGCCACAGCATTTCACTAACATCAAAATACCGACTCATATAGTCAAGAATTAATGACAATAAGTCGAATAAAACTCACCGTATAATCCTCTTTGAACTTGTGCATTAAGTGCAGGGATATATGAAGAGCTGACCTAACGACATATAAAGTATCCTGTATGATACGCATATTCAGTTTATGTTAATGCATAGCACTCGCCAAATGTGTCTATCAATGCTAAAATAGCTGATATAGAATCTATGAAAGTCAATGTGAATGCTGTGGAATTAGCTGAATGGTGGGGTCCGGAGGTAGGGTAGTTGACTTTTAATCTTAGTGATAAGTACTGGACTGTTTTCATGCGGCTCGATATGTACTCCGGAGTTTAAAATGCGGCTCCGACATCCAAAAAGGTTGGGAACCGCTGGATTATAGTATGCCTGTATATAAATACCCGTGAACGAGTTTGTAACTATATAAACTAGGGTTGGTGCGAACCCCTTAAAGTAGGGTCACCATATTTTGGAATCGGGTAAAGAGGACACTTTTTCGAAATTCCAAACTCAGAATACTGGAGTAAAATCCGGAAAAAATGGTAAATTTTTTCTGACTTTGTGGTTGGTTGACAAAACTTTCGTTCTAACCACGAATTTCCTATTTAGCGTCATTTATGCCCATTTTCACTAGAATCTATCAACTATCTTAGCTCTGAAAGCAGTAAAGAAGGACAAATTCCCAAAAGGACCATCTTTTCAAAAAACTGACAATGAGGACAAATCCTCCTAAAGGAGGACGTAACCCTACTGAAAGGTTCTGGTTCGTGCGAACACGAACCCTTTGGAATGATACCATGTGAACGCGCGCGTGAACACGAACTTATGACGTCACTTGACGGCACAGTGTTAATTACAAGACTACATTTCTGTATAATAGTACATCAATGTACAGTACATGTACATTGTACAGCTGGGGTGTCAAACTCTACTTGCGTCGCGGCCATGATCCAAACGTTCAAACTGCTCGTGGGCCATCCCAGTCAAACTGTTCCAATATGTTAACTCAACATGCACACCTTGCTTTTCGCTTGAATATCAATCATGTATACATAATAGTATATTACATTACATTACGGATCACAGAGTTATAGCAACACCTTTATTAGTAAACAACGGAAGTTTTTGGCAGAAATTCGAAGATTGGTTGTTTGAATTCAACCGCTAAAACATTGACTTGTAAGGACGGAGTAAGTTGACTTAGGGTTGCATTTAAAACAAACGGTGTTTTAAAACACTTTGTTCAAAACATGTTTTAAACAGTGTTTTAAACAAATTCCTTTAAAAAATTGTTATTTTTTAGTTGTAAAATTATGCCATAATTGTGTAAATACTTTCCAAAAAACATGTATGGACGAACATGTACGAACAATTACCAACCGATGTAGCCGACGCATATTGATACATGATGGTTGGAACCCTGAAAGTAGTCGGCTCAACATTAATAGTAAAGATAGTACGTCAAATCAGCTATATTTACCCTCTATTTTCAAATGTCAATGTCACTGTCCACTATAACGTCACAATCGAATATTAGTGACGTCATGGCTAAAAAGAAACATGTTTTAAATTAGGGCCTTGTTTTAAACATGTTTGTTTTAATTTGATTTTTGTTTTAAATGCAAACCTATCTATGCTCCCTTTGTTTCAGTTGTAATCTGTGGTGAAGAATACGGGAGGTTAAACTGTAAATGCGGTGTAAGAATTTGGCCCGTTATCATTAATCGTGATCCGGGTTTCTCTCTCTGTCGGGGATCTTTTGAGTCAGAAATGATACAGCAGTGCGACCAAATAGATTAGAATTATACTATTTTGTAACTATTATATTCTCTATGCTACCTCCATATAACAGTCTCGATTTGGCGTTTTCGCTTGGCGAATAACTACTTTTTGTCTCATTTTTCCTGAACTCAGTGTGCACTATTTTGAGTTTTAGGAATTGGATGTCTGTGTCAACAACTTTTCCTGATGTTGGCTATGGAGTGAAACCATAACACCATTGTCCGATGATTATAATGTGCCCTATGATCAGAACATTTGTGGCCATCTGGGGAGTATTTCTTACTATCATATCTCAGCATTTGTTAGAAATGTACTGGATAATACAGGGATTTTTAAACCTACTCATAATTGCTTCCAGGGCTGGAATAAATCGTCTGGCGGTCTGGATGCGGCCCCCAGGCCGCATCTTTGAGACCACTGATAAATACGATTCCTATAGCGACGGTTTAGGACACATTATGAAATCATTCGAGTATAACATATAATTACATGCTGAATTTTTCAACATCTCTAAATGTATCAACTGGTACAATCAAATGCTATAATTAGGGTATTGTTTTTACCTAAAAAACTGAATATTTGACCTACAAAATCTAACTTTCGAGATTTTTTTGCCTTAAAAAAATAAATTTTAATAAACCTTTGACCTAACGTATTCAAATTAGATGTTTCCACACATAATGTTGGAATTATACTACTTCTACAATCTTCATTTCTGGTTCCAACTGTCTGTTCTTACGAAGTTGTTCGGCCTGAAAAACTGATGATGAAAAATCTTGATTTGAACGAAATCTAGCCCCATGAAGAATTCCGGTAGTTACATCACGTACTATCGTAGACATAATTAAAATTTGTTGTAGTACAACGAAAGATACGTCCCTACATTCTCGGGTAGAAAGTGTCTGTCCTTACCAAGTTGCTTGCCAAGAATGGAGAAAGAGCGTAGCAGTAGCAGTTGGTGGCTGACAACACTGAAGTTGTCCGTGCGTACACTGCTGGTGACACACCGTGTTGCTTCATTCTGACAAAGGTGTCTAAATCACAATTCTTCATAACGCGCTTCTTGATATAAGAACCATGCAATGCCCCCGCAGTCTTGCTTCAGTTGGGATATTGCGGTACGTTGAGCATAACACCATGTCAACCTATTTGTTTCATTTGAATGTTTATGATTCACAATGAGCAGACAACGGTAGGCCTATAAAGTAGGTCACAAGCTGTAAAATGTCAAATGATAAGTTTCCCGACAATGCAAAATCTACGATACAAACGAAATGCAGGTTTAAAAAATTTCGACTCCGTTTACAATTTGACATTTTCTGAACTATAATGCTACAATTTTGACTTAATTTGAACTAATTTTGACCTAAAGAATTTGCCATAGCCATAATAATTACATAAAATCAATCTTGCGACGGACTATTGCTACATCGATATTGATCAAAGTAAAATTTCTATACTTGCTACAGATGTTACTTAAAATTAAGTTATGCAATAGCCAACACCCTAATCTGACGGATTCGTTTTTTCTGTGACAATAAAAATATCAAATCCCGCACGCCGGCTGGATTTTTTACATAAGACAACGATGCATTCTTTGTAATTGAAATTTTGTTGATGTCGATCATTGATCAAAATAAAGCATAAAGTTACCAAGTAAATATTCACAAACTGTATGCTGAATATTTCGAGCAAACTTTTCTAACAAAACAAATAAAATCTTCTAAAAGTGCAAGGAGCATGCTCGTTTAGTGCTGCATTGCCTTTCGTGTTGCCAGTGGCATACAGAGAGTTGAAATGTAAAACATTTCAATGTAAGATGTTTTAATGAAGTAAGAAATTGTAATAAATGGAAAAGGTTCACAGTGCAGAATCCAACAAGGTTCGTTTGCGAACGCGAACCACAAGATTTCTGAGGCTCACACACAGAACGCGAACGTGAACCTCACGTTCACACCATCCCTACAATAGACGATTCGGACATGTGTATTAGACGTGAGCTAATCATAATCTATAAGCTAATTACAATGCGGCTTATACTCCAATATAAGAAACACGAATTGAAATGCAATACTTTGCATCCATATATTACTGAATAACGTATCGTCGCTGGCAGAAATTTAACCGAAAAGAACATTCCGATGACAGTATAGCTTATATTGCAGGATTAGAAACGATTCATCAACTGACGACCACCAGCAACACGGAACTGAGAATCGAAATGATTAATAGAAACGGCGAGAAATATTATGCGAAGTACAGGTGACAGTGAATAGAGATAGACTATTCGTCACACTTTATTGTATATTAGGTATAGGCCAGTGGTTCCCAACCTTTTTCGACCCATCGCCCACTTTTCAAGCTCAACACCGATCATCGCCCCCCCCCAATTTTGTGTACCGAAATCACCGGTGTGTTGACTAAAAAAAAATGTCAGCTGTTTTGACGAGACATCGCCCCTTCGCTATTTTCGCCCCTGTCGCCCCCTTTGTCCATTTTCACCCCCTATCGCCCCTCTAGATCGCCAAATCAACCCCTGGGGGGCGATATCGCCCACGTTGGGAACCACTGGTATGGGGCCTCAGTTAAAACGCATTATGGCCCATACATATAAGTTACTCATTTTGTAAGTTGATGGATTTTAAAGAACCTTAAAATTTCTATTGAACTGCTGTCAAATTTGATGCGTCATTATAAATTACCATTGTTTTGACGGTCGTCGTAGCTAAGTAAGTCACGTCTGGTCTTACAAAGGGGGAATCTTGGTTTCGATTGCCGATTACCAGGCATAGCTAATTTTGGCATGCGACAAAGACGCCATAAAGAACTTATTTTTGGCCTTTTTCAGATTTTATTATGGCAATTTAGGCTTCGCCGTGAATCAATATTTGTTGACTCAACCTAACCATGCAGGCTACACGTTTTAGATTATGATTTTATCAAACTGGTGTCACACAACGAGCTGTCCAATCTGTGCCAACAAATAAATAGCAGGAAGAAAAACCGATTTGACAACGATGTTGGAGAGCGAATTCATCTAATACAAAATCAACTGCTTCTGCAATATCGAAGCTCAATATTCGCTATGCGTGCCAAATTACCAGCATTCAATCAGATCAGGATACTAGTGCTTGTATAAAAAAAATCAATTAAAATTAAAAACAAATCTTTAGCAGCCGACACTCATTTCAGACTCCACCTACCAACCAATGGTTAGTGACCTTGAGTGACTTCAATTTCAAATATATTATGAATATATATTCTCCCGAAAAAGAAAAATCCATGTCTAGGACGGTCTGAATTTAGGTATAGTACGTACGGATGGGGATTATTTCTCGGCGACTGAGGCAGTTTGCACCGTGTATGTTCACGTGTTTAAATTGATGAACCTAGAATATGTCCCTATTGGACAATGTGACAAAGTCTATCGATTATTGAATTATGTGGGTCTAGGCCAGAGATGGGCATCCTGCGGCCGTAGAAGTAAATTAGTGCGGCCGTGGACACGTAATTCAATTAGTATGTGTTGGCGGCCGTCGACAAGAAAATTGAATTTGCGAATTGAGCCCCGAATTTTTGAGGAAAAGATTAATCTTTGAGAGTTTTAATTTGTCTTGAAATTTTCTCTGCGCCATGCGCGATTCAATGCGGCTTCATTTTGCGATTTAAAGTAGCGCCGTTTGCTATCTGAGCCACACACTAGTGAGAGTACAGATGAGAACAGAAATACCAACTTGGAATGGTGTGCTCCTCACGAAATAAATTCGTTTCTGGTACGTTTGTTGGATTCCAATATCTTACCACAAGACTGACAATCCTGATGGTAGTTCAAGAAATAACAGCAGGCAGCAAAGTGTCTAATAACACATGGCCCACCCGAATATGCCTCAGCCTTTCTAACTTGCCCTAAATTTTCGAAAACACCCCCTCCATCAACTCTACCGGTGAATTTGATGACATGGGCTGAGAAAGGATAAATACTTGATAGCAATATGTGAAACTACTAATACAAATGGCGTAATTCATTCGTGAATCTGAAGCCTTTCCGCGCTTTGCGTGACCATAACCACTCCCAGTAACCATTATTTACATGACCACTAAGGATGTCGATGCGTACAGTAATATGATATCAAAGAGTAGATTTGTTCGGTCTTCAACGGATGTAAACATGGATAGTTTTCCATGGGAATTTGGTTTCCAGTTTGTTCATTGCGACTATGTCCTGAAATGCGGCCGTAGGCTATAGGCTATAACTACGAAATGTGGCCGTGAATAGCAAAAAGGTTGCCCACCCCTGGTCTAAGCCTTTTTCTAAAGCAAATTAAAAGTGAAGAGCGTTTGGTATCTTTATGCGTATGGAGCCAAGTGCACCTAGGATCGCGCGTTGCCAGTTTTGCGTAACATTACGGAGAATTTAGCGTTTTTTTTACCACGCCTATTTCATTGCACGTCGGGACATTGCTGTGAGGGGTGTCTTTATTTTGTACATGCAAGCTAATGAAAAGCTAATTAGGCTAATGAAAAGCTTATTAAGCTAATGAAAAGCTAATGAAGCTAATGAAAAGCTAATTAAGTTAATGAAAAAGTAAGCTAATGAAAAGCTAATGAAGCTAAAAGCTAATGAAGCTAATAACTATGCTGTAGCACGGGGGCCCTTCGATCCGCCTGGCGGGAGCAGACCTTTTAACGTGTTCCATGCATTTCAAAGGGGATCGAGTTTGGACTTTGAAAATTTTCGAGGTCGCCTATACTTTGGCGTGGGCGACATAACTTCCGCAACTTTGCCGCGCGTCGCCTACCATAAAACATGGCGCCCTATGGCAAACCACCTCTACTTGCTAGGATCGGTCCCAGAATTCGTGTGAGCCTAGTCGTGGTGAAGGGGGGGGGTGTTTGGACGGGAAAATATTTAGAAATTTTCCGAAAATTTTTTCCGTCTTCAACTTTTTTTCAATTTCGTCCCCATGTTAAAGGATAGGGAAGTTGGACTTGGTCGTTAGTGCGAGATTTTTCAAAACTTTCGATCGGTTCTGGAGACCCCACCGTTTGCCCGATCGGTGCGATTTCTTCACAGGACTCAAATTGAGATTTATAAGATGTTTTTTTTCATTCAGATTTAAATGTTGTTGTGAGTCCATCATCTGGATATTCGATTCCAAATAGGGGTTTCTGAATCATGATTACAATATTGCCTATTCAGATTCAGACAGACCAGTGGTTGTCAAAACCTTCAACCTCGCGGCACCCTCTGTAAATAAAAAATAGTCCGCGGCACCCTGGCACAGTGATTCTCGACCTTTTTTTCGCTAACGGCACACTGCAAATCAGAAGATTTGACGGCACCGACAGACATACAGAGGTTTGTTTTGAGGTGTTCATGGTATGTGTCGACTACTATGGTCAATTGGTCATGGTCATTCACACCAGTCAATTTTCTTCATTTCGCTTCCATAGCAGCCGACTTGTACCACAGCCCACATTCTTGGCTTTTATAAGACACTGCTTACGCAGATGACATGGCGAGGAGGAACCTACAAAAACCTCCATCACCCATATAGGAATTCTGGTCGACCTCGGTCGGACTCGAACCCACAACCCATAGGTGTTGCAACTGTGGATTATACCGCTACGACCGTCTAACGTCAAAGTCCGAAATCCCTATACTTTAACATGGGGCCAAGATCGAAAAAAAAGTTGGTGTCCGAACTTTGGTTTTCGGGCCATAACTTCCCTCCCCGTGGTCCCATCGAGACAAAATAGGTACCGTCGCGTTCTACAGCGTGCGCCGCTTCGACCGATAGCAGAAAATGGGGAATCGAAAAAAATTTGAAAAATTATAAAATTTCTGAAAAATCGACCGAAGTCCAACTTCCCTATACTTTAACATGAGCACAAAATCGTAAAAAAGTTGAAGTCCGAAAATTTTCCCCTCTCCAAACACCCCTAGTCGCGTTCCTTTCAATATTTCAAGACGCCCTGTGAAAGAATTATCCGGATCGGACAAAGAGTATAGCCTCCATAGCCGATCGAAAGTCGCTTTTTGGGTCCTTTGATCGGAAATGTCTCGGCTTCGGATCCCGATCCGGATAATTTTTTTCTCCGGCTTCGTTTCTTTGCGGCGCTTCCAATGAGGGGTCGAGCTTGGGGCTGGGCCTCACAGAAGCCGAGCAATAACACGAAATTTCGTATCTCAGCTCCTGTGCGTCGTAGAGCTAAGCGGATAGTCGATTCGAGCTCCTGATAACAGAACGAGGATAAAAATCTGAAATCTTTCTGCGACCACCTAAAACCACGCCCAGGGTACCGGCGTGTTCTACTGCGTCAGCTGCGTCGAACGATACCAGAAAAGTGGGAATCGAAACAAAATTTGAAAATTATTTTTTTCGAAAAAACGACGTACTTCCCTATATTTTAACATGGGGACGAAATTGAAAAATAGTTGAAGTCCGAAAAAAATTTCGGAAAATTTCCAAATATTTTCTCGGCAAACACCACCCACGACTAAGCTCACACGGAATCTGGGACCGATCCGAGCAAGTATAGGCGGTTTGCCATAGGGCCGCATGTTTTGGGGTAGACGACGCGCGGCAAAGTTGCGGCAATCATGTCGCCCACGTTGATGTATAGGCGAGCTCGAAAATTTTCAAAGTCCAAACTCCCCTTTAAAATGCATGGGCCACGTTAAACCACGTTAAAAGGTCTGCTCCCGCCAAGCGGATCGAAAGGCCCCCGTGCTACAGCATAGTTGTTAGCTTAATTAGCTTTTCATTAGCTTCAGTAGCTTTTCATTAGCTTACTTTTTTCAGTAGCTTAATTAGCTTTTCATTAGCTTCATTAGCTTTTCATTAGCTTGCATGTACAAAATAAAGGCACCCGCTGTGAGTTGTCCGTGACTTCACAGAAATCTCATTTCCACTATGCAGCGTAGCTTTTTACCAGTGGCGGCTCGTCCTATAGGGCAACTGGGGCATTGCCCCACCTGAAATTCTGTTCAATAACAATTTAACCATTTATAGACGCACAGCGATCAATATATACCGAGATCACAGCGAAACCCGCGTTCTTCTTGTGCTTTCGCTTGCAAATGCCCATACGTAGCGAAGTCTCTGCGAAAATCGAATTTTCTTCTGTGTTTTCGCTTTGTGAATGCCTAGCCGGGGTTTGCCCCGGTAGTGCACATAACAAGCTTTCACTATCTATTTTCTCAATGCCGCGCACAATAAAGAAACGGTGATTTACTCTCGCCTATTCGTAAAATGGCCGAGCAAGTGGGGCAACTATGCCTGTTTGCCCCTAAGGTGTGATGTAACAATCGTATCTATATCTGAACTCGGTTACCGTAATATGCATTGAGTCGACCTTTGCTGGTATAGGTCGATTTTGACGGTGTTTCGCCCCATGATAATTCTTGAAACTTGGTATGATATGTCGTGAAGGTAGTATTTAGCACTGCTCCAAGTTTCAGGCTTGCTACTTAAAGATAAGGGTAGTTATTTCGTTTCCGAAGTTCAGTGTGTGCTGATCTATCATGTACATTGTACAGCAACAGATTTTACTCAAAAGCCGTTATTGTTCTCTATTGATTTTAACGATGTTCCGTACCTAGATCTGTCATGAGCTTTTGCACGTTACGTCTTGATTTTAGTATCGAGCGCGGTGCCAAGTCTTAAAGTTGACACTCAAGGATTGAGGCAGTTATTTCGTTTTCGAGGTCGATTATGGTAGAGATGCGCGCTGATCTGATACTTAGCCTACCTATATCATTGCGGATCTCACGCAAAAGCCGGTGTCTGTCTGTGCTAATCTAGTCTGCGTTCCATAACGAGATCGGTGATGATATGTCCAATTGTATATCTCGGTGATCTCATGAAACAGCTAATTAAGATTCTCGGTTTGCATTCAAATATTCACATAATTTTATGTTCGCCAATGTCCATTTCACTGTGAAATTGTGGCCTTCAAATTTTACTCAAACTTCGGTGTTCGTCTGTTTGTATTGATTTTGACAGTGTACCATGCCGGAATGGGTTATGAGATTGCAAATGCTACTTCTCGATGATTTCATGTAACAGTATACTAAGTTTACGGCTTTCATTCATGTATTTATTGATTAATATATTTTCCAACGGCGATTTCGCAGCAGACTTATAGAGTGTAAGCCGTATGTGTTGTGTCACAGTCACCAGTTTCATGGCCAAAATGTGATATGTTGTTCCGAGACCGAAGTTCTGAAGCTGCTGTCCTTAGTTCTTCAAAGACTCAGGGATTTCTCAGGATTCCATGCAAAGACCATTCAAATTGATGTTCTGGATTCAATATGACAGGCCCAATCTATGAGATAACAATTGCGTATGTGTCCGAACTCGTTGACCTTTGCAGTTAGGCTTACGCAATCGAGTTCTAGTCATTGGAATTAGTCTGGTCAAGTCAAGCGCGAACATGAATCGTATTGAATCTTTGCTCCGTACGTAGTTTACGCAGCTGCCTTTAGAGTGCAAATTAGAGGACTAGAAATTGTCCAGTCCGTTGATCCAATCGTACGCCGGGTACCTCCGCTTTGGTTGCATATCACCTGGTCGTAACTAGGGCTCGGCAAAATCGAGTACCTGAGTGATTCGATTCTGAATCACGTAAAATGCTTCAAGTCGAGTCGAGTAATCGAGTATCACTCATTATGACGTCATAACGGAATATTATTTGTCAAAGTTCAAATATGTACCTTTTAAGCGACCACAAAGAATATAATGCGTGTTATCCATCATATTGAGGATACTTTGTTATTTTTTCGACCATACCGCGCGATTTCATTGCACTTGGTGACAGTATTGTGGGATGATCATGACTTCGGAAATGTGCTATTTCTTATAACGTTCGTAGCTTTGTACTTCATGTTTCGTATACTACGATACGGCCAATCAAGGTTTCAAGGCATCAACAGTGAAATTAGCATAAACGCGTTGATCGTTGATAAACTCCTCGCTGATAAATCAAGTCTCAGTGGTGAGGTCGTATAATTTCAGTGCTCAAAAAAATCGTCTTTTACTACTCGACTCGAATCATTAAAATTAATACTCGATTCAGATTCGAGTACTCGAATCATTGTGCCCACTGCCCAGCCCTAGTCGTAACCACCAGCTCAGTTGTCGTAACAC
Organism: Botryllus schlosseri; assembly: GCF_051294905.1. Lineage (NCBI taxonomy): Eukaryota > Metazoa > Chordata > Ascidiacea > Stolidobranchia > Styelidae > Botryllus > Botryllus schlosseri. The sequence goes on from NC_137245.1 coordinate 4,838,126, forward strand.
ACCAGGATCGTGTACGAAACACCTTCGGACGGGCTTAGAAAAATTAGGGCCTTTCGATTTGCGTAATCTCTAACTCTACCATGAAATCATAACGCATGCTACTAAGGATGACCTGATAATTGATTCGTGGCATAGGGACGATTCTTAGTTCACGTACATTTTGTAAAATAATCCTTTGATTAAAAAAAATGAATAAAACATTTGTTACCACACTTCAAGTCACGGCTCACCGGCAAACCTCTCGCGGCACCTACGTTCGTTAATATCACCGTTATCGGGAAATTCATGTGACCATCATAAAGTTACATTTTTACGTTTGAAAACGCCATTGTGACGTCATGTTGATAAAAGTCGCTCGCGGCCCTTGCCCCACCACCCGATATTGTCACGAGCCGCCACTGCTTTTTACTGTATGTTTCTTATACGCTAGCATACGACAAACCGATGTTCAAGGATTCCACAGTGGAACTATTATCGAAACTATAATTTTCGCTAATAAATTAACTCTTAGCGGCAAAGAGCGAGCGTTCAATTTTAGCACTCGCAAATATCATATGTTACTACTCGACACGAGTCAATTAACTTAATACCGGACTCAGATTCGAATACTCGAATCATTCTGCCCACAACCTACAGCCTCATAGCAGTAATCTCACAAGTCTCAAATCTACTTTGCTGACCGATTCATCTACTATCAGTTCCTTCTACGTTGGACCAGAGTCAGACGACTACAGACTGCATGTCAGCGGTTATTCAGGGAACGCCTCGGATTCTTTTGGTCATCCGTCCGATTCGAATGCCCGACTTGATAACCAACGATTTTCGACGAGAGACGCAGACCATGACCGATCGGCTGGCAGGAATTGTGCGGAAATTGTGAAAGGAGGATGGTGGTACAACGATTGTCAGTGGTCAAATCTCAATGGCAAATATGACATAGTCAACGATTGGAGGGGTATCTCATGGTATCATGAACCAACGAGTCGACGCTTGTACATGAAGTATACGGAAATGAAGCTTAGGAGAAAGTTATGATTCAATTTCTTCAATAAACGAGAGAGCATCGCTAGCGGATTCACGTGTATAGTTGCATGATATTTCAAACATTTTACGTCGGCTGACCTGACATAAATTCATCGATAAGCTATGGACTGCAGAATTTGCATTTTGTATACACCAATGATACCTGTCCTAATATTTATATGTATCATGTATGCATCCAACAAAATTTGATGACGATATCCAACTGTCATTTAATGTTGTAGAAGGTGTACTGTTTGCTGATAACCTGCCAGAGATGAACCCTGATTTCCACGTAAGTTGTGGCTAAGTAGGTATACTCAGCTTGAAGTAAAACACGCATGTTCCTGCGTCAGTCTTTGATCTGACATCTCAACGAGAATACGACGACAATAATGCCGCATGGTCGAATGGATGTGATATACCGGCGGTTCTCAACCGGGGGTCCGCAAAGCCTCAAAATTCGTATTTTTTTAATTCGGAAAATCACGGGGCAGTTTCGCTTCATTACTAGTAAAACTCCAGAGCTCACATCAACAGAATGACCATCTGAGATGAAATATCCTACTGTGAGAGTCATCTTAATTGCTAAATTGCTGCCAATAGCCTACTGATACAAATATTTTGCTGTTTAGAGATGTTTTGTTGGGTATTTCGGGAAAAACTTGGATGAGTAGGGTCAAACATAGTGACTTCGAAATGTCCACAAAAATCCATTTTCTCCTGTAATATAAGCCTATACAACGATTTTTCCATAATAACTTCAAGATAAGCTGCTAGTCAGGGGTGGGCCAACTTTTCGGCCAAAGCGCTGCATGAGATTTACGAACCATTGCGTGGGCCACTTGAATGTCGATGACCTTTACCCAATTGGGCAATGGTGAAAACGATACGCATAATAATATGTACCAAAATCAATAACAATTATTACATGATAATAAGATCTTGGTTGCTTTCACACCTTATTTAACGTCCACTTGCAAAGTAATAATTATATTTATTACACCAGCTTTCGGAGCGCCGCTCCTTCATCCGCTCCGAAAGCTCGTGTAATAAATATAATTATTACTTTGCAAGTGGACGTTAAATAAGGTGTGAAAGCAACCAAGATCTTATTATTATCTATATCGTCTGCTATCGGTTCAACGAATTACTCAATTATTACATGAAGACTCAATGTGCCTCCATGACCGAGACACGCACAGCGCGAAAAATTTTCAATGTTAATTCATGAATTCGGTCAACAATAATATTACTTGCAGAAATTGTGGGTCGCCTCTGCATACCGCTGGGCTCATTTGGCAAGGTCAACGATTATTCGACACTTGGACTTTTCAATATCGAAGATTTCGGCGAATATGCGGAATATTCTACTTTATGGTCATATACGAGGACAATTGTGCTTGCCCCTGGATACGCCAATATCTCGGACCTGGTATTTTAGTCAACAATTAACATCCAAAATTTTGCGGTCAGGCTGATCTAATTTTTGGTTAGCGTTGCATCAAGTTCACAATAAATTACCTATGTATAACGCAGAGCGAATGTTTGTAGATGTTATAGTTGTATAATCAGACTCCAGAAGGTTGCGTTTACAATTCGCTGCGTGTTCCCTTGCGTTTGACGACCGACAATCAACGCCGTGGATTGGCTCGTTGGCTGACGTACCACGAAGCCTGTCTATTGTACACGTATTCGGTGGATCACACTGACGAATATATTTTGTTTCTGTCTCCACGACTTGTAACTTTATTGAATCACGTACGGCAATGCAACGGACTTCCGAATCATCGAACAATGAATTAATGAATATCTCTACGTAGTATTACATACGCATATCTCTCATAGCCACGAGAGAGTACATGCACCAAACATCGTACCATTTCAAATTTTGTTATCTACGTTCACGCGACAAAATATACGACTCCCAAAGGTCTTATCGGGTTTCAGTTCAGGGAATTACGTAAGTTTTACAACACTCCCTATTGCTAAATCATAAAGTGGCGTTAACAATATATTTCGTTAAAAGTTCCCCCTTCCTACCAAAAGAACTTGGTGTAAAAAAAAACGAATATATTGTTCAAAACGTCACACCTAGGGTCATAACCAATCATAGGGACTGGAAACAGGTAACAATTTTATATGCAGGGGCAAAAGTAAACTTATTAAACGAAATACCATCATAACATAGTATTCGGCTGATCTTGAAATGACTCGATGTAGCATCATTCTGTTTATGTAGACTGCTGAAATACAAATCAACAACATTAGGCGCTCAAAAAACACAGACATCACTTAAGACCTCAAAACAATACATACACGTTATTACGGCAACATTAAATAAACATATAATTCAACATTCATGAAATCGAACATATCACTCGCACGCAAACCAATAAGCAAGATACTGTTATGGGTATAAAAAGGCCTAAATTTCACTTGCAATCGTTTTATTCTAAATTGATATGAAACTTCCTAATTCACATCACGCAGCATTTAACAATGGTATATTCCAACAGAACGAGAGTGTGCCCTATTTATTGCATTACATGCAAAGCAATGTTTGCAAATATCATGCATAACCGCAGTGCATATTTTTCTCGATGATAAACTCAACAAAAGGGTATCGTCGTATGGCAGAGGCCTAATATCTCTTCATAAGGCTTGCAATATATCATCATTCATCACACATACATATTCAGCTATTCAGCTATTGGATGCATCATGGCATCGAATAAATAGGGTAGCCTTCCTGCTACGGGTTTACCCGCACACATCTCTTTTCAAAACATCATGCTATATAAGCAGCTGCGTCCTACATCTGCCATCAGCGCAGGATTTGACTCGCAGGAAATGCGACCCCTATCTGGGTTCAGAAACCAATGATTGCAAGTTACTTTACTAAACTATACTTTGTCAATATCCCAATAACAGTAACCAACTAACGTAGTAGTGCAAGAGAAAAAATGGATCTACCTTATATTTTTCTAATCCGTGTGATGCATGCTTGGATCACCACTGTCCGCAAATCTGCACAACTTCTGCGATTTCCGACCGATTTCTGACACTGCAGACGTTGTCTTCATTATTGTCTTTGTTCCGGCGTATTCATCGTCGGAAGCAGTGAAGCACAACCCCTCTGCATTTCTTCCTGGCAATAACGTCTCGTCGTTTCTTTGATAGCCTTTCTCGCCGTTGTGTAAGGCGAATCTTTATATTGATCGTTTCCGTGGTCCGTTGCTCGGTCGGCCGGTCGGTCGTGATTGATTGAACGTCGGAGGTCACCATATAACGCAGAGCGAATGTTTGTAGATGTTATAGTTGTATAATCTGACTACAGAAGGTTGCGTTTACAATTCGCTGCGTGTTCCCTTGCGTTTGACGACCGGCAATCCACGCCGTGGATTGGCTCGTTGGCTGACGTACCACGAAGCCTGTCTATTGTACACGTATTCGATGGATCACACTGACGAATATATTTTGTTTCTGTCTCCACGACTTGTAACTTTATTGAATCACGTACGGCAATGCAACGGACTTCCGAATCAGCGAATAATGAATTAATGAATATCTCTTCGTAGTATTACATACGCATATCTCTCATAGCCACGATGAGGGAGTACATACACCAAACATCTCACCATTTCAAATTTTGTTACCTACGTTCACACGACAAAATATACGACTCACAAAGGTCTTATCGGGTTTCAGTTCAGGGAATTACGTAAGGTTTACAATACTCCCTATTGCTCAAATCATAAAGTGGCGTTAACAATATATTTCGTTAAATATGGGTAATATATTTTTGATAATGTACCTAGTTTCGGTATTTGGCCCGCGGACCACGGGTTGGCCACCCCTGTGCTAGATAGAAATGACCAGGCTTGTAGTAATTATGCTCATTAAAATATTTGCTCGTCAATTTTGGTGCCATAGTTGTTGCGATCATACCCAAATGTGTCGTCGGAAACGTTACGCGATATTATTACATTTGTAGACACCTAGCCAATCTTTGTGGAAATGGGTCTTCGGCACTTTCGGTGGGTATTTTCAAGACACGACCACGTATTTCAGGAAATGAAGTTGCAGAATTCGCTTTGAAATAATAGAAGTTAACCAAATTTCTACATGAATAGTATGATCTTATTTCAAGAAAAGTCATTTCGTTGCTGTTTATCACTAAGCCGACAGTTATCATTTGCACAAGACAGATGACGATTGCACGATAATTGATCTTGAATTGAATTAAAACTTCGTGCGGGTTCGCGGGGGCCGTGATGGTCCGAAAGGGCTCCGCGAAGACAAAAAGGTTGGGAACCAGTGTTATATACAGTAGGACATGGCGGAATGAGTCTACATATAATTCAAATATACGGGCTTATAAATCGCAAGTTACGTGGTAACGAGAAGAAAGACATGAGACACGTGTTATACAGAGATGGGCTCTGTACTATAGTGAGAGGTTTTGGTCTCCTGGATATAACCAATTGGCTATTTAGCAAATAAATTCAACCTTCCAAATCGTGTTATGTACAGTATATACGTAGTGAATGAATTTTATCTTTAAAAAGGGCTCGCGGTAATTAGGAATGCCGGGATCGTTATTTACAGTCATAATTACAATTAAGGCTAACACTCTACTCATTCGTATTTGCGATGACACGCCCGTCTTGGACATCATTGGTTGCAGGAAATATATGCTCCGATCAAAGGTCCAATTGTGACTCTTGTGGTGTAACATCGTGTGCAGTGACTTGCTCAGGGGCGGTTGAGTTTCGAAACTGTTGTGGAATTACTTTGCATTTGCCAATGATTACTTCTGCTGGTTGATTGTTTTACTGTGTTCCATGTTTCCTGTGTCCTAGTTCCGTGAAGGTTTGGTGGTATATAAACATGGTCGCAACTTGTACTGCATCGACTTATCATGCTTCGGTTTATGATCAAGAAATGGCTAGCTTTCGCGGAACACAACAGAACATTTCTGGCGACGAGGATGGGATCCTGTGATAGTATCTGAACTGTTTCAACATATCCGAGAAGAGGTTAAGTGCGGCAAGGTTTTTATTCGTGAGACATAATATGCATCGTCGTGACTGCCACACACCCAAGATGTCCTTAGGGAACAATTAGAACAGCAGCGTCAATAAGTAGAACAGCAGTGTAAAAATTTGAAAGAACAAATTGCATAGAACGAACAGCAGATGAAAGCATGGATGAAGACACTGCGTCAAACATCTTCTAGAGGCGGTCTCTACTACGTCAGTGAGCCACTACATGCAGCCTTTTGCTCCATTCGATTCATCGATAGAACTATTGGCCGATTTATTGGGAATTTTTCAATGCGTTCTTGAGAGCACACTCCGCACTTGACGATAATGTGGTCCTTGTTTCCCTTACGAATCAAAGCCTAATGTTCTACAAAATGTTACAAAATATAGCGGCACAGCAGAACGAGTGATGGTGTTCGCATGGATAAAACCAACGCCTGCTACAAGTCGGCAGCTACGGAATAAAAACGAAGAAGTTGGCCTGATGTAAATGACCAAAGTTGGCGACAAACAACATGAATACCGCAAATAACAACAACAACAACAACAGTTAACTTGATGTCATACTATCTTGATCACAGGAACCACAGCCTTTCAGGGTTTCACCCCATATCTACCTGAGCGTCCCAGTAAAAAAATCAGATGTGATCAAAAAACAAGTAGGGGAGATGTGGTACCGATGGATCACTGGGACCGAAAATACTTTGAAAATTCTCTATGATAATTCCATGATTACACTCCGTGAACTTTTCTACAATTGCATGCTGGCAACATCGTTCCTCACATACAAAAAAATTCGACGTGCGCGAACTATGGGGTCTCTCGCAGATGTTTTTTGTTTTGGGGGGTGTAAACTAAATTTAGATCGACATATACATTTTTCTTTGTAACCTTCAACACGAACAAACCAGCAATCATTTTCATTGTGAAGTGTAGGGCTTGTATCAGGCTATATAATGGCACCTATTATGTTTTCCAGTTCTTTCCTTGAGTGGAATTTTTTTCGATTCATGTACAAAATTAGTAGGGCGGGAACCGATGATACAATAGCCAAATCAAGCAAAATAATCAAGCATACTAATCATGAGACAAATGAAACATGACTACGTACAGAAAATCTTTATGTAATAATCGAATATGATGTTTTATCGCTATAACGAGGTCTTTGGAAGTCACACTGTCGATTTTCGGGCAATATGTATGTACCCTCAAATTTATAAGTTCGAGCCTAAATCGAAACGTGATTTTATGACAACATTTGAGTCAATATTTAATCTATTTTTTGACGGTTGCGACCGAAAATTCTTCTTTGGCTTGCTGTAGCTTAGATTATAATACTGAGCAAGAAAAGTTGTCACATCTGAGTTTTTTTGGGTATATGTGTCATAGGTCCCCGGGTCGTGTGCCATTGGACCCACCGGGTGGGGACCGATGACACGTTCGAGCAACAAATTTTAAACGTCCATAAATATTTTTTGAAAAGACGGATGTTCATGTATATGTGCGCGATAGGTAGAGCTTGTATCAAAGTGCTGAGCCAGCAAAAGATCTGCTGTTTTCGGCTGAACATTTTGGGGCCAGCGAACATTTTCCAATTTTTGATCCATCGGTACCACATCTCCCCTACTTCTACTTTATCCAAACACTCATGTAGGTTTGCTTACTTGCACGATACTTAGCCTACTAAAGTCGTTGTGCTATTAGACTATTTCCGCCTCTTCTGAATAGTTTTCACATTTTTGGATGAAATTGTCATGTCACAACCAGGGCCGTAACAGTACTTCGCCAGCCCTCCAAAATGTTGTTGGTCTTGGGTGTAAACGAAAATCTCATCCGGACGTCACAAAATAACAGCAGACATTTCAACAAAGTAGTTCATAATAATAGACGCACTCGGAGCTAACCTGCTAGATACTCGCGAATAGTCTCAGCCGTGCGGCATGAACCGGACGGAAGATTTTACAATGTTCCATCACGTGTCCTATATGTTTGAATTCATCGGCACCTCCATCAGCTCTACCGGTAAATCCGATCACATGGGCTGAGATATGATAAATCGATTGTAATTCATGCAAGAGCTAAAATAGCTTTGAAAAATAGAAAACAAATGCGTAGTAATCCGGTGGAAATACACAGTCAAGTAATGTGACCGCCGTTACCAAAAAAGGCCCGTTCGTGAATCGCGTAATGCCGTACTTGGTCCGTTGTGTGTGTTTGTTATTCGTGTTTACAACCATGGTTCATATGAGTACTGATGAATTTTCAGTTAGGGTGTCCGTGAAAACTCGTAAACAAATGTAGTAGCTACGCTACAAAAATTTGAAGAGCTCCTGCCCGCGGTTCAACAGCCATACCCTTATAATCATTGTAGTTTCATATTGCACTTAGTGCCACTTATTGACAAGTATCCCGCCGATAACGGAGATGAGCAAATTATTACAATGTGCGCTGCATTAAAGAGTGTCTTGAACAAATACGGAAGAAATACTTGGCAGCTCAAGGCCCGGCTCTGATAATCGGTTACTATAATTCAAACCTTATAATAGACAATATAGTGCAAATCGCAGAAAATCGGTACGGGCGTGTACTGTACAGTACATGTACATAGAAATTACCATACAATGATGTGATTTGTATATTCATATCAGTCTGGTTGGGTATGGAATCCAACAACCGTCTTGGCGCAAGTCTATGATGAAACTTATGGATATGCGTGTCAAATTAATCATCTCATCATTGAAATCATCTAACTATCTCCAACTAGTTTTCGCAAATAATAACTGGCAATTTACCATGAATCGTAACGTTGCTATTGTTTGGCAAGTTACCCATTCTAAAGATAATATATTCATCAGCCTAGGCCTTAGGCTACTTGTGTGCGACGGAGTTAACTCATCAAATATTACCCGGGGTTTAATTGTGGTTTTTAAAAAGGTCCCGTTGCCAGGTGACATTTCATAATTCATCACTTCCGAGTATTTATTTCATCCTCCTGGTTTCGATACGTTCTTCAAGATGTTAGGCTTTAAATTGACCGAAAGGCATACTATGATGTGCAATAGGGTTGTTCAAAAATAACTTTTTTTCCAAATTTCACTCGCCTAGCGATAAAATCATCGGGCTGCCAAAAAAAGCGCTACACACCAAATTTGGGTCAATTCCGGCCAGTAAAGGCCGTGCAATCATAAATTGAAATTTCGACCATTTCTAAATTTATAGTATTTACGGTGGCTAATTTCGAAACTTCGATATGACGAAATATCGTGTTCCAGGCAAGCCTGAAGGAAAGGAAGTGTCTACTCGTCCGGTACCGGACGAATAGCGGTGGACACTATCTCAGTCTATTCGTCCGACAGATCTGTCAGTCACCCTAAATGTTAGTATTCCCGAGTCAGACACCTATATATATGTGTAGCAGATTCTTATGATACAAAGCAGTGGTTCCCAAACAGTGGGGATAATTACCCACAGGTGCAGATTTCAATGGTTTCGGGTGGGGAATAGACGCATTTGTTCAAAATTATATACAGGAAAGTCTACATACTCACGGAGAGACATGCGCGCATACCGTTGCCAGTTACCTGCTCTGGAATGTATGTGTCCAGAATGATATTGCGTGTTGTTCACAAAACCTCATTTTTAACTCTGGATGGCCAATGATGGTTCACAAACGCATCCAGCACGACTAGTTTGACGTGAAATAAAGCTTTCGCGAAATTTTGAGCGTTACTTGTATCGGTTCACAATGTTTTTTATGTTGCAGTTATAGGCGATTGTCTTGCGTACTGGCGTGGTCGTGTGTCTTGTGCAGTCAAACCAGCAAATAGCTGCTCTGTGATGAGAAAAGTGCTGGGCAGTGGAGGGGTTGGGTAGCGCTAGGGCGAGTTCGAAGTATTTTTTTTTAATTTATGCCACTTTTTAAAAATTTAGCGCTGGGTGCGCGTTTTAATATTGCCGTATATCTGAATATTGGGTACCCTTCCTCCACGAAAATACGTAGAATTTATAGAAATGGAGACTTCGGCGTCGAGCATTACTGCGTCACGACGCACCAATGCATATGAAGTTATAGGCATAGGCCATGTAACATGCAACTCCGAGAAGTGTGCCAGAACGATCAGCAGCGAGAAGACCTTGGCCGACAAGGAATGCCCTTGTGGTGACCCAAGACTTCGATATATATACAATATACATATATGTTTAATTGGCTAAATCGCTGCCGCCGAATGTTCCTGTCCTAGCGATCTGAACCCCACAGGACAAATACCATCCCGCAGGGAAAAATTATTTTCCAGTAAAGCAATACCAATTTGAAATTGTGTGTGCCTTTTAGTTTTGGCGATTTCCATATCTTTTGGCATAGCAGATATAGGAGGTCACGAAATTGCATAAGTAACAAAGTCAATATACGAACAGGTCCGCCGTAAGAATTTTAATTCTTATTGAGTAGGCTTACCATACGTCCTCTTTTAAGAGGATTTGTCCTCTTTTTTGACTTTTTTGAAAGTGTCCCCGGAGGACGCCCTTTTGTCCTCTTTTTTGAGATTTTGTCCTCTTTTTTGAAAATTTAGGTCTGATATGCCGCAAATTAGCACAGAAGTGACGGTCCGGCGGATATTTCGGAGTGAAAAACGGTGAATTTAGCTCTGAGCGAGAAGATGACTTTTTTTTTTTTTTTTTTTTTTCAGTCATCCATCTGGCAATGCGGAGAGAAAAACGGTATTTTGAGCTGTGAGCAGAAGTGATGACATTTTTTTTTTTAGTCTTTCACTTGGCAATGTAGAGTAAAAAACGGTGTTTTGAGATCTGAGCGGAAGTGATGACCTTTATTTTTTTTTTTTTTTTTAGTCAACCGTCCGCAAAGTGGGAAAAATTCACCGGTTTTTGGGAATTCTACTCCGGTTTTGTATCTTGCGAATTTCTGAAAAAGTGTCCTCTTTTTGCATTTTCAAAATATGGTAAGCCTATTATTGAGGGGTCCTTCCTTTTCCAGCACACCTCACTCTGCTCTACCGGTAAATCTGATTACGTGAGCAGATAGGGGATAAAAAATTGATAGCAATATATATGCAATTTCCGATCATATTGTCCGATACAAACACGAATTATATAAATTTTTCGCGCTTCGCGCGTTTAGTCGAAGTAGGGCGACTCACTGAACAGTAGACCCAGTGTAGCTCATAAGTTGCACGGAGAAAGCGTACAAGGTCAGTTGTGCTGAGGAGGTTCTGGGGGAGTAAGACCAACGTTTTTGGGGCGGATCTCAGTCAGTCAGTTTTATTATTACTTTCATCATTTCAACACACCACATAACTGCGATACCATTAAAACATAGGAAGGTGTCGAAACAACTTGGAGTAGTCTTTGAGATCAGAAACCCACCTTGGCTGACAAAGAGCAGCACTACGGTCCTGGTGGGGAATGAAGGCTAGGAATAAATCTGAAGTGGGGAATGAAGACAAAAGGTTGGGAACCATTGATCTAAACTTCTAAAGATTTACCCAGCGGAGGCGCGACGTTGGGCAATGGGCATTTTGGAGTGTGGTTTGTACAACGGTTGCTTCGTACGTCATGCAGCTCTTCTACAGTGTTGTAACGACTCGGGTCCCGACTTTCTGCTAATAAAAGCAGGAGATCTGCAACCACGGTGGCCACCGATTTCTGAGCCGATAAAAGATTGGTATTGAAGGGGGCGCTAGCTATTACGCGATTGATGACTGGCGATTGAACACCAAACACGACAACTAATATTAGAGGATATACGGGACAGATCAGTAACCAGACCTGGGTAGCGAATAAATGACAGTCAACCGAGGTCTCTATAAAGCTTCACATTGTCCCAACGGTCCGTGGTCACACGAGCATGTCAGCATGTGGCACTTCAGCATACGACAATTGTGCATGCAACATATCAGATTGTGGGTGAAATTTGGGTTTAAGGCCGGGTAAGGTTTAGAGTTTAGAATGAGGATCGGGTTATGGTTAGGTTTGAGTATCGATACACGATATACTCGGGTTCCCCTAATATAAATGTATGGAGATTGGAGAATGATGTGAGATCTCTGAAAGTCGACATAATGTCTCGTTAGTAGTAGTTCTCATGCCAGAGGAATATAGACATTCTACTGCAGGATATCGGAAAAAAACAAATATCATATTACGTTGTGATGACAACATTCACAAGCTCATTTGCTCTGATTACGTGAAATCCACACTGGTGCGCCAAAAGATATCGCCTAAAGTCTGGGAAATATATTTTACCGTATTCTACTTGCTTGGAAATTTCTTTTCTCTTTATGGTCCCGGATTTCAGTGCTGAAAGTAGCCTATTCATATGTGATGTATATCACTATAGTTTTCACGGGCTCTTTCAATGTAGTTCCAGCTTATCGGTGTCATATTCATTTTTCATATATTAGCAATTTCATCATCCAATCTCGATCACAGCCCTATATCAAGATTTAAACCCGTGAAAAAAGCTTCACTTTCCCTTCAGGCATGCCTGGAACACGATATTTCGTCATATCGAAGTTTCGAAATTAGCCCCCGTAAATACTATAAATTCAAAAATGGTCAAAATTTCAATTCACGATTGCACGGCCTTTACTGGTCGGAATTGATTGAAATTTGGACTGTACCGTTTTTTTGGGCAACCTGACGATTTTATCACTAAGCGAGTGAAGTTTGAAAAAAAAAGTATTTTTTGAACAACTTGAATGTGCAATTTCGTCACCGATTATATTAGCACAGTGTCGATACACCAATCCGCAGTATCCAAAAATGTTACGGATGCTAATGAAATCCCTCGACATATCATAACGTGGTGCAATTGAAACACTTGACAGTGGCGAACGTCTCGCATTCATTTTGAGATGCACGCAGTGGTTCCAATCGTTGTATCAGCAGTCCGCTCTGTTACATTATGATAGAGTCATTTATTTCTCATGATCGAAACTGATGCGCGTCCAGCAGTGCAGTTATTTGCGGTATTACTTTGATATTCTGGCATTTGATGTTAGAGTAGATACTTGATTTAATCGCGGGCCTAGCTGACCACTATATTGGTTGTTCTGCTGTTGTCAACCGCGCATTTAGTATGATTATTGCTTTCGCTGTGCAGCACGAGGGTATTGTTTTGCATTGCAGCTATGCGATATAATGGCAAGGCATCTTAAGCTTGACGAAGTCGTATAATAGCGAAGGTTGAACCTATTGTGTAGTGGCGAATTTCAAAATCATCGCTTAAGGCAGAGGTCTCAAACTCAAATGTGTTCACGGGCCAATTTCCTACTTTTTGATGGCGCCGCGGGCCGCAGCACCAATAATGGGGGAATTCAATGTATATCCAAGTAGGTCTTATTTGACGGGACCTTGCAGAAGTGATTTAATTTTGTCAATTCACGCCTGGCACGGAAAAAATCACATTTTAGTATATTCGAACAAACTTGTTGCTGTACTTGGCATAGTAGCTGTATATTTAGTTGTAGACACCAATCTCCAGTACAAATGCATCAGGATATCGTAAAAGCTGTCGCGTTAAAATTCTACAGTTAGCGGACATTTGACGTGTCACGATTATAGGTAGAATATTTCAGAATTTTACAAAGATTGATCAATCTTATATCAAAACATTGGAACAGTACAGCCTAATCCTGATTTTGGGCATGCATACTCCTGATACCTGGGCTATTAATCATGTTATTCCCAAAGTCAAATTAAATCAGCGTTAGATTTATCTGCGAATATTGGAACAAATCTATAACAACTTGAATATAATGATTACTGTGCCATAGCAATATAAATTTCCAGAAGAATCCATTGGTGCTACGTGTTACACTGTTACAGCTGTGAAGCGTAGGTTAAAACTACTTTATAATACTAGCCACATTCAATTGGCAATAATAACAAGGATAAATATACCCAAGATGACAGGATAAATATACCCAAGATGACAGAGGATGTAAGTAACTATACATCAAGAGGGCAACATAATGCAAATGGTTGCCATATCGGGCGGCTTAGACATCTAAATAAGCTACGCAACACAAGCCAGGATGTTTTGATATATTACCATTCCCCATACCAGTTTCATAGTTTGTTGAGTGCGTGGCTGCACCAAATCACGGCGTTTCGAGTCACAATAAGTCGTTCTCTGATTGTAACGTTTGATGCGACTCAACTCGAGTCATTTTATCACACAACGAGTCTGAGGTCGAGTAACTCTACAAATGGTTGCACCCAAGTTCAAATTAAAATGTTCAGTCACGAATCTTCAACCGGTCATGTTTTACCATCATAAACAAATAAATGTGTCGTAATAGTTGATCTTCCACTGCGTGGTAACTTTGGAAAGTGATGTAATAGTGAAGTGTGATGGGTAGTTTCAAGCTTCTGGAGAAGTTTTAAAGCGAATTTCTAGTTCGCAAATTAAAAAAGGAAATATGGGAGTTTAATATTGTCAAATACTTCAAAGTTCAAAATATCGTCGGGGGCCGCACAAAATGGTCTCGCGGGCCGCGTGTTTGAGACCTCTGGCTTAAGGGATATTGTCTTTTTGGGTGTTTTATAGTATCCGCGCCACTTGAGACTGATTACTAGCCGACCACAGTCGTGAACTAATCTTCTTAGTTTTATATGAGATCGAAACGATCTACTTTCATCAATGAAAATTTACCGCCTACACTTTCTCTAGAGTTCTTTGAAAAAGCGCATTTTATCGCCATTACGTACATGTACGCAAAGTATCTACATTGAATTTCTCATATTTGGGTTGACTAGCAAATGTGATTTTCGTGAAAAAGGCCGCAATCGGAAAAAGGCGAATGATACTCTCGGTCACAAATTGGTTATAAACGGGGGCAACTGTGTTGTAGCTAAGTCGATGGTGCACGGCGAGAAGAAATTTTAGCCAGAGGTGCGCATATTTGAATCACTGCTGCAATAATACTGATAGGCGCTTGCAATGGCAATACCGCCAATAATCGCTCTAATCTTGACCTTGGCGACTCTACAAGCAGCCCAGTGTCAGGTCGCAGATAGGGCATTCCGAGATTTGTATTGCCAGCAATGTCAAAGTTTATGCTCCATGCAACAAAGTACTGGCCCGACTGAATTGACACGAGTTAGCAAAGCTGGACCACCAGGGCCTCCTGGACCGCCGGGTTCCGCCGGGAAGGCGAATTTGACCAATGCGGGGAGGATGGTTGACCGAAAATTAAACGAAAGTAAAAGTGATAGAACTTTTTCACGAAAGTGCCGTGGATGGTTTATTGTTGTTTTAGAGATTGGATTCTTGTTTGCGCCAAGGAATTGTGAAAATTTCTCTGCAGACACGGCAAAATCTCTTAACGTTACGGGGGACTGATCGATATATTTATTCCGTCATATTTTGACAATAAAGAAGTATACTCTGATGTTGCAACCGACGGGGGAAATTGGATTGTGAGTACATATTCAATAACATATTAAATGACTAGGGCAGGGGTTCTCAAAGTGTGGGCCACAGGAGCATTTGAGGTGGGCCACCAAGCTATTTAGCAAATTTCAGAATTATTGTAGGTTAAGTTATATTTGCTATGTTAATCGCTACAAAATATATTATCTAATTATATGTAGGCTACATAAAACTCTTCATCCGACTTTAATCAGATGTAGGCACGTGTAGAGTCAGCATTTACAAGTCGAAAATGTTAAAGAGAAACGGAGGCGTTTTCCACTGGCTATGACAACCAACGGCTAATTTTGAGTATATAATAACTGGGAGGTAATGCTGAAGTAAACAAGTATTCGGGCAGGTTCATATGTCGTATGCCGTTGAAAGGGGTATGCAATGAACTCGCAATGAAGTGTAATTGATGTATAGATTTACTGTACTTCGTCAAGTCGTATTATTGAAGATGAAAATAGCCATAATTGCAAATTCTGCTGGAGGTATACTGCACCACCGCAACGAATCGTAATGGATTGAGGATTTAACGGAGCGCATTATTCTTTGGAGTCGGTTTGAAATGTCCTGCCTTCCTGCATTATGTAAGAGTCACATGAATGAATTGACTGTATTATTGGATTGAATATTCTGACATCGCAACTTCAGTTGTTTTGCTACAAGACATATATTGTACATTGTACAGAATGCATATTAAAAAAAGCTTTCTCCACTACTCTGTAGGACCCATTCACCAATGAAATATTTGAAGCTGGCCGAGAATGATTATATTATTCCCCAGAATAGTGGAATTAAAATCCCAGACAAACAGTGGATGTGCGGATTTGATCATCGTGTTTTGTGACGCGAATGGTGCAGCGGACGATCATAATATACTCGGGAGTTTTAGCCTATGATCTACCAGGCTGTAACTGCAGCACCCATACCCCCAATTAGGGGAGCTCGAAGGGGCCCAAGATTATTTCGTTGGTCGTTTGTGGGAGCATATTTATTCAACTGGAAATATTTCATCGCGCTTTGCGCGATTTCGTGTCCCGGGATGCGTAGATTTAAATTTCATCATTAAATTAAGTGTAAAATGCGCATATTTTAAAGAAATAGGCATATCGCCGCTGTTGATTACCACACATTGAACAGGATTATGACTCCAAGATAAGAGTTGGGCCACAGCACATTTCAGAAAATGGGCCACGGGCAAGAAAGGGCTGAGAACCCCTGGACTAGGCCCAATAGCAAGAGTGACCAACCTCTTCAGTTAAGGGACCACGCGGAACCTACGAGCCATTAAGTGGTATACTTGCATGTTAGAAACCTTTTTCTCTTAGATAACGGTAAAAACAAGACTTATCTTACATTTACGCATGGGATCGGTAACAATTATGTCATGAAAACTCCTCCACGCACCAGTCGCTAAAAATGCTAATGAATGAATTCGCTCAGTAATATTGTTACTTGTATATATTGAGAGTCGCTTCTGTATACTGCTGGGCTTATTTGGCAAGGACAGGATTATTCGGCGCTTGGACATATCAGTATCGAAGATTTTTGTACCAAGGTTTCATCAACGACGATCTATCTGCATGTGCAGACGCTAATTCAATAATAATAATGATCGTCGGATTATATTTTCATCTGATTAACACACACACTAGTTACAATGCGACAACTTCACTGCATGTTGGAGGACACGCTATCTCATATTTGGCAATATAAGTGGATTCATTTCTGTAAATTAGTCGTTTTGATTTTCAGGATGGGGTAGTCCTACCAATACTTGAAGTAAGAAATCGAGTGACAATAAATCGCGCGAAGTGCCGAGTGTTACTATGTGGTCATATGCGAAAATCTACGAAATATGTGGCCGGATCAGGTATTTTAGTCACCAACATCTCAAATTTCACGGTCCGGCTACTAACATTTTTGGTCGGCCTTTCAAGTTTATAATAAATTACCTTGGTAATTTTTATTCAATTATATAACCAATTTCGAGAATTACGTCGCGGGTCTCTCGAAACCTCACTGAAAACGGTTTGGCCACCCATGGACAATAGGACGAACACAATACTGACGAATCCCTCGTAACTACTGTACCACCGGTACTATTCAGGTGTTTCAGAGAAGGATGAACGGCGAAGTTGACCTTTACCGTGATTGGATCGATTACGTCACCGGATTTGGGAAGCCAAGTAGAGAATTCTGGCTAGGTAATTCTGTACCATTGAAGCAATGAATTCTTCCTGCTATCGATTTGTGTGAGGGAGTGAACATTCCTCGGATTCTTCTTCCCTACAATTCTAACAATAGGTTATGGTATCTGATGTAAAATATGATGTTTGAAATATACGCTATTATGCATGTTCATTGATTTATAGCAGTGATTCCCAACCGCGGCTCACAGAGCCGGATACTGTTCCAAGCTAGCTTTCTTGCGGTTATGATTGACCTCTGAATATGCCACAAAAATATAATAGACAGTTGTTGTTTGTTTTATGAATAGTTATTGGTATTATTGTTATTGTTATGCTAAAATAGGCAATATTAGCTTTATATAAATCTGCCCAAGAGGCTGCTTCTGAAAACATGGAAAGAGAATTCTCGCATGCAGACTAACCTCAAACGCATGGATGAATACCAGTGATGAGCGGACTGTGATATTTTTATGTCCAAGTCCGATCCTGAAAATTTTCAATCCAGTCCTACTCCATACTGATCCAAAAATATTTTCAAAATTTACAGTTCAACTCCCCCCTGATCCAAAAATATATTCCAGATTTACAGTCCAACTTCATCCTGATCCAAAAATATTTTCAAAATCTAAAGTTTCCTCCTATAACTGAAAAAACAGAAGAACATGTTACAGAGAATATTTAGGCTCTCTGAAACATAACTCTGGTCAGTGATAAGATGTATAATTCCAATGTTTGCCAACACTCGAAACTACAGTGGGCCTACATGACACAGCAATATTCATTTCACATTTTAGCAACATGAGTGTAAATGACTAAACTAGCAAGATGGCCATCAATACCTTAATCATCTAATTTTGAGCAATGAGCATGTACATCAGGTTTGATCATAATAGGTTTCTTTTTATAAATTTGACTGGCTAGTTGATAAAATTGTTAGGTCGGTTCAATGAACAAACGCTGCATATCAAATTCGATTCAATTCCAGCCTGTAGAAGCGAAGTTATTACAACTGGACAATTTTCAATATGCTAAAAAGTACGGTATACGCATTTTTTTCAAATTATACTGGCTGCTGCCCGTCTCTATGAAGTTTTGTAGGAAAATGGTGCATTACAAATTTGATTCAATTCCAACCAATGGAAGCGTGAAAAAACATGGTATTTACTGTGGGAAATTCTTTCATCAATAATTATAGAGCTACAACACTATTTTGGAGAGCTTCTTGGAGGTACAGAACTTTTATATGCAATTGAATAGTATATTAATATTGAAAAGAACCATAATATTTTCGGCAGACACTCGTCAGCGGTAATCGTCAGCAACTAGCAGAGAATTGGGAAGAACATTGTATATAAACAGTCGTATCACAAAATATGTCAACCGAAAATATCCGGGTTCCTTCCAGTATGAATATGCTATTCAACACTATTTTTCTAACACAAAATTGGGTCTAGTCTACTTTCTTATCCATGACAACATGACCATCACCAATCAGAGTTTCCCATGAACATGTCTAAATTTATGGCGTTACTCCAAACCCTAATCCGACGACACCCCAGCCTTCATTATAATTACTAACCTGAACTTTAAAACCCATCTCAACCCGGGCCAAACCTAGTCCATCTCAACCTTTCAATACCCTAACAAGCCTAACCAACCCCCAACCCTAATTTATAGATGCCCTAACCCTAAATTTTACTATGCCCAACCTAATCCTACACCCAACCCCAATTTTAAGCGACCTTAACCGAACCCTTACCCCCAACTCTAGTTTTACGACACCTCAACCTCAACCTAATCTGTAACGCCATAAATTTCAACATGTTCATGGTGAACCCTTATCTGATTCGTGATGTTGATACCTTTGTGGATAAGAAAATAGACTAGACCCAATTTTCCACTTCAATGAATTCACCTATACCGGTTGTAATTCAACCAGTAGCATCCTTGAAGAAAGAAGTCATTTCTATCCAACCCTAACGTACCTATACAAGACAAATAACTAATATAACGATACCTATATGCCAGTGATCGGGAACCTATGGCTCGCGAGCCATATATGGCTCTTTGGGGTATAACATATGGCTCTTTGAGAAATTATTAATTTTGTACCTAATTTATCGATATTGCCGTAACTTGTTAGTAAATTATCATGACGGCGAGAATAATATTCTCGTTGCCGCGCAAATATGTCTTTGAGAGGTCAAGAAAGTGTGGTATCCTGGGTTAGTGGCTCGCACCGCCCTCTTTTACAAATCCCCCAATTTAACTTGCTGTCGCGCCGGCGCCTAACACCACACACGAATTCGGTCTACAAACCATCGCGCGTCTAGAAATTTAGGATGCACGATAGCTCGATTGACGAAAGAGAATAGCAGATATGGCGACACTGGTAGGACAATGTAGTTTTCATATACACAATGTTCTTCTGACCCAAACCGAGAAATAAAATGCCTTGGAATGACATTCACAATTACAAATTCAAATTAAAAACAACGTATCCATTTTCTTGATTGGTTATTAGCTTTTTAGAACCGCCTTAGAAATGCAGGTGTGTAATACAACGTTACGTTACGCCGAATATTTTAGGAGTTGATCAATACTCAGATTTTCAGAATCAGCGCGATAATTATATTTCATTAATATCAGAAATTATAAATTCTAAGCTATTTACGATGAGTTGCGCTGTCACAGGTGTAGCTTGGCCGGCATGTGCCTCTGCCGAGTCTTACCTCTCCTTTTGCGCTTTATTTTCTAACAAAAATTATGAAAATTCCGTGATTTTGGGAATAGAAATGTTCAAAATCTAGTCATGCATAAGCATCGACAGAAGATACCAAAAACCATTGATTGGTTCATAATCTTCATCTTCTACCATAAACCTACGTCACGGACCTATCACACGGTGGGTATCTATGTACTGCTGTAGTGACCATGTTTGGGTCCACCTACCCATGTGGGCAGAAAAATATGGCGCACCCTACGAGTCCCATATATTAGCGCTACCAATGCGTCACGGATGTTCAAATATGACGTAACAGTTGATTGACATGTATGGCTTTTTGGGAGTTACAATTGAAAATATTGGGCCAATATTGCTCTTCGATCGATTAAGGTTCCCGACCACTGCTATATGCTAACTGCAATTCCATATCGCTCTAATTCTAACATCAAATACTTACTTCGGTGCTTGTGTAAACAGCACTTGATAACACATAATGTGCTGTTAACAAATTTACATTGCTATAGTTGAAGAAATTCGAAAGTGCCAACCAGCATGAAAATATGCCAAAATTCCGTAATTTGGCTTCTAAATGCGTCAATTGGCAACACTGGTAACAATTCTTCTCTCCAGCCGTCGCGCACTTCTGGTTGCGAACAGCGTGCTCGAGTCCGCATTTTGGCATGCTCAAATCCAAGTCCGACCATTTTTTTTTCAAAATCACAATCTGGTCCTATCCGAATCCAACTTTTTTTTTTCAAAATCACAATCCGGATCCAAAGAAAATAACCCATAATCCGGGTCCTGTCCAATCCAAGTCCAATCCAATGCTCATCTCTGATGAATACCCGTCAGATGAGGACATATTTTCCGTTCTGCTGGTCATAGACCTTTGTGGATCGTCTCTGTGAAGAGTAGAGATTGCCACACAATTTTACTAACATCAAAATAACGACTCATATTCAAGAATAAATTGCAATATTACTAAGCGTATTATCCCCATCAAACTTGTGCATTAAGTTCAGGAATATATGAAGTCCATTACATAACGACATATGTAGTATGCTGGAGTATTGATATGCATGCAATGCTAAAATAACTGATACCGGTATGGAATTATAGAGGTCTATGTGCATGCTGTTGAATTAGCCGGATGGTGGGGTCCAGAGGTAGGCTAGCTGCCTTTAAATGTTCATGATAAGTAGGCCTACCGGAGTATTTTCATGCGGCTCCATACTAAGAAGATTGAAATGTGGTTTCGACATCCAAAAAGGTTGGGAACCACTGGGGTATAGTAGCCTATACCGTCTGTATAATTATCAGTGAAAGAGTTTCTGACTATAAACGAGGGATGGTGCGAACCCCTAAAAGGTTCTGGTTCGTGTGAACACGAACCCTTTCGAATGGCACCGTGTGAACACGAACGCAAACACGAACCTATGACGTCACGCGATGTGACAGAGCTAATTCCAAACCTACATTCCTGTAAAGTAGTACATCAATGTACATTTTACACCGGTACTGTGTCAAAGTCAGCTTGCTTTGCGTCAGATTCAAACGTTCAAACCGCTCGCAGGTCGGATCAGTCAAATTGTTCCGATGTGTTACCTCAAAATGCACGCCTTGCTTTTCGCTTGAATACTTTATTATAATAGTATATTTCATTACATTACGGATCAGAGGGTAATATTCTAACAACACCTTTATTAGCAAACAACGGAAATGTTTGGCAGAAATTCGAAGATTACTAGTTTTCAACCGCCAAGGCATTGACTGTAACGACGAAGTAAGTTTTCAAACTTCTACGCTCCCTTGGTTTTAGTCGTAATCTGGAGTTAACCCTGCACATGCGTTGTGAAGAATACACGAGGTTTGGCCCGTTATCATTAATCGTGATTCGAGTTTCTCTGTCTGTCTGGCAGCTTTTGAGTCAGAAGTGATACAGAAATGCGACCAAATAGGTTAGAATTATACTTTTGTATCACTATAATATTCTCCATGCGACCTTCATCTAACATTTTTGATTTGGCTTTTTCGCTTCGCGAATAACTACTTTTTGGCTCATTTCTCCTGAACTCAGTATGAGTTTTGGGAATTGGTTGTCAGTGTCACCAATTTGTTCCTGACAGTGACCAGAGTGAAACCATAACACCGCAGCCGGGTGATTATAATGTGGCCTATGATCTTGAGATTTGCTGCCTTGTGTTACTTACTAGAATATCGCATTTGTTAAACAATGTAATGGGTAATACGGGAGGTTTTCAATCTACGTAGAATTGCTTCGAGGGCCGTATGTTTACCACTCCTGATGTACACGAATTCTAGAGAGCCGACTTAGGCCATATTATGAAAGCATTCGAGTATAACATATAAGTATATGCTGAATTTTTCAACATCGCCAAATGTATAAACTGGAACAATCCAATGTTATAATAATTACATAAAATCAATATCTTGCGTCAGACTATTGCTACATTGATATTGATCAGAATGAAATTTCTATACTTGCAACAGATATTTCCTTAAACTTAAGTTACACAGTAGCCGACACCCCAATCGGACGGATTCGGTTTTTGTGATACAATAAACATAACAAATCCCGTACGCCTGCTGGATGTTTTACATATGATGACGATGCATTCTTTATAACAGGGCTGGCCAACCTTTTCAGCCAAAGGGCCACATTCGATTGACGAACTATTGCGCGGGCCACTAGCCACGCGAAGCGCGAAAATTTTTTGAAGTTAATAGGTCAATAATATTGTCACTTCACTATATAGCGGGCCTGTTGTATATCGCTGGGCTCAGTTTGCAAGGACTGGGCTATTCGGCGCATGGTCATATCGATATCGAAAGCTGCGACCAACATGCGTCAATCATGCCGTGCCTAGGTTTCATAGTCGAAGGCCTTACTGCGAGCCCAAACGCAATGTCGCATAGGATGAACGACACTTTGTCTCGTAATCGCGAATATAGTTAGACTCAATCTGATACATTAAGTATTCTTCCATTTTCACAAAAGGGCAACAATATTAAAAACAAGATATCGAGTGACAACATGTTGCACCAAGCTTGTAGAACATTTTTACCTTTGATAAATCTATCGCAAATTATTCTGCTTTATTGTAGTGTACGATGATATACCAATATGTGAATGGCTGATGGATCTGTCAATGCGTCGGAACTGATATTTTAGTCATCACATCTTAAGTGTTGCGGCCAGACTGGTTCGCCTTGCAAGTTCACAATCTGTGCAATCCATTTTTGATGATATTAGAAATTTCGGAAATTACCTCGCGGGCCACTCAAAACCTTCTCGCGGGCCACATGTGGCCCGCGGGCCACGGGTTGGCCGGCCCTGCTTTATAATATAAATTTCGTTGATGCCGGTCATAGATCAAAATTGTTATTTCGGGCCAAGCTCACAACATAAAGCCACTAAGTAAATATTCACAAACGGTAAGCTGAATATTTTGAGCATACTTTCTAACAAACTAACAAAATCTTCGAAAAGAACAAGGTGCATATGCTCGTTTAGGGCTGAATTTCTTTTCGTGCTGCCAGTGACATACAGAGAGTTGGAACGTAAAACGTTTATACAAAAGATGTTTTAATGAAGAAAGAAATTGTAATAGAAATGTAAGATAATGAAAATGGAAAAGGTTCACAGTGCAGAATCCACCAAGGTTCATTTGTGAGCGCGAACCTCCAGATTTCTGAGGTTCTCACACAGAACGCGAACGCGAACCTCACCTACACACCATCCCTACAATCGACGTTCCGGACATGTGTCTTAGACGTGAGCTAACCATAACACTGGTCAACACATATTTTTAGGCAGACAAATTAAGAGTGGTTTTGGAGGTCCTGAAGGGCCCATATTCCGAATATGACAATAGTGTTTTTTTTTCAAATTGGCTCTTGTGTAAATAACCCATGGGGCTATTTCGACCAAAATCTCCTATTTTCGCGGTAATGACTAGATAGAAAAATCGGCTCAGTCATACTATAAAGTTTAGAAATTCAATGTACTTGTTATTTTTACATACAGAAGACGCTTTTAAATCAAAATACAGCAACAACACTATATTTAGGGGTAATAGATTTATCATAGTTTCAAACTGTCACGGAGATCATGTACATAAATAAACTCCAGTCATGTATATAAGTATTTACCTAAATACTAAAATAACGTGGCATTATTTATATCAGTTTTACGTCAATCACCTATTGTAAATTTGAAAAAATCAGTTGGAATATAATATTATTAATATATTTTAAATCACCATTGCTTTTGTACGATTTTCGCCTGTAAGCTATTTAGTGCAGTTTCTCGAAAGGTTTGGCAATGGTCTGACATAATATGTTCAATTGTTCATCTCATCTGCCCTGATATCCTTCTTTTGTTGTTCTGATGTCTTGGTAGAACCTCGCCCCTTGCTAATCAACATGATGACCAGGAAATAAATCAAGGTGGCTGAACAGGAAGTGAGCTTTTATGCTCATGTTTATGTTCAAGTTTTCGATATGCGGATACGAATTTTCGAACCAACAGTTTGTAGTTGGGTGCTTTGTGATCCTCTAAAAAGTTTTATTTACTACATCTTAGGAGAAATTACATGCAGTTAACTCATTCCTATTGGGAAATTGAAATTTTTCATCGGTATTCGAATATTCCAGATACCAGATTCACGCTTCTCGTTTGATAGGGTTACCAGGTAAACCCACTTTGTTGACTCATCGGAAAATTATCCATTTACCAGTCAAAAGAAATGAGACGCATATGAGTATTGTAGTTAAGCATATCAGGGACAAATTTTACAGCTTTACACATCTCTTTAATCTTGGTAGAATGACCAATTGATAAAGGAAGAATATATTCATTTCCGTTGTGCCAAAGTACAATTTTTAGGCTTGACAAATTGCTTTTTTGACAAACAAATATCTCGCATCTTGTCATGCTAATATTGATATAGACTGAGATTGACATGAGGGTTCTTCATAGTCAATTAGCTATTTATGCGCCGTATAAAATTAGAAAAAACCATGATTTTCTTCCTACCACGTTAAATATTTAAGGGTAAATACAGTAATTCTTGGCTTTTTCAGAGGTATAAATATCTTCTGACAAAGAGCCAATCTGACAAAACCAATGTTATATTCGTAATAGCAACCTCAAAAAACCCAGAAACGGCTTTCAGATGTTCTGCCAAACTTTTTTTTTCATTCAGTTAATCAGTGTAATCTGTAATCTGAATACAGTGCGGCTTATACTCCACTATAAGAAACACCAACTGAAATGCAATATTTTGCATCCATATTTTAAATTGGTGAAACGAGCTAGCCTTAGATCACAGAGAAGTGGTTGGATGGCAATCCATTTCGTAACAATCCGATTTAGGTATATGTCGCTTACATCTGTGGGCGCGTAACGTCGCACCCGTTGCGCTGGCAGAAATGTAACCGAAAAGAACATTCCGATGACAGTAGCTTATATTACAGGATTAGAAACGATTCATCAACTGACGAACACCGGCAATACAGAATTGAGAATCGACATGATTGAGAGAAACGGCGAGTAATACTATGCGAAATACAGGTGACATTGACTATAGGCCAGTGACGTGCGGCCCAATGAGGTAGGTGAGGCAGAGCCTCACCTGTCGTCTGGGTGAGTAAGTGAAAATCGTGGAAACCCTGGATGAGTCGATGATTATTGATGTTTTACATCGATGTTCATAAATAAGTAAATTTGAACATTTATTCACCCAACATCATCAATTTGCACAATTATTATTCAAAAATACAGCGCCAAAGGAGAGGTGAGGCACAGGTGAGGCACGGGCGGGTCGTGCCTCACCTGCGACAATGCAATTCATCATAAATAGCTCGGATTTCATAATAACTGCTATCAATCAAATGATATCGTCACACTGATTCCGGAAATTTAAATATTAACAGTGTCAGAGCACTATAACCCACCAAAATCGCCAATGAAGGTGACATTCGGCTTTATTACAGACAATGCCATCGCAGAGAAACAATGGCCAGGTGAGGCACACGCGAATATGCCTCATGCACTATTCGCTAACAATTGGACAATCGAAGCGCTGTGAAACGCGCTTAGTCCTGTAGAATTTGGTCAAAAAATGGGTCAACCTAGAAAAATTCTTATAAAGACGTATTATATACCGTTGGAAAGATAATTTTACCAGCTTTTCAATGATAGGTTTTGTCACTTTTTTCACCTTAGGTAAAAAAAGTTATGACCAAAAACGTTCCAAGGGGTAAAAATTGAAATTAGGGAAAAAATTAACATAAAATTATGAACAAAAGGCTAGAAACTAATGATTTATCAACAGAAAAGCTTGATATAGATGAAAAAAGGAGTAAATGAAAACAAAAACAGAATTATATATCTGTTTCAGGGAGTAAGAGTGAGCAAGTCAGGGGTGTGTGTGTGCGGGGGGGGGGGGGGAGCGCAAGTAGTGCTGTCGTTGTTCGTATAACTTCATTATGTTATTGTTCACTTACTATGGTCCGTCTCATTTACCTTGCTTGTTTTTTTAAATAGTGCTTAGTCAAAAAATAACAGCAATTTGAGTTAAGTGTTGAAAAGGATATCGGACTGGAGAATCCCTGTGTCACGTGGGAGCTTATTTTTGCGAGAGTGATAGTACCACACACCCTTATTTAGACTACGGTTGCATTTAAAGCTAAAATGAATTAAAAACACACATGTTTAAAACAAGGCCCTAATTTAAAACATGTTTTTTTTATTTTAAAACATGACGTCACGAATATTCAAATGTGACGTCATGGATTGGAATTGACCATTGAAAATATTTGGTAAATATAGCCTCTTTGACGAAATATCTGTACTACAACTGTTGAACCGACTATTTTGAGGGTTTCGAGTTAATAAATATTATTCTATAATGGATATTGTATTGAAAGCTATATTCAAGTTCTGTACCACGAACCAGCTATTTAAATACTATATTTAACGCTAACGTCGGTACAGTACCCTACATTGATGTAATATCAGTCATACAAATGACAAAAAGGGCAAAACACATGTATTTACACTTCAACAACGCAGGATAAATGAGACACTTGGCTCAGCTCGCTTTGTGAAAGGTTTTCAACTTCTGGTAACAAGTCAGATGAAGCAAGAATCAGACGATATTCTAAATGAGCGTTGGAATACGTGATCTTTGCTTGCTCTTCGTGAATTTCATTGTTGAAAACTATTGTTCACATGCGTACGCGCTACCAAAAGTCGATGCCTTTTGTTTTGCATTGTTGGTCAAGCTGCGATAAAGACCCATTTCAATAACGGACTCCAAGTCGTGCAGCGATATGCTATTTGTATGAAATTTGTCATTCAATTCAAATGCTTCGCATTTCAAAAGGACCCATTTGAAATGTTCATGCAATGCTATTGGCGTTCACATTAAATGGAGTACTGAGCAATAGTCAGAATTTATTTTGTACAGAACGAATGTCGAAAAAGCGGGTGGCACTTCAGTAATTAAATTTCCTATCACAGTTCCAAATGTATAGTGCTGCTACTAGGTTTACACTCCTCCAGTATAGGAAAGGGAGCCTAATTTTCTTTTTACTGTTGTAATTCCAAGAGTCGCAGTTTTGTTTCGAATGCGCCTCAACATCTCACGTATTCAGTTATTTCCCCATGAAGTTGCAAATTCAATTTGTTTAGATGTGACGCTTAATGTACTACGAAATCAAGATTAGATACCCATTTCGATGACGAGATTATGAGTCGGCGATGTTTGTATTTTCAAGGAAAGTTGCTAATTCGTTTCTCAGTTCATACACTCGTGCAAGCATAGCTGCTCGACTTAATGCGAGAACATGGCAGATATCCAGGACATCGCCATATTGATTCTCTGCTTTTAGTAATATATGTGGTAGGCTAGCTGTCGGTGATTAAATTTGTGAGACCAACATCAGCTTTCGCCACTGTGTCTAACACTATTCAGGTTTGTTGTCTTGGCGTACAATGTCATCTGGTGAATTAAACTGCAGATGACTAACCTATACGGAGGCTAGTTATCTATAATGAAACGGAAAGTTTGGGATTTTGTCATTGCGTTTTTGAAGCAGAGGAACGTCACCTTTATCGTCACACCCTATCAGAGTGGCAAACCCTTAAAAAAGTATGGTATACCTTTGGTTGCGCGATACACCTACTTAATAAGCACTGGTCTAGTCTACTCTACAGATATTCTCTATCTCCTATAGGAGTATACTTTTAGTACGGGATAGGCTACTAGTCAACCGCCTTCGCACCAGTTTTATGGCGTAACAATAGACTAATACGACGTAGGATACTTATATCGCAGCAATGCCGCATTCTTTCCTAGCAGTGCTGCACTGCAGATTGGAACTCATTACGAAACGTCGGGCCGTATTCTTGTGGTAACTAATTACTTGATCGCGGGCCGGACGACTTCGCTTGGCCGGCCGCATCCGGCCCGCGGGCAATATGTTGCCGACCCTTGACATAGCGGATTCGGTCATAATTAGAGCCCGACCGATTATCGGCTCGCCGATGATATCGAGTCGATATCACGCTTGGAGAGAAATATCGGTATCGGCCCTTGAAGGTAAAAAAATATCGGCCATTTTCGTGACGTCACAACATGGTGGAAGGGAGTCAGAGAAGTCGATAGAAGACGTGAGGACGGTAAATTATAAAAATAAATGGCCAAGCTGCATATAGTGCGTACTGCATACAGGGCAGTACGCGTGCCTATCTGAAAAATATTATAGATAACTAACCACCGTTATGCCCCACTGACTTCGTGGGAATCCCCCTGCAGTAATCGATCACCAAAGACGGAGAGCAGCTGGATGGATAGTTGTCTGCAGAAGATTTCAATCAGTAAGAGAAATGAGAACTGCAATCATGCTGGACTGACCCTCGTAATGATAGAGAAAAGCGTCGCGTCGAAACATTTCTCGGTTCGGTACCAACAGAGCTAATTATTCCAGTCATGTATGAAGTCGTCTGACTGAGGCCTGCAGGGCCACCATGATAGTGATAGGAAATATGCAAGCATAGAGGGCAAGAAAATCAAGCAAACGTGGAGTAAAGCCAATAATTGATACGAAAATTTTTGATTCCATGATGACATTGGCCAATTCTGACAAAAGAGTGTAAAATGTTGATTGTTGAAATGCTGGTCATGGTCAAGGCCCAGGGGGAATGGGTGGAGCAGTTGCAGACGTGGACAATTTGAGTTGTTTTGCACATTCTCTTCAGCTATTTGTTAATGATGTGCTGAAGGCTGCAGGTGCATTGCCAGAAGAATATCAATATTAATATCAATATATGGTGAAACCATTGAAGGAAAGATCCCCTGCAAGGGAGCGGTGGAACCGAAATGAAGAAAGATTTCCAATTCTTGCTGTGCCACTAACTATGGTACCAAGTGAAGGACTACTCAATGTGTTTAGTACTATATACATCATCTATGGAAGACCACAGATGTTCACTCCGAGAAATTGTGCTTCGTGAACTGTAATCTGCATTTGCTGGATTGGTGCTTTTGATATATTTTTATAGTTCCTGGATAGTTTATTTCATGTTCAAGCATATCAATGGCTGTAAAGTTGCTGAAAGAAATACTCTGATGAGTTAAATATGGACCTTGAGCTAGATTCCATATCTTTTGAATATCGGCTGAATATATCGGGGTTATCGGTGGAGGTACTGGATATCGGTCTTATCGGTATCGGCTCAGAAATCCAATATCGGTCGGGCTCTAGTCATAATATATAATGCCGGTACTGAATTCACATTCGAGTACAGGAATCAATCTGCCCAAATCTAACGAAGATACCTATAATTATGTATAAGTAAGAGGTGAATGTTTGCATTCCGAGCGTTGTTCAAACACTTTTCAAACTTTACCTCCGATATTGGAAGGAAGGCATTGACATTAGCGTAGGGTTGCCATATTTTTGTGAAGCAAATGCCGGACACTGTTTAGCGCCCACTAGCGGAATTTAAAATGAGTTGTAACACATTGACCGTCAATATGACGTCACACTAGCAAAGCATTGCCCATCGACTATATACAGATACACTATACAGGAATGAAGTGGAACATATGTCATGAATTGAGCCATCTGTAATGTGAGCTCTGGTAATTGCTACTTGCTAGGGTTTGCAATAGATTCCTCCACGGCCGGATGAAATCATCTGGCGGGTCGTGTCTGGCCTGTCAGGGCCCAAAAAGCACTGATCTTGGGCCACTATAGGGTAGTCGATGTAACTTGTTGGGCACTTACTATATCCATTTAGCATTTGGCTGTTGAATTTTATGTATGAATTCTGTCAATAATATTGATTCTTCGATATATTAGTCTATTATAAAATGCACCAGCAGGTTGCACACAGGGCTTCGGAGCAGCCGTAAATTTAAACTGCTCCCGCTCCGGCTCCGGAGCTCTCTTCTATCATACATTAGCTCCGGCTCCAGCTCCGGAGCCGCATTATTACCACTGCTCCGGCTCCAGCTCCGGCTCCGGCTATGAAATTATCGCATGGGCCTGTCTATATCAGGGGTGGCCAACCCGTGGGCCAAATGTGGCCAGCGAGAGGGTTTTGCGTGACCCGCGAGAGGGTTTTGCGTGACCCGCGAGATAATTTCCTATTATATTATCGAAAATAAATTGCTCAGATTGTGAACTTTCAATGCCAAACAAAAATTAAAATTCTGGTGCGACACTTGGGATGTTGATGACTAAAATATCAGTTCCGACGCATTGGCAGATCCAGGGTCCAGCAACATTTTCAGTAAATCGTCGTACATTACAATAAACTAAAATAGTAGCGAAATTTTTCTTCACGCTTCGCGTGTTTAATTGTCACGCGATTTCTTGCTTTGTGGCCTACCCCCTACTGAAATCGAAAAAAACGCCTAATTAACCCGATTGAGTCTAACTGTATTCGCAATTACTGGAGAAAGTCTTTTAGCGTTTGCGCTCACATAAAGATCGTCGACGGTGAAATGTAGGCACAAAATGATTGTCGCATATTATCGGAGACCTTCGATATCGATGTGGCCAGACGCCGAATAGTCGTGTCCTTGCAAACTGAGCCTAGCGGGCGGCATACAATAGACCCGCAATATTCAAGTAATAATATTATTGACCTTGTTTATTTATAAACTTAAAAAATTTTACCCGCTTGGCGTGGCTATTGGACCGCGCACTCGTTCGTCAATTGCATGTGCCGCTTTAGCCGAAAAGGTTGGCCATTCCTGGTCTATCTAGATTACTAATCTACCCATAGGTTAGTTATCTATAGCAATCTAGAGTCTGTCAGCCGGCATTAACATCCGATGTAGCAACGAAGACATATAGGTGCCGCCGTGCCGGCTTGTGACGTCATACTGAATACTTGTCAATTCTCGACAATATCATAGTTGCACTAGAACGCACTTTACTCTATCTATGCCATTGCTGTGCACAGCATTAAAATTCAGGCCTGCTGTTCAATTATGATAAATCAGCGGATGTGGTTGTTGCATATATAATGGCATCTTATGAAATAGGTCGGAGCCGGAGCTACTCCTCAAAGAACGGGCTCCAGCTCCGGCTCCGGCTCCGAGAGAATTTTATGTGGGGCTCCCGCTCCGGCTCCAGCTCCGGGTAAAATGCACGGCTCCGGGGCTCCGGCTCCGGGCTCTGGCTCCGGCTCCAAAGCCCTGGTTGCACATCCAGTGATTTCCAACCTTTTATGCTCGCGACCTCGTTTCCCACTTGAAAATGTTCCGTGGCAAAGCTCAAAACTTGTAAAGCTGATTACTGAAAAAATTCAGCTTGCCCAAACTTACTCACGGCCTAGGAAGCTGATTACGTCCAACATCATCGCGATCTCCAGATAAAGGCGGACGAGTCCTAGATTTGGAACCACTGTCTGTGATTGAAGCATCCAATCGGTTTAACCAACTCTAGGAATATACCGTTAGCTTATAATTGCGATTACAATCAGACTTATTTCAGTAAATGGTGGTTATTTATATTTATTTTGATTGCATTTTTGGCGAGGGTGGTGCCTGGAGCCCATACTAATATCATTATACGTTGCATTAACTCGCGCGCGGCGCGAAGAACAATTTTGAATAGCATAAATCTGCTTGAAAATAACATTGTTTATGTTGATTTACGAAAAACTTTGGAGCCTGCTTCAAGCCTTCAAAGTTCCGGACATTTAGGCATATTTTAGAAATTCCTCCCGGACGCAGATTTTTCGGTGAAATTCCGGACATGTCCGGGAAATTCCGGACGTATGGCAGCCCTACTTTAGCGCTAGGTGCCATGATCCGTGTATTCAAACCTTAATCGAGTACTAATCGTAATAAGTCTAGTCGATTGGTGAGAGGCGATTGTTTTGAGTACTGAACATATACATACCAACTTTCCAATAAAGGCCATGTTATCTGCGAGAACAATAATCTCGATAATATCTTCCCATCGTAGGAGAATTGGAAGCCCCGAAGGTCGTATCTAGAACAGATTAAAGTTGCGCATGTGAAGTGGGAACAATACGACCGAAAAATGCCAAAGTTATCCATAATTAATGTGATGCATTGGAATTACGTAACGCATTATGGCACCTTTTCCCCCGCGGTAGCATAAAAATGAGATAATTTAAATAATGCTTCGGTTTTGCTACATCTGTATAATGAATATTTGGGATGGTGTGAACGTGAGGTTCGCGTTCTGTGTGTCAAGAGAACGTAAGAAATTTAGAGGTTCACGTTCACAACCGAACCTTGTTAGGTTCTGTACTGTGAACCTTTTTCATATATTACAATTTTCACTTCATTATAACATCTTTGGTTGAAATTAATTGCATTTCAACTGCGGGCCACTCTATGCATGGCGCTGGCAGCGTAACAAAAAATCAACACTAAACGAGCAAGCACCTTGAAAATCTCAAAGATTTTACTTGCTTTGTTACAAAAGTTTGCTCGGAATATCCAGCTTTTCATTTTTGAATATTTAGTGACTCTTTGCTGTGAGCTTGACCCGCAGTCACACAACATCAAAGGCGAAATACACTACATGTAGTCAGCGAATGATGCTTATTCAACCAATCAATGGAATTGATGTCGTTTTCTGATGTAAAAAAATCTAGCAGGTGTACGGGGTCAATCTTGACTTCATATGTTTATTGTATTATAAAAACAGAATCCACGCGATTGGGGTGTTGTCTACTGCTGTATAACTTGTTAATTGGGCAATATCGGTAGCAAGTATAGAAACCCGTTTTACACTCTGCTCAATATCAACGTTGAAATACTCAGACGCCGAATACATTGTCCGGTAGGACCTAGAACAGTGGTTCCCAACCCTTTTCGACTCATCGCCCCCTTTTGAAGCTCCACACCGATCATCGCCCCCCCAAATATTGGGAACCGAAAAAGGTGAACTTTTCGGCTCGACCTCGAAATTACACTTTTACAGCTAAATTTTCGTTGAGGCGCCTCTGGACAATTAAACATATATGTATATATATCGAAGTTTTCGGTCAGCACAAGGGCATTCCTTTTCGGCCAAGGTCTTCTCGCTGCTGATCGTTCTGGCATACTTCTCGGAGTCGTATGTTACATGGCCTGTAACTTAATATGTCTTGGATCGTCGTGGCGCAGTAATGGCCGTCGCCGAAGTCTAACTACCGACCGATATCTGTTCTGCCAAATCTTGCCACGGTTTTTGAAAAACTGATTGACTGCCGACTCAAAAAAATTTTTGAATTGAATGCAGTACTGTCTCCGACCCAGCATGGATTCAGATCAAACCACAACACCAACCATGCAATACTATCAATTGTAACGGACTATTACAAAACCATCAAGCAAAAAAAAAGTGGCTGCAGCATTTTTATCGACCTCCGCAAAGCTTTCGACACAGTTAACCACAAAATCTTAAGATACAAGCTAGAACACTATGGAATCAGGGGTATTGCAGCAACTCTACTTGAAAGCTACCTGGCAAATCGCAAACAATTTGTTAAACTGGGGACATTAAGATCGACTACCAGAGATATAACTTGTGGAGTCCCACAAGGCTCAGTCCTTGGACCGACTTTTTTCCTCATTTATATTAACGACATTGTCAATGCATCTTTATTCCGCACAACCCTATTTGCTGATGATACTCACATCTTCATAACCTCTAACACTGGCAATGATTTGCATGCATCCGTGAATAGGGAACTCCCAAAAGTGTCGAGATGGCTCCAAGCAAACAAACTAAGCTTGAATGCAGATAAGACCGAGATGCTCCTTTTAAATAATGCCAATCATAGTTTCACTGTGAACATCAATCATAAACAAATCTCCATATGTGACTCAGCAAAATATCTCGGTGTCACTATTGATGCTAAAATGTCTTGGAAGCAGCATATTGAATGCACAATATCAAAACTAGCTCGGTGTGTGGGAATAATGACCCGTCTGCAATCTTTGGTTTCCAGATCAATACTACGAACCATATATTTTTCTCTTTTCCACTCTCACCTGCAGTATGGAATCGTAGTATGGGAAAGTGCATGCAAAACATTTCTGTGCAGAATTCGAACCCTGCAAAACCGTGCGATACGGCTGATCTCATCTGTACCTTTACGTACCAATTTATCGCCTTACTACCGTAAGCATCGAATTTTGCGAGTTGATGAGCTAGGGGAGATGTGGTACCGATGGATCAAAAATTGCAAAATCACCTCTGGCCCTCAAATCTTCAGCCGAGAATAGCAGATCTTTTGCTGTCTCAACACTTCGATACAAGCTCTACCCAGTGGCGGCTCGTGACAATATCGGGTGGTGGGGCAAGGGCTGCGAGCGACTTTTATCAACATGACGTCACAATGGCGTTTTCCAACGCAAAAAAGTAACTTTAATATGATGGTCACATGAATTTCCCGACAACAGTGATTTTAACTAAGGTGCCGCGAGAGGTTTGCCGGTGAGCCGTGACTTGAAGTGTGGTAACAAATGTTTTATTCATTTTTTTTTAATCAAAGGATTATTTTACATAATGTACGTGAACTAAGAATCGTCCCTATGCCACGAATCAATTATCAGGTCATCCTTAGTAGCATGCGTTATGATTTCATGGTAGAGTTAGAGATTACGCAAATCGATAGGCCGTCCGAAAGTGTTTCGTACACGATCCTGGTGTGTTACGACCACTGAGCTGGTGGTTACGAGTTACGATCAGGTGATAGGCAACCAAAGCGGAGGTACCCGGCGTACGATTGGATCAATGGACTGGACAATATCTATCATCATCATCATCATTGGTTTATTAGCAATTTTATCAGTTCAATACACCACAAAAATGCGATACAATGAAAAGACAGGAATATGTCGAAGCGACAAGGAGTAGTCTTCTATACCTTTAATTTTCGCTCTAAAGGCAACTGCGTAAACTAGCCTACGTACGGAGCAAAGATTCAATACGATTCATGTTCGCACTTGACTTGACCAGACTAATTCCAATGACTAGAACTCGAGAGATTGCGTAAGCCTAACTGCAAAGGTCAACGACTTCGGACACATACGCAATTGTTATCTCATAGATTGGGCCTGTCATATTGAATCCAGAACATCAATTTGAATGGTCTTTGAAGAACTAAGGACAGCAGCCTCGGAACTTCGGTCTCGGAACAACATAGTACATTTTGGCCTTGAAACTGGAGATTGTGACGCAACACATACGGCTTACTGTCTGCTGCCAAATCGCCGTTGGAAAATATATTAATCAATAAATACATGAATGAAAGCCGTAAACTTAGCATACTGTTACATGAAATCATCGAGAAGTAGCATTCGCAATCTCATAACCCATTCCGGCATGGTACACTGTCAAAATCAATACAAACAGACGAACACCGAACTTTGAGTAAAATAGATCGAGGAATAGGCTGATCGAATGATCAGCTGTTAGCCGACATCGAAAATGAAATAGCTATCGCATTTGACAGGGGATTGTAAGCAAATGGTTTGAAGGCCACAATTTCACAGTGAAATGCACATTGGCGAACATAAAATTATGTGAATATTTGAATGCAAACCGAGAATCTTAGTTAGCTGTTTCATGCGATCATCGAGATATACCATTGGAAATATCATCACCGATCTCGTTATGGAACGCAGACTAGATTAGCACAGACAGACACCGGCTTTTCCGTGAGATCCGCAATGATGTAGGTAGGCTAAGTATCAGATCAGCGCGCATCTCTACCATACTCGACCTCGAAAACGAAATAACTGCCTCAATCATTGAGCGTCAACTTGAAGACTTGGCACCGCGTTCGATACTAAAATCAAGACATACCGTGCAAAAGCTCATGACAGATCTAGGTATGGAACATCGTTAAAATCAATAGAGACCAATAACGGCTTTTGCGTAAATCTGTTAGCGATAAATGAAGAGTCAGCTCTCACTCGACTTTGGAAACGAAATTACCACCCACATAGTTCAGTGACAAACTTAAAACTTATTACAGCGGTCGATACTAACATTAAGACTTACTGTGCCAAATATCATGACCGATCTCGATATGGAACATCGTCAAAATCAATGGAGACCAATACCGGCTTTTGAGTAAAATCTGTTTGCTGTACAATGTACATGATAGATCAGCACACACTGAACTTCGGAAACGAAATTACCACCCTTATCTTTGAGTAGCAAGCCTGAAACTTGGAGCAGTGCTAAATACTACCTTCACGACATGTCGTACCAAGTTTCAAGAATTATCATGGTGCGAAACACCGTCAAAATCGACATATACCAGCAAAGGTCGAGTCAACGCATATCACGGTAACCCAGTTCAGATATAGATACGATTGTTACATCACACCTTAAGGGCGACAGGCATAGTTGCCCCACTTGCTCGGCCATTTTACGAATAGGAGAGAGTAAATCACCGTTTCTTTATTGTGCGCGGCTTTGAGAGAATAGATAGTGAAAGCTTGTTATGAGCGCTACCGGGGCAAGCCCCGGCTAGGCATTCACAAAGCGAAAACACAGAAGAGAATTCGATTTTCGCAGAGACTTCGCTATGTATGGGCATTTGTTAGCGAAAGCACAAGAATAATGCGGGTTTCGCCGTGATCTCGGTATATACTGATTGCTGTGCGTCTATAAATGGTTAAATTGTTATTGAACAGAATTTTAGGTGGGGCAATGCCCCAGTTGCCCTATAGGACGAGCCGCCACTGGCTCTACCTATCGCGGACATTTACATGAATATCGGCCTTTTCAAAAAATATTTACAAACGTTTGAAATTTGTTGCTCGAACGTGTCATCGGTCCCTACCCGGTGGGTCCAAAGGCACACGACCATGGGACCTATGAGACATACGCTCAAAAACTCAAATTTGGTAACTTGTTTTGTTGTGTACTATAAGCTAAGCTACAGCAAGTCAATAAGTCAATGAAGAATGTTTCGTCGCGACCTTCAAGAATAAAATAGATTATATCAACTCAAAGGTTGGCATAAAATCATGTTTTGATTTACACCTAAACTTACAAAATTAATGCCACATACATATTACCCTCAAATCGGCATTTGGACTTTCAAATACCTAGTAATAGCGATAAAACACCACAGGTGACTATGATATACAGCCTATATATATGTAGGCGAGTTTCTGTTGTTAAGTGATTAGTTGGTCCATCTATTTTGCTTGATTTGGCTATGGTACCACAGGTCCCACACCCCATAAATATTGTAATTGGCTTGAAAATAGTCCACTCGAGGATGGTATTGATTCAACAAATATGTGCCATTATATACCCAGATACAAGCCCTATACTTCTCATCAAAACTTATGGCGGGTTTGTTAGTCTGAAAGGTGATATAGAAAAATGCAAATGTCGATCCAAATTTACTTTACACCCCCTAAAACGTAAATCATTCGTCACAGACCCCATAACTCACGCAGGTCGAATTTTTTTGCATGTGAGGAAAGATTCTGTCAGCATGTAATTGTAGCCAAGCTCACGGAGTGGAATTATCATGGAGAATTTTTCAAGTATTTTCGGTCCCAGTGATTCATCGGTACCACATCTACCCTATATCGCTTCGAAGTATCAAAAGTTGTTCACAAATATTTTTCCAATAGTCTGCCTCCTGTGTTTGATGACTTTTTCATACCTGCTAAAAATGTCCATTCCCATTACACGAGATCCTCGTCAAAGGGAAATATCTACTTACCCCCACCCAATAGCAACCTAACCAAGAGATCTATCGACTACTCGGGACCTATCATTTGGAATGCATTACCACCACATATCCGTGAATTGCCTTATGATAGATTCAAAAAAGCCCTACTTGATCACCTCTTATCGTTACACTAACACTGTTGCCCTACCTCGCCCAGACATTGCTTCATTGATCATTTGCTACCATCGTTTAATTTTTCTTCTATTTTATTGTTTTAACTACTGTAACTTTTTTTACAGCCAGACTGTTTAGAGTCAAGTGTACCTGTTTGATGCTGGTGTGATCAGACTAGATGACCCTCACGGTCTTATCGATCATTCCTATCTAATACCGAATACTGTGCATGCATATTTTCTGTACCACCACCACTGCCGAGTGTTATGTATTTTGGTTCGATGAAAAATAGAGACTCTCTCTCTCTCTCTCTCTCCATTTCCATAAATCATGCGTATTGTTGTTGGAGGAAGGGTACCCCCAAATCAATATATATATGACAATATTAAATCGCGCGCAGCGCTATAATTTTTTGAAAAAGTTGGAAGAATTTCGAAAAAAAAACTACTTTATAATTTATGTTAATTCACGAAATAATTTTGGGCCCCTTCGAGTTCGCCCCCCAAAGTGGGGGTTTGGGGTGCGGCAGTTACGGTTCTCACTCCGTGTAGTCGTTTTAACGCGCCATCACCCCCTATCGCCCCTACGTTGTTTTCACCCCCTTCAGTATTTTCGCCCCCTAGACCTCTAAATCGCCCCCTGGGGCGCGATATCGCCCACGTTGGGAATCACTGACCTAGACCGTTAAGGCGTAAGCTTATATTCCCTTGCAAGTCCTAGTCGAAATTGTTGGCAAAGCGACGAAAAATATTGATTTTATGGGATTATAATATCATTTGATTGCCCCAGTCGATATATTTGGCGACGTTTAAAATGTCAATATGTACTTCAGCACTTAAGCTGAGTTATATGATTTTTTCGTTGATAATTCTCGGATTATCCACCAATCGAGGATAATCGTAGAATTATCAACGAAAATCTCAAATATTTCCGCTCCTACTAGTTTGAAATGAGTGAAATATGTTTAACATTGTCGTTGAAGACAACTCAACATTTTTTTTAATTTTCCCTAATTAATTAAAATTTTTAATTGGCTGTGCGGCGGCCTACACTTGTTGGAATTGAACCAAATTTGGTGCTCAGCGATTATCGGGGTAACCTGACAATTTAATCAGTGAATTGCTGAAATCCGGAAAAAAATTAATTTTGAACAGCCCTAGTGTACATTATTATAGGGCAGGCTATCACTTCACTGAAATGTAGGGTTGGAATCAGCAATATGACGTCACGTGACGTCATGAGGTTCACGTTCGCGTTCACACAAATCCTTTCAAAAAGGTTTGCGTTCACACGAACCTGAACCTTTAAGAGGTTCATACCCTCCCTAAATTGAATATGCTAGTCAGTGCTTTTCAATCTGTGGGATGATACGCACTTGTGCGAATGACAAGAATTGCAGTGAGAATGGCGGAAGGGGTGCGTATGGTGCGGATGAAAATCTGGATAAATGCGAATGAAAATCCTAACTAATTTTTACTGTTTCTGATATGGAATCACTCAAATAAACCTAACCTTTTGTAGTTGCGACGCAATCGTAAAAATTCGTTTCGGTTATGACACACTACTAATAGTCCGGAAGTGGGTGTCGTGGAAGGCATGCAGTGTATCAGACCGTCTGAGCCAGCTTCTCAAATTTGCCAAATCGTACAGGTAATACAGGCTAAAAAGCTGAGTAAATAAATCCTGGATTTACGGAGAATCCACAGGTTTGGCGTAAGGATTAGGTGATTTCATGTAGTCACTATAGTCACCGACATGATTCTGACATGGAGTCCTTTTCTTGTCTGTTGGATATTGCCTGCATTTGTGAATTGAAGCTCCTCATGGTTAGGTACAGGGAAAACTCTAAGTCAAAGTGTCCACAGCTCTTTCGAATTGTAATGATAAGTATAGTATAGTATAGTGTTGTGATGTGTGTATGACGTATGCCGTTAATCAGGGTTGTAATTGTAGCACCTCAAACTGCCCATTTCGAATATTCGTATGCAATGTGCATGGTAATTAACAGGACATTTTTCTTCGTTACTCGCTCGATTTGGTGTCACTATGGACACCCCGTCCCTCTCACAACAACACAACTATGAAAGAACGGTATTGTTGCATACCGTTGATATGCTTTAGACCAGTGGTTCTAAACCTTTTTGTCTTTGCAGACCCCTTTTACACCATCACATACCCTCGCGGACCCCACAGTGTTAGCACAAATTTCGCTCTATTATCGTGCAATTGTGATCTGTGTTGTGCAAATATGAACATTAGAGTAGTAATAAACAGCAATGAAATGACTTTTCTTGAAAATATCATACTATTTATATATAAATTGGGATTTTCTCAAGTATTTTAAAGCGAATTCTGTAGCTGCATTTCTTGAAATATGCGGTCGAGTCTTAAAAATCTGCCACGTTGATTTGATATGAACGAGCGCTGAAAATATACTTTCATAAAGATGGTGTCGAATATACTAATAACGCGTAACGCTTCCGGTGACCCTCACCCTATGGGTATTGTTGGTTGTTTGCGGTATTCGTGACGTCTTTAAACTACTATGGTCATTCACACCAGGTCAATTTTCCTTCATTCTTATTCCTTAGCTGCCGACTTGTAGCGCGACCCACTTCAAGGCTTTTATGAGATACTGCTTGCACAGATGATATCACGATAAGGAGTCTACACTGTAAAAAAATAAACCGTGTATTTAACGTGTTTTTTGCATGTTTTTTCCAATAACACGTTAAACGACGGAAAACGCCGACGTGTTTTTGAAATAAACAAGTTTAAAACCGAAAACGCGACGTGTTTTCCAATTAATCAAGTTCAAAACTGAAACGTAACATGTTATGTAAAAAACATGTTGCGTTTCAGATTGGAATAACGTTGCTCTGATTTGAAAGCTACTGTCGCACTGATTCCGAAAATATGCATTAAAATCTAATCAGGGCAATGGAACGCCTTCGAAATACACCCAAAAGTATGAAATTCGGCATTGTTCCGAACCACGCGTTATAGGGCTGCGTCGCTGCGATTGTGTGGAACAATGCTGATTTTCAGATTTTGAAGGCTACTTCGGGGTAATTCCATTGCCCTATTGAAATTTTAATGTATATTTTCAGACGGACACGGAAATAGTGTCAGGGACAGGGATTCTGCGCAATGTTGATACAGTGGGACCAGATTCGGATTTTATTGCACCAATTGGAACGCAACATAATTGCTAATCCTATCGCTGACGATCCGAGCACTCAAATTAAAAAAAGTTGAGCTTATAGGCTACTGTCGCATTGATTCCGAAATATACATTAAAATCTTATCGGGGCAATGGAACCCCCTCGAAATGCACCCCAAAAGTCTGCAAATCGGCATTGTTCTGAACGACCGCAACAACGCAAAGGCCGTTGTTATGGTGATTGTGCTGCATCGCTGCACGATGCCGATTTTCAGAGTTTTAGACTATTTCGGGTTAGTTCCATTGTCCTAATGAAATTTTAATGTATTATTTTCAGAATCAGCGTGACGGTAGCTTTCAAATAAGATCAACTTTATTTAATTTGAGGGTTCGGGTCTTCAGCTATTGATAACCGATCATGCTGCGTTCAGATTGCTGAGCACTTC
Source organism: Botryllus schlosseri (assembly GCF_051294905.1). Lineage (NCBI taxonomy): Eukaryota > Metazoa > Chordata > Ascidiacea > Stolidobranchia > Styelidae > Botryllus > Botryllus schlosseri. Next base: position 4,880,553 of record NC_137245.1, read on the forward strand.
AGTAGTCAATTCCTCACGACGAGCAAGGGTGATGATGGGTGGTGCGAATCTATGCGTAGGTTAGTTATCTATAAAAAAAAAAAGACATTTGAGTATTGGTCTTGATTGGTTGAAAAACTGAGGTATAATTTCAGTTCACAGCTCACACGATTTCCGAATCCGTGGTTGGAAAACAGGAAATTTTAGTTCACGGTCCTCGATTTCAGTCTCCGTCGTGATTGGTTGCAGAACGACGGTAAAATTTCAGTTCACCACTCACACTATTTCACGATCCGACGTGATTGGTTAAAAAAACGGAAGTTCTACTTCACTGCTCACGTGATTGCCGTATGCGTTACGATTGGTTTGAAAAACTTTCAGTGCCGGGAAGCCGCTTCCATCGGCGATCACTACGCGGCCAGCAAAGTTGGCGAAACTCAGTGTAGAGCTTATTACCGGCTGACGGTTATTGATCGTATTTGTCCAGTTAGTAGAGGATGCATTTCACATCAGTTTTCATCGGGGAAAGTGTTTCCGATTCATATGCGCGCCTACGGGGTGTGCATAGTTGGTGTGCTGCATTTAACTGCAGTACGGTAACGTGTGGCGTGTGGAGGCAGCATATCGTTTAGCACTTACCATATATAGCTTCAGAGTGCATACGGTAACCAGTCGATTACAGTATATCATGTTGGGGAATGTCTTAGCTTAACTATGTAAATAATGAACCTAAGAAAGTTGAGCCAGTTGATATATTAGGAGGATGTGTATACCATGCCAATATGTTGCATTTTGTCGAATGCAAGATATGGAGGGACAAGTTTGCTCTGTAAAATTATGTGACAAATACGGCAAAAAAGAATTCATATTGTCAATCAGGATCAAGATGGTAAAATATTTTTCTATGAAGATTTTGACGGGCACTGTCACATTTGTGGTATCCTCAAGTCAGGCTTTGGGCGATATTTACACTGTTATTCCTGTGAGGCTATGACAGAAACCGGTTTCCTTTGTGTTTTACAACCTGGTGAAATATTTTACCAGAGACTCCATAATTTACCGGTATACTGTATTGGTAAATTACAGTATGGTGAGCAATGTTCCCTCTAATTTTTGACGAGTCTGCGCACACTCACGAACTCACTGCGCAGACCCTTGGACAACAGTGCGTAAAGACTAAAAAAAAGGTCATCATATCGGATTTTTTGTGCGCAGAGACCGTGTTAGCACTGCGCATTTGTGCATGTGCGCAGCTTAGAGGGAACATTGATGGTGAGATCGCTACATTAGACTGCATCATAGAATATGTTTCGAAGTTTAATAGTGAACTATATGCCGATAGAGAAAAGTACCGGTAATTAAAATTGTGTAATTTTGAACATGATCTATTTTTCAGATTCATCAGACTGGTTAGCGATTTATTACTCTTGTGCTATTAAATATGAAAATGCTGATCATCCATGGTAATATTAGAAAGGTGATCACAGTTGATCACCTATCTGAGATTTATGATGTTGTGAGATGTGCAGTTCGTAGTACCATCTAGGACAGAAAATTCACTACGGAATATTACGACAAGTCGCTTGAATTGAACGGCGATTTCTATGAATTGTCTGCCAAAGATATGGGACAATATGACTGGTTTGACGATGGAAGTGAGTAATTATATTCGATGCATGTCAACAGAATTATCGTCATAAAGCGATGATCATGGTAATCATACTGTACTGAAATTATCTTGTCTTGTTCGATATCTGTAATAGAAACGAATATAGATTTTTAGCCAAAATCACGCCGTGTTATGCAGGGCTTTAGAGCAGCCGCAAATTTAAACTGCTCCTGCTCTAGCTGCTGCTCCGGCTCTGAAATGATCGCATTGGCCTGTCTATATCAGGGGTGACCAACCCGTGGGCCAAATATGGCCAGCGAGAGGGTTTTGCGTGACCCGTGAGTTAATTTCCTAATATATTATCGAAAATGAATTGCTCAGATTGTGAACTTGCAATGCCAACAAAAAATTACAATTCTTGCTGCGACACTTGGGATGTTGATGACTAAAATATCAGTTCCGACGCATTGGCAGATCCAGGGTCCAGTCACCTTTTCAGTAAGTCGTCGTACATTACAATAAAGTAAAATAGCAGCGAAATTTTTCTTCACGCTTTGCGTGTTTAATTTTCGCACGATTTCTTGCTTGGTAGCCTTCCCCCTACTGAAAACGAAAAAAACGCCTATTTTATCCGATTGAGTCTAACTGTATTCGCAATTACGGGAGAAAGTCTTTTCGCGTTTGCGCTCGCATAAAGATCGTCAATGGTGAAATGGCGATATCGATGCCAAATAGTCGTGTCCTTGCAAACTGAGTCTAGCGGGCGGTATACAATAGACCCGCAATACTCGAGTAATAATATTATTGACCTTGTTTATTTATAAATTTCGAAAATTTTATCTGCTTGGCGTGGCTAGTGGACCGCGAACTCGTTCGTCAATTACATGTGGCTCTTCAGTCGAAAAGGTTGGCCATTCCTGGTCTATATAGATTACTAATCTACCATAGGTTAGTACTTTTTTGTTTCCCGAATAGAATATGTTGGAATATGTTGATATGAACTTCTTCAACGAATATGTGATGTTCTCCTAGGGTGATTTTATTTTTATCTAAAAACCGAAGATTTTGACCGATAAAATCTGACATTCTGTCGATTTTGACATTTTTAACCCTAAAAATCTTAATTTTGATGAATTTGTGATCTCGTATATGTAAATTGCCTGTTTTCCCCCATTACCTTAGAATTTTAGGTTACTGCTTATCGTCATTTCTGGTCGGAACTGTCTGTTCTTACGAAATAGTTAGGCCTAAAAAAATTTTGCTCTTTCTGCAATAAATTGACTCGCTATTACCGGCAAGCTGATAATTTGCTGGGCTTTAATGAAGATATTTATTACAGAGTCAACCTGCATCGGTATATTCTCCAGAAGACGAGCGCAGCATCGAGGTACAGCAAAAAGCAATAAGTGTCAAGTGGACGAAAAGACTGCGTGACAAGAAAAGATTCAGGTTAGGATGAAAAGAACATTTGAATCGTGTCATGAGGCCATTTTGAATGGGATATCAACACAAAGTCTGTTCGAGATTTAGCCGATGTTGATCGATGCGCATTGGGCAGGTATAAAGCAGTGTTGGGATCAAGTCAATGATAATGACATCCCCTTACCACGTTCATGCAATAGGCTAGTCCTACAACGTATGCAATGCATGCACCAATTATTGACGATTATTATCAATGTGTAATATCATACAGCAGGGGCGGCATTACATTCCAATTTTTCAATGTTGGTGACACACATCTCAGAAGTTTGTCCAAACTTAATCCAAACCTTTCTTCAACTATGCCACATTGCAGGGATCATGGAAAGACAAGCTCTGCAACAAGTTGAGGGAATGGAGAAGACACCATGAAAAAGAAGTTCTCGTCTTAAACTTTGAATAGCAGAAGCATGGACGCTGCGGCAAACGGAAATCTCAGCAGCTTGTGGAAAAATCTAGTCAACGCTGCAAGAATTCTCGAGTCACAACATCCAATGTGAGCATTTTAGTATCTTGCTTTCTTGATCTAGATATCTTCAATATGAATATTTTGATATGATACTGATAACGCCAACAGACAATGTTACGTCTAATTTTTCTCGTGTCTGTGCGCATGCGAGCAGCTTAGAAGGAACATTGGCAAGAAGTAGCACCTTGCACCGATAACCGGTCATGTTTTGATTAGGATCTATTTTGTCCTACAGAGTCAACATGTATACTCTCCACAGACGACGAGCGCAGCATCGAGATACATCAAAACGCAATAAGAGGCAAGTGGAGAATACCTGACATGGAAACGATTCTAGATAGGATGAAAAGAACATTCGAATCGCGTTGCGAGGCCATTCTGAATGGGATGTCAACACAGTCTGCTGGAGATTTACCCGATCTTGATCGATGCGCATTGGGTACCGTAGGTATAAAGCAGTGTTATGATCAAGTCACTGACGGCACAATCCCTCGGCATTTGTGGCATGCGCAATCATTTTTCATGACACAACAAATGACATATATATTATAACTAGGGCCATTTTTATATGACCTTAGAAAATCAATAATATGACTTTATTTTTTGAAAATATGAATTTATGTGAAAATGGTGTATTTTTACATGCAAATATCGGCACTGACGGAACTAAAGAGTAAAACCTATGCAACAACAGTTATACACGTCCATTTTTTATTCTAAATCACTGTTGCAGTACAGTAGTAGTGTGAAATGTTAAAGTCTTTGAAGTTACGATTCGGACGTAAAATGACTTTGGTAAGGAAAGTGAGAGAGCTCCACAGACGCTGATGTGGGTTGCCACTTCTGCAGGGGTGCATAAAGCGCTGGTGAAATGTCTTGTATTTGCAGCTCCATTATTTGTTAAACCTCGTTTTTGTCCAATCGCTTCTTAATGTAAATTTTGAGCTTTATGACCTAATCAGGAAAATGTGACTTCATAGCTTTAATATAGCTCAAAGGGATACGGTTTTGTGTTGAAATTGATTTCACGACTTGCTGATGCATAGAACAAAATATGGCTTTGATTGGCCTTAATTATTACCATGGGTTAGCAAAAAGTGAAGTCAGTTTTCAAAATGTATAAAACTCGTCGGTGACCTAAAGATACTTTTTAAATTAACATACATTGTTCTTTTTGGGCAGATTTTAGTTTTCTTGAATTTTTTAATCGCACATACTTCCAGACGTAGACATTTCTTCCTTAGATATAAGGGCGACCAACCCTCGGGCTGCAAGGCGATTCTAGAAATTGATTATAATATTTATTAGTACTCGCAGAAATATTGTCAGCGGTGAAACCTTTGCACAACGCGATGTACGCAGCCTCGCCGCAACCTTGATATTCATATGTCCAAGCTTGGAATAATCCTTGTCAAATGAGCCCAGAGGTATACAAAGGCGACCTGCAACTCCTTGCAGGACATGACTGCACACTTGGTTGTCGTAACATAATTGTCATCGAATTTGCTGCGTAGTAATATATGTCATGTTTTCACCCTTGCCCAACCGTGTTACCTCCTGTCGGATGACTGAAAATCTTTATCAACATTAGAGGGGCCCGCGCAAGGTTTCAAAGTCGCTGATTTACTTTACGACGTCGCAGTCGCGTCAAAACATACATTGAGTTGATTTCTGACACTTCTCGTTCAGGTCGTCAAAAACTGGGGTGGATGGTCGGGATCCCAACGATCTTCAATTCTTCAATGACAACTATGGCAGCTTCCTGTTTGTTGACAAAGTAAGTTGCTTGGTGTATGTGTAAGCATTATGTCACTGTGTTGTGGACACAAGCAAATCGCATGGCTCACTGCCATCAGGCTACATCATTCACATCATACAAAAAAGGCAATTTATGGCACTATTAACACTGTATTGCTGTATTAACACTGTATTTGATAAAAATTGGTATCTCGAAAGGTCACTGTAAATCGAAAGAATGATGTAATCCAATATCAGTGAGTAACGAGATTTTCCCGTGTCCATGCTACTGTAGGACACTATGGTGAAATTGTCACTAGTATATGGCGTCCAATCAAAGAAGATGATGTGAAACCAATATTGGCCCCTACTATTTCACTTAGAAAGTTGCAGTGTTACGACTGATGCTAAAATCATTCCACTCTGGGTACCATTATGCTCGCTCGATATCCTTGAAAGCACCATCACGTACGATCGTTTTCTTACCTCTTTGCATGACCCCGACTCGTGCGGTAATGACTTATTAGGTAGGCTTACCATATTTTGGAAATCTAAAAAGAGGACACTTTTTCAGAAATTTGAGACTTGCAAAACCGGAGAAGAATTCTCAAAAATCGGTGAATTTTGCCCACTTTGTGACCGGTTGACTGGAAAATTTTTAAAAAAGGTCAACTTTTCGCTCAGAGCTCCAATCACCGTTTTTCACTCCGAAATACCCGCAATAGAGTCACTTCTGTGCTAATTTACGGCATATCACTCGCATTTCGCTCTAAATGTGACCTAAATTTTCAAAAACGAGGACAAAATCCCAAAAAAGAGGACAAAAGGGCGTCCTCCGAGGACACTTTTAAAAAAGTCAAGAAAGAGGACAAATCCTATTGAAAGAGGACGCATGGTAACCCTATTATTAGGCCTCATACTCAACTCAATTCATAATCTCAGACCACATCGATAGTACTAAGCTAATATTTTTATTTATCAGGAGCCAAAGAATTATATCCGACGATCAAGTACAATACGATCCTGAATGAATGGAAAGTTCTCTTCTATGGCAAAGTTATCAAAGGGGTCAGAAGCTTCCATCATGCTATGGCCATAATACTGGCAATATACTGGCTGTTCAACATCAAGTTCGCTCCATCAGCCTCTAATTCATGGTCCGTCGTCACGAACTCTCCTTCGAAACTTCCGAACGTTAAGTACACTGCGGCTGTCTCGAAACTTTGTAACGTTAGGTAGACTTTGGCTGTTTGTAGTAAATTAATTTGAATAATTCACCAAGGACAGGTCAATATTTTTAGCCGTTATAATTCTTGTGTCATTGCATTAGGTACTCGGCGCCTTTCACTGTGACAATTTGTAATAACTTGATTAATCGAGGACCGGTCAATGTTTCAAGCCGGTATATTAATTCTTGTTTCATTACATACGTTTCGAAACTTTCTAACGTTAGGTGTGGCTGACTGTGGCTGTTCATTGTAATTTAATTTGATTAATTTATTGAGGACGGGTCAATGATTTTAGCCGTTATTATAATTCTGGTTTCATTACATATGTCCAAAACTTCAAAACATTAGGTACTAGGCCGCTTACACTGTGGCTTTTTGTAGTAAATTAATTCATTGATGACGGGTCAATATTTTTAGCTGTTGTTGTAACAATTCTTCTTTCATTGTATAAATTCCAAAACTTCTTAACGTTAGGCTCTCTGCGGCTTACACTGTGGCTTTTTGTAGTAAATTAATTAATTTATGAGGGGCCAATATTTTTAGCCGTTGTTGTAAGAATTTTTCTTTCATTGCATAAGTTCCAAAACTTCTTAACGTTAGGTACTCTGTGGCCTGCTCTGTGGCTTTTTGTAGTAAATTAATTCATTGATGACGGGCCAATGTTTTTAGCCGTTGTTGTAATAATTCTTCATTCATTGCATAAGTTTCAAAACTTCTTAACGTTAGGCACTCTGCGGCTTACACTGTGGCTTTTTGTAGTAAATTAATTCATTGATGACGGGCATATATTTTTAGCCATTGTTGGAATAATTCTGGTTTCATTACATAGGTCCAAAACTTCAAAACATTAGGTACTATAGGCGGCTTTCACTGTGGCTTTTTGTAGTAAATTAATTCATTGATGACGGGTCAATATTTTTAGCTGTTGTTGTAATAATTCTTCATTCATTGCATAAGTTCCAAAACTTCTTAACGTTAGGCACTCTGCGGCTTACACTGTGGCTTTTTGTAGTAAATTAATTCATTGATGATGGGCCAATATTTTTAGCCGTTGTTGTAATAATTCTTCATTCATTGCATAAGTTCCAAAACTTCTTAACGTTAGGCACTCTGCGGCTCACACTGTGGCTTTTTGTAGTAAATTAATTCATTGATGACGGGTCAATATTTTTAGCTGTTGTTGTAACAATTCTTCTTTCATTGTATAAATTCCAAAACTTCTTAACGTTAGGCTCTCTGCGGCTTACACTGTGGCTTTTTGTAGTAAATTAATTAATTTATGAGGGGCCAATATTTTTAGCCGTTGTTGTAAGAATTTTTCTTTCATTACATATGTCCAAAACTTCAAAACATTAGGTACTAGGCCGCTTACACTGTGGCTTTTTGTAGTAAATTAATTCATTGATGACGGGTCAATATTTTTAGCTGTTGTTGTAACAATTCTTCTTTCATTGTATAAATTCCAAAACTTCTTAACGTTAGGCTCTCTGCGGCTTACACTGTGGCTTTTTGTAGTAAATTAATTAATTTATGAGGGGCCAATATTTTTAGCCGTTGTTGTAAGAATTTTTCTTTCATTGCATAAGTTCCAAAACTTCTTAACGTTAGGTACTCTGTGGCCTGCTCTGTGGCTTTTTGTAGTAAATTAATTCATTGATGACGGGCCAATGTTTTTAGCCGTTGTTGTAATAATTCTTCATTCATTGCATAAGTTTCAAAACTTCTTAACGTTAGGCACTCTGCGGCTTACACTGTGGCTTTTTGTAGTAAATTAATTCATTGATGACGGGCATATATTTTTAGCCATTGTTGGAATAATTCTGGTTTCATTACATAGGTCCAAAACTTCAAAACATTAGGTACTATAGGCGGCTTTCACTGTGGCTTTTTGTAGTAAATTAATTCATTGATGACGGGTCAATATTTTTAGCTGTTGTTGTAATAATTCTTCATTCATTGCATAAGTTCCAAAACTTCTTAACGTTAGGCACTCTGCGGCTTACACTGTGGCTTTTTGTAGTAAATTAATTCATTGATGATGGGCCAATATTTTTAGCCGTTGTTGTAATAATTCTTCATTCATTGCATAAGTTCCAAAACTTCTTAACGTTAGGCACTCTGCGGCTCACACTGTGGCTTTTTGTAGTAAATTAATTCATTGATGACGGGCCAATATTTTTAGCCGTTGTTGTAATAATTCTTCATTCATTGCATAAGTTCCAAAACTTCTTAACGTTAGGCACTCTGCGGCTCACACTGTGGCTTTTTGTAGTAAATTAATTCATTGATGACGGGCCAATATTTTTAGCCATTGTTGTATATAACTCTTCTTTCATTGCATAAGTTCCAAAACTTCTTAACGTTCGGTACTCTTCGACTTACACTGTGGCTGTTAGTAGTAAATTAATTGCGCCATGACATGACAATATTTTTAGCCGTTATAGTCATTCTTATTTCATTACGTATTATCCGAAACTCTCGCCATTTCAGAATTTTTCTTGTTTTGATGCATTTGTTCCAACACTGAATTGCTTGTTTTAATTCATATCCTGGCTACAGATTTTGTGCCAGTCGGTCCAAGGTGAAAGGTCAATTGAAGTCTCAGGTCAGACGTGTTTTCGAGATTACATGACGGGCAGAAACATGTTAGGCAACAGGTGGAACTAAACCTGTCGTACGGTTTTACATGACGGACATGTATTAAGAGGTACCAGGTGTAAACATGTCTATGGACACCTTTATTTTTTACAGTGTATATAAACCTGCACTTAGGTAGGAATTCTGGATTCGATCTCGGTCGGACTCAAATCCACAACCCATTGGTGCTGTAACTGTGGATTATACCACTACGCTACCTCGCCACGTACACCTTCGGGTATGATCGCACAGTTGCAGCATAGATGGCACCAAAATTGAGAAACAGATTTTAATAAACACGTACCGTACAGCCTGTTCATTTCTATCTAGCAGCTCATCTTGACGTTATTCTGGAGTAGCGGTTATGTTTATCACAGGAGAAAATTTTGTTTTGCAAACAAATTTATCCAAATCCGCAGGAAAACGTCGCGAAACAGCAACATGCTCAGGCTATTGGCAATTTGGCAACGAAAAGGAGTTTGCGCAATTATATCCCGAAGTTATTTCAGTTATGGACCGGAACAGCTTGTGATTTCTTATAATTAAAAAAATATATAAATTAAGTTTATCAACCGTTTTGCAAATTTGAGGTTTCGCGGACCCCTGAAAATGCTTCGCCGACCCCCGGTTGAGAACCACTGCTTTAGACCATGGGTACGAAACCAGTGGATGCTGGACTATATAGTACGCATCGGCATTTTGTCGCCGCCATTTTCGCCCCATGACACACCAAGATTCATGAAGTTTTGGCTGCCATGTGACTCCGCGAAGTTCGAGCCCTGTCAACAAGTTCGACGGCGATAAAACCCTGAAACGAATACTGCAGAAATCAAAACTGCGCTGTGGAGAAATGCGAATTTGTAATCACCACGTGTTTTTCGTATTAGTTTGATATATTCTAGAACGTGTGAGCAATAAAATTATCCGAGGTCACGAAATAACAGCAGACGTTTCAAAAAGGCTATTATTACTAATGGGTCCGCTCGGAGCTAACCCACGAGAAATTCGTAAATAATCTTAACCGTGGGACATGAAGATGACGAAAGATTGTAGGATTACGTGCCTTTTATGTCCGAAGTCATTACCTCCGTTAGCTCAACAGGTAAATCCGATCACATATAGGCGGACGGATGATAGTATTGATTGTAATTTATGCAAGTGCCGATATCATGGCTGAAGAAAACAGATCCGTACTAAGCCGATAGAAATAATTAGTCCGATAATGTGATCGTCGTTACATATTGAGGCCGGTTCGTGATTCGCGTAATACCATAATTACTGCGCTGTATGTGTTTGTTACTCGCGCTAACCAATATCCATGGTTCATATTACTACAGTCAGTGGTTGCACTCAATATATTGGCAATCGGTTCGGTTACAAAATGTCTATCCTGGTCACTAATGTTAGAACATTCGTGATAATGATCCATTTTAAAGAACTGGTGCGAGCCAGCTGAATCGTTTCACTACATATGTTCCACATTACCTTTCTCAAAATAGATACGAATAATTTTGAATTTGGAAAGGCTATGCAATAGAAAATAAAGGCGAACGAAATGGCCTTTTCAAAGGAATAATATTCATGCTGCCAACATAACACAGAAAGCAATGTAAATTTTTCACAAAATTTCGTTGCCTTCAGAGGATATTCAACGTTTTGGCGAAACTATCTACCACTAAACCACACGGAAAGGGTCGAAATCAATGTAACGTGAAAATATACCTAAAATTCCCGGAATCTTCCCAAAGCGAAACAGAATTGGCGTTTATAGTGGAAGCGGTGAGAAATCACTCAGATGGCCGTAAACCGCGCCGGGATACCGAAGTTAGAATTGCCCGTTAGAGTCTGGTGCCGGGAGAGTATAGTAGAGTTGAGTCAGAGTAATAGTCACTGTAATAAATTTGTTGGAGATGGTGATCAGACATGGGGTAATCGCGATTAGTAATCGTAATCGATTACGACGATTACAGCATTTTGAAGTAATCGTAATCGCAATCGATTACATTCGAAAAAAATCCGAAGTAATCGTAATCGACTACTTCCCATATCTAATCGATTTGTTTGTGAATGAACGATTACTTTTTGTTTGTACAAGGACTATGACATAAACTGAATATCCGTGAACAAGAATCAGATAATATACCACGTTAGCGTTAGCACAAACGTCTGTTTTAAAACGCCACTGACTCATTATTACGTCAGAAGTATTAGCTCCGCTCGTCATTGCGTAACAAGTATCCACATATAGTAAACAGACATGCGATGGACATTGTAGTGTGATTGTAAGAACACCTCCCGTGGTGTATATCAGGTTATCAATACACTACAGAAGCCGCTACCTCGCAGCAGGATATTGATCACCACTCTGCCTATAGTTTCAAATAGTAACTTATGTATTAATGTTTAGTTGTGCTTAGTTAAACGCAGTTTGCCATTGCTGCTTGGCGAGCAGGAGGCCTACGTACGCACGTGCCCCTGACGAAGATTCGGAATTTTGTACTCGTCGAATAAGACATTGCAGTTTCCACAACGAAGCATTACAAATAAACAGCTGCTGATATATATCATAACCTAGCCGTGCTTAGCCGTTTCTCGTAACAGCAGCTCGCTGTATATGTATTAAGTTGAAGGCAGAATTTTTATGTTAACCATATCTTATTCTCATATAACTACTTGAAACGGGCGTCAATCGTTATTTCACAGTTCGTTACTTAGCATTTGGACCTGCCGCCATAACCATCCGCTTATATAGCCTGACATGTTAGCGTGGGTTGTAGCTAGAATCAGCAATTCAGCCAAAACAGCAATTCCCCTGTTCAACCGTTGGTCAACTTTCAAAAGTGAATTTCGTCAATAATATTGGTAATTGCATTATATTACTATTCATTTATAACCTCTCTGAGCCCCGAGTGTCAGATTTACCTGTAAAGCTGGGGCACGTAATTCATATTCATAGCATCTGGTATGTTGTTAATTCGCGACCTCCAGTCCGTTGTATAATCACAAGATATTGTACTCGCCCAAACGTAGCAGACTAAAAGAATATCTTTTGTGAGACGCACACACAAATTGTCATGGCTTTATTCCTTTGTGGATGCGCCGGGTGACATTTGCATTGTGGGACCAGATTGGAAGGACAGGAGTTATTAGTCCCGCCCACTCAGCGCGGCTATTGACAATAAAATACCCTAAGTTTCGGCCAAGGTATTTCTTTGGTATCACATCCCGTGGAGTTGCGTGTTGGCCGAAACTGCTTATATGTTTTGGTGTGTTGTGGGATCGTGGCGCGGTAATGACCGGCTACGAAATGCCTGTTCCCATAAAATATAGCCTATGTATGTTTTTCTTGAGGGGAACAGGTATGCATTTCAAACCCAGCTATCTACTGGAGCAGGGGTCACCAACTGCTTTGAAACAAAAAGCTACTTCTTGTGTAATTTGTACTGATTATTACGACGACCGACGGGTTACCACGTAGCCTAGTCCCGTCGTTTATCCATGTTCAGTTGGATTTCTTCACTTAGAGTAAGACAATCAGAGCACTGGGCCGGGTTTCCGCCCCTTACCAAGAAAAAAACGCCCACTCGCAGGGACTCACACCAGCTCCTCCAAGCTCAGTTGCGTTGCTGCCGTGTGCGCAGAAGCGCCGATCTCCGCGTCTAGACTCGGGAATATTAACTATATAGATTCCCGTTGAGCCGCCGCGTGGGCGAAGACAAGCAATGCCCCGAGCGACTGCGTTCATATGTTCCTTGGCGTCGGCCGACCCATGTTCAACTGCTGCTCATATGAAACGAGCTTCAACTATCAAATCTCTCATTTGGATATTTGCTACAGCGCAGTGGTGGCCATACGAACGGGGGGGAGGGGGGCTGGGCGAGACTTACCGGGGGCCGCCCTATAAGTATCTATCCGTAACTTATGGGGGGCTTCGCCCCCCAGACCCCTCTTTCGCATCTGTTATTATTATCCATCTATCAAGGTTTGGCCAGGTGCTGGATTCGGCCATGTCTATTTTTTCATGTGTGCAAAGATAGACGACATTAAAACTAAGTAATTCTACCGCATGCAGAGACGTGATGATTATCGGCATATGGTACGTTTCTAACAAATGCAGAGATTTGATGATGATTGACACATCTGTACGGAATCCTATTCTTGCCTTACACGGATTTCCATGTTTATTCGTTATTATCCCTGAAAAAAGCGCATAATCCAAATAGGGGAGCCCTTCGGCCAGCCCCCCCTGGCGGCCGCCCACCTCGCCCACCCCAAAAGCCACCACTACTACAGCGACCGCGGACGACTCATTTGGTCCGCGTTGGTGACCCCTGTACTAGAGATATTTGAATCGCAAAGCTCGGAAAACATTTACAAGAATTAATTAAATTCTCGAAAATGCTCTATAATATATGTTGGTTCACGAAATACTTTTGAGTCCCCTTCGAGCACGCTCCCCACTCTATTAAGGAATTTGGGGCGCGGCAGGTAAAGACCTGGCAATAATGCAAATCGTTGGATGCGATAAATCATGCACTATAAAGTTGTGCAATTGATATATTATGACGTAATAAGCAAATGACGCAAGATGTATGAAGAAAGTTGATATCTCATAAGCCTTTTCATCGCAATCCTTGTATTGCCTTCCCATATATCATTTAAGATTATAGTCCTAAGCAAAACAAATGTAATCGCGAGTAATCGTGATTACTTTTTCAATGTAATCGTAATCGTAATCGACTACTTCCTGATTTTGCTGTAATCGTAATCGTAATCGCGTGATTCCGAAGTAATCGTAATCGCAATCGATTACATTCATAAAGTAATCACCCCATGTCTGATGGTGATATGAGTCGGATTCGCAAAGTTATAAGACATTATCTTCAGTCAGAGTCGGGGTCGCGGTTTTTGAGTGACAGGAGTCGTAAACGTCGTAGTCGATTACTAAATTGAGCAATAGTTATGAGTTGTAGCCGGAACCGTACGCCGCACCCCAAACCCCTGAATTGGGGGGGGGGGCGGCGAGCACGAAGGGGGTCCAAAATTACTTCGTGAATTAACATAAATTGTAGAGTATTTTATTTAAATTTATGCAAATTTTTCAAAACTTTTTATAGGTATCGAATTTCTTGATTATTCAGTACCCTTCCCTCAAGAAAAAATACCCACAAGTTTTAGAAATGAGCATTTATGCGTCGGCCATTAACACGCCATGACGCAGCCACACATACGAAGCTTTAGAGGCCATGTAACATACGACTCCGGGAAGTGTGCCAGTACGAGTAACCCTTGTCGGGAAAGGACTGCCCTTATGCTGACGAAAACTCCGATATATAAACATATATTGTCCATTGCCGCCCAAATGGCTAGCGCCAAATGTTCCTGTACTGGCAATCTGAACCCCACAAGAAAAATGCCATCCCGCAGAGCAAAATTATTTGCCACAGCAGAAATACCAATTTGAAATCGTGTGCGTCTTTTAGTTTAGTACGATTGGGCGATTTCAATGTCTTTTGACATAGCAGACAGGCCATGAAATACCATCACGTAACGAAGTCATTATGCCAACGGGCCCGCCCTAATATATTTAATTATTCTTTACGCTCCCTACATTTTCCAATACCCTCACTCAGCTCTACCGGTAAATCTGATTACATGACAGCAATATATATGCAATTACCGATCATAGCTTTTAAAAACATTTTCTATATACATCTATATTTATTTTTAGGGGGTCTCACATTATAATCAAAACATCAGGACCAATAAATCACGCGAAGCGCGGAAAATATTCTCAAGCAAAGTAAAATCTGCCCTAAAAGACTCTATTTTACGTTGCTTTACCAAATAATTTTCGAGTTACTACGAGCTTTGTACATTTTGAAAACTTCTGTTTCATATTTTGCAAAAACAATAGTTTGCGTCAAATCATTGGGCGTGCCATGAAAAATCATCTCGCGTGCTACAAATGGCACGCGTGCCGGGGTTTGCCGACCCCTGCCGACCCCAGCTTGTAGCCTACTTTATAGGACTACCGTTGTAGACGACTCATTGTGAATCGTAAACATTCAAATGAAACAAATAGGCTGACATGGTGTTATGCTTAACGTACCGCAATATCCTAACTGAAGCAAGATTGCGTGGGTATTTCATGGTTCTTATATCCAGAAGCGCATGATGAAAAATTGTGATGTAGACAACATTGTCAGAAGCAACACGGTGTGTAACCAGCAGTGTGCGCACAACTTCAGTGTTGTCAGCCAACAACTGTTGGTGTTGAACGATCTTTCTCGGTTCGGTTTATTAGCAGTTTCTATCAGTTCAATACACCACAAAAATCTTGGCGGAGGCAAAAAAAAACGAATGAAAAGTAAAAGAGGATAGTATAGAAAACAGCAAGCGACAAAAATGGGTTGGCATGTCACGGAAGTCGAGATCGATAGGTCAGATCGTGGTCCGGTAATCTTGAGAACGGATTAGTATTCTCCATTATTGGCAAACAAACTTAGCTAGGACAGACACTTTCTACCCGAGAATGTAGCAAAGTATCTTTCGTTGTACTACAACAAATTTTAATTATTTCAACCATAATACGTGATGTGCCTACCGGAATTCTTCGTAGGGCCAGATTCAGTTAAAATAAAGTGTTTTCATGTACACAGTTGTCAGTTTTTGAGTCAAAAAAGTTTTTTCAGGCCAAACTACTTCGTAAAGACAGACAATTACAACCAGAAATGAATATTAGTAGTATAATTCTAACATTAGGTGGGTAAACACCTAATTTGCATACATTAGGTCAAAATTAAGTTATTTTAAGGTAAAAAAATGTCAGCTAATTTCAAGAATTACCTCGCGGGCCACACAAAACCCTCTCGCGAGTCACGGGTTGGCCGCCGTTGATCTCAATATCGTTACTAATAACAGTGATTGATGGTACATAAAAATACTATTTAGTTATTACTCGTAATTTAAAAAGATACCTTTGAAAGCAATTGTTTTCATAATAAAGAAGTTGGAGTCGGAGTCAGGGTCATTTCACAAACTCCGAATCCAGCCACTTCAGTTTTCACGACTCCAACTCCAAGCCCGACTCCGACTCTGACTTCACAGCACTGCTTTCAACACTTCAAAATTTGGACTTGAACGCCTATATAATCAGATCTATGTTATCATAGCAGTGTCGTGTGGGAATGATTTCCTTTAAGAGACAGCATGGATATATATTTTGGCATTATGATCACCAGTCAAGGACATCGATCGTTATTCAGCATCACGTAAGCCGCACTTAAGCTTGGGCTGGCCTAATCTTATCAGAAAGATTTGCTAATATATCATTTATTATGATTAGACCATATGTTAATCCTTTAGAAGACGACCGCGTCATAGCACAGAGGCAGATTCGTCGAACCCAGGGTTCGATCGAGCCCGGGATAATAACCTTCAGAGACAATGTCGTAAAATTCTAAACATTGCTATTGTAGTCTAACTACCTCTTTCTATAATATTCCCCTGCTTCCACGGCATGCAAAGCAAGATTGTTTTGTGTCGTCTAACCAGACCAATTCAAAGTCTGGTGACATTGAGTGGATATTGCTATCTGGAATGTATTATAAATTATTTACTGGTATTATAAATCTGCGTGAATACAATGAGCATTTGAAATACTGCTGAACACCCGATACGATTTAACAATATGACATTAAGTTTTATTTTTAGTCTGTGTTATTATTACTTGAATAATTAAGGGATTTAGGAAGGCAACCGCCCCATCAGTACATAGTCAGTGATCGCAGTTTTCGCAGCTTCAACTGCTATGTTACGAATTCTCAATCGACGTGAATAAGACGCTGCAAAGTTTCGAATTGTCGGGTATGTAGTATTTACCAACGTCAATCTGCTCACATACACGTAATGTTTCGAAATTAACGGAAGCAAACAATCGATATCGATCGTTGATTTGCTCCAACATACATATCGTTGACTGAGATCAATGTATGAGCCATTTTTTATTCCGCGAGTAACTTGCTCCCGCGTGGCCTGTAAAGGAAGCTAGTCAAGGGAAAGGATTATATACTCATAGCAGATAACTATTTCCGTAGGATATATAAACAAGTTACCATTTTAAATGTTGTCGCAAAATTAACAGTTGCTGGAAACTAGAAACTCGGATCTCTGTATCGCAAACATTCACCGCTTATTTTCAACGTATGCTGGATTTGCACAAGTCCAAAATTAATTTGTGGGGACGTCAAAACTCGTTGGCCAATTTGTACGAATATCAAATGTATTTGAGCGATTATGAGAGCAACCTTGCTACTGCAAAGTGTTTTCTTGTCCCGCCTATGAATATTCGCTGTGTTATAATGTTAGCCTGTGCGTTCCTCTGTGATCTTGCAAAATTTACGAAACAAATAAAACAGTTACCGTTCGAGGACTTACGCGAAATTGACGGTGTTGAATGAGCTCGTTTCCTGATCTAAATGTCAAAGCGTCTTTGTTCGTGTATAGATCTGCGCGTTTTATCTGGTCTTACGGGTTGATCGAATTGTACGTGATGGTAACTGAAGGTAGTGGTAATAGATAACTTATTTAGATTATTCGATAAGGTTGCAGAGCTCAGTATATGTCTACAGCACCGTAACTGCCGCACCCCAAACCCCCCAATTGGGGGGCGGGGGAGCTCGAAGGGGGCCAAAAATTATTTCGTGAATTAGCATAAATCATAAGTATTTTTTGAAAATTTATGCAATTCTATAAATTATTGGGTATTGGGCCATTACCGCGCCACGACCCACCAAGACATACAATCAAGTTTTATGCCATATAACATGCGACTCCAAGAAGTGTGTCAGAACTATCGGCAGCGAGAAAAGCTTGGCCGAAAAGGTCTATGCCCTTATGCAGACCGAAGACTTCGTTATATAGGCTATATAAAATACATATAGGTTTAATTGTTCATAGGCGCCTAAATGACTGGCGCCGAATGTCCCTGTCTTTGCAATCTGAACCTCACAAGACAAATACCATCCCACTGAGAAAAATTTCATGCCAGTGAAGAAATACCAATTTGAATCCGTGTGCGTCTCTTAGTTTAGAAGCCTACGTTTGGACGATTCTATATTTTTGATGTAGCGGACTGGAAGACACGAAATAACATCATGTAACGAAGTCATACCAACGGGTCCGCCCGCCCGAAGATGTTTAATCATTAATTGTAATTGTAATCGCGATTTGCTGAAATTTTGACTAATTACAATTTCAATTACAGTACATCGTTATTGATACTTGACAAACACAACATAAAATAATTGGCGCTTCTTCGTTTTACGATCAACAATCAACTAGTCTACACCGTGACACCAATAAACAATAACCATGTCAAAATATATAAACCTTGAAATAATTTTTATGCGTTGTGATTGGTGTTGTGGGCGCGGGATATTAGGGTTGCGGGAATTTTGGGTTACGTGTATGGGGGATATCAGGGTTGCGGGTTAGGGACAGGGTATCCACAGATTAGGGTAGTGGGTGCGGGATGTTAAGGTAGTAGGTGAGTTAGGGTATCCCAAGATTAGGGTGGAGTGGTATTAGGGTTCGGGTATCCTAAGATTGGGTTGGGAGTATCGCATTATTCACCCCCATCCTAATATCCGCCACCCGTAACCCTAACCCACCTTCAACCCTATTATCTCCTCACCCACAACCCTAATCTCAGGATTTACTGGGGGCAGAAGCTTTTTGCACCCTCTAATAATATTCATCAAATGCAATGCAACAGTTTCTGAGCAAGCGAAAATGTAAATAAGAACCAAACCTTTGTAATTTGTAGTTATCAGGAGCTTCTTTCCTTTTGCGTTTATTTAAATTTTACACACCTTATCGCTATAATACTTATCGCTGACGCCTTATACCTAATACATTTTATTTGCCTTGCTCAGCTAAGTAGGCTATATTCGTTTGATTACACTTCATTGCCTGTCTTATACCCTATTTGTTGTTCGTGTTGCCAGTCGCGCAAACTTTCGGTATTGGTTTTCTGTGTTTGTATTTTTCAGATTAGGGATAGTTCGAAAACGTTCTAGTTTTTTTAACCAACGGGTATTCTACGTATCATGAACGAAATTTTGTGATTGTTGCTAATAACGTCACTACGATTGTCAGAGAGCACCTCTCTACCGAAGTTGAATTTATGATTGAGCAATCACCTGTTTAACAGTAATTGTTATTAAATTGTAATTGTAGTTTTAATTGTAATTTGATATCTTCAACATGGAGTAATTGTAATTTTGATTAAACTTAATTGATGTAATTGATTCAACTCTGGTCCCAAACACGCGACCCGCGAGAATATTTTCTGCGGCCAGCGTCTGCATTTCAAATTTTCAAGTTTTGGACAATACTTGACTGCCACTTTTTTTTTAGATTTGAGAACTTAAAATCACCAGAACACTGATCCAAAATCCTTAAACTAGTCATTAAACTTCAATATTGCGACACTTCCAAAAGCCACCATGCTGTGGAAGATCTGCCAGTAGCCTACGTCACGTTATATGTTCATGAGATGATAAAACAGTGCTTCTCAAACTTTTCACGGTCGCTTAGCAGTGGCGGCTCGTCCTATATAGGGCAACTGGGGCATTGCCCCACCTAAAATTCGGTTCAACAACAATTATTTACCATTTATAGATGCACAACAATCAATATATACCGAAATCACAGCGAAACCTGCATTATTCTTGTGCTTTCGCTTGTAAATGCCCATACCTAGCGAAGTCTCTGCGAAAATCGAATTCTCTTCTGTGTTTTCGCTTTGTGAATGCCTAGCCGGGGCAATTTCACCGTTAAATTGTGGCCTTCAAGCCATTTGCTGGCAACCCGATGTCAAGCGCGTGAGCTAGTTCGTTTTCGATGACGGCTAACAGTTGATCAATTGATCAGCCTATTCCTCAATAGATTTTACGCAAAATTCAGTGTTTTTAAGCAAGACTCGGCTCTTATCAGACTGGTAATTGTCCATTGATCTAATCGTACACGGGAGGAAAGCGCACTCTTACCTTTTCCCAACGTATTGCGATAAAAAATGAAAGGCTGACGTATAAGCGAGGATAAGGACGCCTTGTTATACACTTTTACACTTCTGGTGCCAGGGGCCAGTGTCTCTAGTTCGACCGAAATTGGGTATCGTATCGTGATCTGAAGCATGTGGTCTATTGCAAACGGTGTCTCGATATTACCCGATAGTCGACATTAATCGGCTCAAGTTGACTTGTTGATATTCTAATACATCTTTTTCCGAAGTAGTAACCACTAGTGAACTTTTAAAATTCCTATAGTTGAAAAATCGCTTTAGGCATGCTGATACAAACGTTAAAATATACAGGTATGAACAACTGTACTTGATATTTTCTTTCGAATAATTTGAAATACATGTCTTGTTTACCATGCTTAATGTATATACCCCATACAAACTGTGTGTGACAACACATTTTCACGTCGTAGTACACTATTGTGACGTCATTTAGACAATTAAAATCGCGTACACCCCTTGCCCCACCACCCGATATTATCACGAGCCGCCACTGGTTTATAGTTACCAGCCAAAATAAAGAATAGAGAAATGAATTGATGAGATGCAATACATAACCCATTTACATATTGATATGATATAATGGCTGAGGAGTACATAAACTAATTTCGAAGTCAATTTCAATAAAACAAGAGGTTTGGTTAAGGGAATAACACAGAACAGAAATAGACATTTTGCTATTGTACTTCTTTACTATTAGTTTACGACAAGGTAAGCTGTAAGCGTCGACTACTTCGTTTGTGGTCAATTTATTTGTGAGAGAACATTGGAGGCTTAGTAAAACGCACGATCATCGAATGATTGGTCGCTTTCACGGGTTACACCAGCGTTTCGCGAACAATCCGAACATAAGCAAGATACAGTGATTATTATCGGCACCGATTGCTTGATGTCTTGAAATTGACTCGTGAATTTTGCTCCTAGTCACGAGTCAATCCACATTTCTGATACGCCGAGTCAAGTCAAGTCGAGTCATTTTAGCATAGTGACTCGAGTCAAGTCAAGTCATACGAAAAAAGGTGACTCGAGTCTGACTCGAGTCAAGTCATGACTCGAGTCATCCCAACACTGAATCACGGTACTACATGTACATTGTACACTGTACATTGCACAAGTACAATTGTACATTTGTACAATGTACATTGAAACCTATTTACTACGTGAGGATAATTTATTATGCAATCACGACCCTAGCTAATACATGTGACGCAATAAAGAGCAGTGGCCTTTGAAAATCCGACGTCTCTGCTATCAATAACGTGATAAATCATTGTTCATGTTCACGAATATTCGGTTATGTCATGGTCAATGTTCCCTCTAATTTTTTACGAGTCTGCGCAAACACGCCAACTCACTGCGCAGGCCCTTAGACTTCAGTGCGCAACCAAGCCCCCACAGGGTGATAAACAAAACTTCTAGGGGGCCTCGCCCCCCAGACCCCCCTCCGGTTGTGCGCTTTCTGCCGCTGCTTATCGTCCACCTACATTGTATGTCTGGTTAGTGGGTGTATCGTATGAACGCGCAAAGCGCGAAAAATGTATATAATTCATGATTGAATCGGTATATTGCTATCAGTTTTCATGCTCTCTCTGCTCACATAATCAGATTTAACGGTGGAGCTGATCAAATGAGGAGTGTTGGAAAAGGTAGGACCCCTAAATAATAATTAAACATCTTCGGGCGTACCCGTTGGTATAATGACTTCGTTACAGGATGCTATTTGGTGACGTCCATGCTGTCCACATTTGACCATCCGAAAATTCGTTTGCTATTTTGGCTTCTCGACATATTTTGTGAAGCAGACCAAATCTCATCTAATTTTATAGTTTTGTCTTCCGTTTTCACATGCTCCGAAAACCATTCCATGTTAAACGAATCGCACTTCTTTGATAATATAGCTTGGTCAGTGGATGAGAGACTACCTATTCGTTTTGCCATTAATAAAAGCGATCAGTGTAAACAGTGCTAAGCAGAATTAGCGAGTATTCACTCAACGTTGGCCACATACGCAAGCAGCTAGCCAAAACAATTGTAGCGACACAAATGGGCGCCTCGCCTGTAACCGCAAGTACTAGTATAGACGGCGAATCATAATTTTTTGCGACTATCTGTGACGTCACAATAAATCTGTGTACATGGTGACACTAAGTATAGACAGAGGATGTAGGTATCTACAGTCAGTCTATAGCAGAGGTCTCAAACTCAAATGTGCTCGCGGGCCAGTTTTCCCGTTTTGACGACGCCGCGGGCCGCAGCACTTAGGGGTATTCTATGTCTTTCCAAGTAGGCCTTATTTGGCGTGAATGAATTGTCCTATTGAAAGTGAGACGATCCAGCAGACTGACAGTGAACACACATCGTCAAAATGTGATTTACTCTTGTAGCAATTTAGGCCTGGCACGAAAAGAATCATCACATTTATAACTACTTGAATAGAATTGTTGTTGTACTTGGTATATAATAATTATAAGATATAGACACCATATGGGCGGACAAATGTATAATGCCATCATAAAAGCTATCGGGTTATAATTTTGCAGCTATTATGAATATTTTGCATTTAACTGATTGATAATAGAGACTGATCTGATATCAAAACATTTTTAGGTTGAGCATTGTAATTCCAATCCAGGATTCGGGTGTACTTCTGATAAGTAGGCTATTAATCTCATGGCCAAATATCTTCAAATATAGGAGCAGAAAAAAATAAAAATATAATATAAATATATTATTAAATGTGTTTTAGTGGTTGAAATGTCAGAACGCCTAACGGCCCATTGTTGTTAAAGGGGCACTGCGCTCTAAAAATGACGTGGTCTCAAATTGAAGGTGAAAACGAACAAAAATTTTTGGCCGCGGCCATTTCCTTCAGAACGTCACCGTAATGGAGCTGCAATTTATTGAAATTTCTACAAGACCAGCTGCTGCGGCTGCTTAACCTGTTACATGGCACGATATCTTCACCGTCGCACTTGCTCGACGCGATTAGGCAGTCACACAGATAAGGAATTTTAGATAGTTGTCAGCCGATGTTATGAAGGAAATGTGTCTAAGTTTCGTTCTCTGCGTGACTGCCTTATCGCGTCAAGCAAGTGCGACGATGAAGACATCGTGCCATGTAACGGGTTAAGAAGCCGCGGCAGCTGGTCTTGTAGAAATTTCAATAAATTGCAGCTCTATTACGGTGGCGTTCTGAAGGAAATGGCCGCGGCCAAAAATTTTTGTTCGTTTTTACCTTCAATTTGAGACCACATCATTCTTAGAGCGCAGTGCCCCTTTAAATCGTTGGGGCGTACCACTACGGTACTCGGTACCTTTGAGTGGCCTTAATAACATGGTTTAGCGACCAAAGATGTAACTACCAGATTGCCAATGGTTGCCATAACTACTTGCTTAGTTAGCGAAATACCAAGCTGCGACTTTCTGATCTATTACTATTTCCCTGATACGCGATTAGTTTGTTGCGTCCATGGTTCTAACAAATTCCCGGCATTCTGAATCACTCCGAGTCCACTATATAGTCATTTTCATTTTGCCATTGACTTAGCCCGAGTCTGAGTAATTGTAGGAAAGGTCGCGTCCGAGTCCAACTCACAAATTTCAGTCACGACTCGTCTAAGGGTCAGGTTTTGTCATCATGAATTGGAAATGTGGCGAAATAGTGAATCTTCCACTGCATGGTAGCGTTTGCAATTGATGTGATAGTGAAGTTTGATGAATAGTTTCAGACTTTCGGAGCAATTTAAGAGGGAATTTTGTTTTTATAACCTGAAAAGATATATGCGACACTTATATATTGTCAAATTATGAAAAATCTAAAATGTCGTCGCGGGCCGCACAAAATGCTCTGGCGGGACGCGAGTTTGAGACCTCTGGCCTGTAGTGACACCCTATAGATTACTGGAGAACGAACTTCAAATCAATGCATGCGAGATGCGATCGATGTGGGCCTGCCACGTTAAAAGACTGATGTGACGTCTTAAAACCGGCAATGCACTCTTTAACATCAAGACATACGGTCAGATATAATGATACGGATATTCAAGTCTGACTGAAGCAAGAACAATATCAGCGTATAACCTTATCGAGATAAAATCAAAATTTGTCCTGCTAAGAAGCTGATGTAATTCAACGCACTACACAATTGCACAATTGCAGCATTTCCCGACCAACTTTTGCACGGGGTTGGATTTTTTCAGCAATCGTGATGCTTGTACTTGCATATTCTGCATATTTTCCTATCTCACCATACGTGATCAGATTTGGCTGATGGAAGTGATGACTTCGAAAATTCACGGCATGTAATTGTGCAGTAAATCTTACGCAATGGTCATGGTCATGCCAGGCGGAGAAGACTATTCGTTAGTTTCTCCCAGATTAACTTCGAGCTAGCCAATTGTTATTCATAACTTTGTTCCCATTGTTATTTATAACTTTGTTAAACCATGTTATTTCACCATTCCAAGAAAAAGATTGCACTATTGAAATGATATCAGTATCGCTCACGCGTACGAGACCATACCAAAGAAAACTCTATTTCGTGAGGAGCACGCCATTGCAAATTATAATTTCCTCACAGAGCGCAAAATTTACCGGGCCGCACTTGTATCTCGGTTCCAGACTTCAGCAATGACACTATTTGCCATTGGTAATGTTCCCACTAATTTTTCGCGAGTCTGCGCGCTTGCGCGGTCCCTTAGACATCAGTGCGCAACGACTGAAAAAACAGTCATCACTTCGGATTTTTTGTGCGCAGCTTAGATTTTCTGTGCGCAGAGACCGTTTCAGCTCTGCGCATTTGCGCACGTGCGCAGCTTAGAGGGAACATTGGACTCATGGTCCTTGCACAAATGAAAAGTAATCGTTCTTTCACAAAGAAATCGATTAGATATGTGAATTAGTCGATTACGATTACTTCGGATTTTTTTCGAATGTAATCGATTGCGATTACGATTACTTGGAAATGCTGTAATCGTCGTAATCGATTACGATTACTAATCACGATTACCCCATGTCTGGTCCCGATGAGTGAGAGTTATCTGTTCTTGTTGAGGGACGGAAACCCTGTCAAGTACTCCGAATGTCTAACTAAGTGAGGAAATCCAACTGGTTACTGATAAGCGGCCGGGGTAACTGGTAATCTGTCCCATTAATCAGTACCCAAGAAGTAGCTCTTATAGTTATATATTTCATTCCTATTTTATAACAGATTGATCCGACAAACAGAGCAAATATGGCCATATGTCGAGCCATACGGATATTCGTAAATGCCACTGCTAGCTGACGAGATCGGTACAAATATTTGATCAACAAAACAAATGTAGTAGTAAGAATTGTGAATTACCATTCTAGGTTGAGCTCGCGGACACATGCCTCACTCACAGGTTGCAAAAGACGAATTAGGAATTAAGCTACGCCCCGTGACAGTTTTCAGCTGTGTTCTCAATACTAAAAATAAGGTCAATCTCTTTCCTGCAGTTCCTTATAACAAGATTTTTCCCCTCGCCTTAGCACAGAAAATAGGTGCTTTGTTCAGTAACGAAACTCCTGTTGCCGAAACATGTAGCCTGATGACAAGAAGCCAAGGATTACCAGCTCTAGGAGACCTAGCGTCGCATATTTTCTTTCATATGTAGCCTACTGTCTGATATAGAAGATATGTATTCAATTTTTTGTTTCACATGTCATACACAAATTAGAGTCTATACCATATGCAAAGTGTCTCAAACTCAAATGTGCTCGCTGGCCAATTCCTAGGTTTTGATGACGCTGCAGGCCGCAGCATCAATAATAGGGGTTGGCTATTCAATGTATTTCCAAAGCCTCATTTGAGGGGACCTTGTAGACTGGCATTTCACACACATATAGAAAATGTGCAGTGCTATCGTAATATACACGCCTGGCACGACAAAAATCACCTTTTTAAATATTTTATTAATATCGTTGTTGTTACTTGGTATAACTTGCCAAAATAATGAGGTACAGACACAAGACAAATGCATCACGAAATCGTAAAAGCTGTCGCGTTATTGCTTGTTTGATCTGTGCTATTCATGGTGTTTGTCGAGTACTATGGTCATTTACATTCTTCATTGTTATTCCGTAACTGCCGACTTAAAGCACGGCCCACTTCTAGGCTTTTGTAAGACACCGCTTACGCAGATGAGGTGGCGAAGAGGAAACTGTCGCGTTAAAATTTTGCATCTCACAGACGTTTGACAAGCCAGAATCATAGGTAGAATATTTTAGAATTTAACAAGGCCTTTGAGCAGTGTAGTCCAATCAAGGTTTCGGGCATAGGTCCCTCCTGATAAGTAAGCTATTGTCCCTATTCATCATGTCGTTGCAAAAGTCAATTTAAATCAGCGTAAGGGTTACCTCCAACCTTTGGACAGATCAATAACAGCATAAATATGAAACGAGTGTGACATAGTAAAGAAGTGTCTTATCGCGTACCAATCCATTGATGTTACAACTTTACAGCATACCACTTTGTTACTCGCCACCTTTAATTATCGATAATAACATGACTAGAGAAACCCAAGATGTAACTAACTATACATCAAGGAGGCAGCAGCAGAATGCCAATGGTTGCCATACCGACCTGCATAGATAGAGAAATCCGCTACGCTACGCAACACCCACAACGACCATTTGATATAGGCTATTACTACTCCTCGGAACAGTTTGTTGCATCCATGGATATAAAAACATTTCATTTTTACACCAAGTAAGCCCGAGTTCGAAGAATTCTACGAAATATCGCGCACAAGTCGAAATCACAATTTTCAGTCACGGATTTTCAACCGGTCATGTTTTATCACAGTGGTTCTCAAACTGTGGTACACGTACCACGACGACCTTTCCAGGTGGCACGCGAGGGGATCGGTGATTTTTATTGGATTCAGTGTACAATTTGATGTACTTTGCACTAAACCAGTGGTTCCCAACCGGGGAGGAATTCCCCCCTTGGGGGGAATTTTGCAATTTTTAGGGAGGAATTCCACTTTATAATTGTAACGGATTTCTCAAATTGTTCATGTCCGAACTGTCATGTAGTCAACCAGTTATATCCGAACGTATGCTCCTTATTGCTGTTTTTTGCTGAAAGTATGTTCAAATGCTATTTGAAATCTCTTTTTCACATACGAATTCCCCCTTGTTGTTTTTTAAACTAGTTCAGATGTGCTGCAGTTTGCAAGGAATTTTTTCAGGACAGCGACGGCCTCTCAATCATATATGTTCTAAGCGAGCAAATGTCTTGCCGAATCTATCACAACAAAGCCTCTAATGCAAGTATTTATCATATATTTTCAATTCAACATTTTCAGACAGTGACAGAATATTCCAACGTCATCGATTCAAGTCAAAGAGATCGCTAGCCTTGCTTTATTTTTAGTGAACAGCTACCCGACCGAAAAAAGACATGTTAAACTTGGTGCAATGTTGCTGAAACGGAATTGGTGTCCTAACTTTCGATGAGTTCCAGCAGGAAATTTGATCACTTGTATGTTATATATCAGGGCTGTAACCAAGTCACGAGGCTCCGAGTGACAAGTCAATCTCACTTTCATAGTTTTGACTCGAGTCACTTTCAATTCAACATTGAGTCAAGTCTGAGCCCAAGTCACCGAGCAGAGGGTCGAGAGTAGTATTATACACGGGGTTTATACCCCCTCCAATCAGCGTCGAGTATTTGATCACGTGACATCTGTTAGCCAATCAGAATGCAGAACAATGTGGGCGTGGTTCCAATACGAGAGAGGTTTTGGTTGTGCGAGAGATGGCATAGTTCCAGTCCAGTAACGCTGAGATATTTATTACGTCATTGCGTAAGTTGATTACCTATGATTGCGTATTGCACATATCCATGATCACGTCACATGCGATTACTTTAGTTATTACGAGAGTGGCTTTGCTTAGTTTCAGTAATGCTGAGATATGATTACGTCATGATTGCGTCTAGTTCCACTCCAATAACACTGAGAAATACGTTAATATGATTGTGTAGTTGAAGCATGTTCATGATTACGTCATATGTGTAGTTGATTACTTTAATAACGCTGAGATATGATTACGTTAATATTGCGTTGATTGCCTTTGCAGTTGAAGCAAGTGCAAGGTAATATATAACGTGTAATATTTATTACATGATTATTCGCTGTAGGCTGTAGATTGAATATGTCAAAGATTACTGCTAATGATATATACGTCATAATGGATCGAATTGACCTGATGAACTGGTATAGGTTTGCACGTGAAAAACTTGAGCTATCTGACAATGAAATTGCCGAATGTCAATACATGGATTGCTATAACTTAACTGAGCAACGATATCAAATGATACAGTTATGGATTCGTAAAAATGGTCGTTACGCTACGATGAACAAACTTGAAGAATTAGTTCACAGCTGTCAGATACCTTCGAATAGCAATTCAAATGCTCTGAAAGACATAACGTACTAAGAGGAGAATTGCGCGGACTAGTGAAGATGCTCTCAGAAGACTTCAATATCGGTTTATTCGTAATCATATGCTCATCTATGCGAAACTGTTATTGCTTTTACATCGCAAATCAAAAAAAGGATTCTGATATCAAGAAAGTGTGCCAAGATCTCAAAGAAGCTCTACGCCTTGTTCTGAACGATTAGTAAATGTGCTTGTTGGTTATTAATAAACTGCTCATGTGATTGTGTAAAATGTGTTATAAAAGTCACTCGACGGAAGTGAATAGACACGTCTGAACCTGTCTGTATTGCAGCATATTAGAGATAGATTGTGCAATAACCTCTACGGAGAGTACTAAACTTGAGTGACCTGCTTATAAGCACAAAGCTGCTCTACAGGGCTGAGCAATTAAATTACCTCATATGCTATCTTGATATAAGTCTATCAGCACTGAAAATCATCGAACACAACAATCATAATCACAGGAAGCTTTTATTTCCACTCACATAGCAATAAAACAATTGATATCGCATTGAGCGCGCTTCCGAGACAATTCAAAATTGCTGAGAATTGTTTGGCATCCATCTGCGATTGTCGTATTGCGTATTGCTATTTGGAAAGGCTCCATTAGCATTACCAGCATTCCGGAAACTTGCATTGGCATTCGACATGCCACCATTCGAATACCCAGCAAAGTTACCATAACCATTTGGAAATCCCGCTTTAGCGCGATCCATAGGCTGTATTTGACCATTCGGCGCAATGTAACGCGATGTTTCTTGTAAAATCCACCCAAGCGGTGAATTTTCTACGTCATCGACGACGTTCGACGGAGAATATAATATATATTCATCAGCGAGATTGATTTGCTGAAAGTATTCGATACCTTCTCGAGTGTAACACGCAACGAGCTTCCCATTATGAGTTAAACTTGCTTTGA
Source organism: Botryllus schlosseri (assembly GCF_051294905.1). Classification (NCBI taxonomy): domain Eukaryota; kingdom Metazoa; phylum Chordata; class Ascidiacea; order Stolidobranchia; family Styelidae; genus Botryllus; species Botryllus schlosseri. The sequence continues at coordinate 4,910,166 of NC_137245.1, forward strand.
ATCGTTGAATTGCGCCATTCGTTGGAAACACACGTACTTGTCGAGCATCAATCAGCTGATCGTCTGCAGTTTCGATTCGAAGCTTCGATATGTTATTGAAAATGTAAATGTCTTTCCGAAGAGGTCCTTCTGGGAGTTGCGACTCGGCTCTAATTGCTATAGACATGATTCGATCTAAACAAAAAATACACACCTTAAAGATTCAACGAAAACTGCTATGCGGTATACGAATAAGCACGTTGCGAAAGAACTTAGAATCCTTTGCTAATTTCATGATCAGAGGACAGGAAGGATTGAGTCTAGCATGCTCGCTCCAGACATCTGTACAATTTGTCAAGTTATCAAACAATTGACCACAAATGTAGCACTTGACGTGATTGTTGAATCCTAAGTGGAATAGCCCACAAGTCGCGAGTTCAAATGCACTAACTCTGAAATTCTCTTTATGAGACTCGAATGATTGCAAGCGTCTATCGAAATTCATTTTATGAAAGACGGGTTGATTTAATAAATCACAAGGTTCATATAGTATTTCGCCCTCGGAATTCTTTATTGATTGATGCGTTCCACACGGCTTGATCTTTTCCATGTCTCTTGAATAGAACTGAAATTATGCACTAGCTTCTGTGGTTTTATAGACCTCGGCGTCTTCTCTGATTTTTTAAAAATTTAAAATGATTGAATGTCTCGCACATTGCGCAGCTGTTTCGCAACTGTCACAGATTCAAATTCAACGTTCACGCCGCAGCTGTTATTTTTAAATTTAAAATGATTATCTCGAACGTTGCGCAACTGTTTCGCAACAGCCGCAGATTCAAATTCTACACCGCAGCTGTTATTTTTTAAACTTAAATTATCTCGATCGTTGCGCAACTGTCAACTGCCGCAGTTTCATAGCCGCAGCTGTCAACGTTAATTTCAGAGGCGCAACCATGCGCGTTTATTGTGATCGCAAACAGTACTAGGTGTGGGATTCGAACCCACGTGAACACTTGCTCATTGGAACTTAAACCCAACGCCTTAACCACTCGGCCAACCCAGTGTTTATTCACGTTGTTTAGCCTCAGCTATGCGACTACTATTTAGAGATCGCAGTCATTTGCGTTTTTAATATTATAGAGTATTACGATTGAATCGCTACGAGTAACGCACTGTTGTCTAACTCATTGGGGAATTGATTTTAACGGCGCATTTAGAGCTACCAATGCTAAGTTCCACTACGTTCGAACAGCTGCGTTTTGTTATTGTCGAGTATCGCGCAGACGTCGTTAGGGAATAGATTTAGATACGCTCAGTATTTCGAATACGGCGTACTTTAGTTATTGAGTATTGAGAATGAATACTGAACAAGCCGTAAATGACGAGATGGAACAAGTCGCAGTAGATAACGAAAGTAGTACGACTCAAGTTGACGTGATTGACATCACCGGTGATGATAGCAGTGAAGCTAAATCAACCAGCGAAGGTTTTGATTGGCAAAACACTCAACCTTTTGTTAAAATTCGACGTACGGATGAGAATAGTCCTCCAATCAAAATTCGTCGTACGGAAGCGGCGCGTGCAGAGATACGCAAAATCATGAAAAATGGTCATTTTGGTGTAGCGCCTTCGAACAAGCGATCCACCCGAGAAGATACAGAAACAGCAATGTTAAGTGGGTTGTCTGATGATGATTCGCCAATGATATCGAATATTAGATCGTTAGCTAGTGATCAAAGTGCCTCGTCTGATTCAACAAATGTTAGTGCTCGTAGGCGCTCTGTGATTTCTGTTATTCGAGTGTTGCGCGAATCCAGTACGAGTGAAATTCTGGCAAGTGATTATATGAGAAGTCGAAAATTCAATAAAGTGATCGAGAAGTTAAGTCCCCAACCCACGATTCAAAATGCTGTGTTTTTGTATTCTGCGCTTGAAGAAAATATCACCGAAATTTGGTATGCCGGTCAAATGCGTAGTCTTAATTTCCTCAGGGCTGCGCTCGTTGTTTCTATCATTGAAGGTTATGTTCACCGCAGAGATATAGCCCCGAATTTTTGGTTTGAGGGTGATTGTCATTCTGGTAAAGAAATGCTGACTCATATGTTTTTGAGTAGTGATATAGCAAACTATGTATTGAGTACTTTGGAAAAGTTGGATGCATTCAGATATTACGATGCCGACAAATCTATTTGTATGTTTCCGAATTGCGCTAGTATTTTCATGAATAATGCTGCTCTCCAAGAGACTATTATGACAGTACAACGCACAGCTGTGAACTGCGATTATGGCTTGATTAAGCCTGCCTCTTTCTGGATGTTTTGTGATGTGAAAAATGGCTCTGAGATCATGACTGAAAAGTACCCACTATCATTTGGCGGAAAAACTGTTGTCGTAAAATTTGGAAATAAACTTTACGATCCGTCAGTAGAAGCATTGAATAGTCATGGTCGTGATACTGTTCTGTATTCGTTATTGAATCGTACTTCAGTAAAAACTCACAATAACGGCAATGAAGTAGAAACTGATATGCATGCAATGAGTTTCTATGCTAAATTTCGTGATATCAAACGTACTTACGAAGAATGTGAATGATTTTGATGCATGTTGATTTAGTACTAATATTTTGATGCATGTTGATACAGTGCTAATTCAATCTTTTTTGTTCGCAGCTCAGTATGGATAACTTCATTGACATAAGTGACTTGCTAGATATGAACGCATCTCATCAAAGTGTAACGATGCAGGCTCCGAGAAAAGACATGAACAAAATATATCAGAGTCAAAATGAAAGCCGAAAGCGCTCGCGTCAAGACAGTATGTCTTTGATCGAAGGTCTAGTTGACGACGATTTGAAGATGGAAGCTATGTGGAATCGACTTGTTTCGATGGAAGTATTTGACCAAGACTACTCGAAAAATTTTCTAAACATAATTAAAAACACCATGAAAGACATTGAAAAACTATCTAGTGACTCGAATGCTTGCATTGTTGAGATTCAGCGTCTTGAAAAAATTAAGTTTGTGTTTCTATACGGTGTAATTAAATGTAAACTGCGCTTGAAATATGGATTCAATTTCTAATATATGTACTGACTATTGTCTTGATATTTTTCAGATACTAGTATCTATGGCGCGGCGCAGGCGATATGGAGATCGTGGGTTTCTGGTCGACGAAACGCTGGGTTTCGAACAAGACGGCATTGAGGTGATTGAAAGACACTACGATTCCATCATCGATTCGACATGGACTTCAAGAAACAACTTACGAGAAATCATCAACATTCGAATGGTCGGAAGAGGTCCGCTCGAAATTCACGCGCGTATTGCAGACATTTACCCCAGAAGATATCGTCAGTTCAAGATGAATTTCGCGTATGGGTACTTATTATTCAACCGTGACACATCCAGATATAGTTATTATCATCCTCAGAGTTCTCAAGCGGTTTTTAATGTCCCGAAAACTATCATATCGCGCGAAGATTTCGATTCCGTTACGAATGAGATCGATTTGACGGCAGGTTTTGAATATGCCAATCGAGTGCGACCAGATACGAAATTCTACTGTGCTGATGTGTTGCATATTTCCATTTACATTTATGAAATGGATAGAGCTTTACTCGGTGGAAGTACTTCCATTTCCCCGGAGATGCAAGCATTAAGCAAATGTAGACATATCATGACTTTCCTGCGTAATCGTAAAGGCAAAGCATATGACGATTCTTTATGTATTTTTCGCTGCGTTTCATATAGCATGAAAAAAGCGCCAGATGAAAAACATGTTCGGCAATTAGCCGCGCAATTCACAGCCCGTTACGATATCTCGACTGAGAACGGAGTAGCTTTTGAAGACTTATCAAAAGTTGAGGATTGTTTTCAAGTTCAAATACTGCTTTATGAAAAACGTAATCAAGACACAGTCATGCTGCGTAATTCTCATGCTAATGGAATGACTATACCTATTCACATGCAAGATCATCACTGTTGCCTGATTATGGACCTAACATTGTACACGTCTACCTATATGTGCGACAAGTGTAAATTTTTCTTTACTAGAAAAGATCATTTGGTAGAGCATATGAAAACTATTGATTGTGAGCGTCCCCAAAAACAGCGACACGGTTTCGGTATTTATCGCCCTAAGATGACTGTGTTTGAGCGAATGGCCGAACAAGGAATTTTGGTTAGCCCTGAAAAACGATATTACCCCTTCAGAATCGCTTATGATTTTGAGAGTTTACTAGAAAAAGAAAATCTTCGAGCTGACACACCGAAAGTCGAAATTGTTAATAAGCATGTCGCGGTGTCGGTATCTCTCTCAGATAATGTTACGAATGAAACGCATACACTCATTTCCAAGGGTGATCCCAACGTTTTAATTAACGATATGGTGGCAAAACTGTATGAAATTCAAAACATCGCATCTTCGCATATGCGCCAGTTATTTGAAGAAGAATTGAAAGATTTTCGCATGTTAATAGAGCATCGCAATGCAATTGAACCAGGCAAAACTCGCTATTTAGATCGTTTGTATCGTCACTTCGAAATTTGGTTGGATCAAATACCTGTGATTGGATTCAACTCGGCTCGTTACGACTTGAATCTTTGTAAAAAATATTTGATTCCTATACTGCAAGAAGAAAGTGGATTTTTCGTTTTGAAACGAAACAGCGCATATCTGACCATCAGTACCAACAGATTGAAATTCCTTGACATTTCGCTGTTTCTGTCACCGGGTTATAGTTTGGACGCGTACTTGAAAATTTATGGAAATGGCGTGGACAAAAAATTCTATTTTCCATACGAGTACATGACTTGTATCGATAAATTGAATGACACGCAATTACCTCCACACGAGATGTTCTATAGCAGTCATCGAGGCACTAATATCACCGCGGCGCAATACCAAGAATGCGTAGATATGTGGAATCGTCTGCAAATGAAAACCATGCGAGACTTTCTAACTTTTTATAACGAAAGTGACGTGATTGGCTTTCTGGTTGCGTTAGGTAATAACGCTGCCTTTTATCAAAAGTTGGGTATTGACATGTTCAAATCTGCTATCAGTTTACCAAGCATAGCCAATCGACTCATGTTTGCGGAATGTTATGACATCGCGCTGTTCAGTAAAGCGAATGCTGATCTCCATCAAACTGTAGTGAACAATCTATTTGGCGGTTTGTCACAAATATCGACACGATTTGCAATGAAAGACGAAACGAAAATTCGTGAAATACAGTACGGCGACGCAGCGAAATACGTGAAAAAGATAATAGGATATGACGCAAATTCGCTCTACCTCGCATCCATCGATCAATGCATGCCGTGTGGATTTCCAATCAGGTGGTTGTATGACGAAACCAAACAAAAATTTCACAGAAAGCCAATTTACCCTGCGATGGCAGAACTCGAATGGCTTACTTATGAAAGTTATCAACGCGGTATTTCAATTCAACACGCCTGGAACGGCAAGCAAGCTAAACTTGGTTCGCGTCAGATTTCGGTTGATGGCTTTTCGCTTGAATATCAATTGATATTCCAATTTCATGGGTGTTTTTTTCATTTTTGCGATCGCTGCTATAAGGACGACGCAAACATTGAGCGACGTATTAAAACAGAAGAAATTACTGCCTATCTCGAAGAGTTGGGATACACGATAATATCAATACGCGAATGTGAATGGAATCGCATGAAACTCAACCCTGACATTGCGCAGTTTGTTTCGTCCCTACAAAGAAATGTAACAAAAGAATATTATCTCACTGCGAATCAACTATTAGATCGCGTATTTCATCAACAGTTCTTTGGTGCATTGGAAGTCGATGCGTACTGCCCCGATGAATTAAAAGCAAAATATGCAGAATTTCCGCCATTTTGTAAACATATCTCGGTAGATTTATGCGATGTCGGCGAACATATGCGCGAATATGCCCGTCAAAACAACGTGAAATTTCCAAAGAAGTTTTTGGGCTCTAGTTATTTCACTGAGAAACAACTAATTACAAGTGATTTGTTGGGTTGGTACATGGATCACGGTATGATTATTACACGCATATATCAAGCCGTGGAATACGAAGCCAAACGACCATTTCAAAAGTTTGTAAATTCTGTCGTAACGCAAAGGCGAAAGGGTGATGTAACCCCTAAAGACCCAGCACGTGAAATGGAGGCCTTGACCTTCAAGCTCTGTGGAAATTCCGCGTTCGGGTCCACTATACAGAACCCAATGAAGTACAGAAACCATACTTATGTAAAAAGTGATGAGTTGAAATCACACATTCAGAAAAAAAACTTTATTGACGCCGATGAACTTTCTGAAGATCTGATCGAGGTTAGCTCGTTACCAGATTCAATTGACGTCGATCAACCGATCATTGTAGGTCTATTCATCTTTAACTCCAGTAAATTGCGCATGCTTTCGTTTCTGTATGACTTTTTACATGAGTATTTAGAGGAATGCGACTTCAGTTATTTAGAGGGAGATACTGATAGCCAATATTTGAGTTTATCAGCTGATTCAATCTACTCCCTAATTAAACCTTCGCGAAGGAAAGAATTTTTTCAAGTTCATGATGAATGGCTCATACAGAGAGCTTGCGCGCTGCATCGAGCAGACTTTGAGCGTGATCCGATTGCTTTCAAAACCACCGAACCGTGCTGTATCGCTGCTTACAATTATGCTAAACGAATTCCTGGTCTGTTTAAAGTAGAATGGGAGGGTCACGGGTTTATTGGATTGAACTCGAAAACGTATTACTGCAAGGGTGAGACTGATAAATATTCATCCAAAGGTTTGAGTAAATCCGCCTCTAAGACCTTCAAGGATTTTGAAGGCGTGTTGCAAAACCGTTCCACTTGCGGAGGGATTAATTCTGGGTTTCGCTGTTTCAATGGTAATATTTTTACTTATAAGCAATATCGTTCTGCTTTGTCGTATGGTTACTATAAAAGAGTTGTTTTGCCGGATGGCATACATACTGTACCGCTTTCATTGTAATAAAATGAACCGTGCACGTGTTTTATACTCGCCTCTTCGTATGATAATTAGTGGAGCATCGTCCAGTGGAAAAACAGTTTTCGCCTATAGAATCATACAAAATGCCGACAAGCTCATCGTACCTCGACCGAGAAAGATCATGTGGTTATATAATAACTATCAACCGTTGTATGATAAGATGAAAGGAGTGGAATTTTACAAGGGTCTAGACAAGTTGAAAGATTTACAGAGAGCTAATAGTGAACATACGTTAATTGTGCTAGATGACATGATGACGCAAGCAAGTCAAGTGCGTGAACTGTTCACCAGATACAGTCATCACATGTCGCTCTCAGTGGTGTTTCTCTGTCAAAATCTATTTCACCGAGGAGCAGGCTTCCGTGACATTACGCTGTCTAGCAACTATATTGTCATCATGAAAAACCCTCGTGATTCTGCCCAGATTCGATATCTTTCACGTCAAATGTTTCCAGATAAACCAAATTTTCTCACGGAAGCTTACAAGAGAGCAACTCGTGAGCCTTATAGTTATATCATGGTCGATTTGACGCAGGAAACACCCGAACAGTATCGACTTCGCAGCAACATTTTTCCAAGCGAACGTATGACCGTGTATTCGGAATAAATAGCGCTGTACTCGAACATTCACTATCATTCGCAATGGCGAGGTCACGCGGTGTTTTGAAAAAAACTTTAAATAATCATCTTATCAAGTTGAAGCTGTTAAAGAGTGCTAAAAAGAAGGAGCGTAACGAGTTATTAACTCACAAAGCTTTTACTACCTGTGTGTGTGAGTGTCTCCGTAATCTTGTCTCGGGTAATATAGCTATTTCAAGTACGAGTAAGGCACGACTGAAGAAGCATAAAACTAACATTCGCAAAGTGCTGTGCTGTAAATCTCAAAAACAGAGGCAAAAAGTATTACAAAAGGGTGGCTTTTTATCCGGTGAATATATATGTGATTCGATTCAATTCATTATCTAACTTTAATGATTTATAGCGATCTTAAGTGCTGCAATTCCGATTATTGGAAGTCTGTTAGGTGGATTGACTAGACATGCGTGAATTATACTTCCCGCCTTTACAATCAAAAGACGCCTACGAAAAGAAATTCAATGAACATATCGCAAGCATTAGGGACTCTGATTTGACACGCATCGAAAAATTAGCACTATTTCAACACGGCATTAGACTATTGAGAAATCTACGTGCAAATAAGAAATTGATCAAGTCGTCGACCCGCGCACCCGCAGCGCCCGCTACCGATGAAACAATTGCCGCGTCGCATCCGCCCGGAGCGGCGCCCGCTATTAATAACACATTTGACGCGACACCTCCGCCCGCAACACCCGATATCTGGAGCAATTACGAAGCGGTAACTCCACCCCATACACCTAAAACTTCAAAGAAAAAAGTTAAAAAGAAGAAAGCCAATAAACCTCCAGTTAATTGGCAAAGCATTGATGGTCCGCGCAAACGAAAGCCGAATCAACGCTACACAGGAAAGTTATGGACATGACGCAAGACTATTTCGATCCCCGCAAACCAAACTCCTATAGAGGAGCTTATTTACAGAAAGACAAAGAATGGTTGAAATCAGAACAAAGTTATACCCTGCATTTTCCTATACGAAAAAAATTTACTCGCGAGAAGGTGGTGGTCTCTGGAATTGATAGTCAGTTTCAAAGCGATTTGATTGATGTGCAGTCTATTTCTAAACACAATCGTGGATTTAGATATCTGACTTTGGTTATTGATACGTTTTCAAAGTTTGTGTGGTTGATTCCAATTAAAGATAAAACTGGTCGCAGTATGATTTCTGCTTTCCGACAAGTGTTCAATGAGAGGCTGCCTTTAGTGTTGCAGACTGATAGAGGTACAGAATATACCAATCGAGCTTTTCAAAACTTTCTCAAGAAAAATAAAGTTCGTTACTTTTACACAAAAAGCGAATTGAAGTCGTCTCTCGCCGAGCGCTGTATTAGGACTTTCAAGGCAATCTTGTACCGCTATTTCACAAAGAATAACACCAGTAAATACATCGACGTGCTACAGGATTTCGTATATTCCTATAATCACACCAAACATACGTCGTTAGGTATGGCTCCTAGTCAAGTCAATTCACACAATCAAGAAGCTATTTGGCAAAAAATGTACGGGTTTCGACAAGCTACACTTCCCACACTGACGAAAGGAACAGCCGTACGCATTTCGAAAATTCGCGGGCTTTTTGAAAAGAGCAGTAGACCCAATTGGACAACTGAGATATTTTATATCATCGACGCAATGGCTGGTGACCCTCCGATGTATCGCTTGCGTGACTATAATCATGATGTCATCGACGGGAGGTTTTACAGAGAAGAACTACAGGTGGTGACCGAACCTACAGAGTGGCGTATTGAAAAGATTATAAAGAGACGTCAACGCGGCAAACAGCGTCAGTATTTAGTGAAATGGCTAGGATATGGACCAGAATTCAATTCCTGGGTCGATCAAAAAGATATCGTCAAACCGTAACTTTTATCAATTCATCGCTCAAGTCCTGGTTATATTGATCATAGTGATATTTTCACTCTACAATTTAACAATCGTTCAAGAAAACAAGGAGCTTTGGGTATCGTTATTATCGTCGTGTGTGGGTTATATGTTACCAGCTCCAAAAATACCTAAACTATGAGTTATGTGACGTTATTTTCCAATGCTTCTATGGACATGTTTCCTGGCAATACAACCGCAGAATATGTCAACGAAATGCAGACGGCAAGAAATGTAGAGAGAAATGAAGTCGCTCTGACGGAGATCAGTTTTCCAAGAGATTTTGAAAAACGCATCGAATCACAAGTTTCTTTCGGATTCCAAATTATGGGTATCGAACAAAGCTTTAGACGATTCCGCCTGAAAATTGGACAATATGACTCGCTCTACGCCATGTTAAAAACCATAGAAAGTATCAACCCCGATGTAGCAGTAAAATGTTTTCCTGAGAGCAATACCCTAACTGTGTCAATTCCACACGAAGACATCACAGATATCTTTTATCCAGGAGTGGATACGCAATGCAATATCGTGACTGCAGAGAACGATTATACAGCAACGTTGAAGAATATAGAAATTCCAGATGGCTACACTCTCGCGACTTTCGTGTTACCAAATACAGCAGCGCTATCCGCATATTCTTTCTCAAAGAAAAAAATACATTTCAATTTCGATATAACACCCTTACCGTCGATTGACTTTGTATACGTTCATTGCGATATTATTGAACCGCAAGAATCCAATGGTACATTACAGCGCCTATTGCGAGTGGTGAAAGTCGAGGGAGATAAGAAGGCGTTTTCCAAATACTACATAAAGCCTTTCTTTTTCCCTGTAAATATAAATAGATTGGAACGTATAAAAATATCTTTGTTGAATGATAAGGGTGAAAAAATTCCTTTTCGGAGTACACCGTCTAGTGCTGTACTGCAATTTCGAAAGCGTGCTATTGCGTTATGAAATACATTCACATTAGCAGTTCGGAATCGGATTTTGTACTTGACTTGGCGCGTCCAATCACTGGAAAATGGGAGTTGGGCCTTGCAGAATTTTCAGTTCGTAATCAGTTTCAAGCTACTTTACCCCATTTCAATGGATTGTTATGGGAATTTCAAGAGGAAAAATCTTCTGCTCTGTTGGCAGCGCAAAGCAATAATTATTTTTTCTATCCCAATGGGGATTATTATGATTTCAAAAGCTTGATCGATAGAATCAATCGTACCCAGACAAAGGTATGGATAAATCAGCTGTCAAGCTCCACGGCTATGCTAGTCATTCCACCTAGCGAAGCAGGTGCCTTTCCGAATTTCCGAAGAAATCCAAAGAGAATCAGAAATCCGGTTTACACATATGGAAATCTTAAAGAACAAAATTTACCGCAAGGAAAATATTTAACTTCGCAAATGTTCTTGAGAGATAGCATCGCACCCATAAGTAATTTATTGGTCTATACCGATCTCATTCGACCGCAAACAGTTGGTGATACGAATGCACCGCTATTGCGAAATATCCCTATCACAGCAGCTAACAATGAATACCAACATCACATTTTTGAGAAAATCTACTTTTTCCCTATGATTGCGGAATATGCCAATCGAATTCGAATTAGTATTAGAGACGATAAAGGTGCATCTATAAATCTGAATGGTTCTGTAGTTCATATCACACTTGCTTTACGTCACGATGAGAGCACATTACTGTTGTGATCGTGAAGCTTTTCAACACTATTATCGAAATCAAAGCGGAGGGGACATAAACTACTTTCGAGGTCGAGTGCAAAGAGGTCACGGTCTAGGTAATCTATTTCGCAGTTTGGGACGTAGTGTGGTACCCTTGATTTCCAAAGGAGCAAAAGCTCTGGGTAGACAACTACTTCACACTGGGGCTGAAGTCGCTTCTGATGTATTGGGAGGACAAAACATTGGAGAAAGCTTTAAAATCAGAGGAAAGCAAGCTGCTAGTCAAGCACTTGATAATTTCCTAGGGAAGAGAAAAGCACCTAAAAAGAAAAATACCAAACGAAAAAAACGTCGCCGGGATATTTTTGATTAAATACGAATAGCAAGCCTTCCTCTTTTCATTTACAAGTAGACCCGCGGAACATGACGGAGCTGATTCATAGCAAATCTGCTGAAGGTATTCATCCGTCCTTAGATCTTTTCCAGATACCACCTACTCAGACCAGTGTAGAGAAAAAACGTATCATTAAGATACCCCCTGTTTCGGACAATGAATCCGTCATCACTTTCAGATACGAGGGGTGTGGAGATTTCATAGATCTAAGCGAATCTTATTTTTTATTTCGTTTGAAACTGCTGAAAGGCGATGCGGATTTAGTTGCAAATGATGATATTGGCGTTGTCAATAACATTTTAGATTCAATGATTTCACAACTTCACATTAAAGTTGGAAATCACACGATCAAGCAGGATATAAAACTACAGGCGTATTCAGCCTACTTGAACTATCTGTTCGCCCCACAAGACGTACAAAAGTCAACGCTTTTGACACAGGGTTGGGTCAAAGATACCCCTGAGCAATTAGATGATAAGGCTATAGGCGATGCTGCAGCTAACAAAGGTCACAACGCGAGAAGTTTGCCTTTTGCAACCAGTAAAGTTGTTGAAATAAGAGGCCGAATCCATCACGGATTATGCTTACAAGACCGTTACATTCTGGATGAGGTACCCTTGGAGTTCGAACTCACTTTGAATCCGAAAAGTTTCTTTCTGTTTGGATTGAATACTAGCAATTTCAAAATTATTAAAAAAGAGCTGCAATTGTGTGGTGTGAAAGTAAGCGAAGATGTGAAATCCGCAATGATGGTCGATGCTCCAGCTAGATATCCGTTTATGGACATGAAGCTTCTGACAAGAACTTTCGCAGCTGACACCACTCAAATCGATATTGGTAATCTGTATTCGGGTACTCTACCGACTCGTTTAATCATCGGTATGGTAGCGACTAAGGCATTCCAGGGTGCGTTCGATAAAAATCCATACAACTTTATTCATAACAAAATGAAGCGTGTCGAATTGAAAGTCAATGGTTTCCTGATACCGGAAGGTGGATACGAACTTGATTTTGAAAACAATCACTATTCTGAAGCCTATCTCAATATGGTTCAAGGCATAGGAGCTCTCGAAAAACAGATCGGAGTCCTTACCCCGAAGGAATTCGCTAATGGATATACTCTTCTAGTATATAACTTGCGAGCTGATGATCTAGATGACTGTTTCGAACTGCAGAAAAGTGGTACACTTAGTCTGCGCATCACTTTTCCTGCTGATGGTGTCGCGAGCGAAACAACTCTGCTTTGTTTCATGGAATTTCAAAAAATACTGGAAATAAGCCAAGCTCGCACCGTTACTGTAATATGAACGGACTAGAAATAGATGAAATATTGTATAGTTACGATTCCACCAAACGACATTATCTAGGAAATTTTCCTATTGATCGACTTCCTCGGCGACCGAAACCTCCCTACTCATTAATCATTAATTATGACGAGGCCGACGAACCAGGAAGTCACTGGGTATGCATCTACGCTGATGAATATGGAACTCATTTTCATGACAGCTTCGGCATAACTCCGTTCAGAAACGAAATACCCTGTTTCCTAGAACCTGAAAAATATACCAGTTCGATCAAACCATTACAGCACAAACGTTCAGAGGCTTGCGGAGCGCACGCAATTTCATTCCTAAGCTGTCGCAGTGATGGTATGAGCACGTTGTCATATTTAGATCACTTCGGAAAAGATAAGAAACACAACGATAGTATAGTCTGGGACTTTGTTCAAAGATTAAAACGAAATGCGAGCAAATAGCTTCACTGTCATACAGTACTTTGGAGATGAGAAGATTCGACTGAAAATCAGAGAAAAAATCATTGTAATGAATCCTGAACGTATTCACAGACTTTCATCAGATAGCTTTCATATACGTATTTATCCGCATGACCGAGATATTACATTATTCATTGGAACTGATTGCTTGCCTGTACGCTTTCCTAACCATTGTATGTACATAGACGTGTTATCGAAACATAGAATTGCACAGCAAATCAGTGAAGAATTTGTTGTTTTTCGTAGACTAAAAATCTGGGAATCTCTGACTAGATCGCGTATATAAATGGAAGATGTCGATGATATCTTAGCTGTCGTGTTCATTGTACTGCTCACTATTTGTTGTATACTGGAATGGGTATCATGTTGCTGTCAAGAACGTGAACAAGCTAGTGAAGCATGACCATGGCAAGAATTTCTGTTGCTGCTCAGTTTGAGTCGAGTCGTAATTATGAGGAAATGATTGTATTACCTAACGTGAGATCAATTACCATTCCCTACACGTGTATACTTTTCCATTATGATAATAGAATTGTAGTGAAACCAATAGAAGATAGTGTTACATACCCAGCGCGTAATATCATTGTCTGTAAAGACGAACATTATCGTGTGCTTTATAAATCGTCCTTGGTCATTGATTTCAAGGGCAAGGCGATTGTTGTTGGTAATATAATCCTATTCCAAGCGTTTTGTGATGGTCGTTTCATAACTCAATAAATCACTGACTCGTGTTCGGTCGTGTTTGAGGCGCATTAGGTAGTAGCAAAATGCAGATTCGTCCGGGATTTGAACCCGGGACCTCTCGCTCCCAAAGCGAGCATCATACCCCTAGACCAACGAATCAGCGCACAAGTCAAGATGCATCAGATCAGTGCAACTTCGTCAATAAATCACTAACTCGCGCTATTTTTTCATATAACCAACAAAGACACATTATGGAGATTTTATTACAAAGGTGGGGCTCCACAATTAATATTTACAAGGCATAAACAAGTCACAAGCAAATGATAGTTTTAATAATTGTAATCACGCTGACAAATCGCAGTTGACTCTGGCATAGCGATTGGTATATTGCTGAGCGCGTTTAAAGTAGAGTTGTCTATCTTCCAGATAGAGATGTGCACTTTCCGCATTCATAGGATCATTTGGATTTGGTGCGCCAAGTAACGAAGATATTGATAGCAGCACAGTTGATGTAGTTAGCGCTGGTGACCATTGCTTCTGCAAAATATCCACGCATATAGTGCCTTTCACACTAATGTTCGGGTGAAATATATGAGTTTCAAATCTCATCTTCGGAGGTCGAAACGGATACTCTGTGGGATATTCTATTAATATTTTAAACACTCCTTTTTCGTATGGCGTTCCTTGGGGTCCTTCAATTGTTGCCCACCAACTAAATAGATTCGATTCGTCAATCGGTCCCGCTTTGATAGTAGAATCAGAACAATTCCGAAACTTTTCTCGCTCGAAACACAGTCTTTTCAAAGCACACATTCTGAGTGACAATCAAATTGAAATGATTGCGCCACCTTTGCGTCATTAGCACTTCAACGGAAAAAAGAGTGGAGAATACGGGAATTGAACCCGTGACCTTCTGCTTGCAAGACAGCTGCTCTACCGCTGAGCTAAATCCCCAAGCGGTAGTGACGGCTTAAATGTTAGTTTTGAGCAGTAGCATTAGCAAATTTATGAGATAGTTCTACTGTTGCTGTTGACTTGAAAACAACTCGATGTTCTTCTTTCGTTACTTCAGTATCGTATATCTTCATTGTTTTTCTTTCGTCTTGATCACATGCTAGCAGCTCTGTATAATTACATCCTTCACATTCTAGTATAGTGAAAGGATACGATATTTCCATTACATCCACACCAACCATCTTCATACATTTCGAATATACTATCCATGATACGGCCTTGGATCCAATAAACTTACAAGCATTTATTCGCACGGAGCCCATGATGTAAATATAACAAATAGTAACTGCGATCGAGCTTTTATAAGTGATACCACATGACAAAATGCCTCCATCCACCATTTTGTTCTATCCACTTTCGTTTTTTAGTAGCAATGTAATTCCCGAGTGTCTGTATGATAGCATCTATATCCCTGCCGTTATGCGCAGCCTCGTTATTGCGAGCAAGAATGCCGCCAAGCACATAAAGAGATACAATCTGACCCCAATTTTCTTGACTATCTCTGAATATTTCATCGGCTATCA
The DNA here is from genome assembly GCF_051294905.1 of Botryllus schlosseri. NCBI lineage: Eukaryota > Metazoa > Chordata > Ascidiacea > Stolidobranchia > Styelidae > Botryllus > Botryllus schlosseri. The sequence goes on from NC_137245.1 coordinate 4,925,742, forward strand.
TCAGGAACATTCGCTCAATGGGTGAATGTTCTTTATATTTCTCATTGAATTCACTATAACGAAGGCGCTTGGAGACTGCGTTTAGGATAGTTCGATATCGCTCAAATATTTCAGTAACAACTCGTCGTAAGGTTTTCTCCACCTGCGTATTTGCTTTAACGCTTGAGCCGTCGATTTCATACATGATAAAATTTCTAGCTAAGGAATATGCCGTGGATATAATTTCATCCTTTTCTTCAGTGAGCGCAGGTGATACTCGCAATAATTCCATGGTTTTGAAGATAACAGTGAGCATCAACTACGCTTGTGACGTAATCATGAATATGGTGCAATACGCAATCATAGGTAATCAACTTACGCAATGACGTAATAAATATCTCAGCGTTACTGGACTGGAACTATGCCATCTCTCGCACAACCAACACCTCTCTCGTATTGGAACCACACCCACATCGTTCTGCATTCTGATTGGCTAACAGATGTCACGTGATCAAATACTCGACGCTGATTGGAGGGGGTATAAACCCCGTGTATAATACTACTGTCGAGTCCGAGTCATTGTATTATGACTCGAGTCCGAGTCCAAGTCATTGTGTTGACTGCTCAGTTTCCAGTTGAAGTCTTGTTAAACCCACTTTTTATAACTCTGTTTGGTGATATTGAATGATTTTGATTTATACTATACTAATTTTCCTCACTTTGAGCAGTTTCTTGTCGCATTTTCAAGTACCAGGACCAATATACGAAATTCCAATACGAAGGCCACTTTACTGTTCTTCGAAATTACAATGAAATGTCGGTCTTGGCCGTCTTATAGTTTCGAGTCATATGGCTTCGTTCGAGTCATGCACAATGATTCGAGTACAAGTCGAGTCAATACACAGATTGTCTCTAGTCGAGTCGAGTCATTTCCCTATTTTGAAAAAATGACTCGAGTCAAGTCGAGTCTTCAGAATATGGTGACTCGAGTCCGACTCGAGTCTGGTCAATCCTGCTATATATGAAAGCACCAATATTATTTTCCAAATGCATACGCATTACGCAAACTTGAGAAAAAATCGCGAGACCAGTAAATTTATGCAATCTGATTTTTCACAGCAGTTATATTAGCGATTGGTGCATGGTAAGCCGAAACACACAAATGGAAGTGTGGGGGTCTGTTGAGTCAAGCCTTCCAGAATTTGTTTGATTGGGACCAAGACAATTGTTTTTGGAGGTCTACAAAGTGTGGTTACAGCCCTGCTAGAAACAAACACTCTGTACCGCCCATCTTATTCTTTGGTCAACTGGTGTTTGCGCGGTCAAAATTACCTTTTTAAATCATCGGCAGATTTCTCCTAAGGAGGGAATTTTGGCTCAAATTTCGGCCAAGGGAGGCAGGAGATGAAAAAGGTTGGGAACCACTGCACTAAACTACTATTAATACCATAGGATTTTCAATTACTACAATTGTGCAGCAATTTCACGATGGCATCATTGAGCCACAGCGGATTCACAAATGAGAACTAAGCATCCGGTGATATTGGCTAGCTTGGCTGCTAGGGCTAACATACTAATGCACCAGTGTAGAAAGGGATATAATTTTCCGGCTATCTGGTTAGCATACCAATGCATGAGTACAAAAAGGTCGATAAATTTTAACCATGTCGAAACGAGATTATAAACCAGAATACATAAAGTATGGATTCATGGCAATCGAATACGGAGGATGTTTGCTACTGTGCGTGGTTTGTATGAAAACCATTTTTAACGCGATCACGGAGCCTGGCCTGTTTAAATGACAACTTGATTCAAAAATGCAGAAAAAAATAATTGAGTGTTGTGAGTGCGAGGAAGGGCTTCCGGCCATTACGTGGCCATGGTCACTAAATGGCCGAGATCGTCGAACACAGGGCATATTATCCGATGTGTTATGGATAATATTATACTCCACATAGACAATCATACCTAGAGGAAACAGTTACAGTCCTATCTAGTAAATTAAATCGACTTTTCGTACTATTCATTGGTGTTTTGGCGTATTACCGACGCCAGTTACTAATGATACTGGTTTATATGACTAGATGGTACGCACTGCAATAAAAAAACAAATTATATAGTGCTAAGCGACAGTGGCGGCTCGTGATAATATCGGGTGGTGGGGCAAGGGGTGTACGCGTTTTTAATTGTCTAAATGACGTCACAATAGTGTACTCCGACGTGAAAATGTGTTGTCACACACAGTTTGTATGGGGTATATGCATTAAGCATGGTAAACAAGACATGTATTTCAAATTATTCGAAAGAAAATATCAAGTACAGTTGTTCATACCTGCATATTTTAACGTTTGTATCAGCAGGCCTAAAGCGATTTTTCAACTATAGGAATTTTAAAAGTTCACTAGTGGTTACTACTTCGGAAAAAGATGTATTAGAATATCAACAAGTCAACTTGAGCCGATTAATGTCGACTATCGGGTAATATCGAGACACCGTTTGCAATAGACCACATGCTTCAGATCACGATACGATACCCAATTTCGGTCGAACTAGAGACACTGGCCCCTGGCACTAGGAGTGTAAAAGTGTATAACATGGCGTCCTTATCCTCGCTTATACGTCAGCCTTTCATTTTTTATCGCAATACGTTGGGAAAAGGTAAGAGTGCGCTTTCCTCCCGTGTGCGATTAGATCAATGGACAATTTCCAGGCTGATAAGAGCCGAGTCTTGCTTAAAAACACTGAATTTTGCGTAAAATCTATTGAGGAATAGGCTGATCAATTGATCAGCTGTTAGCCGTCATCGAAAACGAACTAGCTCACGCGCTTGACATCGGGTTGTCAGCAAATGGCTTGAAGGCAACAATTTAACGGTGAAATTGCCCCGGCTAGGCATTCACAAAGCGAAAACACAGAAGAGAATTCGATTTTCGCAGAAACTTCGCTAGGTATGGGCATTTACAAGCGAAAGCACAAGAATAATGCGGGTTTCGCTGTGATTTCGGTATATATTGATTGTTGTGCATCTATAAATGGTAAATAATTGTTGTTGAACCGAATTTTAGGTGGGGCAATGCCCCAGTTGCCCTATAGGACGAGCCGCCACTGCTATAAACTGAGGCTATGCAATTACTTGTGTAATTTAACAGTTCTACGTATATGCGAGCGATATAGCGCCTTCTTTGGTGTATATTCAACTCTATATTAGTTCATCGGTTCAGAATCAATGACCCCTCGATCTGTATTTCAGACAGATAGCAAATTGCAATGACGTAATCTTGCCTCATACTACGAAAAGGCAACTTGACTTGAATTGTGACTTGACTCGTGACTTGACTTGACTTGACTCGACTTGAGTCGAGTCACCTCCAAAAATCGACTGACTTGACTTGACTCGAGTAACATTCGATAATCGATTGACTTGACTTGACTCGAGTCAAAATGTGCAATGACTCGAAATGACTCGTGACTCGAAGGTAGTGACTTGATCCCAACACTGCCGTGATTGCAAGAACACCCGCTATGCCTTAAACCAGGTTATCAATACACTCCAGAGTCCAGATTCCTCTGCCTCGTAGGATAATATTTACCGCTCTGCCTAGTTTCAAATAATAACGTATTGTGTTGATGCTTAGTTATACTTTGACCGTTGCGGCTTGGCTAGCAGTAGGCCTGTTTACGTACACCGGACTAAGATTTGAAATGTTAAACTCGTCAAATTTAACATGAAAATTTAAAGCATTAAGACCAATGGCTGCTGATAAAAAATCAACCGAGCTGTTATTTGCCGTTACTTATATAACGGCATCTCGAAATATATGTATTGGGTGGATTGTAGGCAGATTTATCTTATTGTCATGCGGTCCTACTGGAAATTGGCACCATTCGCTATTTCGCAATTCCATACTCATCATTTAGATCTGCCACTATAGCCATCCGCTTACCAGGGTTGTAACCAAGTCACATGGTTCCGAGTCACGAGTCAATCATACTTTTGTGGTTTTGACTAGGGTTGGATTATCCGGATAACGGTTAACCGGTTAACCGCGAGTATTTTTACTGTCTGATATCCGCATATAATTCTGCCGGTTAACCGGATAAAGAAGAATCGTGGCCAATGTGAGTAGTGTATTGAAGCTGATTATAGCCACCAATGAGATTACGCCACGTGTCCTGCCACGCCCACTTTCAAATTTAAATATCCCCCGTATTCTTTTGAATTTTTTTTTTTAATTTTTTGTTAATTCTCGTCAATGGATTATGAGAACAGTTACTCGCCGAGAATTGAACCGTGGACCTCCTAACTCAGATATGAAAACGCGCCTTCTCCTGGAATCGAACCGAGAACCTCATGTCTTCTAGACCGGAACAGTGACCGTTACACTATCGCGCTCGCTGAACATATGTGTATGTATTGAAGCTTTTAACGTCGAATGAAAACGTCACCTCTCCCTGACTCGAACCGAGGACCCTATGACTTGTAGAACAGAACCGTAACCGATTCCCGTTTGTATTGAAGGTTATAAAAAAGGTTGTCTAATAAGGGGCAAGCATTGAAAACACATTTGTTATTGGCGCGACAATCACCATATATTTTTCGGGATATCCACATGATAATGGTCCCTATTGACCTTAGAAAAGGATTCAGGTCCATTTTCCGGCCTCAAGAAAGCTACCATTAAATTAGAGATGGCTACCGTACGCTTCCGAGCCGGCGCTCTCTTACCAATGCGACCCGCGCACAATTATGTAGCCCGATTTTCGTTGAATATTGACGACCCCAATAAATCGAATGAGCTCTTTTCCGCAGACATCTATGACACAGCTGTCAGTCCAGTGGACACGAACTTGAGATTCCGTGGGGTTAAATTCCGCATCAAATAAGATCAGAGCGCCTTTTCTCGCTTTCAGGATTTGGACTGATGCGTCCGGCCTATGTCGCAACACTACAATATGTGGTAACACGAACCTGTGCACACGTACAGTTGTTATTTGTAGTGTCATCGTCGCCCGCCAATGCGATAAACTCCCAACGGCTGACACATTGGCCTTCAATCTAATACCAGCATAATTTTTATAGGTCGAGAACAAGGGTAATTTAATTGCAACTAAAATGCCTGCGGCTTGTTTTGGCTCGAGGGTCGAATGCAACATATGAATCCATTCGCGTTACGCATTATAGCCTATTTAGGATGATGAGCCAAAACGCGTAGGCGAGGGCATGGAGATAATAACTAGCCTATATATTTAGAACAAATCAAGCATTGATTTCACGATAACGTATTCGTTATAACGTCATAAAAATTTAGCGAGTTTTATAAGCTGCTTATCCTCAATAACCAATTTGCGGAAATTAGTGAAGAAGTGGATTGTACAGATTCTTAGAACTGCACGACAATCTGGTTATAGATTTGCTGATGGTACCTGCTGCCAGCATCATAACCAAGCAACCTTTACTTACCCGTCAGCTAATGTCTTACTATGTAAAACATGCATTCTGCACGTTCTTCCGTGTAAACGAACGTAATTTACCGATGTCCTAAATATTCAATTAATTCGGTTACTTTATGTGGCAGCTCATAATTTGAAATCAGCAACGACTTCATTACATTACAAGTCTTACAGTTTACGTTACTTCTTGCTCGTTTCTTTACTGCAAAAAGCGTTTATATTCAACTCGTCGCATTTTAGATTGCTTCGAGTCGTGGCGGTAGTTATGCATAAGTTAATATTGTGCCTACTGCCCAGTGCACCTATAGATGCGGAATCTACTTAACACGCGCATGGATCGCTTATTTCAAATAAATCGCATAAAGTAATAAACGTGCTGGAGTTGTCAATCTAAAATCACATTTATGATACGAAATAAGTCATTGTCATTTTGAATTTATGGGATGTTTATAAACTACCTTTGAAAATGCGCGGGCCCCGAAGTCAGGTTATTGCACCAGCAATAAAAAAAATAACATAGTAAGTTTATTCCGGGCGATAAAATATTATATATTTTTGAATACATTCCATCCATATCTACAAATATATCTTGATGCTATCGTGAGCCACTAAAATGTTGTCCGCATGCGATCCGCTTAGCGTAGTTTGCTCATCCCTGGTTTTAATCATAATCTTTCGAGTAAGTTCTGTTCGGTTGGTAGGCAAGCCCTACCAGAGTATATTTTGATAAAGGCAGGAGTAAATCGTTCTCGAGCACCTTTCGTTAGCAACTTCTTCGGTAACAGAAAATGGGTGACCAATCGCGACCTCTCGAAATAAATGACCAGCATGCAATATGAACAGGACATGAAGCTACGATGTCCGATAATTCCTATCAATTAAAGTAGAAGTATAGCTATTTCCAAGCGAGTAAAACGTTACTCGACATTGCGCTGTCGATATTAGTGAGAAAAGATAGTCGTTTACTTTCGATAATATCCAACATGCGGGCTCATGTCGAGGGCAATTTTTAGAACTCTGATATCGCATAGCCCAACTGTGCAATATTTCTCGATTTATTTAGTCATGTTTTCCTTGCGATAACCATTCAGCATCGCGAAAATTCATAGTACAACTTAGAATAAACTGCTAACTTTTATCAAGGTCTTTGAAAAGTACTTTTCAACATTTAACTATCATGACATAGTAAACTTCTACTCAAGTACGAGAAGTAGCGATTGTAAGGTGATTAGAAAATAAGTATTGCGGGGCCCAGTTTTGCCTAAAACCTAAATCATAACACGTTATCTGATCCCTTCCGAATGACGAGTTTAAATATCCCTGAAAAATGAATAATATTCATAATATTCACTTTGCTATACATAAAATTTGCTCTGACATTACCCATAGTGACCATTTAGAATTGGATAGTAAAGGAGTCGAAATTTCTTCGATGCGCCTAGTGCACTAATTCGAGTGCTGAAATCCGAATCGACTAATTTGTTATAATGATTCGAGTCGAGTAGTAAAATTTAATTAAGGAGCACTGAAATTACAGTAACATAGTTATATCACCGATACGAAATTTGGTTGCCATTTCCCCGGAATAGTAATCAGTCCAAAACATTATGATAAATAGATAAGGTTGAAGAAATATAAAAATATCATCAATGGTGTATGTATTATGAAACTGGAAATATTGTATTTGCGGTAGCACGCAATTAGTTTCCAATTCGTGATTTCAACCGCATCGGCAGTTTTTTCATAAAACTAAATAAACAAATACTTTGATACTAATTTCAAAATAACGCAAATCTCTTAATGAATGTCCCTTGAATAGTTAATTAATCCAAAACATTATCATGCAAGGTCCGAGAAACATAAAAATATCATTAATGTAGTATGCATTGTGAAAGAGGCAATATTTTCTTTGCGGTGACCAGGGAATAGGTTCTAATTCCTAATTTCAACCCCATCATCATTCTCTCATAATAATGAATTAGCAAATCCTTGGATCCTAATTTTCAAAGTAGCTTAGATCTCTGAATGAGCTCTGACTCGCTGTTATCCTCAAACCATGGAAAGGGATGAAATTATATCCGGGGCATATTCCTTGGCCAGGAATTTTATCATGTACGAACTAGACGGGCCGAGCGTTAAAGCAAATACGAAAGCCGAGGCAACCTTACGGCGAGTTAGTGATGAAATGTTCGAGCGACATCGAACTGTCATGAACGCAATCTCTAAACGTCTCCGATACAGTATTGTTGAAGTCGAAGAAAAATATGAAGAATATTCTGCGGATGAGCGGATGTTCCTGATGATAGCTGACGAAAATTTTAAAGATACCCAAGAGAATTGGGGTCGGATCGTATCTGTCTTTGTGCTCGGTAGCATTCTTGCTCGCAAAAACGAGGATGAGCATCACGGTGATAATATAGAAGGTATCATACAGTGAGTCGGAAATTACATTGGTAGTAGAAGGCGAAAGTGGATAGCGGGAAATGGAGGATTGGTAAGCGATTTTACATGGCCTGATACGGATTTGGGAATTATCATTTAGCTTGAGGTACTGTGTATCTGCTCTCGAGAGTCCATACCACCTATCGATAATAAAACTTAGCTTGCACTTCACAATTCGGTTTTCAATTTACATTTTGTCATAAGGCACAGTAATTTACATTCCAAGCGCTCCGAACTTTGAATTACCTAGCAAGTACGGTAACTTTCCTCTGCAAGATTAGGAAGGTTTACATTCTTTTGTTTGTTTCAGGACAGTTTTTTAGGATTTTTTGATAACGCAGCTTTCGATGATAGTAAAGTTTGGAAGAGGCTCATGCTTGTTGGAATTGGACTGACGTCTATTGCAATGGCAATAACAAGATCATGGATACACCTTTGACGTACATCATGTAATATTTTTTAAATAATATATTTCTTCGCCGTTTAATTACATAAATTTTACTGTAGGACGGATGCAGTTTCTTCTGAGATTACATGAAAGATTGCTCCATAAAACCGTCTTTATCTGGAACATTTTCATTTTTCAAATTTATACAGCTACGTAAGGAAATTGCTAGGTTACCTAGAAAACACCGCAAGTCAAATTTGATCCAATTCCGACCATAGTAGCGACAAAGAGTTATGACAGCTCAAAATGATCCATCTTTCGATGCCAGATATCGTTGGTTCTCCACGACCAAATATCGTGTTCTATAAATATTGTGTATATGGAACAGATATAAATGTTGCTATTTTGTTGTTATTTGCGAAGAATACTTTGCTCAGTAATTAATTTCACGGGGATTCTAAACCTCAATACATACAAGTGAGCAAAGTTACATCAACCTGCGTTAACCTGTAGTGTTATGTAATTACCTACAATTCTATCAAGACGTAGCGAACACGACAAGTAATATGGAGTGAAGGAATAAGGGCGCGAAATTCCAATGTATAGATGCATATTTAGGCGGAAATATCGTCTTACCGGACGAATGCAATTGTTTCCTTAAAGTTTTCCTGTCTACGCCATTCAAACGCGGTAAGATCAGTTTGAGTTGACGACATTCAGGATGATATTTCAAGAAGCTCTGAATGATAGTCACATATTCCTCGTCGATTCTTGTTCTATCGCTGTCACTGAGGTCGAATACCTTTAGCTGTTCATTGAATAATTGAATATTAGGCGGTTTAGGTCAATTTCATAAACGAAATCTGAACTAAATTGCTTTATTGAGAACCATGAGAGAGCAGAAAGAACTTACTGTAGTGCATCGCTTGCCCATCTCTTCACTAAGATTCCTGATTTGCATGGAAAGCATCTTACAATTACTCAGCTTGAATTCTTCAACGCGGGTTTTGTGTAGGATTTCAGTTACTGTTTTGTAGCAGGAGGATATGTCGGGATTTCTACTCAAATCCAGCGACTGCAGCTAAAACACAGTGTGATGTTCAGATCTTTTACGATGCTACAAACCACTCAGTCGCTGTAATAATAATATTTATCGACGACAGAGCAATATTATCAATTTCTTCGCCTCATCGCAAAACTGGTGTAATACAGAAAATAATGAACGTCTATAGGACATCGAAGAAACTGCAGAAACTAGCATTAATATGAATGAGCGATGGAAAACCTTTCACTCATAAGCAAGGACACTTTTCATCAGCAGACGTGATCAGGAATGCCTTATTGATGATAAATTCGCTCGCTAAATGAAATGCCATGTCTGACGTTGCTTGGAACTCGCATTAGTTGCAAACTATGCTTGATTATTTCGCTAGTAAGAAAACAAAACAGATCTAGCTAAAATGGATCACCTCATGATTACCGAGACCATTGTTCAACGACGTTAATGAATGTCCATCCAATTCGCAAGCTGAAAGTCGAACTGCCTTCGTGTTATGCCTTTTCGCGAAACGTCCGATTTCTTGCAATCCTACCGGTTCCAAATCCGTATTGTAACTTAGATCGAGTTTATCGACCTACAAAATACAGCAAATTATTCTGAAAACGACACACAAAATTGTGGAAACGAGTGGCTACCTCGATTTCACCAAAACATTCAAAAGCATGAATTTCCTCCGGTGTGAGGTCGCATCCTTTCATCACAAGAGTAACCGCTCTGTCTTTACAAAATATGGGCGGCAGTGCAGCCATACACTCTTCATCCAGACGATTATAACTGATGTCGAGATATCGGAGCTAAACGAATATGGGAAACTGACAACTTACGACCAGAATTAATCGGGGATGAAGACAAACATTACAAACTTATACCAGAGAAATGTTGATTAGCCAGTCACGTCATAATAGATTGGCGAAATGTTCTGAGATTAAAATAGAATTTCTGTGATTCGTCTCAAATGGACTCTTTGCAAGCAGTCATAAAGAATGTGACTATTGACCACTACTGAACAACAATCGCTCAAGACAAGATCCATATACCTTACTGTTTTTGACCTGCATGGCGACGAAATCCTTTGATCGCAAGTGCGAGTTCACAAGTGACAAATAGGTTAGATCGCTTGAAATAATAGTCCCGAGTTGCGTAAAGTTGATGTTTTCGCCGTAGCTGAGATCGAGTTTTTGCAATTTAACCTATGGGAATGAGGTAATAAAAGTCTCATATCGAAAGGATTTGTACTAGATTAGTGTCCGGACATTTTCATCGCCTATACCTGATGCTGTCTGATAAGTTGACTCAAAACGATCAGAAAATCGTTAGATGCGCTACTTTCTTCCAGGTTGAGTTCCGTCGAGCCACACTCCTTCATCAACTCGCAGATGGCCGGCAGGAGTTTGTCAATGCCATCGTGGGCTGTGACGCTGAGTTTTTTTTATTTGGACCTGGACGAGTGCAAAACTTTCCCCCATAAAACAGTAATTGAGGTGATGAATAATTAAACCCTCATCAACTCCCACTAGTCTAGTATGACTATTGCGATAAATGGCTACACCGGTGCGCGATTGAGCATTGTTCGGTACGATACCTTCAATTCACGCGTAGTAACAATATTAATATGAAACAATGCGGTCATGATGAAGGTTTCTTTTTAAGCCCGCTATGTATATTATACGGATAAACATGCTTAAATTGAACGTGGGTTTATAATGCTCAGTGACTGTGAGCGGTATATGTAAATGTGTTTACCTCAAATTCAAATTCGCGAATTTGGTCCAATATCATCTTTACAAGGTTTTCATTGAGATGGCATTGGCGGAATTCTAACTCGTACATGCGAGATTTCCCCATGAGACCATTCACGATATTCTTTACATCCAATTCAGTCGTAGTTTTATGATAGATCCCACAAGGAATTTCAACTTCATCATGATCCATAAGTATTGATTGATGGTACATCCTGTTATCACCTTTAGCGTATGTGAATCATCAATAATTCATGATCAGGAAATAAAATTAATATTAATTTTATTCAACCTCCAATGTGATTTTTGTGTCGGACTATTTCAATATTTCGATAAGTCGGATAAAATGACGATACGTGACATATATACTTAAGCAACAAACCGCTCCAGTACCAACACCACCACGTATGCCAATAACATATGACTGAATCATGGTAGTTTGCAGAGTTTAGGCAGCCATTGTACAGTTTATGCGCTGTGAGAATATCGAGTTAATCCAATTACACCATCAAAAAATTTATCCAAGAGTCTAAATTATATTATTTTTCAGTATTGTATGGCAGAAATTATTAGAAATAAACATCCAAAAAGTTTAAGCTTTGGTTTTTACTTTATGAGAATAATTTTATATACTTTATTATAGTCATGGTAGGGTGCTTGTAATAACGAAGGTGTTTTCAACAACAAATATCAATAACTTCACAAATGACACAAGCTAATTGATAAATTTTGAAATTGCCTGTAAGATATTAAGCTAATTATCAGAGTCGACGACGATAAAACTATTTTACTTGAGTAATATATATCGCTACGTAAATATCGTTATGCCTTTGATACGATGTAAATAGTTATCTCGTGCGGCGTCCGTTGCGTGTCGTCACCCTTCGTACACCGTCGAGGAATAGGCTGCCCGGTGCCGTTGACTTGTGATTATTTGTCGTAGACTTAAGTTGTGATATTGCAAGTTTTGAGGTTCTAAGATGGGTCCGTTCGGGTAAAAAGGAGCCCGCGAATGCAATAAAGAGACAATTCTGAGGATGCCGCCCGCCCCGCTCGGTGTTCGGGGCAGTAAAAGGGATTAAATAGGGGCGGGCGGCATCCTCAGAATTGTCTCTTTATTGCATTCGCGGGCTCCTTTTTACCCGAACGGACCCATCTTAGAACCTCAAAACTTGCAATATCACAACTTAAGTCTACGACAAATAATCACAAGTCAACGGCACCGGGCAGCCTATTCCTCGACGGTGTACGAAGGGTGACGACACGCAACGGACGCCGCACGAGATAACTATTTACATCGTATCAAAGGCATAACGATATTTACGTAGCGATATATATTACTCAAGTAAAATAGTTTTATCGTCGTCGACTCTGATAATTAGCTTAATATCTTACAGGCAATTTCAAAATTTATCAATTAGCTTGTGTCATTTGTGAAGTTATTGATATTTGTTGTTAAAAACACCTTCGTTATTACAAGCACCCTACCATGACTATAATAAAGTATATAAAATTATTCTCATAAAGTAAAAACCAAAGCTTAAACTTTTTGGATGTTTATTTCTAATAATTTCTGCCATACAATACTGAAAAATAGGTACTTGTGAAATAAGTGCCCGGAGGTCTAGGCGGCCATAGTTGTTGCACCATAAAATGGGTGTGTAGTAGGATAGTAAGTGTTTTACATGTACATTGAAATGAGGGTGAAAAAATCACTAGGTCTGGTAAGGAACAAGTGAAAAAAATAACCCTGTCATAGGAATAACACGGGATTAAAATAGGAGAGAGTCAGTACACATGAAACGCCAAGAAAAAGGGGGGTTTGATCTGCTAAAGACGATGGGGAGTTGATCGACGCCACATGTTGTATTATTTACTTGCGCAGATACGCGGAAAAGAACATACAATGTGTTGAATTTGGTCGAATCGGGTGCACTACTAAACACACGAGATTGTGTGATATTTCTGAGAAATCACGGGTTGTTGGTGCGAAGGATGAAATGCAAGCGATGTAAAAAAATAATGAAAGAGCAAAGTACGTCAACAGGCGACGATGGGTTTAGGTGGCGATGCAACCCCTGTGACACTACGGCGACTATACGGAAACACTCGATATTCGCGGGAAGCAAGGTAGGACTTCCCAAATTATTAATATTGTTCTACTTTTGGTCCCATGACGCGTTGCAAACCCAAATTGCGCATGAAGCTGAGATTAGCTAGCGTTCAACGGTCACCTGGTGCGGCAGGTTGCGAAAGCTTTGTACGGCCGAATTTCACAGGAATAAGCGACGTTTGGGAAATGAAGGCGGTTGTGTGGTCATTGATGAAACGCATTTGGCTAAGCGCCGGGTTGCCTCAGACAAAGGACCAGCCGTTAAAGCCATTTGGGCGTTTGGGGGAATAGACAGAGCCACCGGAGAAATGTTCATTGAAATAACTTCTGACAGGACTGCTGAAGTATTTCGAAAACTCATAGTAGAAAATGTGGCAGAGGGGTCCACAATTCTAACCGATGCCTACCCTTCCTACAGGGGCATAGAGAGCTGGGGGAAGGGTTATATACACGGTGTAGTGGACCACTCCCGGTGGTTTAAGGACCCTCGGACAGCTTTTTGTACTAATGAAATCGAGGGGGCTTGGGGCCAGCTTAAATATCATTTACATAGGTCTCGCGGTTTAGCACGTCACCTTTTGGCCGACTACGTAGGGGAGTTTTTGTGGAAACGTCAACATCAAAAGACTGACCGATTCTTGGCACTCCTGCGCACCATACACAATGACCCACGGTATAATTTTGACAAATTTGATGGGTCTCCTGTATTACCACAATTGTGAACACCGCTATAAGGTTCCAGGACGGAAATGACGACATCTGTTATTTTGTGTTTTTACAGACGGTAGTCTAGGGCTAGTGAGCGATTATATTTAATTTATGACGTGGCGAGAACCACCACTATCCGTACCATGGACCTCCTTCCTCATTCTCTGTCTATCCTTGTTGGTATCATTTGTACATCTGATTTGTTGCTGCATACGGCGGCGAAAGGCATGCACGGACTCGCAGATCCTGTAACAGGAAGAGCACGATCTTTCACTCAAGGGACGCTAGGTGAACTACGAGGATCCCTGCCTGATGAATGGATCACTTTAAATGATACACAATGGGAGGACTATCACTTGATGAGCATCTTCAATAAAACGGCGGAGCGACATGTATATAGACGGCCTGAGTTATTTTACAGTAAGTCATTTGGTTACGTAGTAGCTGAGCGGTTTTCATTACAACAAATGGCGTTTCCACATGGAAGATATTGGAGAAATGTACAAGAATTTGAACGCACCTGTCTCTGTCAGCGGCGCCTGGGCCAAATCACGCCCAATATTTCCTATGATGTCCTTAAACAAACGAACATGTTCATACGTCCAATAGGGTATTATAGGATTCGTTGGTTCTGGAATGGGGACCAATACATGTCGTTTCATGACCTTGGCAAGAATTACTCTATGTTTGCTCTCACCAAATTTAAATTAATTATGATGAGACTATTCGAAAGTTATTCAGCTATTGAAGCCTCATGCCGTCAAAAGCCAATGGGAGATCGGGACAAAGCCAAAATGAATGAATTGAATAGGTATAATGCCAGTAGCAATAGTTTTACACAATGCTGGCATCTAGTACAAAAAAGAGCCTACCAGGGCGACTATTGGCAACAATTGTACTCCTGGAGGGAAAAAGGGGTCATAATAGGAATCTGTACAAGGTGTGATTTTAGAGGAGTTATCTCTGCCCTGGAACCAAATAAGGCAGATATAATCATATAAGAAATAGTAATGACTACAGTAAGTAACTGGCAGTATGTGCGCAGTCCATTGATACCATGCCGGGCCCAGGGGGGATGGATTAATCAGGACTGGTTTGAGCACTTATGGCCAGGGGGTCATGTAATAGCCCATTCGTGCAACTTCTGGCCAGGAATGAATACCACTCTGTGGGGTGATCTACCAACGACGAATTTTCCTCCCAGAGTAAAATGGATACAACCGTCTTTTCCAAACCTGGATCACAGTGTGTATGCTAATCGTGGCAATCAGGGCATGAGGTGGAATAACCTTTTTGATGGTGTGCCGACTAGGTTTAAGGCATCTACATCAACATGGGTACCTTTTTCCAGGCCTATGTGGAAATACTTCCCCTCTCTTACTGCATCGGATGAAGCATGTAAAAATAGAATATCACATAACCAGGATTTGTGTCGCGACCCGGTGGGTGGACCCATTTTAAAGGCAGCTTTTTGGGACCATGTTCATTTTGATCCGGAGTTAAACCGACCACGTTTCCCAGGAGGCCCAATAGAAATTAAGGGAGAAATAATATCGAGAGCTAGTACCAGAAGGGGTGCGCGGAGAAGACGTAAAAGGTTTCTGTCTGGATTAATATGTCTTGTGTTTGCCGTAATATCCACAATCGCCGTCGTTGCGACAGTTTCATCCCAGTTACATGAAGAGACGGTGGATCTTAGCCAACAGATCAATAATAGAATGATACAGGCCACACAGAGGTCCACTGCACTAGGGAGAAAGATTAACGAGCTCTCGCTACTTCAAACAGCGCAACAACAAAAACTGGATCAAACGATCGCTGCCATGGAAGTAAGGACATCACTGACAAATAAACGACTTGTACTAATGGAAAAGTACATAGAAAGAAACCGACAAATGATAGTACGACAAGCCACAGCTTCTTTGACCTCTTTTCAAAACTATAAGGAAATGAGTGATGCCGAACTAGCCATTGACCGATTGGTTTTGGACGAATTGGCTAATTTGACTGGTAAGTTAATATTTGACTCCAGCAAGGTATATCTCACGAAAATCCGGCAAGGAACGTTACGGATAAAGGAACATGCTCAGCAATTAACAGCCTATAGGGACGCTTACATCAATGAGACGAATGACATCGGAGTGGAACTACGTGCTAATCGTATTGGTATGGATCAAGCCCAACAGAATGTGGATTTGGGTTTGCAAGTTTGGAGAGAAGATCTGAATAAGAGCGTGTACATGAACATTTCTGATTGGCGATATGAGAATATTACAGTGAAGCCTTTCGAATTTGTTGGAGGAGAAAAATTTATGGAAAACTTGGGCCAAACGATAGAAGACATGGCACACGGGGCCGAAAGCTTGATAAAATCAGTAGGAGATAGTACAGGAGATCTACTACAAGACGGATTAGGTGCGGTCGGAGGAATATTCAGTAAGGGAGTGAGCGGAATTTTTTCCGGCCTGGGGTCTGTTTTAATTCCAGTAATTTTGATATTGGGGGCCGGGATCATCTTGTTTTGTTGCTGTCGTTATAGCAGTCTTTGCTGTCCTAAGTTAAAACCTGAGGTACAACGGCGGAACACGAATACTCAGTTGACAATGTACATATCATCGGTACCGACCTCCGTTAAAACAGCCAAATCGACAAGAATGTAGTGCACGTATATGTACTCAAAGGATTTTACTTTTATAAAATTTAATTTTTTCATAAGTCCACAGATATACTAACTAATTTATACTAATATGAATCGTTACCTTAAAATATGGATTATGCTGGCAGTAGCCTTAACACTACACCGAGGATATCTGCAAACTCATGGCCAATTATTGCCCCTATCTGCTATGAGTGTGGTTCCCAGGATAGCATTTAATCTTACAGGATGGACAACGTTTCGGTATCAAGGTCTCAGATACATCCGCCTTAATCGACTATTCAAATTAAACGAGAGTTGGCCAATAGGTGAAACGGAAAATAATTTTCCAATATACGAAGAGACGCCCGAATTTGGTCCAACACGAGCTAGCCAAGATCAATTGTACAAGTTATTCGCACCCTCGGGGTCTGACAAGAGGTATTGGAACAATGTTAGACAATACGAAAGAGAATGCGGGTGCAATCGGAAACTATCAAGAATATCTCCCGATATTACGTTGGCAGCCTTTACCAGAACCACAACATATCGTCGAAAGAATAACTTTGGTTCAGTACATACATGGAAGTATGTGGTTGGAAGGGAAGCACACGGCACTATGGCTGTGCCGGGGCCGATCCTTCGGATGATCTCTCCTAATGCTACTCCACAAGTTACTATACACCAGCTGTTGACGGTGTACAAGTTATCAGTGATGATGAATATCTTGGCACAATACGCAACAGTGACAGCAAGGTGTCAGCAGCGTTCAGAAGAAATCGCGGGATGGAGAGTCAATAAAGTCGAATTTAACGTATGTGTGCACAGAGAAGCTAACCAGACGCAATGCATAGGATGCTCATTTTATACAGATGATCTGGCAGTAAATATACTGTCCAGAGATTTTGTGTTCATGGAAATAGATAATAGCATAAGAGGATTAGGAACGGGAATGCAAGAAACTTATTCCTACAGCCAATGGCCAGCGGGAGTCAAATTACCCCAATTACATCACGACATCGTGTGGTTGAAGGCTCGAAATGAAACAGGCCCCAGGGAGAGGCCAGCAAACTTTGATGGTCATACTTGGTTTAGATTGAGGATTTACGCCCTTCGCGAACATCTAAATAATGATACTCAACGGATAATGGGGAAGAAAAATTTTCCGACTATGTTACAAGGCAGCATAGAATGTGAACGCAAGAAAAATAAGAAGGTTTGTCGCAATTCAATAGGAAGTTTGAAGACGGCCTTGGCCTTTAAGGAAGTGTTATATGATCCATATACAAACCAATCCGTGTATGCAGATCATAGCAATGGTCGCTTACAAATTGCATCCCCAAGACCTGCAGGTCAGGGATCTCCACTCAAAGCATGGCCTAAGAATCTACCCAATTGTAAACAACCCGGTAGATTAGGCAACCTTATCCTGACTGCATCATTCAAAAGCTATGGGCAAAATACAAGGAATATGGACTATTATCTAGCTCGCCTGGGAATGTTTTACGTAGAAGTAACGAAAAGGCGTTTACGCCAGTTATCTTTGCCCATATATAAAATGCGAAAAAACCTGGGGAGATTGGACAGGTCCATAACTGGTAAAGAGATGGAGTCTCTAAGTCAGGCGCTACGGTCAGCATTGACACCCCAGAAACTGAGTAGGATAAATGAAGAGTTACTGAGCTATATGTCAACACGCAAGCTCATAGAGGCGCAGTTTCATGATATCCGGATATTCCGACCTAGTGTGGCCTACAAAGCCATAATATGCGCTGGAATATTGGTATATACGCCTTATGCCTATAATGACAATAACAAAATCAGAACTAACTCTGAAATGCCATTAAGTACCGCGGAATCAATAACGACAAAGGCTGTAAGTTACGAAGGAACCACTCGAAAAGTGTCTCCTAGCTCCGTAATGCCACGAAGTCACGCGGAAGCAATAACGACAAGGACTGTAAGTTACGAAGGAACCACTCGAGGAGTGTCTCCTAGTAGCGAGACGGGTATATGGTTTAATTTCACTCCTGTTGTAACGGCTCCAGAATCCACTGTGACAATGGTAAAAACCATAACGATTGCTGAGGGAAGTGTAAGAATGACGAATCAATACGATACTAACCACTATAACTACGATTATATAGAAGGTTATGACGAAGGATTTAGCTATGCCGGTTATGACAATGATACTAGTTTTCAAGACTCTGGAAATTACTACTACAATTATTATGACGAAGACGTAGAATATGATGGTTCACTAAAACGTAGGCCCATACCCGTAACTTATACTACGGATTCCACAAAAGTTATTGAAACTGCAATGGCGTTACCAATGATTGAAACTCCAACATCGACCAAAAATACTCAATATACGATCGAGTTAACAACGGATACAATAATTTCCACGCCAAGAACGTCTGCACATACGTTGGATAGCATTACGACCGCATTATCAACTACTACAATCACACCACATACTAGAGGGTTGACATCGGCCATTGTTATTTCCGGAACGACTTCATCGACACCACTCCCAGCCATATTGACTACTGTGCATTCCTCACACGAAGATAACACTAGCCCAAGACCAACTGCATCTATTACTACATTCTTAACTACAGTGAAAACTGTTAGTGAGCAAGAAAGACGCAGGACGAGTCCCACTAATATTTTCACAACTGTGGAACCATCTACGGCTATATCAACAGAGAAGGACACTCAGAAAAGCATTGGTATTGCTACGACAGGAGTCACCTTTTCTGAAAGTGGGTTAACAACGCGTGTACCAATGGAGAGAAGTGTAAACGCAAGGAATACCATGACCTATCAAATACCAAAAAAAAATGGTGAAATGTTAGGCTCCTTATCCGTGCCAATAAAGAAAACACCCCAGATTACACAGATACCTGAGTCTTATAGTCAATCAAGTCATCACACAAATCAACTCATGGACACAACACCGCCGAGAGCGCATTTCAATGAGCTGTTTGATACAACCCAAGTAGCAACGACAGTCGAAACGCACCAATATTTTGTCACCAGCAAGTTTCGCTCTAATACAGAACCAGATAATTTAAACAAAGAGCAAGACCTACAGGTAAGAACTAAATCAACATCAGTGCTTTCATCAGGGGACTATCAGAGCGAACCCACATCAGTAAGTAAAAATGATGTGATCAGAAGTTGGAAGAGTACTTCCAATAGTGCACTTTCTTCAATTACACCCTCTATCGAAGAAGAAGGAAAAACTACACTCAGTATACCGCATACCTTACCTACGGCCAAATATAACAGACTGGACCGAATTACATTTGACTTCTATGGACGACTACACAAACTACAAGAAATGGAACAAGGATATGCAGCAGGTAAAATTATTGTTGATATTAACAATAGAAAGGATTTAGGAGAATCACTTAACAATCATGCCTTGATTTTTGCGGTTAGCGTAACAGTAATGGTAGGATGTATGTATTTATGTTATAATAAATGCAGGAGAGTCGCAGCAAAAACTTATCTTAGGGAGGTTATTCGGCGGAATAACCGAAAGACGTATATTACAGCAGTAACATTGCACGAAAAACTTAGATAGGTATGGTGAAATAATCACTAAATTATTGTAAAGATAGAAGTGAGTGTTGTTGTGTGTTGTATTCGGTCCATTTGCGCGGTTTAGAGTTCATGTGAAATTAACCAAAAACCTAAATTTAATTTCGTTATTAACGTACTTTAAAAATCATGCTGTATTTGCCTATGGAAGCCTAAAAGTGGGCGGGATTTAAGAATGTACGAGGCAAATTCGCGGTGTTAACGATGCTTATGCAACGACTATCATTGCGAAATACATAATTGCGAAATTTTCGGATGGTATTGCTAAGCCAAATTAGGATTAAGTAATACAATAGTATGTAAATATGGGAGCAGGATGGCGTAAGTTTTGTACATGTTGCAATGGCATATTGACGAACAGGAAAATATAAAATTTAGCAGAAACGGCAAAATACGACCCCAATTGATGGGTTGATCACGCCATTGCAAAACTCTTGCACAATAAGGCCACAAATAATGGTGGGAAAGGAAGCGCTACAGTGGAAAATTGACGAACAGGAAATATTTAACTGCAGCAGAATGGTGAAATTTGACTGTAATGGGGGGCTTAATCATGCCGGAGTACGAAGGATAGCGACAAAAATTTGCTTGATGAATGTTCGGATGTACGTCAACCCCTACTTTACGAAAATAGCAAATTGCTCGTGGTGATGGGGGGTGGATGCATGCGCGTCAACGACTTTCCGCTCAAAACTGGATAAAACGCGGAGCGCAGGAACAGAAAAATCAGTTGACTCCACACCAAGCTGTAAGGTGTTAAGGGAGTTGAGTGCTGGTAGCAGTTGGAAAGAAATTTTTTTTCTCGATTAATAACAATAGGATATTCCATAATGATTGAAATATAGGTAAATATAATACGCAATGACAGAAACTTAGATTGTCCAGTTATGGATAACTAATCTCTGTATGATAGTTAGCTTATCTATATATAGGTTGACACCAGTGTTGGGATGACTCGGGTCGACTTTTTCGAGCGGTTTGACCTGGAGCGGGTCGCCTACATGGAACGGGTGACTTGGCTTGACTCGGGTCGCATTGAGAGTCGATTGACTTGACTTGACTCGAGTCAGGATGTGCGTTGACTGGGGGTGACTCGTGAATCGAGGGTCGTGATTTGTCCCAGCAATGGTTGACACTTCAAAGACTATGGTATGTCAAGATAAAAGACCTGAAAAGTACCTGGGTCATCATAGTACAAACTGCTAATCTAATTTTGTCGCGTAAAAACTGAATCAGTCGTGCCAAATGTTGCTCAACGTAGATTATCTTTATAGTTACGAGATAAACTGATGCTCACTTTTCTATAAAGGGGAGAGAGAAAATCAACGTGACATTTATAACTATGATATAAGACTTAATTATATCCACTCGCTTTATTGACACCTCTATTATACAAAATAAATTCTAAACAATCTTTACTAATTCGGATAATTTTTACTACGGCTAGGAGGATTGAGAATGCATCGGATAGCATAATATACTGACATAAGCGTAAAATATACCACGAAATAGAATCACGACACGCCAAACGCTCGCTCACTCACAATGTTGTCTGTGTCTAAGAAAGTACGGTTAATCCCTGCTAAAAACGTTTGCAAATACAATCATTTGAGGCAAATAATGACAGTAGATCTGGAATTTAAAGGTCTATAGTAACAGTCTGCTGTCGACGCGTTTTTGCTACTGTAGCTGTTCCTTACATAACTTAAAAATAACCGTATTGGGTAGCATAAGTAACTGCTGTAAAAGTGGTAATTTCAATCGGCAATAGCACAATCACCAGCATATTAAGTATCAAGAGCTACCTCACATTATGTACCGCGCACTGCACGGGATTGACAATAGTATTTAGGAAATAAATAGGGGAAATATTTATTTGTAACATAGCAACTAAGCAGAATACAGTATTACATTGAGACAGCCTGGTATAAATACCTACTTGGGTGACAGCTGTCTGTTGTTTCAGGGTAATCCGGGTCCGGTATATCCCATACATTCCGTTGGAAAGGTATATTCTTTGCAAGTACTGGTATCTCCCAAAAATTACGTTTATCTCGGTTGAGAAACACTAACTTCTAAGTGCCAGAAATTAGCCGTATTTATAACTACAACCCGCCGCGACGACTTTAAATTTAAACATTGAGGTAAAATAATTCAATAACAAGCGTTTGTCATAACAAGGACGAGTAGCATAGATGACTCGCCTGTACTGTCAAACTCATATTAAGCTACGAGCCGGATAATACTGAATAATAACAATTCTGCTCAAGACGCAAAGTGATTGATCCCCTTCAAAGCTTTTAGGCTACTAGGACTATAATATTGAAACCGTTCTCAAAGCTTTCTTAGGTAAAGCACTGCTAATATGGATATGGTATCTAAATTTGTGTGACGGGAGCCGCCCCAATTAATGGGTCCTTCCAGAATGCCTGACAGGATGGAACGCTATTTGGGGTGATTCTAGTCATGCGCATTCGTATATATGAATAATAAAGGAATATAATAAAATCAAGGGTAGTTCAAGTCATGGTACATTCTCATTGACACAATAATGACCTGTATAATGAACATTATCTTGTGTTTTTTTGTAACTAGGGCTAGCACAAACGCTGATTATAAGAGCTCGGCGACTTTTTATAGGAATTTAAAAGACCGCAACAAAAATGATGAGATTGAAGTTGGTATTAATATTATTGTTTCTATTTTCAAAATAACCCATCCGCACATTCTCGACAATACCATTCAGTACTTGACAATTCTGACAATCAGATTTACATTGCAAAGCGCGCAAGTTCGTCTTGGTGTATAAGCTTTAAGAATTATCAAGAACCTTATATCGTAGGTCGCTGTACACATTCTATTGTCGTCTCAAATGCATAGGTGAGACTGGATTAAGAAATAGATAGTCTGAACAAAACCGATCAATTTCGATATGAAAGCTAGTTTAATCCTGGCTGACTGCGGTTCTTTATTTACTATGACTGATACATTGCGTATTACTAATGTAGGGTAAGAAACAGTGTTGGGACGACTCGAGTCAATTTGGAAATATGTATTAACTCGTGTCCCGAAGCAGAATTTATAAGTCAATATCAAGTCACAAAATAAACGGTGTCGAATAAATCACTGTAGCTTGCGTATACTCGAATTGTTGTGTCAGGTCATAAATAAATTAACCGCAAATGAAACGATCATGGCTGACGCTGCCGTGGTAATTATATAGGGCTATTGTAAATAACAACATCTTTCTGTCTCATTAGACGGCTCAATACTTACGTTGTGCAGTGCGTATCTTCCTATATTTTGGTCGATAATGCCTGACTGTAGTATTTCGCTTTATAATTTCTCACGTATTTTACTTGCGCGTGACTGATACAGCATCTTGGTGCATGTATAGTTATCTGCATATTTGTCAGCTAATTCAATATAGATGCTGAAATCCAGTTTGACTCAAGATTGTGATTTGACTCGTAACTTGACGTGGCTTGACTCGATTAAAGGTCTGCCATGACTCGAAATGACTCGTGACTCGAAAGGAATTGACCCCAACACTGGTGCAAAGTATGGTTTCAAAAGGCCTGTGTTGAAGCGGTATGCCCCTAAGCAGGTGAAATATCTCTCTCAATCAAAGGGTATACAGTATCACACTAAAATAATATAATACCATGTTGCTCGCTCGCCTATGTTCTAGCTTATGCTGAACCATAAACCTACATTTGCGAAAGCTGGTCTTCGGCTCATTGTATTACGGATTTTGGTACATCCCTGTAAATACCGTTCGAAGGTTACACTATGTTGCAAGTTTTGATACATCCCATATTGCGCAGTAACCCTGTTTGAAGAACTATGGTCTATAATTCTAAAACTAAATTGTGCTTGTGCGGACAACTCAGGTTGTCTTAGCTAAAACCTGATGCAATAATACGACGCCAAGCATGCAGTGAAGCAATGCCTAGTCGCATAGAATGACTTCCTGAAATGGACTAACTCGCATTGCAGTGCGAGGCGAATATTATTGATTACTGACAATTGTGTACGTCATAACACATAAGGGCTATGAAATTGTAAATCTACTATAAGCCATGACAAACCTCGGCTTTGATAGATCGTACTGTTTCAAACCTTTCTTGCGTACTGGATTACTAAACAGGAAAAAAATGTGCTTGCTCGTGCTCTATTGGGGACGTCCATTTCAAAACTAGTGCGTTGGAGACCTCTACAATATCAACTCAAGTGTGTTCTAATTGTCGAGACATGATTAAAATCCACCAGAAAACTGTTGTGTGGGTATGGTAATTTGTGTAATGATAGCTGCCTCCGTCAGCTGGTCTCTCCAAAATAATTGAAATGATGGAACAATTGCTTGGGGCAGTTATAGGATTTTTTGCGCTAGTCACCTTGTGATTAAATTAATCTAGGAGCACTAAGCTGAAATAGATGAGAATGTTATTTTCTCATATCACGCCTCAAATGTCATGTAGTTACAAGTAAGTGAAATTAAGAGCAAGGTATCGGGTTTGTGCCAATAATAGTGGTGGTCAAACTAGTGAGGTAGTCTTAAAAATAAAAGTAAATTTGGCCAGATTTAAAAATACTCAAGTAAGTAGGTAGATTACAAAACATTACTAAGTGAAACTTGGGTAGTGATAGATGTTTATTTTTGATAGTAGCCGTTATCATGTATGTAGCACAGTTATTTTATTGAAAGGTAACTATTGTTGCGTGGCTGCATCTATAAAAGTAAATGTTGCGTATTGGAGATGGCGCATGAATCGTAGATAATTCGGCAGCTTAAACGCTGGTTCACTAGTACTGGATAATTGTACGAAGGTTTTATTATAAAAAGAAACAAATGATACGATACTGAAGGAATGGTTAGTTGACTACTGAGGGTAAAAAGAACTACATTTTGGAGTTGTAGTTTGCAGAGGAAGTTACTCGGAACAGATTGGTTGCGTGAACATTTTTATATAGTTCGCTGAAAGTATACCGACGTTGGTAGCATAGGCTATAGTGAAAAAGCCAAAAAAACGTGTACAGTTTTATAGCAACACACAATAGTGTAGTAGGTAGCAACGCAGGTGGGTTTTTGAACCTTCTGAATAAGGCCAAGAATGGCCGGCAGTTGCCTTGCCGATTGGAGCAGCTGCATGATGCCTTGAAATTTTATAAGAAATTCGATCCTAAATTTTCTTGCCGAAAGCAGTCGGAAAATGGCAACTGATGTATAAGTCACGTCATATTGGGATTGCATTTGGTGACAAGCTATGCGAATTGGTGAATAATTTTGTGATTCAAAATAATTAAAAGCACGAGATTTGATTCGCAGGTTATGGGCGCCACCACGCGGATGGGTTAAACCAAGCAAGAATGTATGTAATCAAAATGGCGCAAAATCGTACTTGGAAAATGGTGCATGACATACTACCACTTAATTTATGTCGCTTTTAGCTTTAATATCAAGTTTTGTAAATGAATGAGCGCTTAAGTTAATGTCTGAGTTAAATTGAACCAGTAAAAGTGAGAGAGATTGATACACAAACCGTAGCCGTTTGCGCAGTGCTCAGGTTGGCAATGGACCGAGAACAAGAATTATTGATGTATGAATGGTGTAGCTTATTGGTTACAGCCAAATATTTAGAACGATACAGTAACTAATTAGCTAGGTAGTAAGAGAGCATCTAATCAGTATTTCTCAATGGGCGTGCCACACAGAGGGTCATGAACCAAAAATTAGGTCCGATTTTTGTAATTCTTCGCGTTAACGTGGATCAAACATGTTCATCCGAATCTGACTGTGATTCATGATGATAATGAAGTACACCGTGTTTAGAATGCGAGTTGGTAGTTTGGTATTTGAAAGAGGTATGAGTACACTATATTGATAACCGAGAAAGATGAATTGAGCAATAGAGGTATAAATCCTGAAAGATAGGTGTGTTAGGAAGGCGATGTTCCGTCACAAGATCCGTTATTTAATGACCAAGGGTCGCTCAAGTTCAGGTACAATTGTTAGACAATAAAAGAACTTGTACTAGATGAAGAAACAGGACATAAAATTGGTACAATCACCTACAATTTTAATTCACCTGATTATAATTGATAGAAAGTTTTCGCTTTGAGCGCGGCCTCATATAAAATACGGATAATGTAGCAATAAAGATGAACATCGAGATTGATTTAGGATAATGGATATCATGGTTATATCCTAGTGTGGTATTTGTCACAAAGGGTGATGAATCAAAATAAGACGAATAGCATGATCACTGCGTACTGTGGTGCGAACTCGCTAAGAAAAATGAAAGCTTCCTGTGGCATTCTTGGAAAATTTATGACACATAGACCTATTACATTTCCACAGACTTGGTATATATAGGGTCAAGAAACAACAATACATCTCTTTTCTGGTATAACTGTAGCCATGACAAGTGCTGATGCCATGGAGGCCTCTGTTCTGGATGAACAAATCTTGACTGGAAGGTGGATTGTTGTATTAAAAAATATAGATGAAATTCTCAAATCATGCCAAACATCGCCTGAAGCAGATGAAAATGAGGAAAATGAACAAGAAATTGATGAGGCCACCTTGGAAAGCTATTTTGAAAGAAACCCTTCGATTTGGGGAGATAGTACCGATTCGGAATTAGATCTAACCGACTCGGATGAAAGTTTGAGTATCTCGTCGTATACTGATTCTGGACATGATGATATAGAATCCTATTTTTACTCAGATCATGAATTAGGGCCTTATTCGAATTCCGAGTCTAGTGATTTGACAGACTCGGATGAGAGTCTGAATACTCTACCCGATACTGACTCTGGAGTTAATAGTAGCGATTCCGATCTATCCTCAGATCATGAACAGTTACGATCTCTTGACGAGGCAACTCTCAGGCGCCTTGATAGATTATTTTGGTGCCCCCATAATAACGAGTAAAATTGGAAAACTATGCGATCAAAATGTACAAAGTGATGTGATCAGCAAAATCTTAAATGTACATTAACAACTTTACGACTGTTACAAGATATGTTATGTTTTCTGTGCCTCATAGTGAAACAATTACATGCTGTGGACGACTGTGTTTTCGTTTGAAAAAGGGAATTCTTGTGTAACCATGGGATAATGACAGGTTATTCAGCAGATTATAAGAAAGAGAAAACAATTAGGCTGGTATGTGATACAAAATAAAAGTTTGGTTTAGTCAAGGCTGGCCAACCTTTTCCAGCCCTAGGGTCACATTCGATTGACGAAATACTGCGCATGCCACTACCGCGCGAAGCGCGAAAAGCTTTTGAAGTTCATAGACCAATGATATTGTAACTTGGCTGTGTTGCGGGCTTACCGTATATGGCTGGGCTGAGTTTACGCGGATCGGGCTATGCGGCGCCTGGCCATATTGATAACGAAAGCCAACTTGCGATCAACATGCGTCAATCTTTCCGTACTTAGGTTTCATAGTCAGCGATATTACCGCGAACGCAAACGCAAGGTCACACATGTTCAACGACACTTTGTCCCGAAATTGCAAGTATAGTTAGGCTCAATCTAAATAAATTGGCCGTTTTTCCATGGTCACAAAATGGGCAGCAATATTAAAAACAAGGAATCGAGTGGCAAAATATTACGTTAAGCTTGTGAAAAATTTTACTCTAGATGAATCTGGCGCAAATTATTCTGCTTTATTGTAGTGTATAAAAATATACCATTATGGACTGGCTGACGGATCTGCCAATACGTCGTAATGGATATTTTAGTCATCACATCCAAACAAATATAATTTTTGCTTGACCTTGCAAGTTCACAATAAGTGCAATCCATTCTTGATATTGGAAATTTCGGAAATTACCTTGGGGGCCACGGATTAGCCGGCCCTGAAGTAAGAAAATCAAGAATTGTTAGGCTGACAAGTGGCCAAAGATGACACTTTTCTTTACCTGGTAAAGGAATAATTAACCCCAAATAGGATTAATAAAGAGTTAGCAAGATTCAGTGTTTGGAATATCGTCGACGATATCTTACAATAATCTCGGCTGAAAGAAATATTATTATTTTTTAAGGTGTAAAAATAACACGGTGTCGTAAATTAAAGAATGTCTGCCTCAATAACCAAAGAACAATTATGGGAGCTATCTATTGAAAATATCGAACTATGGTATGAGGAACTTTGAGGGGTGAAAAAGACAGAGAGATTACAACGATGGAATGATTTTTTCGAGGACATTAAGAATCAAACTAGACATTACGCGGAGACCTTCTTCGAAGGAATGGGAGCAAGTAATGAAAAGGTCAAAGAATGGCCATGGCGAAATGACTATCGTAGAAAACACGTAAAAAATCGAAAGGTAGCAAACGTAAAACCATATTCACAAAGAAAAACTGCCTCAAACAAACAGAATAGAAGGGAAGAAATAGAGACCAGCTCCTCAACATCAACAAGTAGTCCTTTCTTGACGCCCTTACAGACGCCATCTTTAACAAGCCACGACTTGCCGCATAATAGCAATGTTATGTCAGGTGGGACGTATACATCTTTTGGCGGTATCATTTTTCGGCACCAACCACCTATCGCTCAACTTCAATCTACATCACATCATGCTGATGGTTAAATATATTCTCGCATATTGTTTAACTAACATAATCAATGAGGTGGTATGGTTTCACATTGATATGAATCAATTTACTATTGGTTGTATGAATAAAAGAAGAAACATTCTGTATTCTAGAGTTATAAATAGTGAACTAATTGAAGAAAGAAATGTGCTACGGTCTATTGTGCAACCCTAATACGGATCACAAGGTTGTCTACGAGTGGGCAATGCAGTTCGATCTTACGCAAAGGCAGCAGATGGTAATGGAAACCATAAAAACTGCGCCGGTTCGGGATCGTTTGATGAGCCTCTTGTTCGGCACTTGTGAGCGGGACAATCCAAGGGTACAATATTGGCAACAATGTATGTACACCAAGGAGGACTGGACAAAAATAGGAAATCCTTTTCACCCGGTTGGGAGCGGTGAATGTAAACAATGTTACCTTATGAGGCACGTAAGACCGTATTTCAAGAATACCGGGCAGATTTTGGAACTTATGACATTATGCCATGACTATTTAAAAGAAGCTTGTAGTATGCACAAAGGACTAGATCAAAACACCGAAAGAGATAAAGGACATATAGTGCTTTATGTGTTATATCCAGAAGCGATAATAACCGCCATAGCTCTCCTGTTGCAACAATATCGGGGGGCAAAAAACATGCGAACATTTTGTTTTACGAGATGTCGGATGGACGCAGAATTTGAGTTCCTATTTGGGGGAAATCTAGAACAATGGAGATTTACATACGGGTCCACGAGCACGTTTGGTTATGTGGGAGGCGTTTTTATTCTACCGATTGATCAAGTGCCGGAATCAACCTTTGAAAACTCGTTAAAAAAAGAGGGAGACAAACAAATAGTCAAAAAAACCAATTCGGAAACTACATTGATGTTTGATATTGAGTCTTCAACCAGTAGAGACAGTAGGTTTCCAAACAGACTAGAGGCTCCGACCCGAATGGTAGCTTTACGAAGAACCAGTGTAGACGGACCCCATGCTGCCTCTAGTGGTAATATGGGCTGATTTTAAAATAAGCTACTATTAGTTTGATCTATAAATTGTCTTCAGAAACACGTTAGAAACGTAATATTTATGATGGGATAGGTTGATCTGGACTTTTAGGGCTAGCCTATTAGATAAGCCATGATAACTGAATTATGAAGGGCTGACTGGTGGTGGTTTAGGACAAACTTATCAATTCGGCACCACTACCAAAAGTCAAACTTAACGGGAAAAGCATAGAAGCCGGTTATAGTAAAAACTTGAGATTAGCAAAAGTTGAAACTATATACCTGTATTTTACGATATATATATATATATACTCAGTTATTAATACAGTTTCCCTTTTTATTAAAAGATTCCGATACATTGATCAATCGCTGGGATTGTTCCCACTACCACCTCCCCTAGAATAACAACCCGGGGACTATGAGAACTTGAATACTTGAATGCAAGAACGACCTATCTTTATTGCAAAAACTTTTTAAATTCGAGAAGAACTTGTTATTGTCGATTATGAAGAATTGTACGGTGTTTGTTTCCTATAATATTGAATGTTATGTACGTATTTTCGGCTGCAATTTTCGTGTAAAAATTTAGTCTGTAACGGCCCCAGACCACCTATCCTATCACAAATCACCTCGTGTTCATTTTAAAACGTTTTGCTAATCGAATTATATTTTCTAAACGCTGACGAAGGCGTAATTATTTTTATTTCGCTTGTAAGTTACGCTCTGCCAAAATCTCTTAGTATGATCCTCATACCAATTTGCTGCTATTTAAGTTATTGCTGATTATTATAATATTTTTCCGATTATGTAAATTCTTTATTGCACTGTACATAATTTGCGTAATAATGGACTTAACCTCTAGTTGTTTATCCAGTACTTGATTATGTAATAGTTTTGAAAAGTAACATTTTGCAAATTACTCACATTCCTGTCTCATGGCACCCTTCTTCTGATAGTCTATGTGAGACGTAGTTGTGTAATATTTAATATGAAAAACTCTGTATAAATGACCATTGAATTGAGTAGTTTGTCATTCAGAGATACTCGTGTCTAAATATTTTCTATGGAAGGGAAGGCAGAGATGATGAGTAATATTACTTTTCCTGGTCCTGTTTCAATTGATATGTTTTATAACTTTCCCCACCAAAAAAATCCAAAAAAAATAATAAAATGTCGGAATATGTTCATAAATCATAAAAATTGATAAAAAATGATTGTCGAAACCAAATGACAAAATCCATATACTAAAAAAATCCTCATAAGGAAAAAAAATTATATAAATATAAACCAGAAAATAGAAAATTACAAAATAATTAAATCCCTTGTGGGGGGGGGAGAGATTTATTGACTAATAAGTATTGGGTGATTAATGAATTGATAAATGTCTTAACGAGTATGGAGTATACTTTATAAGCTATGAGTGAAAAGTAAAAGTAATTGCATGAGTCTTGAGAATTGTCATATCCTGAAAATGGTAAATTGTGCGAAATTTCCATTTGTTTGAAAAAAGGTGAATATGTCGATGCAGGAAGGAAAAAAAGAATGTTAGATTTTGATTATATTGAAAGTTACGATCCATCAAATTGGTGTCTTTTGTACGATGTATATGACGAGTTGGATCTATTGAATCTTAAAGAATATGACAGCAAGTATGGAATATACCAGTTAAAAGAAAGAGTATGGGAACTGCTTACGGACCGAGTTGATTGGGTTAAACAAACAGACAATGGCCTAGAAGAGGCGGCCCTAGATGAGGAATTAACCGAAGAAATTCTTGATAAATTCAATCATGTGGTAGAAGAGATATTTGAAATAAGAGCGAAGGAATACACCTCTTTGGGGAGAAGAGTCATGTTGTATGAATTATTTAGAGGACTTGTGATGAAACTTACAAACACTAATATAACAAAGGATGTGTACCAGGAGAGAGAAATTTGTAAAGATCCACCACATACGGAACATTGGAATTGTCAAAATAATTTGGGAATAAAAGGTTATTCAAGTTCAATACATTGGCGAACAAAAAGGATAAGGCGTATAGAAATACATCCTTATCCCTACGAAGGGGAAAGTGTGAACATTGACTCTATAATACCGGAACAATTATGAGTAATGACAACGAATGTAAATAAGGTTTTGACTTACAAAAGACCTTTTTCAAAGGAGTAAAGTAACAAAGTGGATTATCTAATTCATAAGTAAAATGAACCGAGTGGAACTACTAGTATTATGGCTGGGCATGTGTTATGCTATTTATCCGGAAACAATCGAACAAAAAAAGTGTACAACCAATGAAAGACGAACTATGTTATACCCGGAATGCATGCAAGGAAGCAATTTGGTACTTTGGTGTGACCATTCGAGTTATACAAGAATTCCGGATCCTGATAAGATATATCTTGCAAAATCTTGTCGGAATACAGTAAAGATATTCATCAACGATAGCTGCTTACGGGAAATAACCAAAGAACAATTGGAAAAATATAAAGACATAGAGGTGTTGCATTGTGGTTGGAATAAAATCCAAATACTACAAGGAGGTGTCTTCTACAAAAATGAAAAGCTCAGGGAGATAAACTTGATGCGAAATTACATCACACGAATTGAAAAGGAAAGCTTTTCAGGCTTACAACAACTAGAAAGTTTGTACTTAAGCAGCAATTTGCTAATAGAGGTGGAAGGATCGATATTTTCCAGCATGGAAAACCTAAAAAGACTATATTTGGATAATAATGTCATAAAGAGACTAAAGAACGGGACATTCATTCATTTGCGTCGTTTAAGAATACTGGATTTATCAAGAAACGCAATAAACGTTATAGAAGAAGGGGCGTTCCAAGGACTGAGGAAACTGGAAACGCTACACTTGGATGAAAATAGACTGGTTGAGTTTGATATGATAATGCTCGAATCTTTGTGTAATATAGAGAGATTAACGTTGCACTATAATAACTTACAATATTTTTCTCTGTCTTCCAATATCTCGTTCAAATATCTACATACTATTGATCTTAGTTATAATCACGTTCAATTTCTTAGTGATTCTCTACGGAGAAAATTGCCATATTTGAAGGTTTTAAAATTAAACGGATATAATAATGGAACGTCTACCAAAAGACCCTATGTCCGTAAACAATCAAGGTTATATTATGATGAAATGAAAAGTCTTTCTAATCATGTGACTATACATTCAAAATGTACTTGGGCCGCTAGTGTTTGGCTAGTTATTATTAAACTAATGTAAAATGCTTAAGTATATGTATTGTAATATTGTAAAATGGCAATATGTAACTGACCTTATATATTTTGTATAAAGGATTTACTAAAAGGTATCAAAATGTGTTTGGGATTGCGTTGTGATGATCCGGAAATGCAACATTCAATATGGATACCCCAAAAAGAAACACTAATAGATAAAGGATTAAAGTCGCTGAAGTTTCTGTTGACAACATATACATTAACGGATCACTTATGTGATATAATGTACGACGAATTAAATCCACGACTACAATATTGGAAACAAAAGTATGGTCTCATTACATGTAACAATCATTGGCCTGGAAAACATCTGATCGAAGATGAGTGGGAAGAAATTTATGCCGGAAGCATTTACCCTGAAAAACCTATACAAATGGCGTTTGCAGAAATCTGCATAAACTGGGTAACAATTTTGAAAAGAGTAAATCCTGAAATGAGGGAATTTCTAAAAAAAGGAGACTCTGAAAGAGATCTCATAATGTGGATAATCTTTCCGGAAGTTCAAATCTACTCGTGGGCGAAGACGCATGAAATAACCATAAAAGAAGCTGACTGTAGGTTTATGGCTCTGAAAGTAACTGCCTGAAACTTGATATGTCAACGTTAATATATACAGAAACTACTTTTGAAAAGACAATTAGGTTTTAAATAAATATGAAGACTAAAGAACCCAGGAAAAGAAGAAATCTATTCAATCTTGCTCGATGTGGAATAATATCAAGTGAACGAAAATGTATAAAGTTTCTGCGATCACGGCAACTCCTTGTTCAAAAGGCAACATGTTTTAAATGTGGACAACAAATGAATGAAGAAAAATGCAAAAGAACTATGGATGGATATAGATGGAGGTGTCCGGTTTCAAAGTGCCGGACTACCACGTCTATAAGGAAGAGATCACTATTCGAAGGAAGCAAAATAAGACTCACCCAACTTGTAATGATGATTTATCTTTGGACCATAGATGTATCTCAACGACAAATAGCTTTTGAAGCAAACGTCAGCAAGAGAACAATGGTGAATTGGACCAAGAAACTTCGTAAGATATGCTCTGGGGAGATGGAAAGAAGAGGTACCCTAATAGGGGGAATATCACAAGGTAAATCACATGTAATTCAAATTGATGAGACGTTTGTGGCCAAAAGAAAATTTAATCGTGGAAGAATAATACGCCAACGCTGGGTTTTGGCTGGAATAGATATGAAAACGCGAGAAATGTTTGCAGAATTGGTACCTGAAGAAGGAAGAAAAACCTCTGTATTATCAGAAATAATTATGAAACACGTAAAAGAGGGATCCACTATATGGACTGATTCATTTGCCAGTTACCGCAAGTTGGAAAGCCTGGGAATGAATTATAAACATTCAATGGTAAATCATGATCGCGAATTTGTCACCACAGAAGGCATAAATACACAATTGATCGAGGTGTCTTGGAATTTTTTTAAAGCTGCTATTAGAAGACTGAATGGGGTATCAAGATCACTTATTCCCCATTACTTACAGGAGTGGCTCTGGAAAAGAAGGGTGGCCTTGGAGGAAAGGTTTCAACTATTTTTGGAGATAGTTGCTCGTGATCCTAACTTTAGGTCATTGGAACATTGAAACAATGTTGTCACTATGATCAGTATCATTCGATGTAAGTGCCAATCAGAAATTGAATCTTTTGGGAAACAATATAGGCGTAGATGAGTATACTTGTGTTATAATCCACATGTTTATAAAGCTATGAAGTGTTTCTATTTAAGTACATATATGAGTGAGAATTATAGAATAAGCATATTATTTTGTTATTGTGTCACAGTGGGATAATGTATTTATATGAAATAAGGAGTCATAATGCGACTATTTTTCAAAACCTGCTGACACAACTGGATGAGGTTGAACTAACAAAAAAACCTAAATGTCTCAGCGTCCTGATGAATGTGCTCAAGTCTTTTTTTGAAAAGGAACAAAATTGGTATAAGAGACCGAAAGCATGTGATGGTGATGAATCTTGTGCTTGGACGTCAGAAGAAGACACAGACAATGATTCAAGCCCAGATGAATTATATGAAACAGACTCCGAAGACTCCCAAGATTCTGCCATAGTGAAAAATTCATCTCAACAACAACGTGTAATAGTATGGAAAGAGCAGACGATACAGCCTGATGAAAATTCATGGACTATAATTACGGAAACACTATTGGGAGTAATCAGAAGAATACCACCCTCAGGAATAAGGCGAGTAGTATATGAAGTCATACGAGGATTAGTGATGAAATATACCAGAATTTGGATATGCATAACTAATCTTGATTATGTGGGAAGTGCCAACTCCAAATGGTCATGGCATAGCCAAAAGAATTTGGGGGTAAAAGGATATTTGGCATTGGATTATGAAACAACTACTATGGAAGGATATATATATATTTGCTCAAAAAGAGTGAATAGAGAAACTGAGTCGATGAGACAATATCTGGAAAATTTTTATCATCTTGCTCATAATACACATTATTAATTAGTAGGTTAAAACGCCTAAGCTATGGAATTAATGGAATCAATGTTAATTGTGAAAGTGATAAAATCCGTTATTAATGGGATAAATTTAAGATTGTGTAAAATTGAAATTCGATACATTAAAACTATTGTTATTAACATGTTTTTGTTACATGAAATTTTAATGGTCTTTGTTTTTCATTTAAGAACAGAAGGTTTATGTGTTAATACTAGAATATTGGATTGGTACGATTGTATTTAACCATTTTGATTGGTATTATTGATTGCCTGTTCTGTCAAAAGCCATTATACCAAGAAGCAATCGAATTGAAACTATGGGCATTCTGATGAAAAGAGATCGTGATCCTCCTGGACATAGTTGCATTTATATTCCACCTGGAGATCACCGGGTTGAGAATTACAGACTTGCAACGTTCAAACATTTTTCGAAAGAAACTCCTGTGATACCGAGTTATCTAGCCGCTGCTGGTTTCTATTGGACAGGATTTCAAGATAGAGTAAGATGTTACTGCTGTGGCGTATCTGTGGAAAAATGGGTCACTGGAGATGATGCTTTTGATGACAAGTGGCATAAATCTACTTGTGACATGATGACCGGACAACATGGTTATAACTTGCCTATTTCAAATTGTTCCAGGAGGCTCCTTTTTGAACAAATTAGGTGCCACCTTAACCTTACTACAAGAAGTCAGCAAACTAATCGGAATGTGCAAAGACCGACTATCAAAGAGGAAAAATGTCCCTTACCTCAGACCGTGTTTGCGAACATTTGTGACCAAGAACATGAGACTTCATTGCGATCAGCAAATTTGAGAAGTGAAATAGAGAGAAGAAGAACCTTTGACAAATGGCCTTCCTATCCTACTCCATACTTGGTGGGGGAATTGGCAAAACAGGGATTTTTCTACCTAGGAAACCTTGACAGAACGCAGTGTTTTTCATGCTCAGGAGTACTGAGAAATTGGGCACCCACTGATAATGTCCTTGAAGAACATAAAAAACATTTTACAAAATGCAAAATGGCAAATAACGAGTATGCGGGAAACATGTCCTTGACAGACTCCGAGAGAAATCAGGCAGATGATGAACTTAAAATAAAAATTGAAAGGTTAACTGCTAATAGGGGAGAACCTCCGGATCCATCGCCAGAAGAACAACTCCAGTTGGTGGAAAGATTCCCTTGCCTTTACCCGATAAATTTGCATATGACATCGTTACAGCAAAGAATATCTTCGTTTAATGAAAAATGGCCCAGGGTCCTCGCAACAGCGGAACAATTGGCTAAAGCGGGTATGTATTATCTCGGGGGTTCGGACAGAGCGAAATGCTTTTACTGCAATGGAGGATTACAAAACTGGAACTACAATGATGAGCCGTGGACAGAACACGCAAAGTGGTTCCCTGGTTGCGAATATGTTTTGCAAATGAAAGGTATTGATTTCGTTTTACGACTAAGAGATGAACATCCCAATCTCAATCGACCATCGATAAGAAATGCAATATGTCTTGATGCGCCACGAGAGGAGATACGAAGGAACCATAATCGACCAAGGTTATCTGGACAATACATAAACAGGATGCAACTGGAAGACATGGGATTTACGAGAGATCAAATAGAAGGAACTATAAATAGACAGACTAATGATCATTTCTCTACTGATGATATAATTCAGGACTTACTGGAGACAGTAAATACAATTACCGCCAGTCCAACGAAAACAACACAACAACAAGGCGATAGCATATCTGAAAATAATCACGAAGTGAACAACAACAAAGAAACGAAAGAAGCGGCAGTTGCAGAAACAATGTCGGTGGGTGAAATCGCGCAAAGTTTGAAAGAAATACAAGAGGTAGTTCTTTGCAAAAATTGCAAGAGGAACAAAAGTGAAGTTACTTTTGTACCTTGTGGACATTTATGTAGTTGTGAAAAGTGTGCAACAAATACCGAAAGATGCAACATTTGTGGTGAAACAATACTTGAAAAGATAAAGGTGTATAGAGCTTGATGGAGCAGGCAGGACTATTGTTTTGTGGCATGAATGCTCTAGATGCATATGTATAATGCATGATGTTACTGGTTGCTTTTGCGCGTATGAATCAATTATTCGTGAAATTGAACATATGATTTTAAAGTACTTTATTCTGTATTAAGATGACTAGAGTATTAGAGAATTGGGAAATTACGCTAGCCAAGAAACAAATTAATGAATACTATGATGAATTTGAACAGGAATACCATCATCAAAATTTTGAGATATGGAAAAATACCCCAAAGGAAAAATTCAAACAATTAGATGGATAGATGGCAAAGATGGGCTATGACAAGACCCAATGACATTGTCGGAATGCTGACGCTGTATGTTGACAAAGTTTACGGAAGTGCCTTATCTCCGCAAGGCAAGGCTATGGGGTATCATGCTGCTATTAAAGAACATAATCGGATTGCAATTATTACGTTGGGAAACTATAAAGAAGCCAAGTTTCTTTGGTACCAGCACATTGTTCGTATGCATCCCAGGAAGGATAACTTTTCAACACAATGGATAAAAGAATGTTTGTAAAATGATCAACTGATTTGCCTCGAATTTTCTGCTACATAAATAGATGTATAAAATATTTTGTTATTTTAAGGACTAAATATTATGTATAATATGACATCTAGAATTAAAAACGGTAATTTATGAAATTGGGTGGGCTTGTTAATCAAGATTTGATGAGTGTTTAATGATGTTTGGTTTTTTATGATAAGGTATTAAGAATTTGTTTGATCTTTAATTGTGACATGTTGGAAGTCAATTATGAAAAGTATGAGTATGTGCCTAAAGACCCACAGAAGAGGGAATTGAATCGGAAAAAGTTTAGACCATGTCCATACCATACTATACCTGACAGCAGAGTTGCCTGGCTAAGGATGGGGATTGTACATGAAAGAATAAAAGAAAAAATAGAAAACTTTCCGACTCTTACAGCCAATGACATGGAATACGTATTGAAGGATTTTCTTGTCTGGTTATACCGGGACCATGAGGTGGCGGAACAATTGAAATGCGCCAAAAGAGTACTGGAGCAAATTGTGGAAGAAAACTTTGGAGAGAGCCCTGCATACTACTTGTATGTATTTCTACGATATGTGTTGGCTATAGCTAATGTGGATGAAGATTGGAACATTACTAGCAGAACTATTGCCGGTTTTTCACGGGCTATGTATACTATGGATAAACGACTGAATTAGTAATGTTTTCTTTTCTTTTTATGTGTATCAAGTCTTGTTGGATAATATTAATCTACACCGAATGGCAAAACATAGATTACATGTGGAAAGGCGAAAGATCGATCAAGAAATTCAAACAAATCCTGTGATTTTGCAAGCAGGGCCATTGGACGAGTCAGACATCTATGTTTGGCAAGCACTTTTGCGCGGACCCTCAAAAACACCATATGAAAAAGGGACATTTCTCCTTAGAATTGAATTTCCAACGGAATATCCATTCAAGCCTCCGAAGATCAAATTTGAAACCAGAATTTTCCATCCGAATATAAGCCGTAAAGGTACCATATGTATTGACATTCTTGCAAATGAATGGTCACCTGCTTTAACGTTGGGAAAAGTATTGGTCTCGATTTCGTCATTATTGGCTTCCCCTAACCCAGAAGATCCAATGGATGTTGAGAGCGCCAGACTGTATCGGGATGACTATGAAAGTTATCAGAAGATGGCTAGAAACTGGACTGATATGTATGCTAAGTAAATTGCTATGTATCTAGTATGCTTATCACAATTATTGAATATTTTGGAAGTATTGTCATACTTATATGTGTTAAGAATGTTAGTAAGGAAAGTTTCCGGTCCAATAATCAACGTAAAATTCTCTATATTAAGAAAATATGGGTGAAAAAATTGCTAGAGTAAAGCATGAACTTGACGTTTTCTTCGATTCCTTTGAAAAGAAATATGAACATAAAGATTTTGGCAAGTGGGCTGCAACAACACGGGATGAACTGGAGATATTTATGACACCTTACTTGAGGATTTGCAACCTGAGAGTATCCGGCAAACTGTTTGATGCGCTATACAAAAAGCATTTAGCCATCGCCCGCATGATATTGTTTGAAAATTATGAACATGCTAAGTTTTGTTGGTTCGTCTTCTGTGTTGGATTACATCCTGCTTCGGATGTCATACCTGAAGGATGGGTGTTGGAAAGAATGCCTTGTTCGGATAGAACCGGATTTTGTATTTATACCACGGATACACTCTTTAATGATACTTTTCCCTCTGATGTAAGAGCTGCTATACTTATACATAAAATGAAATGTTATGGCTGTAATAATAATGGACAATGAATTCATGGATTGTAGATTGTATTTTCTGCTAGGTTAAATGTCTATGAATCATGAATGACGTGTATGCCAATTTATTGAGTGTTACATTGAGTTACCTCATTTCCGTCTGCATGACCCAATGGACCCTTATTAGGATTATTAATTTTTTTCAGAAAATTAAGTATGAGTAACGTGATAATAAATGATAATGGTGATGTTGATGTCACCAGAATAGTGGGCTCCAATGTGGCGGAACAAGATTTGATCTTTTATTTTTGGCTATTCAAAGAACGATATGAAGCGAGAATACTCTCCTCTCATAGATGGTACGAGTGGTCAAAGACTCCACCCAAATATATCAAACTTGGATTGAAATGTTTTTGCAAACGAGTTAACGAAACCCTTTCCGATGAAAATCCCTTTGTTATTGACTACCCAGGAATATTAGAAAACCACAAAATGATAAAAGACATGACCTATGGAAATTATGAAAGGGCTAAACTTTTGTGGTTCCACTATGTGGCTCGAATGCATCCTATGGAAAACCTGATCAAGGATGAATGGGTGAAAAAACAAGCTGAATCCACGGAACCCTTTTACCCCGAGGATACTGTAAATGTCCTAGTTCTATGAATATGGTTAAGTTCACGAATAATATTGATTTCATGTATCTCTGCTGCAGATGTATAAAGCGTTATTAACGGTCAGAACCCCTTGTGTTGTAC
The DNA here is from genome assembly GCF_051294905.1 of Botryllus schlosseri. Taxonomy (NCBI): domain Eukaryota; kingdom Metazoa; phylum Chordata; class Ascidiacea; order Stolidobranchia; family Styelidae; genus Botryllus; species Botryllus schlosseri. The sequence continues at coordinate 4,966,279 of NC_137245.1, forward strand.
AATGTGCATAAGGTATATAATCTATGTTTCACGGTTCATGGTTTATTTGATGTTTATTTTGTCGCAACTGCTGCTTTGTGATATTGTGATATAGTTAATATGCCTGTTATAACTGGCCTATGGGATATAGAATGGTCAAGAATCTCTATTGCGTCTTGCGTAGAGTAATTTTATTGTATTTTGTCGCACGGTGAATTGATTTCGTCATGATCACAGTTTATTAAAAGGTTTGGCCAACCCACATTTAGAATGTTTCACAGTTTGTACTGATTATTGCTAATTTGTTGATTGCGAATGATGTTTAATACTGTAGGGCCTCGTCATCCCTACAGTATGTATATAAGGCGTTATAGACTGCTACGCCCTTATTTTTTAAGCAGGACCCTAGGGATTGAAGCCCTAGTTTTAGGGAAACAAAATCCGAAATTTACGGTGCGAACCCTTATTATAGGCTAAATAAATAATTAAAAAACCACGATTCCGTCACGTTCACGGTTATACACAATGCTCAGAGTGTCTTGGCCGGCTGCCTTACTTTAATACTGGAATAAAAAGTGACCGTTATTCTTGTATGTATATAATGTGCTATAAATGACTGCACTTGAAGTCAGACCCTAGAGACAATGCTCACCCTCTAGTTTAACCAAAACAAAATCCTAGATACTTTAGGTGCGAATGGTTGTTGAAAAAATATAATGAAAAACAGTATAAAAACCTTATAAAACTTCTTGAACAACTAAGCCATTAGAAATAATGAATAAACAACACTAAAAATACATTTGAACAAACAACAATGCCTGTATTAAGTGGCATCTTAGTTAAGGGTAGTATCATGCGACCTGATTAGGAGGGTCATAGTGATTTTAATTGCACTGAAGACATGACGTCCTTAATGTTGATATGTTACTTTGAAATATTATGATCACGATAATATTGATGATTATGATGCTGAATGGAGTTACAAAATATTTGAAATGTAGTTGATATTTACGGCAGGACAGGCCGTCGCATGAATTATATGCGAAAACAAACCTTGGAGTATTGAAAATGTTTATTAATCATGTATGATGATGTATAGGTTAAACCAGTGGTTCTCAAGCTTTTTCACTGTGGGAGCCATTTTATGAACCTCAACTCTGTCGGGAGCCGCATGATGGCACGAATAACGTAATTTATTGAGAATAGAAAAATATCATCAAAAATGGTATCAACGAAATGGTGTACGGCTAAAATAGCGACGGCCTTAATAGCGACGGCCAAAACACCGACTGGCCACAACAGCGACGGCCATAACAGCGACGGCCAAAACCGCGATTGGCTCAAACAGCGACGGCCAAAACAAATACGACAATTTCCCCAGACGACACTGTGACAGCGGGCACTCCCCATACGGACAACTTCCGAAACGACGTTACCCAGCCACGTCCCTTCACCGATGGTATACCGAGGTATACCCTTCACCGTTGAAGCCGATTGCGGATGATTTACAATTTACATTCTTCCAGATAGTAAATAGATAGTGATCACCACAGATTTAGCGTCACAACATGTTTATTGAGACTTAATCCACAATCTTTCTGAGTTCCGAGAGCATGTGAATTGAGTTTGGATGAACAAGGCGTGACGCTAAATCTGTGGTGATCACTATCTATTTTGCAACTTAGTGCGAAACTTGAAATTGAATTTGATTTTTCACAAGTTTGTCATAACGAGGTTTCATCGTGGAGGAAGCTGTGCACAAGAGCTGTTTCAGATGACGATCAGTCAATCGGTTGCGATATTTGCTTTTGATCCTCACTAATTTGCTGAAAAGGGCTTCACATACATAGGTTGAACCGAACATGCAGGCATTCTTCGATGCGTTAGCTATCAGGTTGGGGTATTTTTCTTCAGGAACAGCACCCCAAAATTCAAGGAGTCCATTGCTTTGAAACAACAGTCGCAATTCTATATCGGACTGCAAGTCCAGCAGTTCCATCTGAAAAATATCAGGGGCAGTGGCGGCATCTACTGCCATTGGGTTTGAAAATATATTCATCAGGGGTACGGAATGATGCATTCCCTCTATTCGACGTTTAAACCCGTCAATCAAGGTACTAATAACCTGGTCATATGTTTTGAATGATCCATTCTGTCGGTGGTTTGAAAGCGTTACAAAATGTGTCGTAACACCCTCCTCTAGGTGCTTTCTCCAAAGACACAATTTCTCAATGAAACCAGACACTGTCCCGTACCAGGCGTGACAGAGCTTGTTATTTCCTTGTAAGTTCCGATTTAGTGACGACAGGTGTGAGGTAATATCCACCATGAACGCCAAGTCAGCAACCCAGTGTTCGTTTCCCAACTGAGGGATGTCTTTCTTTCCTTCGACAAATATTTTAATCTCAGGAAGTAGCGCGTAAAATCTTTTGAGGCATGCAGCTCGGCTTAGCCATCGTACAGCGGTGAACATGATCAAGTCTCCATGGTCAGCATCAATATCGGTGAGAAAAGCCTTGAATTTTCGATGGTTAAGTGCGTTTGCTCGAATCCAATTTACGGTCGATATTACTATATCTGTCACATTGGACATCTTTAATGATTTAGCAACAAGACTTTCCTGGTGTATAATGCAGTGTTGCCAAGTCACAGCGTCAAGATTCTGTTCAGCACGCCATTTGTTGACGAGTCCTTGAAGACCTAGATTTTTGCCGAGCATTGCTGGGCAGCCATCTGTCGCCAATGAATATAATTTCGATGGGTCTAAATGCGCTTCTTGAAGAGTAGCATGAAATTCACGAAACATGTCGGTTCCCTTCGTTGTGCCATGAATAGATCGCAAAGTAAGAAACTCCTCGCAAATCTTGAAATCTGGCATGACTCCCCGGATGAATACAGCTAATTGCTCTATGTCGGTAATGTCGTTAGTGCTGTCAAGAGCAAGCGAGTAGTAAGAAAAATCTTGCGACTTGTGAATAAGTTGCTCATGCAGATCTTGGGATATGCAATCGACACGACGCGTTACTGTATCATTGCTAAGCTGCAATTTTTTAGCTTTCTGCTGAATGGCAGGAGAACAATTGTCTTCGGTAAACAAAACAATAGCCTGCTTCGTAATTTCGCCATCAGAATATGGCTTCATATTGCTGGCCAATAGATGACTGATCTTATATGATGTTATTGTTACCTCTTCGGGTTCTTTTTTTTTTAAAAAACATTTTTCCTTGTTTGCTACGCTCTGCTTTCAGACATTCTAACTTCCGTTTCCTTGATTCACCTTGATAGACGTCGTATTTTCCCGCATGTGTTTTATAATGCCTCTTAACGTTGAAAGATTTTACACCGTTTATTATTATAGGGCACAGAAGGCATTTCGCTTTGCCGTTTTCCTCAATTTGAAAATACGCCTCTTCCCATTCACTTTGAAAGGTCCGATTTTCTTGCACAAGGGTGCGAGATTTCTTTGCAGGTTGATCTGAACCTGACATTATCATTGAATCAAAGTCTCCGATATTTTCTAACGCTATCAAGATCAAAGCAAAGAGTAAGAAAATAAAGTACCTGCAGTTACCCCAAACGTTGATTGTCTTATTGACCGAGTCTCTTGTCACCCGTATTCTAATATGAGCCGCCGTCTCGAGCGAAATAAACTTCGCCCGTCTCATTACAGACACCTGATTAGGCTTAGGTCAGACGGTCAGAGCCTTCAGTAAAGCAGTAAAGGTTCGGATTTAAAGCCTACCGAAATTACTATCGGTAATGTTACGTCACAACCCGTACAACTTGTATTACGTAGGATTCTATTGTGATCAGGGAATGACCTTCGCGTCAGTAAACGTGAACATAAACGTACATTTGTTGTGTTGAAGGCGCGATTTATTTATGATCATGAATAATTAGAATTTCCGTAGAAGCATCAATGATTTCACATCGTTAGTGAGAGCCGCACGGAGAGCAGTCGAGAGCCGCATGCGGCTCGGAGAGCCGCGGTTGAGAATCACTGGGTTAAACCATGCCTTGTGTTATAATTGATGAATGATGTGTATGCCAATTTAACCAAGTTTTGCATAGAGTTACCTCATTTCCGTCTACATGATTAATGATTGGAGTATTTGGTTGTATTAAGCTTCTAGATTATCAGTAGATAAAGGTAGATTAAAATTCTGGACCCCAGGGTCATTGTTAACTTGAGAAGAAATAATCCTACAACTGTTGTTGCTCCAATCACCATTTACAGACGTCGTCAGGATACTAAAGCAAACGAAAGGCAACGCTTTACTAGGAAGTAACCCGAACAAGTGTGGACTACTCGCATAACAATCGTTGTGGAGCTGCACTATAAAAACAAAATTGGTGGCCAGTACGGGGAAACTTCCGGTGTTCAGACGTTGACCAATCGATGCTTTCCAAGACGACCATCGTAAAGCTTGTACTTGTCGTATCCTTGCTTTCATCGTCTGTATCTCTCCTGATTATATTGGCAGCAATCTATCTGCACGTATCGCCTGGAGCATTTTCTAATCTGTTGAACGTATTTTTGGGATCCAATAGCAGCGCATCTACTGCTTACGTCCAACCCACGAATACGCCGCAAGGATCTACAATCTATTTTAACATATCTTCACCTGATCTAATAACTTCTGTCAACAGTACTTTCTCCAGTCAATAGGAAGGGCTATGCGAAGGATGTTGAAAGCATTCAAAAGGAAAAAGCCGTCAGAAGCAACAGACGAACTTAAACAAGGGATTACCTTGCTTAAAGCTTCACAAAAACGCCATGAAGATGTCCGGCGACAAGAAAGACAACTGGCTAAGGACGTGGCTGAACAAACAGAGCTATTGAAGGAGGTAAAGACAGCTCTGCCGGAAACCATGAAAGGGTTAGAAAAGGCAAAGAAAGAGGTTCGAAAAGCTCAAGCAGACCTCAAAGCTGTTTGTGATGCCACAACAAAAGTTAGCGGGAAGGTCTCCACCGACGTGCTGAATGACATCCTTACGTCAGAGTTTGAACTCGGAAAGTCGCATGCACAAGCTACGCGAGATAGAATCCAATCTCCCGTTTTGACAGTATCTCCAAATGCACCGGAAGATGACCCACCAGCTTACGTTCCTCTCACTGAGCAGCAAATACGGGACGTAAAACCTGGGCCAACCATGACGGTTCGCAAGGGGTTGGATTGTCATACTGTAACAGCCGTCTATCCTAAGCTACCAGCTTCGGGCTCTACCGCGTTGTCAGATACCGACAGGGGAACGGCTCCATGTTTCCATGTGGGAAGTGGTGCACGCGCCAAACAAAAAAAACATACACCTACTAATCCATTCTTGATTGACCTCGGAAAGGGGGAGCCTCAAATGGAGTCAAACCCAAAAAAGAGTCCCCTAGATAAGTATATGGGGTATCGAGGATGGCAGGAACGTCGTAACAAGGAAAATGATTCTCGAAGACGAGCGGGAAGTGCGGATGGAGAATCTCGACGGGTGACTTTCAGAGAACAGAGAGATGCTACAGAAGATGCGGAAGACACCGGAGACGACGATTACGATACTCGTATGCGAGTATTGGCTCGAGAAATAAAGGAAATTTGGAAGCCAACACGAAGTTTCGAAGATTTATCGGATGAAGATACGGATGAGGGCCGACCTAACAACCTGACTTATCCAAATATGCCTCGTTTTACCTCCACTCCAAAAGAGTATGGAGGAAGGACTAAGCGACAACAGCAGCAACAGCTACACAGGAATTCTGGTGTTTCAGCCCCATTACTCAATGTGTCTGCTAAAATCCAATCAGAAAAAGAAATGCTTCAGCTTATGATGGACCCAGGAGACATGCCATTACTAAAGTGGATGGAAAATTCGATGCGAAGAATACGCCACGGTCCTGGAAATACGGATGTGGATGTTATCTTGGCTAATGCGCTGCAGAAGAAATTGAGGGCTGCTGGTCGACACAAACAGGCTACCCAACTGGGAAATTTTTTTAATACCAATTCGGGAGAAGCGGAATGGGAATCGGTGATGAGATCTCTTTCCCTATCCAATCCCCAGGGTTTGGTAAATGATGAAAAGATCATTGGGGATTTCCGCAGAAATTATCGCTGGGAGGATGAGCCGCTACCTCTGCTGAATAGCGCTTTGAAGCAACTAGAAATAGACATGGATAGTCTTATTGAGGATAATCCGGATGGATTGCGTCTTTTCCGAAATTTACGACAACGCCTTCCAGAAGCGCTCAGACTGATGTTGCGAGGCTGGGAAGAGGATAAAACTTGGCGGGACGTTGCGGAGGAACTACAACTTGTTTGGAACTCCGAGTTCCTGGACGAACAAGAGACACGCCCCAGGCATCAGGAAACAAAGGAAGTGCGTGATACAAAACCATCCTTGCCGCCTGTACACATTTATAATGTTCAACCTGCGGGGCAGATAGTGCACAGTTATCCCACTCAGGGAAGGGAGGACAGTCAGCTCAATACTCCCCTTCCACCTGGTGTAACCCCACCGCCGGTGGTACAATCACCCTCGCCCCTGCAACCACTGACTAACTTTGGGGGGGCAACACCTCCTGGATCACCTAGGGGAATTTCACCACGTCAGCTTGCCAATGCAGGCCAGGAACCGTTTCCACGTCGTAATCCTCAACGTGCAGCACGCGACAATCGATTCCCCACCCGCATCATGAATGGTAATGGACTTGGTAGGCGAGGACAAGGCCCGAGGGCCAGGCCAGTACACCAACAGAATGGGCGTACTGCATCATCGAGACCTAACGGACAGCCAACGAGAATAACAAGATCTTCACGTGCTAATCCAGGACCGGGAACCTCAAACCAAAGTCCGCGAGTGGCGAACACGCAGGATTCCGGGATGGGTGCAGATAGCTCACAGATTACGCCGTCCATCAGCCAGGAAGCCCGCAACATTGCGGATAGTCAAGGTGAGCGATACAATTTTCTTGGAAATCCGAATATCTTTGCCCCTCTAGGATTGTATCTAAATCCCACTCAGGGACAATCCCTGTCCGTCTGTTACTACTGTAAGGCACCGGGACACCAATCCCGAAATTGCGTGGCTAAATTCATACTGTGGCTAAACGATAAGGTTCTTGCCAGAGATGAGGAATTAGGATGGGTAATTCGTGGGCGAGCACGACCTGTACCTCCTCATGTTAAAGAATCTGCAGAACGAAACTGGAAACCGTTCCTTGCAAGAAATAACATACTTACAATTGAAGGACTTGATTGATATCTTGCTGCTCAAGGTTCACCCTCGTTTACACAGAGAACCGCTCTGTGCGAAGTCTATTATGATACCAGGCCAAAAAACCGAGATAGAACCCACTGGCATGATAGGGATCAATGGGGTCCTCATGGACCACCTGCACGTCCATCTGGGGGAAATTCCCAAGTGGCCTGGGCGAAACCTCAATATCATGAGCGCCCGCGTCGATATGATGCTTCATATTGGACGGACGAGGAGCTAAATCAAGGAGTACGACTTTCAAAAAACGCCATGGGGTGCTGATTGATCCGGTGAATCAGCTCCCAGACAAATTGATATTTCAACACATAAAGACTGAACATAACTCTTCTTTACCCTTATTTACATTTCTTGATATGCCGGATGACCCTCTACAGCCCGATTTTACGGAATTGTTTGGCAGCCAACTGTTGTATTTGGTTGATACAGCAACTGGTACGAAATTCCTAGCTGACACAGGGAGCATCCCAAATTTAATAATGAAAAAAGTCGTTATAACTAAATACCCACAAAGCTGGGAAGAACGTCAACCAATAGACATGGAATTGACTGGAATAGGTGGTTCGTCCCAAGTGGAGTCCTTTGTAGTGATTAATTTTAATGGACTGTCCGTTCCATTTGTGACCGGATCAGGAGTCCCACTTAATATCATAGGGCTGAAATGGATTGAGGAAGTCCAACAATTACCAGCCGTAACTACTGAATTCAAAACCCCGTCTAACGCAAATGAGGAGTTGTCTTTAGCATCATTACTTGAAGAGAATCATTATGACCAAGGTAACGGAACCAAAGTTGGAAGCAGTACTAGCTACACTGTAACCAACGATGGGTTGATGGATGCTGCAAACCAATTTAGCGTGGAGCGGAAAATGGCCGCTGGCGCGAGTACCGAGATGGAGTTAACCACTGGTGCGAGCGACGAGTTGAAAATAGCAACTAACGTCATACCTAACCCATGGGAAATTATTGGTGTTGAGGCAGGACTGCCTGCTGACACCATAAACGAATACGTCGAGTGTGGAATCCCCGCTGGCGTAGAGAGGGACCTGCATGAGAAAACTGGTCCCGAAAACACTTGTGAATGTACTTGTCCGGATAACGATAGGAATCCGGCCCATAGTTGCATGGCGACTATTACAGCTGACATCCAGAGCGAAATTTCCTCTGGCGAAAATAATGACCTGCACGAGAAAACTGGTCCTAAGTGCCTTCGTGGATGCACTTGTCCGAATAACCCTGATGAATCGGCCCATAGATGCATGACGACAGCCACAGTAACGAATACTTTCCCAAAAGGTTTAAACGAAGCAGCAATTGCCGGTCATCCGGATACTCGTCCGGACATATCCGACAAGGAGTCTGGGGATTTTAAGATGCACGTCTCCCCAGAAAAAGGGTCCCCGGCGGAAAAGGAGTCCGTCGGCGTGACGGTAGGTGCGGGCACGCACCGAGATCAGAGGCCTACATCGAAGGACCTCGCCCTCTCTCCACCAACACCAACAACTCGGTCATCACGAATCTCAAATCAGCCTATAGCTGGGCCAGTAACCACGTATGTTTTACAGAAAGACACTCACCCGCGAGTCAAGACGGAACTCGAAGATCTCTGCGCACAATCCGTAGCTCTGGCCAAACTCCCATACAAACCTCCTGATCTGACGACTCCAGAAAACACCATTATTGCTGATGATGTTTGGAAAGCCATCTACGCACCGTATGCGTCCGAACTCGAAGACCTACGGGGCCACCTTGGCGCTCCACAAACCATGAAATACAAATGCGACATTGAGCTTAAGGATCCTTCGACGAAACCATTTGTGTCTGGTCCCTATAATCTGAAGGGGGAGGGCCAGGCGAAGGCATTGAAAGAAGCGGTAGACAACTTCCTGGATTTGGGCGTCATTGAACGAGGCTTTGCCGAATGGAAGTTGGCTATATTTGTGGTCCCTCAGAAAATGAATGAGAGACAGAAACAGGAGGATGGATGGAAGCAAGCCTGGAGAGTAGTACAGAATCTCCAACCCCTTAATGCGGCCATAAAATCAATAGAAGTACCTCCACCTCTTGTACCGGACGTAAAGCAGCTCGCCCAAGGCAGAGAAGTGCTTTCTCTCCTTGATTTGAAGAAGGCCTATTTCCACATGGACGTAACGGAAAGATCTAAACAATATGTGGGCATAGCCATCAAAGGAATGCACGTAAGATGGCGTAAGATGCCGATGGGCCTGAAGACCGCTGTGGCTCTTTGGTCCGCGAATATGCAGGAATGCGTGGTGAAACCAATTACGGAAAATTATCGTAAATACATGAAGCAAAATGGTCGGCCGGATGAGGAGAATGCGACGCCTATGGAGGCCTACATAGACGACATTTTTCTCAGCACAAAAACGGTAGAGGACCATTTGATACTGCTACGCATGGTATTCGAACAGCTCGCCAAGATGAAACTGACGGTTAGCATTAATAAGTGTTTCATTGGAAAGCGAAGGGTAAACCTTTTGGGGGCAACCTTGACGGGGAAAGAAATTGAGGTTCAGCCCGAAAGAATAAGGGCTTTACGCGAACTCTCACCACCCCACAATGTATACGAATTAAGGGGGTGGATTGGCGCACTTCGCTATATCTCGGAGCATATACCTGAGTTAAGTTTGAGGCTGGCCAAATTCGATGCGCTAACAGGCAAGGTCCCTGCTACACAAGGACGAGTGACGCCTGTGCTATGGACCAACGAATTACTGCAAGACTTCAAAACGGCACAAGCAGCCCTCGATGATGCTAAGGTCCTGTACCATCTGGACCCAAATCTTCCCATTTTTGTGGAAACTGATGCTTCAGATATTGGGTTTGGATCAATCATTTTTCAGACGGAAAAGGGGTGCAATCCGCCTTTCGAAAAAGTTTACCCAATTGCTTACTACAGTCAAAAGTGGGCGACTCCAACGGCAAAGGCTTATGATCCATGTACAAAGGAATTGAAAGCCTTAAAGGATTCGGTGGAAAAATGGCAATCAATGTTGAGAGCCTTACCCTTTACAATAATCACTGATAATACTGGGGTTTTTGGGCTCCTCAAAAGAATGACGGACAAAGCGAAAAATCCAAGCCCAAAACCCCTAATTCAGAGGTGGCTCAATCATCTAGCAGGATTCCAAATAAAAGAGGTAATTCATTTAAGTACGATGCAGGTATTTACGTCAGATGGATTGTCTCGATCTTATTGGATGGAAATGGCTGCGGGAGAAGATGATCCACATGTTTGGGCGACGATTCCCAAGAAAAAGAGCGTTTCGAACCGACAGAAAAGACCCCGACCGGAAAAAATACAGCAGATGCTGATGTATCACTGTCGACATGAACTTTGCGACAACTCGGTGAACGGGTTCCATCCCTGGGATGATATTTGTGGTGTCCTCCAGAAGAAAACTGGGGAACAAATGAAAATGGACGAAGTACAGAGCATCATGCAAAGGTGCGACAGAGCAATAACCTCGGAATATGGTCTGGCGGCCGCCCATGGACATACAAAAGGGACGCCCCCTCCATACTGTAAATATGAAGGTAACGAGGTGTTGTACCACATGACGACCGAAAACAATGCAGGACAGATAATGTCCGCGGGCATTGAACGGATGAACAGGAGATTCATTCATTTGAGCAAAACGCTAACAAAGAAAAGCAAAAGGCGGAATGTGGTAATTTGCATGAAAGCAGCAAATCTAAGGAATGAGGGACTCGTATTGCTGCAATCAAACGTACAAGACGTGGTATTGTGTGAAGGTCCTATACCACCAACAATCATACAAAATATGTAAATACGTATTGGCAGAGTGTGAATATTATAGGAAGGGTAAATGGACAAAATCACAATAATGGGAGACAACGAAAAAAACTGAAACCTCGTAACTAGAAAAAATGATGAGTCAGCATTTTTTAGCTCGCGGGGAAAAACGAGAGAATAGAAAGAAAAAAAGGTTTAAGTAATAGAAGAAGGCAATTGAATTAAAGGATCATGGGGAATCATGATGAATGACGTCAAGTAGACACACGAGCGAAGCGGGCATATACTGCACTAGTTCCGAAAAATAATATAATTTAGACTCTTGGATAAATTTTATGATGGTGTAATTGGATTAACTCGATATTCTCACAGCGCATAAACTGTACAATGGCTGCCTAAACTCTGCAAACTACCATGATTCAGTCATATGTTTTTGGCATACGTGGTGGTGTTGGTACTGGAGCGGTTTGTTGCTTAAGTATATATGTCACGTATCATCATTTTATCCGACTTATCGAAATATTGAAATAGTCCGACACAAAAATCACATTGGAGGTTGATTAAAATTATTTATTATTTTTATTTCCTGATCATGAATTATTGATGATTCACATACGCTAAAGGTGATAACAGGATGTACCATCAATCAATACTTATGGATCATGATGAAGTTGAAATTCCTTGTGGGATCTATCATAAAACTACGACTGAATTGGATGTAAAGAATATCGTGAATGGTCCCATGGAGAAGTCTCGCATGTACGAGTTAGAATTCCGCCAATGCCATCTCAATGAAAACCTTGTAAAGATGATATTGGACCAAATTCGCGAATTTGAATTTGAGGTAAACACATTTACATATACCGCTCACAGTCACTGAGCATTATAAACCCACGTTCAATTTAAGCATGTTTATCCGTATAATATACATAGCGGGCTTAAAAAGAAACCTTCATCATGACCGCATTGTTTCATATTAATATTGTTACTACGCGTGAATTGAAGGTATCGTACCGAACAATGCTCAATCGCGCACCGGTGTAGCCATTTATCGCAATAGTCATACTAGACTAGTGGGAGTTGATGAGGGTTTAATTATTCATCACCTCAATTACTGTTTTATGGGGGAAAGTTTTGCACTCGTCCAGGTCCAAATAAAAAAAACTCAGCGTCACAGCCCACGATGGCATTGACAAACTCCTGCCGGCCATCTGCGAGTTGATGAAGGAGTGTGGCTCGACGGAACTCAACCTGGAAGAAAGTAGCGCATCTAACGATTTTCTGATCGTTTTGAGTCAACTTATCAGACAGCATCAGGTATAGGCGATGAAAATGTCCGGACACTAATCTAGTACAAATCCTTTCGATATGAGACTTTTATTACCTCATTCCCATAGGTTAAATTGCAAAAACTCGATCTCAGCTACGGCGAAAACATCAACTTTACGCAACTCGGGACTATTATTTCAAGCGATCTAACCTATTTGTCACTTGTGAACTCGCACTTGCGATCAAAGGATTTCGTCGCCATGCAGGTCAAAAACAGTAAGGTATATGGATCTTGTCTTGAGCGATTGTTGTTCAGTAGTGGTCAATAGTCACATTCTTTATGACTGCTTGCAAAGAGTCCATTTGAGACGAATCACAGAAATTCTATTTTAATCTCAGAACATTTCGCCAATCTATTATGACGTGACTGGCTAATCAACATTTCTCTGGTATAAGTTTGTAATGTTTGTCTTCATCCCCGATTAATTCTGGTCGTAAGTTGTCAGTTTCCCATATTCGTTTAGCTCCGATATCTCGACATCAGTTATAATCGTCTGGATGAAGAGTGTATGGCTGCACTGCCGCCCATATTTTGTAAAGACAGAGCGGTTACTCTTGTGATGAAAGGATGCGACCTCACACCGGAGGAAATTCATGCTTTTGAATGTTTTGGTGAAATCGAGGTAGCCCCTCGTTTCCACAATTTTGTGTGTCGTTTTCAGAATAATTTGCTGTATTTTGTAGGTCGATAAACTCGATCTAAGTTACAATACGGATTTGGAACCGGTAGGATTGCAAGAAATCGGACGTTTCGCGAAAAGGCATAACACGAAGGCAGTTCGACTTTCAGCTTGCGAATTGGATGGACATTCATTAACGTCGTTGAACAATGGTCTCGGTAATCATGAGGTGATCCATTTTAGCTAGATCTGTTTTGTTTTCTTACTAGCGAAATAATCAAGCATAGTTTGCAACTAATGCGAGTTCCAAGCAACGTCAGACATGGCATTTCATTTAGCGAGCGAATTTATCATCAATAAGGCATTCCTGATCACGTCTGCTGATGAAAAGTGTCCTTGCTTATGAGTGAAAGGTTTTCCATCGCTCATTCATATTAATGCTAGTTTCTGCAGTTTCTTCGATGTCCTATAGACGTTCATTATTTTCTGTATTACACCAGTTTTGCGATGAGGCGAAGAAATTGATAATATTGCTCTGTCGTCGATAAATATTATTATTACAGCGACTGAGTGGTTTGTAGCATCGTAAAAGATCTGAACATCACACTGTGTTTTAGCTGCAGTCGCTGGATTTGAGTAGAAATCCCGACATATCCTCCTGCTACAAAACAGTAACTGAAATCCTACACAAAACCCGCGTTGAAGAATTCAAGCTGAGTAATTGTAAGATGCTTTCCATGCAAATCAGGAATCTTAGTGAAGAGATGGGCAAGCGATGCACTACAGTAAGTTCTTTCTGCTCTCTCATGGTTCTCAATAAAGCAATTTAGTTCAGATTTCGTTTATGAAATTGACCTAAACCGCCTAATATTCAATTATTCAATGAACAGCTAAAGGTATTCGACCTCAGTGACAGCGATAGAACAAGAATCGACGAGGAATATGTGACTATCATTCAGAGCTTCTTGAAATATCATCCTGAATGTCGTCAACTCAAACTGATCTTACCGCGCTTGAATGGCGTAGACAGGAAAACTTTAAGGAAACAATTGCATTCGTCCGGTAAGACGATATTTCCGCCTAAATATGCATCTATACATTGGAATTTCGCGCCCTTATTCCTTCACTCCATATTACTTGTCGTGTTCGCTACGTCTTGATAGAATTGTAGGTAATTACATAACACTACAGGTTAACGCAGGTTGATGTAACTTTGCTCACTTGTATGTATTGAGGTTTAGAATCCCCGTGAAATTAATTACTGAGCAAAGTATTCTTCGCAAATAACAACAAAATAGCAACATTTATATCTGTTCCATATACACAATATTTATAGAACACGATATTTGGTCGTGGAGAACCAACGATATCTGGCATCGAAAGATGGATCATTTTGAGCTGTCATAACTCTTTGTCGCTACTATGGTCGGAATTGGATCAAATTTGACTTGCGGTGTTTTCTAGGTAACCTAGCAATTTCCTTACGTAGCTGTATAAATTTGAAAAATGAAAATGTTCCAGATAAAGACGGTTTTATGGAGCAATCTTTCATGTAATCTCAGAAGAAACTGCATCCGTCCTACAGTAAAATTTATGTAATTAAACGGCGAAGAAATATATTATTTAAAAAATATTACATGATGTACGTCAAAGGTGTATCCATGATCTTGTTATTGCCATTGCAATAGACGTCAGTCCAATTCCAACAAGCATGAGCCTCTTCCAAACTTTACTATCATCGAAAGCTGCGTTATCAAAAAATCCTAAAAAACTGTCCTGAAACAAACAAAAGAATGTAAACCTTCCTAATCTTGCAGAGGAAAGTTACCGTACTTGCTAGGTAATTCAAAGTTCGGAGCGCTTGGAATGTAAATTACTGTGCCTTATGACAAAATGTAAATTGAAAACCGAATTGTGAAGTGCAAGCTAAGTTTTATTATCGATAGGTGGTATGGACTCTCGAGAGCAGATACACAGTACCTCAAGCTAAATGATAATTCCCAAATCCGTATCAGGCCATGTAAAATCGCTTACCAATCCTCCATTTCCCGCTATCCACTTTCGCCTTCTACTACCAATGTAATTTCCGACTCACTGTATGATACCTTCTATATTATCACCGTGATGCTCATCCTCGTTTTTGCGAGCAAGAATGCTACCGAGCACAAAGACAGATACGATCCGACCCCAATTCTCTTGGGTATCTTTAAAATTTTCGTCAGCTATCATCAGGAACATCCGCTCATCCGCAGAATATTCTTCATATTTTTCTTCGACTTCAACAATACTGTATCGGAGACGTTTAGAGATTGCGTTCATGACAGTTCGATGTCGCTCGAACATTTCATCACTAACTCGCCGTAAGGTTGCCTCGGCTTTCGTATTTGCTTTAACGCTCGGCCCGTCTAGTTCGTACATGATAAAATTCCTGGCCAAGGAATATGCCCCGGATATAATTTCATCCCTTTCCATGGTTTGAGGATAACAGCGAGTCAGAGCTCATTCAGAGATCTAAGCTACTTTGAAAATTAGGATCCAAGGATTTGCTAATTCATTATTATGAGAGAATGATGATGGGGTTGAAATTAGGAATTAGAACCTATTCCCTGGTCACCGCAAAGAAAATATTGCCTCTTTCACAATGCATACTACATTAATGATATTTTTATGTTTCTCGGACCTTGCATGATAATGTTTTGGATTAATTAACTATTCAAGGGACATTCATTAAGAGATTTGCGTTATTTTGAAATTAGTATCAAAGTATTTGTTTATTTAGTTTTATGAAAAAACTGCCGATGCGGTTGAAATCACGAATTGGAAACTAATTGCGTGCTACCGCAAATACAATATTTCCAGTTTCATAATACATACACCATTGATGATATTTTTATATTTCTTCAACCTTATCTATTTATCATAATGTTTTGGACTGATTACTATTCCGGGGAAATGGCAACCAAATTTCGTATCGGTGATATAACTATGTTACTGTAATTTCAGTGCTCCTTAATTAAATTTTACTACTCGACTCGAATCATTATAACAAATTAGTCGATTCGGATTTCAGCACTCGAATTAGTGCACTAGGCGCATCGAAGAAATTTCGACTCCTTTACTATCCAATTCTAAATGGTCACTATGGGTAATGTCAGAGCAAATTTTATGTATAGCAAAGTGAATATTATGAATATTATTCATTTTTCAGGGATATTTAAACTCGTCATTCGGAAGGGATCAGATAACGTGTTATGATTTAGGTTTTAGGCAAAACTGGGCCCCGCAATACTTATTTTCTAATCACCTTACAATCGCTACTTCTCGTACTTGAGTAGAAGTTTACTATGTCATGATAGTTAAATGTTGAAAAGTACTTTTCAAAGACCTTGATAAAAGTTAGCAGTTTATTCTAAATTGTACTATGAATTTTCGCGATGCTGAATGGTTATCGCAAGGAAAACATGACTAAATAAATCGAGAAATATTGCACAGTTGGGCTATGCGATATCAGAGTTCTAAAAATTGCCCTCGACATGAGCCCGCATGTTGGATATTATCGAAAGTAAACGACTATCTTTTCTCACTAATATCGACAGCGCAATGTCGAGTAACGTTTTACTCGCTTGGAAATAGCTATACTTCTACTTTAATTGATAGGAATTATCGGACATCGTAGCTTCATGTCCTGTTCATATTGCATGCTGGTCATTTATTTCGAGAGGTCGCGATTGGTCACCCATTTTCTGTTACCGAAGAAGTTGCTAACGAAAGGTGCTCGAGAACGATTTACTCCTGCCTTTATCAAAATATACTCTGGTAGGGCTTGCCTACCAACCGAACAGAACTTACTCGAAAGATTATGATTAAAACCAGGGATGAGCAAACTACGCTAAGCGGATCGCATGCGGACAACATTTTAGTGGCTCACGATAGCATCAAGATATATTTGTAGATATGGATGGAATGTATTCAAAAATATATAATATTTTATCGCCCGGAATAAACTTACTATGTTATTTTTTTTATTGCTGGTGCAATAACCTGACTTCGGGGCCCGCGCATTTTCAAAGGTAGTTTATAAACATCCCATAAATTCAAAATGACAATGACTTATTTCGTATCATAAATGTGATTTTAGATTGAAAACTCCAGCACGTTTATTACTTTATGCGATTTATTTGAAATAAGCGATCCATGCGCGTGTTAAGTAGATTCCGCATCTATAGGTGCACTGGGCAGTAGGCACAATATTAACTTATGCATAACTACCGCCACGACTCGAAGCAATCTAAAATGCGACGAGTTGAATATAAACGCTTTTTGCAGTAAAGAAACGAGCAAGAAGTAACGTAAACTGTAAGACTTGTAATGTAATGAAATCGTTGCTGATTTCAAATTATGAGCTGCCACATAAAGTAACCGAATTAATTGAATATTTAGGACATCGGTAAATTACGTTCGTTTACACGGAAGAACGTGCAGAATGCATGTTTTACATAGTAAGACATTAGCTGACGGGTAAGTAAAGGTTGCTTGGTTATGATGCTGGCAGCAGGTACCATCAGCAAATCTATAACCAGATTGTCGTGCAGTTCTAAGAATCTGTACAATCCACTTCTTCACTAATTTCCGCAAATTGGTTATTGAGGATAAGCAGCTTATAAAACTCGCTAAATTTTTATGACGTTATAACGAATACGTTATCGTGAAATCAATGCTTGATTTGTTCTAAATATATAGGCTAGTTATTATCTCCATGCCCTCGCCTACGCGTTTTGGCTCATCATCCTAAATAGGCTATAATGCGTAACGCGAATGGATTCATATGTTGCATTCGACCCTCGAGCCAAAACAAGCCGCAGGCATTTTAGTTGCAATTAAATTACCCTTGTTCTCGACCTATAAAAATTATGCTGGTATTAGATTGAAGGCCAATGTGTCAGCCGTTGGGAGTTTATCGCATTGGCGGGCGACGATGACACTACAAATAACAACTGTACGTGTGCACAGGTTCGTGTTACCACATATTGTAGTGTTGCGACATAGGCCGGACGCATCAGTCCAAATCCTGAAAGCGAGAAAAGGCGCTCTGATCTTATTTGATGCGGAATTTAACCCCACGGAATCTCAAGGTCGTGTCCACTGGACTGACAGCTGTGTCATAGATGTCTGCGGAAAAGAGCTCATTCGATTTATTGGGGTCGTCAATATTCAACGAAAATCGGGCTACATAATTGTGCGCGGGTCGTATTGGTAAGAGAGCGCCGGCTCGGAAGCGTACGGTAGCCATCTCTAATTTAATGGTAGCTTTCTTGAGGCCGGAAAATGGACCTGAATCCTTTTCTGAGGTCAATAGGGAACATTATCATGTGGATATCCCGAAAAATATATGGTGATTGTCGCGCCAATAACAAATCTGTTTTCAATGCTTGCCCCTTATTAGACAACCTTTTTTAAAACCTTCAATACAAACGGGAATCTTCAGCAAGCGTGATGGTGTAATGGTTACGGTTCTGTTCTACAAGTCATAGGGTCCTCGGTTCGAGTCAGGGAGAGGTGACGTTTTCATTCGACGTTAAAAGCTTTAATACATACGCATATGTTCAGCGAGCGCGATAGTGTAACGGTCACTGTTCCGGTCTAAAAGACATGAGGTTCTCCGTTCGATTCCAGGAGAAGGCGCGTTTTCATATCTGAGTTAGGAGGTCCACGGTTCAATTCTCGGCGAGCAACCGTTCTCATAATCCATTGACGTGTAAAAAAAATTTAAAAGAATACGCGGGAATATTTAAATTTGAAAGTGGGCGTGGCAGGACACGTGGCGTAATCTCATTGGTGGCTATAATCAGCTTCAATACACTACTAATGTGTTTCACACATTTTAGTAAGCTTCAATAAGTCGTATTCAGTGTTGGCGCGGCCGATTAGCGAGAAGCGTGTTGCCAATTAGCGAGATGGATCTGTGCACATTGCACATTGTGTAACGTGACGCGATCTCCTGCTGAGAAGATCGTTAAATTAGGTCATTGATTTCCGCAGTTTCGGCTATCGTCTCTGGCCTGATATATCGCGTCTTCAACAAGCCTACAGTTCCGCTGGATTGAAGAATCGCATCTGCAATAGGCCCTGTGCAGTGTGCACACTATTCCATCTCTGGCCTGCACAATCGCATCTGCATTGGCTTGGTGCTCACGATATTATTGCTGACCTGCACAAATGCATCAGCAATAGGTCTGCGAAAGATATTATCGCTGGCCTAACCATCGCGTCTCGGACCTAGCATTCGTTGGCTCATATCTCTCGATGTTTTGGTGACGATATGCAGTTAAGTGTAGTCTGATTAGTGATTCTGAGAGTGACACCGCGAAAATGAATGACATCGAATGTTCGCAGAAATGTGCGTGCGTGCAAGCGTAATTGATTTCCGCTGATAATTAATTCGACAAAAATCGAAATCCCTCATCTTATTTCAAACCCCGTACATTTTCGGCTAGCTGCGTGCCTGATCACGTGAATTAGAGCGAGGTATCATGTCGGCATCAATTACAGTATCAGCTAGTCGTCATTCTAGTACTCCAAACCTAAACATAAGAATGGTAAAAAAGGAATGTAAAGTCGTTGAAGTTTCCGGGATACGACCTGACTCTCTACGAAGCGCTGCTTACTATTCGGCCCACTTCAGTGGAAGCTGAAAAAGCATTCAATGAACGTGGACTGTTTGTTACAAAATTCCAGTCCCGGCAACAGGATGCTACAATGGATGCATCTGTGCTTTATAATGAGGTCGTTGCAGAAGCAGTGAACATTAGATTTGCGTGGTTTTTCTCGTATTCGCTCATACTGCGCGTGTAGGTAGGTACTCTACAATAACACTGTGTAATGATTTTGCGATCCGTTTTACATGCAGACCTCATGAAATCGATTGTCTCACTTAGCAGTTATTATCCGGTTATTCGGTTGGACAAATTCCAAATATCTGGATGTATCCGTTATTCGGATAGTGAAAATTATTGATATCCGAACTAACCCTAGTTTTGACTCGAGTCGAGTCGAGTCATTTTCAATTCATCACCGAGTCGAGTTCGAGTCCGAGTCCAAGTCACCGTTTAAAGGGTCAAGTCCGAGTCATAGTGTTATGACTTGAGTCCGAGTCCAAGTCACAGTAATGAAGTCATGATCAACTTATGTTTGCAATCCTGCTTGGGTGATATCGAATTCCTTGCTTGCCAAACATGCTTATTTTGTCCCTATCATAGTCTTGGCACATGTTTATTTAGGAAGATAACGGACAATTCCTGGCCTCATTTACCGATGCTAAAGATAGACGAGACAGGCAGTCAATATGATAACTATACTAATCTTAGAACTTTAAATCAAATATCTGTCTTGTCAGTCTGATACATCACAAATACAAGCATTCAGTTTTTACTACGAGCACATCGACGACCGCTCACAAATAGCTTATAAAGACTTAAAGAATTCACGTCTACATACTATCTGATAGAGAACCAACGAATTAACGTCTAGATACCAGCTGGTAGAGAATCAACAGATGCATGTTTATGTAGAGGTACAGTTTTGCTTTCACATTATCAGGTGGTTGACCAAAAAAGGGTCAACTTTCTTGCTCAGCTTCCGAAATAGTCGCCGGAGCGTTACTTTAGTGCTTATTTACTGTATCTTAGTCGAATTTGCCCTACATTTACCAAAAATTCTCAAAAAGGAGGCTACTTCTTAAAATTGTTAGATTTCCTAAAATAACTTAAATTTGGCACAATTCCAACCAGTAGAAAGCAATGCTAAGAGAATTTCTTTTGGATTAATTACAGAAAGAGACTTTCGAATTTTACCGGCTACCTCATGATATTGTTAGATTGTGTAAAAATATGATCCATAGCAAATTTGGCTCAATTCCAACTAGAAGAAGCGAAGTTATTAGAGTGGAATATTTTGGATATGAAAAAATAGTCGACTTATACTACTAGTATATAATTATATCATATGAAAGAATTTCTCACGAAAAATACTCCATTTATTTTCAAATCCAAAATTTTCTCCTCTCATTCTACTTTTTAAAATCCAGCCAGATTCAGTGTTCTTTTTATGCAACATAGCAGTTTTATCAAGTATAGCCACATAGTAGAATAAAAAAAAAAAGTTATTATTGATCGGCCCTATTGTATAAACATCACACAACATTAGCCATTCATTATTACTCACGTGCACAATGCACATCTACCTAACAAAACGTCAAATGGACGGAGGGTATTGTGTGTTTTCACAATCAATGAGTTACACTTCTAAAATACTAAAGTGGAAAGGAGATCCTCAGATATGTTAAAGCGGCATGGCCTTAGAATAAATTCACATCCACTAGATACACGTTTCACTGGTGCATTAGATGCATGAATTAGAAAGCATTTTTGAACCACACTGAAGAGCATTGGATACTCATCCATTGTAATCGCCCAAAAATGCAAAGAATCATCGCCTTCAAATCTACACATGAGCTTATCAGTCTCTTCCACGTACTTGACCATCTGAGTCATTTCATTGGCTCTAATTGCACTTTGCTTCGATTGTTTGCTTGTATAATTGAAAAGTCTTGAGTACTTTGATTGCGGAGGATCTATTACCTCTTCATCAATGGATGATTTTGTACAAGCATTGCTAGTTGCTACTATTTATTTACCAATGTCTTTTGTTTTTACGGCGGCATATCTGATATCAGACGAGCGCAACGGAAGCAGTGGTGAAAAATAGCGATGTCAACAGAATTCGTCAGATGCGTTGATCTAACCATTAAGATTCGCAAATTTCTTCATCTTCAAGTCATTTAAAATACGCCGAGTCAATGACTCGAGTACAAGTCGAGTCAATCCAAATATAGACTCGAATCCAGTCGAGTCATTTTACCATTTCAAGAAAATGACTCGAGTCAAGTCAAGTCACAAAAAAATCATGACTCGAGTCTGACTCGAGTCGAGTCATGACTCGAGTCATTACAACCCTGCCGCTTACACCATGTTAGTGTGGGTTGCAGCTACAATCAGGACCGAAACAGCATTTTGCCCGCCCCAAAACGGTGGTGTTGGGACCCCCTTGGATGATCAATATACTTTTGGCGGGTGAAGTCCCCCAGACCCCCCTTTCACGACCGATGCGATATGATATGAATTCGTTCTGTATTTGCTGTCAAGTCGCGCCAAGCGCGAAAATTTAGGCCACGTAATTTATAACTATAACCTCTTCAGGCGGTCCCGTTGCTATCATTACTTTATTGTTTGTTGGTAATTCGTGCTATTTAGTCAAAAGATATTAAAGTCACCCAAAATTCGCAGACTATAAGAAAACTAAACGAAAACCTTTCGTGAGACGCACCCAGAAATAGTCATTTCTGAACAGGGCGCATCATATTCTTCAGTGGGTGCCTCGGGTGGCATTTGTATTGTGGGGCTCAGATTGAGAAGACAGGACTATTCGTCGCGACCATCCAGTGCAGCTATCGACAATCGCCAAATACGCAAAGTTTCGGCCAAGGTCTTTATTTGGTAGCATGTCTTGATGTAACACGGCGCTGTATTGGCCTGCACCGAAATGCCTATTTCTATAAATCCTGCAATGGGTATATAGTGACATAGAAAGCACGTGACGTCATGATGTCCCATTTCAAAAGAACGACCTCTTTCACGAGGCCTTTACATCGCAATCGTTATATTGTCTTCCAAAGATAAGTTCCAGGAAGCAAAATAAATGTAATGGTGAGTAATCATGATTACTTTTCCAAAGTAATCGTAATCGACTACTCGCTGATTTTGCTGTAATCGTAATCGTAATCGTAATCGCGTGATTCAGAAGTAATCGTAATCGCAATCGATTACATTCATGAAGTAATCACCCCATGTCTGATCGGGACTCACACCTGCGTCTCAGCGTTCAATTGCTTTGTTGCACTGGGCGCCGAATCGCCAATGTCTACGTCGAGACTATGGGAAATATCTTAACTATAGATTCCCGTCAAAACTGCGTGGGCGAAGATGAGTCATTGCCGTTCGTATGTTCCGGGTCGACTGATCCGTGTTAAACTGCCTTTAATATGAAACCCTTCTTCGCTTCGACTTTGAAATCTCTTAAATAAATATTTGCTACTGTAACCACGGGCGACTCAATTGGATACCTTTCGCCCGCGGGCACCACGTTGGTGACCCCTGTCACAAACAATGTGTAGCATGCCGCTTGGATCTCAAACAGTTGGATTTAAATCGAAATGGCTTAGAACGGCGCCGTGCCATTGGTTTTTTATTTAGCTTATCGTCGGCTACGCTTGAGCCAAGCCCAATAAGTCCGCAATTAGAAGGCACATGAATATTTTGACAAATCATTCAACTGAGAAATTTTTCTCGCTGCACGCCATCTATCTCCAGCCTGTAGCTATTGCTTTGCCGTATAGTGCGAATTATAATTCTATCACCAAGGGATGCGTGTATGAAAAAGATTGAGAACCACTGTACTAGAGTTGGGGCTGGCAACCCGTCGCCAGGTAACCGCATGCAGCTCTTTATTTTACCATGAAATCACAGGCGAGCTTTGCATCATCAATATGAGTGCTTCTCCACCGCTTTTTGTCCGATTCATTGCATTCAAGGAGGCTAAATATCAACACAAAGATTTACTGAAATCATTGTTTATTGCAGTCACATTTATGAGACATTCTTTTGTGCAACATTTATCATATATCGCCTTTTTATTGGTGCAAAATATAAATGTCGTTCTGGTACGCATTTGGTCTTAGAGTGCGTTCCTTAAAGTTTTTGGTAGGTTCCAGATCTGCTTTAGTCACATCACCATCATTGATTCTTGCTGACATAAATCAAAGCTCATAAGTTTGAAGTTTCATTGTGTATGCAATCTCGCGGCTGATCGTCGGTCTGCATGTGTTTACAGCATCGTGATTTTGGCTATTGCAGGATCAATCACGTTCCAAAAACATGCACGGCCTATTATTGACTTTCCGTTATACCCTTATAGAATACTTCCTGACAATCTGGTCAACAATATCCCCTAGCTTTATTTTTGTTATAAAATAAAACCGCCTCTGGTTTGGTTTGTCTTCTTTCTAAAGGAAGCAGTGACGTCCTGTTGATGTGGGCTCAATATATGTGTACAGTAGTGGTATTCAAACATGACTTTTTTTTCTCAAATCATACTGGCTACTTGATAAAATTGTTAGGCTACCTAATATTTAAGCCTGCACACCAAATTTGGGAAATTCCAGCCAGTAGCCGCATTGCGACAGGAGAAGAAAGTTTCGATTTATCATATGAAAATAAATAATTAAAAACTTGAAAATTATCTGTTCACCCCATGAAAGTGTTACGTTGTCTATAGGAACGATGTTCACCAAATTTGGTTCAGTTCCAACCAGTACAAGCGGAGTTATCGCCGTCGAAAAATTTGTATTATGAATAGGCTACTATACCGTAAATACTATTTTATTCAAATCCAAAATTTTCCGACGGCAGGCTACAATAAAAAGATTGAATGTAGCAGACCAATCACGTTTGAGGTGAGGCTTTTAAGGTCACTTCGTTTGTAATGTTATGGAATGATGCCGTGATTAGCTAATGCTACAGGGATTTCGACTGTAGTGGCGCTGCTGTTTGTCTGTCGTTTTGACCGGCTTATAGCATGAGGTAGCATACCGGTATGCAGTGGGTAAATCATTCTTTGTGTTGCATATTATGTACGGTGTACGCACAGTCGCACACCACTATCAGCAGGCCGTGTTATTTTTGGCATATTCCAAAACTGCCAAAAATAACTTATTTTTGGCATTTTTCGATTTTTATTTTTGGCAGTTTTGGCATCGTCCTCTAAATAGATAGTTTCAGCCTCGAATTAGTCACAAAAACGCTTTATTTGGGCTAGTTTGTCAAAAGACACCACAAAATGTGCAGCATCCATATGTAATCAGTGCCAACAAACAATAAGAAGAAGAAAATACCTAACGATTTCATAGGTTAATAATATCAAACGAAACCACAAAATATGCAGAATCCATCGGAATCGATGCCAATAAGCAAAAAAAAAGAAAGAAAAGCCTAACAAACACGCTCAACAGCTGATTGTTACAGCTGTTGAATAGAGTTAAATCGTTTGCACTGTAACAGTGCTTCCAAACTCAGGTCAGCTAAGTTTCTCCTAAATTCATTTCTCGCCCAGCGAATCTGGGAAATATCGGCTTCAACAGTAGCCGTTGAGGGAAAGAATGATGCCAGTCATCCACAAAAGGTTTTCAGAGCTTCGAAATATTTGAAGGGCCGAACCGGCTTCCATGCATCATGAAAAGAGATCACTTCGCCAGTGCCATCGATCTAATCGCAGAAAGAATTTTCTTCCCGATACTTTTCCAGGAGTTTCCTGTGTTGTCTCTCAACAAATTCTATTTAGTAGCCCGACTATCATTTCTCCTTCAGTCTACCGATAGATTTTCGGAGGACTTTTGTCACTTCAGGTGGCTTCAATATTACCAACTCGCATGGAAGAGTCCTAAGAAGGTTAGCTAATTTAAGAACATTGACGCAACAAGACTATCTGGCAAAACGAGACTATGCAGCTCAGAAATAGCCAGACAGTTTGTTGCGTCACAATGTTCAACTCGATCACAATGCAAAAGTCGTGGTTGATTTTGGGGGTTCCAGTTCCATGAGCAGAATATAATTTATATTTTAATAATCAGTACCGCGGCAGCTTCTCATTGATACCCGTTTTATCAAATTTAGCGCCCGACAAGCCGGTCAAAATGGTCGTAAAATTGCCTTTGGACAAATGGAGAGTATGACGTAAACCAAATGCAGTCAGCCGTTCAATCTCGCTGTGCCCACACCATTTAGGACACCATGCTTTCACCCCTAATGGGTGGGGGATTAAGAAACCTGCCTTTCACAAACGCTCTTCTCGCTTGTAACGTCGTCCTGTTAACACAACACCATGAACGAAATACACTATTTGGCAGATCGTGTTATTTTTGGCATATGCCAAAAATTGCTTATTTTGGGCATTTTCAAATTTTTATTTTTGGCAGTTTTGGCATCTGGCTGCTGAAATGCCAAAAATAACACGGCCTGACTATCAGCGAATCATTCCTGGTGGTAGGCTATTTCATGTGGCCTTTCTTACAACCAATTTTGACTCGTCCCTGGTTATATACTTGTCGACTCAGGTTTGGCTTATGGCAAAGTAATCGATAATGGTCAATACATGCTCTGTTTATGGTTGTAAGTCTAGATATTTGACAACTAAATAAAAAAGTTTCGTCGTTTCAATTTCGATTGGATGATTTGGATATGGACAATTGGACATATTTTGCGAATAGACGTGATTGGAAGCCAGCAAAGAATTCTGTTCCGCTTCAAATCAAAGTACATCAAAGACTGTGACTTGCAAAAAAAAACTGCTTTTGGATAGAATAGCAGTTTCTTTCATTTGATCCGAGCAGGAGCTGCAGCGGCTTGTGTTAATCCCGACTGTGAGTCCTTGCAAATAGACACCAAAGAGAAGGATATTTCAGAAAGATCTTCACAAAATCAGGGAATGTGATGATAAGCTGGATTCAAATTTACGTAAAGCGCCAAAATTGACATATATACATGACATGTATACCTCATTGCATCCAAGCAATAAGAAGCAGAATAACAATTTCGGTCTGGCTCCAATCCATAAGTCAACTATTGCAGCTTGCAAAAATTACTTGCGTCACAGGGATGATATAGTTCATTCTTGAGCCTTACCAATGCTTGGTGGACAATTGTCGATTGCTGTCTCAGATTTTCGGAAAACCCCTTCAAATAAATTCTCTTCATGATTTCGCTTATTGGCTTATAAAATGGAACGGATATAACCCCCAGAATTATTCCCTGTCAAAGTGACTCGATTGGACGAAAGTTCTCGTGGTATATGTAAATGAGTGTGGGAGGTTTCTGGTGGTTTAACAGATGTTGCCAATTCTGAAAAGATAATACTGTTCCGCTCCAGCCTAAAAATCGACATAAACCACTGGACACATGAGATTAGTGTTCCAAGTTCAATTCATTTTCACTATTTCAACAAGTCATTGATTACACTGGGCAACAACTCTGAACGAAAATTTTGTTGACTTTGATTTTGCACTTGATTTAGGCTAATTTTGGTATGCTGATTCCGAAAATGCCGCTGGTTTTTTTTTGTCACGTTAATTTTTTCTCTACGACAAATGCCAAAAAATAGGCAAATTTTCACGAATTTAGCCATATCACTTTTCCATACCATATAAAAATCCACACTTTTATCATATAATAACTTTTATAGTCAGGGGGTCAATTGAATTTTTAAAACAAAGGTACTGGTATCGATCTAGCTAGGCCGATGCATTCGCCAATTTTTGGTTAGAGGATGCAATCATCCGACGATATTTCAGACACATATTTGATGCAGGCTGCAGGATATGGCAAGAAAAATAAACATTGCATTTACTATCAGCTATAGATCCAATGTCCAATTCAGCCTAACCAGTGTAACTTGAAACTTCTGTAAGCTCAATAATTTGGATCAAGATGAAGATCTTAGAGATGGCAGGCCTAATGATGAAGATGTTGAAATCGAAGATGATTCAGAACGTAGAGTAGTCCATCGACACAAGTTAAATGACATGACATAGGATTTTGGACTTGGAAGAGAAATACTCTGAACTTTTAACATCCATGCGAATTGAGACAAGATTACTTGGCAAGAGAGCGACGATATCTCACTTTCGATCACGAGAATCGCCGTTTTCATCGTAGGGATCTTTTCGGTATATTTATGTTTTGCCGTGATACGGGCATTGTTGTGATACTGTTACCATGGGCTGCTGAAGGAGATAGGAATCGGATTTACAACTCAAGTGAATGGCAAATGTCTATTGGTAGCTCAAATAGGACCCTAAAGTGTGACATTATCCAAAATGGCAACGTATTAGGTGCAGTAACAATTGCACACTCAGTTAGTGTTCGTGAATAATACAGATACATTGAGAATAATACAGAAACATTGAATTGTTGCAATATCACAAGCGCGATTGGGATTGGATCATATGTGTCAGCTTTAAAATGTTGTGTTTTCCCAGTGGTCAGACAATAATAATGCACATGTAACCCTGATACAAATGTTCCACTGCCATATGGTTATGTCGGACAGCAGACATTCCAAAAAGCCAAGATATCTAAATAATATCTTAGAAAATCTTGGCATAGTCAGCGACGGGCAAGGAGAAAGCGTCCCCCCAATATCTGAAGATGATAGGGTAAGATACCAGAGTAGATTGGAGCTTACATATGTTAGCTGACTATTGCTCGAGTATCAAACGAGACAACCCACAGAATTATGATGTATTAGCGTAAATTTGATCCCTCAAACTCGCACGTTATTTGTCCTGCATAATCAATATCAGTTTAAATCAACTAGATAAAGCTGTGCAAATGTTAATTTAGAGCAGTGGTTCCCAACCTTTTTGTCTTCATTCCCCACTTCAGATTTATTCCGAGCCTTCATTTCCCACCAGAACTGTAACAGCACTTCGTCAGCCTCGGCAAAAAAAAAACGTTGATCTTGGGCCCCACAGGGTTATAAACCTAACTTTTGGGGGTTGAAGCCCCCCCCAGGACCACCTCAGTCCAGCTGACCCTTACGCCTTTTCCCCGTTACTTATCAGCTACATTGGGTATACTGTTTAGTGCGTCGCCTTATTTGGACTAAACGTGCGTATCGCAAAAATAATATAGTTCGTGTTTTAATCGGTAAATCGGTCCGTGAATATGTAGAGTTGTAGACTGTCCGGTAAATAATTTTGAACAAATGCGTCTATTCCCCACCAGAAATCATTGAATTCCCCACCAGTGGGGAATTCCCCACCGTTTGGTAACCACTGA
Organism: Botryllus schlosseri; assembly: GCF_051294905.1. Lineage (NCBI taxonomy): Eukaryota > Metazoa > Chordata > Ascidiacea > Stolidobranchia > Styelidae > Botryllus > Botryllus schlosseri. The sequence continues at coordinate 4,995,192 of NC_137245.1, forward strand.
TTTAGAGTCTATTGATTTACTTTTGACTCCTTGTGTTTTTTGAAACGTTTCATACAATAAACATAAAATATTAAGAATAGTACTTTTACGTGGGTTATGAGACTATGGAGTGGGTGCCTACTAGGGTTATGACTGTAAAAAAATTCAAAATATTGTGTGTCCTGTAGTCACAGACGATGAAATTGTGTGTCCTGATTTCAAAATTAACAAAAGTTAGGACTGGTTAAACAAAAACCTCCCACACAAAAATTTTCCAGTTTCACTGTATGAAGGATAGGTTTTTTGTACATACAGACTTATAAATATCGACTGATTTGAGCTTAACTGACACAATTCCAATTGCGAATATTTAAAATGGTATTTTCGTAAATTGTGATTGCTCAGATTGAATTAATAAGATCGTTTTCTTGCTTACAGTCAAAATCAAGTAATTAATAAATAATTATTTATTACGATCTTAGATGTAGACTGTATAATATCGTATAATTTCAATTTGTCTGACACAAATCGAACTGGTTGTTCGAAAAGGCGGACGTAGAACAACTCAACATATTTTAAGCGTTCTAGAAAACCGATTAGAGGAATATGATAAAAATTTGAAAATGTCATATCAGATGTGACTCAGCATCTGTTGATACTGGGCGGCGGAATGGCGTTGTTTGAAACTGCAAAGTGCAATGATGAGCAATGGTTTTCATAAACCACATGGTTGCCAACATAATATCATCGATTCTTAAAGCATATATCAGAGTTCTTCAATCCAACATCCTCAACAAATCCAACTCTCCGCTACAAATTTGGAGATGGCATGGTAAAACACTACGAACACTCGGTACAATCCACCAAGCTAGAATTTCAAATGAAAATATTAGAAAACCGAGGATGGAGGGATAATTTTAAGTTTATCTATGTGCCGTATGTGCCGCTCTTTCAGAGAAAATGTAGATTACCATTAATCAAATGGGATAAACTTCCATCTCTACGCAATGCGAGATGGAGCTCAAGGGCTATAATTCCGTACTTCCAAGTCGCCAGATGGAGAGTAACTCTTGAGATATCATGCTTATTCATCGCAAATGCGTGTCGGGAATCCTGATATTCTAACCAGATGTCTATAGATGGAATAAACTGGAGCCCGACCGACTATCGGTTCGCCGATGATATCGAGACGATATCACCAGAGGTGGTCAAAGTAGTGAAGAAAGCTACTCAAGTAGAAATAGAAGTAGCGACGGAAAAATCTACTTAAGTACGAGCAGAAGTACTTTTTACATATGCAACCTAAAACTACTTGAAGTAGAAGTAGAATTGACTGACTTCAAATCTACTCAAGTAAGTAAGTACTTGTGAAAACGATCTTAATTCGTTCGCGTTGATTGTCAAAAAGTGCAAATTGAGCTATGCGAATGATGACGAGCTTGATTCACATTGTTGCATACCAGAAGGTATCTAATTTTCGACAGCATAAGCATTCGTCCGCATCATGGGATGAAAATGCAAGTATTGATATGAAAATGCGATGCTATACTCCTCATTTTACTCGAACAGCACGTAAACGTTAATAAAAATATGGTAGATCGTATATATGCGATATTTTGTATTTTATTTTCGGAAATTAAAGGCATTACTGCACTTGCTTTTATACTTCAACATGTATGTTATCCAGACAAATGAACTGATATTAATTAGAACTAACAGTATATGATACTGGGAATTGAAAGTGAATTATAAATATTACTTCTAAAAGCGGAAAATGTATTTCATGTCTTTAGTCCAGAAAGTTTCAAAGGGGGTATGCTAAATCAGCTTTAAACTTAAAAAAAAGACAACTTTACCAGATTAGGACACGCCATGGACTGCTAGATTACGATGTGATAGGCAAATGCCAGATTGAGAAACATCAGTTTTAAACGTTATGATGAGCCATATATACTGTGATGAAATATTTCATATGGGCGAAGGGCGACAATGCGGCGTGAACGGAACCACACCAACCCGCTACCTAAATTGTATTCAACGATACTTTCGTAAAATCATACTGGCTACTCCGTATCCACTGCGCGCGAAGCACGACGAAAATTCTGGGCTTTACTCAACTTCTATGAAAATTGGATGGTGATACTCCGTGAAAACCGCCCCGAAATTCCGCAGGCTATCTTCCTGATTGGAGGATTAAACTTCTTCCACTTGACAAACTCAAAATAGCGAAAAGTAAGTGGATCACAAAATATTGCGAAGTAGAAGTAGTGAAAATCAGATCTACTTGAGTAAGTACCAGAAGTAGAGGAAAACTACTTGAGTATTTTGAAAAAGTAGAAGTACTTCGTTACTGACCACCTCTGGATATCACACATTGAAAGAATTATCGGTATCTGCCATTGAAGCGGAAAATTATAGGCAATTTTCGTCACGTCACAACATGGCGGTAGAAAGTCAAAAAACTATAATCTTTGACCGCTAGATTGAGAATATTGATATATGTCACATAGCTTACACTTAACAGGTGTCCAGATGTAGCCTTTCTAGTTTATTTCATGTTCAAGTATAACAATGGCTGTAAAGATGTTCAAATAAATGCTCTGAAGCTTTGAAAATGTGCTTATGTATATCCAACTTCTTTTGAATATCGCCTGAATGTATTGGTGTTCTCGGTCAAGGTATGAGATATCGGTTTTATCGGTATCGACCCAAAAATCCAATATCGGTCAGGCTCTAGAGTATATCACAGATTATATGCTGCTATCTTTGCGCCCGAATGTCCTGCAACGATAAAGTGCGTTGAAATCCCATTGGAAGTCGGATATTTCCGTTGTATATGTCCCTGGTACTAACATAATAACAGAAAGGGAAGTCAAATTGATGGATGAACTTTACCAGAAGTGCAAAAGGACATATATATGAAGATTAAATTTGTAGCAAAGAATACCTTTAAATTGTAATTTTTTTTTCTATGTTTGGACCAATGTCGAAAATGGAAGTTAGTTTGTGCGGGACATTTTTTTTCGATTTGTGCTTCATAACCCCTCGCCAAGTTTGTTGCATCCAGTTTTTTATTCCTAGATGGTTCTGATAAAATCATCTGCTTTCACCCCCAAGTTGCTGTGCGGAAAACTGAGGAATATGTTTTGCATCATTTTGGTGGGCCTTTGCGTGTTATGATTATCGACACCGAGCTTTGAAACTGGCGAGCGAAATTATTGTGAATATATATTACAATAAGAAGCAGAAGCAGGTAAACGCTTATGTGAGAAAATATCGCGTGAAGGTGTCAAAAAACAACAGTTTAGCAAGACCTGTAGCTTACATACTTAAGTGATGCATTTCATTCGCAGTAGGCCTACTTGTGGTGAAGGCTTGTATGCAACATGTTTGTTTTTGCAAGAAGTTTCTAATATGACATGTGTTCCAATTCTTCTTCACTTGCTTGAATTGATTTTCCATTAGGGCTGTTCAAAAATAACCTTTTTTCCTGAATCTTGTTGGCTACGTGATTAAATTGTTAGGTTGCCTTAAAAAACGACGCACACCAAATTTGAATTCACTCCAGCCAATATTCGCGGTTTTCGTAGAGTTTATAAATTTTGAATTTGCCCAAAAATGCAAAAAAAAATTTTTTTTAAATCTTTCTGCCAACCCCATGAAATTGTTGCGCTGTCTTCAAAAACTATGCAAAATAAATTTGACTCAATTCCAAGCCGTAGAAGCGAACACACTCAGCTTATCTGAGGCGAGGCGTCTGCTAGCGAGAAGCGAAATCGTGCATAAACGCGAATTTCAGTTTCGCGAACATCGGCCTGTTAGCTCTTGCAAGTGCAATGTCCCAGATAAAGCCGTTAGTATCGTAGGCCCTGGTTCTACTTTGTGTTGAATTGCGTAAGAAATTTCTTCACCCTTTGAGCTTGCTTCCCAATTAACGGAGTATCGGGTCCTATCAGCTACGGCCTTGCTCCAGTGGACGTTTTTTTGCTGCCCATCCCGTTTCTTCAAAAACTGTTGCTTGAAAGACAAATGGTCTGTTCGAGATTAAAATTGACACGTGAATTACATACCTGTTGACGATGTGTGTGCCTAACCAAGCCTAGGGGAACATAAACCAATTAGTAAATATATTTGTACAAGTGAACACTCAAGCTTTCTCGTAAATGAATTTGTTCACGTTTTATTATGCTACAGTTACAGTCTGCTCTTTTAGCAACCAAATAGAAATGAGCTGGGATTCAATAAACTAGGGTTACAAAATTTTGGAAATCTGAAAAGAGGACACTTTTTCAAAATTTTCGGACTTGCAACACCGGGCGAAAATCCTGAAAAAAATGGTAAATTTTTTGCACTTCGTGGTCGGTTGACTAAAAAAGGGGGTCAACTTCCCGGCTCAGCTCGCGAAATAGCCGCCGGAGCGTTACTACAGGGCTGATTTATTGTATCTCAGTCTAATTTTGCACTATATTCTAACAGAATTCTCAAAAAAGAGGACATTTGAACGTCCTCCGAGGTCACTTTCAAAAAAGTAAAAAAGAGGACAAATCCTCTTAAAAGAGGACGTATGGCAACCCTATAATAAACGGCATTTTCGCGAAGTATTCACGTCTATAACGCAAACGCTCTTATACGCATACGCAATACGCATAAACGGGTTGGTATCACAAGATAATCGGTATACCTATATGTATTTTACGCGTGGATTTATGTTGGGTAATTATGCAGGAACTCACTCTAAATATGATTTCAATACAGCAAGTTAGCAATATCTTATGATAAACAGTCACAGCTCACAAAAACCGCATCACTTATTGTTTCACGGTGCTAAGTAAATGTCAAGGCAAGGAGTGGGCAACCTGCGGCATTAGAAGGGAATTTGTGCGGCTGTCGACACACGTAATTTAATTAGTATGTGTTGGCGGCCGTCGGCATGCAAATTGAAATTACGAATTTACTCCCGATTTTTCGATAGATTACAACTAATCTTGAAATTTTCTTCGCGCTCTGCGCGATTCAATGCGACTTCATTTTTCGATCTTAATATAATAGTTGGGCCCTTTGCAATCTGAACCAGAATCGGAATCGTGTGCTTCTCACGACACAAATTTCTTGCTGGTACATTTGTGCGATTCCAACATATTCCACTGTACTCACAATTTTGACGGGGATAAAGAAATAACAGCATGCAACAAATTTACTAATAACAATTGACCCACCCGAAGATGCAATTATCATTTATAACTCGCCCCAAGTTTTCGAAAAGCACTCCCTCTATAAACTCTACCTCTATAAACTCCCCTTGCTAATATTTCAACATGCTCATATGTCCCCATGCGCATGTGTCCTCATGCTCATGTGTCCCTATGCTCATGTGTTACCATGCTAATGTGTCCTCATGCTGTAGCGTCGCATGCTCAACTGTCGTTTTGCATTGTGTCGGTTGCCCGACATATGAGCATGCGACACAATGCAAAACGACAGTTAAGCATGCGACGCTACAGCATGAGGACACATTAGCATGGTAACACATGAGCATAGGGACACATGAGCATGGGGACACATGCGCATGGGGACATATGAGCATGTTGAAATATGAGCAAGGGGACACATGGGCATGGGGACAGTTTAGCGTGCGACACTTGAGCATGGTTACACATTAGCATGGGGACTAATGAACATGGTTACATATGGGCATGGTAACACGTGAGCATGGGGGCACATAACGATTGGGACACTTCAGCATGTTAACACTTGCGCATGGTGACATATTAGCATGGTGACAGAATAGCATGGTGACAAATGAGCACGCGGACCATATAAGTGATCCAAATGCGGCCGTGATTGCAAAAAGGTTGCCCAGGCCCACCTCTGTTCAAGGAAAGATAAGGACGTAGTTTATTTTTGTCCTTGATGTTTTTGCGGCATATACACCGACTCATGATATACATAGACACGTCCTGTGCATATGCATAGCCTACCATGATTGGACGACGTGCATATGCCACTGGACAATGAGGGTGCAGATATAGTTTTGTACGGCTTTATAAGTCGTGTACCACCTCTCCATGCTATCCCAGTAATGCATGAGCGCCAAGCGTGGAAGTCATGGATACCAGTGTTACTAATCAGGTCTTTGGTCTGACTCGACCTGGGATCGAGCCCGCGACCTGCCGATCAGCCGATCACCATTAGGCTATCTTGTCGGTGAAGGCGAAGGTCAGTGACCGATTTGTTTGCTTCGGTTTTGTACCTCGAGAAAAACAATTTTAATATATTCGATTTCATTTATCTCATTGACTCCGGGCCATGTCTGACAAATTGATCGGATGGTGCCACGTACAATTTGTTATTACAAACATCGTTTACTAATAATATCGGGGGCTAAAAACTAGTGAGCAAGTGTCTGTCGTCAGCTCATGCTCAACGATTACATCTAGCAGATATATTAAAACTCTGAACTGACAATATCAACTTGTTCATAAAAATTTCTTCATAAAACGTAATTGATCCTTGTTTTTTCAGTATTGTATGATACAAAATCTTACTGTAGTTCCAAGAGATCAATACCATGGCAGAAGGAGGTCATGATCAAAATTCGGGTATGGCTGATGTCATGCCTACATCATCACTCAAGAGAAGCGGTTAGTAATAACTAGAAATTGATCTAACATTTTTTTTTAATTCATTTTAATATAATCCATATCAAGCAGCTGTAAAGTAATTTAAATACATCGCAGTTCAGTCGTTGTCTTTTTAAGAGACCGGTTTGATTCGAAGATCAATATGGATGGATACAATTGTAATTCCATTAATTGAGCCTGTACGCATTACCGTGATCACGTGTGTCTTAGGATCCGCAACTTTGGCCGAAGGTGAAAATGTCAATATAAAGATTGCAAAGTGTCCAGTCAACGTTGTACCTGGTGATCAGATCCAAGGTAACAAGATTGTCTACAACATTATTGGTGCTCAAGGAGTAGTAATCCCTGCAAACCAAGGTGAGTGTAACGCTTCTCTATTAGGGTGTCTTATCGGAAAGAATATTCTACTACAAGGCACTTTATCAATCACGAGCAAACTACGAAAAAAATAATTAGACGGTCCAAAATGGTCGTTACAATTTTGATGGGGTGCTGGAGTATTAAACTGTTGATACGTAAATCATGCGCAATAAAACCGACGAGCGTAGTCCATATGAATTGGTGTCGGATTATTCAGTCAGATCAATGATTAATTCGTAATATATATATGGATTTTGAATTCATGCAGTTTTCGGGCGAATTCTATTCACAGTATGTTTCATTTTCGTTTTCAGTCTCTGTCTATTTACTGCCGACTTTAAAGCAGGGCTCACATAATCCACCTAGGCCAGTGCTTCGCTTACTTTAACGAATCAGTGTTTCATTATCAAGTTCGACATATCTCTAGAGCTGTAGCTCTTAACCTTTCTTCTTCCAGCAACATTTTTCAAAAATTACCTTGGCCTGGCGACCCCATACCATATTTTAATGACTGTAGCAAAAACAGTGGATGAGAAGTCGAAATTCGGCCAGTCTTCTCGTGATAGGACTTTAGTATTGTAAATATTTCGTGCTTGAATCGCGCCCGAGAACCACTCAACCAATTTACGATATAATAGTTGTATGTGCTATATTCGGAATCAAATCACGGTAGTTATAACATCCATCGGTTACTGGCTCATACCATCTGGTTTGAGTCCGATGTACACATGCTGAATTCACCACTGCGATTTGCAATACGAGGAAGTTTATTTTATTGGATTTTGTTCTATTGCTTACTGTGATCAGTAAATCAACTGAGATAATGGTATATCTTTGCTCGTACTTCACCCAGTTATTAGCTGTAATATGAATGTATTCCAAACAAAGCAATTCATATTATATAATGTTCATGTGAGGCTGATTGGCACTGCTCCCTCTAACCTGCGCGCGTGCTCAATTGCGCAGTGCTGATACAGTCTCTGCACACAGAAAATCTGACCTGCGCACAAGAAAGCCGAAGTGATGACCCTTTTTTCAGTCTTTGCGCACAGTTGTCCAAGGTACCGCGCAGTGAGTTGGTGATTGCGCGCAGACTAGTGAAAAATTTAGAGGGGACATTGGCTGTGTTTCACACACTAAACAGTATCACCCTTTATGATGCGATGAAGAAATATACTGATGAGTCTCAATTGCAAGAATATTTCTTTAATCAATTTGGCCAGAATCTCTCAAATCATCTATAATGTACACAAAGGGTTTTCACTCTCAAAAGTAGTATGGTGCGTTTTCATACGATTTCGACACGCTGTGCGCCGCAGGTTGCAATACCTAATTCATCAGTAATGAATATCTCCTACGTTTTATAAGTACTGAAGGTGGTTACATATTTAACGTGCTCGAATAGGCCTATAGTTTCTATTGCATGCTAATAGTTCCACTTCAGCAGTTTTGGTTGATCGCAATATATAGAATTTTGCATGCGAAACATTGGCAAGTGCTATGTAGTTTTTGGAAGCAGGTAAACGACGGGTTTCTGTGAAGTAAGGGTTTGTAAATAAATTTAATGGTGTGAGCAAATAACCCTGATTCCATCATGTTCACCTCTCGCGGGCTGGAATAGGTGAAGTCTGTCTGTCGATCGTGCACCGAATTTGGCATGAGCTGAACAGTTCTTTCAGTATTATCGACTGAATGGTCTAACATTTCCTACCCTTTCGTAATTTCCGCACCAATGTACTGAAAATCGCAGTGGGCAATATTTCCCAATTTGAGGACCACTGGTTTCGACTTCTGTGTACGCTGCCTACACGGTGACGTCATTGATGAGTGGTCTAGATCAGGGCTCTTTAACCTGGTGTATCGTACACCCCGGGTTTACCAAAATGTTAAAAGGTGGTACCTCTCAGACAAGGTGTACTGGGGTGCACCAGATCCGCATTAAACCGGATCGATGACTAGCTATCACAATAGATGTTTATGCTTCAGAACATATTGACCGGATGTGCAATATCGTATAATGTTCATATTAGCTGTACGTAGATTGTAAATAACGTACGTTCCTTTTGTGATGTCATAAGCAAATACTTCTCATCATTTAACCGTTGGTAATGGACTTATTGGTTCCGTTTGGAGTAGAAGAGGATGGAGTTGAATTGTGGTCAGCTATCTGTCTATAATGATTCTCGAGGTAGCCGACGCTAGAGCTCAGTCATATGGGTTGGTACTTCCTGTCAGATGGTTATAAATAGAGCACTGTGCATAATTGGAGTGTCTGGGGGGGAGGGGTCGAGTTTGTGAACTACTGTGCTGGATGGTGGTCCAGTAACCTCGAGCGCTGATCAGTATTTAGCGTTTAAAATACATTGCAGCCTTGATCATCCTTACTTCAATGGCCAGAGTTGGCCGACCTGTAGACGTTCGGTCGCATGCAGCCATTAGACGATAATAATGCGGCCCTTCCCACATAATTAAATCAGCGTTTATTGGCGACCGTCAATATGCAATTTGCATTGATGAATTGGTCGCCAGATATTTGAGAGATTTCAATTAAATTTTAAAATTATATCCCCGCTTGACTCGATTCAGGGTGACTGCTGGATTTTTTGTTTTGATATAATAGTGTAATCTGGGTCCCCCACTGTACAAATGCGAACCGCAGAGGAAAATGATGCACCCCACAAAGAAGTATCAAATCGGAATCGTGTACGTCTCGCGAATAAAGGTTATTCTTATATGTTTGGGCAATTCCAATATATATTTCGACCATACCTACGCAATCCTGATAGAAGGTCGAAAAATAGCAACAGGCAACAAAGTCACTAATAAAAACCGGGAAATGCATCATATTTTATTTTGTGCCCAAAATTATTGAAGACACCCCACCCCTCTACAGCTCTACCGGTTAATCTGATCATGTTGGCTAAGAATTGATTATTATTTGCCAGTAATTTATGAAACAACCAACATTATTGACCAAATTATTGTCAAGGTGGGAAAATGTTTCGCGCCCCAAGCGACTGTAAAGTGAATTCAGATGGTATTTTGCATTTATACTCGCCGTTTTGGTGCATAGATGGTTATATTCTTTATTCACAGTTAAACTGGTAAATACACACATAATCCGGGAAGCAACCTGCCCCCGAAGGAAAATGGCGAGGTTGAAGTAAATTTTTAAAAATTTCAGTAATACAATCAAATTGTTATTGCTATGCAATACAATACATGATGAGGTCACATTACAGAGTTGCAGTAGATGAAGAATTGGCAAGGGCTACAGAGCAGAGGTAGAGATGATTGAAAATGAAGCAACGAAATTACAGAAATTATGCTGTGATTCACAAGTGTAATTTTAGTCCAGTGGTGCATTCAAGGCCTTCCAAAGATTAAGCACAGTGTCCAATAGCGTGATCTTCTGAATCATGTCGAATCGAACGTTACCCGGGATCTGTTGGATATGTCTCATGAGTTTCATTATTATTATTATCATGGAAAAAGTGGCGCTTTCAACCAATGATGGTTATTTGCACTATGCCAAGTATATATTCAATGAGAAGATCGGAAAGTGCTGTCCAACGAGAGACGACTTAACGTGTGCGATCGCAGAAAGATCGTCGGCGATGGAAACTTGGCACAAAATGTTGGACGCATATTGGCTGGGGTTACCATACGTCCTTCTTTAGGAGCAGCGCCGTAACTGGCGCACCCCAAACCCCCAATTGGGGGGGGGGCGAGCTTGAAGGGGGCGAAAATTCATTTGTGAATTAGCATTAATTATACGTTATTTTTTTTTAATCGTTGCGTGCGATTTCATGTAGATCAGTGGTTCTCAACCTTTTTTGACACGCGCACCCCTTGGAGATGGTAAAAAAAATCGCGCGCCCCCTGACCCCCCTTGCATTTATCGTCATGTCAAAAAGAGCACATCATCTAATACAGAGGTGGGCAACGTTTTTGATAATCATGGCCGCATTTCGATTGCTTATGTAGCGAAAGGCCGCATTCCAGGGCATAGCCGCAATGAACGATCTGGACGCAAAATTCCTATGGTAAACTGTCCATATCCATTCCCGGTGAACTCCGGACTATTCCACTTTTCACAATGGCCTATTGTGCGCACCGAAATAGCGAGTGGCACTGTTATTAATAGTTGCCGGGAGGTGCATATTGTCGCGCGGAGCGCGAAAATTTTTCAGGGCCGCGAACGAATTGTTATTTCTTGCCAATTCCCATTCCGGCTCAGATCAAGAAGGGCGCTACTGTATTAAAATCGAAAAATGAATTCTTGTTGAATTGCGCGGAGGGCGAAGAAAATTTCAAGATTAATTAAAATCTCTCGAAAATGCGGGAGTGAATTCGTAATTGCAATTTACATGTCTACGGCCGCGAACACATACTAATTGAATTAGGCGTCGACGGCCGCTCAAATTCCCTTCTACGGCCGCAGGCTGCCCACCCCTGATCTAATAGTATACATAAGGTATATCTTACGCCAATTTAAAATCTGCATTCCAGTTGTTGAGTCTTTTACATTGCTGACAAATTTCTCCAAACTTGTTTGAAAATAACAAAAAAAACATTGAACAAGACATCCATTAATTAATTTCAAGGTAGGTCACCTTGAGACTAATCCTGATGCTGGTAGTGAGTACAGAGAGCAAGGCGTCGTTCTGTCCTGCCAGGCTAAATTTGATCAGTTTTGGATATGAATTAAATTGTGTTGATTTATAGCCTAATTGAGGGCGAAACCGGGCAACCTATGTTGCATCTAAGTCTCTCTTAGGCAGTGACGATCGCAAGCTACTAACAACAGCTGCCCAGCGCGACAAGCTTAAGGCTACTGTCAAAGCTATGAAGCAATGAATGACTTACACGTGGGAATTGCTCTCTATATCTCCAAAGAATTTCAAAAATTTGCTCAAATGAAGTTGAAATCAGACACTACTCCGTTGAGCGCGGTTGCTAAAGTAGCAAGCTGTCTTGAATATGGAATAAATTTCATCTTCATTAATCGTCTTCTCATAATGGATGTGAAACACATGTTTAGACACGTACAATTTATAATGACTTTGTCAATTTCTCGCGCCCCCCCCCCTATATTGACTTCGTCAATTTTCGCGCCCCCCAGGTTGAGAACCCCTGATTTAGATAAATGTTTTGATTATTGGACACCCTTCCTCCACGCAAAAACACGCATGATTTATGAAAATATGTATTTAAGCGTCGGCCATTACCACACCACGAAGACATATGAAGTTTGGGCCGACATGGTTCTCCGAGAAGTGTGCCAAAAAGATCGTCAGCATGATAATATTAGCCGAAAAGGGTCCCCTTATGTTGACCGTAAACTTCGATATAAATATATGTCCAATTCTCCGGGTGCCTGGATAATTTCTGGCCCCGAATCTTCCTGTCGAGGCAATCAGGACCCCACATGACAAATGACATCATGTAGAGAAAAATAATTATTTGGCTGCAAAGAAATTCCAATTTTGAATCGTGTGCTTCTTTTAGGCGATTTCAATATCTTTTTACTCTATAGCGCACTGGTCAAGAAATAATAACATGTAACTATAAGTAATTGCACCAACGGTCACGACCGAACGTGTTTACAAAGATGAACTACGTGCACTAAATATGCCTAGACAACACCTCACTGATCTCCACCGGTAAATCCGATTACGTGGACTGAGAGAGTGCAAATTTTATAGCAAGATATATGCAATTACCGATATTATTTAACGAATCAATCATGAATTATAGAAATTTTTCGCTCATTGCACGATCAGACAACTGTAACAAATGTTACAAGTAGTGGTAATAACGTTCGTCGCGACGGGGTGCATGGTTTATCATCCTATGGGAGGAGGGGGGGGCTGACGCAGCGCTGTTACGGTTCTGTTTACGAGGATTTGTCCTCCTTTTACGAAATGTCCTCTTTTTGGCAATCTGTCCTCCTTTTTGACAACGTGAGTTTAAATACCGCAATTGGAAAGTTGAACCGAAATGACGAAATAACGGCATTCCAGTAGTCGAGCCAGCAAGTTGACCTTTTTTAGTCACCACAACGATTTCTTGCGAATTTCTGACTGTGACTGCATCACTTTCACATCTGTAAAAAGTGTCCTCCTTTTATGTTTTCCAAATATGGTAAGCCTAATATTGCCCGAAGTCGCCGATATTAATAATATGTCCAAGTGCACAGTTAGCCTTCTTTTCGTGACAAAAATATTAACGATTTTAATGCGTAAAAAATGAAATCTTGTTTTGACGGTTACCTAATTTTGGCTTGTCCTATTGGACGACTAATATACCGTATTGACAATTGGTCATCAACCAGTAAGTGGCCCGCGCAAAGGTTCGTAAACGTCATGTGGTCCTTTGGACGAAAATGTTGATCAACCTTAGCCTAATGCATTTGTTCTGCATCTTTTGTCTTTTATTTTTGGCCTTAACGCCGAGACAGTAAGGCTTTTTTCTCAAGTAATATAGAAGTTTTGAGATGCAGCACATTATTTGTAATGATTTTTATTGAAAAGATTGCTTGGACATGTATGCTAAATATTTAGGATTTTTTTGCAACGTCAAGTTCACTTAGGGCGGCATTTTCAACGAAAGCCAGGGCGGCAGCATATGCTGCTACGCCACTGCTCTCTTATTGCAAGAATTTTGGCCTCTTCTTTGTATATGCGGCACCCACCATAGGCGGCGCTATGATGTTCCCCGCAGATCACAAATTCTCTATACTTATCACACGATTCATATTCATGATCCCTACTTCAACATTTGGTACAACACTTTCTTCCTCGACAGTGCGCGCTGGTGTGCCCTGAAGGGATTGCATTCGTAACATATGAGCGGTGCAGGGTTTTACGGTCGCGTTTTCAACTTGAGGTACCCAATTGCGACGTTGTCGGGAACCTCATCCTGCGTGTCAAACAATAGCAACACCGATAGACTATCTACCTTATCGCCTTCCCTCGTCGTAGTCTCTTGGCAGATTTAAATTTGAATAGCGCAATATATCTTAGAATTCCCTCATTAGTTATTTCTATCGGAACACCCGAGACCACAGCGCGGCTACCGTACGGCATTGATTGATACAGCAAGGCTAATTGCAATGGACGTTTTATCTATCGCAATCAAATCACGTTCGATCAAGGTTTTAACTTGCTTCTGATTCAAACACGGAACAAACAAATCGCCCGAAGGCAACGCCTTAATGCTTCCATACTTTCCTATACGGCTAATAAGATATTTGTGAATGGTATCTGGACGGTAATATTTCAATTCCCGGCTGGACCCACCAGAAGCAGAAGCAGTGACATGAGGAGAGGTTTATTGCTGGTGAGGCACGGACCCCCCCCCCACACACACACACAAAAACACGCACGCACGTAAAGTACCTGATAAAGAGATTATTATTCGAAGCACAAGAAAATAGCATCCACATTTACAATTATTATTTCAGTAAAAAACACCAGGTTTGCCGAATTTCGAAAGAAAATGCACTAGGACACTATGTCTAGTCATAATGCACTAGATCTAATGTAAAAACACTAGGAGTGTCACCACTTACCACAAACAACGACAACGCAGGCTATGTAAGTATAGATATCACATACCACAATTAAGGGTTATAGGTATTGCAGTTGAACACAGCATAAAGGCAACAAACAATGACAATGAAGCCTATGCAGGTAGCTATCACACACCACAATTTAATGTAGCTATGGATGGAAAATTCATTACAGTTACATAAGTAAGGGAATGTATTTGCTCCGCATTACGTATTGGCTGTCGCTACTATATAGTTCCTACAAGACTGTTGCATTCCGAAATCGATAGCGCGTTTCACTGTGCAGCGATTGTCCAATTGTAAGCGAATAGTGCATGAGGCAGATTCGTTTGTGGCTCACCTGGTATTGTTTCTCTGCGATGGTATTGTCTGTAATAAAGCCGAATGTCACCTTCCTCGGTGATTTTGGGAGGGTTCTGGTGCTCCGACACTGTCAATATTTGGATTTTCCGAATCAGTGTGACGATAGCATTTGAATGATACCAGTTATTACGAATTCTGACCTACTTATGATGAATTGCATTGTCGCAGGTGTGGCACGACCCGCCCGTGCCTCACCTCTCCGTTCGCGCTGTATCTTTGAATAATAATTATGCAAATCGACGATGTTGAGTGAAAAAATGTTCAAATTTAGTTATTTATGAGCATCGGCGTAAAATATCAATAATCATCGACTCATGGAGGGTATTCACAATTTTCTCTTACTCACCCTGACGAAAGGTAAGGCACTGCCTCACCTGGCTCATTGGACCGCACGTCACTGACCAGAAGATATAATTACCCGTAACTCCGGGGTAGCAGTACATGCCAATGCTGACACAGTAGATCAGGGGTTCTCAACCTGGGGGGCGCGCCCCCCTTGTGGGGGGGGGGCGTGAAACATCTGAAGGGGGGCATGAAGAAGCGGTAACGTGAAAAACTTTTTCGCGATACGCACGATTTACCTCCGATGCAGGTGTGTTTCTCTCTATATAGACCCAGTTTCATGTTTTTTATTCTCTCATCAATATTCACAACCGACCATACCACCAAACAATCTGTTGGGGTTGCTAGCATCCCAGTTGGATTTTGTGATATGACGATAAGGGGGGCGCGAAATTTTTCACTATCAAAAAGGGCGGGATGTAAAAAAAAAGGTTGAGAGCCACTGCAGTAGATGAAGGGACGCTGTTATTTTCCCTAACAGTATTATTCCGGTCTACAAGCGTGTTTGGCCATGATAAAGCATATGATTTTGCTGGAATTTTGGCTGCTGCTTTACCGTCTCCTTCACTGTCCGATGACGTAAACGCCACAGATAGGCCTACTATACGCTTCTCGGAAAGATTTGCGTTCGTAGTGGCCATGACCACTATGAAACCGCAGAATATATAGGGCTAAACCTATTTAGCCTACCTATATAGGTAACTGCGTCACCTGCGTACAGGTACCCCGTATGTACATGTGCAATATAGAACAGTCTTACCGTAGGATTCCGACAAGATACGCGGGATCTCAAATCTCTTCGCTACTGAAAACGACCGCACGCGGTGACGACTAATCACGACTGGTGCATAGATGGTAAGCCTGCGTGGATGTTTTGCTGCTACAGCCTTTATACGCAAGGTATATCCAGAGGTGGTCAAAGTAGTCGAGAAAGCTACTCAAGTAGAAGTAGCGACGGAAAAATCTACTCAAGTACGAGTAATAGTACTTATTCCATAAGCAACCTAAAACTACTTGAAGTAGAAGTAGAATTTACTGACTTTAAATCTACTCAAGTAAATAAGTAGTGGTGAAAACGATCGTAATTCGTTCGCATTGATTGTCAAAAGCTGCAAATTGAACTACGCGAAAGGTGCAGAGCTGTGATGCATAACAGGAGGTATCCAATTTTCGACTGCAAAAGCGTTCGTCCGCATGATGGGATGAAAATGATAGTATTAATATGGAAATGCGATACTAATCCTCTGTCTACTCGTACAGCCAGTTTTAGAAAATATCATGGTATGGCACCCTCCCCCGTATTATAAGGCCCGTAGTTTATTCGAAGAGCAATACGGAGAAGTTGTATCGGATACGGTGTAAACCAGGCCTGGGCAAAGTGCGGCCCGCCGAACAATTCTGTGCGGCCCGTGAAAGGCTGTTCGAAATTTAAAATATCAAACTTATTTTTTAATGTTGTTGCGTGGACTAAAACCATACGATGTGTAAACTGGACCGGAAATTCGTTTACTATCAAGCCTGTTCATTAACATACCGTGATTACGCAGCCTATACGTACCTCACATGCCTAATCCAGATTAAAACTACAGTCTATGTAGCCGTTAGAATTAAAGTCACAAGAAGTCACCAAACCTTCTTTGGTGCCATTGTCACATTACGCATTACACGGTCTGTGTTTCAAATTGTTACGTGATGTGTTTCTAAATACGTTTTTCATGAAACAAGTGAATCAATGCCCATGATTTCTATGAATATATCCCCACCCATCAAGGATGTCGAAAAAAGAAAGCCGAAAGTTGAAATTCAAAGATGGTTAATAACTGCAACATTCGCTAATCAACAAGGCCATTTCTTCAAGCTGCACACTTCTCACAAACCAGCTACCGAGACAAGAACCTATATATTATCCTTAGGACCGCAACTCCTGCATCTCAAACCCCCCAATTGCGTGGCGAGCTCGACGTGCGCCCAAAATTATTTCATGAGTGAACATAAATTATAGGGTAATTTTTTGAAATTTTATGCAATTTCATTCAATGGTTTTTAGAATGGGCATTTCGGCGTTAGCCATTACCGCGCCACGTCGCACCAAGATCAATAAACTTTAGGCTAACACGGGATTCCGAGAAGGCACTGCAATTGCAACTGCTGATCAAATGCCCCAAGTCAAGGGATTAAAGCTCGACAGCGAGAAAACCTTGGCGAAAAGGACTGCCCTTATGTTGACCGAAAACCTCAAAGTCCAATTTTCCATAGGCAATATTTGCAAGTGAAGAAATACCTATCGGGAGTCGGGGTCGTCTTTTTAGTTTGGTACGCTTCGGCGATTTCAATATCTTTTCACATAGCATGCGGGTGGTCACGAAATAACAACATGTAACGAAGTAATTATACCAACGGGGCCCTCCCGAATATTTCCAAGGCAGTACCTCACTCAGCTCTAGCGGTAAAACTGAGTAGGCCACTACGTGGGCTGAGAGAGGTTAAAAAATATGGCAATATATGTGCAATTACCAGTATTATTGACCGATTGAATCATGAATCATGAAAAAATTTCGCGCTTCGCGCTATTAGGGCACAGACGCTGCTAATTAGTGTATACATGACATCTCGTGCATCTCGATGGGGACTGGTATTGATAGAAAAACGCGGATAGGGGTTTAAAGAGAGTTCAAAATGTATCATGTTTAACATTGTTTCAAAATATGACGGCAAATAGATATGTTTTTGGTTATTAACCGTCACTTTGTCGTTCCTCAATATCAACACATCCACTGAGCACCAATTCGTGAAATACACTGCTTCCAATTTATAAATAAAATCAATACGCTGGATATTCTAAAATTTCTGACTCGGCCCGCCAACATATTTTTGCTTCTTATTTGGCCCGCGGAGAAAACTAATTGCCCACCCCTGGTGTAAACACTTTGCGCGATTAGTAAACGTTAATAAAAAATATTGTGGATCGTAAAAATGCCATATTGCGAAGCTTTATTTCGGTAAATTATAGGCATTACTACACTTCCTTTTATACTTAAACATGTATGTTCTCCAGACAAAAGAACTGATACTAATCAGAACTTAAACTATGATACTGGGAATTGAAATTGCAATATAAATACTACTTTTAAAAGCGAAAAATGTATTTCATGTCTCAAGTCCAGAAAATTTCAAAGGTTTTATGTTAAAACAGGTCTAAAGCTAAAAAAGTCAGAGTCAACTGTTCCAGATTAGGACACATAATAAACTGCTAGACTACGATATAATAAGTAAATGCTAGGTTGCGAAACATCCGTTTCAAACTTTATGATGGGCCATATATACTGTGATGAAATATTTCATATGGGCGACAATGCGGTGTGAACGGAACCACGCAACCCGCTACCTAAATTATATTCACCGATACTTTCGCGATATCATAATGGTCACTCCATACCCACTGTGCGCGAAGCGCGACGAAAATTCTGGGCTTCACTCAACTTTTCTGAAAACTAAATGTTGATACTCCGTGAAAACAGCCCCGAAAGTCCTAAGGCTATCTTCCTGATAGGAGGATTAAATTACTTCTACTTGACAAACTGAAAATAGCGAAAAGTAAGTAAGTAGATCACAAAATATTATGAAGTAGAAGTACACGTAGAAAAATTCAGTTCTACTTGAGTACGTACTAGAAGTAGAGGAAAACTACTTGAGTATTTCAAAAAAGTATAAGTACTTCGTTACTGATCACCTCTGGGTATATCTCAAGAATTCAATGACGGCACAGAAAACCACAAGGGTTCTCCGTGGTGCGAAGTTCCCAGTAGCCACTTTAACATTGGAATATGACGAGCAGATGGTCCTTGACGACTCTCGGCCAGAATGCGGCAGTATGCTATACATGGAATCGAAGTCCGGCCGTGAATAGCAAAAAGGTGGAACACCATTGGATTAGGCTTACTATAGGGAACCAGTGTGTTATGTGATCAGGGGTGTACGAGTTTCGAATAAACCTGAAAAGGGTGTACCACGACGAAACAGTTTGAAGAGCACTGGTCTATGATGATTCTTGGGAAAACCGCCGCGGAAGCTCATACATTTGAACCGAGCGAGAAAGTGTAATGGTGATGTGTCCAGCTTCTTGATCGGTAGGTCGTGGGTTCAATCCCCGGTCCAGTCGGACCGAAAACTCGAAAACTGGTATCCGCGGCTATCCTGCTAGGCCCTCAGCATCCACGAAGAGCTTGGGCGAGAAAATACGGTGGTGCAGACTGGATGCCCTTGCTTAGGCCTAGAGGTCGTATTGCATATCCATCGTTTAAGCATCTCAATGGTGCCGGCGAAAATAAATCTGAATTCTCTCTCTCTCTCTCTGATACGTCCTGCGAGATGCTTACAAATAGCGAGTTTGAGAACCACTGTGCTAGATGGTGGTCCGATAACCTCGAACCCAGGGTAAAATGTAGCATTTCCAATACGTTGCAGCCTTGCTCATCCGTATTTAAACAGGTCAGGTGGCCAACATGCAGCCGTTAAATAATAATTATATGGCCCTCTCCTAGTTTATAATATATAATTGTGAAATCCGGGCCACTGTACAAATGCGAGCCGCAGAGGAAAATGATACATCTCATAAAGAAATACCAAATCAGAATCGCGTGCGGCTCACAAATGACAATTTTTCTCGTACGTTCTGGCGATTTCAATACATATTTCGACTATGCCTACAATCCTGATGGGAGTTAAAAATACCTACATGCAACAAAGTGATTAATAAAATCCGGAAGATGCATCATTACTTTTATGACCAAAATGTTTGAAGACCACCCCTCCATCACCTCTACCGGATAGTCTGATCACGTAGGCTAAGAATGGATGAATATTTGACACTATTGACAGTAATATATGAAACAACCAATATTATCGACGAAATTAATTTTCCAGGTAAAAAGGGAATCCACATAACTTTTTCCAGCATTTACACTCGCGATTTCGGTACATAAACAGTAAGCCCGGTGGGGTGTTCTGCTGCTACAGTGTACAAAAATTATATCGGTAAGCAAGGATAGGTCAAGAAAGCATTGACCAACTAAAATTAAAAAGAAGTATTGCTTAATTGTGCACATTCATTGAAATTTGAGATAACCTAAAAAGGAAAACGTGATACAGAATTGCAGATCCTTCCAGTTGAGGTAGCCTAGATTTTAATCCATGAAGCATACACTCTAAATTCGAATGCGCGCAGAGGAACGCAAAATTACACGTCAAATCCGTTTTTTTAACTACCACACAACGTGCTGGAGCCGATGTGTGCCTGCTATCCTGTGTTTAGTGGTGGTGTGTTCATGCTGAATCGTGCAGAGCTCGAAATTAATACCAGCCATCCATGAGTTTTTACTCAGCTTAGGCTCAAAAAATATATTATTGCAACGAAAGATGAATACAGAACATTCATTTGCAGACGAAAATGTGTGAATTTCTAGCTTGCACAATTGATAATTTTAAGCTTTTCCAAATAGAAATAGGAACTACAGCTACAAAGTTATCATAAATTAGATTCTAATTAGAGCAAAGAAACGTTTCACTAATTGGTGTAGAATTAGAATTATAGCGACACAGTTGTTTTCGCAAATCAGATTATAATTAGAGCAAAGAAGCATTTCACAAATTGGTGTGAAATTAGAATTATAGCGACACAGTTGTTCTCACAAATTAGATTCTAATTAGAGCAGTGGTTCCCAACCTTTTTCGACTCATCGCCCGCTTTTCAAGCTCCACGCCTATCATCGCCCCCAGATTTTGCAAACCGAAAAATCGGTATACAATCTGTAATCATCGGCGGGTTGACTAAAAAAAAGGTCATTCCGACGACTTGACTCCAATATAGCCGTTTTAACGCGTCATCGCACCCTTCGCTATTTTCGACTCATGTCGCCCCCTTTGTCCATTTTCGCCCCACTATCGCCCCCGTGGTCATTTCCTCCCCCCCCCCCTAGGCCGCCAAATCGCCCACGTTGGGAACCACTGAATTAGAGCAAAGAAGCATTTCACAAATTGGGGTAGAATTAGAATTTTAGCGACATAGTTGTTTTCACAAATTAGATTCTAATTAGAGCAAAGAAGCATTTCATAAATTGGGGTAGAATTAGAATTATAGCGACACAGCTGCAACCACAAATTACATTTGAACCAGAGCAAAGAAACATTTCACAAATTGTGATAGAATTACAATCCTAGCGACACAGTTGTTTTCACAAATTAGATTCTAATTATAGCATAGAAACATTTCACAAATTAGGGTAGAATTACTTTCATGGCTACACAGCTGTTTTCACAAATTCTATTCTAATTAAAACAAAGACACATTTCACCAATTGGTGTAGAATTAGAATTATAGCTACACAGTGGTTTTAACAAATTAGATTCCAATCAGACCGAAGAAACATTTCACAAATTGGTGTAGAATTAGAATTATAGCTTCACAGTTGTTTTCACAAATTAGATTCTATTTAGAGCGAAGAAACATTTCACAAATTGGTGTAGAATTAGAACTATAGCGACACAGTTGCTATCACAAATTAGATTTGAATCAGAGCAAAGAAAGATTTCACAAATTGGAGCAGAATTACAATTGTAGTTACAGTTGTTTTCAAAAATTAGATTAAAATTAGAATAATAACTACAGTATTTTTTCCGAATAAGAGTAGAATCCGAATTATAGCTATTTTTTATTTTAAAATTAGAGTAGAATTAGAATTACAGCTACAGTTGTTTTCTAAATTAGATTCGATTGAGAGCAAAGAAACATTTCATAAATTATAGTAGCACCAGAATTATAGTAACATAGTTCTTTTTACAAATTATAGTAGAATTAGATCAATAGCTACACTCTTTTTCGAAATTAGAGTACAATTAGAATTATAGGTTCAGTTGTTTTCACAAATTAGATTCGAATGAGAGAGACGAAGCACTTCATAAATTCGATTAAAATAAGAATTTTAGCCATACAGTTTCTTTTCACTCTAATTAGACCAGAGGTCTCAAACACGCGGCCCGCGGGCCGCATGCTGCCCGCGAGAGCATTTTGTGCGGCCCGCGACGGCATTTTGTATTTTCAAGTGTTCAACAATATATTCAAGTGCCATATATCTTTTTTATATATAGGAACTTAATGTTCACGCTAAAACTACTATAAAAATCGCTGAAATCTCAACAAACTTCACTATCACATCACTTTTAAAAGCTACCATGCGGTAGAAGATCAGCTATTACGTCACATTTCTAGATCATGATGGTGAAACTTGACCCGTTGATGATTCGTGACGGAAAATTGTGATTTGGTTAGGTGCGAACTTCTCGTAAAATGACTCGATTTTGGATTGACTGGGTGACTAAATAAAAATGACTCGAGTTGAGTCGGGTCAGACGTTAAAATCAGAGAAGGACTTGCGACTCGGAACGGTGACTTGGTAATCCTACGGACGCAACAATCCATGAAACTGTCATGGGCAACAGTCAGTGGCGTATCCAGGGGGGGTTAGGGGGTCGGAACCCCCCCCCCTTTTCAAAATTCCAAAAATTAATGTCAAATATAGCCTCTAATATTTGCTAATTTATCAGTTTAACATATTCGTTTTTACGTATGAGAAGGCGAATATGGCGTCTTAATGTTATTTAAGGGGACTAACACCCCTACAAAATATTGGAATTATGCGCCGAATTAGTCGAAAGGATAAAATAGGTCATTATAATTCGCTAATTCCATACGAATTCTGCGCTTGGTCAGCTACATTTCAGCTGTGGCGGTTGCTGACGTTCTAAACTTTCTTCCCTCGATTTCTCTCTCGCCTTGCTAAAACGAGAGATGCATTTTAGGAAAATCTAATCTAATTGGCCGACACGATACATAATTGCAAAGACGAAGTTGTCGGCAATCAACATCGCTCGCGAATTCGCTGTACCTGCTCGCTTTGAAATCCTAATTAAGAATTGCACGGCGTGTTGATTGATCAGCGAGACGCAGACACGACGGCACCAGTACGACAATGCTATTCTCAAATCCACATTGTATTCGCGATTATTGGCGAGAAATGGCCTACGATTGACATTCACATTTCAAAATACAAGTCTGGCAATCCACGTTCTCGATTGTTAGGTGGCTTGCTGTCGTCCAAATACAGGCCTATGTTGTCGCTGAACGGGAGAATTGAGTAGGCCTAGTAGTAAAGTTAACCTAATTATATCGGCTGACAAGTTTCTCTGTCGATCTAGTTATTATCCCAGTGTGTACTCTGTATTAATTGACTGACTTGCGTGCTTGCAATTAAAGTCTAGTTATCTTCGCGCGTACTACACGCTCAGCCGTATGGCTAGTAAAGCCATCGAAAAGCACACATTCGTGTACGACAAGGCAATGTCTGTATCGTATTCGTACATCTCCCACTCACCGCAAATCTCTGTTTATTAATAAACTATAAATATTCGCACGGCGTGGAGACGAGTGATCGCAATGATGACGTCACAATAGCCAATTTCGTAACGCAACCCCCCCCCCTTTTTCGCGCTCTGGATACGCGCCTGGCAACAGTAATATATCAAAAGGTCGTAGCTTGCGTTGCATAGGGTATATAGCTATCTAATCAGGTAAGCATGGCAACCATTGGTATTCTGTGACCTCCCGTGACGTGTAGTTGGTTACATGCTGGGTGTTGTTTGCTCTCTTTATCCATGTTATTATCGGTGGCGAGTAAGGTAGTAGTACGCTCTACAGAGCTGTAACACCAATGAATTCTTCGCCGATTGGATATTTCTATTCCGGGGGTTCTTAACCAGGGTCCGCAGACCCCATCGGGGTACAAAGCACCACATCAGGGTGTACGAGATTCATTGTTGAATTAATCGAAGGCAAAATCCAACGATGATTTAATTTGACTTTGGCAATGACAGTAAAAACAGCCTATACTTATCACGACTATATAAAAACCAGGATTAGGCTACACCGCTCAAATGCTCTGATATCAGATCAATCTTCAGTAGATTTTAAAATATTCTGCGTAAAATTGTGGCTCGTCAAAGGTTCACTATAGCTGCAAATTATAACCCGACAGTTTTACGATGCCATGATGCATCCTATCGCATGATGCCCGACACAAAAACAGTGTTATTCAAATATTTGAAAATGTGTATTTTTTTTCGTGTCTAGCGTGAATAGTACCATAGTAAATTACATTTACTCAATGTTTGTGGCACAGCTCCCGTCAAATGAGGCCTACTTGGAAATTATACACTGAATATTCCTATTATTGATGCTGCGGCCCGCGGCGTCATCAAAACAAGGAAATTGGCCCGCGAGCGCATTTGAGTTTGAGACCTCTGAATTAGACGGATAGACACAACTAGACTGTCTAGTTGTCCAAGTCTGCAAACGATATCAAAATCATTACTGGGATTTCTGAAATCTGCTCATAAAACAGAGAAGCTTGTTTGATTGAAACCCAAAATTTCTTTCTCCAATCAGGACATACTGTAAAAATGACAGTATCTGGAACACTTTTGGATATGTGAGGTCCCTAAAACATAATAACAGGCGAGAAGATCAAGTACTCTCTCAAATAGTAATGTGAGAAGATCCCTTTATGCGAATGCCATTCTCAACGATCCATGACTGCAGGCCACCACCATTTTCATGGTGCGCTAGTACGAGATGTGGGGGACTCAGCTTTGTGTTTGTTAATTCGACGGAATGGGCCTGGAATTAAACAAAATATGTTAGGTAAAATTATATTGCCAATAATCCATGTGTGAAAGCACAAGATTTAGGTTAGGTAAAAATGCTTTTATGGGACTTCTACATAATGAATATGTAATAAAAATACAGCTGAAGGGTCAACATAGTTTAACAAGCTTAACTCATGGAATATAGCAAATTCTGTCGTCACGATATGCTGTCTAACCGTTGACATGTATGGGTTTTTCCACATAATCAGATATCTTCTGTAAATGTGTACTTGAACATATGAAGTTATGATTACTGTCTATGGCAGCGGTTCTCAACCTTTTTTGACACGCACCCCCCTTAGCGATGGTCAAAACAATCGCGCCCCCTGACCCCCCCCCCCCCCCCTTGCATTTATCGTCATGTCAAAATGAGCACATCATCTAATACAGAGATGGGCAACCTTTTTGCTAATCATGGCCGTATTTCCGTTATGTAGCCTAAGGCCACATTCCAGGGCATAGCCGCAATGAACAATCTGGACGCAAAATACCCATGGTAAACTGTCCATATCCATTCCCTATTCACAACGGCCTATTGTACGCACCGAAATCGCGAGTGGCAATGTTATGAATAGTTGATGGAAGTGGATATTGTCGCGCAGAGCGCGAAAATTTTTTAGAGTCCCGAATGAATTGTTATTTCTTGACGATTCCCATTTCGGCTCATATTAAGAAGGGCGCTGCTGCATTAAAATCGAAAAATGAAGTCTTGTTGAATTGCGCGGAGCGCGAAGAAAATTTCAAGATTAAATAAAATCTCTCGAAAATTCGGGAGTGAATTCGTAATTGCAATTTGCATGTCTACGGCCGCCAACACATACTAATTGAATTAGGCGTCTGGCCGCACAAATTCCTTTCTACGGCCGCATGCGGCTGTACGGGCGCAGGTTGCCCACCCCTGATCTAATAGTATACATAAGGTATATCTTACGCTAATTTTGAATCCGCATTCCAGTTGTGGAGTATTTTACATTGCTGGCAAATTTCCCCAAAATTGATTGAAAATAACAAAAAAACATTGAACAGGACATCACTTAATTTCAAGGTAGGTTGCACTGAGACTAATCCTGATGCTGGTATAGAGACTACAGAGAGCACTGCGTCGTTCTGTCCTGCCATGCTAAATTTGATCAGTTTTGGAAATGAATTAAACTGTGTTGATTTATATCCTAATTGAGGGCGAAACTGGAAAACCTATATTGCATGTCAGTCTGTCTTAGGCAGTGCAGTTCGCCAGCTATTAACAACAGCTACCTAGCGCACTGAGATTTAGGCTACAGCCAAAGCTATGAAGTAATGAATGGCTTGCACGTAGGAATTGCTCTAAATCTTCAAAAAATATCAAAAATTTGCCCAGACGAAGTTGAACTCAGCCTCTACTCCGTTGAGCACGACTGCTTGAGTTTGAGTTTGGCAAGCTTTCTAAAATACGAAATAAGTTTAATCTTCAACAATCGTCTTTTCAGAATGGTTGTGAAACACATGATCAGTCACAATTTACACAGGCTTTGTCAATTTCTCGCGCCCCCCCCCCCTGAGAGCCTCCCGCGCCCCCCAGGTTGAGAACCCCTGGACTATGGTATACAATAAACTAGTAAGTTTACTAAGCTTTAATGATCCATTCAGATTTGATCAGTATACCATCATACAGATACCTTTTGGAACGGCACAAGTAGTACGTTCACATTCACTGATTCTATGCTCTATATTCATGGTAGCCAGCATCATGAACTCAAAATTCAGGACTACCGTACCAAAAATTACATTAGCAGCAGAAAAGATTTTCCATGGTGAGGAAAGAAAGCGATTTTACGACTCATTCTAACTTTGGCCTTATCATAAAAATGATGTATTTCAAAAATATTTAATAATCATTTATTGTTCGTAGCCTTTTTTCAAGTTCGAGTGTGTTTATTGCACCGTCATAACGTAGAGTCAATCTAAACATAGGCCTACAATATTTGCAGCACCCAAAAACAATTATGCCACATTTTTGCGGCTAAGTCTGAACTCAACAGACCCCGAATTGAAACAAATGTTTGCGGCGTAACTCGGAAATTAACAGACCCCGACAACAGAACCCGAGCTAACTCTACATGCGCCCATGTTAAACCACTAAATTTTCAGACAACTAGCGGTACTTTTGTGACGGTCACGGTCTGTAAAGTTCGAACTTGTGCCAGATCCTGCCATGTAAAACGTTCCAGATGTTACGGAAAACGTTGAACAATGCTTGCCGAAAATCGGGACAAGAGTCAATATCAGTACAAATCTGACAAATCAAGACGTTATGGTACATCTACGTTCATTGTTCACACAGTACCAGGTTAAGCAAGCGGCAAATCTTACAACTCACCTGATAAAGCCTAATCGCCCTCAAATCATGCTGTGCTCTGATTCTCTTTTCAGTTAACGCGTTTTGTAACTCCATCAGGAGCATAACCTCATTGGCTTTTTCTCCCTACAAATAAATACAATCATATTAGCCATGTAGAAGATTTGGTTGAGGGACTTTCCTGGTATTGTATTTCGGTTCATATGATGGCAAGAGTTGTGCCACGACAATATTTATTATATACAATATAAAATTGCAACAAAAATTAACGCGACTATCATAACTAATATGCGTTCTAGTATATTTAAATATTACTAACCTCTTCATCTGTCTCTACTCCAAATATTTTTTCAAGAGTAGTAAGCCTTTCGCAATACCTATCACGCATCTCTTCTACACTCCTCGGAACGAGCATTTGAAACTCCGCTCTGATTTATTACAAAAGTAAAGCATTACTATAGAAGCGAATAGTAGTGAGCAGAGCATGCACACACACTTCTTTAGGTTATATAAAGGGATTTGATATGAATACAATAAGATTTATTTCACTAGATGATAATAAAAATAATAACATGACTGCCAATACCCTGGCAACAATGAGACGTTGTGTAATAAAAAATAAAAAATTATCTGAACAAGAACTCGCAGAAATCGAGGGAGAAATGAGTAACAAAAACATAGAAAACTCTGAGGCACTGGAACTGCAATTCGGCCAAGATGACCTGAATCCACAGCAATCACTTGATGACCCGAACATCGCAGAAGTAGAATTACAAAATACCACCGGGCACCCGAATGAATCAACAACACCTAACGATGGCGACATAGACACGGAATTAGAATTGGAGATCAAAAATCAAATCATCGACCGAATGAAATCCACATTGAATGTAAATGACAGAGTGCAGTTACCTGACCTACAAATTACAAAGAATCTGAAAACTGATATTGCAGTAGCGACCAAAAGTTTGACAGAAACCATACTGCGTGCAACTCTAAATGACAAACAAGGAGAAACACCGCAATGTCCCTTGACAACAATCAACAACCTCATTTACAGCACTGCGGCAGTTATCTCAGAAAGGCACTGCAAAATACCAAGAACTGTCAACAAAAAAGGGGAAGCCATACGCCAGCTTGGCAACGCAGAATTGAAAACAAAATCGCAAAACTAACATGTGACGTTGCGATAATCTCAGAACTAAAAAAAGGAAATGTTTCCCGCAAAGTAAATAATAAAGTAAAATGAATAGAACTGGAGCACCAAACCAAATTGCAGTCAACAGAAAAAGTGACAATGTTGCAAGAAGAATTAAAAATGAGAATATGCGCCAAAGCACAACGATTGAAACGATATTAAAAACGAGAAACACAATACCGCCAAAACTTGTTATTTGCTCGCAAACCTGGACAAATTTTTCGAATGATGAAACAAAAGTCAAATCAAAAAATTACCAGCAGCAAAATACCAGCCACTGCAGATGCGGAATGATTTTGGAAGAAAATATGGGAAACCAAAAAATTGCACAACTCAAATGCAAATTGGATACAAGACCTCCACAATGACCATCTACAAACACCAGAACAACAATGGTCAGAAATCACAAAACAAGAAATCAAGGAGGCCCTAAAAAGTTCACTGAACTGGAAAGCAGCTGGTCCTGACCAGATCAAAAACTTTTGGCTAAAATAACTAACTGCAACACATAATAACATAGCGGTGACCTACAATGAGCTTTTATCCTCAACCAGCTCGCACGAGATCCCAGCCTGGTTCACACAAGGGATCACTTATCTTATTCCAAAAAATGAAAACACCGGGGACCCCAAAAACTACAGGCCGATAACATGCCTGACAACCATGTACAAAACACTGACCAAAATCCTGGCAAAACGAAGCTACAAACACCTAGAAAATCTTTTACCGCCTGAGCAGAAAGAATGCGCCCTTGGCTGTAAGGATCACCTGCTCCTTGACAAAACCATTCTTGAAAACTGCAAGAGGAGACACACTAACCTCAGCATTGCATGGATAGACTACAAAAAAAGCTTTCGATTCAGTCCCTCACACATGGATACTGAAAACAATGCGTCTGTACAAAATGAATCCGATCATCATCAGATTTATTGAAAATTCAATGAAAAATTGGCATACAAAACTGTTGATCAAACATGACTAGATTGAAACAGAAACCTGTACAATTCAGATATGCAATGGTATCTTCCAAGGCGACTCATTCTCACCTCTTCTATTCTGCCTCAGCTTAGCTCCACTCAGTGAGTTGCTGAGGAAAAATGAAACAGGATACCTGATGAAAAAAGCAGCAAATTCTGAAGGTCAAAAGATTCATCACCTTTTGTTCATAGATGATCTGAAACTGTATGCGAAATCCGATACGGACCTGAATAACCAAATGAAAATTGTTCATGAGTTTTTGGAAGATATAAAAATGAAATTTGGCTTGGATAAATGCTCAAAACTTACCATACGACGTGGAAGAGCCACCAGCACTGGCGACATGAACTTCAAAATGGACGAAACCATAAGAGAAATGAATGCTGAAGATCACTATAAATATCTAGGGATCTGTGAAAGCGACAACATTAAACATGCTGTAATGAAATCAAGTCTGAAAAAGAATACATTAGCAGGCTCAAATCAATTCTCAAAACTGAACTTAATTCCAAAAACAAAATGAATGCCATAAACAGTCCTGCAGTGCCTGTCTTGAGATATAGCTTTGGTGTGGTGAACTGGCGCAAAGATGAAATTAAAAAATTGGACACAAAGACGAGAAAACTGATGACAATGAATCACATGCATCACCCAAAATCTGATACACAAAGACTGTACAGTGTACATCCCCAGAAAAAAAGGTGGTCGGGGACTACAAGAAATTGAACAAACTTTCAAAACAGAAATCATCGGCTTGTCACAGTACATCAACGACAGCGATAACATTTACTGCAAACTCATTGCATAGGAAGACAAGCAGCGCAAAACAAAATCTCTGAGCTATCGTCATGACAAGTAGCCTACGTCAGAAAAGCCAACATGGAAACAGCTAACCTGTACACTGCTGAAAACACTGTTGCCAAACCCACAACAATAGCAAAAGCAGAAAGAATTCAATACAAAAATGCAACGCTCAAAATGTGAGAAACGATATGGGAGTCAATGCCTCTTCATGGACAGCACAAGAAATTAACTTCACAGCCCTATGTAGACGAGTTTTCATGGACCTGGCTATCCAGCTCTGGTCTGAAACCGGCAAGCGAAGGATTCATTTTCGCAGCACAAGACCAATCGCTCCCTACAAAATACTATCGCAAAAGAATTCTGAAGAAAAACACGGACGGCAAATGCAGAATGCGCCACAACCAAAATGAAACTGTGACACATCTCATGTCCGGCTGTGGTGCACTTGCAGCTACCGAATACACATGGAGACACAATAGGATTGGTCACTACATTCATCTTGAAGTATGCAAACATTTAAACATCACCACTTCGACAAAAAATTGGTACGATTACAGCCCAGCACCAGTGACAGAAAACGACCAGGTAAAAATTCTGTGGGATGTACCAGTTATAACTGACCGCGAAATCAGGAGCAACCGCCCGGATATGATCATCAAACTAAAAAAGAAAAGAGAATGCTTGTTCATTGCAGTGTTGCCAACTCTGGATGGAAGAAAATCGCTAAAACTGGTGTCAAAAATCGCTAGATGTCGCTAAATATTGAGAAAAAAGCGCTAAAAAATAGCGCTAGATTTGCATCAATTGCTAAAGGTGTTAAATTGAACCATAATATCAATACATACTTCTTAGCTATATTTTACTCGTCTGGGGCCAAAGTCACTTATCGTATTTCTAGTTCATAATACGTAATAGTCACCTCTAAGCGGAACTAAACGTGCACTGCATTTCGATAAAGCAGATCGCTTTGCGTAATGATCGCTCTGCGTGACCACGCGTGCATACCCGCTCACTATATAAGCGTGCCTTGCTCGATGCGTCCGGGAATACGTGATCCGATGTACCGTGGATATGCGGTTGACTTCTCCAAACTGTGTTGGAGTACTTGAACACGACATGCGACTTGACACACTTGTACACGACATGCGACTTGCGCCGACCGGGCCGACACACCACGATTTGAACCGGCCGGGTTTGCCAGCCACTATAAGTAGAGACCTTGAGGAAAAAATCCGAGGACCAACCCGGCCGGGGTATGAAATTTGATAAATCTGGTCTTAAACGAAAGCTAGTGTCACACTGATTCCAACAATACGAATTAAATTCTTGTCAAGACAATGGAACGACCTCAAAACAGCCCCCAAATTCTGAAAATCAGCATTGATCAGAACAATCGATGGACGAAATTGGTCGTTGTTATGTTCATTTTGTTGCGGCGGTGCCATTGTTGGAGCAATGCCGGTTTTCAGATTTTGAGGACTGTTTCGGGGTGCATGGTTCCATTGTCCTGACGAGATTTTAATTTGTATTTTCAAAATCACTGCGACACTAGCTTTCGATCAAGGCCAATTATATTAAATTTCAGCGCTCCGGTCGCCAGATATGGCACTGCCAATTATGCTACTTTTAGATTGCTCAACAAGAAGAGACACTGTTTGCCCATGCCTAACCGCCAGGAGTTGCGTATCTACACTATTTATCCGTAGGTTAGTAATCTATAATTATATATCATCGGAGTCCGTACTCTGGTGGCCAGTACAACCAATGCAGTTGTCGGCCAGAACTGATCTTTATTAGTTATTTTCGGTAAAAAAAAACGCTAAAAAATCGCTAAATACTTTTCAAAAATCGCTAGATTTAGCGCTAGATCCATATTTTCTGGTGCTAAACCGGATGAAAAATCGCTAGATTTAGCGCGAAAATCGCTAAATTGGCAACACTGGTTCATTGACCTGGCTGTCCCAGCTGATCACAATATACAACAAAAAGAATCAGAAAAGCAGTCCAATTACGCAGAGCTCAAAATGGAATGTGAGAAAATGTGGCGATGCAAAATAAACATTGTACCGATAGTCATTGGCGCTACAGGGGTCGTAAGCAAAAAACTCATGAGACATATCCGACAGATTCCGGGTAACGTTCGATTCGACATGATCCAAAAGATCACGTTATTGGGCACCGTACATATTCTTCGGAAGGCCTTGAATGCACCACTGGACTAAAATTATACTAGTGAATCACAGCATCATTTCTGTAATTTCGATTCTTCATTTTCTCTACCTCTGCTCTATAACCCTTGCCAATTCTTCATCTACTGCAATTCTGTAATCTGACTTCTCCATGTATTGCATAGGAATAACAATTTGACTGCATTACTGAAATTTTAAAAATTTACTCCAATCTCGCCATTTTCCTTTGGGTGCAGGTTGCTTCCCGGATTATGTGTGTATTGACCAGTTTCTTACTGTGAATAAAGAATATAATAATGGAGTATTTTTTTGGAAATTTATGCAACTTTTTAACTTTTTCAACAAAATTTCGCGCTACGTGCGCAATTCAATATTGCCGAATATATTGATTATCGGGTACCCTCCCCCCACGAAAATACGTAGATTTTATAGAAATGCAGACTCGGCGTCGGCCATTACTGCGCCTCGACGCGCCAAGAAGTTATAGGCCATGTAACATGTGACTCCGAGGAGTGTGCCAGATCGATCAGCAGCGAGAAGAGCTTGGCCGAGAAGGAATGCCCTTGTGCTGACCGAAAACTTCCATATATCTACAATATACATATATGTTTAATTGTCCATAGACGGCAAAATGGCTGGCGCCGAATGTTCTGTCCTGGCGATCTGAACCCACAGGACAAATGCCATCCCGCACCGAAAAAAGTATTTGCCAGTAAAGCAATACCAATTTCAAATCGTGTGTGCCTTTTAGTTTTGGCGATTTCCATATCTTTTGACATAGCATAAATTAACGAAGTCAATATACCAACAGGTCCGCCCGAAGATGTTTAATGCTTATTTAGGGGTCTTACCTTTTCCAACACACCTCACTTAGCTCTACCGGTAAATCTGATTACGTGAGCAGAGAGGGGATAAAAAATTGATAGCAAAATATATGCAATTCCCGATCATATTGACCGATTCAAACATGAATTATATAAGTTTTTCGCGCTTGGCGCGTTTAGTCGAAATGAGACCACGCACTAAACTTGCGATTCTCAACCTTTTTGAACATGCGTCCCTGGTAAAAAAAAACTGCGCCCGCAATTGGATTACTTAGGTAGCCTAAGACCGCATTCCAGGGCATAGCCATAATGAACAAACTGGACGCAAAATACCTATGTCAATCTGTCCATATCCATTCCCGGTGAACACCGGACTATTCTACTTTTCATTCTATTGTACGCACCAAAATCGCGAGTGGTAATGTTATGAATAGTTGCTGGGATTGCATATTGTTTGCGCAGGACGCGAAACTTTTTCAGATTCACGAATGGATTCCGTAATTAGTAGTAGCAGTATCACATATTACTATCAAATATTTATCCTTTCTCAGCCCACGTGATCAGATTCACCGGTAGGATTCATGGAGGGAGTGCTTTCGAAAATTTAGGGCAAGTTTTAAATGAGAATGCATCTTCGGGTGGGCCAATTGCTATTAGTACCTTTGTTGCATGCTGTTATTTCTTGACCCCCCATAAGGATTGTCGATTGCATCGGTAGTGGAAATAGTGGAAATATATTGAAATCGCCCAAACGTACCACAACCAAATTTATTTTGCGAGGAGCACACGATTCCGATTCCTGCTCATATTGAGAAGGGTGCTACTATATTAAAATAATAAAAAATTAAGTTATGTGGAATTGCGCGGAGATCGAAGAAAATTTCAAGATTAATTAAAATATCTCAAAGATTTTTGAGTGAATTCGCAATTTCCATTTGCATGTCGACGGCACACACATACTAATTGAATTAGGCGTCGACGGCCGCACAAATTCCCTTCTACGGCCGCAGGTTGCTAATCCCTGATATAATAGTATACATAGGGTATGTCTTACGCCAAGTTTAAATCCGCATTCCAGTTGTTGAGTCTCTAACATTTCTGACAAATTTCCCCCAACTTATTTGAAAATAGCAAAAAACATTGAACAGGACATCAATTTATTTCAAGGTAGGTTGCATTGAGACCAATCCCAATGCTGGTAGTGACTACAGAGAGCACGGCGTCGTTCTGTACTGCTATGCTAAATTTGATATGTTTTGGAATCGAATTAAATTGTGTTGATTTAGGGTAGCCTGATTGAGGGCGAAACCGGGCAACCTATATTGCATCTAATTCTGTCTTAGGCAGTGCAGTTCGCCAGCTATTAACAACAGCTACGCAGCGCACCGGGCATTAAGCTAATACCAAAGCTATGAATTAATGAATGACTTACACGTGGCTCTAAATCTTCAAAAGAATATCAAAAATTTGCTTAAATGAAGTTGAAATCAACCTACACTCCATTGAGCGCGAATGCTGGAGTTTGAATTTGGCGAGCTTTCTTGAATACGAAAGAAGTTTCATCTTCAACAATCGTCTTCTTAAAATGGTTGTGAATCACATGTTTAGTCAGAATTCATACAGACTTTGTCAATTTCTCGTGTCCCCTGAGAGCCTCCCGCGCCCCCAGGTTGAGAATCACTGCACTAAACAGTAGACCCGATGTAGCTGATAAGTAACGGGGGAAAGCGTACATGCTCAGGGGGCTGAGGGGTACTGGGGGGCTTTGCTCGGTTTATCACGATATGGGGGACCCAAGACCAACGTTTATTATTATATTTTTTTTGGGGGGGGGCTGACGAACTGCTGTTACGGTCTTTGGTGGGGAATGAAGGCTCGGAATAAATCTGAAATGGGGAATGAAGACAAAAAGGTTGGGAACCACTGTTCTATATCGATCCAGGGGTTCCACCAGTGGCCCAAGCCCTGCGTCCAATCCCTTTTCATATGCAGGGCAAATTTCACAATCTAATATCACAACTGGAAAGTGATGGAATAATCCACACAGGTTCAGCGCTATGGGTTTCCAATCCTGTGCTTACGCCGAAAAGTG
Source organism: Botryllus schlosseri (assembly GCF_051294905.1). Classification (NCBI taxonomy): domain Eukaryota; kingdom Metazoa; phylum Chordata; class Ascidiacea; order Stolidobranchia; family Styelidae; genus Botryllus; species Botryllus schlosseri. The sequence goes on from NC_137245.1 coordinate 5,030,629, forward strand.
ATGGCAGCCTACGCATGACGATCGACCTGAGGCCAGTCAACCAGGCGATCAAGGCTATAAACATTCCTATAACAAGAGTGGAGGAAATCAAAGCAAGGCTGGCAGGCAGCAAAGTATTCAGCAAGCTGGACTTTGAATCAGCTTTCCACCAATTGAGCAGACGACAGCAGTCACAGTATTCCATGCTGGCCATAGACTCATGCGTTACCGAAAACTCACAATGGAAGCAGAACCAGTCTCAGGCAGGCCCACTAGAGCTCTGATCCCACTCTTCGCTAATATCAAAGGGGCCCATGTCATTCATGATGACGTCATCATATCTGGAGAGACTCATCAACAACATGATCTAGGTCTCGAAAAGGTCATGAAACGCATCCAGCACGCTGGAATGAACGCTGACAAATGTGTTTTCAAGAAGTCGGAGATACCTTTCTGGGGTATGATAGTGACTAGTAAAGGTATTAAACCAGATCCAGAGAAGGTCAAAGCTCTGGAGGACGCTTCCCGTTCGAAGTCAAAAGAGGACGTGATGTCATTCTTTTGCTTCGTTCACTCATTCGGGGACTTCATCTCGCACCTCTAAAGCAAAACGAAGCACCTACGCCAATTGACTCAAAGGCATCAAAGGTTTAGATGGACATCAGAATTCAGCAAGGAATTTAAAATCCTAAAAAAGGCAACTAGACTTGGAAGCCATGGCAGTAGACTTTGGTTTGAGAAGATTCCGCCACTATGGAGCTAACGCCACTATGGAGCTAACGTTGTTTTCTTGTATTTCTTAATCCCTTTATATATGGTTACCATACGTCCTCTTTTAAGAGGATTTGTCCTCTATTTTGACTTTTTTGAAAGTGTCCTCGGAGAACGCCCTTTTGTACTCTTTTTTGAGAATTTTTCCTCTTTTTTGAAAATTTAGGTCACATTGAGAGCAAAATGCGAATGATATGACGTAAATTAGCACAGAAGTGACGCTCCGGCGGTTATTTAGAAGTGAAAAACGATGATTTGAGGTCTGAGCGAAAAGTTGCTTTTTTTTTAGTCAACCACCTAGCAATGTGGAGAGAAAAACGGTATTTTGAGCCCTGAGCGGAAAGTTGACCTTTTTTTTCAATTTTCTTATTTTGTTTAGTCAACCGATCACAAAGTTGGAAAAATTCACCGATTTTTGAGAATTCTTCTCCGGTTTTGCAAGTCTCAAATTTATGAAAAAGTGTCCTCTTTTTAGATTTCCAAAATATGGTCAGCCTACTATATATCATAGTGTGATTGGGGTAATTGCCTATTAGCATACAATAAAACTGTAGTCACAATCATATTGTGTATTGCGTGGGATTTATCAACCTGCACAGTGATGTAATTTGTCACTTGATAAAAAGCAATTTCAAATAGATTAAGAGACCTGCATATTTGCAACTGTCATAAATTGAAACAGTATAATCTAATTTTTGAGTATCGACGTGTTCTGCAGATGAATTTGATCAAGTAACGTTATCGCTCTTCTTGTATTTTACGAGCTTCTTGGAGGTACAGAACTTCAATATACAATTAAATAGTATATTCATATTGAAATGAACCCGAATATTTGCGGCTGACAAGATTACCCCTGACGAGTGTCAGCCGAAAATATTCGGGTTCATTTCAATATGAATATACTATTTAATTCTTGTATTTTAAGTATTGACTGACACAATAACTATTTAATTCCACTTAGTAGTTATCAAGCCGAAAAGGCGTCGATGTCAATATCCTGACGTTGCGTATCCTGATGCGCCTTCATCACCATTATCACCGGGGGCAAGCGGTAAGTAAATTCGGAAATATTCGAGTAGCTATACATTTTATCAAAAGTATCAAAACCAAGCCATGACAAATAAGACGTGAGAGGCTTCAACGCTCTTAACATGACTTATTATTACTTAGTTAGAATATCCATCGTTACATTGCGGGCCATTCCCACCCTGGGTCACAAAGGTTGGAACCACCACATTCCCAAATCTTCTGAAATTTGGTGCATCCATAGATGAGTTAATTTCGAACACAATAAAGTTTATTTGATGAAAATTGATCCCCGGGGTCAAAAGTTACGTCATTTTGAAAAATTGACGATTCTCTGCTCATTTCAGCATGGCAGCATTCCGGTTTATAATGTAAAATTCGAAAAGGTGTAAACAGATGTTGGATTACAGTTGAGATTTGGCACTGGGTTTTCTGAGTAGCTAGTCTATTGCTTTATATTCCCATGTGGTATTAAATGCCATGCGGCGTAGTGTTAAATGTTAAATTGAGGCGAAAGTTGATCGATGGTCTGAAATCGTTCAAGCGTTACACGATTTAGAATGCGAATTAAGCAAAACCTTACAAAAGTATTCAAGCGAGTAGGGTATCATATGAAAGCTGGTTACAAATACAATTTTCCATAGCTTTTTCATTTTGGTTTTTTGACTGTAAGGTGGTGAAATTGCTGTCTCAAGAGTACACTGCATTTGTACATGAATATGCTCAAGTCTGGAATATGGTAGACCGATGGTTCCCATACTTTTTTGACTCAACACACCTTGTTAAGCTCAAGCTATATTCATCACTACCCCTGAACACTATATGTCATTTCCAACAACCTATTTGAAACCAAGATCTGTTCCTTGGGTATATATTAATGTGAATACCTACCCATTGCTCCCGTCGTTTACCCGTCCGGTGCTAAACTTCTCAACTTTGACATTCAGAGTTATATTTTTTACTAAAGAGCAGAAACTCCATCAATAGTGCTCTGAATGCCACAATAAGGAAATTCATTGGATTAATCCGGAGTTCACTGGTGATGGACAATTATCGTCATGGACAGTTCAACGTGGGTATTTGGCCGTCAGTTAGTTCGTTACGACTATGCATGTGAATGAGACCAGACTACATAAGTAATCGGATTGCAGCCGTGAATAGCAGAAAGTTTGGCCATCCATGCTTTAGTTGCTGAAAAGTTTTGTCAGGTATCGTACGCAGCTCAGTTCAAAATAGAATGAACGTGATGATCATAGAATATATGCGGGAACTAGAAATCGCCAAGTTTTATGTATCAGTTCCACTGCGGTCGTTACCCCGATTATTTCAATGACTTTTTCACCTCGGAATCAAAAGCGCACACGTACAACACACGTCGTTCAAATATCATATGATCGACCGAGGTGGGTGTCTGATTCCCTAGACTACTCCAAGTCGCTTCGACACCGTCCTATCTTTTCATTGTGTCGCATTTTGTGGTGTATTGAACTGATAAAATTGCTAATAAACCAATGATAGTGATGATGACCATAATTTTTGTTGTATTTGTATTTCTTCAATAACATATCATTTATTCTGTGGTAACTGTGCCCGTCGCCCATGTTAGCACAGCGTTGTATACTGACGCAGAGATATCCAAACGCAGTTGTTAAACTGCGTTGCCTATTTTTATATCGAATATATATATATATATATATTGAAGCCCGCGGCTTCTACGAAATTAGAAAAGTAGCTCGCGACCCGTTTTGAGTTGGCGACCCCCTGGGTTACCCTTATTCCCGTAGCTAATCCGCATCGATGTTGAATTCCCTTACTTTGACATTCAGAGCACTATCGGTAGAGTTTCTGTTGAAAAATTCAACTCTGAATGTCAAAGTTGAGAAATTTAGCAACGGGCGGGTAAACGGTGGGAGCAATGGGTAGCTATTCTCATTATCATATACCCAAGAAACAGCTTTTGGTTTCAAATAGGTTGTTGAAAATGACATATAGTCTTCAGGGGTAGTGATGAATAAAGGTTGACCTTAACAAGGTGTGTTGAGTAAAAAAAGTATGGGAACCATCGGTCTACCATATTCCAAACTTAAGCATTTCCATGTACAAATGCAGTGTACTCTTGAGGCTGCAACTTCACCACCTTAAAGTCAAAAATCGAAAATGAAAAAGGTATGGAAAATTGTCTTTGTAACCAGCTTTCATATGATACCGTACTTGCTTGAATATTTTTATAAGGTTTTGCTCAATTCGCATTCTAAATTGTAGAGCTTCTTGGAGGTACAGAACTTCAATATACAATTAAATAGTATATTCATATTGAAATTAACCTCGATATTTTCGGCTGACACTCGTCAGGGGTAATCGTCTGCAACTAGTAGAGAATTGGAAAGAACATTGTATATCAACAATCGTATCACAAAATATGGCGTCACCAGCATCAAATTTCGAATGAGAGAGCGTTCAATGTACTATTTTTAGGTGGTACACGAACTCCTTTTGTTGACAGAGTTTTGGTTGGTGTATTTTGATAAAAGTTGATTCCAAGGCACACAAATAGAATTGTGAACGGCCTCGTCCTACGATTCGAAATCGGTCGCCTCGATAATTATTCGCACAAATCGGATTATCCAACAGATGTTCGCCGATGGGATTTGATCGATCAGCGTCAATCTTAAGTGGATGAGTTCCAATTCTCTACTAGTTGCTGACGAATACCCCTGACGGGTGTCAGCCGAAAATATTCGGGTTCATTTCAATATGAATATACTATTTAATTCTAAATTGTGTAACGCTTGACCGATTTCAGACGATCGATCATTTAATATTCATTCTGATGTCCATCTTTTAATATTCATAAAAGTCAAGTAAAGTCCAAGAATTTTGTTGCGCTTGGCGCACAGTAGTTATGAAGTGGCAAATATGTTTTCACGAAAGTATCAGCGAATGTAATGTAGGTATCGGATTGCTTGGTTCCGCTCACACCGCATTGTCGCCCATATCAAATATTTCATCGCAGTAAATATGGCCAACCATAACGTTTAAAACTACAGTTTCGCAATCTAGCAATTACCTATCATATCGTAATCTAGCAGCCCATTACGTGTCTTGCTAATCTGGAAAATCCAGCGTTTTTGAACTTTATACCTGTTTTAGCAGATCACCTTTGAAGCTTTATGGACAAAAGACATAAAATATCTTTTCCGCTTTTTAGAAGTGGTATATGTATCTAACTTCCAATTGCGAGTATCATACTTTGAGTTCTAATCACTTTCAGTTCTTTTGTCTGCAGAACATACATTTTAAAGCATGAAAGCAAGTGTAGTAATGCCTCTATTTTCCGAAAATATAGCTACACTAAATATAACTTTTACGATGCACAATATTGGTTATTAACGTATCCTAATCGTGCAAAGTGATGAAACCCTATCCTATACAACTTCTAAGTATTGCTCTTCACCTAAACATGCGGCCTTATAATATGGGGTAGGGCGCTATGCCATGATATTCGCTAAAACGGGGTCTTCTAGTAAATAAAGGGTTAGTATCGCATTTTCATGTCAATACTATGATTTGCATCCCATGATGCGAAAGAATGCTCATTCTGTCGAAAATTTATATCTCCTGGGATGCATCAATACGAATCAAGCTCTATGCACCGTCCGCATAGCTCATTTCGCAGCTTTTGACACTTCTGACAGTCCATGCGAACGAATTAGGACTGTTTTCAAAACTACTTACTTACTTGAGTAGATTTAAAGTCAGACAATTCTACTTCTACTTCAAGTAGTTTTAGGTTGCTTATTGAAGAAGTACTTCTACTCGTACTTGAGAAGATTTTTTCGTCGCTACTTCTACTTCTACTTGAGTAGCATTCTCGACTACTTTGACCAACTCTGTTCAATACCACATGACAATATAGACCAATAGACTAGCTACTCCGAAAACCCAGTGCCAAATCTCAACTGTAATCCAACATCTGTTTACACCTTTTTGAATTTTACATTGATAAACCGAAATGCTGCAGAGCTGAATGAGCAGAAAATCGTCAAATTTTCAAAATGACGTAACATTTGACCCTGCGGATTAATTTTCTTCAAATAAACTTTATTGTGTTCGAAATTAACTCATCTATGCATGTACCAAATTTCAGAAGATTTGGGAATGTGGTGGTTCCAACTTTTGTTGTTCAGGTAGTGAATGGCCCTCGCGTCTCTTACAATCACCGTGTCTCAGGATCGGCAAAGTTGGCAGAAGGTGAAAACATCTATCAAAAGATCATCAACAGCTCCGTTAACAGCGTAGCAGGAGATCAGGTTCATGGGAACATGAAAGTCATCAACTACCTCACGAAGGCTGAGAGATACCTAACTCCTGCAGATCACAGTAAGTGTGATGTTGGTTTATCAGTAGTAGTGAATAGAGATTTCTTTATCAATAAGGCGGTCATTGACGTTCAATGTACCTCAATGCAGTCTATGCAATGATGGGACGATAACTATTTGCCACACATTCCACGTGAGTGTAGGTTAAGCGAGGTCTAATTTACCAATGTTCAGAAAACCGTTTATTTCAAGCGACTGTGCAGAAATGCAGGATAATCGTATCACTAAATTTAATTATCCGGTCTGGCAACGCGCAAAGACACGTGAAAATATCACTAGTTTGCTGACATATCCGCGGATTGCGTGATAAACCTGCTTTCTCTATTACTCTAGAATTTGGGGGAAGCTGACCAATTCTTGGACGTATTTGAGTGGAGTGGTGTAAAATGGTTTATGTCAGTGTTTCTTAACCTTGTCGCCAGCGCTCCCTAAGGGACGATTTGAATTTTGAAGGGAACGGTAACGCTCCGGGGCGATATGGCGATATCTTCATAATTTTTCTTCATCTTAGTGTTGTGACCCGAAACCTTACATGATCGTTATATAGTATGGATTACTTTGTTTGTAATACATTCATGTTAAAGTTAATCTACCAAATGGTATGAGCTCGTTATAACAACCTTGATTTGATCCCGAACATAGCACATACAATTACCATGACGTTAATCAGTCGAGTGGTCCTCGGGCGCGCGCGATTCAAGCTATTTCTAAATGTGAAGTCCCAACCTGAAAAGACCGACCAGTATTCGAACTCTCACCCCTTATTTTTACTACCGTCCTTAAAATGTGAGGGGGGGCGACCCAGGCAATTTTCGAAAGGGAAAATGGTCAAGAGCCATTGGTTTATGTGGTCCGAAGATCCACTGAGCAGCCAACCAATGAGAAGCCGTCGCGCGGCGAAAATTAACCACAGGTCTTATTGAAATCTCCCGACATGTTGTTATAAGTTCATAGTGTTGCCACAGAATTTCTCCTTTCAATGACTTTGCCATACGCCAGTGCTTCTTGATTATGACGCATAAATAGGTTATTGTATTTCACCACTACACGTGCTTGATTCATTCGGCACCCCGCCCGGTGCTGAAAGGAGTGATATTGGGTGTGTATTAGTTAGGGCCATATTGTTGTAGATAGGGTTATATTTGGCTTTGAAGTGTATTTACTTGTCGTATTTGATTGTATTAAGAATCTGGTATAAATAATTTGTTCAGTTGTTATGTCGCTGAGAATTGGTATCATCAAATAACCGTACTTCATTTAAAAGAGGCGTGTTTGACGTACAACCGGAGTGTAGACAACTGACAGTGCAACGTGGTCGTGTACCCAGAATAGGCTTCAGAATTCTGCGGTTACACATAGTAGGACATGTTGCTGGAGTGGCATTGTTATAAGTGATGGTCTTTCTAGTGACAACGAACGTACAAACACAGACCAGATCCTCGTTGCCTCAGGAAGTTCATGTGCAGCCATTTTACCAATTGCTCGTTAAACTGTATCTGGCTGTATATACGAATTTATTCTACATGTTCGGTTTCAGGCATCAAATATAGAACAATAGTACAAATTTGCAATGACAACACTAAGAAATTGACGGCCACTGATGTCCTTCACGACTTCCGGCATGAAGAGCTTCAGCAACCTGACTTCGAGGTGTATCCTCAGATGCGACAAGTTGACGTGATCGATTATTACAAAGGTCGCTATGGCAACAACGCATTTCAAGAATCTTGGATTAAAGTTGGCCGTAATCAACTGACAAAGGAAGCTGGTTTCTTCAGCCAAGACCAAGCGAAAGCGAAAATGATCGGAATTCGCGACGTAGTGGTATCCATATGGCAAAAGGAAAAATTAGGCTCATCAGATATAGTCGGCACCACCGCCATCGTCGCATCCGCTGGATCGGGAAAATCCACTCTCATACGGCGAATAGCTCAACAAGCTCTCGGTATATCGTCCGCGGGAAAGGAAGCTAAAGATATGTTGTCGTGCAGTGACAAAATGGTACATTATGTGGAGTTGAAGGATAGAAAAGCGGCGAACGAAATTAAACCGTCGAAGTTTTTATTTGGTGGGCTGTACAAAATAGAAGAGGATGAAGATCTGGCATTCGAATGGCTGGATGAACATCAATCAGAAGCTATTTTAATTTTCGACGGGCTGGATCAGGCAAGATGGGATTTTGATGAAGACGGTCTAAGAAGGATAAGAAAGCACGAAAAAGCAAGCTCTTGGACTGTCATGTACAACATTCTATCACGTAATATCCTATGTCATGTTAAAGTCTACATATCTTCGCGTGAGTTCAAGGTTTCAGAGTTACCGGCGATTGCGCGACCCGATACTATCATTACTCTGAGTGGTCTTACTTTGAAAGATGCGCATAGGCTGTTTACCTTTTTACTCAATGAGAATGGCAGGGACCTCTGGGAGAAAATTGAAACGATGTCCCCAAGATTGCTCAATTTGGTGACTGTACCAATTTTCCTGATTCTAACAGCAGTTGTGATGGGGAGGGATCCAAGTAAGCCACCCCCGACAACGGTGACAGAACTATACAACCGGATAATTTCAGCTCTGCAAAGCGTCGAAAACATTCGAAATCGGAAACAAATTTTGTCGATATTAAACAAACTGAAGGCATTGGCATTTCATGGAATGGAAGATGGGAAGGTCGTGTTTAAAGAGACAGACCTGGAACTTTTTGGATTGTCCGCAGGTGAAGTCCAAGATTTAATGACGAAAGTTCCAGGGAAAAATCTGCTAAGCCGACATTTGATGCGGGGAGATTTCACATTCTTCTTTTGCCATCAAAGCATTCAAGAATATCTGACAGCGATCTTCATAACCGAAATGGAGATCAACGAATTCCGTCGCCACGATGAAAAACATCTTCATGAAGAACGTTGGTCCGTCGTGCGGCGATTCGTGGCAGGTGTCGTCTTCTCGAAACCACGAAATGATATCTACAAAGGTCAGGGATTATACTATTAACCCTTATTGATTATATATTTGAATGTAAACAGCTGCATCGTCAATGCTTTGCAGGTTCGAGCCCCACTGAAGTCGGTTCGATTACTCCCAAATAGTTGTTGGGAGGTCATCTACTTCCTCATCTAAAAGAGCCCCGAACGGAACTGGTCCATGATTTATGTCGACAGTTCATAAGCCATCAAAATGAATATCGACATGATGCAGATTTCGAAATACTGACAAGGGACAACGGGCTGTAAAGTCATGCAGTCCACACAAATTCGTTTGTGAAACCACTTGAGTGCAGTGGCGGAGCAGCTCTTTGGCGCTTATCCGCGGCAGGCTGCTAGGGGGCAGCCAAAATACGAGGTGATGGCCTTTTTTTAGTCAACACAACAACATTTCCAGTAAATATAATTGAAAAGTTTGAGACTATCTCAAAATTTGGGGGCGGCATTTTCAACGAAAGCCATGGGCCGGCAGCATATGCTCCTACACCACAGCTTGGGTGTATCAATTTTCAGGCATGAACCCACTCTGTATAGTCATATTAACTTGGTAATTTGACTGAATGAAACCACATTACGTCGGTTATACGGCGACATTGTGGATAACATTGCCTCGTAATTGCTAACTGCACATTGGCTGTGAGTGGACGAACTTGTGCTTAGACAGTCCTGCTGTGCGTTTATTAGCCGGAAACTACAATTGGCACCCACTAATTTAGGCAAGATCGCGCTGCTGAATTACGGTGAGGAAGGATGAGAGAAAATATGAGACACCTGTATGGGAGTGAGTCATTGACTTGGTTAGGTCATGTCCAATGACGCGGGTACAAGTCAAGTACATGAAAAGTGGCTCAAGTCTCGTAAAGTAGCCTATAATTGTCCACATTCAGGAAAGTGACTCCAGTCACGCGCAGTCATAACCTTAGTCATTACGATCCTATGGTTAGGAACGGACCATGGCGACTTCTAGTTGTTGCTTTTGTTTTGGAATCCATGGTCTTCGATTACTATGTTTCTTCTTTTATGCCAGGCCAAGGTTAGTTATTATGATTCGTGATCCATCAAGTCACAGCACAAACAACATTTGTTGTAGACACAGCTTACGCGAATCACATGACGACAAGGAGTATAGATAAACCTGGAAAGGTAGGGTTGGAAGTCTAGACTCTAGAACTAGAGTGAACCTTGATCGCACTCGAACTCCCGTCCCATTGGCGTTGGAGCTGTAGAACGCACCACGACGCTATCTGTCAAGTATCGCGCCACTATTATCCATCGAGCCATTTGATTAATTTGATAAAAGTCTTTCCAGAAATTCACAATTCTAATGGTTATAAATAATATACGCGGCGTCTTGATGCAACTACAAAATCGAATAGGCTAGATGTAAATTATTGGTGTCGATCAATTACTTACCCAGGTAAATGGACATTCTTTCTTTGTATAATGTAATTGGAGTTGCTGTTTTGCCCTCTTAACGAAAAGAGTGTGTATTTACACCCGTGTAATGTTCCGGATATACGAAAGCAGAACCTACCTCAGACTTATACCGCGCTATAAATCTAGTACAACATTTCAATCCAAATTATGCATGTATACGACTGTAAATACAGACATAGGATTTATGACCCCGATATATTTCTGAGTTAGGTTCTGTTTTCAGCTGTTTGGGTGTGAATGTTGTGTCGGGTGATCACATAGCTGATCCCTTCTTCTGTTTCACAGTGGCTGCATAACAGCGTCGCAGAAAAACGCATTCGGCGAAGATGCCCATTCAATGTGCAATGCTCCATTCATAATCGTAATAGAATATAGATTCATTCCTTCGTGATGTTTTTTTTTTGTATTGACGTCTCGGTGTATGGTTGGTATCACCAATACGTATCTCCTGTATCTGTTGTTTGGTACTTCCTACTTCAAATCGTCATTAAATGTTTGAACTTTATGGTCCTCGAGTCCGCAAGCGGTTAATCGTAGGTCATGCACGAAGACTGCGGCTTCACTTCAATACCTTTGTAGCATCTTCATTTCCTTTTACGGCCCGATGTACGGGGCTGTAACTCGAAACAACAGTCGCATTGCGGAATCCACATTTTAGTCACAATATCTGAGAAGCGGCAATATGCGATTACAAAACGTCATTGAAGACTGTGCATTGTGCAATGTGCAATATTACCGCAAAATTCAAAAATCGTGAGCAAACGTGATCAGCCTACGTTACTAACGCTCCACGAAATTCTGTATTACAATGATAAAACTTTGCATATCTCCAGCGTTAACATTCTTCCTAGCTCCGTTGTCCCAAACCTGTGGGTCAATAATACATTTTGATGAGCAACAAAGCCAATTGAACTGATATTACTACACTGTTATACTGTGCATATTATGGGTATAAATCACTGGTTATAAATAGGGCTAGGCAAAATCGAGTACCTGAGTGATTCGATTCTGAATCACGTGAAATGCTTCGAGTCGAGTCCAGTAATCGAGTATCACCCATTATGACGTCACAACATAATGTAATATGTCGAATTTCAAATATGTACCTTTTATTCGACCACAAAGACTATAATTCATGTTATCCATCACATTAAAGACACTTTGGTATTTTTTCGACCATGCTGATTTCATTGCACTTGGTGACAATGTTGTGCGATGATCATGACTTCGCAAATGCGTTATTTCTAATAACGTTCGTAGCCTTGAACTATATGTTGCATATGCTACGATACGGCCAATCAAGGATCCAAGGCTTCAACAGTGAAAATTAGCATCGAAACAATAATTCTCGTTGATAAATTAGCTTTCAGTAGCGAGGAGAGTATAATTTCAGTACTCGAAAAAATCGTATTTTACTACTCGACTCGAATCATTAAAATTAATACTCGATTCAGATTCGAGTACTCGAATCATTGTGCCCAGCCCTAGTTATAAATCAATGGGATAGGCCTACTACTCTGCAATGTCCTGGCGTTTACAGAAGATCAAATGTTTATTGCGGAAAATATTGCCATTTCACGGGCTTATGGAGGTATTGCCAGTCTCTGTTCTATGATGTAGTAAATAAAACTTTCCGGAAGATCACAAAGTAACCAACTACAAACAGTGGGTCCGAAAATTGGTATCTGTCTAAGTAAAACCTGGAGAAACGAGAGCAAGAAAGTTCACTTTCTGTTTAGTCATCTTGATATATTTCCTGATTATCTTGGTGATTAGAGTCAAGAGAAAAGGGGAAGGCTCCACCAATACATCAAAACAACAAGAGAAAGATATCAGGGCAGATGAGGGGAGCATATTATGGCAGACTATTGCTTACAAGCGAACATCGTCAAAGAAACAAAATCGTTTCAAGATAAATTAAAATATTATATTCCAATTGGTTATTTTGAATTTACAATAGATGGTTGACATAAATCTGACTGAAGTAATGCAACGTTATTTGAGTATTAATGTATATATATATATATATATGACTGGAGTTTATTTATTTACAGTAGAACCGTGAAAGTTGGTGTATTTGGATTTAAAATAGTGTTCAGTGTTTAAAAATTACAGGTGTGCTAGATTGAATTTCTGAACTTTATAATACGGCGGAGCCGTTTTTTTTATTTATTCAATACAGTGAAAATATGAGATTTTAGGTAAAATAGCCTCCATGGATTATATCCCAAAACCATAGCCAATTTGCAAAACTAAGGTCATATTCAGAATAAGTGGCCTTCAGAACCCCCAAAAACCAGTCTTACTTTGTATGTACACTGTAAAAAATCTGGTAGATTTACTGGGAAATCTCTGTAAATTTTGCCACGAATTACCGGTCGCAGCCAATTACTGTGCGTAGCTTGTAATTTTACATTTTGATATGTAATATTACCTTAATATAGCTGTAAAGTAAGTTACCAGAATTTCTTCGCAAAATTACTGACAGTTACTCGTTACTGCAGTTTACCGAGCTATTGGCAAAATTGATTAGCTTCAAAATCGCTGCAGCCAATGTATACATAGGACTGAATGTTACTGATATATCATTCTAGAGGTGATTTGACCTGATTGAGCCTCGTTTGCGAGACTGGGGTCTGTCATACCGAAATTGCTGGCCCTAGTTTCAATTTAAGCTTAGTAGGGTACAAGAAATAACTGACGATCGTAGCTAATGTGGTACACCGTAGCCATATTATATTACATTCGTCACGGATAAGACTGATAAGTTAGAAAATTCGTTCAGGATGTATAATATTGCTCGGGGAAACTAGAAATATCAACACCGCATGCTCATGCTCAGCTGACCATTTGTTAATGGCGGACAAGGCGACCTGTAATAGGTTACATTAGGTGACTGCTTTTTCTGAGATTCGTAGTAAACAACCAACGCACAACTGTGACATCACAAGCAGCGTCTGGTTAAGTAAGTACAGTAAGTAGTGAACAACACATGGAATAAATATCAATTTATACGAAATTAGATGAAAAAAGGGACTATATGCAATGATAAATGTTTCTGTATGGAAAAAACGACCCAGATCAAACATTATAACGTGGCCAGTAAATATTATTGGTGTCATGTGTCAGCGGATGAATACCATTTATTTCGAAATCGTTCGACTGTTGTCTGGCTCTGGCCAGTGGCCATTAGTGAGATTTGAGCAAAGGGTGGAGCGAAGCTTGTTGTGCTTGAAGAAAGTGGACACGATCGTTGAAGATTCCTAGGAATGCTGAATGGAATACGCATCTTAAAAGGTAATACAGTACTACATATAGTATTTTTTACCGTGAATATCTGACTCTGCACACCAGCCCTTGATGACTTAGATTTCATGATTGATATCTTTCATTCGCCGCATTCTCTGTACTATTTTGGGATATTTGTCGACTTATATAGTGACCACATACTCCGCCGCGGAGGAGTTGAAACTGTTGGCTTGGAAATGTCATTTTCGGGCCGTAGCATAGAGATGTTCTCATCCACTGCTGGATTTGTTAGCCACACATGCCACCTTAAATTAGGAACCCTTTGCTTCAATACAGAGATAAAGTAAGTCATGAATCTCTGCTTTGTCATGTAAAAGGCGGAGCCGTCATCACACAATGTGCCAGTACCGGTACTTCAAAACATGTTATATTTTTGTTAGCCTATTTGTCTTAGTCTTTATAATGTCATGTCCAGGTTAGGAACTTTGCTTTATATAGCGACTTACGCATGAATTCTTTTTAGTGGAACTGCAAGATGCTAGTTACACAGAAGGAATGAGAACGAGAAAAAGAAACAATTGGAAGTTTGGCCGGTGGTGGAATTGATTCACGTTTTCTTGAGACCACTCGTGTTACTGCATGTCTCCTAAAGAAGAATTAGACCTCCAGCATCAATATTTTTCCATCGACAACCACTTCATCGTGATATCATGAATGAATATACAGTTTGTTCCAATGTCGTTTTGGGGATGCGAAGAAAATGTTGCGATATTTTTGCATTGCTTTGCGATAGGTATGGATGTACGTGAATTTACAAGCTGGTATGTAATCCTGATTTACAGGGACAGCATGTAGGTAGGTAGGCGGTAAAATGACAGTCTCGATCGCAAATGTACAGGAGAACATGTATATTAGATATACCGAAGGTGAATGTAACATTACAGTCTGGCGTGTAAAGTGAGCTTACCGGACGAGTGTAAGTTAAATTTACATTGACTAACGGTAATTTTAGATTACCACGAAATGTCTGGCTACCGTGCTTCCAAACATTTCGCGGTAAATCGAGGTTTTTATTTTTTACAGTGTATGTAAATATGTACTGACCGGTGTTACGAATACATCGATAGTGTGTATTGCTTGACAGCAGGATTGCATTTAAAACAAACGATGTTTTATAACACTTTGTTTAAAACATGTTTTAAACAGTGTTTTAAGCAAATGCCTTCTATTAGAATTTTTTTTCAAATGTTGTCTAATTATGTCATAATTATGTAAATACGTCTGAAAAAACATGTAGTATGAGCCTACGGACGATTTGCACCCAAAATAGTCGACATATACCTTGTGGCGGGGCTGGAACCCTTGAAATCGTCGTCGTTTCAACAGTTCCAGCACGGATCATTGGTCCGGAATGGGTATTCTGATGATGATGACCGCCGGCAGTAAAAATGCTGCATAACGATGTAGTCATGGTTAAAAGATAATTTTGATCTGTTTATGACAGTGGTTGGAAGCCCCTTCGTCGAAGGAGCCATATTTACCCTATATTTTCAATTGTCAATGTCAATCGATTGTGACGTAACAACTAAATATTCGTGACATCATGGCTAAACAATAATAACAAAAAAGAAAGGGGCTTGTTTTAAACATGTTTGTCTTAAATTGGTTTTCAACTGCAACCCTACTTAACAGTCTCGGATCAAACACAGAAACAACAAATTCTTGCTCGATCGCTTCGTTCGCAACTCCAGGAGAATGAGGACAAGCACGTTCGCATGGAACTATATACAGCAATCTATGAATCAGGCGACAACAATATTATGAAAAATCTCTCCGTGCTCGATGCATCTCAAATCTCATTAAGCCGCGATGAAGCTCATATCGTTGGATCGCTTGCAACAAGTAATCAAATACTTGATTCTTTGGATTTGTACGGCTGTAATATCGACGATGAGCTTTTGGACATCATTGCAAGGTGTTTCAAGAATGGTAATCAAGTGAGTTGCTCTAATGAATGAATGATTGCTTTTGTAAGGGAACAATAGCGAGAGGTATTCAAAATTTATCAAATTCATACCCTATGCGATTCGCAATTTGAAGCCCTCTTAAACTACTATTAGACAGTATTATAGTTACCTCATTTTGGAATCGGGAGAGGAGGACACTTTCACGACGAATTGCCAAAAATGAGGACATTTAGGCGTCCTCGGAAGACATTTTCAAAACGTCGAAAGGAGGACAACTCCTAAAAAAGGACGCATGGTAACGCATGCTGGAAAGAATAGCAATTTTAATAACATATTCGATGAGAACGACATAGACTTTTTCTTGCATGATATATGAGTATGCAACGAGTATGCTAATCAATATATCCAACGCAAATCAATGGTAAAAGATATATCTAGAAGTATAGCTCCTTCAAATACTAGGATGACGTAGACATCAGCTCTTATTTGAAAAATACTAATTCAGCGTCAATTAACGAACGCGCGCCACGCGACGGAATTTTGAGTGACCCACAGACAATTTCAGTTGTTACATGATAATGTGACCAGCGGGCAGACTCTGCATTAATGCCCACTACTTGCTTACGTCAAATTAGTGAATGCATGTTGTTATTATGTAATGTGTGTCTATGCTTCACTGAATAAATACAGGTTTGCTATCCTCAGAAAGATGGCCACGAAACTGCTTGGTCTGCTACGTCTACATACATTTACAACCAAACTTTTTTGACCATGACTATTGACAAGGAAATGCCGCTTTCCAATCAAACTGATGTCCTCGTGCAGATATTACTAAAGATTTTTACTAGGGATGATGTGAGCGTAGGGTTTACGTTTGCGTTTTGTGTGTGATCCTCAGAAATTTAGAGGTTCACGTTTACAAACGAACATTGGTAGGTTCTGCACTGTGAACCTTTTTGATACATTACAATTTCCACTTCATTATAACATCTTTGGTTAATATTTTTGCGTTTCAACTGTGAGCCACTCATATTCGTGCGATTGGGGTGTTGGCTACATGCGGCCCGCGAAAGCATTTTGTGCGGCCCGCGGCGGCATTTTGGAATTTCCAGTATCCACCAATATATTCAAGTGCCATATAACCTTTTTACATATAAGAACTTATAGTTCACCCTAAAACTACTATAAAAATCACTGAAATCTCAACAAACTTCAATATCAAAACATGGACTTTGAAAAGCTACGATGCAGGTAGAAGATCATCTATTACGTCACATTTCTACTTCATGATGATAACACATGACCAGTTGATGTTATTATCACTGGCAAGTGAGACAGTAGTACGCTCTACAGCTGTAAGACCAAGGAATTCTTCGCCGATTGGACATTTCTCTTCCAGGGGTTCTAAACCAGGGTCCGTAGACCCCATCGGGGTACGGAGCACCACTTCAGGGTGTACGAGATGCATTGTGGAATTAGGCCTCTATGCTGTGGAATATGTTCTTGGCCAATTTGTACAATTGGAAATTAGCCTTTACGCTCACCCGCGATTTTAGGCGAATGTGCTTTCTGATTCTAATATAGGTATTAAGTACCACCAGAAATTGTGTTGAAAAGGGACAGGGGCTACGTGAAATCTCATCTGAAGCACAATGGGTATGATCGCTTAAAACAGGGGTCGGCAACCTTTTGCTAGTCGCGGGCCAAATTTCAGGTGCACAACATGTTGGCGGGCCGGACCGGAATTTTTCCTAATACCATATTTACCGTTCACGTCGGTATATTACCCTACAATGCTGCAATCTCAATCATACAAATCACAAAAAGAGCAAAACACATGTATTTACCGTACACTTCAAAAACGCAGGATAAATGTGACACAGGGCGCAGCTTGCTTTGTGAAAGGTTTTCAACTTCTGGTAACAAGTCAGATGAAGCTAGAATCAGGCCAT
Source organism: Botryllus schlosseri (assembly GCF_051294905.1). Classification (NCBI taxonomy): domain Eukaryota; kingdom Metazoa; phylum Chordata; class Ascidiacea; order Stolidobranchia; family Styelidae; genus Botryllus; species Botryllus schlosseri. The sequence continues at coordinate 5,048,370 of NC_137245.1, forward strand.
ATTCTGAATGTGCGTTGGGATACGTGATCTTAGCTTGCTCTTCGTGAATTTCATTGTTGAAAACTATTGTTGACATGCGCACGTGCTACCAAAAGTCGATGCTATTTCTTTTGCATTGTTGGTCAAGCTGGGATGAAGACCCATTTCAAGAACTTACTCTTTGTCAAAGTCAATCAGCGATATGCTCTTTGTATGAAATTTGTCATTCAATTCAACTGCATGGCATTTCAAATGGGCCAATTTGAAATTTTCTGGCAATGGTATTGGCGCCCACATTAACCGGAGTACTGGGTAGTCAGAATTTATTTTGTACAGAACGAATGTCGGAAAAGCGGATGGAAATTCATTAATTATATTTGGTATATCACAGTTACAAATATATAGTGCTGGTACTAGGTTTACTCTCCTCCAGTATAGGAAAGTGAGGTTATTTAGTTGTTTCCCCCTGGAGTTGCAAATTCAATTTGTTTAGATGTGACGTTAAATATTCTACGAAAGCAAGATTAGATACCCATTTTCGATGACAAGATTATGAGTCGGCGATGTTTGTATTTTCAAGGAAAGTTGCTATTTCATTTCTCAGTTCATACACTCGTGCAAGCATCTCGACGTAACAAAGCATGTAGCCGTTTTGCCAGTGACACTTGCAACCGACGGGTTTGCCCAAGACACAGAAAGCTTCAGAAGAACGCATATTGCTTGGAATGCCGAACAGCGTCTTGTAGTTGAAGTGCTCTATGTTTCGTTGTTCTTGTGTTTGAAATATACGTGACAAAGCAATGCTTATTGGGGTAGTCCTATCTTTACTATTGCTTTTGGGTCTGCATTCAATACAGTGGAACATATGGACTCAAAGGCTTTTCGTGTGCGCCTTGTCAGGAGTTAGCGACGCAAGAAGAGCTTACTGAAATATGGACATACGAAAACCAAATTGGCAAAATATGACGTAACAATTCAATAATAAAAAGGATCGCTAACAGCTGTACCGGTACTCCGGTAGTCATAACAAAGTGACAAGAGAAAATCAAATCTACAAAACACAGACAATTAGCGGTATTTTATTTAATATTTTAGGATTGCATAAATAGGCCTACTCTTTGTGCTTGTTATTGTGCCGTTAACTCTTTGATGGGGGCACACGGGGGATCTTTGAGGTGATGGATTCTGCTGTGGTGAATGTGGTTCTGAGAGCAATATTCAAGTTCAGTACCGCCAGTAACATTTGAGGTATCTCTGCGTTTCTCTGAGAGCCATTAAGGTGATTAACATTTAAAAAGTGGTATTCTGCGACTCACGCAGCAGCCTGATTTTAAAATCGGAATATGACGAACGCGGACCAGTACGGGGCTCGTTCACTTTCGGACCAAAAACCCTTTTTCTCCGTAAAGCTGTACTGAGTTTGGTCCGAAAGTGAACGAGCCCCGTAGGTGCGTGAATTACATGTTCCGGAATCATCATCCGCAAGTGGAAGAAAACATTATAAATTTTGACATTTTTCGAAGCAGTGCTGCACTGCAGATTGGAACTCATTACGAAACGGCGGGCCGTATTCTTATGGTAACTAATTATTTCGTCGCGGGCCGGACGATTTCGCTTGGCGGGCCGGATCCGGCCCGCGGGCCGTAGGTTGCCGACCCTTGGCTTAAAAGGTTAATAATCAATGCTATTACTATGGCTCAATAATGAATATATTCAAGTTCTTGTTGATATGCTCCAATAATAATCTAAGGCAAAGTCTAACGCTGATTTGATTTGACTTTGGCAATGACAGTAACAATAGCCTATACTTATCACTAGGGCGATTTTTTTTTTGACATGTCAAAAAAAGTCAAAATTAGGTCAAAATTGTGGCGTTAGGTCAAAAAATGTCAAACTTGTTTAAAAAGTTGAAACTTTTTTGCAACCTGCAATTCGTTTGTATCGTAGATTTTGCACTGTCGGTGAACTTATTATTTAACATTTCACAGCTTGTAGCCTACTTTATAGGCCTACCGCTGTAGACCGATCATTGTCTGCTCCTTGTCAATCATAAACATTCAAATGAAACAAATAGGCTGACGTGGTGTTTGGTCAATGTGCCTCAATATCCTAACTGAAGCAAGACTGCTTGGGCATTGCATGGTTCTTATATCAAGAAGCACATGATGAAAAATTGTGATGTAGATATCATTTTCAAAATGAAGCAACACGGTGTGTCACCAGCAGTGTATGCACAACTTCAGTGTTGCCAGCCTAAAAGGCAACAACTGCTGCTGTTGAACGTTCTTTCTCCGTTCTTGGCAAGCTACTTCGTAAGGACAGAGACTTTCTACCCGAGAATGTAGTAAAGTATCTTTCGTTGTACTACAATAAATTTTAATTATTTCTACCATAATTCGTGATGTAACTACTGGAATTCTTCATAGGGCCAGATTTCGTAGAAATACTAGTTTTTTTCATGTAACTATTTGTCAGTTTTCAAGCCAAAAAAGTGTTTTCAGGCCAAAATACTTCGTAAGGACAGACTGATTTTTTAGGTCAAAATCTTCCGTTTTTTAGGTCAAAAGAAAATCGCCCTACTTATCACGATTATATGAAAACCAGGATTAGGCTTCACTGCTCAGATGCTCTGATATCCGATCAATCTTCAGTAGATTTTATATTCTACATCAAATTGTGGCACGTCAAAGGTCCGCTAGCTGCAATATTATAACCCGACAGTTTTACGATGTCATGATGCATCCTCTCGCATGACGTCTATAACTCATTATTTAAAAAATTACGCCCGGCACAGAAACAGTTTGATTCATATATTTTGAAATGTGGAAATTATATCTCACGAGGCAGACGGACGCAATGATAAATTTCAAAAACACAAAAATGAAAGAGATCGGCATAAACGAACAACATACAGATAAGAAAGCCATGCTCGAACAGCAACAACAACAGTGCATCAATCACAGACCAATAGGTTGATTAGATGGGTCCAGCAGATAGTCTATCAGTGATTTTTTTAAACCGTTGAAGCTTCGTTCACGAATAGTAATGGGAATGCTATTCCAGATGTTGGGACCGGCTGTCAAAAGAGATCGTTTGCAGAATTCCTTCCTTGCGAAATTGTGGCGGTAATTTGGTGCGGCTGAAAATCTGGTATTGTGACTATGGGTGGTTGTTGATAGTTGTAATTGATCCTCCAAACTAAAGGCAAGCTGTTTATTGTGAAATCGATACATGAATTTAGCTACTTCCAGATATTTAATTTCTTCTACTCTCAATATTCTCCACTCCCGATATGACTTCCCAAGATTACATCGAAATGACCCCGTAAGGGCACGAATGGCGTTGTTTTGTATCACCTGTATTGGATGCAAAGTAGTTTTGTTGCAGAAGCCCCAACTCAAAGTTCCATATTACAAGTGACTGTGAACCATTGCAAAATACACTTCTCGGAGCACCGTCTTCGTAACTAGATGTCTAAGGCGCCGTAAGATGCCAACACCACGGGAGAGTTTAACCGCTAGTTTCTGGGTATGGTCCTTCCAGGATAGATCGCCATCAATGAATATGCCAAGATATTTTGCAAACCTAGAAGGGTTTATCGTCTTATCATTTACCATTACACTAACAGTGCGATATTCTCTAGTACTTATGGTGTTACTAATGAATATAATCTGAGTTTTGGCAGCATTCACCGTCAATTTATTACACATCATCCACTTTGATACCAAAGTCATTTCCCTATTAAGCTTCGCATTGAGCTCTTCAACGTCATCTGATGAGGCGCAGAGGTGCGTGTCATCAGCAAATAGGGTGGTTTCAAGCGATGTGGATTTAGCTAGGTCGTTGATATATATCAGGAACAATGTTGGACCAAGAACAGACCCTTGAGGGACACAGCATCGTATGGCGCCAGGCGACGAGTTGATGCCACTGATATCGACACATTGAGATCTATTGCTCGAGTAAGATCTGAAAGGGTCATTGGCAACACCCCTGATACCGCAGGCCGATAACGTGGCAAGAAGGATGTCATGATCAACGGTATCAAACGCTTTCTTGAGATCGAGGAATATACTACATGCCACTTTGTTTCGCTCAATTACCTTATAGTATTTCTCCGTCACATCGAGAATTGCCTGGGAGGTATTGAATCCTTCCCGAAAACCAAATTGACGTTTCGACGGAATTTCTTCTTTATCAAGGAAATCCATCAATCTCATATGGACTAGCTTTTCGAACACTTTAACCATGGTTGGTAGTATAGAAATTGGGCTGTAGTTACTTCTGTTGGTGACATCTCCTTGCTTGACGATTCGGACTACTCTAGCTATTTTTAGGGGATTCGGAAAGATTCCATTATTTGTACAGAAGTTGAATATCTTGCAAACTAGCGGAGAGACGTACGGACAAATTAATTTCAGAAAAGCGGCAGGGATGCCGTCTACACCGTTAGCCTTATTGCTACGAAGGCCAACTATAGTCTGTACAATTTCACTTTCCGATGTGGATCTCACATAAATAGATTTCTAGGAAGTCGAGGCAAATGACTGGCGCTCAGTCGGCGATGGCAATTCGCGCGCTAGCGATGGACCTAACGTGCAAAAATAGTCGTTAAACGATTCAGCAATCTCACCCGGGGTAATCATCATCTCGCCAGTCGAATCAGTGATACTCAATGGCTTACTCGAGATTTTAGAATCCCTATGAATGATACTGTTGATCATTTTCCACCTCTTTTTCGGATTGTTTCTATTCTCTACGAAAGCTTTCAAGAAATAGTTTTCCTTAGCCTTTCTTTTGATACGAGTTAACTCGTTATTCGAGTAAGTTTTATAAAATTTTCTCTGCTCAGCATTGCCCTTAACAAAGAGAGGATAATGCATTCTGTTACGCCGTCTGATTGAGACCAGAATACCTTTCGATATCCAAGGTTTGCGGAGTAGTTTACGGTCGCGCCTGCTGACTGTGATCGGAGGGGCATGACTGTTCAATAACTCGTCAATGGCATTCTTGAAAGCATCGAAGTATACTTCAAAATTACTCAAGGTTAAGGGTTTGTCAAATAATCTAGAGAACACATAACGAGATTCGGTTGCTAAACGGGAAGGATCAATACCATCGAGGTCACGTTTATAATAATGCAAGGGTTTACATTTGCTAGTTTTCAAATCAACTATCGCAAAAACAGGCAAGTGGTCAGACATTACATATGAACACACACATGATTGAATTTCCCGGGTGGATAAATTCGTGTAAATATGGTCAAGAAGAGTAATAGAACTGTCCGAATACCTAGACGGTTGGGAAATTAATGGTACGAAGTTACAGCATCGCAACATATTGATATATCGGTTCACAGTCGAGCTATTTTTTGCTTTGAGGTTAACATTAAGATCTCCAATAATGAAACAATCGTTCGACTTTTCGCTGATTTTACACAAGGCTCGATTCATTTCTTCTGTGAATTCGCTGACATCATCCACGCTAAATCTGAGGTGTCTATAAATGATCGCAATGATTAGGGACTTGTTATCCTGGAAATCTTCCAAATTGACCCATAGCTGCTCACAGTGTCGATACACAAGATTATAGGCCGTTAGCACAGTGAACCGCATATTAGATTTGATATAGAGACCTACCCCGCCCGCATTGGAATGGGTCGGTGAGTGAAGGAACGTATATCCATCCAATGCTATATTAGAAGTCGGATCAGATTTGAGTTTGGTTTCAGAAATAGCGATGAGAGTAGGCATACTATTCAGCGACGTTATAATTTCAGAAAGATCATCATGGTTCTTCTGGAGGGATCGCATATTAAAATGAGATATTGTTAATCGATCTGGGTTGGAGGATCCCGATAAGATATCAGTCAATTTATCTAGGCAAACATATTCACATTTCTTGACATTGTTAAAGTTGAAGCTTTCTGGGGACAAATCAAGCACCTTCATGGCGGTCTGATTGAGGTTGCAAACAGTCCGTGGCATTGAGATTGTGTTTGTCATGTCGCCTACTAGCGAGATCAAAGGAATATAGTGGGGCAAAGGCATAATAATGAATGAAAGGATGAAAATAATGCGCTTACTATGAATAGGTTGCGTGAGAGAGAATAGTTGCTCACAGGATCTTCTGTAGATCACTATGTTTTTCGATTAGAAATGCTGATGAGTTAACGTTCTTTTTTGCCCAGATCTTCCCATGTCTTGTCCAAGGAAATCAAATTTCTGCTTCTTTTTCAGTTGACGGGCGTCATACAATAACTTCAGGATTCTCTCGCTGAGATTTTCCGCGATGAAGATTGAGCTGGCATTTTCCAGCTTTGCGCTCGAAACGTCGCGTAGTTTCAATCTTGCAAAGTAGATCTCATCTCGGATAGTTCGACCAAGGAATTTCACCATGATAGGGGATGTTTTTGTAGCATTTCGGAGAGGTTTGCGATAGCATAATAATAGGTCCTCTTCATCCAATCTTACCCCGATCGCTTTACAGACATCCATAACAACTTTCTTTGTATCCTCGTTTTCTTTCTTCACAATGCCTTGGAATTCTAATAAATCGATGCGAGATATGCGGTCGAACTCGTCAATGCGACTAAATGCAGTCTCGATACTTTCTCGATTAGCTTCGACATCGCATCTTCTAGCACATCTAGTCTTATATTGAGTTTGTCCATTTTAGCAGATATCTCAGAGGTGTTGCTCTTGATGGTGGGAATCTCCTCTAACAGCCGATCTTGGTTCTTTTGAAGCATGTTGTTGATCTCTCCTGTTAGCTTCTCTAGCAGCAAAGGCAATATCTTCCTTATCATATCTTCCTCATTCAATACGATCTTTCCTGAGCGAGACATACTCTAACAGTTCTTGGTTGAGAACACACCTTTGATTGTCAGGCCCGTGAGCATAATCAGATACGTCCGCACGGTAGCTCGTCGAATGCTCGAATGATTTCAGGGTCTGGTGGCTTTGGCAAGATGATTCAGTTGGTTGGATTTGAAAAAATTCGGTTTACATTCGGCGCAAACCGAACAATCAGAACAGATCTTTTTGACGTCCTCCATGGAGAATTGCAGATTTTTCGCTCGAACGAAGTGATGTAGTCGTTGGACTGCGGGGTGACTCAGGGCTTCATACACCTGTTGCAAAGGCATTCCAGAAGACGACGAAATAGAGCGCAAACGAGGAAGTGCATCAGCACCCACATGTTCCTTACCAGGACGAGTAATAATTTCATATGTTAACGAGCTCAGTTCTAATTTCCAACCTGGGCTCGCCAGGGAGATACGGAACGTTCTACTACACCGTCACACAGCAGCTTATACAACTCGCTCGCAATGAACGTCCTGTCTTTCGAACTATAATTTCCTGATCTAACGGCCACCGGTCGCACATTAGTGTAGACCAGGGGTCGGGAACCTTTTTCGACCGAAGAGCCATATTGACCCCATATTTTCAAATGTAACTCTCAAAGAGCCATGCATATCAATCAACTGTTTAGTCACAATTGAAAATTCGCGACGTATTGGTAGCATTAACACATCGAGTTCGTAGTGCGCGCCATATTTTCTCTGCTCATATACGTCGGTGTAGATAAACATGGTCACTACAGCAGTACGTACATTGATACCTTCAATAGTTATTATTAGTATTTTCTATCGATGTTTATAAATAAAAAGATTTTGAAAAGTTTTGTTCCCTAAATCAAGCTATTTTTAAATTTATTTTTAGAAAGTAAGCGAGAATGGAGAGTTATGCACAGGTGGGGCACAGAGGGGCCAAGCCTCACCTGTGATAGCGCAACGAATTTAAATTCTGAGCAGGTTCAGCTACTTCCGAGGCTGCTACGACGCAATGAAGCCCTTTAGAGATAACCAGATCCTTCGATAGTCGGAGTCAGATATTACTTTTCCATGAATTCCAATCCCACGATCACATCGGCAATAAGATCTTTTTCGAAACTGAATTTGACTCTGCCGTAGTTCCACCCCGGTATCTCGAGTGAAGCTTCAACGCATCCAAAAACAGTTGTTATGGACTTCTTATCGGCGAGTGTTAGGGAGTGCGTTCGAACGGGCACGATAATTTTCGATGTGGATTCACTGATATAGCATTCATACGCACCGGCGTCCACCAAGGCCTTCACATTGTACTTTGCAGCGGCGATATCAAGACAAGAATACCGAAGACAGCCGGGTATTCCAGCAAGAATCAAGCCCGACACTAAAGAGTTCAAGGAGCCAGCATGCTCCTATCTGAGACATAATCTACATACTTTCATGAAAAGCCCTTGCATACCACAATGAAAGCATATAGCCTCTTTCGCAGGACAAGATTTCCTCGTTCTTTAATGAATGCCTACGTAGAATATACAACTCTTCGTTAATTTATTAGCTGCGGGCGTATTTTCCTTGAAAGTCGCTTAACTGGAATCATCGAAGTAGCCTACTACTCGCTATTGAGCTTCAGACCAGGCTTCTTTGGTGGCTCATATGAACTAGAAAATTTCTGCTCCTGTTCCAGAGACTCCGCAATTTCAATGGCCTTTTCAGCGTCAAATCGTTATGTTCGAGTAAGCGCAGACGAATAGCTAATGAGTGCAGATCAGTAATTTGTGAATCCCGTACGGCTTCTTGTCTGTGGTGGTCCGCAATTACATTCTCGAACGAACATTCACGAGCAAGCATGAGCATTGAGCACTTCCTGTGAGAGCTCGGCAACAGATTTGCCAGGATCTTGTTTCGCAATGGCCAGCAGATGTCTTGCGTAAATAACGTTCTTTTTCTTTCGATAACTGGATCTAAGCAGGTCCATTACTGCCGTGCAGATATCTAGCTGTTCAAACAATTAATAGACGTCGGGAGACACATAGGCCTGTAAGGATCGCCAACTTATCGATGACTGGTGTGGGAGGGTTTTCGCCAGAGTTACGAGCCGGCGTAGTCGAATCTCAACTGCAGTGATAAAATTGCTGAGCATCTTTTCCGAGTGATTGAGGGCCTTGAGGGAATCCTGAGCATTTGGAAGGATTTCGATTATTGGCACTCGAACATACTTTTCTTGAGAGCCCGCCATGATCGTCAGATTTAGTGAATAACATTGTCGCGCCCCTTCGAGGAAAACCCGCCAATAGACTTTCTAGACTTTTATTCACTAAAAGTGTAGACTATGCTGCAAGGAATATAAACCTTAAAACAGAAGTAAATCCGGAAACACATGCTACTCTCAGAACGGACTAGACCAGAATGATGAACTAACTGATAGACAAATGGAGGAAATAATTACTAGCGGAAATGAAGAGAAGGTAGACATCTAACGGATAAATATAACACCACATTACCTTTCATGAAATAGGTGTTCCCTTCCCCGATTCCACTTCGTTGAAACTCCACAATGCACTGGTACATTACTCAGTGTTGGGATGACTCGACTCACCTTTTTCGTATGACTTGACTTGACTCGAGTCGCTTTGCTAAAATGACTTGACTTGACTTGACTCGGCGGATCAGAAATGTGGATTGACCTCTTGTTGCATTGAAATTGAATTCCAATATAGTTTATATAGTCCTCAACCATTAGCGCAGGCTGGAATGGTATCATATCAATTTGTAACTAAGTAATGTATTGCATTTTATCAATTCGTTTCTCTATTCTGTATTTTAGCTGGTAACTGCAATCCGAGGCTATGCTATCACTTACGTAATTTAGCATTTCCACGTGTATGTGAGCAATAAAGCGCCTTCTTGCGTTTATATTCAACTCTATATTCGTTCATAAGTCCAGAATCAATGAGCGCTCAATCTGTATTTCTGACAGCCAGCAAAATGCAATGACGTAAGCATGCCTCATACTTCGAAAAAGCCACTTGACTTGAATTGTGACTTGACTCGTGACATGACTTGACTTGACTTGACTCGAGTCACCTCCAAAAATCGAGTGACTTGACTTGACTCGAGTCACCTTCGAAAATCGATTGACTTGACTTGACTTGACTCGAGTCAAAATGTGCAATGACTCGAAATGACTCGTGACTCGAAGGTAGTGACTTGATCCTAACACTGTCATTGCCACACAGGGTATCTTTGTAATGATAATGTCGCGTGACGTTTCAAATGTTGACTGCGTCATCCCTAAATATGACTTTGCTGCTGCAATAACCCTCTAATATACCGTCACATGTTGCGTAATTTCATGTTCTGGAGTTGACGAGGCTTTCTTAGCGGTTTCTGTAGCTCCCACACATAACTTGATCAAAACTAGTTTAGGGAACTTTTGAACAGTTTCCCACAACCCATGCACGATTGCGACGTAGGCTACGCCCAAAGCAGACCATGAACTCTCTGTTACGTTCGGAGCATCCAAATTAAATAACAGTTTTATGTTTCATTTTTCTAGTCTAATCAATGGAAAATCATCCAACTTCTTGCATTTTGGATTTGAGATATAAAAAAAAAACAAATCCTATATATATGACGGACCGACAGGAAACTTGCCACGTACTGGCATCGGTCCACAGACCGGCCGTTGAGAACCACTGGTTTAGATAATGTTACACAACCACGGCGTTTATTGCACCGAGACTTGTCACATGAAACATATTCGAAGTCGTCATGCGAAAAGTGTTTCCGGCAAACTTTTTGTCCACATGAAGCAACCAAAGCTTTTCTTGGGTTTTCTTCAATCCAATTTTTCACATGATATGATCACATGGAAAGCTATAGCACTGACCGTGGTAATTGGTTATATCTCACTGGACGGTCTAACATTTTCACCCTCCCCCGTGTACCCTAATCACCCCCTTTGAATTTTTCCCCTTGTTTTTTTTTTAAATTGCCCACTGGAGGCGATATCGTCAACGTTGGGAACCACTGGTCTAAAACAATGAAAATTATCCTCTCTAGGGGCATGTTGGGGGGTTCCAGTTACAATGCCAGAACCAGATAAAGTGTATATTCGTAATCAGTAGAGAAATAGCTTTCGGATCATACCGGTTATATTAAATTTTGAGGTGAGGCCGCCAGCGCTAATAATACCAACATTCCGATCGTTTAAGGTGAAGAAAGTGGATTTACGTGACAACAGTTTCTCGGCAACAGCACTACGTTCACTTCTTGGACATCGCTGGATTGAATCGCTATCTGGAAAGTTGGATTGGGATGTCAGTTCGATTGTATGAGTTAGTCCTGTTTAATAAAGCACATAGTCACCGGGCCGTAGATTTTAAGGTGGCGGCACCATATATTTTATGCGGAAGCTTGTGCACCTATATGATCATTAGGGTTTTTCAGATTTGAAAAATTGTCAGGAAACTTCGATGCTTGTGATCCAAATGATGGTTTAGTACATAAACACACTTTTATGAGCAATTTTGGTCCTCTTCATCGTGATCTTCTATCCCCGAAAATCCCACAAAGATCCATGAGGCAATTCTACTTACTACTTGATTTGTAGTGTTGACAATGTCTCCGGTTTATAGCTTTTCTCGCGTTGTCAGTTGTACATGACCGTGTAGTGATGAGATTTTGCAATAAAATAGATATGCTTTCAAAATTGTACTTAAACAGGTTGTGCAGAACAAAACGGATATTGATGTAGTCTTTATAGGACTGCATTTAAGTCCAATTTTGAAAACATATCTACTTCATTGTAATATCTCATCCCTACGCGGCCGTTTTCAACTGACAACGTCACAAAAGCTATGAACCGGTGACATGGTCAACACTACAGATCTAGTAGTAAGGAGAATTGCCCCGTGGATCTTTGGGTACTTTGCGAGGATAGAAGATCACGATGAGGCTAACGAAAATGGTTCATAAAATGTTTTATGTGCTAAACCAGTGGTTCTTAACCTTGCCTCCAGCGCCCTCTAAGGGGCGCTGGTGATTTTGAAGGGGGCGGAAATGCTCGGGGGCGATATGGAGGGCGTTGGGCTCAGGGGGGCTCTGAGGAAAAATGGCTTCTCAGTAGATGATGTGGTAGTAAGACATATCCTTAATGAGTTTTCCGAGCAAATTCACATTCCACAAAACTTGTCAAATCGCGAAATTTTTGGTCGCGTTACGCGACAATGTTTGCTACGTATGTCTTCATAAATGTAGAGGGTTATTATATTTCATGTAAAACGAATTTCGCGTACTTTTAGATCACCAATTTCCCGTTAAAACACTGCCGTCACGCTTGCTAGGGTTATTCCCTACCAAATGTTTCGAATTAGGTATTATATTCCGCAGTACCAAGCGTGTGAAAATCGAAAAAGGAGGCACTGTATATCACTTTTGAGAGTGAGAGCCCCTTGTACATAAAATAAGTTTTGAAGCTTTGTGCGCGAAATTAATAACTAAATATACTTGTATTTGAGAGCTACAAAATTAAAATGTCAGAATATTTCTTCATCGTATCGTAAAGGATGATACCATCTAGTGTTGTGGTTCACAACCTCACATGAACGTTATATAATATGAGTTGCATTGTTTGGAATACATTCATCATTGGTTTATTAGCAATTATTTATCAGTTCAATACACCACAAAATGCGATACAATGAAAAGATAGGAAGGTATCGAAGCGACTTGGAGTGGTCTATGGAATCAAACATCCACCTTGTTAAAATTATTAACTGGGTTCAATACTAAATTCAATGTGAACAGATATATGCATCCCCTTCTCAATTGACTTACTTATAGTTGCACAAAGCACTAAGACAAAATCCAATTCCATTAATTTCCCCGTATTGTCAATCGCAGATGTGAATTCAGCATGGTTCAAACCACAGGGTATGAGACCATGCCCGATTGTTATTATAACAACCTTGATTCTCTTACCAGGACCGAAACTGCTACAACCTAAACCCCCAATCGGTGAGCTCGAAGGGCGCCCTAAATTATTTCGATGAATGAACATAAATCACATATCATGTTTTGACGACCCCCCCCCCCACGGAAGAATACGCATAATTATACAAAATAGAAATAGCATTTCGGTCATTGCCACGCCACGATGGACAAAGACATATTAAGTTCCGGTCAATATGGGACTCCGAAAAGTGTGTCAAAAAGATCTTCAGCGAGAAAACCATAGCCGAAGGTGATTAAACGTATGTTGACCGTAAACGTCGGTATATATAAGTCTAATTGTCCGTAGGTGCTTGAATCGCTCGCGCCGAATTATCATGTCGTCTCAATATGCACCCCACAGGACAAATTACATCCATCCGAGAAAATTATTTGCTAGTGAAGAAATACAAATTTTGAATCGTGTGCTTACTTTAGTTTAATACGTTTATGCGTTTCAATATCTTTGACTATGTAGCAGACAAGAGGTAACAATATAACAACATGTAACGAATTAATTGTACCAACGGGCACGCTCGAATATGTTCAATTACACTGGTCAACACATTTTTTTAGGCAGACAAAGTAAGAGTGGTTTGGGGGGTTCTGAAGGGCACTGATTCCGAATATGACCTTATTTTTTTTAAATTGGCGCTTGTTGTGGAGATAACCCATGGGGCTATTATGACCAAACTCTCCCATTTTCGCGGTAATGACTAGATATAAAATCGGCTCAGTCGTACTATAAAGTTTAGAAAATCAATCTACTTGTTATTTTACACAAATAAGACTCTTTTAAATCGAAATACAGCAAGCGGACTATATTTAGGGGTAATAGATTTATCATAGTTACAGATTTTCACGGATATCATGTACAATTGTACATACATATATAAATTCCAGTCATGTACATAAGTATTTACCTTGATACTCAAATAATGTGGCATTAATTCAATCAGTTTTGCGTCAACCAGTTATTGCAAAGTTGAAATAATCAGTTGGAATATAATATTATTGATATATTTTAAATCACACTTGTTTTTTTGTAAGATTTTCGCCTGTAAGCTATTTAGTGCAGTTTCTTGAAAGTTTCCGGCAATGGTCTGACATAATATGTTCAATTGTTCATCTCATCTGCCCTGATATCTTTCTTTTGTTGCTCTGTTGTCTTGGTGGAACCTCTCCCCTTGCTAATCAACAAAATAATCAGGAAATATATCAAGATTTCTAGATTTCTGAACAGAAAGTGAACTGTTATCCTCATGTTTGTGCTCAAGTGCTCGATATGCAGATACGAATTCTCGGACCAATTGTTCGTGGTTGGGTGCTTTATGATCATCTAAAAGGTTTTATTTACTACATCTTAGGAGAAATTACATGCAGTGAACTCCTTCCTAATCTGAAATTGGAATCTTTCATTGGTATTCGAATACACCAGATACCAGATTTAAGCTTCTCGTTTAATAGGGTTACTAGGTATACCCACTTTGTTGACTCAGCGGAAAAATAACCATTTACAAGTCAAAAGAAAGGAGACGCAAATGAGTAGGCCTATTGTAGTTAAGCCTTCCAAGGACAAGTTTTATAGTTTTATACTCATCTTAATCTTGGTAGAATGACCAATTAATAAAGGAGAAACTATATTTCCGTTGTGCAAAAGTAAAAATTTTAGGCTTGACAAACTGCTTTTTTTGACAAACAAATATTTCGCATCAGGTTATGTTAATATTGATAGAATGACTAAGAATGACATGAGGGTTCTTCATAGTCAATTAGTTATTTATGCGCAGTATTAAGTCAGATTAGAAAAAACTACGATTTTCCTCCTACCAAGTGAAATATTTGGGGGCAAATACAGTAATTTTGGGCTTTTTAGGGGTATAAATATCTTCTGACGAAGAGCCAATCTGACAAAACAAATGTGATATTCGTAATCAGCAACCTAAAAAACCCCGGAAACGGCTCTCAGATGTTCTGCCTAAAAATAAATTTTCAGTTTGTTGACCAGTGTTATTAATTACGGGGTCTTCATTTTCCGATACAACAGCTCACTCAGCGCTACTGGTAAATATGATTACGTGGACTGAGAGGATAAAAAGTTTATAGCGACATATATATACAATTACCAACTATTCATTCATGCATTATTATAAATTTTGGCGCCTAGGGCGACCAGGCCACACAAACTTTGCTGACCATCGAAATCACACGACGGGGTTCAGTTTGGTTTATCACGATATGGATGCGCAAGACAATCGTTTTGTTAGGCGGGCTGACGAAGTGTTGTTACCGCCCTCCCTCTTACCCATTGTCTTTATTAGAGTCCTCACAATATGAGGCGAGGGAGGGGGCGCTGGAGCACGATAATTTTTGAAAGGGGGCGCTGAATGAAAAAGGGTTAAGAACCACTGTACTAAACCATCATTCGGATCACAAGCATCGAAGTTTCCTAACAATTTTTCAAATCTGAACAACCCTAATGATCATGACTGGTGAATTCGTAGTTACGGGATAACGCAATTTACTATATGTCATAGGGCACATCGCTCTTACCCACAAGACGTAGGCCTTCAGTGTTTAAGCCAGTGATTCCCAAACTGTGTGGCGCAGTACATTAGTGTGCCGACACAGATTCTCAGGCGTGCTACGTTGTTTTGGTTGTCTCCTTCCAAATCCTATTCCGTTAGCGATTGAAAAACAAGCAGAATTATGTAAGCAGTTGAATCCTCATGACTACTGTATGAATGAAAATCACTGATTCTGAATTCGTAGAGTTATTTCTCCTTATCCCACCAATATACTTTTTACCTCATATAAACGAGTGTCGACGACGTATAACACACGATGATAACTCACGTATCACTGTGTCCGTGATATGACGTTACGATATTTGGTGAATGATCCATACAATGCACGATATCTTGTTTCACATCTTCCCAAATTCAGGTTGTCTGGCTGACTGTAGGAGGATGGTATGTTGATTTGAGGAATGAAGAAGATGTCATCAAGATAAGTGGTGGCCGGGTTGAACGTCACTTCAACATCAAGGTTGTATTCAACATTGATAACGAGTCCATTGTAATGATTGGGCTGAACCTTCTCTGATTTCTCTAACTTTATTATTTACGAAGCTGAAAAGCAAAAATAGGCACGTAAACCGATGACTTCGGAGTGTAATGTAGCCTGGCTATAGCTTGTGACATAATTATGAGCGTTATGAAGACCTCGTGCTTTTGTCGAGAATAGTTACCTATGAACATGTGCTGATTTTATACGTTAAGTGTTTTGCGCTTGGTGAATGTAAAGATTTTTTATCGGCGCTGTACTTTGATTTTTTAGTCCGTTAGGGATTTTGATTAAATCGTTAGAAATCGAAGGATTGCGGTGTTTGGCCATCGCATTTTGCAAAAGACAATCTTTCTGTTTGAACTACTTTGAAATGTTTACTCGACACAATCTATGGTGGGGTTAAGGGCATTCAAGGTATATTGTGGACACAGTATTTAATTTAATCGTAATCTAATCAAATTTATTCAATTTAATTAATCACGCAATTGCAATACAATGAAACGATGGTTAGGAGTTGAAACGAATTATTTGAAGGTAAACTATATCGACCAACACGGCTTTAGCTCATTATGTAGAGTTTTTATACTGATTCCGAAAATATATATTCGACCTTTTAGGACTAAGTATTTTCTGAAAGATCGAGCAGCAAAAGTCCCAAAACGCCATCACGGACAACAACGCTAGTTAAATAAATGAACCATGTCGATGCCGTGCAACCAGGGGGATTTCTGATGCTGCGGCTGTGGTCAGTGGGGTGTATGTATTTAAGTGGTATGTTGTCAACGTCCGTTGATGAAAGTCCGTTGTCCCGATTCTTAGAACAGGATTGAAATTTAAATCTGTGAGCAGTGATCAGTTCATAGATTTACTAATTCCGCGTTGGGTTCAGTTCCAGGACACACAATGCTGACAGCATCATAACCATTGTAGCTTCAAACACGCTTCTACTATATGTGTAGATTTCGCGTCCCCTTATCGTCATATCACAAAACGCAACCAGGATGCTATAGCAACCTAATGTATAGTTTGGTGGCATGGGAGGTTACGACTATTGATGAGAGAATTTTAAATATGAAATTTACACTAAATACAGAACAATAATCATGAACTGTAAGTAAATCGCGCGAAGCGCGAAAAAAAGTTTTCAGTTGAGCTCCGTTTCGCAATCCACTTCAGATGCTTTCATGACCCCAAGGGGCACGCTTCCCCCAGGTTGAGAACCACTGCCTTAGAATTTTCATGGTGAAATATACTAAGAAAAAATTAATCAAGTCCCTGCATTAATTCGATATTTAGTACGCATTTTATCAATATTTTTATTAAGCTTCTTTAGACTCTCGCGGGCCGCACAGAACGGTGTTGCGGGCCGCATGCGGCCCGCGGGCCGTAGTTTGCCCACCCCTGGGTTAGGTCGTGTGCTTCCGTTATCAGTTTGCACGTATCGCCGTGTATATTGTGAGAACAGGAGTCTAGTGTGAAACGCCGTTTCGAGTACTGTGTGGTGGAATATAATCGTATCTTAGCCGTATGGACTGGTGTACTGTGTTAGGCGTTCCGTGTTACGAGCGCTAGGCTGACGGCGATCGCAGAGAGACGAGGTCCCGAGCCCAGTAACATGACGGCTTCCCTGTTAGATACGTGACGCCGTAGTAGGGTCGCTACACAATGATAAGTTCACCGACAGTGCAAAATCTACGATACAAAAGAAATGCAGGTTGCAACAAAGTTTGACATTTTTTTACTTAACGCTACAATTTTGACTTATTTTGACATGTCAAAGAAAATCGCTCTAGTGATAAGGTATCATCATGAATTGCTGAACCGAGTTCTCTGCTTTCTGATGGCTTGAGTTCGTGACAAGGAGAGGGAGTTCCTGTCGCACCTCATGGTCAACGAATGGATGACAGATGTACCTCCAAACCTCGTTATTCACTTTTGTACAGTAGCCTTTTAGCTAGATGAAGTGTGATAACAAAGTGCTCCTCACCGTAATCAAAGACTGCAGCAGTTTTCTGTAACTAGCATCGGTGAGCGGCCTTCCTTGATTGTTACATATTTTATTGCGGAATTCGTCTCTTCTGACTTGCTTTTCTTCTGGTATCTGCATCTGTTTTCATTGAATAGCAGGACAGCTAACCGCATCCTAAAGAGGTGGCCGTGCAATTGGGTTAATACATGTCATGGCAACGGAACTGGCTACTTGCCTTGCACGTTGACTTCTGCACTCCCTCTACGCCAGCCATCGCAAATTATAAGAACCTAAACTACCATAAAATGGGAATTGAATAGCCCAGTCGGACACGACGGATCAAAACATCGTAGCATAAGACAGTTTAGAGTTAGACCAAGACAACAACGTACGATTGACAGACATCCCATCCAGTTTTCCATGTGTCGAAAACTCCTCGTGGTTGTACGTCATCGACACGGTTGCTGATTTTACAGCCACAGAAGTCAGCAGTTTGAACTACGACATATCATAAAATACCTAATTTCAGAAGGTATGATGTATAGCAGTGTCTCCCAAACTTTTTTGAGCTACCGCCCCCCTGGACAACGAATGAAGTGCCACCGCCCCCCGACACCCCCGTCACCACACCTG
The DNA here is from genome assembly GCF_051294905.1 of Botryllus schlosseri. Lineage (NCBI taxonomy): Eukaryota > Metazoa > Chordata > Ascidiacea > Stolidobranchia > Styelidae > Botryllus > Botryllus schlosseri. The sequence goes on from NC_137245.1 coordinate 5,066,843, forward strand.
ATCATAACACGAAAGTGGTTCTGCATTTCATACAGCTAATAACGAGACGAATGAAGCTGGTGTATAATTATCATCATTCTCGTCATATTGGGTTTGAGTTTTGATAGGAACAATATCAGTCTGGACAAATATCAGTCTAAAATCTCCAGTGTTCACTTCATGTAGGCCTTCTGGCAAGTCGGTTTCTGATGTGAGTCAGGAACTTGGTCACGGCGCTGAGAACACGTTCTATCAAATATAAGCGGGGAAGGACAACGACGAAAAAAACAAACCCGACTCCTGTGAGAGTGTTTATTTTTTATTCAATTGTGTATCCAGTACGATTGATTGGAGATATTGAACTTTTGAACTCAAAATTTTTCTACACTTCAATCAGGGCTACCATATTTTGGGAATCTGAAAAGAGGAAGCTTTTTCAAGATTTTCAGACTTACCATACTGGAATAAAATCCGGAAAATGGTAAATGTTTTCGAGTTAGTAGAAAATTTTCTGGCTCAGGTCCCAAAAAATCCGCCGAGCGCTGATTTCCTATATCTCAGTCAAATTTCCACATACATTTAACCAAAATTTTTTAAAAATAGGACAAATTCTCAAAAAAGAGGACATTTAGGCGTCCTCCGAGGGCATTTTCAAAAAAGTCAAAAAAGAGGAGGAATCCTCTTAAAAGAGGACGCATGGTACCCTAACTACATTGTAATCGGCTGCTCAAACATTTCATGCCTGGAAACTACACAGAATGGATTGAATATCCGGCGATGAATTTCTCATTGGAATATATCCTGGAACCAAATCACCATCCTCGTTTTATTTTGTTAGATGATTGATTCATGTTTCTCCATCAAAATCAGGTATTCGAGCTGGACCGGTAGCTCACAGCAAGCTTGAGAATTGGAACAGTTGTTGTGTTGCAAAATTCCGGTGAATTATCACTGACTTGTCACCGAATACGGACAGTGCCATGTTCACCTCTATCATTACTAAGAATGGATATATTCTACCCTTAAATTTTGAGAAATACGACCGTCAAGTAGGAGTGATGTCGTTTCTTGCAACCAGAACGCGGTGTCGAAGGCCACGGTGACAGCGCTGTGGAAAATCCACGATCGTTTGGAACAGATGATAAAATCACGCAAGACAGTTTCTCTAAAAAAGCAATCACATCTTGCAGTGAGCAATAACTGCTCAAATACACTTCGTAGTTCTCACAACAGCACACAGTGAGCCACGCTTTCCGGGGATGCTGCCGACTGCTGAATTAGTCTATTGATGAGTAGGAATTACATTGTCAAGTAACAATGGACTTTTCCGATACAGCTGAATAAATAGACGGACGACCCTAAATTGCCCTTACTTAGTCTATTATGCATTTTCCTGCGAATCTAGCTGCTTTATGAATCAATCGTTTTAACACTACACGCAGCAGTTGCCTTATTCTAAACCTACACTCCCGCATTTGCTTTCAGCGCCCCCGTACCGCCCCATTTTCTAGCCAGCGCCCCCCAATCGCCCATTTCATGGCCAGCGCCCCCTTCACGCTCGCGAACGCCCCCAGGGGGCGCTGGCGCCCACTTTGGGAACCACTGATGTATAGTAGGGTTGTTCAGATTTGAAAAATTGTCAGGAAACTTCGATGCTTGTGACCCAAATGAAGGTTTAGTACATAAAAACACTTTTATGAGCAATTTTGGTCATCTTCGTCGTGATCTTCTATCCCCGAAAACCCCCCAAAGATTCATGTGGCAATTCTCCTTACTACGGGATATGCAATGTTGACCACGTCACCGGTTTATAGCTTTTGTGACGTTATCAGTTGAAAACGGCTGTGTAGAGATGATATATTGCAATAAAATAGCCATTATTTCAAAATTGTACTTAAATGCAGTCCCATAAAGGCCACATGCATAACGATTTCACTCTGCACAAACTGTCTATCATGCTCATGGGAATCATGTATTGGTTGCACCATTGACATCGGCTTGTTTTGGATCGTACATTGAAGAAGCGCCGTTGGGTTGCAATTCGTCAACAAATACTGATATTCCCAGGTAGTTTTCAGCCATAAGATATTATTCAAAGGTATGTAATGTCAGTAATACTTTTCTGTCAGTAATACTTTTCTCAACTTCAAATCATCTGTAAAATACCGAGTTATCTTATTTTATGGTAGACTGCAATTTAGTTGCAGAAGAATGTCTGAAACAAAGCGGATATGGGTTTTGCGGACCAATCATGAACAAGATTCAGGTCTGTCCACTATTTGGTCTGATATTCTGGTCACTATTCGGAAGGATATTTATCTGAGTGTATTAGTCACTCCAAGTTACCGACTCTAGATGAGGTTCTACTACACCCGACATATCTAAAAGAAAATTGCCCCGAAACTACCACAACGCAGGACTGTGTCCTTCTAACTGTTGAAGAGGTTGATAACGTATGTAATATGACAAGAATATCTATAAGGCAAGCGCTGAACATTGTGTTGATGCATTGTTTCAGGCATTCTTCATCAACTAAATTGCAGTCTACCATAAAATAAGATAACTCGGTATTTTACAGATGATTTGAAGTTGAGAAAAGTATTACTGACATTACATACCTTTGAATAATATCTTATGGCTGAAAACTAGCTAGGAATATCAGTATTTGTTGACGAATTGCAACCCAACGGCGCTTCTTCAATGTACGATCCAAAACAAGCCGATGTCAATGGTGCAACCAATACATGATTCCCATGAGCATGATGGATAGGTTTTGCAGAGTGAAATCGTTACGCATGTGGCCTTTATGGGACTGCAGTTAAGTACAATTTTGAAATCATGGCTATTTTATTGCAATATATCATCTCTACACGGCCGTTTTCAACTGATAACGTCACAAAAGCTATAAACCGGTGACGTGGTCAACATTGCATATCCAGTAGTGAGGAGAATTTCCCCGTGGATCTTTGGGGGGCTTTCGGGGATAGAAGATCACGACGAAGATGACCAAAATTGCTCATAAAAGTGTTTTTATGTACTAAACCTTCATTTGGGTCACAAGCATCGAAGTTTCCTGACAATTTTTCAAATCTGAACAACCCTAATGTATAGTATTGGAATCAGCGTCAAAAACTCTACAAATGAGCCAAGGTGGTTTTGGTCGATACAGTTGACCTCCAAGTATTCTATTAATTCAAATCCAGAGGTGGTCTACTTGTCTTTGTCATGGTTTGTGACTTACTAACATACTTTTCAAGAAGGAGAGAGAGGGAGGTAAAGAGATGGAGAGAGAGGGAGGTAGAGAGATGGAGAGAGAGAGAAGGATGTAGAGAGATGGGAAGAGAGTGTGAGAGAGAGAGAGAGAGGGAGGTAGAGAGATGGAGAGAGAGAGAAGGATGTAGAGAGACGGGAAGAGAGAGAGAGAGAGAGAGAGAGAGAGAGAGATGGAAAGGGAGAGAAAGACCAAGACCACGAACCTCCGGCGCTGTCTTTGCGGAGATTCCATAATTTTGCCATGCTTCGAGCAAAATAGATATTGATGAATTGAGGTAGGTTGGCAGATACTTTTCAAGATTTCTTCAGGGCATTTTGAGTTACGCTAGGTCTATGGTCGGTGGCACGCCAACTCTTCATCAGCTACTTTCAAACGCATTGCCTGAGTCTCAACGACTTTCCTAGTATCCTGTGAGCTTCTTGCAGGCTTGTTGTATTTTAACTCAATAGAATGAGACATTACAACGGACTGTTTTCGATATTTTCTAAATTTTGGACAACGCTATTACATATATGGTTAATAGTATTCAGGCGCCAAAATGACTGGTACCGACAGTTCATGTTCTGGCGATCCAAACCCCACAAGACAAATGCCACCCCACAAAGAAAAATCATTTGTTAGTGAAGAAATGCCAATCTGAAATCTTTTAGCTTAGTAGGGTTTTGCGATTTCGATATCTTTTGAAATAGCAGACAGGAGGTCACGAAATAAAATCATATGTAACGAAGTCAGTGCACCTACGGGCTGGCCCGCCCGAATTTATTTACGCGCCCTATATTTTCCAAGATAACACCTCACTCAGCTCTACAGGTAAATCTGATTACGTGGGCAGAGAGAGAATAGAAAATTTTACACCAATATATATGTATGCGATTCCCGATATTATTAACCGGTTCAATCATGAATTAGAGAAAATATTCACGCTTCGACATAAACTGAGTCACTAATGATTATAATAAATCTCGCTCACACGTAACGATGAAAACCTCATGGGGGTGTGGGGGCCAAGCCTCTCCAGTAATTTTTTTTATCACCTTATACATGGTTCACGACCAACATTTGTTGGAGGGAATGACGAAGTGCCGTTTCGGCCCTGGTCTCTGTCAATATCATTGATCTATTGGTTGCGTTGTTCATGTGTGCAAATTTAGCCGACGCCTGTAGCAAGATATGCTTCGATATCACGATCCCATCACCTTGCCCGCTGTAGCCATTACTAGTGACATTTTTCTCTCATACTTGGACGTATATCTGAGCGCTTCTTGTTGGTAGATTGCGACTTATCTGAAATCATTTTATTTTGAAAGGATTCCACTCTATCATTCAAAATGGTCCTTTCCGTGGCAGCAGTGGAACTACTCGGCAGCCTTTTCGATGCACAATTTGTCAAATTGATTGAAGAACTGCTGACCAACCAAGATGCTTTGCGGCAGTTATCAGAGTGTAAATTGGTAAAGCTCAGTTAAAGATAATTTCCAATAATATGTTCATAGTTCCAAGTTCGCTACAAACTTGAACGTTGAATCGCGGTTGATCGACTACATTATTCGATTTTCTCTAACCTTTATCCGTACCTATCTGCCTGTAGGTAATCAGGCAATCAATTTCTATACATGCAACAGAAATACGGAACAAAACGCATTCTAGTCCAAGCCTGAATCACGAGTATTTCGGGGTTTGTTTATTGTATTCATGGTGTTTGTCGACTACTGTGGTCATTTACACGAGGCCTATAATCTTCATTTTTTATTTCGTAGTTACCGACTTCTAGCACGGCCTACTTCTAGGCTATTATAAGATACCGCGTAAACAGATGAGATGGCGAGGAGGAGCCTAGATAAACCTCCAACACTTAGGTACGAGTTCTTGAGTCGACGTCGGTCGGAATCGAATCCACAACCCATTGGTGTTGCTGCTGTGGATTATACCATTACCCAATCTCCTCACAATATTTCGGGGTGCTTCGTGTGTATGTCAGGGCATGCTCTGGTATGGTATGGTATGGAACGGAATTTCGGCATTGCGGTACCAGATTTACATGTCATGAGATTCTGTTGTGATTTCCAAATAATCCCATGTGTAGGCCTATATATTATACGTTCCGTCTTCGATGATTAGGCAACATACATTGCTGACGACATATGATTTAAAGAAACAGGGGATATCATTGGTGCATCTGGGCTGTTTAAATGGATAATTTCATCCAAAATAATTAGAATAAAAACGCCGCAACATTTCAAAAATATCAAAAATAGAATATCACTTGAGAGGCTGGACAGTGGGCAAGTTGCGAAAATATGGCAAAAGTATCAAATATGGTATGGAAAATTGTCAAGTATGGTATGGGACGATTGGTCGGGTATGGTGTATGAAAAATTCCCATTCCATACCATACCATGCCCTGGTGTATGTTGCCTATTACTTTTGTGGATTCGTGGCATCGTTTGATGATTTGCTGTTGTGGTTTGAATAAAGTGGATATGGGGTTTCAGAACCACAAGTTTTACTAATCCCATATTTTATCAGGCTGATTTAATGCCAAAAACGTATATTGCAGTAAGATGCATGGTTCAATGTAAAACATGTATTGCTAATGTCTACTTAACTTGCGACTCCAATATTGTGAGAATCTAGAGTGTAGGCAGAAGTGGTCTAAGTATAGTAAGCATTGCTAATCGAGAAGTAGAAGTGAAATCAGAAACGGAAGGTCTGGAAAGTACACGAAAGTACGTAGTTTCCAAAAACATTTTTAATCGATGGTGCGCAAATATTTGGTAGTTCATCGGTGACGTCTAATTTATGAAATTGCATGATACGTATCGGCGACTTACGCAATATGACAAATGACGATTCAAGTATACGTTCAATCTTAGAAAATATATTCAACACTTACTGTGATGGCGAATTTGTTTAGTTTTCCTGCTTGCAATACTTCCCCAAGTGATTATGGTTTTTGACTAAATCTACTTTATTTGACAACTTTCATTTTTTGAGCAAAACTAGGAATGGAATACTAATTTATAACAAACTTGTATATCGCTACTTCTGCTTGTACTTGAGTTGAATTGACGACGTTACTTCTACTTCTGCTTGAGTACCGACGATTAGGGCTGGGCACAATGATTCGAGTACTCGATCTTGCCCAGCTCTGCCTATATCATACGTTTGTCGTATACATAGCATATTCATAGATAGATTTTAGAAAGCAGTCATACTCAGGTATGCAACTAAAGCCAATGTAGCATATGCATTATGTAGAATCGAATAATTCTAACGCATCACCATTGTACTGTAATTATATGAAGAATGATTACACTGATTATCGTCATTTTAACTCATGAAACCAATATTGTGTTCAGATAAGCAAGTTGTTGCTTGATAGCACAGAAGAAGAAAACATCGATTGGTCGTTGATTGAGACTTATTTGGAAAGGTATCCGGTAAGATTCCTCATTCTATTTTCGAAATGTTTTTAAGTCCATTTATATCCCCATCTCATCTAATCTGACATCGAACCCAATAATCACTTTGGCGGCTATCTTAGCGTCCGGGAATATTTGTTTTTAATCAAATTTCCGTATCCTAATTAAACATTTATCAACATATCTCTTGCGTTTTGGAGGTGGAAGTCCTGGATATTGCTGTGAATGGCCAGATACCAGTCAACGATTACAACCGTATTTTGGAGCGCGGGAGAGCAATTTCTGTTCTTGGCAATATACATGCGATCTTCAACGTTGTGAAGGAAGAAGAATTCGGGAACACGGTAGAAGCTTGTCAGCAAAAGGAGGTAGAGGTTGGAATCTGGTATTGTTCGCATATTTTGAACGAACTTCTCCAAATGTGTATCATGGAATTATGCCGTACAGTAACAAGCCCCATTCACATGAATTAATTGGCCTTCCCCGAGCTATCCACTGCTGTGGAGGAGTTTGTGATTACTAGTAGTAAGCTCATCTGAAGCAGTGGTTCCCAAACGTTTTTGAGGTACCGCCCCCCTGAACAATGAATAATGTGCCAGGCCCCCCGACACCCTCCTCACCACGCCTAAATAATAAACCAAAGTTGTTGTACATTTATTACAGCTAATAATGAGACTGATGATGATGGTGAATTATTACCATCATCCCCGTCATAGTTGGTTTGAATTTTGTTAAACTCTCGTATACTGTAAAGTCGTCTTCATCTTTGAGTCAGAAACTTTGTCACTGCACTGAAAACACGTTCTATCAAATATGAGCGGGGAAGGGCAGCGACGAAAAAGTCAACTCGACTCCAATGAGAGTTATTCTATATGATTGAATTGCGTTTTCAGAACGATTGATTGGGGATATTAAACTTTGGTTTGAGCTCAAAATTGTTCTACGATGTAATCAGCTCCTCAATAATTTCATGTTAGGGAACTTTACAGAATGGATTGGTTATCCGGTAATGAATTTCTAATTAGAATATATCCTGGAATCAAATCACCATATCCTCGTGCAGTTTTCCGGGATGTACGCTTCTACTCTACCTCAGAATCGGGCATGCGAGCTGGACCGCTAGCTCAGGCAAGATGAGAATTGAAACAGTTCACGTCTTGCAAAATTTCGGTGATATATCACGGGCTTATCACTGAATCCGGGCAATGGCATTTCCACCTTGATGAGGTTTCATCAATACTAAGAACAGATATATTCTACTCATAAATCTTGGTGAATAGTAGAAATAGAAATGATATCGTTCTCGCAGCTTGAACGTCGTGTCGAAGGCCACGGTCGCAGCACTGTGGAAAATCCACGATCGTTTTAAACAAAGATTAAAATCTCGCTAGACAGTCTCTGTCAAAATGCCATCACACTTTGCGGTGAACAATAACTGCTCAAATACTCCGTAGTTCGCACTGCACACAACCAGTCAACCAAGCTCTCAAGGGATTCAGACGATTGCTAAATTAGCCAATTGATGAGCATGATCAGCATTGTCAAAGTGACAATGAACTTTTCCGGTACAGCTGATTAAATGGACGGACGACCCTAAATCGCCATGATTGAATCGATTTTACATTTGCTTTATTCATCAATCGTTTCACCGCCCCACCGCTGCCCCCATTTGCTATCAGCTCCCACTTACCGTCTAATTCTAACGTCAGTGCCCACCAATCGATCATTTCATGGCCAGCGCCCCCAGAAGGGCGCTGGCGCCCACTTTGGGAACTACTGATCTAAAGTATGGTTGTCATACGTCCGGAATTTACAGGACATATCCGGCATTTCAACGTTTATACTGCGCCCAGGAGGAAATGCTAAAATAGGCCTAATTGCCTGGAATTTTGAATGCTTGTGAAGAGCTCAAAATATTTTCGTAAATCAACATAAATAATATGTAATTTTGAGGCCTATTTGTGCTACTTGAAATTTTTCTTCCCGCTGCGCGCAATTTACTGTCACGTTTTATGTGGGTGTTCGTGCCCTCGCAACAACTGCAATCAAAAATTAATAAAGAAAACAGTATTTACTGAAATAAATGTAGTTATAATTACAATTATAACAGAAATGGAATATTCTTAGTGTCGGTTAAGGGCCTTTGGATGTTTTAGTCCAATACAGTAATTCTAAACCTGAGGGTCGTTTGCCAGTTTTTCTGGCGATCGCGAAGAGGCGGACCAAGGAACATTTAAAATTTTAAATGCAGTCGCGAGCATAAAAGATTAGGAACCACCTGATGTGCAACCTGCTGGTGTGGACCAGCATTTCTGCTAACGAATAGTCTTATTCGTGTGACATGGAGGTGACTACTAATTGATGGACAATCACGTGTTGTACATTGCGATGTAATCATCCTCCACCAGCTCATCCGATAACTGTGACCACGTGGGCGGAGAGATGATTAAAATATTATAGTAATACAGCGAAGAATTGACGGAAATAATTCACAAAATTTGACAACCACATGCCCTCCTGAAGTTGCATCGACCACCTTTCTTGCCACGTGACCCCCGTAAGCGGTGTTTTGTAAAACGTCTAGAAGTTGGCCGTACTTCAAGTCGTTAAATACGGTATGTAAAATAACGAGTATCGACCTGGTCTGAAATGAATAATGTAGTCCAAAAACATTATTATCACACAAACAAACAAAAACCATATGGTGGGCCACAGACCAGTATTTTATTTTGGTGGGGACGGTAAAAGGCTTTAAGGTACTGTTTCGGTCCTGGTCAGACAATTTTATGAGGCCCATGAAGAAGTATGTTACAGGCATAGCTCATATTAGAGATGGACCAATAGCCCAGGTAAATCACGAACAATGTTCAGAAATCCACTTCGGTATAACATCGATATGCAATGCATTGCCATTGTGGCGTCATATTGACAGACATTGTGTCCCTACTTAAATTTTAACCCGCAAGCGGGCGCAAAAGAGTCTGGAATTTGAACCACGAAAATATGTTATCCGTAATCTTAAATCCCTTGATCAAATATTAGCCGCTGATGGAAAGGTCGACAAATGCAATAAGCATTATAATACATAATATTATTAATAATAATTTCCCGCCGCAGATCAAATATATCAGATGCATCGTATGGTGTCGTGCTTCACTCGACGGCATTTCGTCGCTCATCAAACTCTCTAGTTTGAAGAAAGTAACATTGATATATGGAGTTGAAGATGATATGCTGAATGGAGACAATTTGAAGAAAGCCCAGAAGATTGCGCATGGTCTCGATACTGAACTGGAAGTTTTAAAATGTTAGTCATCCCTTGGTTGCAGCGTATCTTAGATAAGTTATAATAAGTATACTAAATACCGGTTGTTTTCATCTAATTGAAACTTTTCGTTTTTGCTTTCACATAATATTAGACAGACTAAGGAATCGAAGCTAAATCACGTTCGGCATGCTTCATCAATTTGACCACACACGACTTCATATACTACGACTTGATAGTATATGTCGTCTAGCATGCCAGAGTTATTTTGGATTCCGTCGGTCGTACGTGGCTTGAATGGAGTCTGAATCCGGTTTGTGAGAAGGACATCATTCTCATCGAGCTCGACTATTTAACTTAAATCGACTGTCAAAACATCACAGAATCAAAAGCAGTTCCATCACGGTCCGGAGCTCATCACGTGCGACCTAAACTATCTTGATAAAATTATTTTGAGGAGAGATCATTTTGCAACCCGGCCGTAAATTCTTAGCCACGTATTTTAGGAATACTATTCACAAGGATCAAAGTTATTTTCACCTCTTTCGCATATCTAATTGTATCATTTTCTAATGAGATAACAATAAAAAATTGAAATAACATTTTGCTCTAAATATGATGTTGTCTGAAATGAAAGATGAGAGTGTGAAAACCATTTTTGCAGCTGCAATTTTCCCTAAAAAGCCACTGTATGCAGACGCAAACTAGTAAAAATGTTGTCCGGATTTGTACCATTCCACTCTGTATATCTCATTTGACATTTACACTAAACACTTCGCAAAATTTCTCCCACAAATTTCTTCAGTGTTACACTTTCTCGGCGTATAATTGTGGCAAATAAGAAATTTTAGATAGTTTTCAGCCGATATTATTAGGGAAATGTGACTTACGAAGTACGGCGATTTCGATAGGATAAGCATGGATTTGAATTGGGATATGAAAAAAAAAGGAATTGAAGACTGGTTTGATTTGGATTGGATATGGATTTATGATTCATTCGAAGACGGATTGGGATCTCGACTTGTACATGAAATTTATCGTGACTTGCCATTTGCATGCAACTTTTTGATCAAGTTTCAGCCATTATCGGACTGGACGTTGATATGGACGCAATATAAAATTGAATCAGGATTTGGACTTCGATTTTATTCCCTAATCTGGAGCAGGATTTGAATTTTAAAATAGCAGATAACCGGAGATTGCGTACGTCTAGCGACCGTAACTAGTCCGCCGTCTATAGAATATCTTTGCTTCTTTCAACTAGCTCTGAGCCCGATTATTGTTTCAGATAATGCGCAATATGTTCACATTGTTCAGCAAACAGAGCACAATTCATAGGATGCATACATATTTTACTAACAAGTGTATTATTTTCGAATGTGACTATGAAGCGGAAACTGCCGTTTTCCCGTTGTTAGGTCACGTTTGACTACTTCTAGCGGTTTTGTTCAATCGCAACAATTTGCCATAGGCGAGAAGCCATATTATACTTATAGATACTCGACGTTGCTGACCAAATTCCTACTCTAATCAGTTGGTGATATTCTTGTAACTTGCTACAGCATTAGATTACATCGTCAAGATATACAATTCGATAGCTAATTGCTAATCTCGGTATGCAGCACCGTTAAAATCTACGCAGACCTATACCGGCTGCGCGCACCTATACATACCGGACGTTGAAGAAATTACCACCCCAACCACAGAGTAACAGCCCTGAATCTTCGCTGAGTTGAAATGCATACTCCGAATAGTAGATACGAAATATAGTCACCTCTCCCGCCATGAAGCACGTTCACATTCTATACGGAGCAATACCTGCTTTTGCGTAAAGTCTGTTTCGCATGTAGGTTCGATGTCATATAGGTCAATGCATATTAGACTACTCCGAGAACGAAATTACTACCCTACAATGTGCCACCCTTGAGACCTCGCACAGTTGGATCACATATAATTCAAACATGCCATTCGTAGACATCTATCTAGGTAAGGAGAAACGTGTAACTCTAGATAGGGCAATACCGGCATTAGCTTAATACCCATTATGCAATAGCGTACGTCGCGCACACCTATACAATATACACACAACTTGGATGAAGAAATTACTGCACCAAACATTCGAGTGACAACCTTGAAATTAGAGGGTCTTGCTTGCCGATGGTGATATTTCGAATGAAATATTCAGATACGGTATTCTAACTCTGAACAAAGTGTGGTATCAAGTTTGTTACTCCGGGATTACGGCAGTCATTCTGTACTGTAAAAAATAATCATGTGTGTACCCATAGTCTAGACCTGGTCCCACCTAGGTCATGTCGACATGGAAAAGGCACATGGAAATAACGTAGTTTATTTTTGTTCTTGATGTTTTTTGCGGCACCGACTCATCATACACACACATACACCAGATCTGTGCATATGCATACCATGAGTGCATGATGTGCATATCCCGCTGGACAAGGAAGCGCAGATATAGCCTTTTACGGCTTTCTAAGTCATGCACCACCCCTCCATGCTATCCCAGTAATGCATGAGTGCCAAGCAGGGAAGTCATGGATACCAGTGTTGCTAATCAGGTCTTTGGTCTGACCCGGCCGGGGATCAAACCAACGACCTACCGATCAAGAAGCCGGACGCTTCACCATTACGCTATCTTGTCGGTGTGATAACTGTCAACATCCATGTAGACCTGTTGACATCCATGTTCCTACCCATGTCCTAATAATGATTCAAATTGACCTTTCACCTAGCTACTAATGTCCACATACCCTGTGGTTAGATGTATTTAGCTGTATATGACATCTGGAATGTTTGCAAGAAAATCTGCAAAAAGTTCAATGAACTCGCTGACGCTGGCGCAAACTTGTTATTGAAAACGCAATATGTCACCGATGTATGATGGAAACTCATTATTCCGTCCACAGATTCCGCATCGAAATGGATTGTCCACTTTTTCTGAAGAGTATCGAACTTCATCGTCGGGTAGACAATCTTCGGATCCTATAATGAATATAAATGTCATTACCACCCATGCACTATTCAAGGCACATGGGTTGATAGAATACATATGAATAGTTTCCAAGATGGTTTAAAGTTGTATCCATCACAGCCAGTTAAGATGACAAAAATCTATTAGCACCTCATTACATTAATTGACTTTGTCTACGAATTGTCTCGGTATGTCAAAAATCTACTTTTAACTTGACAATATCAAGTATGCACAGTCTTCCATTCCTTTACCTGTGCACCACAATACTATTTGATGCTACGACCTATACGATTATCCAATTATTATTGAATGGATGGATTAATGCACGGATGGGCGGTAAATCCAGGATTTGAAAACTTGTATTTTGGTGACGAATTCAACTTTGGTGATTGTGACCCGGCCAAAGGTTGTTTGTGTCTTTTCTGGGAATTCCGAAAACAGAACTACTCACTTTTTCAAATCCGCAAGTAAAACTAAAACCAGGACTAATCAATCACCTCATAAAATTCACAACTAGAATTGCAACTAAAATTACTCAATTTTCAAAATCCACAAATATAACTATAACTTACAACTAGGCAATACCTACAACTTTTTAAAATTCGATACTAGAACTAGTACTAGCAACCTTTTAAAATCAGGAGCTTACGAACTAAATCACAACTAACAATATCAGTGGTTTTTGACTGGTTTTCCCGCGAGGCAATGGCGCACACTAAACTCACATTGTTTGTAGGGCTGGGCATAATGATTCGAGCACTTGAATCTGAATTGAGTATTATTATTATTATTGTAGTATTGTCTTGTAGTATTATTGAGCAAACCAGTTTTGGCCATTATCAACAACTCACCTTATCCACAATCAGGAAGCTGTCGAAGCGTTCATTGAAAATAGTGGGGATGCCGACCACCCAGTCCAATATCTGATCATACCTGAATGAGAAGTGAGAGATCAGCTCAAGTGAAACACTCGAGAAAAAAAAACGTTTTACAAATTAAATAAATGCAGTTAAAAAAATTAAATGTCCGCCAACTAACTAAATTTGCAAAAGTCTCTTACTTACCCATAACTTTTTGTGTTTCTATCGGAATTTCTTGCGGTTGCAGGAGACTGAGTGCAGAGCTCCAAGTCTTTTCCAAATTCTTCGAGGTCAAGTCAACATCCGAACAGGCTTGATTCAGGCAACATATTTTCACTTCTTCCAAAATCTGAACATTGTGACAGATTTACATCATGGCTAATTAATTAGGTTAGTCTGCAGGAGCCTTTAGTACTATCAGTAGTCTCAATTTAAGCACAAGTCGGGCTTGTGGTCGAGGATATGTCACAACTATCGTAAATTATTTCAGCAATATATATATGTAGTTTGTTTTGTACTATCATAGCATTCTGAAAAACGAACTCTTTCTGGGTTTGTTGCAAAGTCGCAGGTTGACTCGATCATGGCAATGTTGTGTTTGAAACCACTGCGTTAGGCTGTACCTACCACGGGAGCATGGGTCAAAACTGGGTATATCTTCAATCTCCATCAGTATTCTTGCTGATGTTCCATTCACAACACTGTCGCGGCGTGATTTAAAAGTTCTTCTCATTCTATCTTGCAGCATCTCTTCATCTGGCACCCTCTATTTCCACTCTGACTTATTTCCTTTTGATGCTCGTCGACGCTAAGTTCCTCTTCGGAAGGGTATGTTGTTAGAGTCGAGTGTATGTAGAAGTGTGCGCTGATCTTACATACAGCATACATATACGGAACATATTTTACGCAAAAGCCGGTATTGCTGTGTATAGATTTTGAACTTGTTTCATAGAGAGACTGAGATGACGAGCTTTCCTAATTTTTATTCAGATTGTCCATTCCCACTCTGTGCGAAGTTTCAAGGCTGTTACTTCTCGATAAGGGTAGTAATTTCGTTATCGAAAACAAGTATGCATTCTTGCGTAGTTGGTCGCAGCCTGGCCCAGCTAATACCTAACCCAGCCTAGCGCATGACATACTTTTCGCAAAAGCCGGTACCTTTCTGCGGAGATTTTGACTGTGTTGCTTACCGAGATGGGCGACTACCTGCCGAATTGTAAATATTGATTTCATCATCTAACGCGGTAGCAAGTTACAAGATTACCATTAACTGAATAGGGTAGTAATTTCGTTATCGAAGTCGAGTATGGGTATATAGGTGCGCGTAGCCCATATCGGAATTTTTGCAAAGACGGTAACAGTCTCTGTAGATTTTGCATACCGAGATGAGCGACTAGCTTTCGAATTGTATATCTTCATGACGTGATCTAACGCTGTAGCAGGTTACAAGATTACCTCTAACTGACTAGGGTAGTAATTGCGTTATCAAAATCGAGTATCTATAACAGTGGTTCTTAAAGTATGGGTCGCGACCCAAACATAGGTCTCGAAGGGTATAATTTTGGGTCGCGACGGTACCAGAGCGGTCTTTTAATATCTATGTTATATTATTTGAGGTCATTGCAACAACAAAAATATCTTCGCTTTTCGCGCGATTTACTGTAGTTGGTTTGAGCATATCAGAGGTCACTGAGTTTGGTACCACGGCCAATAAGCGAGACACGCGGAGAAGTCGCCACCACAACATGACTTGATCATGAAAATGTGCTGAGCTTTGTATTAAACAAATTGGTTTGATTTCATAAGATTTTTTTCAACATTGGTTTCTCTGGAAAACACCGTCGGACACCTGGGACGCTTTAGTGTAGAGTTGTACAACGAGCGGTTGCCGGTTTATGAGGCCAAAACCCGTCCACGCTTGGACACATGAATATATGGCGTTGGGTCAACATACGGCTGGGCAAAGTGCGGTGCCAAAAAGTTCGGTGGCGATAATTGACCGTCGTTGAGTGGCCAAACCATTCGTTATTGATATAATTGGTCGGCACCCAAATGCATTCATTTTGGTGTGTGTTGCTTGGGTCGCGAGATACCACTAAAAGTCAAATTTGGGTCGCGGTCTAAAAAGTATTAGAACCACTGATCTTAGTTTGATATGGAATTTCATAAATGGCAAATTGCTGCGATTGACCAAAACCGCTAGACGTAGCCAGGCGTGTCCTATCAATGGGAAAACCGGAGTTTCCATTCCATAGTCACATTCGATAATTTTTGACTTTGCAAATTATTTCTCATTTTAGTGGATCGAGAAAAAGACGCCTTGCAGCAACTCGACTTCGACTTGTGGTACAGGTGAGACGGTGTCGATCATTCTGATCGATCTAAAAATGAGAGTTGAGATTTATCTTTCCATTTCATGGTCGACCCATTCTTATGCACATCCAGTTACAAAATAAAACAGCATACTGATATTGTGACATGATCTGCGAATCAATTAATTTCATATGCAATATAAATTAATGTGATGTCAGATTGTGTCCTCATAACAATGCCGCACGGCGTATCATACGAACAATTTTGTTTATTTTGCAAGATATAATAGCGCTGTATCTCTTCATCTTATATCAAGTCGCAAAACACTTGTCACGTTACTTCTAGGTTTGCTGAAAAACTGGAATTTGTCAAGTAGAAGTAAAAATAGTCAGAAATAATGCCTACTTGAGTAAGTAGTGAAAGCAGGCCAATCATAATTTTGTACTTTGGAAAAGTTTAAGTGCTTGGTTATTGACCACCTCTGCCAATGTATAATATGGATGTTGCTCTTCGAAATTAATGCGTCACTTCAATGTATGATTACTTGCTGTGTCCGGCTGCTCATTTTCCTGGGAGTAGTATCGTATTATAAAACTGTGATTTGAGGAGATAGTCGCAGATAGGGCTGGGCACATTGATTCGAGTACTGGAATCTGAATCGTGTATTGATTCTAATAATTCGATTCGAGTATTGAAACGCGATTTTTTCGAGTAGTGAAAATATACGTACCACGCGACTGAAAGTTAATTTATCAACGAGAAATATAGTTTCGATACTAGTTTCCACTTCGGGGATGCAAAACTTGATTGACCGTATCGCAGCATACGAAACACATAGGACAAAGATACTAACGTACCTGGAAAATATTATATTGTTGAGGTCATGATCAACCCACAACAAGTCACAAATTGCAATAAAATCGGTATGGTCGAAAAAATACCAACTAATCTGTAATGTGATGGATAACAGGCATTGTATTCTTTGTGGACGCATAAAAGATACATATTCGGACATGGACAATGGACATCATACATACTGTTATTACGTCATAATGAGTGATACTCGAATACTCGACTCGACTCGAAGGATAATGCGTGATTCAGAATCGAATCACTCAAGTACTCGATTTTGCCCAGCCCTAGTCGTAGAATTAGTTCGTCGAAAATTAATATCCCCGCATTGTTCAGTTTCAGGAAGTCAAACAAATAAAGTTACGAGTTCAAAGATTTAGTGGCAGTTTTAGTAAAAAAAATCTCGAATTATATATTGAGTCGACTCTTACTGAAGTTGCCGTGATCCCATCATGTAATGCAAATGAAGGTTTGGAAGTACGGAAATTAAAAATATTGATACAGACCCATCTACCGCAAATAGATACTTGGAATTATTACATGGACAGACTTGGACAACTAAAATGTTCAGCTTCTTTAAGTTCAATTGGAACAAGAACTACAGCTACATAGTTTTCTTTTCCGAATTAGATTGTAATTAGTATGACTGAATTTGCGAAATATTAAACATTTAATCAAAATGTTAAATCACGGTTCATTCTTATGAGTATGATAGTAGCAAATGCCTGTATAGCAAGCTGAGCTCTATTCGGGCTATACAGTTCTCTCAGTAGCATTTACAGGAAACCAGCAATTCAATTAGAATTAAAATGACATTAGAGAAACATTTCACAAATTAGATTAGAATTAGAGACTACAGGCATGTCACTCTAATTAGTCTAATTAACCAGTTGTCGTCCTAGTCTGATACCAATACACTTATTATAACTAGGGCGAATTGACCTAAAAAACGGAAGATTTTGACCTAAAAAATCGAAATTTTGACATTTTTTGAACTTGAAAAACTTAATTTTGAACAAACGGTAGGCCTATAAAGTAGGCTACAAGCTGTAAAATGTCAAATGATAAGTTCGCCGACAGTGCTAAATCTACAATACAAGCGAAATGCAGGTTGCATAAAAATTTTGACTTTATAAACAATTTTGACATTTTTGAACTAACGCTACAATTTTGACAAAATTTCGACTCTTTTTGACATATCAAAAAAAAAAATATAGCTCTAATTATTAGCTATTTCGGGTCACCTTGATGAAGAAGTGCTCGTCCCTATTTTATGTCGATTCCACTAAAAAGATACTTTCTGTCAAACGAAGTGTTGAGGTACCTCTCCAAGTCTCCTCGATACTCGACATTGTTATCTGCACGACAATTTACCTAAACGTATTGTATGGTCTAGCAAACACATCTTCCCAATCAATGCCGCTCCCTGACGTACGTTTGGTAGTCTGTAAGTCAAGTTTCATTAAAACGCTTGTACTGAATGAATATGTTGCCCAATATTGGAATGTGTGATGAATATATTTGAACATCGTCTTGCCATAACATAAATCCCAAATCTGCCAGTAGATTAAATGCATACAATTCTAGCGACTGCGAGCCCTGGTGCTCTAAAATAATTCGAATTCCATTTTGTACGGTATAGTTACGCACCCACGCGAACAGGCCATCTCCAGCTCACGGTCCAAATTGTTTGCAGGAACATTTGAGAACGCGACATATGGAGCGATTTTAATCGCGTGTAGGATCACACAATATGCGACATCAAGATATTTGACACGAACCGGGGAAAATGACATCGTTAGATTGTACGATACGCGGCTGTATTTCACGTTTGAAAAACACTTTTGGAACGTGATCAATTTTATGATACGATTTATATTCTGCATTTTAGAATCAAGTAACTAAAAAGAGTTGCACGAATTTCTGCAACTCAGTGAAATCACTGTTCAAGTGGTCATGTCCGGAAACGTAAATTCATTCTTCGATATTCCCGCAAATGAACGTTTTACGTCGTGAAATACTAATTTAATGGATTTGAAACAAAACGTTGTTTAACTGCAGAAGAGTTTAAGCCGCCATCATGTCGGAATGTATGCTATTGTAATGATTTGTTCAATTTGTTCAGTTTGAATGGATAAGCGGGATTTCGAATGCCTTAAATGATGCGTTGTTGTCATATCTTATATTTCGTTGTAGTAATCAATGTTGTCCTTCTAAATCATCAGGTCGGTAAATATCAGAGACTAATTGTGCTAAAATTCATCTGTCGAATCAACAATCGTTGTCCAACACTATTCAATATTTCCGGCCAGCTGTTACATACGCTATCATGTATTTGTATACTCGTGATGTTACTTTCTCTCACGGTCAGAATACATTTCATACTAATTTTCACGATGGTTGTAGAATACAGCTAGGGCCGTAACAGCACTTCGTCAGGCCCCCCAAAAAACTTTGGTCGTGGGCCCCCCATAGGGTTATAGACCAAACTTCTGGGGGGCTTCGCCCCCCAGACCCCCTCCGGCGATACCCTGTTTACCGCTATTTATCATATGCGTTGGGAGTTTGTTCAGTCAATCAGCTTTTGTCGCCTAAGCGCGCGAAGCGCGGGAAATTTCTAAAATTAATGACTGAATCGGTCAGTATGATCGGGAATTGCATATATATTGTTATCAATTTTTATCTTCTCTCCGCTCACGTAATCAGATTTGCCGGTAGACCTGAGTGAGGTGTGTTTGAAAAGGTAGGACCACTCAATAATAATTAAACATCTTCGGGCGTATACCCGTTGGCAGGAACGAAACAGCACCTCGTCAGGCCCCCCAAAACGTGGGTCTTGGGCTCCCATAGGATGATGAAACGACCCCTCCATCACGTTGTTCGCGTTTGTCACGAAATCATCTGTACTGTATTGTGAGCCAGCGCGAAGCGCCAAAATTTTCGATAATTTATGATAAAATCGGTCAATCAGATCGGCGATTGCATATATATTATGCTATCAATTTATGGTCCTTTCTACTCACGTAATTAGATTTACCGCTAGAGCTGAGTGAAGTGTCTTGAAAACGGGAGGGCCCGTAAATAATAATTAAACATCTTCGGGAGGGCGGAGCCGTTGATATGACTTCGTTACATGATGTTATTTCGTGACTTCCAGTCTGCTATATCAAAAAATATAGAATCGCCCAAACGTAGGCTTCTAAACTAAGAGACGCACACGATTTAAAATTGGTATTTCTTCACTGGCATAAAAATTTTCCCATGCAGCGTGATGGTATTTGTCTTGTGAGGTTCAGATTGCAAAGACAGGAACATTCGGCGCCAGTCATTTAGGCACCTATGGACAATTAAACCTACATGTATTTTGTCTATATAACGAAGTCTTTGGTCAGCATAAGGGCATAGACCAGGGGTGTCAAACTCAACTTGCGTCGCGGGCCGGATTCAAGCCTTCAGATCGCTCGCGGGCCGGACCAGTCAGATTATTTCAAATTGTTACCTACAAAAATCCGTGCCCGTGTTTTCATATGAATACTTTATTATCAGGACTGTGTACGTTATAGTAGATTACATCATATTACCGATGATAGGGGTTCGATTCTAGTAACACCGTCATTCCCAAACAATCGATTTAGCAAAAGTACGATGATTGACCTGTCGAATACAGTTATAAACCGGTAAAACAGTGGCTATAACGACGATATAAGCAATAAGCAGGCATGTTTCTATGCTCCCTTTGTTTTAGTCGTAATCTGGCGTTAGCCCCGGCTTGGGGGTGCGCTGTGAGTAAAACAAGAGATTTAACTCTAATAACTAATATACGCGCACGTTGGAATTTGGCTCATCTGTATTGATTCGCGATTCGGGTTTATGCAGAGGCCGGGGACCTTTTGAGTCAAAACTGATACAGCGGTGCGGCAACATAAATTTTAATCATAATTTTGTTCTATTTCATTCTCAATGTACCATTATATAACGGTTTCGCATTAGCCTTTTCGCTTCTGAGAAGAACTAGGCCTACTTTTCGGAATTGGGTGTCAATGTCAGTTACTTAATTCCCAATGGTAACTGAGAGTGAAACCATATTGCCGCTGTGGGATGATTATAATGCGGCCTATAAACGTAATTAAACATTTGTTGCCTCGAAAAATTAATTTATGGTAGTATTTCTAAAAACATAAACATTTGTTAAAACCGTGCTGGATAATACGTGTATTTTTCAATCTACTTAAAATTGCTTCGCGGGCCGGATGCGACCCGCGGGCCGTATGTTTGACACCCCTGGCATAGACCCTTTCGGCCAAGGTTTTCTCGCTGCCGATCGTTCTGGCACACTTCTTGGAGTCGCATGTTATATGGCCTAAAGCTTGATTGTATGTCTTGGTGGGTCGTGGCGCGGTAATGGCCCAATACCCAATAATAGAGAGAAATGGCTAATTGAATTCGTGCGCAGCGCGAAAAAATTTTGAAAATATTGCATAAATTTTGAAAAAATACTCAATGATTTATGCTAATTCACGAAATAATTTTGGGCCCCCTACGAGCTCGGGCCCCCCCCCCCAATTGGGGGGTTTGGGGTGCGGCAGTTACGGTGCTGAACAGCTATATATATATCAATATCACAAAATATGTTAGTGATCATGTGGTTTTAACACTTGAAATACCGGAGCCTCGAACTACCTAAAACTACCAAGTGGCATTTTTGACGCAAGTTGTAATTTTTGCGATTCACTGCATCTAATGAGGCTGAAAATCAACACAAAGATCTACAAACGGTATCGCATATCGTTATTTATTGCAGTTACAGTTACCTGCAATATTTTAGACACACATTTGTGCAACACTTCTCTCAGATTGCCGTTTTATTGGTGTGATGTATCTTCGTCGTTCAGGTGCGCATTTCGTATTTGGCAACGTTCTTTGAAATTTCTGGGTAGGTTCCAGCTCCGCTTTAGCCATTATTGATTATTGCCGACATATCACAAAGTTCATCAACTAAGAGTTGCATATTGCAATCTCGCGATAATCCTCGATCTGCCCATTTTTACCGTATCGGCCTTTTGGCAAGTGGGCATTTTAAGAAAACATGCACGGCCCATCATCGACACGCTGGTGCCCTCTCGGATTTTCTCATTTTTGACCGGAGCCGGTTCGGAGACGGATCAGTACTTTTTCCGGGGCCTACGATAACTTACGGCCTTATATGGCGCATTCCACTTGCAACATCGGGGAGGCCGACGTTCGCAAAACAGACATCAGCGATTGCTTACGATTTCGTTTCTCGCAACCAGATCCCTCCCTTAGGATAAGTCTAGCAAAGCCGTATAACAGACGAAATTAGTACTTTCCCAAAGTTACAATTGACAGCGTCCAAGATACAGTTATCCAGTATATCCCCTTATCCACTAATCACACAAATAGACTATATAGCGGCAAGGAATAAACTTGCTAATGATAAGTATTTTAATGCATGGTAAAATCAATTACAGCATGTAAAGAATAAATTGAAGTCATTTTCAAAAGTAACTACTCGCAAATACAAACACCAAGCTTATGGTTACAAAGATTCGACCTCAAATTCAGCGAATCAAATGCACCAATGATGTAGGCAAGTTACGACTTGCTCAACTGCCGATTTTTAAAGCCCTTCATAACATCTTTTCTCACAGAGGCATTAACTAGCTTCTGCTTGTTATTGTAATATATGTTCACAATGATTCTGTTCGCCAATTTTGAAGCTCGCTCTTGATGATTAGAACATGTAAAGCTCATTGGCCCCCCAAAACGTTGCAAAACATATTCGGCAGCTTCTCTCACTGAGACTTGAGGATGAGAGCAGATGATTGTATCAGAACCATCCAGGATTGAAAAACTGGATGCAACAAACTTAGCGAGTGGTTCTGAAGGGGCAAGCAATCCCCCACGTTTTGTTCTTGCAGGATGTGTAATGAAAAGAGAGCTCATCATTGCTAGGGCACTTTTCTCGCATTATTTCAAATGCTTTCACATTGGCTGGATGATTATCTGATACAAGTCCTCGAACGCAAAATCCATTCTCATTGAGAGTGGCAATACAATCCAGTAATTCTTCTGCCAACCATCTTCCCGTAATTTCGGTTTCTGGCAGTGCCTTCACCACGATGGATGTTGATTTTTGAAGACCATGGACCATCATTACAACAATGCCTTTATATAAGTGACCGCTTTCATCTGCTCCATAATATTTACCACCGTGATATTAAACACCTTTCTGTAAGTACATCTCATCTACCATCAACACTATGTCAGTGGAGATCTCGCCATTTTCTTTCATAACTCCAAGGACTTTAACCGAGTCAACGCTTCCTTTGCTGTACCAACTCAAGGTTGACATTGATGGGAAGGGAAAGCTTCTTGTAAGAATTCTATAAGCTTGTGCAGATGTGTACCGGAGTAGGAGCGCGAAACGAATCATTTCGGATGAATACGGAATATGAGCGTGACCATCAGGCTTGTAATATATTAGATTTTGAAGCTCATTCAGTAAATTGTCGGATTTTTTTCGGACATTTTCGAGATATTTCGGGAAGTTAAGTAATGCACCAAACTTAGTCAGAGTAGCATTTGTGCCTTGTGTGAACCAAGGAGGCAGAGGAACATTCTTTCCATCACACTGCAATTTGACATGCAACTTATCGTCAATCTTTATGCTTTTTGAGACTTTTGGGAAATCATTGAATTCCATGTGGTAGTAAATCACATATTCATTATCTCTCTTGTGCGTGGTATAGCCTTCTGGAGCGCGGGACTCCGTCAAATCTGATAAGCTGCTTATTTTATCAGCCAGCTGGAAATCTTTCAACTCATCTTTCTGAAATACCCTTTGCTTCGGTGGTTTTCTGCAAGGAGTCACAGTCGGGATCAGTGAAGGCCGCTGCAGCTCCTGCTCGGATCTAATGGAAGGGATTGGTTTTTCGTCCCGACGTAAATTTTTTCGCGAGTCAAAGTCTTTGATGTACTTGATTCAAAATGTAGAACACAAATTAAGGAATTCGTAGTCGGCTCCCAATCGCGCCTATTCACAAAAGATATCCATTTTTTTCGTAACTCCAAATCATAAAATGGAAAGCGAAATGACGAAACCTTTTTCCCAGTTGTCAAATATCCAGACTTACAGCCATAAACACAGCATTTATTTACCATTATTATGCCTTAAGTTAATCCTGCATTCCAAGTATACAGACAGTCGAAATTCGCTGTCAGGAAGGCAGCATGAAATATCACCATGAATTCTTGGCTGCTAATGATCGGCGAGAATCATACAGCAATATACTGAGTTATTTACCAACTGAATAAGTTAGCCTACTTCATACTTATGAGCTGGTCTAAACGGAAGCTAAACATAATTCAGTCACCACACAGTCGTGACTGTGGTATTACCTAATCACGGCATGATTCCATAATCCATAATAACTCAAACGCAGCTACTAGCTCAAAATCTTTGCCTCAAAATGTAAGACGTCTGCTATACAGAGAAGCGCTATCGCAAATACACAACCAGATAGTTGAGTAATGAATGTGATGGCTTGAAAATGGGAGTCATCGTAAGCAATCGCCGATGTCTGTTTTGCGAACGTCGGCCTCCCCGATGTTGCAAGTGGAATGCGCAATATAAGGCCGTAAGTTATCGTAGGCCCCGACTTTTTCTGATACGGCCGGTGTTGGATCGGAGCTGGATCAGTACTTTTCACCAATAATATGACAGCCTTACCCTCTTCCACCCTCGAATCAATGGTTAAAGTGAAACGTTCATTAAAATAAACCACATGCTAAGTCCAAGTTGGCATAATTACTTCAGATACGGGTTGGGTTTGATCTTTGAGTTTTTAATGTCATGTTTGCATTTTTTCGATCAATATTCAATACCATCCTGTGAGGAGATGATTATTATCGGAGTTTTTCGGACCGAATCATGGTCATTTCTAGAATCCGGCCTGGGTGTCGGACCGGAGTAGGACCAGAGAATTTGTCGATCCGCTTCGCCTTAATGTCCTGTCGTCAGAATTATCCTTGCAATCTGAGACCTACAGGACAAATTCGACCCACCGAGTAAAACAATGCACCCAAATTCGAAAACACCTGCGTTCACCATGTTTTATATATCTGCGTGTTTAACAACTGATTGTCTCGACGACCTTTCATATTTCATACATGACCGTTAGGGTTGTTCAGAATTGACCGACTTTCAAAACGTCTGGGTTTTCATTCCGTTTCCCATGCCTTATACCTTAAAAACCAATTCTGGCTACTTTTTTTGTAATTCATCCCCTGTATCCGTGTGCAATGTGCATGTTGCCGTTTTTGTCATGCACACAAAATTTTCCTCGGAATTAGGGGATTCCCCGTTGTGAGTGACACTACAGCAGGGCCGGCCAACCCGTGGCCCGCGGGCCACATGTGGCCCGCGAGAAGGTTTTGAGTGGCCCGCGAGGTAATTTCCCAAATTTCCAATATCATCAAAAATGGATTACACAGATTTTGAACTTGCAAGACCAACCAAAAATTTGATTAGTCTTGCCGCAATGCTTGAGATGAGATGACTAAAATATCAGTTCCGACGCATTAACAGATCCATCAGCTATTCACATATTGGTATATCTTCGTACAGTACAATAAAGCACAAATTTTGCGATATATTTGTCAAAGGTAAAAATGTTCTACAAGCTTAGCGGAATATGCTGTCACTCGATTTCTTGTTTTTAATATTGTTGCCCTTTCGTGAAAATGGAAGAACACCTAATGCAGTGGTTCCCAACGTGGGTGATATCGCCCCCCAGGGGGCGATTTGGCGGTCTAGGGGAGAGATGACCTTTTTTTCTTAGTCAACCCACGAAAATTCAGTTGCAAAAGTGGAAAATTCGACATCGAGATTCGGGATTACGAGACAAAGTGTCGTTCAACATATGCGACCTTGCGTTTGCGCTCGCAGAAAAACCGTCGACTATGAAACCTATAGGCACGAAATGATTGACGCATGTTGGTCGCAGCTTTCGATATCGATATGTCCATGCGCCGAATAGCCCAGCCCTCGCAAACTTAGCCCAGCGATATACAGCAGGACCGCAATATAATCAAGTGACAATATTATTGTCCTATGAACTTCAAAAAATTTTCGCGCTTCGCGCGGATAGTGGCCCGCGCAGAAGTTCGTCATTCGAATGTGGCCCTTTGGCCAAAAAGGTTGGCCAACCCTGCACTACAGGAATCGCATGTGTTCTCATTGACGTGAAGCATGCGTTCTGGCGTTGATGGATGAAGCGCTAGACACGCAGTAAAATGGGGATCATTGATTAGTCAGGTGTTTTGCTGCTTTGTTGTCGAAGAACTTTCTTTATGATTGAGGTGCAGGACTTACCAGGTGACTTCTCGACTCGTGCTGTTAGAGAGTCTGGCGCGGGATTAGTGATTAATAGTATTACAGCAGTATTGCATTATTCGATCTCATGGACCTGATAATCTTTCTTGCCTACTGGGATAGAAAACAGAGCTATAGTAAATGTCTTTTCCAGTGAATGTGGAAAACCGCCAATCAGTTGCGTTGAATTTTATGTTATTTCCTAAGATGGCAATATACTGGTATGAGTGTTTCCAATTCAGGAATAATTATCTTCCAGAATCAATAACTTGATCTAATCCGGCTATTCTTGCGCAAGTTGTGCAGTATGTGTGTGACCTAAGAGAACTAAAATGTTTCCTACTGTTCTTTGTTGCTTGACTGAGTTGATGTATATTTATTTTTCTAGGATTAGCTCTGGTGCGAAATGTCTAGAAAAAATAAAATTGTAATCTAGTGCCATAGTATCAAAAAAAAAACTACAGAAGATCACGGTCGCAGACACAACATTTCCTAGTTGGGTCATCTGAGGAAACCTTACAGGATCGAAGCTGCCTACTCTTAGGAAAGTTATGCAGTATGTGTAACACCTAAGAGAGCATTCAAGTGCGAAAAATGAACCATCAGTAAAGTTACACCTCCATGAGATGAAGAAATAGGTTTTTGGTTCCTGGATGCCACAAAGACCATCACACAAGTCAATGTCATTGACAGATTAGAGACAGTGTGAAAACAGAAAACAATGGCTGTCACTAAAGGAATCTTCAGGCCAGCAATATGTATCAAGTAAACAAAGCGACTTTGAAGCCAAGCTGAATAAGCATAGGAGCCCCTGACGCGATGGCGACAATTGAAGCAAGTACACTTCTTTCCGGCGAGAAGAAACATGAATACATAAAATTTTATCAGGATCAAAGGGGTCCGTGATTAGCAACGTTCGGTGGCAAAGATACAGTGTTGAAAGTGAAAACCATGCCACAAAAGAGACGGACCATGAGTGCGAGAGAGTGCACCAGCATCAAGTAGCGAAGGTGAATTTACAGAGCGCTCATCTATATCTTCGCAGGTAGCTGACACTTCCCACAGCAATGATTTCGAAGTGGCTCAATCGACATCTGGTCATTCTTTAAAATTTGTGACTCTAAAAGCGCCTGTAAATCTATTCAACGACAAAGACCTATGCCAGGTTTTTGATCGCTTGAAAGTCAGCGATACTGCTGCTACCGTGATAACTGCATCACTGATTAAAGCTTGTGATGGTGACCCTAATGACTTTCATCTTTCAAGATCTGGAACCTATCGACGACGCATTGCAAATCGTTTTAAAATTTCTGAGTCTATTTTTGAAAAATAGTAAACGATCCACCAAAGCACATGGCATTGCACTGAGACGGAAGGTTTACTAGGAGTCGTTTAGGAGAGCAATTTCAGGCCTTGACCGTGCTGACATCGTCTGCGTATTCCAACGCATTTGAGAAGGGTAAACTGCTTGGCATTCGAACTCTGGAGAGTGCTACAGGAAAAACACAGGCTGATCCGTCATTTGAACTGCTGGAACTTTATAATTTAACAAAAAATGTCAGAGCTCTGGTATTCTACACAACATCCTCACACAATGGAAAAAATAAAGGTGCGGTTTTGTTACTTGAAGAATTGATAAACAGGATAGTTTTCTACAGTGTTTGTCGCCATCATATTCATGAACTAGTTATCCGGGAGGTCTGGAAGGGAAGTGTGTGTTTGGATAGGCGACCACCGGCTCTGAAAACACAGATTTTAATACGTTCCAAGAAGTGGAAACATATTGATCAATTAAGAAGCTCTAAAACACTTCAGTTTGATGAAGGCAGCTGGTTGGCGATGAAAGCTGATGAAGCAAAGCAAGAAATAATTACACTGATTAAGCCATATAATGGAAAGCAGAAAGAATTCTTGATAAGAGATGACTACAGAGAATGTGCAACAGGCGCCTTGGCGATTTTAGATGACCAATATGTTGATCATCGTTTTCACAAGCCTGGTGCTACTAATAGCACTAGATGGATGAGTCAAGTGCTGTAGGTATACTGTCAAAAAATGTTCATGTGGAGTGAGCAAATGGGCTACTCTGAAGAGTTCATTATAGAAAGTTGGTACGAATAATAGTCCTGTAGAATTTCCGGTCAACTTAGAAAAAATTCTTATAAAGACGTATCATATACTGTTGGAAAGATAATTTTATCAGCTTTTCAATGATGGGTTTTGTCATTTTTTTTTACCTTGGGGAAAAAAAGTTATGGAGGTAAACGTGCTAGACGGTAAAACATTATTTTGCCTAATATTAAAATACAATTATAAGCTAAAATACGATACCTTCGTAACAAAATACAACACCATGAATTGAAATATGACTCTCAGCAAAGCAAACTAACAATCGAACAGCAAAAAAATGAAACATAACTTTTTAGGGGGTATTTATCATGCGTTAAGGGGGAAAAAGTTGACCGAGACGGAGATAACATTGGTTTACAAATTTCGAAAAAAAATTGCGATTTTAGGCTAATTTATGATTGCTGAATTCGATTCTATGCTAATAATGTCTCCATCACGTCAAATATTTTTCGTATTAAATTTTCTCATTTTCATAAATTAATCAAATTTCAGCTTTCGTTAGTGACATCAGGGATAGCGTACAATAGCAACAGATCAAATATTGTTATTGAAATCATCTATCATGAAACCTGGGTTGTTGTAATACAGAATGAGTGAGTTTTCGGTGAACTTAAATACAGCGATTATCTATCATCGTTCAATCAGAAGCTCTTTTCGATCCATAAAATTACAATGGTCATCAAATTCAATAAACCACACCAAATACCATACTGGAACAGAGGCAGAGATGTTTTTAAATGGGCGTCGAGGCTTTTTGTTTGTGTTTTGCAATATTAAACGCCAGTCCTATTTACAAAAAGCTTAACATTTTTGGCGATTTCTGATTTACCGTAATATTTTACTATGAACTTGAGCAGTGGTTCTCAGCCTTTTTGTATTCGCAGACCCCTTTTGGACCGTCACGGACCTCCGCGTACCCCCCCCCCCCCCCGAAGTTTTAGTTCAAATTTATCTCAATTATTGTACAATCGTCATCTGTCTTGTGCAAATGATAACTGTGGGCTAGTGATAAACAGCAACAAAATTACTTTTCTTGAAAATAACAGCATTCTATATATGTAGAAATTGGGTTGACTTTTATAATTTCAAAGCTACAGCTGCATTTTTTGAAATACGTGGTCGTGTCTTTAAAATCTGCGACTTCGATTTGATATCAACGAGTGCTGGAAATCCATTTAGACAAAAAATGGTGGTGGCGAATGTAATATTAAGGCAAAACGCTTCCGGTGACACATTTGTGTATGGTCGCAGCAATGATGACGCCAAAATTGACAAACAATTTTTTTATTGAACATATAACTTCAAGCCTGCTAATTTATATCTAGCAGCTCATCTTAAAGTTATTAGGGAAAATGGTTATAGGCCTATATCACAGAAGAAAACGGATTTTTGCGAACATTTTGAAGTCTGCGTGATTGACTTTACTAATCCAACCATTTATTTTTTACGCAATGCCCAACAAAACACTTCTATACAGTCAAATATTTGTATCAGTGGGCTATTTATTGGCAATTTAGCAACTAAAATGAGTCCACACAGCAGGATATTCCATCTCAGACGGCCATCCTGTTGATGTGAGTTCTACTGTAATGAAGCAAATCTGCCACGTGATTTTCCTAATTTGAAAAATATAAATTAGGTAATCAAGTATTTCGTAAATTTAGAGGCTTCGCGGACCCCGACCCCCGGTTGAGAACCACTGAACTAGAGTTTGTA
Organism: Botryllus schlosseri; assembly: GCF_051294905.1. Lineage (NCBI taxonomy): Eukaryota > Metazoa > Chordata > Ascidiacea > Stolidobranchia > Styelidae > Botryllus > Botryllus schlosseri. The sequence goes on from NC_137245.1 coordinate 5,097,037, forward strand.
GAAGTGATTGGCGTTGCGACTCAAGTAGTACAAGTAGCTTCCTATATTTTCTACTCAATTAACAGTATAAGTAGTAATTTCTAAGACACGTGAAAACTACTTCAAGTGGCAGAAATAACTAAGTAGGTATATTTGGTCGGGGCGAGGGTGGTCGTTTACTTTCGACATTTAGTCGAAGGTGGCTACATACAAAATCGCAACACGTGTCTTGTCGGCTAACGCAAAATGTTTATAGTGACACAATACCCATTGGTAGAATATTCGAAAATATATTCAGTTACCGTTCTTTAGGGGCTGTTAAGGCTACTACATTTATGAAATCATATACAGCCAACATCGTTGCGGAGCGTACCTTTGTTTGGAATATAGTCGTGTTGAAATTAATAACTGGGTGCAGTACCAAATCCAAGGTGGGCAGATATCTCCATGACATTCCCAGCTGATTTACTAGTCACACAAAGCACTAAAACAAAACCCAATACAAATAATTTTCCGTATTGCCAATCACAGATGGGAATTCGGATTGCGTACATCTGATTCGAAGCACATGGTATGAACCCTTCCCCGATGGCTGTCATAACAACCTTGATTTGACCTCGAATATACCACATGCAATTAATATATATATATATATATGGGATTGAAGCGCAAAATATTTCCAATAGTAAAATCACAACTAGAAAACAGCGACCGGACTTTGACCTCTAACCAGGACCGTAACTGCCGCACCCCAAATCGTCCAATTGGGGGTCCCAAGCTCGAAAAGGGCCCGAAATTATGTCGGTGAATGCAACATAAATTATTTAGAGGCCTACATCACTTATTGCCAATTTATGCAACTCATTTCAATTTTTTTCGCGCTGGACGCGATTTCATGTTGCCAAATTTTTGAAAATTGAGTACCCTTCCCCCACGAAAAAAGCATGATTTATAGAAAATAAAAATAGGCATTTCGACATCGAACGTTACTACGCCGCGATGTACGAAAACATACGAAGTATTTGCCAATACGGGACTCCGAAAAGTGTGCCAATAGGTCGCCTGCGAGAAAACCTTGACCGTGGCAATCTGAACCCCACAGGTCAAATAACAATTCTCAGAGAAATATTATTTGCCAGTTAAGAAATACCAATTTTCGATGAAGCCACCACAAACGTTTCTTGGATCTCGCATGGTTTCTCAATAAATTACGGCATGATGTGTGGATGTACGTAATATGGCCATTTTCCTAATTTTTCTGATAAGTTGCGATCAGCGTTTCACAATCCAGTTTGAAAGCATGACCAATTATAGTGTCCAAACTAGGGTTGCATTTAAAACCAACCGCGTTTTAAAACACTTTGTTAAACCATATTTTAAACAAAAGCGTTATTAAAAAAACAAAATTGTATTTTTCAAGTTGTAAAATTATACCATAATTGTGTAAATACTTACCAAAAACATGTTGTATGAGCACACGGACAATTACCACCCAATGTAGCCGACGCATATCGTTATGGGATGGTTGGAACCCTCAAATTAGTCGGTTCAACAGTTGCAGTACAGATATTTTGTCAAAGGGGCTGTATTTACCCTATATTTTCAATGGTCAATTTTAATCCATTTTGACGTCACAATTGAATATTCGTGACGTCGTGGCTTCAAAACAAAAACAATAAAAAACATGTTTTAAATTAGGGCCTTGTTTTAAGCATGTTTGTTTTTAATTGATTTTTGTTTTAAATGCAACCCTAGTCTAAAGGATGTGTAGTACTATGACTCTCGCAGAAATAAGCTCCAACATGACACAGTGAATCCCCGGTCCGATAGCCTTTTCTACACCTAACACAAATTGCTGTTTCTTTTTGACTAAGCGCTATTTAAAAAAACAAGCAAGGTAAATGGAACAAACCATAGTAAGTAAACAATAACATAATGAAGTTATTACGAACAACGACCGCTCCACTTGCGCCCCCCCCCCCCCCCCATCCCCCCATCTTGCTCACTCTTATTCCCTGAAACAGATATATAATTCTATTTTTGTCTTCATTAATTCCTTTCGCATCTATATCCTGCTTTTCTGTTGATAATTCATTAGTTTAGCCTTTTGTTCATATTTAAATGTTAATTTTTTCCTAATTTCAATTTTTATGCCTTGGTACGTTTTTGGTCATAACTTTTTTTCCCCAAAGTAAAAGAAGTGACAAAACCCATCATTGAAAAGCTGTTGAAATTATCTTTCCAACAGTATATAATACATCTTTATATGAATTTTTTCTAGGTTGACCCATTTTTAGACCTAATTCTACAGGACTATAAATACATTCATTGCCCTGTTTTATGTCCCAGCTTAGTTGAAAACTGGTATTGCTTGTGACGCACATTGTAATGATCTCAAATTCCTTCATGACATGACAAACTTTTCATCATGCGATTTCACAGTTGCTGATGTGGCATATAAAAAGATGCGAAAACATTATTGGCATCTCATCGAAGAAACGGTGGTATCTACAATGTTCTCGGCTAAACCAAAGATTCCTAACAAAGTGAAGGAAGAGATGGCTGCTAAATTGCTGCAAATGCCAATCCCTGAACAATTGATGTTCACCTCTGAGTCTAATCTCTGACTCTGTCTATGAGTCAATGAGTATGGTTGCTTTGATTGCGACGGAATCATGGTTTTTGATGCTATACATGTCGAACATGATTGGTTGAGTCTTCCAGTTTCGGAATGGCATATTGATCCGCATATTGTGACTGTTCAAGAATTTGTAGTAGTATTGGAGTAGTTAACGACACAACAGAGCGTTTGGTAAAATTTAATACCGACTTTCATGCTTTCAAAGCAGATGACAAAGAACAGCGGGCGAGCCTCTTACAAGCCGTGGAAAATCACCGGAACAGATATACCGATTTCTCTAAAGCAACCATTTCATCCACCTGATTTAAGTAGTATTTGCCAAGTTGATCCATTTCTTTGCCTTATTGTTTCATTTCCTTTGAACAATGTGATGTTTATAATGTGGCTGTGAGTGAATGATACGTTTACAGTAATATTCCTACACATGGTGATCCCGGAAATTGATGAACAATCTCGGGACGGGTTGAGGAGTGTAGGATATGTAATCCAACAAAATGGCTATCAGTCTTAGGCAGGTTTGAGGAGTTCCAAGGGAGTGGGGGACATGAAAATGGTGTCCGGAACTGACAATTCTGCCTATAGTGATGTTATGTAGCACTCCAAACCACAATACCTGCATAAACCCAGCTTATATATGACGTTTACTAGCCTAGTCCGAATAGCGACACTCAAATTTTAAGGGAATTCACTATTTTTAGCCGATATTCTTCCAGCTAAATGCACACGGATGCAAGGGTTGAATTACGAAAAAAAGTAGCTAGAATATGCTTTTATGGTATAAGGCATGGGAATCGGACTGAAAACCACGACTTTCTGGAAGTCGGTGAATTCTGAACAACCCTTGCCCGTGAAACGGAGTATCCAACATTAAAAATGCATATACTTCGATTTGCTAGGCTTGGGTCGCGAGATGCCTGTAAAGCTCAGATTTGAATCGCGGTGTAAAAGCAAGACGATTTATCCACCCTACTCGCGGCGATAGCCCCTGCCCAGTAGAATACTACCTCATAATTTGGTGAATAATAATATCCCGGCTGTTCCGGTTTCTTGTCTGTGTTGTTTCTGAGGGAAACAGTAACGTCTGGTTGAGGTCGGCTTAATATATATGTAGGGGAGACCGGGGGAAAATGTAACAGGGGGTGGAAAATGTAACAATAGACCTCACCGCGAGTAGGGTGGAGAAATCATTTTGATATTGTGAGTGCGCATGCAGTAGTTATGTCCCCTAACATACCCGAAGTTACCTTGAGCTACGATGTGAAACCCCGGAATATTTTTAAAAAAAAACGACATGCTGGACACATGAGTAAATATTTTCCGGTCTAGAATACTTTGTTCGGTAGAATAATACCTCAAGTGGTTACAACGTAATGTGTGTAGCTGAAACAATGTCACCATAGTCTACCGTGATCATAGGAAAACTATTTGACTTGCGTCGCCAGGAAAGTACCATACTAAAACAGTAATCATGGTCGAGCGTGTCAGGGACAATTGTAATATCCTGTTACCTTTGCCTCGTTACAATATCTTTTCAATGCTGAATATCTTTGTCTGTGAGTTGGTATAACTAGGGTTGCATTTAAAACAAAAATCAATTTAAAATAAAGTTGTTTAAAGCAAGGCCCTTGTTTAAAACATGTTTTTATTTTAGTTTTCTTTTTTAATAACATGACGTCACGAACATTCAATTGTGGCGTCATAGTGGATGGACATTGGCAATTGAAAATATAGGGCAAATATAGCTCCTTTGACGAAATATATGTACTAATGCTGTTGAACCGACTATTTTGCGGGCTCCAACCCAACCATCCCATATCAATATACGTTGGCTATACCGGGGGGTAATTGTCCGTAGGCTCAGACAACATTTTTTTTTAAGTATTTACACAATTATGGCATAATTTTAGAACTAAAATAACACAATTTTTTTTAAAGGTCTTGTTTAAAACACTGTTAAAAACTTGTTTTAAAGTGTTTTAAAGGACCATTTGTTTTAATTGCAACCCTAGGTATAACCCAATTATAAATACCAGAACAGATACTACTTGCAGTACCAATTGTAACATGATCATCCATCAGTCGGAACGAAACGGCCATGTAGAGAAGTGGTGATGTGAATCTTAGGGTTCGGTCATTTCCGTAATTCTACCACCCTTTCTCATATTGATTGACTTTTGGTGTATCGACTTCAATGGTCATTTAAGAAACTGCCCATGACTGATTCCGCATCCCTCTAACTCTAAGCATGGCCCACTTACATATTTTCATTCGGCGTGAACAATTTATTTTAATTTTCTACAGAACAGAGAACTGCCATTAGCTTTGACGCCACAGAATATTGTGTCCTCGTTTTCCTACACCATCATCAGCCCATTCAACCAAAATATTTCAGAACATTAATTTACCTGGAACCCTGTTCATTAATATGCTACGATTACGCTGTCTACGTACCGGGCATGCGTAATGTTTGCTTTGAAGTATTGATGGTGTTTGTCGAATACTAAGGTCATGGTTTACGCCAGGTCGATATTCTTCATTTTTATTCCGTAACTGACGACGTATAGCACGGTCCACTTCTAGACTTTTTGTAAGACACCGTCCAACACGTAGGTATAGGAATTCTGAAGTCGACCTCGGTCGGACTCGAACCCGCCGCAACCCACTGCGCTATCTCACCACACCATGCGTAATATTATGTTCCTGTAATTACTGTGGTATCGTTTCACTCTATTTTGTCTCGGACTAGTAATTACTAGGGCAAGTTTTTGCAACTTTTGCAACTTTTTTACAGCTTCCGACAGTTTCTTAAATACTCGTAAGATATGTAGAATGCTATTTTAAGCTGTTTGAAGTAATCTTATAGTGCAACTTTTTGCAACTTTTGTCCATATTTTTCATGCAACTTTTTCGCTTTTTCATGAAAGTATTTTCGATTTTTGTGAAATACACGGCCAAATTCGACTGAAACACCGAGGTAACGCTTTTACGGGTATTTCGGGAGCTGAGCCGGAAAATTGACCTTTTTTTAGTCAACCGAGTAAAATGTGGTCAAAATGCAACTTCTGCAATTTTTGTCGAAAATAAATGAATAAATGCAACTTTCCACGGATTTACCTGCAACAAAAACTTGCCCTAGTAATTACCGTCAATCATTATTTCGTCGTCATTGTATTTATACCCTTGCGTTCTGTGCTTCACTGGCTTTTCGTTTGCCTGCACCCTGGATCGTGTCGCCTGTCGTAAAGTAATTCTGCTAATAATATACTGATTTTATATTGAAACCTCGTCGTATACGTTATGAGCTTTGTACCATCCCAAATACATTTTAGTGCAGGAGTCCTCACAATGGGGGCGTGAAAGCATCTGAAGGGGACGCGAAGAAGCAGTGAAATAAAAACGAAATCGCGCTCCCCGCAATTCACCCCCAGCTCATGGTTATTGCCTTGTGTAGTATAGTGCGACCGTCCATTTCTCATTACCAGCATCAACACATTTATTAACAATGTAGTTCAGAAATAAAATGCAAATGCGATGGAGAATATAGGGTAAAGTGGGGCAACACGCCTAGCCGTACCGGTAACCGTCAAAATATCCACCAAACTAGTCAAACGGATTGAATGTCGGAATTTCCGCGCGAGATATCGTCCTCACTGTACCACGATCATCTGGAAAGTCCAAATATAAATTATCATGTATAAGATTATCATTAATCTATATGTCTATCAAGTTGACATTTTGCGGCATGGGTGGGGCACAAATACAACTATGGGTAGTGAAATCATAAATAGGACCGGCAAACCCTCTGCATCAGGGCTTTTCGACCTTTTTGAGCTCCATTTACACTTTTTTGTTAAATAAAAAATTCATTCGCACCAGCCAGCTGGAATTTACACAAAATGAAAATGAAGAAACTTATCACTCTTAAAGAGCTTCTTGAAGGTACAGAACTTCAATGTTCAATTGCATAGTATATTCATATTGAAATAAACCCGAATATTTTCGCCTGACACTCGTCAGGGGTAATCATGAGCAACTAGTAGAGAATTCAAAAGAACATTGTATATCAACAGTTGTATCACAAAATATGACGTCATCAGCATGAAATGTCGAATACGAGTACGTTCAATGTACTATTTGATTCACCAACTCTTTTTGTTGACACAGCCTTGGTCAGTGTATTTTGATAAAAGTCGACTCCAGGGCACACAAATGAAAGTGTGAACGACGCATTCCGAGTAAGCGAGATCTGTCGTCTCGATAATTTTTCACACAGGCGGAATTATCCAACAAGTGTTTGCCAATTGCAGAATTTATGGCCTTCGATTGTTCCGCATCAATCTTGAGCGGGTGAGTCAAAGGAGGGCTTCTCACCGAGCGTGATGCGCGTGTTCTAATGAATCTAGGAACATGCTGATTTAGGCGTTCCTGCAAGCGCTTTGACGTTCTTTCCACGTAGCCACGATCACAATGGCGCTTAAACTCGTAAATTACATTGCTTTGTTGAAGTGCAGGAAGCACGTCCTTACGAGTTGCAGGGCGCCGTTGGGTTGTGAAAATCACGTTGGTCTTAAGTGTGTCGCAACACTTATTGACCGCTGAAAACAGTTGCTTTTCAAAGCGGGTAGAAATGGGGACAATCCAAGGTAGATGGATGTAAACCAGGAAACCTTTTGTGTGCAGCGTGCCAAAATGTCAAAAAATGTCACTTTTTTACCAGCTTGCGTGCCAAACATTCAATTTAATAATATTTAACGTTTCAAGCAAGGAATACCACCAACCGTTTTTCTGCAGCTGGCAACGGCGTCCGTCACGCCAGTGATTCTTGATTGGTTGCGAAGGGAATAAATTTAGGTAGCTATCGCTCCCGACCTATCGCTTTCATGTACGTGATATTTACATAATTCATTTTCAGTCACGCAATGGAACAATGATTGATCTTCTGTAGTTATTTGGTCGTTTCCAAGTCCACTGTGCTCGGTGCCATATCCAATAAGTGATAGGCCAATCAGTGTTGTTACGATGATATGGTCTGATGATGATGAATAATGTGCCCACCAATGTATCATTCATATCGGTTTGGTGTCAGATTAAGGTCGATCTGTCACTAGATTTGTCTGCAAAGGCCGCGGTAAAGCGGCAAAGATTGTCGCTGCTCCGGATATAATAGAACCGCTTCCACACCAGACGAAACTAAAAGAATATCTTCTTCTGAGAGACGAACACTATTTTAAATTCGCATTTCAACACGGACCTCAATATTTTCCTCGGTAGGTCTCATTTGATACGTGCGGCTCAAGGTGCGGGCGCTGGTCACTTCGGCGCTTCGACAGTGAACATATCAATGTCGAACGTTTTGGCCAGCATGCGGCGGTTATTTTGTTTCAAGGTTTTATCGTCGCCAGTCATTTTGACAACGCATACACCGCACGGGAGTCGCATGGTCGCATGTTGTCCGAAACGTAATGTCTAGACCGTTTCTTCTATAACGTGAAAACGCCCAGCGCCGGAATGCCGGTTAATGAGTTGGCTCCCCTAGGCTGCACAGTGAACACTTCTAGGCTAAAGCATTCAAACGGTTTCATACGATATTCGGTGGACGTTCTTTCATGACTGCTAATACGGTTGACTCATTTCTGTATAATATGCATAGTTTTCAAAAACATTTTTTGTATGCCTATGTATTTATTTATTGGGGATTCCCACATTATAATGAAGGCATCAAACTCCAAGAAATCGCGCGAAGCGCGGAAAAACATTTCAAGATGAGTAGAATCTGCCCTATTTTATGTTGATTTACGAAATAATTTAGGATCGCCTACGAGCTTCGTACATTTTGAAAACTTCAGTTTCACTTGTTGCAAAAACATGGCCTCTAAATGTCGTTTGCGTGAAATCATTTGGCGTACCATGCAAAAGCATCTCCCGTGCCACAAATGGCATGCGTGCCGGGGTCTGTCGACCCCTGATGTAAACATATTTGGTTGTTCGTTCGGTAGGCTCTGTTGACTTTTCTGCGTTAAATTGCGTTACTTTCCTCTCTCAGCCGTGGTTGGTGACATGTTCAGGGTAACCGTTATCCAGTAAGATTCTGCGGATGTGTCACAATGCATTTATGTTGCTTATTCGTAGTCAATCGCACGCGAAGGAACAAAAAACGGATTATACATTATTCAAAGTGCAACTACATGTATTTAAAGTCACTCCTTCGATTTCCCATTTGCAACTCTTTCATCAGCATTATAATCGATATCATGGCATTGTTCTCTTGAATAGTCATGATTTGACCTATAAAGCCGATGTTATTAAAACAGGCTCCGTGAAAGGTCAATTCGAATCGTAGGCTGTTGTTTTGTGGTATTCATGTGTTTTTCGACTACAGTTTCCGTTGCTGCCAAATAGTAGGTAATATAGGCTACAAAAGTATATGAACACTGTATTTACGGCAAATACAAAGATTGGGATTTAAATTAGAGGTAAGTTTCTGTAGTCGCCGAGCATAATTCTGAGATTTACTCCCGTTCCAGTACATTTTCTCGTCGGGGGGATATTACGTTCGTTTGAGAACTGAAGCTTCGCATGGTTAGGTATAGGGAAGACCAGGGGTGGACAATTATTTTCCTCCGTGGGCCAAATGAGAAGTCGAAAATACGTTGGCAGGTCGGGTAAAATATTTTAACTATATTTTCCAGGGTATTTTTTAATTTTATTTCTAAAATTACATTGTTAATAATTGCTGCCCAGTGAATGTGTTCACTCTTCATGTCAGGTACTGAGGGATTGACGGTTAATTGAGAAAATATTTATTTGCCGTCATGATTCGAAACAATGCTAAACACGATACATTTTAACTCTCTTTAAACCCGTATCCACGTTCTTCTATTAGGACTCTAAAACTGTGGTTCTAAAACTTTTTTAGGCACGTCTCCCTTTATGATAGTGAATAATTTCGCACCCACTTTTCATGATATCACAAAATATTGAAAAGAGCAACCACAATGCTCGCAAACCAAACGGATGGTTTGATGGCACGGAAGGTTATGGCTGTTGATGAGTGAATTCTGAAATATCGCAGTTAAAGGGTACACAGAGCAATGACTGTAAGTGACGCGTAAATCGGGTAAATAATTCAATAACCTTCAGCTTCGCGCCCCTCTTCTGATGCTTTCACACACCCAGTTTGAGATCCACTGCGCTGAAATGTATGTGAAATAGTACATATCTTATTTTCTAGATCACTGTCTTCCGTGCCGTGTGCAATGTGCATCTTTAGTAGCCTAGATGTTGAGCGAGGCTTACATTTTTCTGAACTTCGCCCTACCTTGACCGATTGTTTTCTATTTTTGTCATTATACCGACATTAATTTAAAACGCCTAATCTCGGCGACGTGTTCGGATAAAACTAAAAGGGCGGGTTTACCCCTGAGTCCAATACCAATATTTAGTGCTCGAAAGTCTTGAAGTCTAAACCTTTGAATTTCAATTTTCGGCTTTCTTTTTTGGCATGCCCGTTAATCCTTTATGGGTGATAGATATGATGTGAGTCATATAGGAATCGCTAGCATTGATTGACTTGTGTTACGAATTAGGGATTTGGAAAAGTATCACGTAACAATTTCAAACACATGCCGTATAATGCGTAATTGACAATGACAACAAAGGTTTGAACTAAACTATATGATAATAGTGATTTCTTGTAACTTTAATTGCTACTCATACTTTGCCCCGGTCTGGGGAAGACGCTAGCTAAGCCAAAAGCATTAACAGCCCTCTCGAATTGTAGTGATAAGTAGTATTTTGATGTGTGTATACCGTTAATCAAGGGCTGTAATTGACTGTTCTCCCTATACACATTTCGCATATGAACGCAAAATGGAAGAATATTCGTGGTCAAAGTAATTACTGGATAAGTTCCTTCGTTATTCGTGCGATTTGCTGTCACTATACATTCGATACCGACAACCATTCCCTCTCAGAACAACGCAGTTATGAAGGAACGGCATATTCCTACCTTTTCAGTATTGTTGGAGGCCGTTGATATGCTTTGGTACAGGGGTACGAAACCTGTGGATGCAGGACTATATATTACGAACCGTCATTTTAGCGTCGACATTTTAGCCCCAGGAAACACCAAGAGTCATGAAGTTTTCGTCAACATGTGACTCCGCGAAGTCCGTTGACAACAAGATCGACGGAGATAAAACCTTCGTTTCGCCGAAATGGTCGGTGCAAAATAATCATGTCACTGCAATATGAGCCCCGCCTTACATATACTGCAGTAAAAAAATAATGGCCGCAATGGAGAAATTCGAATTTGCAATTTACATTCAGCTCACGAAAAGAGGTTTTCTTGATCTGGAACGTGCAAGCGAAAATCTCACATGTAGGTCACGAAATAACAGCAGACATTTCAACAAGGTAATTCATAATAATAGGATCCACTCGGAGCTAACCTGCTAGAAACTCGCGAATAGTCTCAACCGTGCGACATGAACCAGATGGAAGATTGTACAATGTTCAATTACGTGCCCCACATGTTTGAAGTCATCGACATCTCCATCAGCTCTACCGGTAAATCCGATCACATGGGATGAGAGATGATAAATTGATTGTAATTTATGCAAGAGCCAAAATATCTTCGAAAAATAGAAAACAAATGCGTAGTAAGCCGATGGAAAACACAGTCTAGTAATGTGATCGTCGTAACCAAAAAGGGTCCGTTCGTGAATCGCGTAATGCCGTACTTGGTCCGTTGTATGTGTTTGTTAATCGTGTTTACAGCCATGGTTCATATTTGTACTGATGAATTTTCTGTTAGGGTGTCCGTGAAAATTCGTAAACAAATTTAGTAGCTACGCTAGAAAAAGGTTAAGCGCTCCTGCCCGAGGTTTAACAGCCATACCCTTATCATCATTGTAGTTTCATATTGCACTTAGTGCCACTTATTGACACGTATCCCGCCGATAACGGAAATGAGCAAATTATTACAATGTTATGTACATTAAAGAGTGTCATAAACAAATACGAAGGAAATACATGGCTGCGCAAGGCCCGGCTCTAATAATAATCGGTTACTATAATTCAAACCTTATAATAGACATTAGTGCAAATCGCAGAAAAGCGGTACGGGCGTGTACTGTACACAGAAAGTACCATACAATAATGTGATTTGTAAATTCATATCAGTCTGGTTGGGCATGGAATCCAACGACCGTAAATGGCGGAAGTTTATGAAGAAAGTTATGGATATGCGTGTCAAATTATTCATCTCATCATTGTAATCATCTTACTATATCTATGTAGTTCCCGCAAATAATAACTGGCCCTTTACCATGAATCGTAACGTTGCTAATGTTTGGCAAGTAAACCCTTCCAAAGATAATACATTCATCAGCCCAGGCCTTAATTGTCTGGGACGGAGTTATCTCATCAAATATTACTCGGGGTTTAATTGTGGTTGTTAAAAAGGTCCCGTTGCCAGGGACATTTCATAATTCATCACTTCCGAGTATATATTTCGTCTACCTGGTTTAAATACGTTCGTCGAGATGTTGGCCTTTAAATAGACCGAAAGGCATACTATGATGTGCAATTTCGTCACTGATTATATTAGCACAGTGGCGTACACCAATACGGAGTATCCAAAAATGTTACGGATGCTAATGAAATCCCTCGACAAATCATAACGTGATGCAATTGGTTCACATGGCAGTGGCGAACCTCTAGTATTAATTATAAGATGCACGCAGTGATTCCAATCAATAGATCGGCAGTCCGCTCTGTTACAAAATGATAGAGTCATTCATTTCTCATGATCGAAACTGATGCTCGTTGAGCAGTGCATTTATTTGCGGTATTACTTTGATATTCTGGCATTTGATGTTACAGGAGATACTTGATTTAATCACGGGCCAAGCTGACCACTGTGTTGGTTGTTCTGCTGTTGTCGACCGCGCATCCAGTATGATTATTGCTATCGCTTTCGCTGTACAGCATGAGCGTATTGTTTTGCATTGCAGCTATGCGATATAATGGCAAGGCATATTAAGCTTGACGAAGTCGTATAATAGCGAACGTTGAACCTATTGTCTATTGTGGCGAATTTTAAAATCATGGCTTAAGGGAGATTGTCCTTTTGGGTGTTTTATAGTATCCGCGGCACTAGAGATTAGTTACTAGCCGACCACAGTCGTGCAGTAATCTTTCAAGTTTTACACGTGATCGAAACGATCTACTTTCATAAATGAAAATTTCCCGCTTCCTTTTTCTCAGAAGTCCTAGCGTATTTTTTCGCCATTAAAGGTCAACTGCATCTCTATAGACAACTTTGCGGAATCATGTTCAGAACTTTATTTTATACCTAAATTACCGACTTTCCGTGTTTCTACTCAATCGGAAATTGCCGTAATTTTGACTGAAAGTCCCAATATTGGCATGTTTACAGAAAAAGCAGAATGTGCATTGTGACGTCAAGTAGATGACATCTCTATTCTCACCACAGCGGATATGTGTGATTGTGTGTTCGCCAAGACGCTGGGCGAATATTTGAGTTAGTTGTATGGCGAAGGACTCGCTTGTATGGTGTTAAAACTGAATCTAAGTACTTGAATGTAAGTATGAAAGGCGGACGCGCTTCAGGTGGTGATTCGCTCGATCCCACATCAGTGGAACCCCTATCAGCTTCGTATGATGGGTCGGTTGGTAATATGTAGTGTGATCAGCGTAAAAGCTAAATGAAATGCAGTATGGTAGCGGCCTATGTATAATTTGGTGGATTACTTCGTTTCAATTAGGAATCTTGCTACAATCAATCACAGGTGTTAATATGGAGGTTGCCAGCTTAAATGCCAACTATCAGGGAGAGTTTGTGCTGACAGAATAAGAGTGAATCACAGCATTACCATGATTTCAATCGGCTTGTTGGGATGGTGATGCATTGAAGATGTCTTACTATAGATATGAACAGGATTATGGCCACAGAATTATAACATCTAGTTTGATGCATGAGTGAATGAGCCTCATTAAGATGAAACGGCGAGTCCGTTGCCAAGTAATTTCCTAACACTACACTTTTCAGGAAGCTGAGAAACACTGCACAGGAATTTCTTCCGATTGCTATGGAGATTCTGCAGAAAACAACACGGAAAATCCTGCCTGCGCATGTCGTTACTGCCATCCGATCAAAAGTCACATCCAGTAGTGTCAAAGGATTTCAATTTTGAAATGCTTCATTGCGCATGAAAATAGTTTTATTGAAAATAGTAAATGCAACAAACTAATCCATCAACACTGCTACTGTATCAGGAAGAGAAACATATCGGGTTTTGTGTCCAGCAATATCATCATCCGAGCTAATTTTGACGATGCCGCTACTCAAATAAAATTGATGAACTCTGCCGTTCCTGGTCGTGTTTTGACGAGTGCATTGACTTCTTCATTGCAGTAATCTAGAGAAGGCAAAAAAATATCACAAGGTGTTATAACACAGTCAGATTGAAGGCAGTATTCCTTCTCAAGTATCATTAAATAAAGGATTGCAAACTGCATCCTACAATGATGCGTATGGCTTGTGAATATGGTGAAATCTTATAAGGGTTGTTTTGAACAGTTAACACAGTACTTTACGACAGTTATGGTGATACTGGTACTTTCTCATCTCCGCTGAGCTGCCAACATCTTGAGAGGGACATAGATTACGATATAGTAATGGATCATCGGTATTATCCTGTTGCTTTTGCTGCTTACATGATAAGTAGGCTTCCTGACTCATAGGCTACAGCTTCATCAGTCTATGATTTTATCAGGGTTGTAGCCAAGTGGCAAATTTCCTAGTCACAAGTCATCTCACTTCTATAGTTTTGGCTCGAGTCGCGTCCTTTTCAATTATCCACGGAGTCCATAAAAGCCAGGTTGGAATCCCGGTACGTTTAGCGCAATATCTTTGGTGTGCCAAGGCGGTTTTCGGCGTCACACCTGTGTGCAGTCAGTGGAATCTTTGGTGTGCACGAGACACCTATTCCATATTGGCATAAAAGGAGGTCAGCGATGTAACCATCAGGTCATGCAGTCAGCTGGTTACATACTCCCTTTTCAGTAACTAATGCCACTACTTCATTCAATGAGTGAAGTGGCTTAATTTTAGAATACTTCCACTTCAAAAGTTTTTGAAGGCATATACGGTACCGTACTTAATTCTACATGTATACTTGAGTGCAAACAATAACTACTTTCGTTACTACCACAGTCAATACTAATAGAAACGGTTAGTTACAGTCTTATAGTACTAGCTGACTCAATACATTTTCACTTACCGATTTCGGACAGTACGTAGCTTTAGAGGAGTACCGGTATTCCTCCGTGAAAATAAAGTGTGGACGGGAGTTGCCTGTGTTCGGTAGTCAACTAGCTTGTGTATCTCGGATACTTCATTGAAGCAAGATGGTTGGAAGTGATCCGCGCATGAATATGATTCTGTGCGCAATTTTGGTCTTCACGGTGTTCCGCACTGTTCAGCTAATCAGCTATAGGCGTCCGGTCGGCTGACGGCATATGGCTTGTGAAAGCGATATAAGGACACTTTGAGTACCGCATATTGCGTATTGTAGCAGCCATACGCGACATAACGTCTACCTCCATTCCTCATCTTCTTAACAGCTTTCATGATCACACTGAAATACTCAAATCCACAGCAACAGGGATAACCTTATGCAAACCAGGTATCAAGACTTCTGCTGTGTCAGTTACATGACGTCATTTCATGGCCGAATGGTTTCGTTTCCGTTTTTTGACTTTTCGATTTATAATTTAAATTACTTGAAAACTATAAGGTATTTTCAATTTTCATTCTTTTATTCATATTCCTAACCACATAATGTACGAAATAAGGCAAAGTCATTTTTGAGATGCAGTTGACCTTTAAGTACATGTACGCAAAGTATCTTCATTGAATTTCTCATATTTGGGTTGACTAGCAAATGAGATTTTCATGAAAAAGGCCGCAATCGGAAAAAGGCGAACGATACTCTCGGTCACAAATTGGTTATAAACAGAGGCAACTGTTTTTATAGCTAAGTTGATCGTACACGGCGAGAAGAAATTTTAGCCAAAGGTGCTTATACTTGAATCACCGCTGAAATATTACTGATAGGCCCTTGCAATGGTAATACCGCCAATACTCGCTCTAATCTTGGCCTTGACGACTCTGCAAGCAGCCCAGTGTCAAGTCGCAGATAGGGCATTCCGAGATTTGTATTGCCAGCAATGTCAAAGTTTATGCCCCATGCAACAAAGTACTGGTCAGACTGAATTAACGCGAGTTGGCAAAGCTGGACCACCAGGGCCTCCTGGACCTCCGGGTTCAGCCGGGAAGGTGAATTTAACCAATGTGGAGAGGATGGTTGACCGAAAATTAAATGAAAGTAAGTGACAGAACTCTTCCAAAAAAGTGCCGATGATTGTTTATCGTTATTTTAGAGGTTGGATTCTTGTTTGCGCCGAGGAATTGTGAAAATTTCTCTGAAGACACGGCAAAATCTCTGAACGTTACCGGGGGACTGAACGACATATTTATTCCGTCATATTTGGACACAAAAGAAGTATACTGCGATGTTACAACCGACGGAGGAAATTGGATTGTGAGTGCATGTTCAATGGCGTATTAAATGACTAGGGCCTATAGCAGGAGTGGCCAACCTTTTCGGTAGAAAGACCCCATGGAATCTACGAACCATTAAGCGGTCCACTTGTATGTTAGAAACCTTCTTCTCTTAGTTAACGGTGGAAACAAGACTTACCTTACATTTACGCATGGAATCGATAACAATTATGTCATGAAAACTCTCCCCGTGCCAGGTGCTAAAAATGGTAATGAATGAATTCGTTCAATAATATTGTTACTTGTATAGCCTATATTGAGAGTCGCCTCTGTATACCGCTGGGCTTAATTGGCAAGGACAGGAAAATTCGGCGCTTGGACATTAACATTGAAGATTTTTGTACCATGGTTTTATCAGCGACGATCCATCTGCGTGTGCAGACGCTAAGTCATAATAATATTGATCGTCAGATCATATGTTCATCTGATTAACACACACAATATTTGCAATACGACAACTCCTCTGCATGTTGGACGAGACGTTTTCTTATAATTGGAAATATGGTTCGACTCATTTCTGTAAATTGGTCGTATTTTTTTTTATTTTCAGGACGGGGTAGAACTACCATTATTTAAAGCAGGAAATCGACTGACAATAAATCGCGCGAAGTGCTAAGAAAATTTCAAGTCAAATATATCTGCCACAAAGTATTGCACTTTGTGGTCATATACGAAAAATCTTGTGAATGCGTCGGATCAGGTAGTTTAGTCACCAACAGCTCGAATTTCACGGTATGACTATAGATAACTAACCTACGGATAGATACGCAACACCCGTCGTCACGCTTGCTTGCTCGGAGGAAAATACTGCTCAGCAATCTGATCGCAACGTACCAATCACATAGCTGATGACCCAGGCGCTCAAATTAAGTAAAGTTGATCTTATTTGAAAGCTACTGTCGCACTGATTCCGAAAATATACATTAAACTTTCATCAAGGCAAAGGAACCAGCCCGAAATAGCCTTCAAAGTTGGAAAATCGGCATTGTCCCAAACAATCGCAGCGACGCACCTCAATGACCATAACAATGACTCTTGCGTGGCTGTGATTGTTCAGAACAATGCCGATTTTCAGACTTTGAGGTGTATTTCGAGGCGGTTCCATTGCCCTGATCAGATTTTAATGTATATTTTCGGAATCAGTGCGACAGTAGCTTGATAATAAGATCAAATTTATTCAGTTTGAGCGATCTAGTCGTCAGCTATGATATTGGCAATTACGTTGCGTTCAGATTGCTGAGCAGTAATTCACTCCGAGCAAGCAAGCGTGACGACGGGTGTTGCGTATCTATCCGTAGGTTAGTTATCTATAGTATGACTAATAATGTTTTGGTTGGCCTTGTATTTCTCTCAAAACCTGGCTCAAAACGGTTTGGCCACCCCTGGACTATAGGACGAAAAATATTGACACAACTCAAGCCACTACTGTACTACCGTTATTGTTCAGGTGTTTCAGCGAAGAATGAACGGTGAAGTTGACTTCTCCCGTGATTGGATCGATTACGTCACCGGATTTGGGAAGCCTAGTAGAGAATTCTGGCTAGGTAATGCCTTATATTGCAGCAATAAATTCTTCCTGCTATCGATTGATAGGAGGGAGTGAACATTCCTCATATTCTTCTCCCCTTGAATTCTAGCAATAGGATCTGGTATCTGATGTAAAATAAGATGTTTGAAATATACATCATTCTGTATGTTCATTGGTTTATAGCAGTGATTCCCAACCGAGGCTCACAGTGCCGTATGCTGTTCCGAGCTAGCCTTCTTGCGACTCAGACTGACCTCTAAATATGCCACAAAAATATAATTGACAGTTTTTGTTTGATTTATGAATAGTTATTGTCAATTTCTGCAAATGAATGCAAAATAAGGAATATGAGATATGTCTAAAGGCGCCCAAGATCGCTTCTGAAAACAGTGTAAAAGTATTCTTGAAGACCAACCTCAGACGGATGGATGAATACCCGTCAGATGAGGACATACCTTCCGTTCTGCTGGTCATAGGCCGTTATTGATCGTCTTTGGGAAGAGTAAATTGCCAGACAATTTCACAAACAACAAAATAACAACTCATAGTCAAGAATAAATTGCAATTAGTACAATATTACTTAGCGTATAGTCCCCTCAAACTTGTGCATCAAGTGCATGAATATATGAAGACTGAAGAGCTATGACATAACGACATATATGTGCTATTGTATGTTGTAGTAATGATATGCATTTTCATTTTATTTTATTGCGTGGCCCTCGCCAATCAGTGTCAATCAATGCTAAAGTAACTGATATAGAATCTAAAGAGGTCAGTGTGCAATGTGCACGCTGTTGAATTAGCTAGAAGGTGGGATCCAGAGGTAAGCTACCTGCCTTTAAATTTTAGTGTTGAGTACTGGAGTGTTTTCATACAGCTCCATAAGTACTCTGAAGTTTGAAATAGGGATCCGACATCCCAAAAAGATGGGCACCACTGGCTTATAGTAGACCAGGGGCGGCCAACCCGCGGGCCGCGTGTGGCCCGCGAGGTTTTCAGTGGCCGGCGAGGAAATTTTCGAAATTAGTTGCATTATCAAAATTGGATTGTCCAGATTGTGAACTTGCAAGGCCATCCAAAAATTTGATTAGTCTGGCCGCAACACTTGGGATGTTGATACCTAAAATATCTGTTCAACCACATTGGCAGATCCATGGGTGGAACATTTTTGGTAGATCTTCGTACATTACAAAAAAATAGAATATTTTGCGGCAGATTTATCTAAAGTAAAAATTTTCTTCACGCATCGAACAACATGTTGTCACTCTATTACTTGCTTTTGATATTGTTACTTACACCCTCCTGAAAATAAAGAAAGCGCCTGATTGCGTCTAACTATATTCACAATTATGATAAAAAGTGTCTTCCAACATGATACTTTGCGTTTGCGCTCGCAGAAAGACCGTCGACGATCAAATCTAGGCACAAAATGATTGACGCACCTTGGCCGAAGCTCTCGATATCGATATGTCCATCCGCCAAATAGTCCTGTCCTCACAGTAGACCCCGAATATACTCAAGTACCAATATTATCAACTTATAAACTTTGAAAAACTTTCGTGCTTCGCGTGGCTAGTGGCCCGCGCAATGTTTCGTCAATTGCATGTGACCCTTTGGCCACTGTTGTAGTAAACCGTCTGTAAAAATACCCGTCAACGAGTTTGTGCTGACTGTGAACGAGGGTTGGTGCGAACCCCTGAAATGTTCTGGTTCGTGTGAACACGAACCCTCTGGAATCGTACCATGTAAACGCGCACGTGAACACGTCCCTATGGCGTCACGTGACGTCACAGTGGTAAATCCTACACTACATTTCTGTAAAGTAGTACATCAATGTACATTAGGGCTCTTCAAAAATGACTTTTTTTCTCAAATCGTACTGGCTACTTGATAAAATTGTTAGGTTACCTAATTTAAGCCTACACACAAAATTTGGTTCAATTCCAGCCAGTAACCGCTTTGCTACAGGAGAAGAAAGTTTATATTTATTATATAAAAATAAATAATAAAAAATTTGAAAATTTTCTGTTCACCCCATGAAAGTGTTAGGCTGTCTATAGAAACGATGCTCACCAAATTTGGTTCAATTCCAACCAGTTAGAGCGGAGTTATTGCCGTCGAAAAATTTGGATTTAAATAAAATAGTATTTACGGTGACCGATTCTTTGGTTATTTATTGTAGTTCTGCTCACCGTAAATACTATTTTATTCAAATCCAAATTTTTCGACGGCAATAACTCCGCTCCAACTGGTTGGAATTTGACCAAATTTGGTGAGCATCGTTTCTATAGACAGCCTAACACTTTCATGGGGTGAACAGAAAATTTTCAAATTTTTTATTATTTATTTTTATATAATAAATAGAAACTTTCTTCTCCTGTAGCAAAGCGGTTACTGGCTGGAATTGAACCAAATGTTGTGTGTAGGCTTAAATTAGGTAACCTAACAATTTTATCAAGTAGCCAGTCCGATTTGGGAAAAAAAGTCATTTTTGAAGAGCCCTAATGTACATTGTACACCAGGGGTGTCGAACTCAACTTGATTCGCGGGCCTGATTCAAACTTTCCAACCGCAAGCGGGCCGTACTAGCCAAATTGTTGCAATATGTTTCCTCGCAATGCACACTTTTCGCATGAATACTTTACTATCAATCATGCCTACATATAAGTTACATCACATTACGGATCAAAGGTTATATTGTAGCAACACCTTTATTAGCAAACAACGGAAATTTTTGGCGTAAATTCGAAGATAGGTAGTTTGAATTCAACCGATAAAACATTGACTATAACGACGGAGTAAGTTGGCAAACGTCTATGCTCTTTGTTTTAGTCGTAATCTGGCGTTAACTCTGCATATTCGTTGTGAAGAACATACGGGGTTTAACTGTCAACGTGGACGTTAGAATTTGGCTCGCTATCAATAATCGTGATTCTGCTTTCTCTGTCTGTCTAGGTCAGGGCTGGCCAACCTTTTCAGCCAAAAGGCCACATTCGATTGACGAACTGTTGCGCGGGCCACTAGCCGCGCGAAGCGCGAATTTTTCTTTGAAGTTCACAGGTCAATAATATTGTCACCTGACTATATTGCGGGCCTGCTGTATATCGCTGGGCTCAGTTTGCAA
This sequence comes from Botryllus schlosseri, assembly GCF_051294905.1. Taxonomy (NCBI): domain Eukaryota; kingdom Metazoa; phylum Chordata; class Ascidiacea; order Stolidobranchia; family Styelidae; genus Botryllus; species Botryllus schlosseri. Next base: position 5,117,960 of record NC_137245.1, read on the forward strand.
GGACTGGGCTATTGGCATCTGGACATATCGATATAGAAAGTTTCGACCAACATGCGTCAATCATTTAGTGCAGGGGTTCTCAACCTGGGGCGCGGGAGGCTCTCAGGGGGGGAAGCGAGAAATTTTTGTCAATTTTGTCAATGTCTGTATAAATTGTGACTAAACATGTGTTTCACAACCATTCTGAAGATACGATTATTGAAGATTAAACTTAATTCGTATTCTAGAAAGCTTGACAAACTCAAACTCCAGTAGTCGCGCTCAACGGAGTATAGGCTGACTTCAACTTCATTTGAGCAAATTTTTGATATTCTTTGAAGATGTAGAGAAATTCCTACGTGCAAGTCATTCATGACTTTATAGCTTTGGCCGTAGCCTAAATCTCTGTGCGCTAGGTAGCTGTTGTTGATAGCTGGCGAACTGCACTGCCTAAGACAGACTTAGATGCAATATAGGTTGCCTGGTTTTGCCCTCAATTTGGCTATAAATCAACACAATTTAATTCATTTCCAAAACTGATCAAATTTAGCATGACAGGACAGAACGACGCCGTGCTCTCTGTAGTCACTACCAGCATCAGGATTAGTCTCAATGCAACCTACCTTGAAATTAATTGATGTTCTTTTCAATATTTTTTTGTTATTTTCAAACAAGTTTGGGGAAGTTTGTCAGCAATGTAAAAGACTAAAGAACTGTAATGCGGATTTAAAATTAGCGTAAGATATACCTCATGTATACTATTATATCAGGGGTGGGCAGCCCGTAGAAGGGAATTTGTGCGGCCGTCGACGCCTAATTCAATTAGTATGTGTTGGCAGCCGCAGACATGCAAATTGCAATTATGAATTCACTCCCTAATTTTCGAGAGATTTTATTTAATCTTGAAATTTTCTTCACGCTCCGCGCAATTCAACAAAACTTCATTTTTCGATTTTAATGCAGTAGCTTAATTGGAGCAGGAATGGGAATCCTCCAGAAATAACAATTCATTCGCGGCTCTGAAAAATTTTCGCGCTCGGCGCGACAATATGCACTTCCAGCAACTATTTATAACATTGCCACTCGCGATTTCGGTGCGTACAATAGGCCGTTGTGAAAAGCAGAATATTCCGGAGTTCACCGGGAATTGATATGGACACTTGGACAGGAGGGCTGTTCAAAAATAACCTTTTTTTCCTGAATCTTGCTGGCTACGTGATTAAATCGTTAGGTTGCCTTAAAAAACGACGCACACCAAATTTGAATTCATTCCAACCAATATTCGCGGTTTTCGTGGAGTTTGAAAATTTTAAATTTGTCCAAAAACGCAAAAAATTTATTTTTTCAAATTTTTCTGCCAACCTCATGAAATTGTTGGGCCGTCTTCAAAATCTATGCAAAACAAATTTAACTCAATTCCAAGCCGTAGAAGCGGAGTTATTTCAGTTTTTCTTTGATAATTCTGGGATTATCCTTGATCGGTGGATAATCCAATAATTATCATCGAATTATCATCGAAAATCTGGAATAACTCCGCTTCTACGGCTTGGAATTGAGTCAAATTTGTTTTGCATAGTTTTTGAAGACAGCCCAACAATTTCATGAGGTTGGCAGAAAAATTTGAAAAAATATTTTTTTTGCGTTTTTGGGCAAATTTAAAATTTTCAAACTCCACGAAAACCGCGAATATTGGTTGGAATGAATTCAAATTTGGTGTGCGTCGTTTTGTAAGGCAACCTAACGATTTAATCACGTAGCCAGCAAGATTCAGGAAAAAAGGTTATTTTTGAACAGCCCTAATGGACAGTTTACCATAGGCATTTTGCGTCCAGGTCGTTCATTGCGGCTATGCCCTGGAATGCGGCCTTAGGCTACATAAGTAATCGAAATGCGGCAATGATTAGCAGGAAGGTTGCCCACCTCTGTATTAGATGATGTGCTCTTTTTTGACATGACGACAAATGTAAGGGGGTCAGGGGGGCGCGATATTTTTGACCATCGCCAAGGGGGGCGCGTGTCAAAAAAGGTTGAGAACCGCTGATTTAGTGCCTAGGTTTCATAGTCGACGGTCTTTCTGCGAGTAAAAACGCAAAGTCGCATATGCTGAACGACACTCTGTCTCGTAATCGTGAATATAGTTAGATTCAATCTGATACATTAGGCGTTCTTTCATTTTCACAAAGGGGCAACAATATTAAAAGCAAGAAATCGAGTGACAACATGTTGCGCGAAGCGTGTAGAAAATTTTTACTTTTGATAAATCTATCGCAAATTATTCTGCTTTACTGTAGTGTACGAAGATCTACCAATATGTGACTGGCTCATGGATCTGCCAATGCGTCGGAACTGATATTTTAGTCATCACATCTCAAGTGTTGCGGCCAGACTAACCAAATTTTTGGTTGGCCTCACAAGTTCACAATCTGTGCAATCCCTTTTTGATAACATTAGAAATTTCGGAAATTACCCCGCGGGCCGCTCAAAACCTTCACGCGGGCCACGGGTTGGCCAGCCCTGGTCTAGGTACTTTAGAGTCAGAAGTGATACAGCAGTGCGACCAAATAGATTTGAATTATATTATTTTGTAACAATTATATTCTCCACGCGACCAGCATACAATAGGGTCGCTTTGGCTCGTCCCTTCGCGAATAATTACTTTTTGGCTCATTTTCCTTAACTCGCTGTGCACCTTTTTGAGTTTTGGGAATTGGATGTCAGTGTCACCAACTTGTTCCTGATGATGACTAGAGTGAAACCATAACACCACTCTCGGATGATCATAATGTGGCCTATGATTCTGACATTTGCTGCCTTGCGGGAAGTATTTCTTACGATAATATTTCAACATTTGTTAGAAATGTACTGGATATTACAGGGATTGTTCAATCTACTCAGAATTACTTACGTGGCCGGATGAAATCGTATGGCTGTCCGGATGCGGCCCTCGGGCCGCATGTTTGGCCCCCTGATGAAAACGATACCTATTGCGTCGACTTTAGCCACATTATGAAAGCATTCCAGTATAACATATAAGTAAATGCTGAATTTTCAACATCACCAAATGTATCAACTGGAACAATCAAATTCTAAAATAATTACATAAAATCAATCTTGCGTCAGACTATTGCTACATCGATATAGATCAGAGTGAAACTTCTATACTTGCTACAGATGTTGCTTGAAATTAAGTTATGCAGTAGCCAACACCCCAATCGGACGGATTCGGTTTTTCTGATACAATAAAAATATCAAATCCCGCTCGCCGGATGGATTTTTTACATAAGACAACTCTGCATTCTTTATAATATAAATTTCGTTGAATCCGATCGTGGATCAAAATTGTTATTTCGGGTCAACCTCACAACATAAAGTCACTAAGAAAATATTCACAAACGGTGAGCTGAATATTTTGTGCAAGCTTTTCTAACAAAACCAACAGAATCTTTGGAAGGAGCAAGGTGCATGCTCGTTTAGTGATGAATTTCTTTTCGTGCTGCCAGTGGCATACAAAGAATTGGAATATGAGACATTTCAACAAAAGTTGTTTTAATGAGGTAAGAAATTGTAATGAATGGAAAAGGTTCACAGTGTAGAATCCCCCAAGATTGGTTTGTGAATGCGAACCTCCAGATTTCTGAGGTTCACACACAGAACGCGAACGTGAACCTCGCGTTCACACCATCCCTACTTTAGACGTTTCAGACATGTGTATTAGACGTGAGCTAAACGTAATCTATAATCTAAAATATAATGCGGCTTATACTACAGTACAAGAAACACCAACTGAAATGCAATATTTTGCATCCAAATTTTACTTAATAATTGGGCAAGCGACGGAAAAGTGGTTGGGTGGCAATTCATTTCGTAACAATCCGTTTTTAGGTATGTCGAAAGATCTTGAGAATGGTACATCTGTAGGCGCGTAATGTCGTACCCGTTGTGCTAGCAGAAATGTAACCGAAAAGAACATTCCCATGACCGCAGCTTGTATTCCAGGATTAGAAACGATTCATCAACTGACGTACACCAGCAATACAGAACTGAGAATCGACATGATTGAGAGAAACGGCGAGCAATACTATGCAAAATACAGGTGACAGTGAATATAGCTATATACATCACACTTTATAGCAGTGGTTCCCCACCTTTTCGTCTTCATTCCCCACGTCAGATTTATTCCGAGCCTTCATTATCCACTGCCCAAAACTTCAGCCATCACGGAGAAGCTATTTGCTTGTTTGAGTACACGAAGACACACAAAAACACCAGTACGTACGACGATTGCATATAACTGCAACATAAAACGTATTGTCAACCTATGAATAACTAACCTACGTACGTTAGTTATCTATAGTGAACCGATACCAGTAATCCTTAAAATGTAGCGAGCGTAATTTTAAGTCGTACTGGTCGTGCTGGATGCGGTTGTGACGCCATCATTGGTTATCGGAGTTGAAAATGAGTTTTTGTGAACAACACTCAATACAATTTCCGATAGATACATTACAGAGCAGTTAACTGAAAACGGTTAATAAATACACTGCCCTGTATAAAGTGTTTAACAAATGGGTCTATTCGCCCCCAGAAGCCATTGAATACCCTACCAGTGGGGAATTCACCCACGGTTGGTAACCACTGCTTTATAGTATAGTAGGTAGTGCCTCAGTTAAAACGCATTATGGCTCATACATATACGTTGGTGATTTTGTAAGGTAATGGTATTTATAGAACCTTAAAAGTTCTATAGAAGTGCTGTTAAATTTGATGCATAATTATAAATTACCATTGTTTTGACGGTCGTCGTAGCTCAGTACGGCACGTCTGGTCTTGCAAACGAGGGATCTTGGTTTCGATTGCCGATTACCAGGCATAGCTAATTTTGGCATGCGCCAAATATGACATAAAGAACTTAGTTTTGGATTTTTTTCAGATTTTATTTTGGCACTTTTGACTTCGCCATGAATCAATATTGGTTGACTCAAATTAACCATGTAAGATACTAGTTTTAGTTTATGCTTTTTATCAAACTGATGTCACACAGCGAGCAGTGTCAATCTGTGTCAACAAATAGCAGGAAGAAAAAACCGATTTGACAACGATGTTGGAGAGCGAATTCACCTGATACAAAACCAACTGCTTCTGCAATATCGGAGCTCAATAGTTGCTACGCGTGCAAAATGACCAGCATTCAATTAGATCACAATCACAACAATAGTGCTTATATATAGATTCAATTAAAATTAAAAACATATCTAGAGTTACCAACGCTCTTGGATCTCATACTCCGCCACACAGCCAATGGGTAGTACCCTTGAGTGACTTCAATTTCCAATATATTGTGAATGAATATTTTTGCAGAAAAGAAAAACAATGTCAGGGACTGTCTGAAGGTAGCTAGAGTATGTGGAGTATGAGTATTGTTTGGGGTATGTTGTATGGGGATTGTTTCTCGGCGACTGAGGCCTTTTGAAGCATGTACGTTGACGTGTTTATAATATGAAACTACAGTATGTCCCTATTGGGCAATGTGACAAAGTCTATCGATTATTGAATGATATAGGTCTAAGCCTTTTTCTAAAGCAAATTAAAAGTGAAGAGCAATAGGTATCTTTATGCGTATTGAGCAAAGTGCACCTATGGTCGCGCGTTGCCAGTTTCACATTGCATTAAGGAGGATTTATCGATTTTTCTACCATGACTATTTCATTGCACTTCGTGACATTGCTGTGGGTTGATCACGACTTCACCGAAATATATTTTCCACTAAAGTGCGTAGCTTTTTACTGTCTTTTCCTTATGCTAGGATACGACAAATCGATGTTCAAGGCTTTCACTGTGGAAATACTATCAAAACTACAATTTCCGCTGATAGATTAACTCTTGGCGGCGAAGAGCGAGCGTTTAATTTCAGTAGGTATACTCGCAACCTTATTATCGACGACTCGACACGATTCAATTAACTTAACACCGGATTTGGATTCGAATACTAGAATCATTCTGCCTACTACCTACAGCCCCATAGCAATAACCTAAAAAGTCTCATATCGATTTTCTAACCCATTTATCTACTATCAGCTCCTTCTATGTTGGACCAGAGTCGGACGACTACAGACTGCATGTCAGCGGTTATTCAGGCAACGCCACGGATTCTTTTGCTCATCCGTCCAATCCTAATGCCCGGCTTAATAACCAGCGATTTTCCACGAGAGACGCAGACCATGATCGGTCAGGCAGGCATTGTGCGGAAATTAGGAAAGGAGGATGGTGGTACAATGATTGTCAGTGGTCTAATCTCAATGGGAAATATGACATAGTCAACGATTGGCCGGGTGTCGTATGGTATCACGCACCAACGAGTCGACGCTTGCACATGAAGTATACGGAAATGAAGTTTAGGAGAAAGTTGTGATTCTATGTCATCAATAAACGAAATAGCATCGAAAGCAGATTTATACGTGACCGAGTAACATATTTCAAACATTTCCGTAGACTGAGCTGACACAAATTCGTCGGCAGGCTATGGACGGCAGAATATGTATTTTGCATACACCAAAATTATCATACTAATGATATGTATCATGTAAGCCTATGCACCGATCAAAATATAATGACGTTATCTTACTGTGCTTCAATGTTGTAGAAAGCGTGCTGTTGTCTGATAACCTGTCAGAGATTAAACCTGAGCTACACGTAGGTTGTGGCTAGTTAGGTATACTTAACTTGAAGTAGAAGACGCACGTTCAATCATTAGTCCTTGATCTGTCAACATAACGGAAATGCGACGACAGAATTGCCGCATGGTCGAATGAATGCGATGCCCAGTAGGATAAGGCGGAATGAGTCATCTACATACAATACACTGACATATAAATGGTTAGTCACTTGGAACGAGAAGAAAGACATTAGGTCACGTGATAAACAGAGATGGGCTATATACAGGCCGGGGTCGAATCGGTAGCCGGCACCAGGGTTGTAACCAAGTCACATGGTTCCGAGTCACGAGTCAATCTTACTTTTGTGGTTTTGACTCGAGTCAAGTCGAGTCATTTACAATTCATCACCGAGTCGAGTCCGAGTCCAAGTCACTGTTTAAAGGGTCAAGTCCGAGTCATAGTGTTATGACTCGAGTCCGAGTCCAAGTCACAGTATTGAAGTCATGTACATCTCATGTTTTCAATCCTGCTTGGGTGATATCGAATTCCTTGCTTGCCAAACATGCTTATTTTGTCCCTACCAGAGTCTTGGCGCATGTTTATTTAGGTAGATTACGGACAGTTCCTGACCTCATTTACGAATGCTACAGATAGACGAGACAGGTCGCCAATATGATAACTTTAGTAATCTTAGAACTTAAAATCAAATATCTGTCTTATCAGTCTGATACATCACAAATACAAGCATTCAGTTTTTATTACGAGCACATCGACGACAGCTCACAAATAGCTGATTGAGAACCTACGAATTCACGTCTACAAATAAGGTGATAGGGAATCAACAGATGCATGTTTATGTAGAGGTATTTTCACCAGGCCAGCATGCTGTAAAAGCGTGCATGCATCTATGTGCAGTCACAAAAAAACAGATATATACCTATTGATATTACTAAAGGTTTTCACGATTGCATGACAGACTGCATCGCAGTTACAGCATTGGAGAAATAATCGGGGCTGTTAAAAAACATTTTTTCCAATTTTCCGGCTACTTCTTATAATTGTTAGATTGCTAAAAAAAATCAAATTTGGCTCAATTCCAACCGGTAGAAAGTAATGCTATGAGAGAAAATTTTGGATTAATTACGAATATAGATTTTCGAATTTTACTGCCTACCTCATGATATTGTTAGATTGTGTAAAAATGTGATTCATAGCAAATTTGGCTCTATTCCAATTAGAAGAAGCGAAGTTACTGGAGTAGGATATTTTGGATATGAAAAAATAGTCGGCTTACCTCTAGTATGTAATTATATTATATGAAAGAATTCTCACTAAAAATACTCCATTAATTTTCAAATCCAAAATTTTCTTTTCTCATATCACTGATTCTACTTTTAAAAATTTAACCAGCTTCAGTGTTCGTTTTATGCAACATAAAAATTTTATCAAGTAGCCATCAAGTAAGAAGATATTTTTGAACAGTCCTATTGTACAAACATTACACAACATTTATCATTCATTATTACTCACGTGCACAATGCACAATTGCACATACCTAACAAAACGTCAATTGGACGGGGGGTATTGTGTGTTTTCACAGACGGAAGATCAAATCAATGATGAGTTACACTTCAAAAATACCAAAGTGGAAAGGAGATCCTCAGATATATTAAAGGACTTGAAATAAATCCACATATACTGAATACACTTTCCACTGGTGCACTAGATGCAGGAATTGACAAGCATTTTTGAACCTCACTGAAGAGCATTGGATACTCATTCTTTCTAGTCGCCAAAAATGCAAATAGTCATCGCCTTCAAATCTACACATGAGTTTATCGATCTCTTCCAAGTACTTAACCATCTGAGTCATTGCGTTGGCTCTAATTGAACTTTGCTTCGATATGATTTTTTGCTTGTATAATTAAAAAGTCTTGAGTACTTTGATTGCGGAGGATTTATTACTTCTTCATCACTGGATGACTTTGTACAATGCATTGCTACTATGTATCATTGTCTGTTGTTTTAACGGCGGCCTATCTGATATCAGACGAGTGCAACGAAAGCAGTGGTGACAAATAGCGACGTCGGCAGAATTCGTCAGGTGCGTTGATCTAGCCATTATGATTCGCAAATTTCTTCGTCTTCGAGTCATATAAAATAAGCCAAGTCAATGACTTGGGTCGAGTCATACGTAATGACTCGAGTACAAGTCGAGTCAATCCAAATATTGACTCGAGTCGAGTCGAGTCATTTTCCCATTTCAAGAAAATGACTCGAGTCAAGTCGACTCACAAAAAAATCGTGACTCGAGTCCGACTCGAGTCGAGTCATGACTCGAGTCATTACAACCCTGGCCGGCACCAATAAAAACCCACACCAACCAACAGGCCGTGGTATTTTCGGCATTCCGGGAACCAAATGCCCAAACTGCCAAAAATAAAACTTTAAAAATGACAAAAATAGGGCTTTTTGAAAATATGAATTGTATGAAAGATTTTGATAAAAATGACAGCAAGAATTGGCAGGAGTTTGTATGAAGCGACGAAAACAGTGTGTGGAGGATTCTTAAATTAGAGTCCGTGAATCGTTATGGGGTCATCAGACTACTACCCAAGGGGCCCATGAGAGGTGAATGAAAAGGCCAGAAGTCCAGTGATTAAATCTGGATTGACGACCTATCTGTGTATTGATCAATCCAACGATTAGAAAATATAGATGATATCCAGCAGGGAGTTAGATGATATTGAGCAGGGTTGTAACAAAGTCTCAAGGCTCCTAGTCACAAGTAAATCTCAATTTTATACTTTTGACTCGAGTCAAGTCGAGTCATTTTCAATTCACCACCGAATCAAGTCCGAGTCCAAGTCAGTGATCAGAGGGTCGAGTCCGAGTCATGGTATCATGACTCGAGTCCGAGTCCAAGTCATTGTGTTGACTGCTCAGTTTCCAGATAAAGTCTTGTTAGGCCCACTTTTTATAACTCTCTTTGGTGATATCGATTGGTTCGCATTCATAATATACTAATTTCCCTCATTTCTCGCTGTCTCTGGTCTTTACTATGCTTCGAAATTACAATGAAATGTCGGTCTTGGCCGTATGAGTCTCGAGTCATATGACTTGATTCGAGTCGAAAATGAATCGAGTCAAGTCGAGTCATCAGAAAATCGTGACTTGAGTCATCAGAAAATCGTGACTCGAGTCATTACAACCCTGATATTAAGCGATTAGGAAGTAGATGATCTCTGCATGCCAAAGTAGTAATCAGCATATTTCGGAATCTGTGATAGCAGGCACTGAGTTTAAAAGTTAGCGCGATTACTAGGTATTTTCCTGTTGTCAATGCTCGTGCATTTTGTTACGTCACGCATCCGCCAAGCGCGACCCAGGCTGCATTTAGCTCAATGTGCACCATACCAAATGGCGAGATTATTATTATTATTATTAATGATGAGTTTTAAGTGGCGCGTGTCGCCGTTTCCGGCCTTGTGCACCACGGACAAAATATGTTATCATGGATCGAGTTTTGGTGCTCTGGGACATAGGCTTATAATAAGTTTCAAACTATATATACTTTCAAACTATATATGCAAGTTACATGCGATAATAAACTCGGCGACCGGCGTAAATAATTGCGGCATAGTAAGTAAATTGGTTAAAGTAAGCGGTACATTGAGCGTGGTACATGCGTCGGCAAGAAATGTTCGGTGAAAGTCATATTTTTCGCAATGCAAGAGTATGTGGTCAACCGTGTCGGGGACGTAACACACATTACAAAGGGGGGAGCAAATGGCGAGATAACGCAGTGGTATAATCCGCGGCTGCAACACCAATGGGTGCTGCGGGTTCGAGTCAGACCGGGGTCGACTTCGGAATTCCTACCTAAGTGTTGGAGGTTTATCTATAGGCTCCTCCTCGGCATCTCATCCGCGTAAGCGGTGTCGTACAAAAAGCCTAGAAGTGGGCAGTGCTATAAGTCGGTAGTTACGGAAAAAATGAAGATATCGGCCTGGTGTAAAAGATCATAGTAGTCGACAAGCTCCATGAATACCACGAAAACAAAAAACCATAACAAATCTCATTTCCCCTTAACTTGCAATTGAAAACTGTCTGTATATTCTCATAGATTGCTTCACGTTTTCCAATATAGGGACATAGTTTCATCAATGAACGTGAGCAGGCAGTTTCATCAATGAACATGAACAGACATAGTGCAAAAGGCCTCCAGATCTGTACGTAGGCCTATACCATTCATACATATGCACATTCAGTCCTTTTCTAGTTTTTGATTGCCTTGTGGATAATTTTTTATATTATAAATATTGATTAGACTGGTCAACGCATATTTCTAGGCAAACAAAGTAAGAGTGGTTTTGGGGGTTCTGAAGGGCACTGATTCCGACGACCTCAATTTTTTCACTTTGGCTTTATTTTTCGAGATGATCCATGGGGATAATTTGACTAAAATCTCATATTTTTGCTGTATAGGCTGGATAAAAAATCGGCTCAGTCGTACTATAAAATTCAGAAATTCAATCTACTTGTTATTTTGACACGCTGAAGACTGTTTTGCATCAAAATACACCAACAGAATTATATTTCGGGGTATTAGATTTATAATAATAGGAGACTTTCACGGATATCATGTAAATAAATAAACTTCGATCATGTATATAAGTATTTATCTAAATACTCAGATAACGTTGCATTAACTGAATCAGTTTTACGTCAATCATCTATTTTAAATTCAAAATAATCAGTTGAAATATAATAATATTAAATTAGCTTAAAGCAAAATTCGTTCTTGTACTATTTTCGGTTGTAAGCAATCTAGTGCAGTTTTGCGAGAGGTTCCAACAATAGTCTGCCATAATATATTCGTCGCATCTGCACTGATATCTTTACTCTGTTGTGTTGGTGTATTGATGGAACCTTTCCCCTTTCTATTCCCTCTAGTCAACATTATCAGAAAATATATCAAGATGACTGAACAGGAGGTGAACTTTACGCTCATGCTCCAAGGTTTCCATATGCAGATACCAATTCTCGGACCAAATGTTTGCAGTTGGGTGCTTTGGGATCTTCCAAAAAGTTTTATTTATTACATCCTAGAAGGGATTCCATGCAGTGAGCAGACTGAGCACCTTTCTTAATATGAAATTGTAATCCGTAGTCCGTATTCGAATCTAAGATCCATCAAAGATTCCAGACTTAAGCTTCTCGTTTGATATGGATACCAAGTATACCCACTTTACGGAAAACCATCCATTTACAAGTGAAAAGAGATGAGACGCATATGAGTATTTTAGTTAAGCTTTCCAGGGACAAACTTGATAGCTTTATACTTCTCTTTCATCTTGGTGGAATGGCCAATTGGTACAGGAGAAAATATATTTCCATTGTGCAAAAGTACAATTTTTAGGCTTGACAAAATGCTTTACTAACAAATGAAGTTCTGGCACCAGGTGATGTTAGTATTGATGGAATAACTGAGAACGACATATGAGTGTTTATCATAGTCAAATATGTTTTTATGCGCAGTACAAAAGTAGAAAAATGTAAGATTTACTTCCTACCAAGTGAAATATTCAAGGGTAAATACAGTGATTTTAAGCTTTTTAGGGGTAAATATCTTCTTTTATAGAGCCAATCTGGCAAAACTAATATGGTATTCGTAATCAGCAACCTTGAAAATCTTAGAAACGGCTCCTAGATGCTCTACCAATAAATCTTTTTTCATTTTGTTGACCAATGTTATTAAAGTCACTCATGATTTGTAACAATTGGTTGGGTAGTGAAGGCTGCGATCCCAACGTGTCGGACGCGCCCTTTTGAATTGTTATCTTAAAAGTATTGTGACCAGTGTGAATGCCGGTAGTTTTCCATTATTTAGAATATTTATTTCAGAAGCACTCGGTTTTGTATCGGGTAAATTTGGTCTTCAACATCGTCTTCAATTCGGACTTAAATCTTGCTGTTTGATGGCACAGTCTGGGTATTGCATGTGATGTGACTTTCGCGTCATAAGACTGACCAAACTGAAGCGTTTTACATGGTTAATTCGAGTCTACAAATATGAATTTATGGCGATGCCAAAAACAAAATCTGAAAAATGTCAAATATGGGCTATTTTTGTTATTGAGATGTGCCACAAATAACACAGACTGGCTATGTACCGTAATGAGAGGGTATGTCATACAAGTAAGTGTATGTACCGCAAGAGAGTGCAGGGCGAACTACAATGTTAGCATATGGCAAATGACGTGATTTCGGGGTTGGTGTCCTGGATGTTACCAATATTTAGCGAAAAATTCGACTCTTGTACATTGTGCTATTTACAGTATATCCTTAGTGAAGAATTTTATCTTTGGAAAGTGATCTCTGTAATCAGGAATGCCAGGATCGTTAGTTACAGTATTTTTTTTGTCAAGTTCTTGATCTGCTTAGAACAAGGTCTGTCTAAGGATAGAGGAGCGGCACTGAGCAGAAATTGACGGATGTGACCTGTTGCGTAATACTGCCCGAAACGCTTGGTTTGGTAGACATGACATGCACACAGGTTAGATATGACCTTCTTTTCTCTGGTGATCGATGGGACAGCTGCTGCAGGATTTCAGTTTATCCGGGATATTGCCTTGGATGGATTTGGAAGGTGTTCTTCTCTTCTGATAACTTCCCGTCATTTTGTTGTCGATGGAAGGGACTTCGCCAGTACTCTCACCCTGGATAACCCTATCAGTTTCCAGTGTTCTCGTGCTCGTTGCGGTTACTTTTAGAACGTCGTCAAGGGATAGGTTGGTTGGTGTTAGACAATGCCTTCTTACACCCACGTACGGTTAGCTCATCATCGTAGCTCTGATCACAGCCTCCTCTCAAACACGTGAAAATGCAATCTTTGGAGATTCCGCATAGAGTGGCGATCCAATCGGCATACAACCGTCCTGGTTGCATTTTGCAATTGTAAAATTCGTATCTTGCTGCGTGTACAATGTACATGAGCTGAGTGCTTGAAGTGTGTAGACAACTTCTCAGTCAACTCGTCAAAGGATTACGCACTGACGTCAGCAGCACCAAACAAGTTACGGTGGAGCGAGTACGTTTCAGGTCCAACCAATGAGAGTAGACACGCTCTTCTTTTGTCCATGTTTGAAATGCCGTAAACTGCTTGGAAATGTTTCAATCGTTGCAGATATTGATCCCATTTCTACTGTGATTCCAGGAACGAATCAAACTTTGAAGCGGTTGCTGCAAATGTTGCAGATGATGCAAACTCCGTTACTATACAACATTCGAGGAAGATTTTGGGGGTTTTCGGGACTTCGAGCATAATAAAATTTATATTTTCACAATCAATACCGCGGTAGCTTTCGACTGATACCCGTTTGATCAAATGACGCGCTCGGCAAGCCGGTCAAAAATTACCGTCAAATTGCCTTTAGCCAAATGGGAAGTGTGACGTAGATCAATGTCACTGAGCTGCGAGATTTGCTTTTGTCCACACCATATAGGACACTATGGTGCCACGCTTTATAAAAAGGCCACCGCCATCCACTCTGTGATAGCCATATTCGCAAAATTACTACCTGCTCTCAGCTCAACAAAGTTGGTGGTTTTTGCACCGGTTCTAGCATTACAAAATAAAAACTTCTTGGAGTAACAACTTCTCCCCCCGTGTCTCGAATCGTCTCCAGTCCGGATTTTTCCATGTTAAAAGACCAAGTCCAACCTGATCCAAATCTAATTTCAAAAATCACAATCTGGTCCGATCCGTATTCAACAAAAATAACCCATAGTCCGGATCCTGTCCAATCCAAATCCAGTCCAGTGCTCATTTCTGGAACCTACCAAGGTTCGTTTGTGAACGTGAACCTCTAAATTTTTTAGGTTCACACACGGAGCGCGAACGTGAACCTCACGTTCACAGTTCACACCATCACTAGTCTCGACCTCTCGTGGAAGCCCCGAGACTGGCTCACGAAACCCTTGGTGTTCCATGGAACACCGGTTCAGAACCACTGTTTCAGCGTCATCGGTCATATATAGAGTAGTCGCGGAAGATAGACCTACATCTTGCATTTTAGAATAAGTCAAGTATGCGATTCAGCAACCTACTTCTTGAAACCTACAAAACTTTTCAGACTTTTCGTTTTCAGCTTCCACACGCAAATAGTTTTGACCTGTTTCGGAAATCGCTTTATGTATCCTACCCTACTTGTGATGCAGTATGTATTCACTGAATTACTTCTGCTTTAGTACCAATGATAGAGATACCTGACCATGACCATGACCTAACATATCGATCTCGCCTTCCACCGCATGCCACCTCAATTTGTCGCTTGTCTTTTATATTACTTCATGTAACAAAAAATTAGTTGAGCCGATTTTTACATATTTCCTATACCATATTTCTTGACAAAACATGTTTCCTGCATTTTTTTGCCTCTGGTGCCGCTTAAAAATGTAATTTTACGCTTTTTAAACTTCCCGCACCACGTTTTTCAAGTTCCTTCATTGAATTTCCTATTAACTGTGACATCACATTGATCCATCATTCAATTCATAATGTTGATTGTTAGTAACAATCATCTTCTCAGTTAGTCAGGTTTTGCTACAGCAAGCAATCTCAAATTCCTTTTCGTTTTTTTTTCTGTTAATGCACTGATTGTGGATCTATACTGAGTATATTCTCATCATTAATGTCAGCATCACAAATGTAATCTGCCTGCTGGCTGTCTTTGGCAGTGGTCGCAGAGCATCAGTCTGAAAGATAGAAGCAAGGTTTTTTTTTATACTTATTAACTTTACTTTGACATGTGTGGTGATTATTGTTCCTTCGTGATCTCATCATTTGTGTTGATTACCCTCGTCTTCCCCTACCTGGATATTGAGTGTTTTTATGTATCGCGTTTAGTTGCTTGAGTCTTCATTTAGTTAATAAAAACCAAACTTGCGTTGAGGTCGTAGTACGTTTTCAGTACAATTTTATTAACTAAACGACATGGCTGCTTACAACGAGAAGCTCATCCGCGTACCAGTGTTGGAAGTGTTACCACGTGTAGTGGATTCGCAGAAGGTTTTCAACCATTGGAAGCGTATATTGGAGAGCTATATTGAAGCCGTTGAGCAATCAAGAAATGCCGGCTCCGCATCGTCTGGGAGTGGGTCAGATCCACCCGTCCTTGCCGCCATCAATAAGATCGCTATTATGGGTGGATACATGAGTGCTGAGATATTTTCGTATATTGAAGATAAGGAGAACTACCTTGAAGCAATGGAGAAATTGAAGAAGATGTATGTCAAGAAGAACAATACTATTTACGCTCGTCATAACCTCTCGGCCAGAAAACAAATGACGAGTGAGAGCGTATCTGAATTTGCACAAGAATTGTTAACATTGGGCAAGAAATGCGAGTTCAAGCCGGTTACCGCAGAAACGCATTTGGAAGAATCTGTACGCGATGCGTTCATTTCTGGATTGCGATCAGCAAATATACGTCTCCGTCTTCTGGAACACGAGGAACTATCTTTGGATAAAGCGCTTCAAGTTGCAGACACTATGGAGAAAGCAGAGTGCTTCTCTCGTTCCTATGAGACCACCGCTACTGTGAATAGCATGGCTCACATAGATTGCGCATCCGCACACATTGCTGCGAATAATGATGCAAGCGAGATCGCTAATGTTAATAGCGTGGCTCGCACGGATCGTACATCTTCGAATAATGATGCAAGTGAAGTTGCGGTAGTCCGTCGTCAATCGTCGAAGTGTATATTTTGTGGTAACAGTCACGTTTTAGACCGTGCCCTATGCCCTGCTCGGTACGTGAGGTGTTTCAAGTGCCAAAGGCAAGGACATTTCAGTAAAATGTGTCGATTGCAAGTAGTGAAAACAGCTGCGTCTGTCACCGAACCTGGAAGCTCGTCCATTCTTGCATCTAATGGCTGTTCCTCGCTGTCCAACACTACTGTCCCAGCTTACGTTCGTAAAGCAAAGTTGCGTGCCTTACTGGATTCCGGAGCTTTAGAAAATTAACAGATTCTGAAGTAGCCGCTTCGCTTGGGTTGAAAGGCAGAGGACTGCAAACCATGATCAAACTTGCTTCAGGACAATTCGCCGCCGAAGTCAACGGTTTCGTTTGTGTTCCTGTGGATTTGGGTAATCGAATATATAAGTCTGTTCGGTTCGGCGTTCTCGACGATCTTTGTTGCGATTTGGTTCTAGGCCATAATTTCTTCGAAATGCATAAAAGAGTTGTTTTTGAATTCAGTGGCGATGGAGATCTAACCATCAACAGCGGCAGAGCAAGTGGCAGTGGCGATGGTATGGTTACAAATGAAAGCGCTGACGGGAGCGCTGATACAGCAGCAGCAGCAACCGATGCTTGTAATGTGATAGCTGCTAAAGTGGATGAGACGCCGTGTATTTTTCGGTTTGTAGATGGAAACGTGCATCCCTTGGCCACCAAGTCTAGAAACTACAGTAATGATGACAACGTGTTTATACGTGACGAAGTCTCAAAACTTTTGGAATCTGGGGTGATTGAACCTTCCTCGTCTCCGTGGAGAGCTCAGGTCTTAGTGGTAAAGGACTCCAGACACAAGAAGAGATTGGTCGTTGATTACTCTCAAACAATCAACCGCTATACTCCGCTAGATGCGTATCCGCTTCCGAAGATTGAAAACGTTGTAAATGAAGTAGCTCGGGGTAAATGGTACAGTGCGATAGATTTGAAGTCCGCTTACCATCAGGTACCTCTTGGAAGTAATGATAAGCCTTTTACTGCATTCGAAGCTTGTGGTCGTCTACATCAATTTTTCAGGCTTCCCTTTGGAGTCACTAATGGAGTTGCTGCGTTTCAACGCTTTATTGACAGATTTATAGAAGGCAACGGACTGAAAGGCACTGTCGCTTATCTAGACGACATTACCATTTATGGCGATACAAAGCAACAGCATGATGAACGTTTGGAAGCTTTTATAACCGCCGCGAAGGTTTGTGATCTAACTCTGAATGTTAATAAGTGCACGTTCTGTGTTAAGGAATTGTCCATTTTGGGACACCTCGTCGCTCATGACTCCATAAAGCCTGATCCTGCTCATCTGAAGCCTCTGGTTGACTTACCTGCGCCTTCTGACGGAAAAAGTTTGAAACGTTGTCTGGGAATGTTTTCTTACTACTCGAAGTGGATATCGAATTTTTCCGGTAAAATTGGTCCGTTATGTAACAACGATTTGACATTTCCGTTAAGCAACGAAGCCTTGATGGCATTTCGGCAATTGAAGAACGATCTCCTACGGTCAAGTCTCGGCTGCATTCTGGAGGATGAAGAATTTACCATCGAGTGTGATGCTTCTGAATTCGCCATTGCTGCAATACTCAGTCAAAGAGGGAGGCCGGTTGCGTTTGCGCACAGAACGCTGAACAAGCATGAGAAGAGGTACGCTGCCGTAGAAAAAGAAGCAGCTGCCATTATTGAGGCAGTACGTAAGTGGGGATATTTACTGCATATCAAACCGTTTACCTTGATCACGGATCAAAAGGCACTGTCCTTCATATTCGCGAAATTTCATCGCAGTAAGATCAAGAATACAAAATTGTCCTTGTGGAAACTCGAATTGAGTGCATTCAAATACCAGATCAAGCATCGACCTGGTAAAGATAACGTAGCCGCCGATTCGATGTCGAGAGTTTGTGCCTTTACAGGATCGAGCTTACGGAATATTCACGTTACTCTGTCGCACTCAGGAGTGCGACGGATGGTGCATTTCGTTCGAGCTAAATGTTTGCCTTTTTCCACAGAAGAAATAAAGGAGTGCCGAGATTGCCCAGAATGTGCTGAAATTAAACCTCG
Organism: Botryllus schlosseri; assembly: GCF_051294905.1. Lineage (NCBI taxonomy): Eukaryota > Metazoa > Chordata > Ascidiacea > Stolidobranchia > Styelidae > Botryllus > Botryllus schlosseri. The sequence goes on from NC_137245.1 coordinate 5,136,441, forward strand.
ATTTTTCAGACCTGAAGCTTATACTCTCGTTAAAGCTATTAGGGCATGGGATCGCGTGAGTATAGATTTCAAGGGACCAGTCTCTGGAAAGCGACCTTACTTCCTTGTTGTAATCGACGAATTCAGTCGTTTTCCTTTCGTCTTCCCCTGCGCCGATATGACGTCGCAGACTGTTATTAGCTGTTTATCGTCATTGTTCGCTTTGTTCGGACTACCTGGCTATGTACATAGTGACAGGGAAAAGTCTTTTCTCTCTAAAGATGTCCACGAGTTTTTGATCCGAAAGGGTGTAGCGACCAGTCATACCACTCCTTATCACCCTGCGGGTAACAGTCAGTGTGAGCGGGCTAATCAGACGATATGGAGGTCAATTAAACTCTTACTCGCATCTCACAAATTGCCAGAGAGCGCTTGGGAAGTGGTGTTAGCAGACGCCTTGCACTCTAGAACAGTGGTTCCCAACCTTTTTCGGTGGCAGGGCCAAATTTAAAATTTCAGAGTGCGGTCGGGGCCGCACGAATACCAGGGCAATGAAATGAACACAAAATAGTCACCAAAATATGAAAATTCGCATTGTTCCGATCATTCGCTTGACGCCATTGGCCATTGTGTTGCCGCGCTCCCGTTGTTCAGAACAATCAACCTTTGTTGGCTATTTCGGAGTAGTTTTATTGCCCTGGCGAGATTTCAATTCGTATTTTTGGAATCAGTGCGACACCTGCTTTCGATAAACACCGACATATCAAATGATTCGGACGCTTGGGTCGCGAGCTATAGGACTACCAATTATGCTGCTTTTTGCCGGCTAAGCAGTACGCATCTCGGCGTATTCAATCGTGAGTCTCTTGTTGCACATCTATCCGTAAATTAGTTATCAATACCCAGAGCCGTAACAGCATTTCGTCAGCCCCCCCCCCCCGAAACGTTGCTCTTGGGCCCCCCATAGGATGATAAACCGAACTTCGAAGCCCCCCAGACCCCCATCAGGCTATATGGCTGTTTACCGCTATTTATCATCTAAATCGGGTATCCGTTTTAGGCAGCTTCTGTTGACTAATCGCGCGAAGCGCGAAAATTTCTATAATTCATGATTGAATCGGTCAATATAATCGGGAATTGCATATATATTGGTATCAATTTTTATCCGTTCTCTGCTCACGTAATCAGATTGACCGGTGGAGTCGAGTGAGTTGTGTTTGAAAAGGTAGGACCACTCAATATTAATTAAACATCTTCGGGCGTATACCCGTTGGCAGGAACGAAACAGCACTTCGTCAGGCCCCTCAAAACACTTAGGTCTTGAGCTCCCATAGGGTGATAAACCGACCCACCGTCCCGTTGTTCGCTTCTGCCACGAAATCAGGATCACCGTTTAGTGAGCAACCGTGGAGCGCGAAAATTTTCGATAATTCAGAATGAAATAGGTCAATAAGATCGGGAATTGCATATATATTGATATCAATTACTTGTCCTCTCTGCTCACGTAATCAGATTTACCGGTAGAGCTGAGTGAGGTGTCTTGGAAACTGTAGGACCCGTAAATAATAATTAAACATATTCGGACGGGCGAACCCGTTGGTACGACTTTGTTACATGATGTTATTTCGTGACGACCTCCAGTCTGCTATATCAAAAAATATGGAATCGCCCAAATGTACTGAACTAAAAGATGCACACGATTTCAAATTGGTAGTTCTTCACTGGCATATAATTCTTCCCTGCGGGATGGTAGCCTAGTTGTCTCGTGAGGCTCAGATTGCCAAGACAGGGATATTCGGCGCCAGTCATTTAGGCGCCTGTGGTCAATTATACCTATATGTATTTTGTATATCAGGGGTCGGCAACCTTTTACTAGTCACGGGCCAAATTTCGAGTGCACAACATTTTGGCGGGCCGGAATTTTTCTTAATACCATATTTATCGTTCACGTCGGTATATTACCCTAAAATGCTGCAATCTCAATCATACAAATCACAAAAAGAGCAAAACACATGTATTTACACTTCGACAACGCAGGATAAATGTGATACTTGGCGCAGCTTGCTTTGTGAAAGGTTTTCAACTTCTGGTAACAAGTCAGATGAAGCAAGAATCAGACCATATTCTAAATGGGCGTTGGAATACGTGAATTTCATTGTTGAAAACAAAAGTCGATGCCATTTCTTTTGCATTGTTGGTCAAGCTGGGATGAAGACCCATTTCAAAAACATACTCTTTGTCAAAGTCATTCAGCGATATGCTCTTTGTATGAAATTTGTCAGTCAATTCAACTGCATCGCATTTCAAATAAGCCCATTTGAAATTTTCTGGCAATGATTTTGGCGTCCACATTAAATGGAGTACTGAGTAGTCAGAATTTATTTTGTACAGAACGAATGTCGTAATTAAATTTCGTATATCACAGTTACAAATATATAGTGCCGGTACTAGGTTTACTCTCCTCCAGTATAGGAAAGTGAGCATAATTTTCTTTGTACTGTTGACATTCCCAGAGTCGCAGTTTTGTTTCGAATGCGTGCCAACATCTCATGTATTTAGTTGGTACCCCCTAATGTTGCAAATTCAATTTGTTTAGATGTGACGTTAAATATACTACGAAAGCTAGATTAGATACCCATTTTCGATGACAAGATTATGAATCGGCGATGTTTGTATTTTCAAGGAAAGTTGCTATTTCATTTCTCAGTTCATACACTCGTGCAAGCCTAGCTTCTCGACTTAATGCGCGAACATGGTAGATATACAAGACATCACCATATTGATGCTCTGCTTCTAGTAATATCTGAGGTAGGCTAACTGTCGGTGATTCAGTTTGTGAGACAAAATCAGCTTTCACCATTGTGTCCAAAACACCATTCAGGTTTGTTGTCTTAGCGTAAAATGTCTTCTGGTGAATTAAACTACAGATGACTAACCTACGGATGCTAGTTGTCAGGGAAAGTTTTAGATTTTGTCATTGCGTCTGAGCAGAGGAACGGCACCCTTATTGTCGCACCCTATCTGAGTGGCAAACCTTTAAAAAAGTATGGTATACCCTCGGTTGCGCGATACACCCGCTTGATAAGCACTGGTCGAGTCTACTCCACAGACGTTCGCCATCTCCTACTTTTAGTACGAGATAGGCTACTAGTCGACCGCCTTCGCACCGGTTTTATTGCGTAACAATAGACTAATACGACGTTGGATACTTTATATCGGAGCAATGCCGCATTCTTTCCAAGCAGTGCTGCACTGCAGATTGGAACTCATTACGAAACGGCGGGCCGTATTCTCGTGGTAACTAGTTATTTCGTCGCGGGCCGGACGATTTCGCTTGGCGGGCCGGATCCGGCCCGCGGGCCGTAGGTTGCCGACCCTTGTTGTATATACATAACGAAGTTTTCGGTCAGCGTAAGGGCAGTCCTTTTCGGCCAAGGTTTTCTCGCTGTCGATCGTTCTGGCACACTTCTTGGAGTCGCATATTACATGGCCTAAAACTTTATATGTCTTCGTGCGTCGTGGCGCGGTAATGGCCAACGCCGATATGCCCACTTCTATAAATCTTGCGTATTTTATCTTGGTGGAAGAGTACCCAATGATTAAGGTACTTGGAAACTTGAAATCGCGCGCAGCGCGAAAAAATATTGAAAAAGTTGCATAAAATTTCATAAAATACTCTATACTTTATGCTAATTCACTAAATAATTTTGGGCCCCCTTCGAGCTCGCTCCCCCCAAATGGGGGGCTTGGGGTGCGGCAGTAACGATCCTGTGAATACCTATATCTATAGGTACTGCTCGTTTAACTAGAAAGTTAGGGCACATTGCATTGAAACAGCAGTGACGTAATCTTAGCAGTCTATTCACAACTTTCCTGCAATCCTAATTGAAAACTCCAGACTCCAAGCCCAGCAAGAGTATTTTATAAATATAATTTTTTTTCATAAATCCATTTCTCAATATTTTTGTGGGGGCCGCAAGAAGGCTAGCTGGGGGCCGCATGCGGCCCTCGGGGCCGCGGTTGGGAATCACTGCTCTAGAAGGTCATTATTATGTACTGCCACCGGAGTCACTCCGCATGAACGTTTCTTTTAATTTTGTCGTCGATCGATGCACGGTCAATCTATTCCAGATTGGATGATATCCAGCAAAGATGCGCTCCTGAGGAAATTTGTCCGAAATAAAAGCGATCCTCTTTGCGAATATGTCGAACTCATTGAAATAAATCCAAAGTATGCTCTTGTCAAGCGCCGAGACGGTCGTGAAACTACGGTATCTGTGAAAGACCTTACTCCGTGTCCTCCTCGTGAACGAACAGAATCATTGCGCTCAAAGTCTGAAACTGAGGAAGATGAGATTGCGGAGCGTGAACAAGTGGTTGAAGAATCGATGAAGTCAATTGAGAAAGAACGCACGAACACCGATTCTCAAGTAGATCGCCCAGACGACGTCGATGGCAGTCCGATGCCTGAAGTAGGCCTATCTCTCCGTCGATCTACTCGCGTCCGTCGGCCTCCTGATAGATACGGAGATTGGGCCTAAATTGTTTTGTTTGTACCTTTAAAATTTGTCATTTGTAACGATTTATTTATAGTGTAGTCTTATTTTTAAGGAGGGGTGATTGTGGTGATTATTGTTCCTTCGTGATCTCGTCATTTGTGTTGATTACCCTCGTCTTACCCTACCTATATATTGAGTGTTTTTATGTATCGCGTTTAGTTGCTTGAGTCTTCATTTAGTTAATAAAAACCAAACTTGCGTTGAGGTCGTAGTACGTTTTCAGTACACCATGTAAATTGGTGAGAAAGATAAAAACTGGGCATTTCATGTAATCTACGAAACATGCCGATGAAGTATGGATAGATGGCTAAGGAGAGACCGGCATTTAATGTCAATTGCTATTAAAGAATCCGAAGGGAAATTCGAAACCTTATACACAGGGTTGCCATCGACATGGACCCAAAACTAAGGACAGTCAGAAAATTAGATTAGCATTAAAAGCGTTTTTGTACGTACTTTGTATTTATGCGAGCCGTGGCATATCACATTCCATACTTTTTGCTAGAAACAATCTGCTCCAGCAAGTCATTGTTTCCGTATTAAAAAGTGCGTCATGGATCTCAAGACATTTGACTGTCATTTCACCAAGTCTGTTCCTCTCCTTGGTCTACTTCGCCGAAACAAGAGAGAACACTCTTTAACTTTAACACTAAACTATATGGCAGGGGCGGGCAACTTCTCCAGACGGCGGGCCGGATGTAGGAAAGTTAAGTACTTGACGGGCCGGATAGCTGAATCGATACGTTATCAAATGACTACACAAGTAATTTACAAGGAATAAATCGCATGTAATGATTTTATTGTTACGACAGCAATGTCCTTTCAAAGCCATTACTCGCCGATAATGACGAAGACAATGTGGATTTGAGAACACCATTGTCATACAGGCGCCGCCAAGTCTGTTTCTGTATGATCAATCAACACACGGTGCAATCCTTAATTAAGATTTCAAGACGTGTTCGATAGCCCGGTACCCCAAATTTACCAATATATCAATTGCTTAGGGTTGAGTACATCATACACATAGTAGTCGTCGTCGTCGAGGAAGGACGTCCAATCCTAATCAACGGAACGTGCGACTGCTGCGACATCGACAGAGGTAGACAGAGTTTGGGCGTCGCCCACCTGTGGGATATATAGCTTGGGATATACCTTGGATTTACGAAATGGATCGGAATACGAATAGAATGCAAAGCGAACGATACGCAACAGCGCTAAGGAGAAACACTCCTAGACCAGCAGTACATCACCACAGGCCGAGATCACTCTTTCTCAGAGTGCCTGAAGATGCAAAATATGAAGAAATATGGGACGATCTCTGCGAAAACGAGATAGCCAAACGCTACATCGACAAAATCGAATCCCTCTGGGAAATGAGGAGGGGAATGTACATCATGTCCTTCTTCAAAGACAAAAACGGCTCAAAAACCAGAGACGCTCTATACGCACAAATAGAGAGACAAGGCCGAGAAGGCCACAGCTTCAGATATATACGGATGGAACTTCCAAGGCCACCAGCTACCCATCTCATAGCAAGCGGAATACCGACAGAAACGGAACCACCATCCGTCAGACGAGATATAAACAGCCAAGGCTTCGGCACAGTAGTAGCTCTAACCAGAGTATACAGAAAAAACACTCGAATCTACAATGGGCGAACCAACATTTGGGTCGAATCCTTCGATAAGGATAAAATGCCTTCGCTTATCTACATCGACGGTTACCCATGCCAAATCAGAACCGCTGAAGACATCTATAAAAAGAGATGCTACCACTGTAACGAGGAAGGTCACGTGGCAAGAGAATGTCAGAGAAAAAACGAGGAAAACAAAAACGAAGAAAACATCGAAATAGATGCAGGCAAAAACACAGAAGCCAAAAAATTACCAGAAGAAAACAGAATCAGACTCGGCACTACGAGTGACGTCAGACTTGAGCAACCTAGTAACGATAGCCAAAACAACGAGGCGATAGGCGACTGGTTCGTACAAGTCGGAAAAGCCAGGGCGAAGGAAAACAAACGTGTCCAAGCGCTCAAAAACAGCAAAAAACCGGAGATAGCCTCAAAACCCAGGAACCAACAACCAAAACCGAAGGTAGACCAAACAAAAGCACGTATGGACATAGAATATAGCCATGCCTCGCCACACATACAGGAAAGGCAAGGAGACTCGAATCCACGAGTCAGCTCAGAAACCGAACCTTTTGATGACCATAACGAAACGATTATAGACCAAGACTCGTTGGTATCAGAATCTAACAAAAGAGCACGAGGTTCGTCCAGCAACACCAGTGCTGAAACAATATCAGAGAAGAAAACAAAACATGACAGCATAGACGGCTACGATACCGACCTATCGCTATCATCAGACAACTCAAAGAAATAATGAAAATCAAAGTAACCTCGATCAACGTAAACGGACTAGCAAATAGACTGAACGATTTAGAACAGTACATACTCAAATCGAACTAGGATATACTGCTCATACAAGAAACCCACAGAATCGACAAAACAGCCGCGATTGAATGGGCTGAAAAACTGGGATTCACTATACACCTCAACTCGAAAAGCAAAAGAAGGCAATTCGACGTCACAGCTATAATGATGAGGAAGGACTGCCAAGGTAAAATCCTTTCACATACTATTATCATAGAAAACAGGGCCCAATGCCTCCTAATCAGACTAGACCAATGTCCAATAGCTGTCCTGAACGTTTATATCCCATCCGGACAATCAGGCCCAACCCGAAAAAATAGAACTGACTTCTTGACCGCGCTAAAAGAATATATCAATGAAATCGATGACTCCATAATTATGGGCGGTGACTTTAATACCATATTAGACAAAAAAGATACGAAAGAAAAAAGGAGCTTCGAACTTAGAAATGACACAAGAATACTCCAAGAAATAGTATCCCAATCCAATATGGTAGACATCTTTAGACAAAAATATCCCAAAGTCGAAATATTCACCCACGTGACTGCCAAAAGCGCCAGAAGAATTGACAGAATTTATGTAACAGAAGAAATAGCTGAGGACGTCACACACTCGGGTCACGAAAATAACAACGTAGCAGATCACATAAGCCCCACCATGACCCTCAGACTCCAACCAGCAACCAAATGGAACAAGAAAAAATGGAAATGTAATAAAGATCTGCTATCAGACAAGATATACAGAGAAATCATAGCCAATTTTATCAATACGGAGGAAGCCAATCTAGACAAGCGCGAATCACTCCAAGAGTGGTGGGACGAACTAAAAAGAAAGATCGCTAACCTAAGCAAAAGGTATGAAATAGATAAGAGAAAAAAGACTGACCCGAGCCTAAAATACCAAAAAGTAAGAGGAAAACATACGATGCTAACCCGCTCTGATAATCTTGAAGGAGAGAGAAACTCGCATCGATCGCTGTGGGCGCAGTTCCGAAAAAGAACGAAACAAACCGATGTGAAGGAGCTACAAATAGACGACGGGACAATAACAACAGACAAGTCCAAGAAGGCCGAGTACATAGCAGAATACGAACCGAACCCGACCCAGCAACAAGCGCCTGGAATACAACCGTCGGTACGAAAAGAGGAGGTACTGGAAGCCCTCAAGTCCATGAACAAAGGGAAATCGCCAGGGCCAGACGGCCTTACGGTAGAATTTTATATCACGGTATGGAAAACAATTGGCAGCAAATTAACGCAAATTATAAACAACGCAATACTATTCGGAAATATTCCACAAAGCTGGAACGAGGCCAGAATAACCCTGATCCACAAAGGGAAAGAAAAAACAAACCATAAAACTGGAGACCGATATCATTACTGAATATAGATTATAAGATTATGGCTAAAATTCTAAATTCCAGATTATCCAAAGAGATCGAGGACTGCATCTTTGAATCACAAAAAGCAGGAATCCCTGGCAGACAAATGGACTCCATCCTCAACAACATCCGAGCTACACTGCGTCACTATAAAGAAAAGCGAACAGAAGGATACCTGATGACAATAGACGCTAAAAAAGCCTTCGATAAGGTAGACCACTGCATGTTGTTTAAAATTCTTGGAAAACTGCCCATCTCCCCTCAGACCCTAAATGTCATACGGGCAATATACAACAAACCGACGGCTACGATAGAGATAAACGGCCAACAAATAGCCAACATACCATACACGAGAGGCATCAGACAAGGATGCCCTCTCAGTATGACGCTATACGCCATCAGCGCAGATCCTATGGTCCGTAGAATCAACAACAACAACTCGATAAGAGGAATACGTATTGGAGGAATGTACCACAAGATCGACCAATTCGCCGATGACGTCACCCTATACCTATCCGACATAGACTCAATAACGCAAGTGCTAAGAGAATACTCGAGCCTGTACCAAGCCACTGGGCAGGAAATCAATACCGAAAAAACCGAGATCCTACCCATGAACCCCAAATCCCACCAACGACTAAAAGATTCCAGGCACGCCCACTCCGCAAAAACAAAAATTAAAATCCTCGGAATCCACTACGGGGAGGATGCGAATGAAACAAATCATGACAACCTCCTAAAAGAAGTAAGAAAGCAAGCCGCCAACATCAAATCGAAAAAGCTATCATGGATCGGGAAAATACAGGCAATCAAGGCATACATAATGACAAAAATAACTTACATATACTACAATATTCAGATCACCGAACAACGAAGAAAAGAACTGGAAAGGATAATCTACAACATCCTGTGGAGTCCGGCAAACTTGGACCAGAAATCGAGAATCACTCTAATTAGACCCAAACAGCACGGTGGAATAGGGTTCCCGGACGTGGCCAGCACAATACATGCCAGGAACGCCAAGCGCCCACAAGAGATTGAATCTATTACAACACCGAATGAGATATGGCACGCGGAAGCAATCCATAACATGGGGACCAGGGTGAGGTCTATAAACAATAACCTCTATAACAACTTATATCCCCACAGATACGCGCCCTCCCGAAACTGGAAGAAGGAAATAGACTCATACGAGTCACTGAGAGGAGAAAACACACAAACGTGGAAACTGACCCAAAAAGAGATATACGTCGCACTAATTCGAACCAAAACGCAACATGATGACCAAGAAACACCAAATTGGAAGCAAATATGGTTATACGAAGAGGCAATCAAACATCAAATATTCAACGGGTAATATCCTACAGAATAAACACTGAGGCATACTTTTCAGGTGCAAGAAAAAACCAATCTGGATGGGCGAAGAGAAAAGACCAGGTCCTCAAAAACGATTGTAAATTCTGCCGTAAAAACCACGATACCATGTATCATATCTTCAACGCATGTCCAATTTATAAAAAGATATTCTATATCGCCAGGGCCGACATCGAGGACGTAATCGGAAACAACATCAACGTGTCCATAGAAGAGATTTACCGAAACATCTACACGGGACCACATAAGAAGATCATCATAACGACCTTCATGAATATGAAGACCGAAATATGGATATGGAAGATGACGCTCGATAAGAAAAATGAATACGCAGAAGACGCGAACACCGAAATCGAAAACATAAGAAGACGCCTATTATCGAAAACCAGACGACAGCAAAACAGAAGTTGAAAGAACGCGAAAAACGCACGCGCGATTGCCAAAACATCCGATATATGTAATACGCATATCGCGAGAATAATGTAATCTGATTATTTTCACCGCAATTTCAAACCATGACGCCATACTATCACCGCTTCTATCTTATTACATTTCATGCTATCATGTATATATTGAATAAAATTCGCACCTATACAGCCCCCCCCCCAACCCAAATGACCCAACCACCCCTTACCAACCACCATACACAGAACCCAAGACCACCCCGCCCCATAACCCAACCAAGAGTTGGGAGAAAAGACAAACAAATGACCCAGTCACCACAAACCCTATGATCATGAAATCTATAGACCAATAACATCAGATAATTGAATATTAATTTTTGAATCCAGCGTACCGAGAGTCAAATCGCCCAACAACTTCCTTGAATAGGCAGACCAAGCCCAAGCAAGAAATCATATAACAATCCGAAAAACCAGAAATGAAAAATTTTTTGTACGACACGATTGAATGACCTTCCTAAACCACCTCAAAGCTTAGCAAATCCCGAACACTAAAACCCGGACCACGCCCTCTCCACTTGCTAAGTGAAAGAATGAACGTCATCCTTCAAAAATAGCACATCCACCCATACCCCACAAAACACCCCCCCCCCAAGATACGTATATCATTTATCGTAATATTGCACTTCTATACTTCTGCAAATAAACCACTAAACCAGTACATCCTAAAAGCCGATAGCAAGTCTTCTCGCTTCTACGAACTTACGCGTATTCTCAGTAAGTTAGATTCTTGGCATGGACCGTTCTCGGTGATGTCCATTCTCGGTATTGGTATAGAACCAGAACCGGAACCACCGCGGCCCTAGTCTGCCGAGATTCCCCACTAGCTTACTACGTCAAATGCAAGGCTTCTCGCTTCTACTTACTTACGCGTAAGCTCCATTCTCGCACGCTGCGCACACACGCAAATAATAACATACAGTCACTAAAATTTGACGTAGAGAAAGCAAGTAGTGAAGAATCTCGGCAGACTAGGGCCGCTGGGGTTCCGGTTCTATACCAATACCGAGAATGGACGTTACCGAGAACGGCCCATGCAAAGAATCTAACTTACTGAGAAGGCGTTATCGAGAAATTTATATTTGAGAATCGACACCGAATGTGGCAAAGCCGTCATGCACATGCACGCGACCTGTATAGTGAATAACTGTATATATGCATAACATGGCCTGCATTGCATACATTGCATTCTCGGTAATCTCCATTCTCGGTGATGTCTATTCTCGGTATTGCCCGGACACCGGCCGGTCACATTATCAACCAAGGCGGGAAACTCTCCGCGGGCCGGACAAAATCCCCTCGCGGGCCGGATCCAAGTCTTGGCACTGAGCGAGAAAGCTGACCTTCTTTTAGTCAACATACCACGAAGTGGGAAAAATTTTATAATTTTATGCTGGATTTTCCACCGGTTTTGTAAGTCTGAAAATTCTGAAAAATTGTCCTCTTTTTAGATTTCAAAAAAATGGGGATCCCACTATAGCTCTCTCACCATTTGGAAGTCATATCATGTGGTGTGAACGCCACGGGAGTCCCGTTCATTTCTGACGTCATAAAATCTCGACGCAAAAGCATAATTTTATAATATTATGCAATACAGATACCACAGGAAAACGATCGAAGTTCTGTAGTTGTTGAAAATAAGACAAAATAAGGACGCAAGTCGAAAACAAGGACATTTCTTAGACAGACAGACAGACAGATTCTTTATTCGTACAATGAGAGTTCACACAAATATGTAAAAAAGACAAACACAGCGATACGACCACATCAAGATGTGTAGTCTTCAAGTCAGCTGTAGTCAAGGCGTAACGTTAGTACATTTATATCATGCAACTGTCGGTCAGTAACACTTCAACAAAAGATTAAACAACAAAACGCAAACGCAAAACAGTGGTAGTAGAAAAAAAACTGTAACACTAGTTCAAAATAAATACCAGATCATACTCTCGCAGGCCGTATGTTGCTCGCCCCTGCTATATGGAAAGAGTGACTTCTTGTTACTATAATTGTCACGGCACCCATTGCTACATTGGCTTTATTTTGAATCTGGATTACCCATGCGAGCTACGTAGGTTGCGTAATCGCGGCATATGATCAGGCGTTCAAAATGATCGAATTTGCGGTTAATTTTTTAAAGCCTGTGGTCTTAATCCATGCATCAACATTCAAAAGTAGGTGATATGTTTTGATATCGAAGCAACTTTTCGCGGGCCGCTCAGAATAGCGCCGCGGGCCGGACTTTGCCCAGGACTGATTAAATCTGTACCTCGTCTCTTGCGAATAGTGCGTCTCTATAGTGCGAATGGGTTATGATTGCCGCATCGTACTGACTAGCTAGCCTCGCGCCAACTGTTTTCTGATTATATTGACGACGTCTCTGGCGAGGTCGCGCGGTTTCGCCTGATTACTAATTACAAATTACTGTGGCGTTTGAGCATCTTGTACGAGTTGACCTCCACCTCGTACCACACGCCCCCTTGCAAGTTGGCACCTATGCTCCTCTTTTTTGAGAATTTTGGTTAAATTTACGTCCAAATTCGACTGATATACCGTAAATCAGCTCCGAAGTAACGCTCCGGCGGGTATTTCGGGAGCTGCGCCGGAAAGTTGACCTTTTTTTTTAGTCAACCACCTGAAAATGTAAGAGAAAAACTGTATTTTAGGCACTGAGCGAGAAAGCTGACCTTCTTTTAGTCAACATACCACGAAGTGGGAAAAATTTTATAATTTTTTGCTGGATTTTCCACCGGTTTTGTAAGTCTGAAAATTCTGAAAAATTGTCCTCTTTTTAGATTTCAAAAAAATGGTGATCCCACTATAGCTCTCTCACCATTTGGAAGTCATATCATGTGGTGTGAACGCCACGGGAGTCCCGTTCATTTCTGACGTCATAAAATCTCGACGCAAGAGCATAATTTTATAATATTATGCAATACAGATACCACAGGAAAACGATCGAAGTTCTGTAGTTGTTGAAAATAAGACAAAATAAGGACGCAAGTCGAAAACAAGGACATTTCTTAGACAGACAGACCGACAGATTCTTTATTCGTACAATGAGAGTTCACACAAATATGTAAAAAAGGCAAACACAGCGATACGACCACATCAAGATGTGTAGTCTTCAAGTCAGCTGTAGTCAAGGCGTAACGTTAGTACATTTATATCATGCAACTGTCGGTCAGTAACACTTCAACAAAAGATTAAACAACAAAACGCAAACGCAAAACAGTGGTAGTAGAAAAAAAACTGTAACACTAGTTCAAAATAAATACCAGATCATACTCTGCATCTCAATATGTAGAAATGAGTCGAGACTTAAAATTCCGACAGAATGATGCAAATGACAAACCTCTGTGCTCTATTGATAAGGAGTTCCAAATCCTTGGACCAACAAAAGTTAAGGATCTCTGGCACACACTAGCGGCTAAATTCTGTATAAAGATATTTCCAGCAGTGGCGGATCTAGTTCCGTGAGAGGGGACACCGGCAGATGGCGTAAAGATGCGGCTAAGAGCAGAAGGGAATTCACCATGGTGATATCGGTACATGGTCTTGGCAATTTCATAAGTGCAGAGGTCGCGCACTTTCAATATCCCTAGGGATTTATATCTTGGAGAAAGATGCTCGTATCGGCCCATGCCACTTATCAAACGGATAGCCCTATTTTGGAGAACTGCGATGTGATTCAAGTAGGTATCGTAAGTTAACGCCCAAAAGATGATTCCATAGTCGAGGTGAGAGTGGAAGAGTGAAAAATATAATTATGTCTATTAGTACAGATCTAGGGAGAATATGTCGCAAGCGAGCTATAATACCTACTGCCTGCGCTAATTTGCTGGCAAGAGCTGCTAGTTGTGGCTTCCAACTCAAATCTTTATCAATACATAGTCCCAAATATTTGACATTAGAGACTGCTGATAGTTTATCTTTGTCGATGGTCAAAAATGGAGAAGGTAACAAGATCTTAGGTCTGACATTGATCAGAAGGACTTGAGTTTTTGTTGCATTGATATTCAATTTATTGAGACTCATCCAATGACAGATTTTTTTCATCTCAATATTGACTGAGTCTTGTAGAATACCCAAATTGTGGTCAGATTTATATAGGCAAGTGTCATCAGCAAATAAGGTAGTTGAGAATTTAGATGCACCTGGTAAGTCGTTTATGTAAATGATAAAGAAAAGTAGGCCAGGAGATGAACCTTGAGGACAGTGGCGTATCCAGGGGGGGGGGTGTTTAGGGGGTCGGAACCCCCCCCCCCCCCCCTTTTCAAAATCCTAAAAATTGATGTCAAATATAGCCTCTAATATTTGCTAATTTATTAGTTTAACGTATTCGTTTTTACGTATGAGAAGGCGAATATGGCGTCCTAATGTTATTTAAGGGGACTAACACCCCTACAAAATATTGGAAGTATGCGCCGAATTAGTCGAAAGGATGAAATAGGTCATTATAATTCGCTAATTCCATACGAATTCTGCGCTTGTTCAGCTACATTTCAGCTGTGGCAATTGCTGGCGTTCTCAACTTTCTTCCCTCGATTTCTCTCTCGCCTTGCTAAAACGAGAGACGCATTTTAGGAATCTAATTGGCCGACGCGATACGTAATTGCAAAGACGAAGTTGTCGGCAATCAACATCGCTCGCGAATTCGCTGCACCTGTTCGCCTTGAAATCCTAATTAAGAATTGCACGCGGCGTGTTGATTGATCAGCGAGACGCAGCCACGACGGCACCAGTACGACAATGCTATTCTCAAATCCACATTGTATTCGCGATTATTGGCGAGAAATGGCCTAGGATTGACATTCACATTTCAAAATACAAGCCTAGCAATCCACGTTCCCGATTGTAAGGTGACTTGCTGTCGTCCAAATACAGGCCTATGTTGTCGCTGAACGGGAGAATTGAGTAGGCCTAGTAGTAAAGTTAACCTAATTATATCGGCTGACAAGTTTCTCTGTCGATCAAGTTATTATCCCAGTGTGTACTCTGTATTAGTTGACTGACTTGCGTGCTTGCAATTAAGGACTAATTATCTTCGCGCGTACTACACGCTCAGCCGTATGGCTAGTAAAGCCATCGAAAAGCACACATTCGTGTACGGCGTACACTTTTCACACCACACCTCTCTGTGGCGATCGCGATCGCCCTCGTTTATGCTACCGCCCTATTCCGCGCTTGTTCGTCCGCTGCGATACTACCGACCGTGCGCATAATATCGTCAAAATCGCGCATCTCTGATCGGAACTAGGCGCTTGAAGACGGGCGGCGTTTGCCGGCTCATGACTAAATGTGAGCATTTACGAATTTCTTTCAATCATACCGTAAAAGAAACGCGATTTTCAGGCAATGTCCGTATCGTATTCGTACATCTCCCACTCACCGCAAATCTCTGTTTATTATTAAACTATAATATATTAAATATTCGCCATGGCGTGGAGACGAGTGATCGTCATGATGACGTCACAATAGCCAATTTCGTAACGCAAACCCCCCCCCTTTTTCGCGCTCTGGAGACGCGCCTGCTTGAGGAACACCGCAAGTAATTTCGCTTAGCTCAGATTTCGTACATTGGTCACCAACAAATTGTTTGCGGCAATTTAGCTATGACTTGAACAAGGCTAGCGGTGTCCCTCGAACCCCGTTATACCATAGTTTATTCAGAAGTATTGAATGATCTACCGTATCAAATGCTTTTTTCAAGTCAAGAAATATGGAGCAACCGACCTCATTAGATATAATTGTTGATTGGTACTTGAGCAGTAAATCTAGGAATGGCATGTTGAGTATTGTGATGAGTTCGAAAGCCGAATTGATTGGGCCATAATCTGGTTTGAATAAATTCGGAGAGCCTTGAGTGTAAAAGCTTTTCAAAAAGTATTGCTAAGCAAGATAATACTGATATTGGTCGATAATTATTCATTGACATTCTGTTTCCTTTTTTGTGTACAGGAACTACTCTGGCTACTTTAAGAGCTTCAGGAAAGATTCCTAAAGCCATGGATTGATTGTAGAGATGAGCCAATATTGAAGAAATTGCAGGGAAAACTGCCTTTAATATTTGCACAGATAGCCTATCATGACCCTCTGCTTTATTATTTCTCATGTTGGCGACTATTATGCTAATCTCTCCTATGTTGGTGGGACTCAAGAATATACTGTTAGTACTACTACGTGGTGTACTTTGGTAGTGTTTTGGGGGGAGATTAAGGCAATCAGGTGCAAGTTTTGGCCCAATAGAGGTGAAGTAATTATTTAATGCATTAGCTACATTATTTGGATTGCTAACATAATTGCCTTTGTCATCAATTATAATAGGCGGGATGGTGGCAAGGGAGCTGGAAGGGTTGATTAGGTTTCTAATAGTTTTCCAAGTTTGGGCTTTATTGTTTCTGCAGTTATGAAAGTGACGAGCGAAGTATGATTTTTTTGCCTTCGTTTTAATGTGGCTTGGCTTATTAGCATATGCCTTGTACTGTCGACGTTGCGCTTCAGTACCATTTAAATACCATACACGGTGAAGCTTATTTCTAGTTTTGATAGACTTCAAGATACCAGGAGTGATCCATGGTTTGCAGTAAAGCTTACGCTGCTTACGAGACAGACATGATAACGGTATATGATGATCTACCAAATTCATAAGTTCGGTCATGAAATTGTTGAAAGTCATATCAAGTGTGTCACACGTTAATGCTGTCATCTCAAAGCTGCCGAACTGTCTGAATGCAGCATCTTGAAGACTCTCAAGAGAGGACGATTGGGTTTTCTAAGACGTGGCCCTTCAAAATAAGGACAAATCTTAGAAATAAGGACGGTATGGCAACCCTGCTTATACATGAGTGTTATTTCTGTATGGGTGACATTCCAAGGTTCAGAATAACTAAAAAATGACTTGAAATTGCATTGACATCGACTACAAGTCGTTTCGGCACCTTCCTATCTTCCATTGTATCGCATACTTGTGATGTTTTGAAATGATGAACTTTTATGAATAAACTTGAACTTCAACATCTCTCATATAGATATAGGGCGGAGATAATAAAGTTGGATTAGCAATGAAGTCGATTATCGCGGTCGTTAGGATTTATCAACCCAGGATTAAGGAAACCGGTTGATCGCAGCGCATAAAGTTAGTGTTAATATCATGATTTATCAAGCCGGAACAAACTGTAGATAACTAACTATAAAAACTGCGCACACTGCGTACCATTCCCACGCACAATTATTCCCGATAATGACCGTGCCGATTTTCTCCTAGGTAATGGTTTCACTAACAATCACCGAATTATGTACGCTACCCACCATTGCAGAGCGATATCGATATTCTATAATCCGTTTCTTAGCTGTACCGTACAAATTGGACACGACTTTCATTTCGCGATGAAGATCATTCTACCTATTACAGTGGTAGTATCGTTACCAGCAGGCTGTTGTTTCATTCAACAAATTGACAATTGGCAGCCTATAACGCGTTTTTGCATTATGATGCAACAGATAACGCCACTTGATTGAAAACTCGGGACACCTCGACTAACCATCGCGCGTAACCTTTTCCAACTTTACTGGTCGCGATTAGCAGTATTTAATCACATGATTAGCATTCTCCCGGATCAGCTAACTTTATTATCTCCGCCCATAAATCCAGAACCACACATTCCGAACCAACACGAACTTGATAATTTAGTTGGGACCCACTATAAATCAAATGCGGAAATTCTGACTTCAAGGTTGAAGCTAGGGAACTTGTTGCATTCACCGTGTCAATGTCCTTCGTCGAGAAAAAGGCATGAAAGATTTTCACGGTATTTTTCTGTGGCAGGTTCTCCTTGCTTATGAGGGAATGTTGGCAATCTTTTGTAAAGCATTCAAGGCATTTCGAGATGTAGTTCAAAATTTCTTGGAAATAAACCAAACAATGAATATAAACCTATGGTAAACAATATGATCGACATATATATGAAAAAATGGGGCATATAAATAAAAAAGTGGGGCATGTCCTCAAAAACGCATTACCTGCACTTTCACTTTGATTTTATTAGTTAAAATATGGGTGATGTAAGCGAGGAACATAGTGACGTGTTGCATCAGGATATATATGCTTTGGAAAGATGATACTAAGGGTTGTGGATTTGCGTCACCATTGGGCAATATTTGCGGTTCATAATACCAGCAGATTTCTGAGTTTATAGACCCAAATCCTGCAAACAAATTGACTTCGGAAATTTTCTGAAGTGTTTCCATCCTTTTATAATCTATGGTAGCCAACATTTGTGCATTTTCCTTCTTTTTGTTAGTGGGTTTGTAGCTCCAATAAGGAATTATGCGGATTATTACAGGGCAATTTTGAGTAAAACGAGAATCAGAAAAAGTGACGTTTCTCAAGGACTGGGGACACTTCAGATTAAATTTTTGTATTTTAGTGATTGGTTCGGAATAGCAAAACACAATACATGAAAAATTTTACACAACTGAAATTTTGCAAAATTTTTTTACATGTTGGTATTTTGTGGTCCATAGCTAGAGAAGATTTATCATTTCACAGACGCAAGTCACGCAAGCAAAACCACTTCTGACGATTTTTAAAGTGTTGCTTTGTTACTTGATGCATGAGTATTGAGTAAGCTATATTTGTTCATATTATCCTTTTCATTTGAGTTTTCTTGGGTCCAATTAAGAATTGTTGTGATTAATACGGATAATTATGAGTAAAATCAAAAATTAGAAAAATTGACATTTGTTCAAAATTTAGGACACTTTGGGAAAATTTTTTGTATTTTCGTCATTAGTTTGGAATACTGAAACACACTACATAAAAATTTTTAGCAAACTAAAACTTTTGCAAAATTTTGTTACATGGTGTTATCTGCGTTACTTTTCATTCAGTTGAATAGTAAATTCATATTGAAATGAACCCGAATATTTTCGGCTGACACTCGTCAGAGGTAGGCCTAATCGTCAGCAACTAGTAGAGAATTGGAAAGAACATTGTATATCAACAATCGTATCACAAAATATGACGTCACCAGCATGAAATTTCGAATGAGAGAGCGTTCAATGTAGCCTACTATTTTTAGGTGATACACGAACTCCTTCAGTGTGCACGTGAACGCCTCAACTTCTCTACTTCGCCTAGCTAGGCCAAGGTGGGTGTCTGATTTCAAAGACTACTCCAAGTCGTTTCGACACCTTCCTATCGTTTCATTGTATCGCAGTCTTGTGGTGCTTTGAAATGATGAAAATATGAACTGATACTGATATCATAAGTCTTTTGCGATAAAAGTTAAATGTCCTCCGATGACACTCAAATGTCCTCTTTTTTGCTTTGAGCTTTACGCAATTAGACAGCAAAGACTAAAAGTGGTCGACCCGTCATCATCATCATTAGTTTATTAGCAATTTTATCAGTTCAATACACCACAAAAAATGCGATACAATGAAAAGAAAGGAAGATGTCGAAGCGACTAGGTTGTCTATGGAATCAGACACCCACCTTGGCCTAGGCGATGTAAAGAGGAGGCATGCACATTGCACACTGAATGAAAGTAAGAATGATAGTATAGAAAAAGGAAGCGACAAGAAATAGGGCGGCATGTCATGGGAAGCGAGATCGATAGGTCAGTCGTGGTCCGTGAGGATGGACTGTATTTATTTAGTAGTAATTGCTTGTATTTCGACTTGAATGTGGACATGCTCGTCGACTGCCGAATGGCCGGCGGGATACTGTTCCACACATCAGGTCCGGCATATTTGATAGAGCGATGATCTTTTCGGTCGATCATATGATATTTGAACGACGTGGACGCGCGTGTGTTGTACTTGTGCGCTTTTGATTCAGAGGTGAAGAAGTCATTGAAATATTCGGGGCAACGACCGCAGTGAAACTGATACATAAACTTGGCGATTTCTAGTTTCCGCATGTTTAGGACGCCGAATCTCTTCAGCAGCGACTTATTGGATAGGCAGCCAGGCCCCTTTGGGGCCCTAGCTATGATTCGGAGTACTTTATGCTGTAGTTTCTGCAGTGGCTTGAGTGCAGTTTTACTGGCAGCCCCCCAACAGAGGATGCCATAATGTAACTTCGATTGGATTAAGGATTTAAAGAGTATCAGAAGAACCCATGCCGGCATGAAGCGCCCAAGGTTGCAGAACAGGCCGCACTTCGGAGATAATTTAGTTTCTAGGGACTGAATATGACTCTTCCAGGACATGTTCGAGTCCAGTAAAACCCCTAGATATTTGGTATTATCTGTGTTGGAAACGGGCTGACCAGCGATATTAACGGTTAGGCTATTTTTTGAATTTGCTGTCAGCAATTGGGATTTCGAGGCGTTTATGCAAAGGTTGTTCTGGGCCGTCCACCCATGGACTTTAGGCATTTGGTCCCCAGTCAGGGCATCGAGCTCTGCCGTCGAAGATGCGGAAGAGAGGAGGTGAGTATCATCAGCGAACAGTGTGGTGTTCAATGAGGAGGTTTCAAAAATGACGTTGACATATAAGGTGAAGAGGACCGGTCCAAGTACTGAGCCTTGGGGCACACCACAGGTCACCAGGTGAGGAGAGGACAAGGTGTTTGAGATCGCAACCATTTGTTGGCGTCCAGTGAGGTAACTTTTCATGAGCTCAAGTTGTGGGCCCCGAAGTCCGTAACGCGCCAATTTCGAGATGAGAATTTTATGATCTACGCAGTCAAACACTTTTTTTAGATCGAGAAAAATGCTACATCCCACATTTCGCTTCTCTGAGATATCATAATACTGCTCGGCCACTGTTAGGAGGGCATGTGCGGTTTGGTGTTTGTTTCGGAAGCCAAATTGTTGAGGGGAAATGATATACATTTTGGCGAGGAATGAGGACAGGCGGGAGATGAGCAACTTTTCGAATACAACCCCGATGCATGGGAGAACGGATATCGGACGGTAGTTGGTGACATTAGTTCTATCCCCAGCTTTGTGTACAGGGACTACCGACTATCGGTCAATATTAGGGCCTACGTTACAAAAATATTCATTGAAGTGATTCGCGATGGCCGCCGGGTCTGAAAGTTTGTTTCCGGTATCCGAATTCCGAAACAGACTTATGGCCTTTTTTCCGATGTAGGAGAGAGTTAAGTCCTGACCATGTTTTTCGAGTGTCCTTTTTGTGTCTGTTGAAAAATCTCTCATTGTACTTTGCTTTGGCCTTGGAAATGAGATGCACGGTGCGATTCCTGAAACGTCGAAATCTTTCTCGTTCATGTTCTGGGCAGTTCTTGGTGTCTATTCGGTTATGCCACCGGTTACGTTTACGGATAAGTTGAATCAGCTTTGTGGTCATCCACGGATTTCGCTTCAATTTTCTTTGACTTCTCGATGAAAGGCACTGTAGAGGTGCAAATTGTTCCAGCAGTGATTTGATAGCAGACATAAACTCTACAAATTTTTCGTCAAAGTTGTTTATCGAGATGTGGGGGATGGCTAATGTTTTGGTGATGGTGATGTTTCATAAACTACTCATGAAAACTTTTTTTTCTGGAACTGCTGCGACTAGGTTGACTGAAATAACAAAATCACGATTATCTGTATAAATTCCTAGTTTTGATATCTCTTGTTGAAACGTGAAAAAACTGTGCTCTGTTGTGGATCTGAAAATATGGTAGCCTTGACCAACGATTACTGCTTTGACCATTTCTGCTAAACCACACGAGACATGAAGCGTATTGAAATGATGGACCGAAAAGACTGACCGGACTTCGAAATCTTGCCCCTTGTTTTTACTATCGTACGTCCTTCAAATATGCGTGGGGGCGCCAGACCTATGTAATTGTCGAAAAGCGGCGCTGCATGAAAAAGGTTGAGAACCAGCACTGATGTGAGCGGTGTCTTGTAATGCGTAGAAAAGGGCCGTGCTACAAGTTGGCAGCTACGGAATACAAATGAAGAAGATAGGCCTAGTGTATTTACCATGACCGTAGTAGCCTTGTAGATAAACACCATGAATACTACAAACAACAACAACAATAACTGAAGTGATGTCATATCGTGATCACAGGAACCGGAGCCTTTCAGGGTTTCGCCCTATCTCTACTCAATTCCAAGTTTTCATGGAACTCACTTGAGCGTCCCAGTGAAAAATCAGAGGTTGTCAAAAACCAAGTAGCCTACTTCTACGTTATCCCAACACCCGAGTAGGCTTGGGTGAGTTGTACGATACTTAGCCTATACTCAAGTCGTTATGCTATCAGGCTACTTCCACCTCTCCTATCACTTTTTTGGAGGAAGCGCCATGTCACAACTTGACGACCCGATATACGGTCCCGGTACCATGATAATCGGATATATTTGCGAAAATGGCACTTTAGTGAACCGCCGGTTCTTATAACCTTCACTAAGCCGCGGAACACGCGCGCTAATCTGCAAGCCGTCGCGGAACCCAAAATATTCGCTGAGCCATAAAAACCAAAATTTACCACGGTGACATCTAACTACACCTTCAATATGTTACCCTATATTACTGGAGATGGAATTGGCATGTCTGAAGGACGGGGTTTCGATTTCGACCCCTAACCTCCCCACCCAACGACACTGCACACGACGTAGGCTACCACCGCAGTAATCATAATTCGACTAGTGGGGCCTATAATGACCAGCAACGCTTGTTGACCAAGACTAACGTACCATCATAAATCAAATGTATGATAGAAGTGTGCGCCTCGACGCGGTTTCCATGCAACACCGGTTCAGAACCTCTGCTGTAGTGCCAATGGTCATTTAGAGTTGGTCGCGAAAGGTACATCTTGCAATTCCAGAATAAGCCAAGTATGAGATTCAGAGACATACTTCTTGAAACCGCTTTATACGAGAATTTCCATACTTTTGGGCTTCCACTCGGAAGTAGTCCTGACCTGCTTTGGAAACCGCGACATGTACTTGAAATGGAATATAAATTCATCGAATTACTTCTGTTCTAGTGCCATTGATATGGATACCATACGTCTTTTTGAAATAAAATCTCGTTATTTGCTTCGAGTTTGAAGCGGTTACACAGCGAAGACTAACAACGGTCAACCCGACACGAACAACATCTGGAAACCGTTTTTTCTGGAACTGTAGCGACTAGGCCAGGGGTTCTCAAAGGGTGGGCCATGGCCCACTGGTGGGCCACAGAGCATTTTGAGGTGGGCCACAGAGCCATTTAGAAAATTTCAGAGTTAAGGTAACTTTAGTTATATTTCTTATGTTATTCGCTAAAAATATATTCGTATTATCCAATTATACGTAGGCTACAAAAAGCTTTTCATCCGACTCTGATTAGCCGTAGTGGCACGCATGAAGTCAGCATGTACAAATCGAAAACGTTAGGAAGAAACGGTGGCTTTTTCTACTGGCTATGACAACCTACGGCTAACAGCAACTAAAATAATTTCAAGTGTATAAAAACTGGAAGATAATGCTGAAGTAACCAAGTATTCCGGTATAGGGTCATATGTCGTATTCCGTTGAAAGGGGTTAGCAATGAACTCGCAATGAAGTGCAAATGATGTGCTGATTTACTGTGCTTCGGCAGGCCGTATTATTGCAAGCTAAACATAGCCATAATTGCAAATTATTAGCAACTTCTGGCGGAGGTATACTGCACCACAGCAACAACGAATCTTAATGGATCGAGGATTTATCGGAGCGCATTAATCTTTGAAGTCGGTTTAAAATGTCCGGCCTGGAAATCCCTGTACTTACTGAAAGAGTCACAGGAATTGATTGTATCATTGGATTGAATATTCTGGCATCGCAACTTCAGTTGTTTTGGTACAAGACACGCAAAGTAGCCTACATCATGCATATTGAAAAATCTTTCTCCATTTCTCTGTAGTACCCCATTCACCAATGAATTGTTCGATGCTGGCCCAGAATGAATATAATATTCCCCACAATAGTATCACTAAAGTCCCAATCACACAGTGCGGAGATCTGATCATTGTGTTTCGCGACGGGAATGGAGCAGCGGACGAAAATAATATACTTGGAAGTTTTAGCTTATGATCTACCAGGGCCGTAACTGCCGCACCCAGATCCCCAATTGGGGGAGCTCGAAGGGGCCCAAGATTATTTCGTTGGTCGTTTGTTGGAGGATATTTGTTCGACTTGAATTTCTTTTCGCGGTTCACGCGATTTCTTATTCCGGGAGGTCGAGATTTAAATGTCATCAGTTAGCGAAAAATGCCCACATATTAGAGAAATAGGCATTCGGCGCTGTCCGTGACCACGAATTAAACAGGATTATGACTCCAAGATGTCAGGTGGGCCACAGCACATTTTTAAGTCGGAAAATGGGCCACGGCCAAGAAAGGGCTGAGAACCCCTGGACTAGGCTGACTGAAATCTAAGAAAATACAACTATATGTACAAATTCCACGTTTTTCGATCTGTCGTTGAAGCTTGAAAAAAAAGTGTCTTGTTCTTGCATCTATAAATATGGCAACGCCAACCAACGATGAATGCTTCGACAACATCTGCTAAGACACACTCGACATGAATCGTATTGAAATGTACTTTATTCGCTATAAAACTCGACTCATTCCAAAAGAATCGGAAATTCGAAATTGAAACAGTCGGAAAAGAATTATGATCTAAGCGCCAATAAATAGAAAGACATTCTTTGAGCAAAAAGTGAATACTAGTACCTAGTACTGAACCCACAAGCGCGAGATTATGATCACTACGTGCAAATGTACAGTAGTAACTATCTTCAAAATGATATGAGCTTCCATTATTGTACGGAGTCACCAGTAATTCGATGCACCATCCCGATGTAACATATTGCCTAAGGCTGTCGGCGTCAACGTAAATTCAGTCGTACCCGAGTTTACTCAAATACATTTCGTGTTTATGTAACGCGGCTACCAATCCGGCATCGTTTTTGACATTGCTGTGCCGAGAATAGTCGATATCGGCGCCGTTTAATGTCGTCATTTTGCCGCCGTTGGCGCGCAGTATCGCGTCACCCGCGCATATGTCCCACTTCTTGATCCGGGTCGTGTGAAGGTACACGGACGCCTTCCCGTCGAATAACGCCAGGCTCTTGAAACCTGAAGACAGTATTCCGAATGAATCGACAATTAACGGGACTAGCACCTATAAAATTTGAAAGGTATCAAAGTTTTCAATTCTTTTTTTTGTTCGAAAATAGTAACATGGTGCCTCTGTTCTTCCGTCATGAACTTATCTCACCCATAAAAAGAAACGGGTAAAAAATCAATTATGCTGGAAATACAGTCGGCATTTTCTTTTACTGCGAAAATGAGCAATAGTGTTTTTCTCCATCGTAAAATTTTGTTATTTCGCTTCATCATAAACCCAAAATTTGTATGACATTTTTGTCGTAATTGACTAACTCGTGGGTTTTTTAAAAGTCTCCTCCATATCTTCTATATTTTGCTAATTTACGTTTGGCCTAGACTGGCATACTGTGCGCAGAGTTACAGAACTTCACAGCAAACTTACAAAAAAAAAAGAAGGATTTTGAAATAATAAAACTAAATTTCTCCGAAATGAGCTGCACATAATCCTTCAAACTTCACCACCATATAGAACCGTCCTAGTTTTCCTTCGACAGGCGTTAGATCTGAAAAGGGCCATCTCGAATTTGAGGTACGGTGCTTGGTGTGTTGGAGTACTATTTCTAGCACTTATTTCAATTGTGATATTTTGTTTACAACATAGCGACAATTAGCAGCGGTCATAATTTCATGGTGAAGGGGGTAGCCCATTCCGAGATGGCTCAGTTGAGGCCTTTAATAAAGAATCATATGTGGTCTAGACATGGAGTGATTACTGCAGTGATTCTCAACAGTCTGTCCATGGATTAGAGTTGTTAAACCAGTAACTTTCCAGTTTTTTCAAATTCGATCAGAATTCAAAGTGCCGAAGTATCAAAAACTTGGAATTTGAATCAAATTTCGAAATAGAAAGTATTACAATAAAAATCATTGTCAGATCATGTAAAATCATAGCCCATTTGTGTAAGCATGAGAATGGCAACTGTCTGCACAGCGTACACCACGCTTAGCTCGTTTCGCACAATATGATAGCCTACGTCAGTAGGATTTTCAGGATAAGTAGAAATTAGATTAGAGTGAAATCAGACCATAGAAAGCATTTCCCAGATAAGATTAGAATCAGATTACTAGAGTTTCACTGTAATTCGCTTTATTAGTCAACTAAAAGCATCTACTTGTCTAACTCTGCCATGGACTGGCCCGTGTCAAATTTTTTGCCTGTCAAATAGATTACAATTATAGGATATATCGATTTCAAAAATCAAGAATTTAGACGCTTGACCATTAATTCGACAAGTGAACCGTCTAATTTTGAATTGTTTCGTAATTTAGTAGCTATCTTTTGGCGTCGAGAGGTAATCTTACAGTCTTTGTCTACTTTGGACTTGGTGTAGGCTAAATACAATTTTTTCCACATCGTAAGTTTTGTACTCAAAAACTTTGGTTCTAATGGTAGCAATTGAGCCAAATATGTTGTGCATCGTTTTTGTCAGAAAACCTATCAATTTCATGGGGTAGGCAGTAAAATTTGAAAAATACTTTATATTTAAAATTTTCTACTATGATAACTTTACTTCCACTGGTTGGAATTGTACCTTTTATGCGATCAAATATTGCCAGTTCCACACCGCATTAAAGATATTCGGTGCTTTTGCGATCATACCTACGTCAGGGAACTTGCAACCAAGTCACAAGTGAATCTCACTTTTATAGTTTTGACACGATTCGAGTCATTTTAAATTCACCACCGACTCAAATCCGAGTCCAAGTCATAGAGCAGAGGGTCGAGTCCGAGTCGTGGTATTATGTCTCGAGTTTGAGTCCAAGTCATTGTGTTGACTGCTCAGTTTCCAGTTAAAGCCCTGTTAAACCCACTTTATACAACTCGGTTTGAAGATATCGATTGGTTCGCATTTATAGCAGGCCTCTACTAATTTTCCTCACTTTTCGCAGTTTCTGGTCGCATTTCCAAGTACCAGTACCAATAGACGAAATCCCAATAGTGTGATTACTTAACTATTCTTCGAAATTACAATGAAATGTCGGTTTTAGCAGTCTGAGTCTCGAGTCATATGACTTGGTTCGAGTCATGCGCAACGACTCGAGTCCAAGTCGAGTCAATACACATATTGACTCAAGTCTAGTCGAGTCATTTCCGTATTTTGAGAAAATGACTCGGCTCGAGTCATCACAACCCTGAACTACGGTGTCATTGTGCTTTGCGACAAATATGAGGGTTCACCGCCATTCTAGAAATGACATTGTTACTAACGTGGATGCAAGTGTGCCAATGTTTGGATGGCGCGATACGACCAAGGCTTATGAGATAGGAAAAAAGTATCAAAACAATAATTCTCGATGATAAATTACCTGTTAGTGGAAAGGGCTGTTTCATTTCATTACTCTAAAAATAATCCCTCACTGCTCGACACGAGTCAATAGAATGATTACTCGATTCGGATTCGAGTACTGGTATTGGGATCATTGTCCCCTGCCCTAACATAGATACATTTAAACATACATTCGTCAGAGTTGAATGTTTGCGTTGCGGGCGTACACAATCGCGCATCGTTCTTCAAACACTTTTCAAACTTTACCTCCGTTATTGGAAGGATAGCATTAAAACTAGGTCTAGGTGCCATGATTTGTGTATTCGAATCTGAATCCAGTACTAATTGTGACAAGTCCACTCGAGTAGTGAAGAGAAGATGATTTTGGGTACCGGTACAGAAATATATATATATATATATATATACCGACTTTCTAATAACAGCCGTACTATCAACGAAAACGATAATTTTGATACGGTCAAAGTGCTAAAATTACCTGTAATGCGACGTATTAGAATTATGCAACACATTGTGGCATTATTTTCTTTGAGGTCGCATAAAAATAACATACATTTAAACGATGCTTTGGGTTTTGATACATCTACATAACGAATTTATTATCAAAATGTTTATTCCACTCTATAGGCCTGGCCTACACCAAGAAGACCCTCTCAAAGTAACATGTTCCAACTTTATCCATCATGAAGGCTGTTACGACATCATACTCAGAGTTGGACAACTGGAACATTTTCATCTGTTCCAAACTAGAATTATCCAACTTTCCAAGTCAGGTCATAATGGGTGAAGCTCGAAAATACTCGATTCAGAATTGAATCGCTCAGGAACTCGATTTTGCCCAAAAAATTGACACAAGAAAGAGATGAATATAATAATAGGCCTAAATATAAACTCACCGGCTCCCCCTGCAGGCACCACGGTCACTCCTTTGCCGAAAGCTTTCTGAGCCGTTCCTTTTACCTCGCCCGCATGCGACCGGGATACAATGATTCGAATTTCGCCTTCATTTCCGACATGTTTCTCTTCTACGTTGGAGCCGTAATCGACCCAGCCCCAAACTAGCACAAAAACGACAGTCTGTGACTTTGTTGGACAATTCGCTATCGGCTACGGGGACAAACGGAAATGCAAAAGCGAGCATATAGATTATCAGCTGTATAGCGAAACATGGTCTACTGCCGTGGTCCCAAGGGTTGTAACCAAGTCACAAGGCCCCGAGTCACAAGTCAATCTTACTTTTATAGTTTTGACTCGAGTCAAGTCGAGTCATTTTCAATTCATCACCGAGTCGAGTCCGAGTCATGGTATTATGACTCGAGTCCAAGTCATTGTGTTGACTGCTCGGTTTCCAGTTAAAGTCTTGTTAAACCCAGTTTTTCTAATTCTGTTTGGTGATATCGAATGGTTCGCATTTATAATATACTAATTTTCGTCACCTTTAGCAGTGTTTGGTCGCATTTTCAAGTACCAGCACCATCAGACCGAATCCAATTAGTGTGGTTACTTTACTATCATTTGAAAGTAGGCCTACAATGAAATGTCGGTCTTACCGGTCTAAGTGTCGAGTCATATCAGAAAATTGTGACTCTAGGCATTACAACCCTGGTGGTCCCCAACCCTTTTATGTTGTCTACACATAGAAGTTATATTATCCTTGATGAGTGTCGGCCGAAAATACTCGGGTTCATTTCAATATGAATATATTATTCAAACACCGTAATTAAATCAAAAGAAAATATGATCACCACTTTCGGCTGTGGCAACATTGCGGTAAATTTGACGTTTTTGTGACAAGGCTTGATCATAAGTAACAAATTTGGATGGAGCGATACGCACTTCTTCTTGGATTTTGTAAATCTGCTTAAAAATATTTTTGCAGCTGTTACAAAATACGATATTTTAGGGACTATGGATATCTACTAGCTTTCCCACAATTATTGCTGCACAATAGGGACCAGCGCAGACAGTCTGATTAGTTTCGAACACGAACCGCAACTGAGCCGTGAGCCACTCAACATAACCTACTAGATTGCTTGTGCCATTAGGTCATTACTGCAATGAAGAGTCTCAGTGACTGGGGGGCGTGAAGCTTCCCCGATTCACTTGTACAACCTGGTTTCAAGTAGGCCGCAACTTCACAGAGCATTATAGTTAGAGATATTGATTTCGGGAGGTTCTCGGAGGTACAGAATTCAATATACAATTTGAACAGTGTATTCATAATATTATTTTATAAACACAAATATTTCGGCTCATGCTCGTCAGGGGAAATCGTCAGCAACTAGTAGAGAATTGGAAAGAACATTATACATCAACAATGATCTTTTTCAATTCACAGATTTATAGGTTTTGAATTTACCATTTGATATGCTCCAATATACCACAGTTTGAGAGTCACTGCCCTACAGCTCTAAAATCCTATAGCCAAATCCCACTACAAATTACTGAATTCCCCTCTATTGCAGGATTCTCGCCGATTGGGAACCACCAGACCAGACTATTACAATACCAAGCAAGAGTAAGTGCTTGACGGCATCTGAGTTAAAAATTGGCAAGCACACTGTAATGTGCAGGAAGGGTTCAGTACCAGTAACATCCCAGTTGGAACTGAGTCGAATATGCCTAATATCGCTGTATAGGCTATACCAGACGCCCACCATAGCGCATGGTAGGAAATACAACAAGTCAAACAAATCGATCATCATAAAAATATATCCCAGGGATGTAGCGGGTTACATTCACAAGTACCACTGGCGGCACTGAATGGTTTCTCTGCGCCTTGGATGGTAGCCTTCATGAAAACAGAACCCATGCCACCCTCGAGATATATCTTCATAACATAAGGATTGTAGAGTTACTTACAAGTTTGCCGAGTGAACGGTTTATGAATAATTCCGATGACAGGCTTTCCTTTGACTGCGACGCACAGCATTGTCGTGACGTACTCCGTCAAATTTTCTGTACAAGACAATAACGGAATGGAGATTATTTGGAATATAACATCCAGTTGGATTACTCTCAAGGAATGCAGCGTGCAGTGGGAGTGTTCAGAAAAAACTTTTTTTTTTTAAATTTCATCGGCTTTCTTGTCAAATCGTCAGGTGACCTAAAACAGCGTTGCACACCAAATTTGACTCAATTCCAACCAGTAGAAGCCAAGCTCAGTCAATTTGAAATTTTGGTCATTGTTGAAATAATAGTATCTACGGTGACCAATTTTGTCACACCGACATGACCATAAATCACTGTAGTAATTAGATCTTTAATACACATTTATCAATATATTTAACGCATTTCATGAGGATGTCATGTTCCGCGCAAAATTTTATTTCTAAATGAAGCAGTGAATGGGCATTGTTCACACAGGTTGCTTACAGCTTAGTGGGCATGCTAAGATAAGGTGATGAAAAAGTTCATTTACAAAAAGTAATTAAAATCACTGACCATGAAATTGGTAATATAATAATGACAACAAACTGCGTTGGGGCTCTAGGTACGAGGAAAAAACATAGCTTATTTTTGTCCTCGATGTTTTTGTGGCATATACACCGACTCGCAATATACATACACACGATTTGTGCATATGCATACCATGAGTGCATTATGTGCGTATGCAGCTGGACAAGGAAGGTCCAGATATAGCCTTGTAGGGCTTTCCAAGTCTTGCACCGCCCCTTCATGCTATCGCAGTAATGCATGAGCGCCAAGCAAGGTAGTCATGGATACCAGTGCTACTAATCAGTAGAGCGATTTTTTTACATGTCAAAATTTTGTCAAATTTGTTGCGTTCGGTCAAAATTTGTTAAAATTGTTCACAAAGTCAGAATTTTTTTGACGTCTGCATTTCGTTTGTATCGTTGATTTGGCACTGTCGGTGAACTTATCATTTGATATTTTACAGCTTGTAGCCTACTTTATAGGCACACCGTTGTAAACGGCCAATTGTCTGCTCATTGTGAATCATAAACGCTCAAATAAAACTAATAGATCGACATGACAGTAGTTCCAGTTCTAGTTGCGGATTTCTAAAAGTAGGTAGTTGTAGCTGCGTATTTTCAAAAAAATATTCATTTCTGAAGCTACAAGGAAACACATGTCGTCGTTTGGAGTGAAGCATGATACTGGCGTTCTGTTAGGTGATGCTCTTGCAGCCATTTCTAGATCACAGACGTGTCTGATAGTAGCATAGGCGCCGAACTTGGGTATGCAACGTATGCCAGGCATACCTAGACATTTTTTTGGGTATGCGGCATACCTAAAATTCGGTTTGGCATAAATCGGCATAATCCCCGATTGTGTTATTTAGAACGAATCGCTATGTATTTCCGTTTACGACATTACCTGCTGCCGCTTATGTGAGCGAGGTAACCCGTTGCGCGCGGCCAATAAGCGACAAGCCCGTTGCCATTAGCGAGATTTGTCTGTGCGCATGTAACGCGACGCAATCTCCCGCTGAGATGACCACGAAATTATGCCATTGATTGCCGAGCGCTCGGCAATCATCGCTTGGGACGCTTGCCTGATTTATCGCGTCTCCAACCAGCCTAGTTTCACTCGCTTGAGCATTATGAACAATCACATCAGCAGTAGGCCCGGTGCGAACTGTACCATCGCTGCCTGCACTATCGCATCTGCATTGGCGCACACGATATTATCGCTTGCCTACACAATCGCATCTGCAACAGGCCTGGTACGAAAGATACCATCGCTGGCATGTGGCCATGGCCTGGCCAACTATCGTGTCTAGAGCCGAGCATGCGTTGGCTCCAATCTCTCGATGGCTTGGTGACAATGCCGTCAGGTGTTTGCTGTTTAGCGATTGTAATTAAAGAGCGACATCGCTGAACTGAAAGACATCGAATCTCCGCAGACATGTGCGATTGTGAGTGCGCCGTGCATGCGTAAGTGAATTCTGAAAATACCTAAACATAACCAGCTAGGGTGGAGTGAAAAATGGAAAATTTTGAATTTCAAAACGGACACTTGATATGTGGTGCCAAATTTAAAAAAAATAATTTCTATAATAATTTTTGGCTCGTGCACCCTCTAGTGGTCGTGCAATTGCACCGAACGAGCCAAAAATAGCTAATTTCGCTATATATTGATTACCGCTTATGCTAGAATGCTGGTTTTGGGCTTAAAAGATGCGGAAGCAACAAGTTTCTATCTCACTTCCACAGAACTTTTGTCTTAAAAATGAACAGAAAAAAAGTTACAAGCAAATTATTGATTTTTAGGCTGTTTTTAGGTAAAATTAGGCACTGAAGCAGTGGCTATGATGCCAAAAGCTTGTAGTGATTGAACTTATGACTGACAACTCTATATTAAAAGCACATAAATTGCAAATCCATATTGAAAACACAAAAACATCAATTCTATATTGAAAAAAGATATATTTCGAAGATGGATTCACTACCAGAGTATTAGTATGCACAAACTTTAAAATCTTGTTTCGTAATAAAGGATTTCATCTGCTTTCAAGATTTCAGTCTTTGTGTGATGAGGGCATCACTACATTCAAATCCCGACACATGAGCAATGGGCATATGCTTCGGTCACCGCTTTAACGTCTCTTTCCACTGCCTGGTTGTGCCAAGGATGATTGATCCTTAATGGTGATGACCTTAGATTTTTCAGCTCAAGATATGAAAAGCTTTTGATTGCTGGTGGATGTTCCGCATCTTTTAGATGCAAGTTGACAATTTGGTGTTGGCCTTGATGCTTATAATTGGGATTTTGAACAATCTGATTCTAGTGTCAACGCTATTTTTAGGTTTCGGTTCATTAACACATCCTCCTTCTAAGTCGCCGATTGGAATCTGATATTCTGTTTGATCTGCTCATAGTTATAGACTTGCAAGTCTTCTGAGGCCTTCATCATCATCACCGAGCATTCCCAGATGTGCAAAACATGCCTTTTGTTGTAGCAAAGATAGTGCAAGGTTACGAATTGTGTATTAGAAAGCTTTTGTAACATGGGAAACTGTTGCAGAAGTTTTTAGCATCATCAACAATGGAATTGTGCCTTTTTATTGCAAACCATGACAAAAAATAAACCTCAATGCAAAATTGAGCAAGATAGCTCAGATTGCTTGATGGATGACGCACATAGAAACTCAAAATTCGGCATGTTCTATGTGGGACTGAGTCATCCATAATTGTGCCTTTTTATTTCAAACCATGACGGAAAATAAACCTCAATGCAGAATTGAGTAAGATAGTTCAGATTTCCTGATTTTTTGAGGTTCTATACATAGCATATATACATGTGCGACAGAGTCATCCATCAAGCAATCTGAACTCTCTTGCTTAATTCTGCATGGAGTTTTATTTTCCGTCATGGTTTGAAATAAAAAGGCACAATTCCATTGTTGGTGCTAAAAACTTCTGCAACATAGTTTCCCATATTACAAAGCTTTCTGATACACGAATTCGCAACCTTGCACTATCTCTGCTACAAGGAAAAGCATATTTTGCACATCCGGATAATGTCTTTTGGGAATGCTCGGTGATGATGATGAAGGCCTCGGAAGACTTGCAAGATTACAACTATGAGCAGATCAAACAGAATACCAGATTCCAATTAATGACTTTGAAGGAGGATATGTTAGTGAAACGAAACCTAAAAACAACGTTGACACTAGGATCAGATTGTTTAAAATCCCAATTATAAACATCAAGGCCAAATCATACCACTAAATTGTCAACTTGAATCTAAAAGATATGGAACAGCCACCAGCAATCAAAAACTCACCATATCTCGAGATGGAAAATCTAAGGTCATCTCCTCAAACATCCTTGGCACAACCAGGCAGTGGAAAGAGACGTTAAAGTGGTGACCAAAGCATCTGCCCATGTGTCCGGATTTAAACGTAGAGATGACTTAATCAGAGAAAAACTGAAGTCTCAAAAACAGATGAAATCTTTTAATACAAAACAAGATTTCAAAGTTTGTGCAGACTAATACTAGTGAAATCATCTTCGAAATATATCTTTTTCAATATGGAATTGATGGTTTTGTGTTTTCAATATGAATTAACAATTTATGTGTTTCCAATATGGAGTTGTCAGTCATAAGATCGATCACTACACGCTTTTGGCCTCGTACCCTGCTTCAGTGCCTAATTTTACCGAAAAATGGTCTAAGAATCAGTAATTTGCTCGTAACTTTTTTTCTGTTCATTTTTAAGACAAAGTTCTGTGGAAGTGAGATAGAAACTTGTTGCTTCCGCATCTTTTGAGCCCAAAATCAGCTTTCTAGAGGAAGCGGTCATCAATATATAGCGAAATTAGCTATTTTTGGCTCGTTCGGTGCAATTGCACGACCACTAGAGGGTGCACGAGCCCAAAATTATTATAGAGATTATTTTTTCTCAATTTGGCACCACATATCAAGTGTCCGTTTTAAAATTCAAAATTTTCCATTTTTCACTCCACCCTAATAACCACCAGAAGATGTGTGTCAACTGTCAAGGCTTGAGTTGTAAAAGACGGGAAAGGTTTGAACAACCTGAAGTCGGTGCCATTATAGAACAGATTCCATAACAACTCGGACATTTTGCCTTGCGCAAATCGGCGCCGACGTTACATAATACGCGTTGGTAATCGGCATATTTAATTGTTCGCTAGCGATCAGGGTCTCGCTAATTGACAACGCTTCCAGACTCGTTGACAAGCTTATCATACGCGCAAGTTTGTTAACACGAAGATATTGCATAATCGGCCTTTATGCATGCACTTAACCCTCTTGAATTGATGCTATATTAACCCTAATTATCAATTCCGTTATATCATGACGTCATTCCTTTGTGACGTCATCGAACTCGCATACCTAAGAAAAGTTAGCGTTCGGCGCCTATGGATAGTAGTGTAACCAGGGCCTGGGTTGTCAGGGTTAAAACACACACCTCACCCCATTTCGAGTAGAAACCAAAACCCATCTGATAAAATAAATTTACTGAGGACTTTTTGAATTGAATCTAGTTTGTTGTGTTCAAGTAAGCTAGTGGCGTATTTTAAAGATTGTTAGTTCCAGCACTAGTTCTAGTTGCGAGTTTTGAAAAGTGAGTAGTTCTAGTTCTGCGTTTTGAAAATCTAGCAAATTGTACAAGTCTGCTTTGTGTCTATTGTTAGATAACTAATTACATTACATTCAATTGCCACTGCATACTTTGCTGTTGGTTTCATTCTCAATCTGGATCACTCACACCGTGTACAACGTAAACAGGCTCAAAGTAAAAGCCATTCCAGTTTAGTTTATACCAGTGGTCGCCAAAGTGGGCGATATCGCCCCCCAGTGGGCGATTTTGAGAAACAAGGTGGTGTAAATACCAAAGGGGGGGGAAATGTTAGAACAACCAGTGAGATATATTAAATAAAATGATTGAAAAAAACACGCGAAGCGACTTATTCGCCATATGACGCGATAAAATGTCAGCCTAACTAAAAGTAAGCGCGGAAACAAGTTTTCCGAGCACCTACCACCTCGAAAAAATGTATTTTTTAGTCAATTCACCAACGATCCGAGTTAAGTAGATAAATTTCCCGATTAGATGTCCTCCTTTTTGGATCCTTAAATATGGAGGGGGTGAAAATTTGTGTCGAGATCGATAAGGGGGCGATGAGTCCAAAAAGGTTGGGAACCATTGGTTTATACAATACAACGTACGGTTTCAGTCCACGCATTAACATTCAAGCAGGGATTTTATATCCGTAATTCCAAGCTACCTTTCGAGGGCAGTACAATGCTTTAATCTGGCCTAGAGATTACAGACCGCCCACCCGTGTATTCTTGCGTCGCGTCCAGCGGATCGATCCACACCGTTACATCTTCAACATCGACCAGTAAATCTTTGTCGCTGCCCAATTCATTGGAAACCCCTTCGTTTTCCGTTTCCAACGGCTTCAGATCCATACTGAAGGCTTTAGTGTCTTTTTCTTCGGATATCAACTGAAATCAATACAAACAGAAGTGAGTCTGTGTTTATTAGGACTGTTAAAAACCAAAACTTTTCCTTCAGATTTCACTGGCCACTTGATAAAATTGTTAGGCTGCCAGTAGACATGATGCATACCAAATTTTTCTCAATTCCAACCAATAGAAGCGAAGTTACTGCAGTAGAAAAATTTATAATTCCATGATTTTAGAATAAATAATCAAAGAGTTAGTCACCGTCACCGTAAATACTATTTTATTCAAATCCAAATTTTTCTACTGCAATACTTAGCTTCTAGTGGTTGGAATTGAGCGAAATTAGGTGCGCATCATTTCTACTGACAGATTAACAATTTTATGGGTTTGGCAGAAAACTTTTGAAATTTTATTTTTTTGTTTTTTAATGATACATTCAAAACTTTCGACTGCACGAATCTCGCTTCTACTGTTTGGAAATGAGCCAAAGTTGCTGTGCAGCGTTTTTTTTTTAAGCAAGCTAACAATTCTATCAAGTAGCCAGTGAAATCTGAAGGAAAAGTTCTTTTTTGAACAGCCCTAGTCTTTACATATAATACGAAACTATACAGTACTCATACTCCTCACTATATGGTAACTAGGGGAGAGGGAGACGATGGGTGAATTCTAGAAGTGGTAAGTAAGTAAGATCATACCTATTTCCTCGCACTTCGTGACAATTGTATGGGAAAAGCAAACTCCTGAAATATGTCAATAACCATCTAACGTAAATACCTTTGTACCGTGGGTTTCATAGGCTGCGATAACAGCCAATGAGGTTTGCGGCCTTCCTCAATAGTAAACAGCTTCAAAACTATAATGTCGCTGGAAAACCAAACTGTCTTATGTCCATTTTTCGTATTTTTGATTTGTGTTCTTCTATCACTATTTGGACATGGATCATTCGTCTTAACCGGGTTCCAAGTTCCTGAGTAGCATAAATTTCTAGCGAACTGGACGTATCAACTTGAATTTCCACGGTAAATTGAAAATGAAACTGGTTTATGTCCAAATCATAAGGTCAAAGTAAAAATTTCCAAAAATGGACATAAGACTGTTTGGTTTTCCAGTGGCGCATTTCTCGTTGATACATTTACTCCTTACTGCTAACGACAAGGAGCGTGTCATTTCAGTTCTCGAAAAGACATCTTTCACTACACGAAACGTTAGAATTATCACACGACTGAGATTAGACAATTCTAATCAGCAGTGAAACGCCGCTTGTCAACCACCATGTGATATGAATCAGGCCGTGTTGTAGAGATTTCGATGATTCCAAAATGGAGAATGGTATCGAAACCATCATTTTCATTTAAAAATGAACTCCTAGTTTGTAATTTAAGTATCCGAAAAGATTATCGCTTACTACTCGACACGATTTGTTAGAATCAACACTGGATTCAGATTCGAGAACTCGAAACACTGTGCCTGGGTCTAGCAATGACTAGGGCGATTTCTTCTTGACATTTAAAAAAAAAGTCAAAATTGGGTCAAAATTGTAGCCTTAGATCAAAAAATGTCGAAGTTTTTTACAAAGTTAAAACTTTTTTGCAACATGTATTCCTTTTTTATCGCAGATTTTGCAATGTCGGGGAACATATCATTTGACATTTTACCGTTTGCAGCCTAGTTTATAGGCCTACCGATGTAGACGCCTAAACGGCTCATTGTCTGCTCAGTGTGAATCATAAGCATTCAAATGAAACAAATAGATTGACATTGTGTTATGCTCAACGTACCGCAATATCCCAACCGAAGCAAGACTGCGTGGGCATTGCATGGTTCTTATATCAAGAAGCGCATGATGAAAAATTGTGATGTAGGCACCATTGTCAGAATGAAGCATCACGACGTGTCATGGAATTGGCAATGTCAATGTTGTCAGCGAACAACTGCTGCTGTTGAACGTTCTTTCTCCATTCTTGGCAAGCTACTAAGTAAGGACAGACACTTTCTACCCGAGAACGTAGGAAAGTATCTTTCGTTGTACTACAATGATTTTTAATTCTTCATAGGGCCAGATTTCGTTAAAAATGAAGTTATTTTTGTGTACAAATTTGTCAGTTTTCGAGGCAAAAAAGTTTTTTTCAGCCAAACTACTTTGTAACGACAGATAGTTTGAACCAGAAATGAAGATAAGTAGTAGCCTACAATGCTAAATTTGGGCAAAATTAAGATTTTTACAGTCAAAAAATGTTAAAGTTTTCCAGGTCAAAATCTTCAGTTTTTTATGTCACCCTAGTAATGACCATCAAACCAATATAGAGACGCTGGTCCCCCTTTTTGCATATCGATTCAAGTTAACCTATTGTCAATCTCACGTGCACATTGGAAAATTCACTGCGAAACGACCGTGACATCGCTTGGTGCGAAAGTAGATCTCCTTTGGTGAGTGGATCATTCGCTCCTTCTTTAGTTTTGCCTTTACTTTGCTCCGAAAGGTCTGACGAAAGACGGATTTGGCGTACCTGGATGAAAATCAGAAATTTGTCAATGCCAAACTAATAACTTTTCTTCAAATATTAACCCTATAACAAACTCCACTTCACATGTAGGCTACCTTCGTGTGTATTCTAAAGTGAACAGACAACAAAGATCAAGAGTTGTTGAGAGGATGTTAGCAGAGTACTCCTACTTTTCAGGAGCAATCAAGTTGGCTTTGCCCGTTTTCAATCCCTACTCGAATGCTTACGATTTAGACCAGGGGTCGTCAACACAAAGTGACTCGCGGCCCCTTTTCAAATTTGGCAGAGTCCGCGGGCCACAAGAAGGCAATAATCGAGACAAAATAGGCCACACCGTTATGTTCTTGATCTTGTTTGAACAATAACTCAATGCGACGAGGTTGCAATAAGAAATTAGTATATTATCAGCAGTATAACTTTAGGCAGCGACACGATCCAGAGTGCAGTTAAATGAAAGACGACGAGACAACAGAACACAGGGTATAAATACAAGCATGACACACGAGGAAATAATGATTGGCAGAAATTACTAATCCTATGGAAAGAAAGAGTTCTACGACACCGAACGTAAATGCACGAACATAACAGTCCTCCCTTGTAAGTTAGAGGGTTGCCCACATTTACGGTCTATAGAAATCGGTGGGTTTCCTATTTCTAAGAGGATAACGTCTGCCCGACGATCGAGCAGGACTAGCTGCAGGACGTTGTGCCCTATTCCTGACCAATGGTTGCTCAGCTTGGGACTGTTGAGGCTGAGCAACTTCCTGTGTGGCTGTATCATGACCAGTGGAAATCAAGCGTTGTTGGAGTTGGTTTTTGTGCCTCCTCCAATACCCAAGATCTGTTTTTATGATGTACACAACACGCCCCAGTATTTCCGTCACCACGCCAGCAACCCACTTTGGTCCGCTTCGGTAACTGCGAGCGTAAACCGAGGAACCAATCTCAAAATGAGTGACTGATTGTCTAGGCGTAACGGGTTTCGATTTGTCGAAGGGCGAGCACAAACTTATCAAATTGCGCGGCTGCCGACCATGTAAAATCTCGGCAGGCGTTTTCCAGTCTATGCCCGGGTGCGGTGCACATCGGTACGTAGCGAGAAGTGTTTGGAGCGCAAAGTTGAGATCTTTTCCCCCATCGCAATTTTTTATTAGTCCAGCTTTTAAAGTCTGGACGAAACGCTCCACTTCCCCGTTCGAGGCAGGGTGAAAAGACGGTGATACGATATGGCTGATTGCCAAATTAGAGCAAAACGTATCGAGTTCATTCGATGTGAATTGCGGCCCGCCATCCGTAACAATTGTTATGGGCAAGCCTTCGATAGAGAAGACTTCCCTCAAAGCGTTGACCACACACAAGGTTGTGGTAGACCCGACATTCATTACTTTAACGAAAGGATATTTCGAATGCGCATCGACGATGACAAGAAACATTTTATTGTTTATTAGACCTGCGACGTCCAAGTGAATCCGTTCAAAGCTTTCAGAAGTTTTTGGCCATTCGCGATACTGACGATCAGGCGCTTTCATTACCTTACGGCAAGCGTCGCAACTCTTAACGAGATTTTCAATGTCGCGATTAATGGAAGGCCATGCGATGTAACGTCGAGCCATCTGCTTCATTTTCGCGATACCCCAATGTCCTTCGTGCAACAATGATAAGACTCGCGAGCGAAGTGACTGCGGAATTACTACGCGCTGAAAACCATCAATATTGAGCTTGACTATGTCTTCGTGCAGAGAAAGCGAATGTTTGCGAGACGAAAACCAAGAAAAATCATCAACGTGCGTCTTTGGATTCCAATTACCAAGAGTGACAGATAATTTTACTAGTTTTATGGTTTTGTACTTCAGCGTCGCGTCGCGAATTTCATTGCGAGTTAACGGTAAGCCATCGAATGCCATATTAATAGCGTGAACGATCTCCGCGTTTTCACGAATTTCCAGTTCGTCAAACTCAGGGTCTGGACCCTTTGGTAGGCGAGATTAACCGTCGGCGTTTCCGTGCTGATTAGTCGGTTTATAGCGAATATCGTATTGGTAAGCCATGAGCTTTAGTGCCCATCGCTGTAAGCGTTGCGCTGTAATCACGGGAATTTTCTTGTCCGGCGAGAAAATAGCTAAAAGCGGTTTGTGGTCCGTTACGAGTGTAAATTTTCTACCATACAAGAATTGACGACATTTAGTGACTCCGTAAATGATTGACAGAGCTTCCTTCTCGATTTGAGAGTAGGATTTTTGCGAATCGGAAAGCGTTTTCGATGCGTGCGCGATCGGTCTCTCTTCGCCATTGTGCTCGATTGAGAGGACAGCGCCGATTCCGAATTGAGAAGCATCCGTTGACAAAATGAGCTGCTTGTTTACATCATAATGAGCTAACTGCGTAGCGTCGATTACGTCGTTTTTGAGAATGCGAAAAGCTGCGTCACAGTCCGCATTCCAAATGAATTTCGCGTCTTTTTGAAGAAGACGGTACAAGGCAGCGGCTTTATTCGTGAAATTAGGAATAAACGCGCGATAATAATTGACTTTGCCCAGGAATGCCTGTAGCTGGCGAACATCCTGAGGTTTAGGCAACTGTTTGATTGCTTCAACGGATTTGTTAGACGGGCGTTTGCCGTCCTTGTCGATTATATGACCAAGGTACTCGATACTACTTTTGAAAAATTCACATTTAGCGAAGTTGACGGTGAAACCGTATTCGGTGAGGCGCTCAAAGAGTAGCGATAAGTTGCGAAAATGATCGCGTTCATCAACGATTATGTCATCGATAAAACTAGCAACACCGGGTAAGCCGGCGATCATGGCATCAATACAGCGTTGAAAATTTGCGGGATTAGATGCGACTCCGAAACACATGCGTCGATAACGGAATAGACCGAATTGCGTGTTGATGACACACAAATTCTTCGCATCATCATCTAATTCTAGCTGAAAATAAGCATCGGCAAGATCAATTTTCGTGAAAATACAACCACCCTGTAACTTGTGAAGAATTTCATCTAAGGAGGGCAGGGGATGTTGATCTATCTGAATTTGTTGATTCAATGCTTTGAAGTCACCACAAATGCGTACTGATCCATTTGATTTAGTGACGGCAACAATTGGTGCTGCCCAGTCACTGTAATTGACTGGTTCGAGAATACATTGCTTGACTAATCTATCCAATTCGGTTTGAACAGCGATTTGCCTTGCGAAAGGCAAAGGGCGTGGCTTGTTAAATACGGCCTTGGCATTAGGTTTCAAGTGAATTGTCACCTTTGTCTTGGTGCATCGTCCTAATACATTAGAGAAAACGGAGGGAAATTTGGACTGAAAAGATACCAATTTGTCGTTCGAATCAGAAATGTCAATTGTATTACATGATTGCGATTTGACCATCTGCGAGGAAATTGCATCCAAAGCAGACGTTCCCTTAGCGGTCATGGAGAAAGCATCGCTCCATTCAAGACCAAAAATGTTTTGCCCACGGTGTTCGTCGAGAACCACCAATTTTAAGCCAACTCGAACTTCAGAACCCACCTGCACGGTTACAGTGCAAATACCTTTCACTTTCAGTGGCTTGTCGCCGTACGCTACGAAAGAGCAATGGTATGCTGAGAGTTTCGGAGAGCCCAAAGTTTTGTACCCAGTCAATCCCACCATGGCGGAGGGTGCACCAGTGTCCCACTGTGTAGGCAACGGAATGCCGTTGATGCTGGAGTTGATCCAGAGCTGGTTTCCTACGCGTCGATATAGTTGATCGATATCGAAGGAGAGGAGTGGCACTGAGCAGAAATTGACGGATGTGACCTGTTGCATGATACTAGGCTTGGACATGCACACAGGTTTGATATGACCTTTACGACCACATTTCTGACACACTGCATGTCGATACTGACAGTCTTTTCTCTGGTGATCGATGAAACAGCGGCTGCAGGATTTCAGTCTTTCCGGGAAGTTGCCTTGGATGGATTTGGAAGGTTTTCTCCCCTTCTGATAACTTCCCGTCATTTTGTTGACGACGGAAGTGTCTTTACCGCTACTCTGGCCCTGGATAACCCTATCGGTTTCCAGCGTTCTCACGTGTGTTGCGGCTACTTTGAGAACGTCGTCAAGGGATGGATTGGTTTGTGTTAGACAATGCCGTCTCACATCCGCGTGCGGCGTTTCTTTAATGATGAGATCGCGCATTAGCTCATCAACGTAGCTCTGATCACAGCCATGTCTTGAGCATATGAAGTTGAAATTTTTGGAGATTCCGCGTAGAGTAGCGATCCAATCGGCGTACGATTGTCCCGGTTGCATTTTACAGTTGTGAAATTCGTACTTGGCTGCTTGCACATGAATTGAGTCCTTGAAGTGTGTAGACAACTTCTCAGTCAACGCGTCGAAGGTTTGCGCACTGACATCAGCAGCCCCAAACAAATTACGTAGGAGCGAGTACGTTTCAGGTCCGACCCATGAGAGTAGACACGCTCTTTTTTTCTCCATGTTGGAAATGCCGTAAATTGCTAGGTGATGGTTGAATCGTTGCAGATATTGGTCCCATTTCTCCTTTGATTTGACGAACGAATCAAACTTGGGAGCGGTAGCTTCAGATGTTGACGCACCGGGATTCAACCTCTGCGTTAATTGCGCCATTTCTGTCATGACTTTTGCCATTGCTTCGTCATGCTTTGCTTGTTGTTGCACCATC
Organism: Botryllus schlosseri; assembly: GCF_051294905.1. Classification (NCBI taxonomy): domain Eukaryota; kingdom Metazoa; phylum Chordata; class Ascidiacea; order Stolidobranchia; family Styelidae; genus Botryllus; species Botryllus schlosseri. The sequence goes on from NC_137245.1 coordinate 5,180,109, forward strand.
ATCTCTTGCTGCTTCGCTTGCTGTTGCGCCATAAGCTCTTGCTGCTTCTCAAGAATTTTCAAAATACCCGATTCCATGATATATATATTCTTTGCAGAAATAACTTTGAATCCGACTTCTGACACCAATTGTTATGTTCTTGATCTTGTTTGAACAATAACTCAATGCGACGAGGTTGCAATAAGAAATCAGTATATTATCAGCAGTACAACTTTAGGCAGCGACACGATCCAGAGTGCAGTTAAATGAAAGACCACAAGACAACAGAACACAGGGTATAAATACAAGCATGACACACGAGGAAATAATGATTGGCTGAAATTACTAATCCTATAGAAAGAAAGAGTTCTACGACACCGAACGTAAATGCACGAACATAACACACACCTAGTTTAACGTCCACTTTGTATTATTCGGAACACAAATTTTGGTATCACAAATTCTTTATCAGACGACTACTTTTGCTTATACACCTGACAAAGGAGCTCCAAAAGCTTGTGTTTCATATCAAATGTCAAGCGAACGTTAAACAAGGCGAGAACAGCTACCAAGATCACAGTTATCTCAACAAAGTAATACACGAAAGTTAACAGAGATTCACGAGTTCAGGTAAGATGGCATGTTGGTCGCAATGACCAGCCAGAATGATCGTCACTGTCGATCGGGTTTCTATTTGGGGGAATGAGAGAGAGGATGTTTATTCGGTGCCATCATAACGTTCGGAAACCAAAGCAAAAAAACCTATACATCACAAATAAAGAACTGATATGGTGTTGGTGATTACATCTGAAATTACCAAAACAAGCATGGGCAATTTTCTGTTCAACTTCAGGACGTTGAGAAAAACTCACGAAAAATTGCTCAAGTCTCAAAATGGTTTACCCGAAATATTAATTCATTAATATTTAAATAATAGTCATTTTGGTTTTGCTAGCAACACTTTAATAATAATACTTTACTTCTGCCATCAGCAAACATTTGTTAGATAATGCTATCTGTGCGAAAAATTATCGAGACGTCAGTTTTCACGGCTTTGGGGAGACGGTTTACATTTCCATTTGGATGCCTTGGTGTCGACTTTTATCAAAATACGCCCCGTACCATCTAAAAATAGGCGCTCTCTTCGCCCCCAATATTCAAAATTTCATGCATGTGACACAGGGTGGTAATGACTCGAGTCAAGATTTTGTGATGACTTGACTTGGCTCGAATCCATTTTCTCAAAATACGGAAATGACTCGACTCAATTTGTGTATTGACTCGACTTGGACTCGAGTCATTGCACATGACTCGTACCAAGTCATATGGCTCGAGACTCAGATGGCCAAGACCGACATTTCATTGTGATTTCGAACAATAGTAAAGGAACCACACGGTAGGGATAGCGTCTTTTGGTACTGGTACTTGAAAATGTGACCAGAAGCTGCTAAAGGTGAGCAAAATTAGTATTGTGTACATGCCAGCCATTCGATATCACCGAACAGAGTTATAAAAAGTGGATTCAACAGACTTTAGCTGGAAACTGAGCAGTCAACATAATGACTTGGACTCGGACTCGACCCTCTGCTCGCTGACTTGGACTCGGTGGCGAATTGAAAATAACTCAACTTGACTCGAGTTAAAACTATATGTGTGGGATTGACACGTGAGCTGGTTACAATGCTGATGTGACATCATATTTTGTGATACGATTGTTGATATACAAAGTTCTTTCCAATTCTCTACTAGTTGCTGACGATTACCCCTGACGAGTGTCAGCCTAAAATATTTGGGTTTATTTCAATACTGGGTATGCATAAACAGTACTTTGAAATACACGAATTCGTGCGAGTCTACAGTTACTGACTTGATCTCCCCCTCGTTCGGCAACACCGATGCCACCAATCAGGAGCGCTCGTAAACTGACTTTCTCCGGTTCAGCGGACATCCTTGAAGTCACTTGATAGAGTATGACCATGAAGATAACAACGATAGCGACGATGCCAGCAGGCGACAGTCTTACTCCTGAAAAAAGAATTATTTCGAATTAAAGACTGTAATTTACTTTTTTAGTAAATATGTCCTGACACATCCTACAAGCAGACGAGCTCAGAAACAAAGAAATTCAACTTTTTTACTAATTACACAAACCCATTTCAACTATTTTCACTACTTATCAAAGTGGCAATATTTTAAAACTACTCCACTTCTAACTGAACAGTCGTTCAGGAAAACTGCTTACTCTTCTCAAATTGGATTTTGATAAGTAGAAAGTAATCATGGGACAAGTTTCAATCACTTTTTTTGGCAAAGTTGCTTTAAAAAACTGCGTGGAATAGACCCTACATTACGGTAACTGAACAAGAGATATCTTTGAAGATTGTAGAGCAGAGGATTCCAATCTTTTCGGCCAAATTACTGATATTCACGTCATGAAAATCGATAAGTCATCAATCCTCGTCGATTTTTCTGAAAACGCGCCGTTGTACGAAAATTCATATTACTCGGTGTGTCCTGTGACAGTGATGTATGGTGCAGAAATGTCAGGAACTAATAGTCCTGCACCTGCAGTGTAGGCTGCACACTTCTAGGCAGTCTACGTTGCTCAATGGCCACAAGCAATACTATGAATCTTCCAACATCTCACAAATGTGAATACAGAAATCCTCAATTCTGTCATTTTTTCAGAGGGAGATGCCCATTATCAAAAGCAACAAATCTAGTTACACTAATTCACATGAATCGCAAAGAAAAATTTCAATCTTAATGAATGATCGGTCCAAATTACTCGGCTATATATCAACTTACATCGTCGTCATTTAATCATTGGCGAAAATTGTCGTAAGAACTGTGTGGAATAGTCCTGCTCTATCACGGCAGCTGCATGGTTAAGTGATGTCTTGAAAGATTTCAGAGTCACTCATTATATTGGGTTCATCGCAACGACGCATCTTGCAGTTTTGAAATCAGCCAGCTTCGGTTATGTGTCAAAGTATGAGACTCCTCGACCAAATCTACTCTTAGAATTCATTCGCTTGAGTAGGCCTAATCCCAGCCAATGTATTTTCTGCTGTTACTTGGAGTCGTTTTCACAAATTGAGAAGAAAAGTTATGGCATCACCTCTGGGCTACATCTGCAACCGAGATTGGAAACAGTGGTTGTTTCGACAATAAGTTGCGCGTGACATTGACATGAATTTTGCTCTGGACCTTAACCACCACTAAACACAAGTGTTCCAGCTCTGTTTTACCAGTATTTTTAGACAAATTATTGTCAGTTTATAGTCTATTGGGTATTTCATCGAAAAAAAGCCAAACAATAGGGTAAATGGCTTCTACTCCCTGGAGCAGTTATCTGCATTCAGTGAAGTTCATTATAGATAACCTAGAATGCATCTCCAGGTTAGCTGACGTGAAGAGATGCCTGTGTCACCCAGGTCTCATTCAAAGTCGCTAATAAATATCATGCAGTTAATCTTTTCGCCTTTTGGGCGCTTAGGTTATTATAGAACTGTATAGAAGTCTGTAATGCTGACCACCTCATCGGTTCATCCCATGTAAAAAAGGCGTGTATCAACTTACCACTTGGAGCCATTATCTTGACGCTCTTCTATCCTTAAACACAAGCTAGATAACTTGTGAACAATGGGACGAGCTTTTGATGCTGCACGGGCACGTCGAATCAATCTTCAGTGGTCTATACTAAATTTCATTCAGCAGGCTATGACAATTTACCGACAAAACCTGTTAAACAGTTGAGTCAATACACCATTTAAAGCCTGGCACGCATGTAAGTACATTTCGTCCGACAAACGAAATTGCCGTAAGGGCTCAATACAGGCAACGTATCAATCAACTAAACCCGGTTTAGTAAACCGGTGATGCGAGCCCACAACAGCAGCCAGCCATGCAGAACAGCTGAAAGACGGGGGGAGCATTACGCTGTACATTCAAAACATGTAGATTTTCCGTATGCACAATATTAGGAAATATATCATATGAATCAATCGATCAATCAATCGACATATTATATTTTCATCCGCCCAAACCACACACACAATGTACATTGCGATATACAAGACACACAATCCATTTTCTCGTACGATATTGTAAGTTCTGTAGGGGAGATAGCGTATAGTGGACGGCCCGGGTTGAATTCCCGTCGTCAGTGGTTTAGGGCGCTTTAACGCAGAGCGAATGTTTGTAGTTGTATAATTGTATATCTGACTCCAAGATGTATTATTGACTCCAAGAAGGTTGCGTTTTACAATTCGCTGCGTGTTTCTTCTTTCGTTCGACGAACCGGCGTAACCGCGCCGTACGGCCTTGTTGGCTGACGTACCACGAAGCCTGTCTATTGGACACGTATTCGATGGATCACACTGACGAATATAAGTGTTTCTGTCTCCACGACTTGTAACTTTATTGAATTACGTACGACAAAGTAACGGACTTCCGAATCAGCGAAATATCATGAATCGAATGTCTACGTGGTATTACATACGTATATATATATCATAGCCACGAGAGATTAAATGCACCAAATATCGTACGATTTCATATTTCGTTATCTACGTTCACACGACAAAATATACGACTCACAAAGGTCTTATCAGATCTCAGTTCAGGGAATTAAGTAAGGTTTACCAACTCCTTATTCAATATTATTAAAATGGCGTTATACCAATATACTCCGTTGAAAGTTCCCCCTTCCCACCAAAATAACTTGGTGTACAAAAAACGAGTATATTGGTCAAAACCTCAAACCTAAGGTCATACAACATATGGACTGGGGCTAATCATAGGGACTGGAGACAGGAAACGATTTTATATGCAGGGGCAAAAGTAAACTAATGAAACGAAATACCACCCAAGCGTGGCATTCGGAAACCCTATTTTACCTAACCATCCCGGGATGACACGAAATCACACTATTACGCCCTAGAGGCAACTGAAACGCAAATCAGTCATATATATCAACCATATTTAGCGTTCAAATACAACCAAAGAAATAAAAGACATTAACTAGCGTAAAAGCGGTACCATCAGCGACATTAAAGGTCACTTCGCATGCAAAACCACAAAGTAATGAAAATGAATAATAAAGATAAACAGCTAAAGTAACTACAATACAATTCATAGACAGAAAAAGTCTATGTGCACTGACGAATGCCATCGACGTGTATGCAAGGCCAACATCATAATTCATCCAGCAATCATGCTTCAAAACCCACAGAACATGCTATTTACTGTCATTCACTTACTTTTTCTACTTTCTCATCACTACTGTTAACCCCTGGCCAACGGGATCAACAATCATTCTTTCCAAATCCGTGTTGTTCGCGCGCAACAACAGAGGGCTTATGACAATCCAACAACCATTCTACAGTGACCAACTCAAACATGACGCACCGTTCCGTGACCACAACCGGGCCTACACGAGACTAACCTTTTGATGTCAGCATTCATTTCTACAACGTATACTCCAGCAATGAGCTTCGGTGATCCCACGTTACATTATACGACGGGGAGTCACAACATGATGCAGCAATCCTGCATTTACATAACACATCACTGTACAAAGCGCAATTTAACCGCGCCCATCTTTACGTTACGCGATTCGACAATCGATGAAGCAGCAATCCTGCGTTTACACAACATATCAACGCATATCTTTATTCTACGCGATTTAATGCAACACGTAATCATTCAAATGTCTTGGTCTAACAATTCGTCTCCCTCTGGACGTATATCTTGGACTTGACTCGGTGATATTTCTGCAATCACGAGATATTTGGGTCTTAGCATCATCGCGCACGCGGGATTCACGCCTACGAAGTACGCGATCAACAGCAACAGGTAAGCAATCAGATACACGCTCTCGAGACGCGTCACTAACACTACCCGGACAGTCGCTCTCGCTGTCATCACTACCGGACGAAATTACACCTGCGTCACCCGGAGTTACCGCGGAGTTTAGTACAACTTTGTCCGCATCAACGGGCGGAAACTGCTGAACAAAATCATCAAACATGTCGTTATCTACATCAAATGGCGGAAAGTAACATCAGTCTGTTTATGCAGACTCTTGAAATACAAATCAACAACACTAGGCGATCAAAAAAAACACAAACATCACTTAATACCTCAAAACAACACATACACGATATTACGGCAAAATTAAAGGATACATTACATTGGGCACTCAGAAAACCGATAATATCACTCGCACACGAACTAATTAGCAAGATACTGCTATGGGTATAAAATAAATCGAATATTCACTTGCAATCATTTTATTCTAAATTGATATGAAACTTCCTAATTCATATCACGTAGCATTTAACATTGGTACATACCAACAGAACGAGAGTGTGCCCTATTTATTGTATTACATGCAAAGCAATGTTTGCAAATATCATGCACTACCGCGGTGCATATTTTCTCAATGATATACTCAACATAGGGTATCGTCGTATGGCAGAGGCCTAATATCTCTTCATAAGGCTTGCAATATATCATCATTCATCACACATACATATCAAGCTATTCAGCTATTGGATGCATCATGGCATCGAATAAATAGGGTAGCCTTCTTGCTACGGGTTTACCCGCACACATCTCTTATCAAAACATTATGCTATATAAGCACCTGCGTCCAGACTCGCAGGAAATGCGACCCCTATCTGGGTATAGAAACCAATGATTGCAAGTTACTTTACAAAACTACACTTTGTCAATATCCCAATAACAGTAACCAACTAACGTCGTAGTGCAAGATAATAAAATCGATCTGCCTTACATTTTTCTAATCCGTGTGATGCATGCTTGAAGCACCACCGTCCGCCAATCTGCTAAACTTCTGCGATTTCCGGGCATTTTCTGACACTGCAGACGTCCCCGCTGCATTTCTTCCTGGCAATAACGTCTCGTCGTTTTCTCTGAATGCTCTTTCTCGCCGCTGTGCAAGGCGAATCTTTATATTTATCGTTTCCGTGGTCCGATGCTGTATTGCTATTTCTCGCCGTCGGGCAGGGCGAATCTTTATATTGTCTTCGGTCGGCCGGTCGTCGTGATTAATTAAATGTCGGGGTCACCATTTAACGCAGAGCGAATGTTTCGTTCAATAGTCTCTTCGTATTATATCTGAATGTTCTTTGTCGTCGTTGTGCAAGGCGAATATTTATCAGTCGCTCGGCCGGCCGGTCGTCTTGATTAATTAAACGTCGGAGGGTCACCATTTAACGCAGAGCGAACGTTTGTAGTTGTATAATTGTATATCTGACTCCAAGATGTATTATTGACTCCAAGAAGGTTGCGTTTTACAATTCGCTGCGTGTTTCTTCTTTCGTTCGACGAACCGGCGTAACCGCGCCGTACGGCCTTGTTGGCTGACGTACCACGAAGCCTGTCTATTGGACACGTATTCGATGGATCACACTGACGAATATAAGTGTTTCTGTCTCCACGACTTGTAACTTTATTGAATTACGTACGACAAAGTAACGGACTTCCGAATCAGCGAAATATCATGAATCGAATGTCTACGTGGTATTACATACGTATATATATATCATAGCCACGAGAGATTAAATGCACCAAATATCGTACGATTTCATATTTCGTTATCTACGTTCACACGACAAAATATACGACTCACAAAGGTCTTATCAGATCTCAGTTCAGGGAATTAAGTAAGGTTTACCAACTCCTTATTCAATATTATTAAAATGGCGTTATACCAATATACTCCGTTAAAGGCGCCTTAATGTCCCTGTTCTTACGGCGACAAAAAGAAGCCCAGAAAAAAGACCGTCAATAAAGAAAAGAGCAAGAAATAGCTTCTAAAAGGATCGTAGAATGAAGAATAACATCGAAGAAGAATAGCTGTGGCATCGGGAAATGGGCCGGGGTGGATGCCGGTTTAAGAGACCCCAACTGGTCGTTCGGCATCCCCCTATCTGTTTATTACAACGCACTGCGTGTAAGTTGTATGTTATATCGCATTGTACACTGTGCTGTGTGGCTTGGGCAGATGAAAATAGTAACTGACGAATATATTATCATTATTTCTGATTCGTAAAAAGTGCTTTCAGACTTGTACAAAATCGACGTGATTTTCAAAATACGCAATATGAACTAGAACCAGAACCAGGGTTGTAACCACACAAGGTTCCGGGTCACAGGTCAATCTCACTTTTGTAACTTTGACTGTAGTCAAGTCGAGGCGTTTTGACACGAGTCCTATAGTCCAAGTCAGGGTGTAGTAACCAGAGGTGGTCAGTAACGATCGAAGTACTTCTACTTTTTAGAATTACTCAAGTATTTTCCCTCTACTTCTGGTACTTACTCAAGTAGATCTGATTCTAGCTACTTCTACTTCGTAATATTTGAGATCTACTTACTTACTTTTCGCTATTTTCAGTTTGTCAAGTAGAAGTAGTTAATTAATCCTCCAATCAGGAAGATAGCCTGAGGAATTTCGGGGCTGTTTTCACGGAGTATCAACATTTAATTTTCATAAAAATTGATTAAAGCTCGGAGTTTTCGTCGCGCTTCGCGCGCATTGGTTACGGAGTGGCCAGTATGATTTCACGAAAGTATCGGTGAATTTAATTTAGGTAGCGGGTCGGCGTAGTTCCGTTCACACCGCATTGTCGCCCTTCGCCCATATGAAATATCTCAAAACAGTATATATGACTCGTCATAACGTTTAAAACTGATGTTTCGCAATCTAGCATTTACTTATCATATCGTAATCTAGCAGTCCATGGCGTGTCCCAATCTAGTAAAGTGGACTCCGACTTTTTTTTTAATTTCAGAACAGTTTTAGCATACCAACCTTCGAAACTTTTTGTACTAAAGACATGAAATACATGTTCGGCTTTTAGAAGTAGTAATTAGATTTCACTTTCAATTCCCAGCATCATATACTTTGAGTTCCAATTAATATCAGTTCTTTTGTCTGGATAACATACATGTTGAAGCATAAAAGCAAGTGAAGTAATGCCTTTAATTTCCGGAAATAAAGCTACACAATATGGCATTTTACGATCCACCATATTTTTTATTAACGTGTACTAATCGCGCAAAGTCTTTACACCGTATCCTATACGACTTCCCCGTATTGCTCTTCGGCTAAGCTACGGGCCTTATAATATGGGGAAGGGCGCCATATTATGATATTTTCTAAAACGTGCTGTTGGAGTAAACAGAGGATTAGTATCGCATTTCCATTTAAATACTATAATTTTTATCCCATGATGCGAAAGAATGCTTATGCCGTCAAAATTTTGATACCTCCTGGTATGCATCAATATGAATCAAAGCTTGGCACCTTTCGCATAGCTCAATTTGCACCTTTTGACAGTCCATGTGAACGAATTAAGATAGTTGTCACAACTACTTACTCACTTGAGTAGATTTAAAGTCAATCAATTTTACTTCTACTTCAAGTAGTTTTAGGTTGCTTATGGAAGAAGTACTTCTACTCGTACTTGAGTAGATTTTTTCATTGCTACTTCTACTTCTACTTGAGTAGCTTTCTTGACTACTTTGGCCACCTCTGGTTGTAACCAAGTCAGAGGGCTCCGAGTCGCAAGTCAATCTTACTTTTATTGTTTTGACTCGAGTCTAGTCGAGTCACTTTTAATTCACCACCGAGTCAAGTCCGAGTCATAGTCAGCGAGCAGAGGGTCTGGTCCGAATCCTGGTATCGTGACTCGAGTCCGAGTCCAAGTCAATGTGTTGACTGCTCAGTTTCGAGTTGAAGTCTTGTTAAAACCACAACTCTCTTTGGTGATATCGAATAATTCGCATTTAAAATATACTAATTTTCCTGACTTGTAACGCAGTTTCAGGTCGCATTTACAATTACCACTACCAATAGGCGAAATACCTACAGCGTGGTTACTTGACTATTCTTCGAAATTACAATGAAATGTCGGACTTGGCCGTCTGAGACTCGAGTCATATGACTTGGTCCGAGTCATGCGCAATGACTCGAGTCCAAGTCGAGTCATTTCTGTATTTTGAGAAAATGTGGCATTGGAACATTTGCAATGATGTCAGTGATAAATCCGGCTTATTACGGAAGATAATTAGCCTATGCTAAATTACGACCAATCCAAATATGGACCAAATTGCGTACTTTGTTCAAATACTCGATTCCAGTGTTGTAGTATGACTGAGGTTGGGTTGCGAGATATTTATGCTGCAGCTGAGCAAAGTTTTATTCATGTGTCGTCTCGAGAACGACAATTAAACCTTGCTGCAAACGTTCGTTCATTGCAATCAGTTTGGAATACATTGGAACAGGATTTCCAACCAATCCCACTATGTGGTGGATTTCGTCTCTAATATGATCGCAGTGGAATCAAAGTGAGTTATGTCCAGTTTTCAAATTTTGAAGGTCAATTTTTTTCGGCCAAAGCTTGGCCCTGGTTATGTCTACTTCATTAATTCAAAGTTAATCAGGGTCAATATATGGATGAATGAAGATGAAAACTTTACGTAAAGTCAATTTTCTCAAAATGTCTAATATGGGCATAAGAAACTTTAACGCAAAACAATATTATTCTGAAGTTCTGTACCACAAATGGCTTGTTCAAATAAGTCACTTTGACTCCACTGCGACGATATGTAGATGATTGCACCTGGTGCGTATATGAAACCAACATTCGTTACAGACATATATAGTTCGATTAAATATCTCGGATTTCATTTCCACATTTAATAGCCGGTTTTACTTCTATGGTCAGGTGTGTGTACGAATACCATCACAGTTCGTCATACGCCTACATCTTTAGTCTCATACCAACACCTTTTGATGTAGCAATATCCTCGATAGACCATCTCTTTTTACTTTTGAGCTGCGACCAATGCACGAATTCGATTCGGTGTTGTCGTAATTACTCTCGTAATTGGGCATCAGGCTGACAGCTGGCAAAATAAACGTTATATGTGGCATATGCGGTCATAATTCACGGGGACCTAAACGCTTGTGAATGCCCCTATCCATTTCTATTGTCAGTTAAAGTGTTTTTTAAAAGGAATACACTCGTTTCTTCGAAGATTAAAAAAATCGACTGCTGGCTGGTTCGGTAAATACCAGCACGGCGGTCAGTGATGACGGTCAGTCGATGCGAACAGTCGAAAAAAACGTGTCCATACAATACCCGTCAAGGAGCTCTAACCACTGTAACTCCATTTTTCAACTAGGAATTTGATGGCAGATCAGAAACAATAATGTTCGTTCGATCAGCATCCTTTCGATTCGCTATGAACTGAACTATACGCAGTACATGGCTGGCAATCATCGAAATACGGCTACCTTGCAAAATTACGCGTTGTGTTAATGTGCCGTAACAGTGATTTTATTGTAACAATGTTATCGTTTCATGAATGCTGCTCGAAACGTTTGTGCTCAAACTGCTCATGTATATCGATGTGGACTATGGAGTATGGATCCAGCTATAATTGACACTGAAAAACAACCGTTTCAAATGAAGTGTTGGCCTCGCATGCCATAATGTCGCAAGTTGATATGTCCAGTCCACGGACCATACAATGTTCTTTTCAATTCTCTACTAGTTGGTAACGAATACCCCTGACGAGTGTCAACCGAAAATATTCGGGTTGATTTCAATTTGAATGTGCTATTCGAAAAATATTCATGTCAACCACAAACTCGGAGAACGCTGAGCGACTCAAGGAACATGACGTCATTGAATTGTCGAATAGTTTTCGTTCACCAGGGGTAATTATTCGGAACATTAATTTACACGATATTATGAAGGAACCGTGCTCAAGAATCACGGTGGTTTATTTAAGGTAGTTGTAGACGAGCGGTACTTACATCATTGATATTTTAAGAAGTTGGCTTTTAACCTTTGTATCGCCAGATCATTCGGATACGGGGATCAAGACCAAAATCCATAATTTTTAAAGATGTAACATAATGTTTATGTCCCAGATCACCCTGGCTATTGAACATACAATTGTCTGAAAGTATATATCACTGATCGGCGCATGTGAAATATAATTGCACCAATAAGCCTTCATCAAATGAGTTCGCTTCGAATGCAATTGATGATTAGCCTACTTTAAAATATCAATCCACCATTGTCGGAAAAGCACGATGGTACCTTGTCATTGAATCGAAGTTTTGCCTAGATAGGGGTATGCTTTTTCATAATTATTAGTGAAAGTCCTCCACATGAATTTGACTTTATACATACATTTTTTCCTCATGTCAACTATATCGAACTTGTCTTGCGGCTTATCATTCAGAACAAGCTAAAATTCGAGACATCTCTATTTTGCACTGCGTTTTCATTGGCTTCTGTGCCTGGAACAGCATAGTGCCGCAGGATGTTAGCGTCTATAACAGGGGTGGGCAATTGTATTCCTCTGAGGGCCAAATGAGAAGTAGAAAATACGCTGGCGGGCCCAGTGAAAAAGTTTAAATGTAGTCTTCAGTGCATTTTAATTTTAATTTCTAAATTACATTGTTAATAAATGCTGCTCAGTGAATGTGTTGATGTTAGGCGATATACCACGGCTGGCTTATAGTTGTTGCTCTGTGTATTGTCCGAATTTGATATTACACAATTCTCTCATCAACAGCCATAATATTCCATTCAATCAAACTATCCACTGCTTTAGAGTCTTAATAGAAGAACGTGGATAGAGGTTGAAAGAAAGCTAAAATGTATCATGTTTAACATTGTTTCGAATCATGACAGCTAATAGATATATTTTTTCACTTAACCGTCACTTTCTCATTACCTAATATCAACACATTCACTGAGCAGTATTTATTAACTATGTAATTTAGAAATAAAATTAAAATACGCTGGAGAATATAGCTAAATTTTTTTCATGCGGCACGCCAACGTATTTATTTTTCTCATTTGGCCCGCGGAGCAAAATAATTGCCCACCTCTACATGCGCCCCGCGGGCCGTAGTTTGCCCACACCTGGTTAGGCTATACACAATATTTCGTGTTATAGTCTCATGTCTGCAGATTGTTAGCCAGGTCAAGTGCGAAAATGAATCGTATTGAATTTCTGCTTCGTACACCGTTTATGCAGTTTCCTTTAGAGCAATAATTAGAGGTAAAGAGACTCGGTCTTGTCCATTGATCTCATCGTACGCGGGAGGAAAGCGCATCCTACCTTTCTCCCAACGTATTTCGATAAAAATGAATAGCTGAGGTGTAAGCGAGGATAAGGACGCATTTATTTACACTTGTACAGTGTACACTGCTGGTGCCAGCGGCAGTGTCTCTAGTTGGAACAAAATTGGGTATCGTGATCTGAAGCATGTGGTCTCTAATGCAAACGGTGTCTAGATATTACCCGATGGTCGACATTACTCGGCTAGAGTTCACTGGCTTATATTCCAATACATTTTTTTCCGAAGTAGTAACGACTGGTGAACTTTCAAAATTCCTATAGTTAAAAAATCTCTTTCTATCAACTTTGCTGCAGTAACAAGCTTTTTTAATATCATCTTGACCACCCCGATTTCATCAGCAGAATCCAAGCGTGGTTTCAGCACATTAAAACACATCTAGACTTCTCTTAGAATCGGGATGTGTAAAGATATAGGCTCGATGAGTTAGTAGATGTGCTCAGGATTCTCAGCGCTGTCAGTATGGGTATTCCAGAGTTCAATGAACTTGTCATTGAACATTTTGCAACTATGAAATCACGCCTCGCCCAATACGCTTACTGATACAAACGTTAAAATTTGCAGGTATGAACTACTGTACTTCATATTTTCTTCCGAATAATTTGAAGAATGTCAGCTCGAAAAGCTTTGTGTTTTAATATATTTCTGTCGTTAATATAATATTAAATTTGAAATGTGTAAGCCTAATGAACCATGCCTAATGTCAATACACCATAAAACTGTGTGTGACCACCACGAAGTCACATTTTCACGTCGGAATACAATAATGTGACGTCATTTAGATTATTAAAATCGCGTGCACCCCTTGCCCCACCACCCGATATTGTCACGAGCCGCCACTGCCAAATGTATCAACTGGGTCGATCAAATAATATATAAATCCCATAAAATCAATATCTTCTGTTGCTTTGTCAACAATTTCGACGAGGACTTACAAGGGAATATAAGCTTACGCCTTAATGGTCTAGGCCGGACAGGGCAATGTATTAGGCGTCTGAGTATTGCTACGTTGATATTGTGCAGAGTGAAAACGGGTTTCTATACTTGCTACCGTTATTAACCAATTAACAAGTTATACAGCCGTAGCCAACACCCCGATCGCGCGGATTTGATTTTCATGATACATTAAAAGTATGAAATCAAGATTGATTCGTACGCCTGCTACATTTTTACATCAGACAACGATACCAATTTCATTGATCGGTTGAATAAGCATCATTCGCTAACTACCTACATGTAGCGTGTTTCGCTCTTGATATTGTGTGATTGATTGCGGGTCAAGCTCGCAGCAGAGAGTCACCATAGTGTCCTATATGGTGTGGAGTGTGGACAGTGTCCACTGGACTACGCGAGACTGAACGACTCATTGCATTTGAGTTACTTCATACGTTCCATTTGACCAAAGGCAACTTTACGACCATTTTCGACTGACTGGCCGAGCGCAACAGTTGATAAGACGAGTATCAATGGAAAGCAGCTGCTGATCACGAAAATATAGATTTTATCCACTCATCGTCGTGGAACCCCCAAAATCAGCCTCAAAATTTGGATTGTGATCGGTGTTTGACCAAGTGACGCAACATTTGTGTCTGGAAAAACGAGAGTAAAGCTACGAAGAAAGAGCAAATTGCAACCAAAGATGTTATAATGAAGGGAAAATTGTAATCCATGAAAAAGGTTCACAGTGCAGAACCTACCAAGGTTCGTCTGTGAACGTGAACCTCTAAATTTCCGAGGTTCACAGACAGAACGCGAACGTGAACCTCACGTTTGCACCATCCCCAATGGTAACCCCATTTTAAAGGATATATCTGAGTTTTAGGTAGTGGGGAATGTAGACTCGGCATGAATCTGAAGTGGGGAATGAAGATAAAAAGGTTGGGAACCAATGCCCTACCGTAAACGGATGAATTTTGTCAATAATATTGTCCTGTGCTACGTTCCACTCAAGCTTCCGTGACTGCGCGTCTTTGCTTCGTAACCAATTGCGAAATTTCTGGCACGATATGTTCACTGTTGAACTTGCTCTGCCCAGTTTATTGACGCGGTTTCCATCTTTCAATCCCGTTTCTTCAAATAGTGCGTGGAAAAAATATGACATTGCTTCCACGGCATACATTGATACAACAGTACAGACTAACAATTCCACTTGCAACATATGTTAAATCACCGTACAGGTGATTGTACAGTAGGACTCTTCAAAATGACTTTTTTCTCAAATCGTACTGGCTACTTGATAAAATTGTTAGGTTACCTAATTTAAGCCTACACAACAAATTTGGTTCAATTCCAACCAGTTGCCGCATTGCTACAGGAGAAGAAATTTTATGATTATTATATAAAAATAAATAACAAATTTACGGTGACCAATTCTTTAGTGGTGCCCACCGTAAATAATATTTTATTCAAATCGAAATTTTCCGACGGCAATAACTCCGCGTCCACTGTTTGGAATTGAACCAAATTGTGTGAACATCGTTTTTATAGACAACCTAACACTTTCATGGGGTGAACAGAAAATTTTCAAATTTTTTGTTATTTATTTTTATATAATAAATAGAAACTTTCTTCTCCTGTAGCAATGCGGCTACTGGTTGGAATTGGACCAAATTTGGTGCGTAGGCCTAAATTGGGTAACCTAACAGTTTTATCAAGTAACCAGTACGATTTGAGGAAAAAAAGTCATTTTTGAAGAGCCCTATTGCACAGTACACTACCGGTTCTCGGAGTCGTCGGACCAGAGCATTGAAGTAGCAGCACCGGAGTCGGACACCAGAGAATTTGTCGAACCGCACCCCACTAAACTCCACATTTAAATCATAATGCAAGCAGACTCTACTGAAGAAATACCGTAGTCAGAGGTAGGGATTACCAGACCACGATCTGATATATCTACCTCGCCTTCCGTCACATGCCATCTCCTACCTGATTTTGTCGCTTTTCCTTTCATGTTAGTTTCTATTGCTTGTCATCAGTGTGCGTGCATCCTTTTGACATCACCTACGCCCGGGTGGGTGTCTGCTTTAAAAGACCACTCCAAGTGGTTTCGACACTTTCCTATCTTTTCATTGTATCGCAATCTTGTGGCGCAGCGACCTGACAAAATTGTTAGTAATAAACAGAATTTATACACGTTTCTGTAAAAACAATATTGCTTTCGAACTTTTGTCTAGTCCGTATTATTACACGGCATGTAGAATCAATCAAGTCTAGCTCAGAAGGCTCAGTCGTGGGAATCCAGTGCAGAAACTGCTCATTTTATAGATAAGGCTCTTAAAATATGATAGGATATCACCCCTACTATATACTACCACTTATGCGTAAAAACGGCACCTGCTTTTTCCATTACTATAAATATTGTACGACCTCAAGATTAAATTGACCGTAATTTAATTTTCATATTCGTTCAGAGATCTGCTTATTCAGCACGTGATAAAACCATGAAAGTGAGACTGATGTCACCGGTAGCCGGTATGTTATAGCTACCTCTACTCAGGACCGTAACAGTACTTCATCAGCCCCCCTAAAAAACGTGGGTCTTGGGCCGCCCATAGGGTGATAGACCAAAACTCTGGGTGCTTCCCCCCTTCACCCTATAAATTTTTGCCGATATTCATTAACGACATTTATTATGCTGTTCAGCGCGACAGCATATCTCGACTTACCGCGCCAGGCGTGAAAATTTTCTATAGTACATGATTGAATCGGTCAATATGATCGGGAGTTGCATATTTATTGCTATCACTTTTTTATCCTCTCTCTGCCTACGGAAAATGTAGGGTCCGTAAATAATAACTCTAGGCAACAATTTTGAACGTAAAATTTGTTGACTTCGATTTTGCACTTGATTTAAGCTAATATTGGCGTGCGGATTCCACAAATGCCATTGGTTTTCTTCTATCACGTCAAGTTTTTGCTCTACGACATAAGCCCAAAATATGCAAATTTCACGAATTTAGCCATATTACTTTTCCATACCATATAAAAATCCACACTTTAACCATATAATAAGTTATCTAGCCCATAACTCAATTGAATTATTAAGAAAAAGGGTACTGGTATCGATCTAGGCCGATGCATTCTCCCATTTTTGGTTAGAGGGTGGAACCATCTGAGGATATTTCGCACACATACTTGATGCAAACTGAAGGATATGGCAAGGAAAATAAACATTACAATTACTATCAGCTATAGGTCCAATGCCCCATTCAGGTTATCCAGTGTAACTTGAAACTGCTATATACTCGATAATTTGGATCAAGAGAAGATCATAGGGATAGCAGGCCTAATGATGTAGATTTTGAAATCGAAGATGAGAATGTAGAGGAGTCCATCAACACCGGTTATTGATCTCACATAAGCTTTGGCACTTGGAATAGATATTTTCGGAACTTCTAACATCCTTACGAAGTGAGAAAAGATTACTTGGCAATGTCGAGAACGAACGATCGGGAGAATCAGCCTTTTCTTTTTCGGCCTACTTTCGGTATCTTTTTGTATTGTCGTGATACTGGTATTGGCATGATACTGTCACCATGGATTACTGGAGGAGTTAGGAATCCCGATTTAGAACTCAAGTGAATGGCAAATGCCTATAGGTTGCTCAAAAAGAATTCTAAAGTGTGGCATTCTCCAAAAAGCCAACGTATTTGGTGCAGTAACAATTGCACACTCAGTTAGTCTTCGTGAATAATACAGAAACATTGAGAACAATACAGAAACATGAAATTGTTGCAATATCACGAGCACAATTGGATCATATGTGTCAGCTTTGAAATATTGTGCTTTCTTTGTTTTTCAGACAATAAGGATGCAAAGCACATGCAACCCTGATACACATGTGTCACTGCCATATGATTATGTCGGATAGCAGACATTTAAAAAAACTAAAATATTTTAATAATTTCCCTGAAAACCGTGACATAGTCAGTGATGGTCAAGGAGAAAATCTCCCCCAACACCTGAAGATGATGGGGATAAGATACCAGAGTAAATTGGAGCTTACATATGTTAGCTGACTATTGCTCGAGTATCAAACTAGACAACCTACAGAATGGGTTATTAGCGTAAATTTGGACCCTGAAACTCGCCTTTTATTTGTCCTGTACGAGCAATATCAGTTTAAATCAACCAAATAAAGCAGTGCAAATGTTTATTTGAGGTCTAATGATTTACTTTCGACTGGTTGTAGTTTTTGAAACGTTTTATACAATAAACACAAAATAATAAAAGTAGTGCTATTGTGTGGGTTTGGAGGCAATGTGGGGGGCCTAACCCAAAAACTTGACGTGATAGAGAAAAACGGAAGTCATTTTTGAATTCAGCGCCCAAAAGTTAGTCTAGATCAATTGTCTGATCAGAGTCAACCAAAATTGTGTTGACCAGTGTAATTAAACCCATTGGTATAATGAATTCGTTACATAATTTTATTTCGTGTCCCTACTATGTCGAAAGATATTTAAATCGCTCAAACGTACGAAACTAAAATACGCACACGGTTTAAATTGCTATTTCGGCACTGGCAGCGGGATGGCCATTTCTTGTGGGGTTCAGATTGTAAGAACAAGAACATTCTGAGCTACCCATTTAGTCACATGTACAATCAAACAGATATGCATATTGCATATATATCCATGTCAACATTGGGGTAGTCCTTTTCGGCCAAGGTTTTCTCGCTTCCGCTCATTCTGGCACACTTCTCAGAGTCGCATGCTACATGGCCTAAAGCCCGCTGCACACTGACCTCGCGACGCAACATCGCGAGTTGCGCGTTGCGAGTTGCGAGTCGTAAGTCTCGACGCAATGCACACTGGTCCCGCCAGTGCCCACAAGCATTGACTATAGCTCTTGCGCGTTGTGTCCGAAGGCTCGAAATGGATACGTATTGCACAGCTCCTGACAGATCACAAAATGAATATTTCCATGGGTAGGGGAGACCGGGGACAAATGTAACTAGGGGCAAATGTAACAATCGACCTCACCGCTAGTAGGATGGAGAAATCAGCTTGATATTTCAAGTGCGCATGCAGTAGTTATCTCTCCTATTATACCTGGAGTTACGTTGAGCTACGATGCGAAACCCCGGAATAATTTGCAAAAAACGAAATTTTTGACCCTTGAGTAAAGTTTTTCTGGTCTGGAATAATTTGTCTGGACGAATAGTACCTCAAGTAGTTACAACGTAATATGTGTAGCTGGAACAATGTTACTATAGTCTACCGTGGTGATGGAAAGAATAGGACTTGCATCGCCGGGAAGGTACCATACTGAGACATTAATCATGGTCGAGCGTGTCAGGGGCAATCGTAACACTCTGTTACTTTTGCCCCGTTACAATATGTTATCAATTCTGATTGTCTTTGTTCATATGTTGGTATTACCATTCATCTACTGCAGAATAATCTTGCAACAGCCGGAAGTTCACCAGAACAGATACTGCCTTGCGATACCAATTCTAACATGATCATCTGTCGGAAAGGCCATACAATAGTGATGATGTGAATCTGACGGTTCGGTTATTTTCGTGATTCAACCACCCTTTCTCATGTTGATCGACTTTTGGTGTGTCGAACTTCAATAGTCATGTCTTAATTCTTGTCCTCTGACTTTGATCATGGCCCACTTACATTTTGATATTTGATGTGAACAATTTATGTTAATTTTCTACAGCACAGATAAATGTCATTATAGCTTTGACGCCACACAATGTTGCGTCCTCGTTTTACTATACTATGATCGGCCCATTCAACCAAGATATGTTAGCCAGGTCGGTTTCGCACCTTCGCAGGTGACCGAATGACCAACCCATTATGCCCGCTGAACAATAGAACCTTGGTAGAAGAGGCCGAATATGTGTAGGGAGATGATGGAATGAATGTGTCTCTTGTACACTTTAAGCTTGAACAAGACACGGAGAGTGATATTGCATTCAGATGCCATAAATGCGATGGGGCGTAGCCTGGAAGCGTTCAAACGTCTCTTCCTTTAGTTTCATGCAATATTACAATTTGTGCTTTCGTTTTCGTTGTTCATTCAGTTTGTGTTTAGTTATAAATAACACTGTTACAATTGCCCCGCAAGGGTGGTACAATTGCCCCTGGGTACGGGGCGATTG
This sequence comes from Botryllus schlosseri, assembly GCF_051294905.1. NCBI lineage: Eukaryota > Metazoa > Chordata > Ascidiacea > Stolidobranchia > Styelidae > Botryllus > Botryllus schlosseri. The sequence goes on from NC_137245.1 coordinate 5,200,400, forward strand.
TAACATTTGAGCAGCGATTTTTGCGACCCAAAATTTCCATGATTGATTGTTGATTGAGTTCCAATTTAGTTTTCATATCAACTATCGAGTTGTTGGCTTCTTTATATAAAACTTTGGAAGTGAAATTTCCACGAGAAGAACACGTAATGTTGGAAAATACGAAAAGTGTTACAATTGTCCCCGGTCTCCCCTACATGGTTTTGCCAATGAATAAGGTGTCATCTTATATGCACACACGTTCCCATTAGCGAACCAATATAATATTTCAGTGGTGAAAACGCAGAATCCGCGTGACTCAGTGATAGGCGCTATTTCCGGTTGCTGATCCAAATTTCTGGAGTTCTAGCTGTAGCCTACTATGCTAGACACCAGGGCTCTTCAACCATGACTTTTTTCTCCAATCGTACTGGCTACTTGATAAAATTGTTATGTTACCTAATTTAAACCTATACACCGAATTTGGTTCAATTACAACCGGTAGCCGCATTGCTACAGGAGAAGAAAGTTTCTATTTACTATATAAAAATAAATAACAAAAAATTTCAAAATCTTCTGTTCACCCCATTAAAGTGTTAGGTTGTCTATAGCAGGGGTGGGCAGCATACGGCCCGTGGGCCGAATCCGGCCCGCGAAGGGATTTTGTCCGGCCCGCGGACAGTTTTCCGTTTTACATGATAATGTGGCCCGCGGCCCTAGTCTGCCGAGATTTTCCACTACTTGCTTACAACGTCAAATTTTAGTGACTGCATGTGCATGTTATTATATACGTATATGCGCAGCGTGCTAGAGTGGAGCTTACGCGTAAGTTCGTCGAAGCGAGAAGACTTGCATTATCGGCATTTGCGATGTACTGAACCCTAATTTCGTTTGTGGTAATCATGGTGTTTGTCGACTACAATGGTCAGTTACACCAGGCTTATATTTCTTATTTTTCATTCTGTAACCGCCGACTTGTAGCACGGCACACTTCTAGGCTTTTGTAAGACGAAAACACTGCTTATACCAGGGGTCGCCAACTCAAAACGGGTCGCGGGCCACTTTTCAAATTTCGTAGAGGTCGCGGACCGCATGAATTCATTATCGAGATTTCTCAGGCCACACAGTTGAACAACGATGCTATCTCGTCCCCTACTCAACCCCAACGAATATATGTGTTGTTCAATTAGGGGTACCGGGGTTATCGAACTCCTTGAAATCTTAATTGAGGATTGCACCGTCTGTTGATTGATCAGACAGAAGCAGACATGGCGGCGCCTGTATGACAATATGCTATTCTCAAATCCACATAGTCTTCGTCATTATCGGCGAGAAATGGCTTTGAAGTGAAATTACTGTCGGTAAAATGTATTCATTAAATGCGATTTATTCCTTGTATATGTGGAATGTGGATAAATGGGCGAATATTGTATCGATTCAGCAATCCGGCCCGCCAAGTACTAAATTTTCCTATATCCGGCCCGCCGACTCGAGAAGTTGCCCGCCCCTGGTTTATAGAAACGATGTTCACCAAATTCGGTTCAATTCTAAACAGTGGAAGCGGAGTTATTGTCGTCGAAAATTTTGGACTATGGATAAAATAGTATTTACGGTGACAAATTCTTGAATTATTTATTATAGTGGTGCCCACCGTAAATACTATTTTATTCAAATCCACATTTTTATTTTTACCACAGTGCGTAATGTAACTGCTGGAATTTCGCAGGGCCAGATCTCGTTAAACTAATCTGTCAGTCTTTGAGGCAAAAATTTTTTTTAGGCCAAACTTCTTCGTAATGACAGACAGTTCCAACTAGAAATGAAGATAATTAGTACAATTCTAACAATATGTGGCAAAACACCTAATTTGCATACTTTAGGTCAAATGGGGTCAAAATTAATTTTTTTAAGGTTAAAGAATGTCAGAATTTTGATTTTTAGGTGGTCAAAATCTTCCGTTTTAGGTCAAAATAATCTCCCTAATTAGGACATAGACAATAAATGACATCAAGCTGTCACATAAAAAAAGTTCTCTCAGAGACCTTTTCATCGCAATCGTTACATAGCCCCTACAACAGTGGTTCTCAACCTTTTTGCCTTCGCGGACCCCTGTCGGACCGTCAGGGATCCCCGCGGACCCCCAAGAAGATTTAATTCAGATTTAGCTCAATTATCGCGCTATCGTCATCTGTCTTGTGCAAATGATAACTGTAGGCTTAGCGATAAACAGCAACAAGATGGCTTTTCTTGAAAATAAGATCATACTATTCATTTAGAAATTTGGTCAAATTCTATTATTTCAAAGCGAATTCTGCAACTGCATTTCTTGAAAACCGTCGCCGTGTCTTGAATATCCGCGCCTTTGATTTGATATGAACGAGTGCCGAATATCCATTTCCACAAATAATGGTGGTGGCGAATGTAATAATAACGCGTAACACATCCGACGACACATTTAAGCATGATCGCAATAAATATGGCACCAAAATTGATAAACCATTTTTTTTAATGTCTAGCCTATGGCCATTTTTATCTAGCAGTTTATCTTGAAGTTATCACGGCTATGTAGCCTATGTCACAGGAGAAAACGGATTTTCCGGAAAATGGAAATTTCGATGTCACCATGATTGACCTTACTCATTGAACTTTTTTTCCCACAATCCCCAACAAAACAGTTCTAAATAGCAAAAAGTAAAATGTTTGTATGAGTAGGCTATTGGCAATTTAGCAATTAAATTGAGTCTGCACAGTACGATATTGCAACTCAGACGGCCATTCTGTTGACGTATGCTCTGGAGTTTTACTAGTAATGAAGCGAAACAGCGTCGTTATTTTTCGAATTAAAATACTAAATAAAGCACAAATTAGGTTATCAAGTAACTTTGAGGCTTCGCGGACCCCCGGTTGAGAACCACTGCCTTACAATATGTCTTCAAAGATAAGTTCGAAGACGCAATTAAATGTAATCGTGAGTAATTGTGTTTAATTTTTCAATGTATTCGTAATCTTAATCCCGTGATTCAGAAGTAATCGTAATTGCAATCGATTACATTCATGAAGTAATCACCCATGTCTGTCTACAGCAGGGGTGTCAAACTCAAGTTGCGTCGCGGGCCGGATTCAAGCCTTCAAATCGCCCGCGGGCCGGACCATGCAAATTGTTCCAAACTGTTAACTCAGAATCTATCCGTGTTGTCCACTTGAATACTCAATTATCCAGACGATCGATCATAGGGTCCTATTCTATAAACATCTTTATTCGCTAACAAAGGAATTCGTGTAATGCCGATGATTGGTAGGCTGAAGACAGCTATATAAACCGCTAAAACAGGGACTTTAACGACAATATACTTTGGCATTTTGCTATTATTGCTGTTTCAGTCATAATCTGGTAATATTCTTGTGTATGCGTTGTGAGGAATACCAGAGAGTTACCTGTAAACGCCGACGTTAAAGTTTTGTTCATTGTTATTGCATCGCGAGTCGGGTTTTTCTGGACGTCGAGGAGCTGTTAAGTCATAAGCGAAAGTGAAGTGCGACCACAGATATATTTATTATATTTTTGTGTGAAAATTAAGTCCTCCAAGTGGCCTGCATATACCGGTTTCCCACTGGCGTTTTCACTTCTGTAAATAACTACTTTTTTATCCAATTCTCCACAAAACTATGAGCTCAATATGACTTTTTTCCTCCTAGGACTTGGGAATTGAGAATTGTTGCTGATGGTGATCACAGTGAAACTACAACGCCAATCGGAATTGGATTTCAATAGCAGTGACTTGTTGCTGATGGTGATTACGGTGAAACCACAACATGTGGTCTAATGAGACTTATAAACGATCAATCCACTCGTATCTATATTTGTGCATTAAGAATATGTATATGAATTTGCAGTCACGTCGTTCTCTTTGGAACTAAGCGCATTAACGCTGAAATCGTTACCAACTCTCTCTATAGATTTTCGAAACATACTCTACATTTCTGTCTTGAGGGATTATTTGATGAAAGTATGTCGTATTAAAATCTTTACAATTGTAAAAAAATGCTGCCATTTTTAGAATCGTTTCGCGGGCCGGATAAAATCGTCTGGCGGGCCAGATGCGGCCCTCGGACCATATGTTTGACACCCCTGGTCTACAGTCACCATAATGTGACGTAGTGAATCATTCATTACACTGGTCAACACATATTTTTAGGCAGACAAAGTAAGAGTGGTTTTGGAGGTTCTGAAGGGCGCTGATTCCGAATATGACCTTAGTTTTTTTCAAATTGGCTCTTGTTGTGGAGATAACCCATGGGGCTATTTTCACCAAAATCTCCCGTTTTCGCGGTAATGACTTTATATAAAATCGGCTAAGCCGTACTATTAAGTTTACAAATTAAATCTACTTGTTATTTTTACACACAGAAGGCTCTTTTAAAACAAAATACAGCAACAGCACTATATTTAGGATTAGTAGATTTATCATAGTTTTCACGGACTTCACGGACTTCACGGACTTTCACGGATATCATGTACATAAATAAACCCAAGTCATGTACATAAGTATTTACCTAGATAATCAAATAACGTGGCAAAAATTCAATCAGTTTTACGTCAACCACCAATTGCATATTCGAAATAATCAGTTGGAATATAATATTATCAATGTATTTTAAATCACAATTGTTTTTTGTACGGTTTTCGCCTGTAAGCTATTTAGTGCAGTTTGTCGAAAGGTTCCGGCAATGGTCTGACATAATATGTTCAATTGTTCATCTCATCTGCCCTGATATCTTTCTGTTGTTGTTATGATGTCTTGGTAGAACCTGTACCCTTGCTAATCAACAAGATGATTAGGAAATATATCAAGATGACTGAACAGGAAGTGAACTTTTATGCTCAAGTTTTCGATATGCAGATACGAATTTTCGGACCAACTGTTTGTAGTTGGGTGTTTTGTGATCATCTAAAAAGTTTTATTTACTACATCTTTGGAGAAATTGCATGCAGTGAACTCCTTGCTAATGTGAAATTGGAATCTTTCATCGGTATTCGAATATACCAGATACCACTACCAGATACCAGATGTAAGTTTATCGTTTGATAGGGTTACTAGGTATACCCACTTATCTTCTCATATCTTCTACAAATAAGCAAGTAGTGAGGGGTTGCGGCTGACTGTGGCCGTGGGCTACATTATCATGTTGTTGATGTTGTTTGTGGTGTTTATGCGATTTGTGGACTATTATAGGGTCATTTTCTTCAGACATTTTTTCTTCATTTTTATTCCTTAGCACGGCTATGATTAATATGTTTCCGTTGCTCAAATTCCGAGCACTCTGTATAGCGCAGGGGTGTGCAATTCTTTTTCTCCGCGGGCCAAATGAGAAGTAGAAAATACGTTGGTGGGTCAGGTGAAAATATTCTGCTATATTCTGCAGCGCCTATCAATTTTATTTTTAAATTACATTGTTACTAAATGATGCTCAGTAAATGTGAAACTGAAGGGCAACGAGAAACTGACGGTTAATTAAATATTATATGTTTGCCGTTATGATTCGAAACAATGTTAAACATGATACATTCCCATCTCCCTTTAAACCCGTATCCACGTTCTACTATTAGGACACTAAAACAGTGGTTCTCAAACTTTATTTGGCACGCACCCTATTATGATAGTGAAACGTTTCGCGCCCCCTTATCATGATATCACAAAATATTGAAAGGAGCAACCAGAATGCTAGCAATCACAACGGATAGTTTGATGGCATGGAAGGTGATGGCTGTTGATTAGAGAATTCGGGAATATCAAAGTCGGACAATGCACAAAGCAATAACTATGGCCCTTTTCATACCGGATTTACGAAACTCTTTCGGGAACAAGTTCCGAAACAGGCGATGTTCACATAGAGAAAAAATTACCGAAACAGTTCCGGGAAAAAGGCGCGTTCATACCTATTTAGAGTTACCGCGAACTTATGTTCATACAGGTCGTTTTTTCGGTAAATTCGCGGGAAATTATGGCCAGTATGAACGCGATTATCCGTAAGTGTTGATAGTTACGAAACCATGTCTGTGGGGTGTTCCAGTTGTAATATGCTTGTGGAAAACAATGTGGGAGAGGCATATACGTGAGATGCGGAGAAGTTGGCTCCAACTTTTAGCTATGGGATGTTGCGGATATGCCTTCTCGAAGTGTATGGGGCTCTATACTCAATATCTGTATCAGTAATAGAGCCCGAGCTAGTTCCTGGCGCTGGCTTGTATATTATCAACCGAAGCTGAGAGCAGAAACTGAAAGCCAGCAAAGAGGATAGAGTCCTGGAATGAAAAGAACCACCGATCACATCTGCGTACGAGGTACGACAAAGTCAGTTTATCTTTGTGATTGCTGTATAATGGTTTAGGTAAATCTAATCTTATGTACACTGTACAGAGAAACCAGGGAAATCGAGAAATTCGTGAGAGAAACATTTGTTATACTCTGCGACGAGCTTAGTGGCCCGCGAGTCAATTTCCGAAATTAGTAGTATTATCAAAAATGGATTGCACAGATTGTGAACTTGCTAGGCCAATCAAAAATTTGATTAGTCTGTCCGCAGCACTTGAGATGTGATGACTGCAATATCAGTTCCGACGCAGAGGTAGGTCTATGAGCCAGTCACATTTTGGTAGATCTTCATACACTACAATAAAGCAGAATACTTTGCGATAGATTAATCAAAAGTAAAAAATTTCTACACGCTTAGCGCAACATCTTGTCACTCGATTTCTTGCTTTTAATATTGTTACCCTTTTGTGAAAATGAAAGAACGCCTAATCCAGGGGCGGGCAACTTTCCACTCGGCGGGCCGGATAGAGGAGCATGAAGATAAGGCGGGCCGGATTCCTGAAATTTTGTATGAGTTTTTGGGGAACTCCCCCGTGGGTACGCGTCACAGATTCGTCCATCCTACCCTGCACTACCCTTTTGTACATACAATTCAGAGACGCACACATTCTAGCAGATGTGAACTATATTTGGTATTAGGCGACTAACTAACGGGCGAGCCCAAATCGGTGATATGAATGTGATAAAAAATCAGTGTGCATTTGGCTACTAGTCGCGCTAAGCGATCAATGATATTTGTGCGTGTATGAGCAAGTGGTTTAGAACTTCGAAAATTTACGGCAAGTAATTATAATTTTGAACATTGGTCATGCCATAAGAATATTGTCGCAGATTATCCACTTCGGGCAGGTTCATTCATATTAATTACTTCATTCAAAATTCCTGCAACCCAACGGCCTCGGGCGATTCTGTTGTATCTATGATAATGTATTCTCACAATGAAGATACTAGTCAGACACACCAAATCGCGCGAATATTTTAAGTTTGAATCCATCTGCCGAAAATATTCTACTATTTATAGATATTACGAATATTCTCGAAAAAAATTGGGTATGTCATGATGGCCCCGTTCGCCCCTGGCTACGCCAATGCGGTGGACATCAGTAGTATTGGAACGTCGCTTTGTCTTGCTAATGTTGATGGTCGAAAATGTTTGCGCCCAAATGCCTGTAGACGGCGACGCGGGCCACATCATCACGTAAGACCGCTAACTGTCGGCGGGCCGCACAAAATCCCGTCGCGGGCCTTATGTTGCCCGCCCCTGGCCTAATCTATCAGATTGAGTCTAACTATATATATATTCGCAACCTCCCGTTTGCGCTCGCAGAAAGACCGTCGACTATGAAACCTAGGCACAAAATGATTGCCGCATGTTGGACGAAGCTTTCGATATCGATATGTCCAGGTGCCGAATAGTCCAGTCCTTGCAAACTGAGCCCAGCGATATACAGCAGGCTTGCAATATAGTCAAGTGACAATATTATTAATTTATCAACTTCAAAAAATTTTCGTGCTTTGCGCGGCTAGTGGCCGGCAGAATAGTTCGTCAATCGAATGTGGTGATTTGGCTGAAAAGGTTGGTCACCGCTGTTCTAGTTGCTAGTTTAAAAAATTGAGTAGTTCTAGTTGAAGTTGCGCATTTTGAAATTCCAGTACTTTGTACAAGTCTGAGTGTTGTGGGTGGATAAAAAAGTACCACAGCAACATTTGTACCAAACATGCATTTGCTGCATTCAAGTTTTTTCAGGATGACTTCATGATTGGGAGCCAGAGGGTTCCGTACTACCCTGCATAACTGATGATGCAGCCTATCCCTTTCAGCCACGGCTCATGGAGCATTTTCCCTGAAACACAAACAGAGCATAGGCTAAAGCTAATTTCAAATATGTAATATAAATTTCCTTTCTGCTGCCCTTAAAATTCACAATTGCTTTTTCAGAAACTTGGCAAAGCACACATTAAGGTTGAAAGATTTTGGTCGACTGAAGGCGCGGTGTTCAGCTTTTCTCATAAACTGCAATCCGCTAAGGCCAGAATGATACAGAGGATGGTATGATTGATGGTATTCAAAGAATTTAGTAGAAACCAAATTAAGATACTGGGACATCTAATTGGGAAAAATAACGAACAAGAGATGTGGGATAAAATTAGAGACAAGGTCAGAAAAGTTTTGAACATGTGCAAATGCCGCAGACTCACTTGGGTGGGGAAGATGACGATTATAAATAGCTTGGCGGCATCACTGTTATTGCACACCGCCCGTGTATACCCGCCCAAAGAAGAACTGATTAAGAAGATAGAAAGAGATTTTTTTGAATTTCTATATTTTCCTGAGAAAATTGAGACAATCGCGAGGAAAACACTGATTAAAAGGAAAAACGAGGGTGGAATAGCAATACCCTATCCTCGAACAAGAATACTTGCAAGTAAGCTAATAATTCTAAAAGAATTAGCAAAGATTGATAAGCCATCAGAATTTTGGCATCGATACCTCATGTATCAATTCGGCTCTAAAATCAAGAGCATAAATTCGGAACTTTACACAAATGAAATACCTCATAAATACAAACCCGACAAGCATTGGCTTGATATCATCAACGAAAATAAAAAGCTGGGGTGGAATAGAGATGAATGGAGCGAAACGACTTTCAAGTCACTCTACTTGAACCTAACTAAACAGCACGAAAAAGAAAACGAATATACAGGAACAAACAGTTGGCTAAAAGTAAACAAAATAAAAAGCAATGATAAAACATACTTAACGAACAAAGAAAGAGAAATAAATTTCAGACTTGCAAACAACGGATATATATTTGGGGACCTGAAATACAGAAGAGGAATGTTGAGGGTGAGGAATGGTAAAATGGAAATTTACCGCTGTAAATTCTGTGGTAAGACTGACACCATCGAACATGTCTTCCTATATTGCTCAACGACAAGAGACGTGCTATTGAAGGCCGAAAAGGTGATAGGTATAGATAAGATTGGGAATGAAACAATTCTGTACAATGAGGGCGATCTAGTCGACATGGTGACGACGCTAACAGCAGTTTACAAAAAGAGGATATTAAAAACTAAAATAAGCTTAGACATTGAAAACTCGATGCTAAAACAGGAGAAGATTTGGAAGGAAAGTACAGTAGCAAAAATACTAACAAAAACGTATAAAAGACTGGAAAACGTGCACCAAAATCCAAAAGAAGGAATAATCATCAAGAAATGGAAAGAGAACATCGCAAAATTTATGATGAAAAAGAATGGAATTCATCAAAATGCACCTTTTACCACCACTGACGAGCGACCGACCAGATGATCACCTGAAGCCGATCGAAACAGACGAACCTGTCGAAAGAAAGGAAAATGACGAACCGAGCCCGAGCTCGAAACACGACGAAATTGCAAACGACGAAGAGCCGCGTGAAGAGCCCTTGCTCGTAACAAGTGATCCCGATTCGACAACGGATGACGAAGCGAGCGCGTGCCCGGACCGGACGACGACGTGCAGAGATGACGAATCCTGAAAGATGAAAAAATTCGATTTTTGCAATACTATATATATATTGAATTTATTTGTATTGAAATTTTAAAGCAATAAATTATGGCGGAAGGCCGAAAGAGAAAAAAAATGCAGAATGGGCTGTGGTGCGCATGTGAAGTTGCGCAACGCAATCATTCCAGCAAAGATCGAACCCCAAGCTCGTAGTTAATCGAGGGATATCAGATCAAACTTGCTGATCCCTTTTCATGTGTCGAGCACAATTGAGAACAAAGTGTAAACAGGCTATGATTTCGCCGCATAAGGTGCTAGCTTGTACTGTAACCAATCTTAGCTGGAAATTGTATATCGAATTTCTTGCTGATCATACAGTCATTACAATGTATATCTACCTCATGGATTTTCAGTGCAAGTCTGGGAATTAGTCGCCGTGATACGTCCCAAAATATCATCAATGTACAATACAGCAGTGTCACATTTGTGCTATATCTGAATTACCTATACCTTGAAGAATCTTTGAACCGAAGAGTTATTTCCCAGCCATGCATTTATTGGTGACTGTCAATACTGACGCTAACACTGGTAAACACATTTTTTGTTGATTTTGATCAGACAATTGATTTCGACTAACTTTTGGGAGCTGAATTCGAAAATGGCTTCCGTTTTCCTCTATCACGTAAAGTTTTTGGGGTAGGCACCCACCCCATTGTCTCATAATCCACATAACAGTAGGGAGATGTGGTACCGATGGATCAAAAATTGGAAAATGATCGCTGGCCCCAAAATGTTCAGCCGAAAACATCAGATCTTTTGCTGGCTCAGCACTTTGATACAAGCTCTACCTATCGCGCACATATACATGAATATCCGTCTTTTCAAAAAATATTTATGGACGTTCAAAATTTGATGCTCGAACGTATCATCGGTCCCCACCCGGTGGGTCCAATGGCACACGACCCGGGGACCTATGACACATATACCCTAAAAAACTCAAACGAGACAACTTTTCTTGCTTAGTATTATAATCTAAGCTACAGCAAGCCAAAGAAGAATGTTTGGTCGCAATCGTCAAAAAGAGAATGAATATTAACTCAAATGTTGTCATAAAATCACGTTTCGATTTAGGCTCGAACTTATAAATTTAAGGATACATACATATTGCCCGAAAATCGACACTGTGACTTCCAAATACCTAGTTATAGCGATAAAACGTCATATGCAATTATTACATAAAGATTTTCTGTACGTAGGCATGTTTCACTTGTTTCGTGATTAGTATGCTTGATTATTTTGCTTGATTTGGCTATTGTATCATCGGTCCCCACCCTACGAATTTTATACATGATTCGAAAAAATTCCACCCAAGGAAGGTACCGAAAAAAAATCATAGGTGCCATTATATGGCCTGATACAAGCCCTACACTTCACAATAAAAATGATTGCTGGCTTGTTCCTGTTGAAGGTTACAAAGAAAAATGTATATGTCGATTTAAATTTAGTTTACACCCCCCAAAACAAAAAAAAAAACATCTGTGAGAGACCCCATAGCTCGCGAACGTCGAATTTTTTTGTATGCGAGGAAAGATTTTGGCAGCATGCAACTGTAGACAAGTTAACGGAGTGTAATCATGGAATTATCATTGAGAATTTTCGAAGTATTTTCGGTCCCAGTGATCCATCGGTACCACATCTCCCCTACTACTTTTAATATTTTGTGTTTATTGTATAAAACGTTTCAAAAACCACAAGCAGTTGAAAGTAAATCAATGAACTCCAAATAAACATTTGCACTGCTTTATTTGGTTGATTCAAACCGATATTGCTTCTGCAGGACAAATAAAGTGCCAGCTTCGGTGTCCAAATTGACGTAATACCTCATAATCTTTTCTCAATTCGCAAGGATGCTAAAAGTTCCGAATATTCCTCTTCCAAGTCCAAAAGCCTATGTCAGATCATTTAACTATTGTGTCGATAGACTATATACTCTATCTATACCTTGTAAATCATGGTCGATTTCAAAATCTTCATCATTAGGCCTGCCATCCCTAAGATCTTCATCTTGATCCAGATTATCGAGCTTATAGGAGTTTCAACTAACAGTGGATAAGCTTAACGGGGCATTGGACCTATATAGCTCATAGTAAATATAATGTTTATTTTTCTTGCCATATCCTGCAGTTTGCATCAAATATGTGTCTGGAATATCCTCCGATGATTGCATCCTCTAACCAAAATTGGGTGAAAGCATTGGCCTAGATCGATACCTGTACCTTTTTTTAAAGTAATTCAATCGACCACTTGGCTATATAACTTATTATATAATAAAATTCTCGATTTCTATACGGTATGGAAAAGTAATTTTGCTAAATTCGTGAAAATTTGCATAATTTTGGCATATGTCGTAGAGCAAAAACTTGACGTGATAGAAGAAAGCATTTTTAGAATCAGCGCACCCAAGTTGGCCTAAATCAATTGCGAAATCAAAGTCAACAAATTTTCGTTCATAATTGCTGCCCAGTGTTATTTTTACGGGCCCTGAACTCACTATATTTGTAAGCACGCAAGAATCGCGATCTATCGGTATGATTATCAAGAAGTCAATCATAAATATCGATTTTTAGGACTATATTGATAAGATCCATCATTGGTTCAATCGCATGCCTTGAAGATGAGGGCTTGTCCCGTAAATGTACACATGACTCACGAATTATATACGCCCAAGATACTATGACTTCACAAATTGGTTGAATTAAGGTGGGTATTCGCTACAAACAATGCCGATCGTGGTCGGATTTTTTTATTATTCATGATAACTAATAATTAGCACGTGCTCCAATGTCGTTCGAAATTTCGCAGCACGCAAGAATCGCGATCAATCGGTATGATTATCAAGAAGTCAATGATAAATATTGATTTCAGGACTTTATTGATAAGATCCATCATTGGTTCGATTGCATGTACTGAAGAACGAAGATAAGGCCTAGTCCTGTAAATGTACACACGACTCACGAATTATGTATACCCAAGATACTATGACTTCACAAATTGGTTGAATTAAGGTGGGTATTCGCGACAAACAACGCTGATCGCGGTCGGATTTTTTGATTATTTATGATAACAAATAACTAGCTCCGTGGTCCAATGTCGTTCGATATTTCACAGCACGCTAGAATCGTGATCTATCGGTATGATTATCAAGAAGTCAATCATAAATATCGATTTTTAGGACTATATTGATAAGATCCATCATTGGTTCGATCGCATGCCTTGAAGATGAGGGCTTGTCCCGTAAATGTACACACGACTCACGAATTATATACGCCCAAGATACTACCACTTCACAATTTGGCTGAAATCAGGTGGGTATTCGCTATACAAACAACGCCGATCGTGGTCGGCTTTTTTGGTTATTTAAGATAACTATTAACTAGCTCGTGCTCCAATGTCGTTCGATATTTCACAGCACGCAAGAATCGCGATCTATCGGTACGATTATCAAGAAGTCAATCATAAATATCGATTTTTAGGACTATATTGATAAGATCCATCATTGGTTCGATCGCATGCCTTGAAGATGAGGGCTTGTCCCGTAAATGTACACACGACTCACGAATTATATACGCCCAAGATACAACGACTTCACAACGTGGTTGAATTAAGGTGGGTATTCGCTAAAAACAACGCCCATCGCGGTCGGCATTTTTGATTATTCATGATAACTAATAACTAGCTCGTGCTCCAATGTCGTTCGATATTTCACAGCACGCAAGAATCGCGATCTATCGGTATGATTATCAAGAAGTCAATCATAAATATCGATTTTTAGGACTATATTGATAAGATCCATCATTGGCTCGATCGCATGCCTTGAAGATGAGGGCTTGTCCCGTAAATGTACACATGAATCACGAATTATATACGCCCAAGATAGTATGACATCACAAATTAGTTGAATTGAGGTGGGTATTCGCTACAAACAACGCCGATCGCGGTCGGCTTTTTTGAATATTTATGATTAAAGCCCGACCGATTATCGGCTCGCCGATAATATCGAGTCGATATCACGCTTGGAGAGAAATATCGGTATCGGCCATTGAAGGTAAAAAAATATCGGCCATTTTCGTGACGTCACAACATGGTGGCAGGGAGTCAAGAGAAGTCGATGAAAGACGTGAGGACGGTCAATTATAAAAATAAATGGCCAAGCTGCATATAGTGCATACTGCATACAGGGCAGTAGGCGTGTCTATATGAATATTATAGATAACTATAGAAATTAAACATGGAACGGCAACGACCGATTTTGCAGCTTCGTTCCGCTTCGCCTGGGCTGGAGTGGAGAATTGTTTTGCGTAAGCGACTGTAGGATTTCTGGCAATCTAAAAGCTATCTTCCCGAGCGCAGAAATTATTGAATCTGGTCTTGATCGAAAGCTACTGTTGCGCCGATTCCGAAATGATAAATTATAATAATTATCAGGCACTGATCCACCTAGAATCCGTCCTCCAAGTCTGAAATACCGGCATTGTTCGAACAATCGGAGAGTCGCAACGGGTCATTGTTATGGTCATTGTGATGCGGTTACCCAATTGTTCTAAACAATGCCGATATTTCAGACTTGGAGGACAGATTCTAGGTGGACCAGTGCCCGATCAATATTTTAATTGATATTTTCGGAATCGGTGCAACAGTAGCTTTCGATCAAGACCAGATTCAATAATTTCTGCGCTTGGGAAGATAGCTTTTGGATTGCCAGAAATCCTACAGTCGCTTACGCAAAACAATTCTCCACTCCAGCCCCGGCGAAGCGGAACGAAGCTGCAAAATCGGTCGTTGCCGCTCCATGTTTAATTTCTATAAGATAACTAACCACCGTTCTGCTCCACTGACTTCGTGGGAATCCCCCTTCAGTAATCGATCAGCAAAGACAGAGAGCAGTTGGATGGATAGTTGTCTGCAGAAGATTTCAATCAGTAAGAGAAATGAGAACTTCAATCATGCTGGACTGACCCTCGTAATGATAGAGAAAATCGTCGCGCCGAAACATTTCCCGGTTCGGTACCAACAGAGCTAATTATACCAGTAACGTATGAAGTCGTCTGACTGAGGCCTGCGGCTGCGGAGCCACCCTAATAGGAAATATGCAAGCATAGAGGGCAAGAAAATCAAGCAAACGTGGAGTAAAGCCAGTAATTGATACGAAAATTTTTGATTCCATGATGACATTGGCCAATTCTGACAAAAGAGTGTAAAATATTGATCAATTGATTGTTGAAATGCTGGTCAAAGGCCCATGGGGGATGGGTGGAGCAGTTGCAGACGTGGACAATTTGAGTTCTTTTGCACATTCTCATCAGCTATTTGTTAATGATGTGCTGAAGGCTCCAGGTGTCTGAAGAATATCAATATTTGGTTAAACCATTGAAGGAAAGATCCCCTGCAAGGGAGCGGTGGAACCGAAATGAAGTAAGATTTCCTGCTGTGCCACTAACTATGCTACCAAGTGAAAGACTGCTCACTGTGTTTAGTACTATATACATCATCTATGGAAGACCACAGAAGTTCACTCCTTGGAGAAAGGGCCGAGAAATTGTGCTTCGTGAACTGTAATCTGCAACTGCTGGATAGGTGCTTTTGATACATTTTTATAGTTCCTTGATCATTTATTTCATGTTCAAGCATATCAATGACTGTAAAGTTGTTGAAAGAAATGCTCTGAGGTGTTAAATATGGGCCTTGAGCTAGATTCCATATCTTTTGAATATCGGCTGAATATATCGGGGTTATCGGTGGAGGTACTGGATATCGGTCTTATCGGTATCAGCTCAGAAATCCAATATCGGTCGGGCTCTATTTATGATAACTAATAACTAGCTCGTGCTCCAATGTCGTTCGATATTTCACAGCACGCAAGAATCGCGATCTATCGGTATGATTATCAAGAGGTCAATCATATATATCGATTTTTAGGACTATATTGATAAGATCCATCATTGGTTCGATCGCAGGCCTTGAAGAATGAAGATAAGGCCTTGTCCTGTAAATGTACACACGAGTCACGAATTATGTATACCCAAGATACTATGACTTCACAAATTGGTTGAATTAAGGTGGGTATTCGCTAAAAACAACGCCGATCGCGGTCGGCGTTTTTGATTATATATGTTAACTAATAACTAGCTCGTGCTCCAATGTCGTTCGATATTTGTAAGCACGCAAGAATCGCGATCCATCGGTATGATTATCAAGAAGTCAATCATAAATATCGATTTTTAGGACTATATTGATAAGATCCATCATTGGTTCAATCGCATGCCTTGAAGATGAGGGCTTGTCCCGTAAATGTACACATGACTCACGAATTATATACGCCCAAGATACTATGACTTCACAAATTGGTTGAATTAAGGTGGGTATTCGCTACAAACAACGCCGATCGCGGTCGGCTTTTTTGATTATTCATGATAACTAATAATTAGCACGTGCTCCAATGTCGTTCGATATTTAGCAGCACGCAAGAATCGCGATCAATCGGTATGATTATCAAGAAGTCAATGATAAATATTGATTTTAAGACTTTATTGATAAGATCCATCATTGGTTCGATTGTATGTACTGAAGAATGAAGATAAGGCCTAGTCCTGTAAATGTAAACACGACTCACGAATTATGTATACCCAAGATAATATGACTTCACAAATTAGTTGAATTCAGGTGGTTATTCGCTATACAAACAACACCGATCGCGGTCGGCTTTTTCGATTATTTTTGATAACTAATAACTAGCCCGTGCTCCAATGTCGTTCGATATTTCACAGCACGCAAGAATCGCGATCTATCGGTATGATTATCAAGAATTCAATCATAAATATCGATTTTTAGGACTATATTGATAAGATCCATCATTGGTTCGATCGCATGCCTTGAAGATGACGGCTTGTCCCGTAAATGTACACACGACTCACGAATTATATACGCCCAAGATACTGTGACTTCATAAATTGGTTGAATTAAGGTGGGTATTCGCTAAAAACAACGCCGATCGCGGTCGGCTTTTTTGATAACTAATACCTAGCTCGTGCTCCAATGTCGTTTGATATTTCACAGCATGCAAGAATAGCGATCTATCGGTATGATTATCAAGAAGTCAATCATAAATACCGATTTTTAGGACTATATTGATAAGATCCATCATTGGTTCGATCGCATGCCTTGAAGATGACGGCTTGTCCCGTAAATGTACACACGACTCACGAATTATATACGCCCAAGATACTGTGACTTCACAAATTGGTTGAATTAAGGTGGTTATTCGCTAAAAACAACGCCGATCGCGGTCGGCTTTTTTGATAACTAATACCTAGCTCGTGCTCCAATGTCGTTCGATATTTCACAGCATGCAAGAATAGCGATCTATCGGTATGATTATCAAGAAGTCAATCATAGATATCGATGTTAGGACTTAATTGATAAGAGCCATCATTGGTTCGATCGCATGTACTGAAGAATGAAGATAAGGCCTTGTCCAATAAATGTACACACGACTCACGAATTATGTATGCGCAAGATACTATGACTTCACAAATTTGTTGAATTAAGGTGGGTATTGGCTACCAACAACGCCGATCGCGGTCGGCTTTTTTTGATTATTTATGATAAGTAATAACTAACTCGTGCTCCAATGTCGTTCGATATTTCACAGCACGCAAGAATCGCGATCTATCGGTATGATTATCAAGAAGTCAATCATAAATATCGATTTTTAGGACTATATTGATAAGATCCATCATTGGCTCGATCGCATGCCTTGAAGATGAGGGCTTGTCCCGTAAATGTACACATGACTCACGAATTATATACGCCCAAGATACTATGACTTCACAAATTGGTTGAATTAAGGTGGGTATTCGCTAAAAACAACGCCGATCGCGGTCGGCGTTTTTGATTATATATGTTAACTAATAACTAGCTCGTGCTCCAATGTCGTTCGATATTTCACAGCACTCAAGAATCGCGATCTATCGGTATGATTATCAAGAAGTCATCATAAATATCAATTTTTAGTACTATATTGATAAGATCCATCATTGGTTCGATCGCATGCCTTGAAGATGAGGGCTTGTCCCGTAAATGTACACATGACTCACGAATTATATACGCCCAAGATACTATGACTTCATAAATTGGTTGAATTAAGGTGGGTATTCGCTAAAAACAACGCCGATCGCGGTCGGCGTTTTTGATTATATATGTTAACTAATAACTAGCTCGTGCTCCAATGTCGTTCGATATTTCGCAGCACGCAAGAATCGCGATCAATCGGTATGATTATCAAGATGTCAATGATAAATATTGATTTTAGGACTTTATTGATAAGATCCATAATTGGTTCGATTGCATGTACTGAAGAATGAAGATAAGGCCTCGTCCTGTAAATGTACACACGACTCACGAATTATGTATACCCAAGATAATATGACTTCACAAATTGGTGGAATTCAGGTGGGTATTCGCTATACAAACAACGCCGATCGCGGTCGGCATTTTTGATTATTCATGATAACTAATAACTAGCTCGTGCTTCAATGTCGTTCGATATTTCACAGCACGCAAGAATCGCGATCTATCGGTATGATTATCAAGAATTCAATCATAAATATCGATTTTTAGGACTTTATTGATAAGATCCATCATTAGTTCGATTGCATGTACTGAAGAATGAAGATAAGGCCTAGTGCTGTAAATGTACACACGACTCACGAATTATGTATACCCAAGATAATATGACTTCACAAATTAGTTGAATTCAGGTGGTTATTCGCTATACAAACAACACCGATCGCGGTCGGCTTTTTCGATTATTTTTGATAACTAATAACTAGCCCGTGCTCCAATGTCGTTCGATATTTCACAGCACGCAAGAATCGCGATCTATCGGTATGATTATCAAGAATTCAATCATAAATATCGATTTTTAGGACTATATTGATAAGATCCATCATTGGTTCGATCGCATGCCTTGAAGATGACGGCTTGTCCCGTAAATGTACACACGACTCACGAATTATATACGCCCAAGATACTGTGACTTCACAAATTGGTTGAATTAAGGTGGGTATTCGCTAAAAACAACGCCGATCGCGGTCGGCTTTTTTGATAACTAATACCTAGCTCGTGCTCCAATGTCGTTTGATATTTCACAGCATGCAAGAATAGCGATCTATCGGTATGATTATCAAGAAGTCAATCATAAATACCGATTTTTAGGACTATATTGATAAGATCCATCATTGGTTCGATCGCATGCCTTGAAGATGACGGCTTGTCCCGTAAATGTACACACGACTCACGAATTATATACGCCCAAGATACTGTGACTTCACAAATTGGTTGAATTAAGGTGGGTATTCGCTAAAAACAACGCCGATCGCGGTCGGCATTTTTGATTATTCATGATAACTAATAACTAGCCCGTGCTCCAATGTCGTTCGATATTTCACAGCACGCAAGAATCGCGATCTATCGGTATGATTATCAAGAATTCAATCATAAATATCGATTTTTAGGACTATATTGATAAGATCCATCATTGGTTCGATCGCATGCCTTGAAGATGACGGCTTGTCCCGTAAATGTAGACACGACTCACGAATTATATACGCCCAAGATACTGTGACTTCACAAATTGGTTGAATTAAGGTGGTTATTCGCTAAAAACAACGCCGATCGCGGTCGGCTTTTTTGATAACTAATACCTAGCTCGTGCTCCAATGTCGTTCGATATTTCACAGCATGCAAGAATAGCGATCTATCGGTATGATTATCAAGAAGTCAATCATAGATATCGATGTTAGGACTTAATTGATAAGAGCCATCATTGGTTCGATCGCATGTACTGAAGAATGAAGATAAGGCCTTGTCCAATAAATGTACACACGACTCACGAATTATGTATGCGCAAGATACTATGACTTCACAAATTTGTTGAATTAAGGTGGGTATTGGCTACCAACAACGCCGATCGCGGTCGGCTTTTTTTGATTATTTATGATAAGTAATAACTAACTCGTGCTCCAATGTCGTTCGATATTTCACAGCACGCAAGAATCGCGATCTATCGGTATGATTATCAAGAAGTCAATCATAAATATCGATTTTTAGGACTATATTGATAAGATCCATCATTGGTTCGATCGCATGCCTTGAAGATGACGGCTTGTCCCGTAAATGTACACACGACTCACGAATTATATACGCCCAAGATACTGTGACTTCACAAATTGGTTGAATTAAGGTGGGTATTCGCTAAAAACAACGCCGATCGCGGTCGGCTTTTTTGATAACTAATACCTAGCTCGTGCTCCAATGTCGTTCGATATTTCACAGCATGCAAGAATAGCGATCTATTGGTATGATTATCAAGAAGTCAATCATAAATACCGATTTTTAGGACTATATTGATAAGATCCATCATTGGTTCGATCGCATGCCTTGAAGATGACGGCTTGTCCCGTAAATGTACACACGACTCACGAATTATATACGCCCAAGATACTGTGACTTCACAAATTGGTTGAATTAAGGTGGGTATTCTCTAAAAACAACGCCGATCGCGGTCGGCATTTTTGATTATTCATGATAACTAATAACTAGCTCGTGCTCCAATGTCGTTCGATATTTCACAGCACGCAAGAATCGCGATCTATCGGTATGATTATCAAGAATTCAATCATAAATATCGATTTTTAGGACTATATTGATAAGATCCATCATTGGTTCGATCGCATGCCTTGAAGATGACGGCTTTTCCCGTAAATGTAGACACTACTCACGAATTATATACGCCCAAGATACTGTGACTTCCCAAATTGGTAGAATTAAGGTGGGTATTCGCTACAAACAACGCCGATCACTGTCGCCTTTTTCGATTATTAATGATAACTAATAACTATAGCTCGTGCTCCAATGTCGTTCCGTATTTCACAGCACGCAAGAATCGCGATCTATCGGTATGATTATCAAGAAGTCAATCATAAATATCGATTTTTAGGACTTTATGGAGAAGATCCATCATTAGTTCGATCGCTTGTACTGAAGAATGAAGATAAGGCCTAACCCTGTAAATGTACACACGACTCACGAATTATGTATACCCAAGACACTATGACTTCACAAATTGGTTGAATTCAGGTGGGTATTCGCTATACAAACAACGCCGATCGCGGTCGGCTTTTTTGAATATTTATGATAACTAATAACTAGCTCGTGCTCCAATGTCGTTCGATATTTGCAGCACGCAAGAATTGCGATCTATCGGTATGATTATCAAGAACTCAATCATAAATATCGATTTTAGGGCTTTATTGATGAGATTCATCATTGGTTCGATCGCATGTACTGTAGAATGAAGATAAGGCCTTGTACTGTAAATGTACACACGACTCAAGAATTATGTATGCCCAAGATACTATGACTTCACAAATTGGTTGAATTAAGGTGGGTATTCGCTACCAACAACGCCGATCGCAGTCGGCTTTTTGATTATTTGTGATAACTATTAACTAGCTCGTGCTCCAATGTCGTTCGATATTTCACAGCACGCTAGAATCGCGATCTATCGGTATGATTATCAAGAAGTCAATCATAAATTTTGATTTGTAGGACTATATTGATAAGATCCATCATTGATTCGATCGCATGCCTTGAAGATGACGGCTTGTCCCGTAAATGTACACACGACTCACGAATTATATACGCCCAAGATACTGTGACTTCACAAATTGGTTGAATTAAGGTGGGTATTCGCTAAAAACAACGCCGATCGCGGTCGGCTTTTTTGATAACTAATACCTAGCTCGTGCTCCAATGTCGTTCGATATTTCACAGCATGCAAGAATAGCGATCTATCGGTATGATTATCAAGAAGTCAATCATAAATACCGATTTTTAGGACTATATTGATAAGATCCATCATTGGTTCGATCGCATGCCTTGAAGATGACGGCTTTTCCCGTAAATGTAGACACTACTCACGAATTATATACGCCCAAGATACTGTGACTTCACAAATTGGTTGAATTAAGGTGGGTATTCGTTAAAAACAACGCCGATCGCGGTCGGCTTTTTTGATAACTAATACCTAGCTCGTGCTCCAATGTCGTTCGATATTTCACAGCATGCAAGAATAGCGATCTATCGGTATGATTATCAAGAAGTCAATCATAGATATCGATGTTAGGACTTAATTGATAAGAGCCATCATTGGTTCGATCGCATGTACTGAAGAATGAAGATAAGGCCTTGTCCTATAAATGTACACACGACTCACGAATTATGTATGCGCAAGATACTATGACTTCACAAATTTGTTGAATTAAGGTGGGTATTGGCTACCAACAACGCCGATCGCGGTCGGCTTTTTTTGATTATTTATGATAACTAATAACTAGCTCGTGCTCCAATGTCGTTCGATTATTCACAGCATGCAAGAATCACGATCTATCGGTATGATTATCTAGAAGTCAATCATAAATATCGATTTTTAGGACTATATTGATAAGATCCATCATTGGTTCGATCGCATGCCTTGAAGATGAGGGCTTGTCCCGTAAATGTACACACGACTCACGAATTATATACGCGCAAGATACTATGACTTCCCAAATTGGTAGAATTAAGGTGGGTATTCGCTACAAACAACGCCGATCACTGTCGCCTTTTTCGATTATTAATGATAACTAATAACTATAGCTCGTGCTCCAATGTCGTTCCGTATTTCACAGCACGCAAGAATCGCGATCTATCGGTATGATTATCAAGAAGTCAATCATAAATATCGATTTTTAGGACTTTATGGAGAAGATCCATCATTAGTTCGATCGCTTGTACTGAAGAATGAAGATAAGGCCTAACCCTGTAAATGTACACACGACTCACGAAATATGTATACCCAAGACACTATGACTTCACAAATTGGTTGAATTCAGGTGGGTATTCGCTATACAAACAACGCCGATCGCGGTCGGCTTTTTTGAATATTTATGATAACTAATAACTAGCTCGTGCTCCAATGTCTTTCGATATTTGCAGCACGCAAGAATTGCGATCTATCGGTATGATTATCAAGAACTCAATCATAAATATCGATTTTAGGGCTTTATTGATGAGATTCATCATTGGTTCGATCGCATGTACTGAAGAATGAAGATAAGGCCTTGTACTGTAAATGTACACACGACTCAAGAATTATGTATGCCCAAGATACTCTGACTTCACAAATTGGTTGAATTAAGGTGGGTATTCGCTACCAACAACGCCGATCGCAGTCGGCTTTTTTGATTATTCATGATAACTAATAACTAGCTCGTGCTCCAATGTCGTTCGATATTTCACAGCACGCAAGAATCGCGATCTATCGGTATGATTATCAAGAATTCAATCATAAATATCGATTTTTAGGACTATATTGATAAGATCCATCATTGGTTCGATCGCATGCCTTGAAGATGACGGCTTGTCCCGTAAATGTACACACGACTCACGCATTATATACGCCCAAGATACTGTGACTTCACAAATTGGTTGAATTAAGGTGGTTATTCGCTAAAAACAACGCCGATCGCGGTCGGCTTTTTTGATAAGTAATAACTAACTCGTGCTCCAATGTCGTTCGATATTTCACAGCACGCAAGAATCGCGATCTATCGGTATGATTATCAAGAAGTCAATCATAAATATCGATTTTTAGGACTATATTGATAAGATCCATCATTGGCTCGATCGCATGCCTTGAAGATGAGGGCTTGTCCCGTAAATGTACACATGACTCACGAATTATATACGCCCAAGATACTATGACTTCACAAATTGGTTGAATTAAGGTGGGTATTCGCTAAAAACAACGCCGATCGCGGTCGGCGTTTTTGATTATATATGTTAACTAATAACTAGCTCGTGCTCCAATGTCGTTCGATATTTCACAGCACTCAAGAATCGCGATCTATCGGTATGATTATCAAGAAGTCATCATAAATATCAATTTTTAGTACTATATTGATAAGATCCATCATTGGTTCGATCGCATGCCTTGAAGATGAGGGCTTGTCCCGTAAATGTACACATGACTCACGAATTATATACGCCCAAGATACTATGACTTCACAAATTGGTTGAATTAGGGTGGGTATTCGCTAAAAACAACGCCGATCGCGGCCGGCGTTTTTGATTATATATGTTAACTAATAACTAGCTCGTGCTCCAATGTCGTTCGATATTTCGCAGCACGCAAGAATCGCGATCAATCGGTATGATTATCAAGATGTCAATGATAAATATTGATTTTAGGACTTTATTGATAAGATCCATAATTGGTTCGATTGCATGTACTGAAGAATGAAGATAAGGCCTAGTCCTGTAAATGTACACACGACTCACGAATTATGTATACCCAAGATAATATGACTTCACAAATTGGTGGAATTCAGGTGGGTATTCGCTATACAAACAACGCCGATCGCGGGCGGCATTTTTGATTATTCATGATAACTAATAACTAGCTCGTGCTTCAATGTCGTTCGATATTTCACAGCACGCAAGAATCGCGATCTATCGGTATGATTATCAAGAATTCAATCATAAATATCGATTTTTAGGACTTTATTGATAAGATCCATCATTAGTTCGATCGCTTGTACTGAAGAATGAAGATAAGGCCTAGTCCTGTGAATGTACACACGACTCACGAATTATGTATACCCAAGATAATATGACTTCACAAATTAGTTGAATTCAGGTGGTTATTCGCTATACAAACAACACCGATCGCGGTCGGCTTTTTCGATTATTTTTGATAACTAATAACTAGCCCGTGCTCCAATGTCGTTCGATATTTCACAGCACGCAAGAATCGCGATCTATCGGTATGATTATCAAGAATTCAATCATAAATATCGATTTTTAGGACTATATTGATAAGATCCATCATTGGTTCGATCGCATGCCTTGAAGATGACGGCTTGTCCCGTAAATGTACACACGACTCACGAATTATATACGCCCAAGATACTGTGACTTCACAAATTGGTTAAATTAAGGTGGGTATTCGCTAAAAACAACGCCGATCGCGGTCGGCTTTTTTGATAACTAATACCTAGCTCGTGCTCCAATGTCGTTCGATATTTCACAGCATGCAAGAATAGCGATCTATCGGTATGATTATCAAGAAGTCAATCATAAATACCGATTTTTAGGACTATATTGATAAGATCCATCATTGGTTCGATCGCATGCCTTGAAGATGACGGCTTGTCCCGTAAATGTACACACGACTCACGAATTATATACGCCCAAGATACTGTGACTTCACAAATTGGTTGAATTAAGGTGGGTATTCGCTAAAAGCAACGCCGATCGCGGTCGGCATTTTTGATTATTCATGATAACTAATAACTAGCTCGTGCTCCAATGTCGTTCGATATTTCACAGCACGCAAGAATCGCGATCTATCGGTATGATTATCAAGAATTCAATCATAAATATCGATTTTTAGGACTATATTGATAAGATCCATCATTGGTTCGATCGCATGCCTTGAAGATGACGGCTTGTCCCGTAAATGTAGACACGACTCACGAATTATTTACGCCCAAGATACTGTGACTTCACAAATTGGTTGAATTAAGGTGGGTAATCGCTAAAAACAACGCCGATCGCGGTCGGCTTTTTTGATAACTAATACCTAGCTCGTGCTCCAATGTCGTTCGATATTTCACAGCATGCAAGAATAGCGATCTATCGGTATGATTATCAAGAAGTCAATCATAGATATCGATGTTAGGACTTAATTGATAAGAGCCATCATTGGTTCGATCGCATGTACTGAAGAATGAAGATAAGGCCTTGTCCTATAAATGTACACACGACTCACGAATTATGTATGCGCAAGATACTATGACTTCACAAATTTGTTGAATTAAGGTGGGTATTGGCTACCAACAACGCCGATCGCGGTCGGCTTTTTTTGATTATTTATGATAAGTAATAACTAACTCGTGCTCCAATGTCGTTCGATATTTCACAGCACGCAAGAATCGCGATCTATCGGTATGATTATCAAGAAGTCAATCATAAATATCGATTTTCAGGACTATATTGATAAGATCCATCATTGGTTCGATCGCATGCCTTGAAGATGAGGATTTGTCCCGTAAATGTACACACGACTCACGAATTATATACGCTCAAGATTCTATGACTTCACAACTTGGTTGAATGAAGGTGGGTATTCGCTAAAAACAACGCCGATCGCGGTCGGCATTTTTGATTATTCATGATAACTAATAACTAGCTCGTGCTCCAATGTCGTTCGATATTTCACAGCACGCAAGAATCGCGATCTATCGGTATGATTATCAAGAAGTCAATCATAAATATCGATTTTTAGGACTATATTGATAAGATCCATCATTGGCTCGATCGCATGCCTTGAAGATGAGGGCTTGTCCCGTAAATGTACACATGACTCACGAATTATATACGCCCAAGATACTATGACTTCACAAATTGGTTGAATTAAGGTGGGTATTCGCTAAAAACAACGCCGATCGCGGTCGGCGTTTTTGATTATATATGTTAACTAATAACTAGCTCGTGCTCCAATGTCGTTCGATATTTCACAGCACTCAAGAATCGCGATCTATCGGTATGATTATCAAGAAGTCAATCATAAATATCAATTTTTAGTACTATATTGATAAGATCCATCATTGGTTCGATCGCATGCCTTGAAGATGAGGGCTTGTCCCGTAAATGTACACATGACTCACGAATTATATACGCCCAAGATACTATGACTTCACAAATTGGTTGAATTAGGGTGGGTATACGCTAAAAACAACGCCGATCGCGGTCGGCGTTTTTGATTATATATGTTAACTAATAACTAGCTCGTGCTCCAATGTCGTTCGATATTTCGCAGCACGCAAGAATCGCGATCAATCGGTATGATTATCAAGAAGTCAATCATAAATATCGATTTTTAGGACTTTATGGAGAAGATCCATCATTAGTTCGATCGCTTGTACTGAAGAATGAAGATAAGGCCTAACCCTGTAAATGTACACACGACTCACGAATTATGTATACCCAAGACACTATGACTTCACAAATTGGTTGAATTCAGGTGGGTATTCGCTATACAAACAACGCCGATCGCGGTCGGCTTTTTTGAATATTTATGATAACTAATAACTAGCTCGTGCTCCAATGTCGTTCGATATTTGCAGCACGCAAGAATTGCGATCTATCGGTATGATTATCAAGAACTCAATCATAAATATCGATTTTAGGGCTTTATTGATGAGATTCATCATTGGTTCGATCGCATGTACTGTAGAATGAAGATAAGGCCTTGTACTGTAAATGTACACACGACTCAAGAATTATGTATGCCCAAGATACTATGACTTCACAAATTGGTTGAATTAAGGTGGGTATTCGCTACCAACAACGCCGATCGCAGTCGGCTTTTTGATTATTTGTGATAACTATTAACTAGCTCGTGCTCCAATGTCGTTCGATATTTCACAGCACGCTAGAATCGCGATCTATCGGTATGATTATCAAGAAGTCAATCATAAATTTTGATTTGTAGGACTATATTGATAAGATCCATCATTGATTCGATCGCATGCCTTGAAGATGACGGCTTGTCCCGTAAATGTACACACGACTCACGAATTATATACGCCCAAGATACTGTGACTTCACAAATTGGTTGAATTAAGGTGGGTATTCGCTAAAAACAACGCCGATCGCGGTCGGCTTTTTTGATAACTAATACCTAGCTCGTGCTCCAATGTCGTTCGATATTTCACAGCATGCAAGAATAGCGATCTATCGGTATGATTATCAAGAAGTCAATCATAAATACCGATTTTTAGGACTATATTGATAAGATCCATCATTGGTTCGATCGCATGCCTTGAAGATGACGGCTTTTCCCGTAAATGTAGACACTACTCACGAATTATATACGCCCAAGATACTGTGACTTCACAAATTGGTTGAATTAAGGTGGGTATTCGTTAAAAACAACGCCGATCGCGGTCGGCTTTTTTGATAACTAATACCTAGCTCGTGCTCCAATGTCGTTCGATATTTCACAGCATGCAAGAATAGCGATCTATCGGTATGATTATCAAGAAGTCAATCATAGATATCGATGTTAGGACTTAATTGATAAGAGCCATCATTGGTTCGATCGCATGTACTGAAGAATGAAGATAAGGCCTTGTCCTATAAATGTACACACGACTCACGAATTATGTATGCGCAAGATACTATGACTTCACAAATTTGTTGAATTAAGGTGGGTATTGGCTACCAACAACGCCGATCGCGGTCGGCTTTTTTTGATTATTTATGATAACTAATAACTAGCTCGTGCTCCAATGTCGTTCGATTATTCACAGCATGCAAGAATCACGATCTATCGGTATGATTATCTAGAAGTCAATCATAAATATCGATTTTTAGGACTATATTGATAAGATCCATCATTGGTTCGATCGCATGCCTTGAAGATGAGGGCTTGTCCCGTAAATGTACACACGACTCACGAATTATATACGCCCAAGATACTATGACTTCCCAAATTGGTAGAATTAAGGTGGGTATTCGCTACAAACAACGCCGATCACTGTCGCCTTTTTCGATTATTAATGATAACTAATAACTATAGCTCGTGCTCCAATGTCGTTCCGTATTTCACAGCACGCAAGAATCGCGATCTATCGGTATGATTATCAAGAAGTCAATCATAAATATCG
Source organism: Botryllus schlosseri (assembly GCF_051294905.1). Classification (NCBI taxonomy): domain Eukaryota; kingdom Metazoa; phylum Chordata; class Ascidiacea; order Stolidobranchia; family Styelidae; genus Botryllus; species Botryllus schlosseri. Next base: position 5,229,073 of record NC_137245.1, read on the forward strand.
ATTTTTAGGACTTTATGGAGAAGATCCATCATTAGTTCGATCGCTTGTACTGAAGAATGAAGATAAGGCCTAACCCTGTAAATGTACACACGACTCACGAAATATGTATACCCAAGACACTATGACTTCACAAATTGGTTGAATTCAGGTGGGTATTCGCTATACAAACAACGCCGATCGCGGTCGGCTTTTTTGAATATTTATGATAACTAATAACTAGCTCGTGCTCCAATGTCTTTCGATATTTGCAGCACGCAAGAATTGCGATCTATCGGTATGATTATCAAGAACTCAATCATAAATATCGATTTTAGGGCTTTATTGATGAGATTCATCATTGGTTCGATCGCATGTACTGAAGAATGAAGATAAGGCCTTGTACTGTAAATGTACACACGACTCAAGAATTATGTATGCCCAAGATACTCTGACTTCACAAATTGGTTGAATTAAGGTGGGTATTCGCTACCAACAACGCCGATCGCAGTCGGCTTTTTTGATTATTCATGATAACTAATAACTAGCTCGTGCTCCAATGTCGTTCGATATTTCACAGCACGCAAGAATCGCGATCTATCGGTATGATTATCAAGAATTCAATCATAAATATCGATTTTTAGGACTATATTGATAAGATCCATCATTGGTTCGATCGCATGCCTTGAAGATGACGGCTTGTCCCGTAAATGTACACACGACTCACGCATTATATACGCCCAAGATACTGTGACTTCACAAATTGGTTGAATTAAGGTGGTTATTCGCTAAAAACAACGCCGATCGCGGTCGGCTTTTTTGATAAGTAATAACTAACTCGTGCTCCAATGTCGTTCGATATTTCACAGCACGCAAGAATCGCGATCTATCGGTATGATTATCAAGAAGTCATCATAAATATCAATTTTTAGTACTATATTGATAAGATCCATCATTGGTTCGATCGCATGCCTTGAAGATGAGGGCTTGTCCCGTAAATGTACACATGACTCACGAATTATATACGCCCAAGATACTATGACTTCACAAATTGGTTGAATTAAGGTGGGTATTCGCTAAAAACAACGCCGATCGCGGTCGGCGTTTTTGATTATATATGTTAACTAATAACTAGCTCGTGCTCCAATGTCGTTCGATATTTCACAGCACTCAAGAATCGCGATCTATCGGTATGATTATCAAGAAGTCATCATAAATATCAATTTTTAGTACTATATTGATAAGATCCATCATTGGTTCGATCGCATGCCTTGAAGATGAGGGCTTGTCCCGTAAATGTACACATGACTCACGAATTATATACGCCCAAGATACTATGACTTCACAAATTGGTTGAATTAGGGTGGGTATTCGCTAAAAACAACGCCGATCGCGGCCGGCGTTTTTGATTATATATGTTAACTAATAACTAGCTCGTGCTCCAATGTCGTTCGATATTTCGCAGCACGCAAGAATCGCGATCAATCGGTATGATTATCAAGATGTCAATGATAAATATTGATTTTAGGACTTTATTGATAAGATCCATAATTGGTTCGATTGCATGTACTGAAGAATGAAGATAAGGCCTAGTCCTGTAAATGTACACACGACTCACGAATTATGTATACCCAAGATAATATGACTTCACAAATTGGTGGAATTCAGGTGGGTATTCGCTATACAAACAACGCCGATCGCGGGCGGCATTTTTGATTATTCATGATAACTAATAACTAGCTCGTGCTTCAATGTCGTTCGATATTTCACAGCACGCAAGAATCGCGATCTATCGGTATGATTATCAAGAATTCAATCATAAATATCGATTTTTAGGACTTTATTGATAAGATCCATCATTAGTTCGATCGCTTGTACTGAAGAATGAAGATAAGGCCTAGTCCTGTGAATGTACACACGACTCACGAATTATGTATACCCAAGATAATATGACTTCACAAATTAGTTGAATTCAGGTGGTTATTCGCTATACAAACAACGCCGATCGCGGTCGGCTTTTTCGATTATTTTTGATAACTAATAACTAGCCCGTGCTCCAATGTCGTTCGATATTTCACAGCACGCAAGAATCGCGATCTATCGGTATGATTATCAAGAATTCAATCATAAATATCGATTTTTAGGACTATATTGATAAGATCCATCATTGGTTCGATCGCATGCCTTGAAGATGACGGCTTGTCCCGTAAATGTACACACGACTCACGAATTATATACGCCCAAGATACTGTGACTTCACAAATTGGTTAAATTAAGGTGGGTATTCGCTAAAAACAACGCCGATCGCGGTCGGCTTTTTTGATAACTAATACCTAGCTCGTGCTCCAATGTCGTTCGATATTTCACAGCATGCAAGAATAGCGATCTATCGGTATGATTATCAAGAAGTCAATCATAAATACCGATTTTTAGGACTATATTGATAAGATCCATCATTGGTTCGATCGCATGCCTTGAAGATGACGGCTTGTCCCGTAAATGTACACACGACTCACGAATTATATACGCCCAAGATACTGTGACTTCACAAATTGGTTGAATTAAGGTGGGTATTCGCTAAAAACAACGCCGATCGCGGTCGGCATTTTTGATTATTCATGATAACTAATAACTAGCTCGTGCTCCAATGTCGTTCGATATTTCACAGCACGCAAGAATCGCGATCTATCGGTATGATTATCAAGAATTCAATCATAAATATCGATTTTTAGGACTATATTGATAAGATCCATCATTGGTTCGATCGCATGCCTTGAAGATGACGGCTTGTCCCGTAAATGTAGACACGACTCACGAATTATTTACGCCCAAGATACTGTGACTTCACAAATTGGTTGAATTAAGGTGGGTAATCGCTAAAAACAACGCCGATCGCGGTCGGCTTTTTTGATAACTAATACCTAGCTCGTGCTCCAATGTCGTTCGATATTTCACAGCATGCAAGAATAGCGATCTATCGGTATGATTATCAAGAAGTCAATCATAGATATCGATGTTAGGACTTAATTGATAAGAGCCATCATTGGTTCGATCGCATGTACTGAAGAATGAAGATAAGGCCTTGTCCTATAAATGTACACACGACTCACGAATTATGTATGCGCAAGATACTATGACTTCACAAATTTGTTGAATTAAGGTGGGTATTGGCTACCAACAACGCCGATCGCGGTCGGCTTTTTTTGATTATTTATGATAAGTAATAACTAACTCGTGCTCCAATGTCGTTCGATATTTCACAGCACGCAAGAATCGCGATCTATCGGTATGATTATCAAGAAGTCAATCATAAATATCGATTTTCAGGACTATATTGATAAGATCCATCATTGGTTCGATCGCATGCCTTGAAGATGAGGATTTGTCCCGTAAATGTACACACGACTCACGAATTATATACGCTCAAGATTCTATGACTTCACAACTTGGTTGAATGAAGGTGGGTATTCGCTAAAAACAACGCCGATCGCGGTCGGCATTTTTGATTATTCATGATAACTAATAACTAGCTCGTGCTCCAATGTCGTTCGATATTTCACAGCACGCAAGAATCGCGATCTATCGGTATGATTATCAAGAAGTCAATCATAAATATCGATTTTTAGGACTATATTGATAAGATCCATCATTGGCTCGATCGCATGCCTTGAAGATGAGGGCTTGTCCCGTAAATGTACACATGACTCACGAATTATATACGCCCAAGATACTATGACTTCACAAATTGGTTGAATTAAGGTGGGTATTCGCTAAAAACAACGCCGATCGCGGTCGGCGTTTTTGATTATATATGTTAACTAATAACTAGCTCGTGCTCCAATGTCGTTCGATATTTCACAGCACTCAAGAATCGCGATCTATCCGTATGATTATCAAGAAGTCAATCATAAATATCAATTTTTAGTACTATATTGATAAGATCCATCATTGGTTCGATCGCATGCCTTGAAGATGAGGGCTTGTCCCGTAAATGTACACATGACTCACGAATTATATACGCCCAAGATACTATGACTTCACAAATTGGTTGAATTAGGGTGGGTATACGCTAAAAACAACGCCGATCGCGGTCGGCGTTTTTGATTATATATGTTAACTAATAACTAGCTCGTGCTCCAATGTCGTTCGATATTTCGCAGCACGCAAGAATCGCGATCAATCGGTATGATTATCAAGATGTCAATGATAAATATTGATTTTAGGACTTTATTGATAAGATCCATAATTGGTTCGATTGCATGTACTGAAGAATGAAGATAAGGCCTAGTCCTGTAAATGTACAAACGACTCACGAATTATGTATACCCAAGATAATATGACTTCACAAATTGGTGGAATTCAGGTGGGTATTCGCTATACAAACAACGCCGATCGCGGTCGGCATTTTTGATTATTCATGATAACTAATAACTAGCTCGTGCTTCAATGTCGTTCGATATTTCACAGCACGCAAGAATCGCGATCTATCGGTATGATTATCAAGAATTCAATCATAAATATCGATTTTTAGGACTTTATTGATAAGATCCATCATTAGTTCGATCGCTTGTACTGAAGAATGAAGATAAGGCATAGTCCTGTAAATGTACACACGACTCACGAATTATGTATACCCAAGATAATATGACTTCACAAATTAGTTGAATTCAGGTGGTTATTCGCTATACAAACAACGCCGATCGCGGTCGGCTTTTTCGATTATTTTTGATAACTAATAACTAGCCCGTGCTCCAATGTCGTTCGATATTTCACAGCACGCAAGAATCGCGATCTATCGGTATGATTATCAAGAATTCAATCATAAATATCGATTTTTAGGACTATATTGATAAGATCCATCATTGGTTCGATCGCATGCCTTGAAGATGACGGCTTGTCCCGTAAATGTACACACGACTCACGAATTATATACGCCCAAGATACTGTGACTTCACAAATTGGTTGAATTAAGGTGGGTATTCGCTAAAAACAACGCCGATCGCGGTCGGCTTTTTTGATAACTAATACCAGGGATATATAGAACTCCGGGATGGCTGACTTCATTTTGGCCGTTACCTAAGTAGGTCCAGAAAGTTACCTGCAATCTGCCTCGAAATATCCACTTTTCTGCAAGCTAGCGATACAGCTGTTTCTAGAATAATGATCCTCACCCTTTTGCAGAACAGTTAGTGAGTAAGCTAGACATTCTTCCCATATCACAACCTTACTGCTGTATAGCCAACCTAGTAAAGTATGACACTGCTGTATAGCCAACCAAGTAAACTATGACAACTCTGAATTTCAGTAAATCATGAATGTGTTTAATTTCTACACATCATATAATCTGCATCAGGCCATAAATAACAGAGTGAATAACGAATAATATCAGCGTCTTCTACCTATTTACAAGCCATTGTCTGAAACCTTGCAGCTGGGAAGGGGGGGGCGGGGCGGTAATAGGATTGATTAAATCAACCATTTCAATTAGCGTTAATCGACAATTACCATGAAGTATAGGGTTGCATTTAAAACAAACATGTTTAAAACCAGGCCCTTGTATAAAACATACTTTTTTTAAGCGATGACGTCAAGAATATTCAACAGTGACGTCATATTGGATTGACATTGACAATTGAAAATATAGTGTGAATATAGCTCCTTTGACGAAATATATGTGCTATTGCTGTTGAACCAACTATTTTGAGGGTTCCAGCCATTCCATATTGATATTAGTCGGCTATATCGGGTGGTAATCGTCCGTAGGCTCATACAACACATGTTTTGGAAAGTATTTACACAATTATGGCATAATTTTACAACTTAAAAAGAATTTTTTTCAAAAGGCCTTTGTTTAAAACACTGTTTAAAGCATGTTTTAAACATTGTGTTTCTAACACAGTTTATTTTAAATGCACCCCTACCATGGAGCATTTCCAATAACGAAAAGATAGCACGGCCTGTAAGGACTCGAAATTGTGATAGCAGCATTGTCATCTTCTATGTCACTCAATGAAAGTTGATCAAGAAATCAACACACAATTGATACTTCTCTTCAGGTTCAAATGCAGCCTGGGGGGGGGGGGTAGAAGTTTGGTACATATCATTATCAATTTGAGAAGCATTCGGTAGACCCAGTTGTTGAATTCAGCTGATATTTTGTTCACCGAGCAATAGATTCATGACCGCAGTGAAGAAATTACAACCATGGCTTAACGGTACATCACGAATGGGCGTCCTGAAGCATTTCATGCCATTTATCAGTTAAGAAATATTCAGTATCATTGTCTTGCAGATTTTCCGATAGAGCGATAGATGATTCCATGTCAAAAAAAACATCTCGGTGAGGAGGCACGAGATCCAAATATTCAGATTGTGGCCACCTTTGCCAAGATTTCAATGGGATGTGCCCAGTATAATATATCAGGATATCCACTGTTGATGTGATGCAAATGCTGGAACATCGCGTTTGTTTTTCTGGAATCTGCAACAAAAATGAACAAATGATGTATTCAGAGACACAAATTAACCTTAAGAATATATATATAGATGTATGCAGAGTTGTTCTATAGTGAAGAACTTCTACTTCATTGTAGTACTCAAGTAGGTGTTGCCTATTTTCGAAGATAAATCTTGTAAATTTGAAGCAGCCATCTCCAAACTCAAGTACCTTGCAGGCATTTCACTTTCTACAGCTACTTGAGGAAGTTTAAATACCAGTACGCCCGGGAATTCAACTATTACTTGAGTAGCAACGCAGACTACTTTAACCACATCAGGATTAATGTAAATCGCTCATTTAATAACGTAATACTAGAATCAGCGTAACTTACCTTTGGCCTACCGAGGAGAGCTCCAATGCATTATTGCGACGATTTGACGAAACCTTGCAAATTGAAAGCAATCCTCAGAGTTTTCTCTTCCTTCGTCGTACAGGCCTATAGCCTATAGGCTATAAGTGTTTATATGGTAAAGACAGGCCGTATCTCAGGGTCGTATCGTGTCCTGACGATTGTGTTGGCTTATCCATTCAAGGGAGTGGGCATCTTCATGGCTTCAGTAAGAGCAAATGGTCAAAAAATGTTGTGGCCATATACTGTACTGGAAGTCAGCCATTGGCAGTTCACAACAGTGCATTTCTGTTGAAGTATAATTCCAGTACTGTAGCATTAAGGTGCCATTCATTAACAAACATATAACTGTCTTGATTTACTAGACATGTAACTGATGAATAGTATCTGTAACAAGAGATTGGATTCAAAAGTTGTTATGGACACTTACAACTGCAACGACCTTGACGTGTTGTGTTTGTATTAGATTCAAATGTTTGGTTATCCTTAATTGAAATGCCTCTTGAATCTTGCACATCGGTAGTGTACTCAGTGGCTCCAATTCTTACTAAGAATAATCAAGCAATGATCTGGAATACCAGTAAGCCTGCAATAGGCTACCAGCACTACCTGCATATTCACATATTAATCTATAGCACAAGATCTTAACTGACGAAGATCCCTCCTAACGGTCGCCTTAATAGCTCACACGGCACAGTGTAAATGTACACTTATACTTGTACAATGTACAGCCTTGGATGGTATGGTGACATACGTTCGCATAACATACCGGTAAATGAAAAACATACCGCAAGGCGTAATCTAAATCATACTGCGGATATCAATGTTAACGTTAATTATTCTACATTTTGTTATTTTCTAACGATTATCAGCGCAGCAAAACATGTTACATAAGATACTACAGAAGCAGAGATATTCCGAAGCCGAGTAAATGACCGGTACACCAAAGATATTACGCTAAACGTACCGGGATTCCAACCCGGCGTACCGGCATACCGTTAAATTGCTGCTGAAGGAATAGGGTTAATACCGCAAAGTTTCAGACTACCTGAACATCTCATAACCTAGTTAACCTATAGCTTTATATAAGAACATAAACATGGATATTATATGCCCCTACCGCTCTCAAAAACTTGAAATTACACACAGATGAAGCGGCTGACTGGAACGTGCATCAAAACTGTATGCGTGAATCCGGACCTACTTAGGTAATGCCGCGATGACGCAATTGACGCAGTCAGCCATCCCGGAGTTCTATATATCCCTGACTAATACCTAGCTCGTGCTCCAATGTCGTTCGATATTTCACAGCATGCAAGAATAGCGATCTATTGGTATGATTATCAAGAAGTCAATCATAAATACCGATTTTTAGGACTATATTGATAAGATCCATCATTGGTTCGATCGCATGCCTTGAAGATGACGGCTTGTCCCGTAAATGTACACACGACTCACGAATTATATACGCCCAAGATACTGTGACTTCACAAATTGGTTGAATTAAGGTGGGTATTCTCTAAAAACAACGCCGATCGCGGTCGGCATTTTTGATTATTCATGATAACTAATAACTAGCTCGTGCTCCAATGTCGTTCGATATTTCACAGCACGCAAGAATCGCGATCTATCGGTATGATTATCAAGAATTCAATCATAAATATCGATTTTTAGGACTATATTGATAAGATCCATCATTGGTTCGATCGCATGCCTTGAAGATGACGGCTTTTCCCGTAAATGTAGACACTACTCACGAATTATATACGCCCAAGATACTGTGACTTCCCAAATTGGTAGAATTAAGGTGGGTATTCGCTACAAACAACGCCGATCACTGTCGCCTTTTTCGATTATTAATGATAACTAATAACTATAGCTCGTGCTCCAATGTCGTTCCGTATTTCACAGCACGCAAGAATCGCGATCTATCGGTATGATTATCAAGAAGTCAATCATAAATATCGATTTTTAGGACTTTATGGAGAAGATCCATCATTAGTTCGATCGCTTGTACTGAAGAATGAAGATAAGGCCTAACCCTGTAAATGTACACACGACTCACGAATTATGTATACCCAAGACACTATGACTTCACAAATTGGTTGAATTCAGGTGGGTATTCGCTATACAAACAACGCCGATCGCGGTCGGCTTTTTTGAATATTTATGATAACTAATAACTAGCTCGTGCTCCAATGTCGTTCGATATTTGCAGCACGCAAGAATTGCGATCTATCGGTATGATTATCAAGAACTCAATCATAAATATCGATTTTAGGGCTTTATTGATGAGATTCATCATTGGTTCGATCGCATGTACTGTAGAATGAAGATAAGGCCTTGTACTGTAAATGTACACACGACTCAAGAATTATGTATGCCCAAGATACTATGACTTCACAAATTGGTTGAATTAAGGTGGGTATTCGCTACCAACAACGCCGATCGCAGTCGGCTTTTTGATTATTTGTGATAACTATTAACTAGCTCGTGCTCCAATGTCGTTCGATATTTCACAGCACGCTAGAATCGCGATCTATCGGTATGATTATCAAGAAGTCAATCATAAATTTTGATTTGTAGGACTATATTGATAAGATCCATCATTGATTCGATCGCATGCCTTGAAGATGACGGCTTGTCCCGTAAATGTACACACGACTCACGAATTATATACGCCCAAGATACTGTGACTTCACAAATTGGTTGAATTAAGGTGGGTATTCGCTAAAAACAACGGTCGGCTTTTTTGATAACTAATACCTAGCTCGTGCTCCAATGTCGTTCGATATTTCACAGCATGCAAGAATAGCGATCTATCGGTATGATTATCAAGAAGTCAATCATAAATACCGATTTTTAGGACTATATTGATAAGATCCATCATTGGTTCGATCGCATGCCTTGAAGATGACGGCTTTTCCCGTAAATGTAGACACTACTCACGAATTATATACGCCCAAGATACTGTGACTTCACAAATTGGTTGAATTAAGGTGGGTATTCGTTAAAAACAACGCCGATCGCGGTCGGCTTTTTTGATAACTAATACCTAGCTCGTGCTCCAATGTCGTTCGATATTTCACAGCATGCAAGAATAGCGATCTATCGGTATGATTATCAAGAAGTCAATCATAGATATCGATGTTAGGACTTAATTGATAAGAGCCATCATTGGTTCGATCGCATGTACTGAAGAATGAAGATAAGGCCTTGTCCTATAAATGTACACACGACTCACGAATTATGTATGCGCAAGATACTATGACTTCACAAATTTGTTGAATTAAGGTGGGTATTGGCTACCAACAACGCCGATCGCGGTCGGCTTTTTTTGATTATTTATGATAACGAATAACTAGCTCGTGCTCCAATGTCGTTCGATTATTCACAGCATGCAAGAATCACGATCTATCGGTATGATTATCTAGAAGTCAATCATAAATATCGATTTTTAGGACTATATTGATAAGATCCATCATTGGTTCGATCGCATGCCTTGAAGATGAGGGCTTGTCCCGTAAATGTACACACGACTCACGAATTATATGCGCCCAAGATACTATGACTTCCCAAATTGGTAGAATTAAGGTGGGTATTCGCTACAAACAACGCCGATCGCGGTCGGCTTTTTTGAATATTTATGATTACTAATAACTAACTTGTGCTCCAATGTCGTTCGATATTTCACAGCTCGCAAGAATCACGATCTATCGGTATGATTTTGTAGAAGTCAATCATAAATATCGATTTTTAGGACTATATCGATACGATCCATCATTGGTTCGATCGCATGACTTGAAGATGAGGGCTTGTCCCGTAAATGTACACAGAACTCACGAATTATATACGCCCAAGATACTATGACTTCACAAATTGGTTGAATTAAGGTGGGTATTCGCTACAAACAACGCCGATCGCGGTCGGTTTTTTTGAATATTTATGATTACCAATAACTAGCTTGTGCTCCAATGTCGTTCGATATTTCACAGCACGCAAGAATCGCAATCTATGGACATGATTATCAAGAAGTCAATCATAAATATCGATTTTTAGGACTTTATTGATAAGATCCATCATTAGTTCGATCGCTTGTACGGAAGAATGAAGATAAGGCCTAATCCTGTAAATGCACACACGACTCACGAATTATGTATACCCAAGACACTATGACTTTACAAATTGGTTGAATTACGGTGGGTATTCGCTACAAACAACGCCGATCGCGGTCGGCTTTGTTGATAGCTAATAACTAGCTCGTGCTCCAATGTCGTTCGATATTTCACAGCACGCAAGAATCGCGATGTATCGGTTATCAAGAAGTCAATCATAGATATCGATGTTAGGACATAATTGATAAGATCCATCATTGGTTCGATCGCATGTACAGAAGAATGAAGATAAGGCCTTGTCCTATAAATGTACACACGACTCACGAATTATGTATGCCCAAGATACTATGACTTCACAAATTGGTTGAATTAAGGTGAGTATTCGCTACCAACAACGCCGATCTCGGTCGGCTTTTTTGATTATTTATGATTACTAATAACTAGCTTGTGCTCCAATGTCGTTCGATATTTCACAGCACGCAAGAATCTCGATCTATCGGCATGATTATCTAGAAGTCAATCATAAATATCGATTTTTAGGACTATATCGATAAGATCCATCATTGGTTCGATCGCATGACTTGAAGATGAGGGCTTGTCCCGTAAATGTACTCACGACTCACGAATTATATGCGCCCAAAATACTAAGACTTCACAACTTGGTTGAATTAAGGTGGGTATTCGCTACAAACAACGCCGATCGCAGTCGGCTTTTTTGATAACTAATAAGTAGCTCGTGCTCCAATGTCGTTCGATATTTCACAGCACGCAAGAATAGCGATCTATCGGTATGATTATCAAGAAGTCATTCATAGATATCGATGTTAGGACTTAACCCTTTGTGGACTGAATATATTCTCTATGGTTGGAAAAATTATTTCTAGGCGTAACTTTAATTGTTTTGCCTCAACTTAGACATTGGTCAACAAAATTTAAATTTTCCTTTCATTATTAAATATTTTAAATGTTTGTCGCAAATTTGCGACATCAGGCTTTCGCGACAAAAATCGAAACAAAACAGGTCAATTTTGACAATTGAAATTGTTGGTCAAAATTAGCCAAACAGTGATAGTTTTTGTTCAGGCACAGATGTACATGACATTTGACACATTTTATAACAGGTTGTTCGTCATGGGTATGTCTCTTGCATCTCTGCCTGGTGTCCATCGAAGGCGTGTGACCCACTTGTTCACGTTGGGGTGGGCTTTGTTGGTCCTCTTCATTTTCTTATGATACTCCTGCTGGATACAGAGAGATGACCTCGGTCTTTTTCCCCTGTCACTAGTTTTCCATACTTTACCAGGTATTCTGCATATAATTTGGTGCAAGCAGATATTTTTGCATCTGTTTCGGAAATTGCACAAAAACAGTCTCGTCAGTACAGCAATTAACTATTGACGACATCAATATCAACCAAATTTCAATTTTACTAACGGGATTAGCTTTGACAAAGGTACTGGCCAGTATCACACTGCGATTGTCATACCACTTTACTGCCCAAATACTCCAACGCCGTCCAGAGAAACCTCTTTTACTACAAATCTCACTTTCCTTGTCCTGAAGTCTGTGCCATTACTGAATTGACCGCCACTCAGTATGTTTGATCGCACGTTTGATCCTACTGTAAAAAAAATCACACGCGAGATGAACTATGAGCAAGAAAGATTTGATCTGCTTCCATCGATCTCGGGACATGATATCAGAAACTTTATCATATATCTAGTATCATTAGCCCATTACAAATAGGATCTTGGCATTTTCACGATAGACATATGCATGCAACTTCCCAAGTCTTTTTCAATACCGTCTCCAGTCATCTACATTGCCTTCGTTGGATTAGTTTGAACGGCAAATAAATTGCTCTCATAAACAATCCAGTCCAGCAATTCCGCTCCGACAAAATATTCGATATATGCGTGCGGAGAAGAAATAGAATAGTCACTGTCGAGCAATTCTGCCTTCCATTAGGAAAATAGTAGCCAGGGATCTTTTCACCTTGAATTGTTTTCCATACTAGTTTTCGTTTCGGTTCATGCGGTGTACATGCTATGACCCGGTGTTTTCCCTTTCCCTACTTTTGAAAACACGATTGAGGAATCTTCATCAGATTCATCGGTACAAGAGGATTCGTCCGAACTCATTTATCACATAGCAGCAGAAGTTGCTGCAGTAGAACGTTCTTCATCGTCAGAATCACTGCCACCATCTTTACTGCCTTTCCAGTTTACCGTCACTTGATGAGTGATTTTTCCCCATAAACACATCTGGTATCCATATCCGCAACAGCAATTTCTGATTGAAATTATTGACAATATTTGTTACTTTTTAGCACTAGTTTACATATTTATTGTCATTATGTGATGTATCAAGGCACTTTCTTGACTCGTGAAGTTGGTGAATCTATTCCCCTCTTTTCTCACGTAAATAACTATTCCATATGGAAATATTTCAGTAGTAGGAATGTTGTCAGAATTTACCAACAAAGGGCTAATGACGCAAATTCGCATCACTCCCCATTTTCAACTTTGCCAAGAAGTATAACACATTATTGATCCAAAACACTTCTGGTTATGTGATTTATGGTGTAAAGAATCCTATACATATTTTTATAAACGAATATACTCACCAAATCCTTCGACCGCGAAGCAACAAAGAACGTGGGTCCACTGACTTCATTCAGACATGCCAATGCAACAAACAAGGTCCGGGACACCCGTCTTTCACTCCAAACACTCTATTTTAAAAGGCGCCAAAGGGATGTTCGGAATGTGTACTTTCTGCGACGGCCGTCGTGGCCATGCCAAGTATGCGTGAAGTCAGTACAAAATGATGTAATTCGGTATGTACCGAATTTGTTACGCTAGTCATCATAGGTTCGATCGCATGAACTGAAGAATGAAGATAAGGCCATGTTCTGTAAATATACACACGACTCACGAATTATGTATACCCAAGATACCATGACTTCACAAATTGGTTGAATTAAGGAGGGTATTCGCTCCAGACAACGCCGATCGCGGTCGGCTTTTTTGATTATTTATGATTACTAATAACAAGCTCGTGCTCCAATGTCGTTCGATATTTCACAGCACGCAAGAATCGCGATCAATCGGTATGATTAACAAGAAGTCAATCATAAATATCGATTTTTAGGACTATATTGATAAGATCCATCATTGGTTCGATCGCGTGCCTTGAAGATGAGGGCTTGTCCCGTAAATGTACACACGACTCACGAATTATATACGCCCAAGATACTATGACTTCCCAAATTGGTTGAATTAAGGTGGGTATTCGCTACAAACAACGCCGATCACGGTCGCCTTTTTCGAATATTTATGATAACTAATAACTATAGCTCGTGCTCCAATGTCGTTCCGTATTTCACAGCACGCAAGAATCGCGATCTATCGGTATGATTATCAAGAAGTCAATCATAAATATCGATTTTAGGACTTTATTGATAAGATCCATCATTGGTTCGATCGCATGCCTTGAAGATGAGGGCTTGTCCCGTAAATGTACACACGACTCACGAATTATATACGCCCAAGATACTATGACTTCACAAATTGGTTGAATTAAGGTGGGTATTCGCTACAAACAACGCCGATCGCGGTCGGTTTTTTTGAATATTTATGATTACCAATAACTAGCTTGTGCTCCAATGTCGTTCGATATTTCACAGCACGCAAGAATCGCAATCTATGGACATGATTATCAAGAAGTCAATCATAAATATCGATTTTTAGGACTTTATTGATAAGATCCATCATTAGTTCGATCGCTTGTACTGAAGAATGAAGATAAGGCCTAATCCTGTAAATGCACACACGACTCACGAATTATGTATACCTAAGACACTATGACTTTACAAATTGGTTGAATTACGGTGGGTATTCGCTACAAACAACGCCGATCGCGGTCGGCTTTGTTGATAACTAATAACTAGCTCGTGCTCCAATGTCGTTCGATATTTCACAGCACGCAAGAATCGCGATCTATCGGTTATCAAGAAGTCAATCATAGATATCGATGTTAGGACATAATTGATAAGATCCATCATTGGTTCGATCGCATGTACAGAAGAATGAAGATAAGGCCTTGTCCTATAAATGTACACACGACTCACGAATTATGTATGCCCAAGATACTATGACTTCACAAATTGGTTGAATTAAGGTGGGTATTCGCTACCAACAACGCCGATCTCGGTCGGCTTTTTTGATTATTTATGATTACTAATAACTAGCTTGTGCTCCAATGTCGTTCGATATTTCACAGCACGCAAGAATCTCGATCTATCGGCATGATTATCTAGAAGTCAATCATAAATATCGATTTTTAGGACTATATCGATAAGATCCATCATTGGTTCGATCGCATGACTTGAAGATGAGGGCTTGTCCCGTAAATGTACTCACGACTCACGAATTATATGCGCCCAAAATACTAAGACTTCACAACTTGGTTGAATTAAGGTGGGTATTCGCTACAAACAACGCCGATCGCAGTCGGCTTTTTTGATAACTAATAAGTAGCTCGTGCTCCAATGTCGTTCGATATTTCACAGCACGCAAGAATAGCGATCTATCGGTATGATTATCAAGAAGTCATTCATAGATATCGATGTTAGGACTTAATTGATAAGATCCATCATAGGTTCGATCGCATGAACTGAAGAATGAAGATAAGGCCATGTTCTGTAAATATACACACGACTCACGAATTATGTATACCCAAGATACCATGACTTCACAAATCGGTTGAATTAAGGAGGGTATTCGCTACAGACAACGCCGATCGCGGTCGGCTTTTTTGATTATTTATGATTACTAATAACAAGCTCGTGCTCCAATGTCGTTCGATATTTCACAGCACGCAAGAATCGCGATCAATCGGTATGATTAACAAGAAGTCAATCATAAATATCGATTTTTAGGACTATATTGATAAGATCCATTATTGGTTCGATCGCGTGCCTTGAAGATGAGGGCTTGTCCCGTAAATGTACACACGACTCACGAATTATATACGCCCAAGATACTATGACTTCACAAATTGGTTGAATTACGGTGGGTATTCGCTACAAACAACGCCGATCGCGGTCGTCTTTTTTGATTATTCATGATAACTAATAACTAGCTCGTGCTCCAATGTCGTTCGATATTTCACAGCACGCCAGAATCACGATCTATCGGTATGAATATCAAGAAGTCAATCATAAATATCGATTTTTAGGACTATATTGATAAGATCCATCATTGGTTCGATCGCATGCCTTGAAGATGAGGGCTTGTCCCGTAAATGTACACACGACTCACGAATTATATACGCCCAAGATACTGTGACTTCACAAATTGGTTGAATTAAGGTGGGTATTCTCTAAAAACAACGCCGATCGCGGTCGGCATTTTTGATTATTCATGATAACTAATAACTAGCTCGTGCTCCAATGTCGTTCGATATTTCACAGCACGCAAGAATCGCGATCTATCGGTATGATTATCAAGAATTCAATCATAAATATCGATTTTTAGGACTATATTGATAAGATCCATCATTGGTTCGATCGCATGCCTTGAAGATGACGGCTTTTCCCGTAAATGTAGACACTACTCACGAATTATATACGCCCAAGATACTGTGACTTCCCAAATTGGTAGAATTAAGGTGGGTATTCGCTACAAACAACGCCGATCACTGTCGCCTTTTTCGATTATTAATGATAACTAATAACTATAGCTCGTGCTCCAATGTCGTTCCGTATTTCACAGCACGCAAGAATCGCGATCTATCGGTATGATTATCAAGAAGTCAATCATAAATATCGATTTTTAGGACTTTATGGAGAAGATCCATCATTAGTTCGATCGCTTGTACTGAAGAATGAAGATAAGGCCTAACCCTGTAAATGTACACACGACTCACGAATTATGTATACCCAAGACACTATGACTTCACAAATTGGTTGAATTCAGGTGGGTATTCGCTATACAAACAACGCCGATCGCGGTCGGCTTTTTTGAATATTTATGATAACTAATAACTAGCTCGTGCTCCAATGTCGTTCGATATTTGCAGCACGCAAGAATTGCGATCTATCGGTATGATTATCAAGATCTCAATCATAAATATCGATTTTAGGGCTTTATTGATGAGATTCATCATTGGTTCGATCGCATGTACTGTAGAATGAAGATAAGGCCTTGTACTGTAAATGTACACACGACTCAAGAATTATGTATGCCCAAGATACTATGACTTCACAAATTGGTTGAATTAAGGTGGGTATTCGCTACCAACAACGCCGATCGCAGTCGGCTTTTTGATTATTTGTGATAACTATTAACTAGCTCGTGCTCCAATGTCGTTCGATATTTCACAGCACGCTAGAATCGCGATCTATCGGTATGATTATCAAGAAGTCAATCATAAATTTTGATTTGTAGGACTATATTGATAAGATCCATCATTGATTCGATCGCATGCCTTGAAGATGACGGCTTGTCCCGTAAATGTACACACGACTCACGAATTATATACGCCCAAGATACTGTGACTTCACAAATTGGTTGAATTAAGGTGGGTATTCGCTAAAAACAACGGTCGGCTTTTTTGATAACTAATACCTAGCTCGTGCTCCAATGTCGTTCGATATTTCACAGCATGCAAGAATAGCGATCTATCGGTATGATTATCAAGAAGTCAATCATAAATACCGATTTTTAGGACTATATTGATAAGATCCATCATTGGTTCGATCGCATGCCTTGAAGATGACGGCTTTTCCCGTAAATGTAGACACTACTCACGAATTATATACGCCCAAGATACTGTGACTTCACAAATTGGTTGAATTAAGGTGGGTATTCGTTAAAAACAACGCCGATCGCGGTCGGCTTTTTTGATAACTAATACCTAGCTCGTGCTCCAATGTCGTTCGATATTTCACAGCATGCAAGAATAGCGATCTATCGGTATGATTATCAAGAAGTCAATCATAGATATCGATGTTAGGACTTAATTGATAAGAGCCATCATTGGTTCGATCGCATGTACTGAAGAATGAAGATAAGGCCTTGTCCTATAAATGTACACACGACTCACGAATTATGTATGCGCAAGATACTATGACTTCACAAATTTGTTGAATTAAGGTGGGTATTGGCTACCAACAACGCCGATCGCGGTCGGCTTTTTTTGATTATTTATGATAACGAATAACTAGCTCGTGCTCCAATGTCGTTCGATTATTCACAGCATGCAAGAATCACGATCTATCGGTATGATTATCTAGAAGTCAATCATAAATATCGATTTTTAGGACTATATTGATAAGATCCATCATTGGTTCGATCGCATGCCTTGAAGATGAGGGCTTGTCCCGTAAATGTACACACGACTCACGAATTATATGCGCCCAAGATACTATGACTTCCCAAATTGGTAGAATTAAGGTGGGTATTCGCTACAAACAACGCCGATCGCGGTCGGCTTTTTTGAATATTTATGATTACTAATAACTAACTTGTGCTCCAATGTCGTTCGATATTTCACAGCTCGCAAGAATCACGATCTATCGGTATGATTTTGTAGAAGTCAATCATAAATATCGATTTTTAGGACTATATCGATACGATCCATCATTGGTTCGATCGCATGACTTGAAGATGAGGGCTTGTCCCGTAAATGTACACAGAACTCACGAATTATATACGCCCAAGATACTATGACTTCACAAATTGGTTGAATTAAGGTGGGTATTCGCTACAAACAACGCCGATCGCGGTCGGTTTTTTTGAATATTTATGATTACCAATAACTAGCTTGTGCTCCAATGTCGTTCGATATTTCACAGCACGCAAGAATCGCAATCTATGGACATGATTATCAAGAAGTCAATCATAAATATCGATTTTTAGGACTTTATTGATAAGATCCATCATTAGTTCGATCGCTTGTACTGAAGAATGAAGATAAGGCCTAATCCTGTAAATGCACACACGACTCACGAATTATGTATACCCAAGACACTATGACTTTACAAATTGGTTGAATTACGGTGGGTATTCGCTACAAACAACGCCGATCGCGGTCGGCTTTGTTGATAGCTAATAACTAGCTCGTGCTCCAATGTCGTTCGATATTTCACAGCACGCAAGAATCGCGATGTATCGGTTATCAAGAAGTCAATCATAGATATCGATGTTAGGACATAATTGATAAGATCCATCATTGGTTCGATCGCATGTACAGAAGAATGAAGATAAGGCCTTGTCCTATAAATGTACACACGACTCACGAATTATGTATGCCCAAGATACTATGACTTCACAAATTGGTTGAATTAAGGTGAGTATTCGCTACCAACAACGCCGATCTCGGTCGGCTTTTTTGATTATTTATGATTACTAATAACTAGCTTGTGCTCCAATGTCGTTCGATATTTCACAGCACGCAAGAATCTCGATCTATCGGCATGATTATCTAGAAGTCAATCATAAATATCGATTTTTAGGACTATATCGATAAGATCCATCATTGGTTCGATCGCATGACTTGAAGATGAGGGCTTGTCCCGTAAATGTACTCACGACTCACGAATTATATGCGCCCAAAATACTAAGACTTCACAACTTGGTTGAATTAAGGTGGGTATTCGCTACAAACAACGCCGATCGCAGTCGGCTTTTTTGATAACTAATAAGTAGCTCGTGCTCCAATGTCGTTCGATATTTCACAGCACGCAAGAATAGCGATCTATCGGTATGATTATCAAGAAGTCATTCATAGATATCGATGTTAGGACTTAACCCTTTGTGGACTGAATATATTCTCTATGGTTGGAAAAATTATTTCTAGGCGTAACTTTAATTGTTTTGCCTCAACTTAGACATTGGTCAACAAAATTTAAATTTTCCTTTCATTATTAAATATTTTAAATGTTTGTCGCAAATTTGCGACATCAGGCTTTCGCGACAAAAATCGAAACAAAACAGGTCAATTTTGACAATTGAAATTGTTGGTCAAAATTAGCCAAACAGTGATAGTTTTTGTTCAGGCACAGATGTACATGACATTTGACACATTTTATAACAGGTTGTTCGTCATGGGTATGTCTCTTGCATCTCTGCCTGGTGTCCATCGAAGGCGTGTGACCCACTTGTTCACGTTGGGGTGGGCTTTGTTGGTCCTCTTCATTTTCTTATGATACTCCTGCTGGATACAGAGAGATGACCTCGGTCTTTTTCCCCTGTCACTAGTTTTCCATACTTTACCAGGTATTCTGCATATAATTTGGTGCAAGCAGATATTTTTGCATCTGTTTCGGAAATTGCACAAAAACAGTCTCGTCAGTACAGCAATTAACTATTGACGACATCAATATCAACCAAATTTCAATTTTACTAACGGGATTAGCTTTGACAAAGGTACTGGCCAGTATCACACTGCGATTGTCATACCACTTTACTGCCCAAATACTCCAACGCCGTCCAGAGAAACCTCTTTTACTACAAATCTCACTTTCCTTGTCCTGAAGTCTGTGCCATTACTGAATTGACCGCCACTCAGTATGTTTGATCGCACGTTTGATCCTACTGTAAAAAAAATCACACGCGAGATGAACTATGAGCAAGAAAGATTTGATCTGCTTCCATCGATCTCGGGACATGATATCAGAAACTTTATCATATATCTAGTATCATTAGCCCATTACAAATAGGATCTTGGCATTTTCACGATAGACATATGCATGCAACTTCCCAAGTCTTTTTCAATACCGTCTCCAGTCATCTACATTGCCTTCGTTGGATTAGTTTGAACGGCAAATAAATTGCTCTCATAAACAATCCAGTCCAGCAATTCCGCTCCGACAAAATATTCGATATATGCGTGCGGAGAAGAAATAGAATAGTCACTGTCGAGCAATTCTGCCTTCCATTAGGAAAATAGTAGCCAGGGATCTTTTCACCTTGAATTGTTTTCCATACTAGTTTTCGTTTCGGTTCATGCGGTGTACATGCTATGACCCGGTGTTTTCCCTTTCCCTACTTTTGAAAACACGATTGAGGAATCTTCATCAGATTCATCGGTACAAGAGGATTCGTCCGAACTCATTTATCACATAGCAGCAGAAGTTGCTGCAGTAGAACGTTCTTCATCGTCAGAATCACTGCCACCATCTTTACTGCCTTTCCAGTTTACCGTCACTTGATGAGTGATTTTTCCCCATAAACACATCTGGTATCCATATCCGCAACAGCAATTTCTGATTGAAATTATTGACAATATTTGTTACTTTTTAGCACTAGTTTACATATTTATTGTCATTATGTGATGTATCAAGGCACTTTCTTGACTCGTGAAGTTGGTGAATCTATTCCCCTCTTTTCTCACGTAAATAACTATTCCATATGGAAATATTTCAGTAGTAGGAATGTTGTCAGAATTTACCAACAAAGGGCTAATGACGCAAATTCGCATCACTCCCCATTTTCAACTTTGCCAAGAAGTATAACACATTATTGATCCAAAACACTTCTGGTTATGTGATTTATGGTGTAAAGAATCCTATACATATTTTTATAAACGAATATACTCACCAAATCCTTCGACCGCGAAGCAACAAAGAACGTGGGTCCACTGACTTCATTCAGACATGCCAATGCAACAAACAAGGTCCGGGACACCCGTCTTTCACTCCAAACACTCTATTTTAAAAGGCGCCAAAGGGATGTTCGGAATGTGTACTTTCTGCGACGGCCGTCGTGGCCATGCCAAGTATGCGTGAAGTCAGTACAAAATGATGTAATTCGGTATGTACCGAATTTGTTACGCTAGTCATCATAGGTTCGATCGCATGAACTGAAGAATGAAGATAAGGCCATGTTCTGTAAATATACACACGACTCACGAATTATGTATACCCAAGATACCATGACTTCACAAATTGGTTGAATTAAGGAGGGTATTCGCTCCAGACAACGCCGATCGCGGTCGGCTTTTTTGATTATTTATGATTACTAATAACAAGCTCGTGCTCCAATGTCGTTCGATATTTCACAGCACGCAAGAATCGCGATCAATCGGTATGATTAACAAGAAGTCAATCATAAATATCGATTTTTAGGACTATATTGATAAGATCCATCATTGGTTCGATCGCGTGCCTTGAAGATGAGGGCTTGTCCCGTAAATGTACACACGACTCACGAATTATATACGCCCAAGATACTATGACTTCCCAAATTGGTTGAATTAAGGTGGGTATTCGCTACAAACAACGCCGATCACGGTCGCCTTTTTCGAATATTTATGATAACTAATAACTATAGCTCGTGCTCCAATGTCGTTCCGTATTTCACAGCACGCAAGAATCGCGATCTATCGGTATGATTATCAAGAAGTCAATCATAAATATCGATTTTAGGACTTTATTGATAAGATCCATCATTGGTTCGATCGCATGCCTTGAAGATGAGGGCTTGTCCCGTAAATGTACACACGACTCACGAATTATATACGCCCAAGATACTATGACTTCACAAATTGGTTGAATTAAGGTGGGTATTCGCTACAAACAACGCCGATCGCGGTCGGTTTTTTTGAATATTTATGATTACCAATAACTAGCTTGTGCTCCAATGTCGTTCGATATTTCACAGCACGCAAGAATCGCAATCTATGGACATGATTATCAAGAAGTCAATCATAAATATCGATTTTTAGGACTTTATTGATAAGATCCATCATTAGTTCGATCGCTTGTACTGAAGAATGAAGATAAGGCCTAATCCTGTAAATGCACACACGACTCACGAATTATGTATACCTAAGACACTATGACTTTACAAATTGGTTGAATTACGGTGGGTATTCGCTACAAACAACGCCGATCGCGGTCGGCTTTGTTGATAACTAATAACTAGCTCGTGCTCCAATGTCGTTCGATATTTCACAGCACGCAAGAATCGCGATCTATCGGTTATCAAGAAGTCAATCATAGATATCGATGTTAGGACATAATTGATAAGATCCATCATTGGTTCGATCGCATGTACAGAAGAATGAAGATAAGGCCTTGTCCTATAAATGTACACACGACTCACGAATTATGTATGCCCAAGATACTATGACTTCACAAATTGGTTGAATTAAGGTGGGTATTCGCTACCAACAACGCCGATCTCGGTCGGCTTTTTTGATTATTTATGATTACTAATAACTAGCTTGTGCTCCAATGTCGTTCGATATTTCACAGCACGCAAGAATCTCGATCTATCGGCATGATTATCTAGAAGTCAATCATAAATATCGATTTTTAGGACTATATCGATAAGATCCATCATTGGTTCGATCGCATGACTTGAAGATGAGGGCTTGTCCCGTAAATGTACTCACGACTCACGAATTATATGCGCCCAAAATACTAAGACTTCACAACTTGGTTGAATTAAGGTGGGTATTCGCTACAAACAACGCCGATCGCAGTCGGCTTTTTTGATAACTAATAAGTAGCTCGTGCTCCAATGTCGTTCGATATTTCACAGCACGCAAGAATAGCGATCTATCGGTATGATTATCAAGAAGTCATTCATAGATATCGATGTTAGGACTTAATTGATAAGATCCATCATAGGTTCGATCGCATGAACTGAAGAATGAAGATAAGGCCATGTTCTGTAAATATACACACGACTCACGAATTATGTATACCCAAGATACCATGACTTCACAAATCGGTTGAATTAAGGAGGGTATTCGCTACAGACAACGCCGATCGCGGTCGGCTTTTTTGATTATTTATGATTACTAATAACAAGCTCGTGCTCCAATGTCGTTCGATATTTCACAGCACGCAAGAATCGCGATCAATCGGTATGATTAACAAGAAGTCAATCATAAATATCGATTTTTAGGACTATATTGATAAGATCCATTATTGGTTCGATCGCGTGCCTTGAAGATGAGGGCTTGTCCCGTAAATGTACACACGACTCACGAATTATATACGCCCAAGATACTATGACTTCACAAATTGGTTGAATTACGGTGGGTATTCGCTACAAACAACGCCGATCGCGGTCGTCTTTTTTGATTATTCATGATAACTAATAACTAGCTCGTGCTCCAATGTCGTTCGATATTTCACAGCACGCCAGAATCACGATCTATCGGTATGAATATCAAGAAGTCAATCATAAATATCGATTTTTAGGACTATATTGATAAGATCCATCATTGGTTCGATCGCATGCCTTGAAGATGAGGGCTTGTCCCGTAAATGTACACACGACTCACGAATTATATACGCCCAAGATACTATGACTTCACAAATTGGTTGAATTAAGGTGGGTATTCGCTACAAACAACGCCGATCGCGGTCGGCTTTTTTGAATATTTATGATTACTAATAACTAGCTTGTGCTCCAATGTCGTTGGATATTTCACAGCACGCAAGAATCACGATCTATCGGTATGATTATGTAGAAGTCAATCATAAATATCGATTTTTAGGACTATATCGATACGATCCATCATTGGTTCGATCGCATGACTTGAAGATGAGGGCTTGTCCCGTAAATGTACTCACGACTCACGAATTATATGCGCCCAAGATACTATGACTTCACAACTTGGTTGAATTAAGGTGGGTATTCGCTACAAACAACGTCGATCGTGGTCGGCTTTTTTTGATAACTAATAACTAGCTCGTGCTCCAATGTCGTTCGATATTTCACAGCACGCAAGAATAGCGATCTATCGGTATGATTATCAAGAAGTCATTCATAGATATCGATGTTAGGACTTAATTGATAAGATCCATCATAGGTTCGATCGCATGAACTGAAGAATGAAGATAAGGCCATGTTCTGTAAATATACACACGACTCACGAATTATGTATACCCAAGATACCATGACTTCACAAATTGGTTGAATTAAGGAGGGTATTCGCTACAGACAACGCCGATCGCGATCGGCTTTTTTGATTATTTATGATTACTAATAACAAGCTCGTGCTCCAATGTCGTTCGATATTTCACAGCACGCAAGAATCGCGATCAATCGGTATGATTAACAAGAAGTCAATCATAAATATCGATTTTTAGGACTATATTGATAAGATCCATCATTGGTTCGATCGCGTGCCTTGAAGATGAGGGCTTGTCCCGTAAATGTACACACGACTCACGAATTATATACGCCCAAGATACTATGACTTCCCAAATTGGTTGAATTAACCGAATGGCATCGGCTGCAATTTTCGAAAAATTTTACTTCAATTTTCAAAATCGAAAAACTGTGCCTTAATGGGATTGGAGCACGGTAAACAAGGTAGCGTTCGATTCAGAATTTCAACGCGGATCCGATTGCGCCACTCAAATCATTTCGAGCTCTGTGTCTGGCCACTTATATCGAGAGCAAGCCGAGAAAACGTTGGTTGGAAACAGAAATGCTAAATTGCGGACCTTATGAACCTTAGTATAGGTATTCGACGACGATACAGTCTGGTGTGTTGTATAGGCTCGGAATTCATCGTTCTAGAGAGCCCTGAGTCGACGGTCTACGTCTAGCAGGCGCTAATTTCTAATCAAAACAATACCGACCGTTTTAGTCAGCTCGCGGCAGGCCGCCGAGAGAGTGAGTCATGCCGAGTGATGAGCGCGCGTATGGTAACTTCTAAGGCTTATAACTCAAACTGTTGTGACCCTATATTAGTCATTTTAGTATTCGTAGACGGATATTTACAGTCCTTACCATAATGATTTACTGCAAATGCTTATCATTACTACAACCTAAGATATATATCGATGTACGACAGCTCTTTGCATACCCAGACGCACGCTCTTGCGAAGGTATAATCGCTCAGTATTATTGTATGTATTTCGAATTATATTATACCATTAGCCGTTATTTAGAATCATATAGGCAACAACAATTCACAGACACAATCTATGAAGGTTTATGGTTATTAGAACACGAGATATTTCACTTTATGTGACGGGTATTCAGCCATGTGCTTGAAGCTGGTACGGTAGTCTGACGGAACTCGCTTCCCGGTTTTCAAATATAACCTTGAGCGGTATAGAACTAACTAGTATAGTTGCTTTAGCAAAATATAAACAAAAACGGACAATCGCTATTCATAGCAACAAACTACAGCTGGTTATGACGAATAAAACCAACTGAACGACAGTGTATATGGCGGGTATGAGGAACGCGCGTGTCTGCGAAATGATGCTTCGGCGGATATTTTTGTCACGCGGCCTATCACATAGCTTTTGATCAGCTTAGATGTAACTAATATCAGATATGAAGATACATGTGGACTTGTATGGACACTAGCTATTCACATAATGAAACAACTATGCCCGAAGACGGCTAGAACGAAACATACAGAACGTTATCTGAGAGTGGTCAATGACGCGCGAATTCCCGACACAGTGTATTTTGCAACATATTTATCTACGGTGTTTGATACACGATTTTGACGTCTTCGATATAATAAATATCAAATAACAAGGTATCAATGAACTAGTACGAACAATATCTATTTACAGAAATGAACAGCAACGACCTAGCACGATTAATATGTAATAGATCGTGGTTTCAATTACGGTACTCTTCTCTCGTACCGGCATGTCGAAAAATAGACACGCCGGTGCGAAACGGTTAAGGTGGGTATTCGCTACAAACAACGCCGATCACGGTCGCCTTTTTCGAATATTTATGATAACTAATAACTATAGCTCGTGCTCCAATGTCGTTCCGTATTTCACAGCACGCAAGAATCGCGATCTATCGGTATGATTATCAAGAAGTCAATCATAAATATCGATTTTAGGACTTTATTGATAAGATCCATCATTGGTTCGATCGCATGCCTTGAAGATGAGGGCTTGTCCCGTAAATATACACACGACTCACGAATTATATACGCCCAGGATACTATGACTTCACAAATTGGTTGAATTACGGTGGGTATTCGCTGCAAACAACGCCGATCGCGGTCGTCTTTTTTGATTATTCATGATAACTAATAACTAGCTCGTGCTCCAATGTCGTTCGATATTTCACAGCACGCCAGAATCACGATCTATCGGTATGAATATCAAGAAGTCAATCATAAATATCGATTTTTAGGACTATATTGATTAGATCCATCATTGGTTCGATCGCATGCCTTGAAGATGAGGGCTTGTCCCGTAAATGTACACAGGACTCACGAATTATGTATACCCAAGATACCATGACTTCACAAATTGGTTGAATTAAGGAGGGTATTCGCTACAGACAACGATGATCGCGGTCGGCTTTTTTGATTATTTATGATTACTAATAACAAGCTCGTGCTCCAATGTCGTTCGATATTTCACAGCACGCAAGAATCGCGATCAACCGGTATGATTAACAAGAAGTCAATCATAAATATAGATTTTTAGGACTATATTGAGAAGATCCATCATTGGTTCGATCGCGTGCCTTGAAGATGAGGGCTTGTCCCGTAAATGTACACAGGACTCACGAATTATGTATACCCAAGATACCATGACTTCACAAATTGGTTGAATTACGGTGGGTATTCGCTACAAACAACGCCGATCGCGGTCGTCTTTTTTGATTATTCATGATAACTAATAACTAGCTCGTGCTCCAATGTCGTTCGATATTTCACAGCACGCCAGAATCACGATCTATCGGTATGAATATCAAGAAGTCAATCATTAATATCGATTTTTAGGACTATATTGATAAGATTCATCATTGGTTCGATCGCATGCCTTGAAGATGAGGGCTTGTCCCGTAAATGTACACACGACTCACGAATTATATACGCCCAAGATACTATGACTTCACAAATTGGTTGAATTAAGGTGGGTATTCGCTACAAACAACGCCGATCGCGGTTGGCATTTTTGAATATTTATGATTACTAATAACTAGCTTGTGCTCCAATGTCGTTCGATATTTCACAGCACGCAAGAATCGCGATCCATCGGTATGATTATCAAGAAGTCAATCATAAATATCGATTTTAGGACTTTAATGATAAGATCCATCATTGGTTCGATCGCCTGTACTGAAGAATGAAGATAAGGCCATGTCCTGTAAATGTACACACGACTCACGAATTATGTATTCCGAAGATAGTATGACTTGACAATTTGGTTGAATTAAGGTGGGTATTCGCTACTAACAACGCCGATCGCGGTCGGCTTCTTTGATAACTAATAACTAGCTCGTGCTCCTATGTCGTTCGATATTTCACAGCACGCAAGAATAGCGATCCATCGGTATGATTATCAAGAAGTCAATCATAAATATCGATTTTAGGACTTTAATGATAAGATCCATCATTGGTTCGATCGCCTGTACTGAAGAATGAAGATAAGGCCATGTCCTGTAAATTTACACACGACTCACGAATTATGTATACCGAAGATAGTATGACTTGACAATTTGGTTGAATTAAGGTGGGTATTCGCTACTAACAACGCCGATCGCGGTCGGCTTTTTTGATAACTAATAACTAGCTCGTGCTCCAATGTCGTTCGATATTTCACAGCACGCCAGAATCACGATCTATCGGTATGAATATCAAGAAGTCAATCATAAATATCGATTTTTAGGACTATATTGATAAGATCCATCATTGGTTCGATCGCATGCCTTGAAGATGAGGGCTTGTCCCGTAAATGTACACACGACTCACGAATTATATGCGCCCAAGATACTATGACTTCACAACTTGGTTGAATTAAGGTGGGTATTCGCTACAAACAACGTCGATCGTGGTCGGCTTTTTTGATAACTAATAACTAGCTCGTGCTCCAATGTCGTTCGATATTTCACAGCACGTAAGAATAGCGATCTATCAGTATGATTATCAAGAAGTCAATCATAGATATCGATGTTAGGACTTAATTGATAAGATCCATCATTAGTTCGATCGCATGACTTGAAGATGAGGGCTTGTCCCGTAAATGTACTCACGACTCACGAATTATATGCGCCCAAGATACTATGACTTCACAACTTGGTTGAATTAAGGTGGGTATTCGCTACAAACAACGTCGATCGTTGTCGGCTTTTTTGATAACTAATAACTAGCTCGTGCTCGAATGTCGTTCGATATTTCGCAGCACGCAAGAATAGCGATCTATCAGTATGATTATCAAGAAGTCAATCATAGATATCGATGTTAGGACTATATTGATAAGATCCATCATTGGTTCGATCGCATGTACTGAAGAATGAAGATAAGGCCATTAACTGTAAATGTACACATGACTCACGAATTATGTATACCCTAGATACCATGACTTCACAAATTGGTTGAGTTAGGGAGGGTATTCGCTACAGACAACGCCGATCGCGGTCGGCTTTTTTGATTATTTATGATTACTAATAACTAGCTCGTGCTCCAATGTTGTTCGATATTTCACAGCACGCAAGAATCACGATCTATCTATATGATTATCTAGAAATTAATCATAAATATCGATTTTTAGGACTATATTGATAAGATCCATCATTGGTTCGATCGCATGACTTGAAGATGAGGGCTTGTCCCGTAAATGTACACAGGACTCACGAATTATGTATACCCAAGATACCATGACTTCACAAATTGGTTGAATTAAGGAGGGTATTCGCTACAGACAACGATGATCGCGGTCGGCTTTTTTGAGTATTTATGATTACTAATAACAAGCTCGTGCTCCAATGTCGTTCGATATTTCACAGCACGCAAGAATCGCGATCAACCGGTATGATTAACAAGAAGTCAATCATAAATATCGATTTTTAGGACTATATTGAGAAGATCCATCATTGGTTCGATCGCGTGCCTTGAAGATGAGGGCTTGTCCCGTAAATGTACACAGGACTCACGAATTATGTATACCCAAGATACCATGACTTCACAAATTGGTTGAATTACGGTGGGTATTCGCTACAAACAACGCCGATCGCGGTCGTCTTTTTTGATTATTCATAATAACTAATAACTAGCTCGTGCTCCAATGTCGTTCGATATTTCACAGCACGCCAGAATCACGATCTATCGGTATGAATGTCAAGAAGTCAATCATAAATATCGATTTTTAGGACTATATTGATAAGATCCATCATTGGTTCGATCGCTTGTACTGAAGAATGAAGATAAGGCCTAATCCTGTAAATGCACACACGACTCACGAATTATGTATACCCAAGTCACTATGACTTCACAAATTGGTTGAATTACGGTGGGTATTCGCTACAAACAACGCCGATCGCGGTCGGCTTTGTTGATAACTAATAACTAGCTCGTGCTCCAATGTCGTTCGATATTTCACAGCACGCAAGAATCGCGATCTATCGGTTATCAAGAAGTCAATCATAGATATCGATGTTAGGACATAATTGATAAGATCCATCATTGGTTCGATCGCATGTACAGAAGAATGAAGATAAGGCCTTGTCCTATAAATATACACACGACTCACGAATTATGTATGCCCAAGACACTATGACTTCACAAATTGGTTGAATTAAGGTGGGTATTCGCTACAAACAACGCCGATCACGGTCGCCTTTTTCGAATAGTTATGATAACTAATAACTATAGCTCGTGCTCCAATGTCGTTCCGTATTTCACAGCACGCAAGAATCGCGATCTATCGGTATGATTATCAAGAAGTCAATCATAAATATCGATTTTAGGACTTTATTGATAAGATCCATCATTGGTTCGATCGCATGCCTTGAAGAAGAGGGCTTGTCCCGTAAATGTACACACGACTCACGAATTATATACGCCCAGGATACTATGACTTCACAAATTGGTTGAATTACGGTGGGTATTCGCTACAAACAACGCCGATCGCGGTCGTCTTTTTTGATTATTCATGATAGCTAATAACTAGCTCGTGCTCCAATGTCGTTCGATATTTCACAGCACGCCAGAATCACGATCTATCGGTATGAATATCAAGAAGTCAATCATAAATATCGATTTTTAGGACTATATTGATAAGATCCATCATTGGATCGATCGCATGCCTTGAAGATGAGGGTTTGTCCCGTAAATGTACACACGACTAACGAATTATATACGCACAAGATTCTATGACTTCACAAATTGGATGAATTAAGGTGGGTATTCGCTACAAACAACGCCGATCGCGGTCGGCTTTTCAGATTATTTATGATAACTAATAGCTAGTTCCGTGCTCCAATGTCGTTCGATATTTCACAGCACGCAAGAATCGCGATCTATAGGTATGATTGTCAAGAAGTCAATCATAAATATCGATTTTTAGGACTTTATTGATAAGATCCATCATTGGTTCGATCGCATGTACTGAAGAATGAAGATAAGGCCTTGTCCTGTAAATGTACACACGACTCAAGAATTATATACCAACAAGATACTATGACTTCACAAATTGGTGGAATTCAGGTGGGTATTCGCGTCAAACAACGCTGATCACGGTAGGCTTTTATTTTAATATTTATGATAACTAATAACTAGCTCCGTGCTCCAATGTCGTTCAATATTTCACGGCACGCAAGAATCGCGATCTATAGGTATGATTATAGAGTATACTCTATAGCAGAGGTCTCAAACTCAAATGTGCTCGCGGGCCAATTTTCCAGTTTTGACGACGCCGCGGGCCGCAGCAATTATAGGGGTATTCTGTTTTTCCAAGTGGGCCATAATTAGAGGGAAAGAATTATCCGATTGAAAGTGATCCAGTAGACTGACAGTAAACACACATCTTTGAAATGTGGGTTTTCGCGATCACCACAAACCTCTGTAAATCGCCTGGATATAAAGAGGGAAATTCACTACCGTTTACGGGTCGGAAACGGGAGATATTTCGTCAAGTCTTTTGTCACGGTGGGTGTGACAGTGGTCGATATGCAGTTAGTCACGAGTGGCTACTTTTTTGTCAAGCATTTTTGTTAAAAAACGTGCCCCGGCATGCATGGTTGAAATAGAAGAGAAGTTGAAATAACAGAGAGAAGGAGAGGAGATAGCAGAAAGAAAGGAAGGTTTGCCACAGCGACTGGGGATTCAGACTCCGAAATAAGCGTGGTTACACTAAACAGCAAGTGTCCGTGATTCTCTTAACCTACACCAACCTGGGCGAGGAACCTGTTTCGAAGTTGCCTGCGGCCAAGAGACATCACCCCCACTCGAGTGCTCTGCAGCTAAAGTTTTGATATAATCTTGTGCCATCTATTTTTTGAAAATTCACTAACGTTTACGGTGACCGTGGGTTTTCGCGATCTTCACAAACCTCTGTAAAACGCCTGCATATAAAGAAGGAAATTTACTAACGTTTACGGTGAGGGTGACCGTGGGTTTTCTCGCGATCACCACAAACCTCTGTAAATCACCTTGGATATGAAGAGCTCTACGGGTCGGAAACGGGAGATATTTCGTCAAGTCTTTTGTCCGGTAGGTGTGACAGTAGTCGATATGCAGTTAGTCACGAGTGGCTACTTTTTTGTCAAGCATTTTTGTTGAAAAAACATGCCAAGGCATGCATGGTTGGAATAGAAGAGAAGTTGAAATAACAGAGAGAAGGAGAGGAGATAGCAGAAAGAAATGAAGGTTTGCCACAGCGACTGGGTATTCAGACTCCGAAATAAGCGTGGTTACACTAAACAGCAAGTGTCCGTGAACCTCCGAACCTACACCAACCTGTGCGAGGAACCTGTTTCGAAGTTGCCTGTGGCCAAGAGACATCACCCCCAGTCGAGTGCTCTGCCGCAAAAGTTTTGCTATAATCTTGTGCCATGTATTTTTTAAAAATTTACTAACGTTTACGGTGACCGTGGGTTTTCGCGATCACCACAATCCTCTGTAAAACGCCTGGATATGAAGAGGGAAATTTACTAACGTTTACGGTGAGGGTGACCGTGGGTTTTCTCGCGATCACCACAAACCTCTGTAAATCACCTTGGATATAAAGAGCTCTACGGGTCGGAAACGGGAGATATTTCGTCAAGTCTTTTGTCACGGTGGGTGTGACAGTGGTCGATATGCAGTAAGTCACGAGTGGCTACTTTTTTGTCAAGCATTTTTGTTAGAAAAACATGCCCCGGCATGCATGGTTGGAATAGAAGAGAAGTTGAAATGACCGAGAGAAAGAGGAGATAGCAGAAAGAAAGGAACGTTTGCCACAGCGACTGGGGATTCAGACTCCGAAATAAGCGTGGTTACACTAAACAGCAAGTGTCCGTGAACCTCTGAAACTACACCAACCTGGGCGAGGAACCTGTTTCGGAGTTGCCTGTGGCCGAAAGACATCACCCCCAGTCGAGTGCTCTGCGGCAAAAGTTTTGATATAATCTTGTGCCATCTATTTTTTAAAAATTTACAAACGTTTACGGTGACCGTGGGTTTTCGCGATCGCCACAAACCTCTGTAAAACGCCTGGATATAAAGAGGGAAATTTACTAACGTTTACGGTGAGCGTGACCGTGGGTTTTCTCGCGATCACCACAAACCTCTGTAAATCACCTTGGATATAAAGAGCTCTACGGGTCGGAAACGGGAGATATTTCGTCAAGTCTTTTGTCCGGTGGGTGTGACAGTAGTCGATATGCAGTTAGTCACGAGTGGCTACTTTTTTGTCAAGCATTTTTGTTAAAAAAACATGCCAAGGCATGTATGGTTGGAATAGAAGAGAAGTTGAAATAACAGAAAGAAGGAGAGGAGATAGCAGAAAGAAAGGAAGGTTTGCCGCAGCGACTGGGTATTCAGACTCCGAAATAAGCGTGGTTACACTAAACAGAAAGTGTCCGTGAACCTCCGAACCTACACCAACCTGTGCGAGGAACCTGTTTCGAAGTTGCCTGTGGCCAGGAGACATCACCCCCAGTCGAGTGCTCTGCAGCAAAAGTTTTGATATAATCTTATGCCATCTATTTTTTAAAAATTTACTAACGTTTACGGTGACCGTGGGTTTTCGCGATCACCACAAACCTCTGTAAAACGCCTCGATATAAAGAGGGAAATTTACTAACGTTTACGGTGACCGTGGGTTTTCTCGCGATCACCACAAACCACTGTAAATCACTTTGGATATAAAGAGCTCTACGGGTCGGAAACGGGAGATATTTCGTCAAGTCTTATGTCACGTCGGGTGTGACAGTGGTCGATATGCAGTTAGTCACGGGTGGCTACTTTTTTGTCAGGCATTTTTGTTAAAAAAACATGCACCGGCATGCATGGTTGGGAAAGAAGAGAAGTTGAAATAACAGAGAGAAGGAGAGGAGATA
This sequence comes from Botryllus schlosseri, assembly GCF_051294905.1. NCBI lineage: Eukaryota > Metazoa > Chordata > Ascidiacea > Stolidobranchia > Styelidae > Botryllus > Botryllus schlosseri. Next base: position 5,263,300 of record NC_137245.1, read on the forward strand.
GCAGAAAGAAAGGAAGGTTTGCCACAGCGACTGGGGATTCAGACTCCGAAATAAGCGTGGTTACACTAAACAGCAAGTGTCCGTGAACCTCTGAACCTACACCAACCTGGGCGAGGAACCTGTTTCGAAGTTGCCTGTAGCCAAGAGACATCACCCCCAGTCGAGTGCCCCGCGGCAAAGTTTTGATACAATCTTGTGCCATCTATTTTTTAAAAATTTACTAACGTTTACGGTGACCGTGGGTTTTCGCGATCGCCACAAACCTTTGTAAAACGCCTGGATATAAAGAGGGAAATTTACTAACGTTTACGGTGAGGGTGACCGTGGGTTTTCTCGCGATCACCACAAACCTCTGTAAATCACCTTGGATATAAAGAGCTCTACGGGTAGGAAAAGGGAGATATTTCGTCAAGTCTTTTGTCACGGTGGGTGTGACAGTGGTCGATATTAGTCACGAGTGGCTAGTTTTTTGTCAAGCATTTTTGTTAAAAAAAACATGCCCCGGCATGCATGGTTGGAAAAGAAGAGAAGGTGAAATAACAGAGAGAAGGAGAGGAGATAGCAGAAACAAAGGTAGGTTTGCCACAGCGACTGGGTATTCAGACTCCGAAATGGGCGCGGTTACACCAAACAGCAAGTGTCAGTGAACCTCTGAACCTACTCCAACCTTGGAGAGGATCCAGTTTCGAAGCTGTCTGTGGCCAAGAGACATCATCCCCAGTCGAGTGCTCTGCGGCAAAGATTCGATATAATCTTGTGCCATCTATTTTTTAAAAATTTAGTAACGTTTACGGTGACCGTGGGTTTTTGCGATCGCCACAAACCTTTGTAAAACGCCTGGATATAAAGAGGGAAATTTACTAACGTTTACGGTGAGGGTGACCGTGGGTTTTCTCGCGATCACCACAAACCTCTGTAAAACGCCTGGATATAATGAGGAAAATTTAATAACGTTTACGGTGAGGGTGACCGTGGGTTTTCTCGCGATCACCACAAACCTCTGTAAATCACCTTGGATATAAAGAGCTCTACGGGTCGGAAACGGGAGATATTTCGTAAAGTCTTTTGTCACGGTGGGTGTGACAGTGGTCGATATGCAGTTAGTCACGAGTGGCTAGTTTTTTGTCAAGCATTTTTGTTAAAAAAACATGCCCCGGCATGCATGGTTGGAAAAGAAGAGAAGTTGAAATAACAGAGAGAAGGAGAGGAGATAGCAGAAACAAAGGAAGGTTTGCCACAGCGACTGGGGATTCAGACTCCGAAATAGGAGGGTTACACCAAACAGCAAGTGTCAGTGAACCTCTGAACCTACTCCAACCTGGGAGAGGATCCTGCTTCGAAGCTGTCTGTGGCCAAGAGACATCATCCCCAGTCGAGTGCTCTGCGGCAAAGATTCGATATAATCTTGTGCCATCTATTTTTTAAAAATTTACTAACGTTTACGGTGACCGTGGGTTTTCGCGATCGCCACAAACCTCTGTAAAACGCCTGGATATAAAGAGGGAAATTTACTAACGTTTACGGTGAGGGTGACCGTGGGTTTTCTCGCGATCACCACAAACCTCTGTAAATCACCTTGGATATAAAGAGCTCTACGGGTCGGAAACGGGAGATATTTCGTCAAGTCTTTTGTCACGGTGGGTGTGACAGTGGTCGATATGCAGTTAGTCACGAGTGGCTACTTTTTTGTCAAGCATTTTTGTTAAAAAAAACTTGCCCCGGCATGCATGGTTGGAAAAGAAGAGAAGGTGAAATAACAGAGAGAAGGAGAGGAGATAGCAGAAACAAAGGAAGGTTTGCCACAGCGACTGGGGATTCAGACTCCGAAATGGGCGCGGTTACACCAAACAGCAAGTGTCAGTGAACTTCTGAACCTACTCCAACCTTGGAGAGGATCCTGTTTCGAATCTGTCTGTGGCCAAGAGACATCATCCCCAGTCGAGTGCTCTGCGGCAAAGATTCGATTTAATCTTGTGCCATCTATTTTTTTAAAATTTACTAACGTTTACGGTGACCGTGGGTTTTCGCGATCGCCACAAACCTCTGTAAAACGCCTGGATATAAAGAGGGAAATTTACTAACGTTTACGGTGAGGGTGACCGTGGGTTTTCTCGCGATCACCACAAACCTCTGTAAATCACCTTGGATATAAAGAGCTCTACGGGTCGGAAACGGGAGATATTTCGTCAAGTCTTTTGTCACGGTGGGTGTGACAGTGGTCGATATGCAGTTAGTCACGAGTGGCTAGTTTTTTGTCAAGCATTTTTGTTAAAAAACATTCCCCGGCATGCATGGTTGGAAAAGAAGAGAAGGTGAAATAACAGAGAGAAGGAGAGGAGATAGCAGAAACAAAGGAAGGTTTGCCACAGCGAACTGGGATTCAGACTATGAAATGGGCGTGGTTACACCAAACAGCAAGTGTCAGTGAACCTCTGAACCTACTCCAACCTGGGAGAGGATCCTGTTTCGAAGCTGTCTGTGGCCAAGAGACATCATCCCCAGTCGAGTGCTCTGCGGCAAAGATTCGATATAATCTTGTGCCATCTATTTTTTAAAAATTTACTAACGTTTACGGTGACCGTGGGTTTTCGCGATCGCCACAAACCTCTGTAAAACGCCTGGATATAAAGAGGGAAATTTACTAACGTTTACGGTGAGGGTGACCGTGGGTTTTCTCGCGATCACCACAAACCTCTGTAAATCACCTTGGATATAAAGAGCTCTACGGGTCGGAAACGGGAGATATTTCGTCAAGTCTTTTGTCACGGTGGGTGTGACAGTGGTCGATATGCAGTTAGTCACGAGTGGCTACTTTTTTGTCAAGCATTTTTGTTAAAAAAAACTTGCCCCGGCATGCATGGTTGGAAAAGAAGAGAAGGTGAAATAACAGAGAGAAGGAGAGGAGGTAGCAGAAACAAAGGAAGGTTTGCCACAGCGACTGGGGATTCAGACTCCGAAATGGGCGCGGTTACACCAAACAGCAAGTGTCAGTGAACCTCTGAACCTACTCCAACCTTGGAGAGGATCCTGTTTCGAATCTGTCTGTGGCCAAGAGACATCATCCCCAGTCGAGTGCTCTGCGGCAAAGATTCGATTTAATCTTGTGCCATCTATTTTTTTAAAATTTACTAACGTTTACGGTGACCGTGGGTTTTCGCGATCGCCACAAACCTCTGTAAAACGCCTGAATATAAAGAGGGAAATTTACTAACGTTTACGGTGAGGGTGACCGTGGGTTTTCTCGCGATCACCACAAACCTCTGTAAATCACCTTGGATATAAAGAGCTCTACGGGTCGGAAACGGGAGATATTTCGTCAAGTCTTTTGTCACGGTGGGTGTGACAGTGGTCGATATGCAGTTAGTCACGAGTGGCTAGTTTTTTGTCAAGCATTTTTGTTAAAAAAACATGCCCCGGCATGCATGGTTGGAAAAGAAGAGAAGGTGAAATAACAGAGAGAAGGAGAGGAGATAGCAGAAACAAAGGTAGATTTGCCACAGCGACTGGGTATTCAGACTCCGAAATAGGAGGGTTACACCAAACAGCAAGTGTCAGTGAACCTCTGAACCTACTCCAACCTTGGAGACGATCCTGTTTCGAAGCTGTCTGTGGCCAAGAGACATCATCCCCAGTCGAGTGCTCTGCGGCAAAGATTCGATATAATCTTGTGCCATCTATTTTTTAAAAATTTACTAACGTTTACGGTGACCGTGGGTTTTTGCGATCGCCACAAACCTTTGTAAAACGCCTGGATATAAAGAGGGAAATTTACTAACGTTTACGGTGAGGGTGACTGTGGGTTTTCTCGCGATCACCACAAACCTCTGTAAATCACCTTGGATATAAAGAGCTCTACGGGTCGGAAACGGGAGATATTTCGTCAAGTCTTTTGTCACAATGGGTGTGACAGTGGTCTATATGCAGTTAGTCACGAGTGGCTACTTTTTTGTTAAGCATTTTTGTTAAAAAAACATGCCCCGGCATGCATGGTTGGAAAAGAAAAGAAGTTGAAATAACAGAGAGAAGGTGAGGAGATAGCAGAAACAAAGGAAGGTTTGCCACAGCGACTGGGGATTCAGACTCTGAAATAAGCGTGGTTACACTAAACAGCAAGTGTCCGTGAACCTCTGAACCTACACGAACCTGGGCGAGGAACCTGTTTCGAAGTTGCCTGTGGCCAAGAGACATCACCCCCAGTCGAGTGCTCTCCAGCTAAAGTTTTGATATAATCTTGTGCCATCTATATTTTTTAAAATTTACTAACGTTTACGGTGACCGTGGGTTTTCGCGATCACCACAAACCTCTGTAAAACGCCTGTATATAATGAGGAAAATTTACTAACGTTTACGGTGAGGGTGACCGTGGGTTTTCTCGCGATCACCACAAACCTCGGTAAATCACCTTGGATATAAAGAGCTCTACGGGTCGGAAACGGGAGATATTTCGTCAAGTATTTTGTCACGGTGGGTGTGACAGTGGTCGATATGCAGTTAGTCACGAGTGGCTACTTTTTTGTCAAGGATTTTTGTTAAAAAACATGCCCCGGCATGCATGGTTGGAAAAGAAGAGAAGTTGAAATAACAGAGAGAAGGAGAGGAGATAGCAGAAACAAAGGAAGGTTTGCCACAGCGAACTGGGATTCAGACTATGAAATGGGCGTGGTTACACCAAACAGCAAGTGTCAGTGAACCTCTGAACCTACTCCAACCTGGGAGAGGATCCTGTTTCGAAGCTGTCTGTGGCCAAGAGACATCATCCCCAGTCGAGTGCTCTGCGGCAAAGATTAGATATAATCTTGTGCCATCTATTTTTTAAAAATTTACTAACGTTTACGGTGACCGTGGGTTTTTCGATCGCCACAAACCTCTGTAAAACGCCTGGATATAAAGAGGGAAATTTACTAACGTTTACGGTGTGGGTGACCGTGGGTTTTCTCGCAATCACCACAAACCTCTGTAAATCACCTTGGATATAAAGAGCTCTACGGGTCGGAAACGGGAGATATTTCGTCAAGTCTTTTGTCACGGTGGGTGTGACAGTGGTCGATATGCACAGTTAGTCACGAGTGGCTACTTTTTTGTCAAGCATTTTTGTTAAAAAAACATGCCCCGGCATGCATGGTTGGAAAAGAAGAGAAGTTGAAATAACAGAGAGAAGGAGAGGAGATAGCAGAAACAAAGGAAGGTTTGCCACAGCGACTGGGGATTCAGACTCCGAAATAGGAGGGTTACACCAAACAGCAAGTGTCAGTGAACCTCTGAACCTACTCCAACCTGGGAGAGGATCCTGCTTCGAAGCTGTCTGTGGACAAGAGACATCATCCCCAGTCGAGTGCTCTGCGGCAAAGATTCGATATAATCTTGTGCCATCTATTTTTTAAAAATTTACTAACGTTTACGGTGACCGTGGGTTTTTGCGATCGCCACAAACCTTTGTAAAACGCCTGGATATAAAGAGGGAAATTTACTAACGTTTACGGTGAGGGTGACCGTGGGTTTTCTCGCGATCACCACAAACCTCTGTAAATCACCTTGGATATAAAGAGCTCTACGGGTCGGAAACGGGAGATATTTCGTCAAGTCTTTTGTCACGGTGGGTGTGACAGTGGTCGATATGCACAGTTAGTCACGAGTGGCTACTTTTTTGTCAAGCATTTTTGTTAAAAAAACATACCCCGGCATGCATGGTTGGAAAAGAAGAGAAGTTGAAATAACAGAGAGAAGGAGAGGAGATAGCAGAAACAAAGGAAGGTTTGCCACAGTGACTGGGGATTCAGACTCCGAAATAGGAGGGTTACACCAAACAGCAAGTGTCAGTGAACCACTGAACCTACTCCAACCTGGGAGAGGATCATGCTTCGAAGCTGTCTGTGGCCAAGAGACATCATCCCCAGTCGAGTGCTCTGCGGCAAAGATTCGATATAATCTTGTGCCATCTATTTTCTAAAAATTTACTAACGTTTACGGTTACCGTGGGTTTTCGCGATCGCCACAAACCTCTGTAAAACGCCTGGATATAAAGAGGGAAATTTACTAACGTTTACGGTGAGGGTGACCGTGGGTTTTCTCGCGATCACCACAAACCTCTGTAAATCACCTCGGATATAAAGAGCTCTACGGGTCGGAAACGGGAGATATTTCGTCAAGTCTTTTGTCACGGTGGGTGTGACAGTGGTCGATATGCAGTTAGTCACGAGTGGCTACTTTTTTGTCAAGCATTTTTGTTAAAAAAAACTTGCCCCGGCATGCATGGTTGGAAAAGAAGAGAAGGTGAAATAACAGAGAGAAGGAGAGGAGATAGCAGAAACAAAGGAAGGTTTGCCACAGCGACTGGGGATTCAGACTCTGAAATAAGCGTGGTTACACTAAACAGCAAGTGTCCGTGAACCTCTGAACCTACACGAACCTGGGCGAGGAACCTGTTTCGAAGTTGCCTGTGGCCAAGAGACACCACCCCCAGTCGAGTGCTCTGCAGCTAAAGTATTGATATAATCTTGTGCCATCTATATTTTTTTAAATTTACTAACGTTTACGGTGACCGTGGGTTTTCGCAATCACCACAAACCTCTGTAAAACGCCTGCATATAATGAGGAAAATTTAATAACGTTTACGGTGAGGGTGACCGTGGGTTTTCTCGCGATCACCACAAACCTCGCTAAATCACCTTGGATATAAAGAGCTCTACGGGTCGGAAACGGGAGATATTTCGTCAAGTCTTTTGTCACGGTGGGTGTGACAGTGGTCGATATGCAGTTAGTCACGAGTGGCTACTTTTTTGTCAAGCATTTTTGTTAAAAAACATGCCCCGGCATGCATGGTTGGAAAAGAAGAGAAGTTGAAATAACAGAGAGAAGGAGAGGAGATAGCAGAAACAAAGGAAGGTTTGCCACAGCGACTGGGGATTCAGACTATGAAATGGGCGTGGTTACACCAAACAGCAAGTGTCAGTGAACCTCTGAACCTACTCCAACCTGGGAGAGGATCCTGTTTTGAAGCTGTCTGTGGCCAAGAGACATCATCCCCAGTCGAGTGCTCTGCGGCAAAGATTCGATATAATCTTGTGCCATCTATTTTCTAAAAATTTACTAACGTTTACGGTGACCGTGGGTTTTCGCAATCGCCACAAACCTCTGTAAAACGCCTGGATATAAAGAGGGAAATTTACTAACGTTTACGGTGAGGGTGACCGTGGGTTTTCTCGCGATCACCACAAACCTCTGTAAATCACCTTGGATATAAAGAGCTCTACGGGTCGGAAACGGGAGATATTTCGTCAAGTCTTTTGTCACGATGGGTGTGACAGTGGTCGATATGCACAGTTAGTCACGAGTGGCTACTTTTTTGTCAAGCATTTTTGTTAAAAAAACATGCCCCGGCATGCATGGTTGGAAAAGAAGAGAAGTTGAAATAACAGAGAGAAGGAGAGGAGATAGCAGAAACAAAGGAAGGTTTGCCACAGTAACTGGGGATTCAGACTCCGAAATAGGAGGGTTACACCAAACAGCAAGTGTCAGTGAACCACTGAACCTACTCCAACCTGGGAGAGGATCCTGCTTCGAAGCTGTCTGTGGCCAAGAGACATCATCCCCAGTCGAGTGCTCTGCGGCAAAGATTCGATATAATCTTGTGCCATCTATTTTCTAAAAATTTACTAACGTTTACGGTGACCGTGGGTTTTCGCGATCGCCACAAACCTCTGTAAAACGCCTGGATATAAAGAGGGAAATTTACTAACGTTTACGGTGAGGGTGACCGTGGGTTTTCTCGCGATCACCACAAACCTCTGTAAATCACCTTGGATATAAAGAGCTCTACGGGTCGGAAACGGGAGATATTTCGTCAAGTCTTTTGTCACGGTGGGTGTGACAGTGGTCGATATGCACAGTTAGTCACGAGTGGCTACTTTTTGTCAAGCATTTTTGTTAAAAAAACATGCCCCGGCATGCATGGTTGGAAAAGAAGAGAAGTTGAAATAACAGAGAGAAGGAGAGGAGATAGCAGAAACAAAGGAAGGTTTGCCACAGTAACTGGGGATTCAGACTCCGAAATAGGAGGGTTACACCAAACAGCAAGTGTCAGTGAACCACTGAACCTACTCCAACCTGGGAGAGGATCCTGCTTCGAAGCTGTCTGTGGCCAAGAGACATCATCCCCAGTCGAGTGCTCTGCGGCAAAGATTCGATATAATCTTGTGCCATCTATTTTCTAAAAATTTACTAACGTTTACGGTGACCGTGGGTTTTCGCGATCGCCACAAACCTCTGTAAAACGCCTGGATATAAAGAGGGAAATTTACTAACGTTTACGGTGAGGGTGACCGTGGGTTTTCTCGCGATCACCACAAACCTCTGTAAATCACCTTGGATATAAAGAGCTCTACGGGTCGGAAACGGGAGATATTTCGTCAAGTCTTTTGTCACGGTGGGTGTGACAGTGGTCGATATGCACAGTTAGTCACGAGTGGCTACTTTTTTGTCAAGCATTTTTGTTAAAAAAACATGCCCCGGCATGCATGGTTGGAAAAGAAGAGAAGTTGAAATAACAGAGAGAAGGAGAGGAGATAGCAGAAACAAAGGAAGGTTTGCCACAGTAACTGGGGATTCAGACTCCGAAATAGGAGGGTTACACCAAACAGCAAGTGTCAGTGAACCACTGAACCTACTCCAACCTGGGAGAGGATCCTGCTTCGAAGCTGTCTGTGGCCAAGAGACATCATCCCCAGTCGAGTGCTCTGCGGCAAAGATTCGATATAATCTTGTGCCATCTATTTTCTAAAAATTTACTAACGTTTACGGTGACCGTGGGTTTTCGCGATCGCCACAAACCTCTGTAAAACGCCTGGATATAAAGAGGGAAATTTACTAACGTTTACGGTGAGGGTGACCGTGGGTTTTCTCGCGATCACCACAAACCTCTGTAAATCACCTTGGATATAAAGAGCTCTACGGGTCGGAAACGGGAGATATTTCGTCAAGTCTTTTGTCACGGTGGGTGTGACAGTGGTCGATATGCACAGTTAGTCACGAGTGGCTACTTTTTTGTCAAGCATTTTTGTTAAAAAAACATGCCCCGGCATGCATGGTTGGAAAAGAAGAGAAGTTGAAATAACAGAGAGAAGGAGAGGAGATAGCAGAAACAAAGGAAGGTTTGCCACAGTAACTGGGGATTCAGACTCCGAAATAGGAGGGTTACACCAAACAGCAAGTGTCAGTGAACCACTGAACCTACTCCGACCTGGGAGAGGATCCTGCTTCGAAGCTGTCTGTGGCCAAGAGACATCATCCCCAGTTAAAAAAACATGCCCCGGCATGCATGGTTGGAAAAGAAGAGAAGTTGAAATAACAGAGAGAAGGAGAGGAGATAGCAGAAACAAAGGAAGGTTTGCCACAGTAACTGGGGATTCAGACTCCGAAATAGGAGGGTTACACCAAACAGCAAGTGTCAGTGAACCACTGAACCTACTCCAACCTGGGAGAGGATCCTGCTTCGAAGCTGTCTGTGGCCAAGAGACATCATCCCCAGTCGAGTGCTCTGCGGCAAAGATTCGATATAATCTTGTGCCATCTATTTTCTAAAAATTTACCAACGTTTACGGTGACCGTGGGTTTTCGCGATCACCACAAACCTCTGTAAATCACCTTGGATATAAAGAGCTCTACGGGTCGGAAACGGGAGATATTTCGTCAAGTCTTTTGTCACGGTGGGTGTGACAGTGGTCGATATGCACAGTTAGTCACGAGTGGCTACTTTTTTGTCAAGCATTTTTGTTAAAAAAACATGCCCCGGCATGCATGGTTGGAAAAGAAGAGAAGTTGAAATAACAGAGAGAAGGAGAGGAGATAGCAGAAACAAAGGAAGGTTTGCCACAGTAACTGGGGATTCAGACTCCGAAATAGGAGGGTTACACCAAACAGCAAGTGTCAGTGAACCACTGAACCTACTCCAACCTGGGAGAGGATCCTGCTTCGAAGCTGTCTGTGGCCAAGAGACATCATCCCCAGTCGAGTGCTCTGCGGCAAAGATTCGATATAATCTTGTGCCATCTATTTTCTAAAAATTTACTAACGTTTACGGTGACCGTGGGTTTTCGCGATCGCCACAAACCTCTGTAAAACGCCTGGATATAAAGAGGGAAATTTACTAACGTTTACGGTGAGGGTGACCGTGGGTTTTCTCGCGATCACCACAAACCTCTGTAAATCACCTTGGATATAAAGAGCTCTACGGGTCGGAAACGGGAGATATTTCGTCAAGTCTTTTGTCACGGTGGGTGTGACAGTGGTCGATATGCACAGTTAGTCACGAGTGGCTACTTTTTTGTCAAGCATTTTTGTTAAAAAAACATGCCCCGGCATGCATGGTTGGAAAAGAAGAGAAGTTGAAATAACAGAGAGAAGGAGAGGAGATAGCAGAAACAAAGGAAGGTTTGCCACAGTAACTGGGGATTCAGACTCCGAAATAGGAGGGTTACACCAAACAGCAAGTGTCAGTGAACCACTGAACCTACTCCAACCTGGGAGAGGATCCTGCTTCGAAGCTGTCTGTGGCCAAGAGACATCATCCCCAGTCGAGTGCTCTGCGGCAAAGATTCGATATAATCTTGTGCCATCTATTTTCTAAAAATTTACTAACGTTTACGGTGACCGTGGGTTTTCGCGATCGCCACAAACCTCTGTAAAACGCCTGGATATAAAGAGGGAAATTTACTAACGTTTACGGTGAGGGTGACCGTGGGTTTTCTCGCGATCACCACAAACCTCTGTAAATCACCTTGGATATAAAGAGCTCTACGGGTCGGAAACGGGAGATATTTCGTCAAGTCTTTTGTCACGGTGGGTGTGACAGTGGTCGATATGCACAGTTAGTCACGAGTGGCTACTTTTTTGTCAAGCATTTTTGTTAAAAAAACATGCCCCGGCATGCATGGTTGGAAAAGAAGAGAAGTTGAAATAACAGAGAGAAGGAGAGGAGATAGCAGAAACAAAGGAAGGTTTGCCACAGTAACTGGGGATTCAGACTCCGAAATAGGAGGGTTACACCAAACAGCAAGTGTCAGTGAACCACTGAACCTACTCCAACCTGGGAGAGGATCCTGCTTCGAAGCTGTCTGTGGCCAAGAGACATCATCCCCAGTCGAGTGCTCTGCGGCAAAGATTCGATATAATTTTGTGCCATCTATTTTCTAAAAATTTACTAACGTTTACGGTGACCGTGGGTTTCCGCGATCGCCACAAACCTCTGTAAAACGCCTGGATATAAAGAGGGAAATTTACTAACGTTTACGGTGAGGGTGACCGTGGGTTTTCTCGCGATCACCACAAACCTCTGTAAATCACCTTGGATATAAAGAGCTCTACGGGTCGGAAACGGGAGATATTTCGTCAAGTCTTTTGTCACGGTGGGTGTGACAGTGGTCGATATGCACAGTTAGTCACGAGTGGCTACTTTTTTGTCAAGCATTTTTGTTAAAAAAACATGCCCCGGCATGCATGGTTGGAAAAGAAGAGAAGTTGAAATAACAGAGAGAAGGAGAGGAGATAGCAGAAACAAAGGAAGGTTTGCCACAGTAACTGGGGATTCAGACTCCGAAATAGGAGGGTTACACCAAACAGCAAGTGTCAGTGAACCACTGAACCTACTCCAACCTGGGAGAGGATCCTGCTTCGAAGCTGTCTGTGGCCAAGAGACATCATCCCCAGTCGAGTGCTCTGCGGCAAAGATTCGATATAATCTTGTGCCATCTATTTTCTAAAAATTTACTAACGTTTACGGTGACCGTGGGTTTTCGCGATCGCCACAAACCTCTGTAAAACGCCTGGATATAAAGAGGGAAATTTACTAACGTTTACGGTGAGGGTGACCGTGGGTTTCTCGCAATCACCACAAACCTCTGTAAATCACCTTGGATATAAAGAGCTCTACGGGTCGGAAACGGGAGATATTTCGTCAAGTCTTTTGTCACGGTGGGTGTGACAGTGGTCGATATGCACAGTTAGTCACGAGTGGCTACTTTTTTGTCAAATATTTTTGTTAAAAAAACATGCCCCGGCATGCATGGTTGGAAAAGAAGAGAAGTTAAAATAACAGAGAGAAGGAGAGGAGATAGCAGAAACAAAGGAAGGTTTGCCACAGTAACTGGGGATTCAGACTCCGAAATAGGAGGGTTACACCAAACAGCAAGTGTCAGTGAACCACTGAACCTACTCCAACCTGGGAGAGGATCCTGCTTCGAAGCTGTCTGTGGCCAAGAGACATCATCCCCAGTCGAGTGCTCTGCGGCAAAGATAATCTTGTGCCATCTATTTTCTAAAAATTTACTAACGTTTACGGTGACCGTGGGTTTTCGCGATCGCCACAAACCTCTGTAAAACGCCTGGATATAAAGAGGGAAATTTACTAACGTTTACGGTGAGGGTGACCGTGGGTTTTCTCGCGATCACCACAAACCTCTGTAAATCACCTTGGATATAAAGAGCTCTACGGGTCGGAAACGGGAGATATTTCGTCAAGTCTTTTGTCACGGTGGGTGTGACAGTGGTCGATATGCACAGTTAGTCACGAGTGGCTACTTTTTTGTCAAGCATTTTTGTTAAAAAAAACATGCCCCGGCATGCATGGTTGGAAAAGAAGAGAAGTTGAAATAACAGAGAGAAGGAGAGGAGATAGCAGAAACAAAGGAAGGTTTGCCACAGTAACTGGGGATTCAGACTCCGAAATAGGAGGGTTACACCAAACAGCAAGTGTCAGTGAACCACTGAACCTACTCCAACCTGGGAGAGGATCCTGCTTCGAAGCTGTCTGTGGCCAAGAGACATCATCCCCAGTCGAGTGCTCTGCGGCAAAGATTCGATATAATCTTGTGCCATCTATTTTCTAAAAATTTACTAACGTTTACGGTGACCGTGGGTTTTCGCGATCGCCACAAACCTCTGTAAAACGCCTGGATATAAAGAGGGAAATTTACTAACGTTTACGGTGAGGGTGACCGTGGGTTTTCTCGCGATCACCACAAACCTCTGTAAATCACCTTGGATATAAAGAGCTCTACGGGTCGGAAACGGGAGATATTTCGTCAAGTCTTTTGTCACGGTGGGTGTGACAGTGGTCGATATGCACAGTTAGTCACGAGTGCTACTTTTTTGTCAAGCATTTTTGTTAAAAAAACATGCCCCGGCATGCATGGTTGGAAAAGAAGAGAAGTTGAAATAACAGAGAGAAGGAGAGGAGATAGCAGAAACAAAGGAAGGTTTGCCACAGTAACTGGGGATTCAGACTCCGAAATAGGAGGGTTACACCAAACAGCAAGTGTCAGTGAACCATTGAACCTACTCCAACCTGGGAGAGGATCCTGCTTCGAAGCTGTCTGTGGCCAAGAGACATCATCCCCAGTCGAGTGCTCTGCGGCAAAGATTCGATATAATCTTGTGCCATCTATTTTCTAAAAATTTACTAACGTTTACGGTGACCGTGGGTTTTCGCGATCGCCACAAACCTCTGTAAAACGCCTGGATATAAAGAGGGAAATTTACTAACGTTTACGGTGAGGGTGACCGTGGGTTTTCTCGCGATCACCACAAACCTCTGTAAATCACCTTGGATATAAAGAGCTCTACGGGTCGGAAACGGGAGATATTTCGTCAAGTCTTTTGTCACGGTGGGTGTGACAGTGGTCGATATGCACAGTTAGTCACGAGTGGCTACTTTTTTGTCAAGCATTTTTGTTAAAAAAACATGCCCCGGCATGCATGGTTGGAAAAGAAGAGAAGTTGAAATAACAGAGAGAAGGAGAGGAGATAGCAGAAACAAAGGAAGGTTTGCCACAGTAACTGGGGATTCAGACTCCGAAATAGGAGGGTTACACCAAACAGCAAGTGTCAGTGAACCACTGAACCTACTCCGACCTGGGAGAGGATCCTGCTTCGAAGCTGTCTGTGGCCAAGAGACATCATCCCCAGTCGAGTGCTCTGCGGCAAAGATTCGATATAATCTTGTGCCATCTATTTTCTAAAAATTTACTAACGTTTACGGTGACCGTGGGTTTTCGCGATCGCCACAAACCTCTGTAAAACGCCTGGATATAAAGAGGGAAATTTACTAACGTTTACGGTGAGGGTGACCGTGGGTTTTCTCGCGATCACCACAAACCTCTGTAAATCACCTTGGATATAAAGAGCTCTACGGGTCGGAAACGGGAGATATTTCGTCAAGTCTTTTGTCACGGTGGGTGTGACAGTGGTCGATATGCACAGTTAGTCACGAGTGGCTACTTTTTTGTCAAGCATTTTTGTTAAAAAAACATGCCCCGGCATGCATGGTTGGAAAAGAAGAGAAGTTGAAATAACAGAGAGAAGGAGAGGAGATAGCAGAAACAAAGGAAGGTTTGCCACAGTAACTGGGGATTCAGACTCCGAAATAGGAGGGTTACACCAAACAGCAAGTGTCAGTGAACCACTGAACCTACTCCAACCTGGGAGAGGATCCTGCTTCGAAGCTGTCTGTGGCCAAGAGACATCATCCCCAGTCGAGTGCTCTGCGGCAAAGATTCGATATAATCTTGTGCCATCTATTTTCTAAAAATTTACTAACGTTTACGGTGACCGTGGGTTTTCGCGATCGCCACAAACCTCTGTAAAACGCCTGGATATAAAGAGGGAAATTTACTAACGTTTACGGTGAGGGTGACCGTGGGTTTTCTCGCGATCACCACAAACCTCTGTAAATCACCTTGGATATAAAGAGCTCTACGGGTCGGAAACGGGAGATATTTCGTCAAGTCTTTTGTCACGGTGGGTGTGACAGTGGTCGATATGCACAGTTAGTCACGAGTGGCTACTTTTTTGTCAAGCATTTTTGTTAAAAAAACATGCCCCGGCATGCATGGTTGGAAAAGAAGAGAAGTTGAAATAACAGAGAGAAGGAGAGGAGATAGCAGAAACAAAGGAAGGTTTGCCACAGTAACTGGGGATTCAGACTCCGAAATAGGAGGGTTACACCAAACAGCAAGTGTCAGTGAACCACTGAACCTACTCCGACCTGGGAGAGGATCCTGCTTCGAAGCTGTCTGTGGCCAAGAGACATCATCCCCAGTCGAGTGCTCTGCGGCAAAGATTCGATATAATCTTGTGCCATCTATTTTCTAAAAATTTACTAACGTTTACGGTGACCGTGGGTTTTCGCGATCGCCACAAACCTCTGTAAAACGCCTGGATATAAAGAGGGAAATTTACTAACGTTTACGGTGAGGGTGACCGTGGGTTTTCTCGCGATCACCACAAACCTCTGTAAATCACCTTGGATATAAAGAGCTCTACGGGTCGGAAACGGGAGATATTTCGTCAAGTCTTTTGTCACGGTGGGTGTGACAGTGGTCGATATGCACAGTTAGTCACGAGTGGCTACTTTTTTGTCAAGCATTTTTGTTAAAAAAACATGCCCCGGCATGCATGGTTGGAAAAGAAGAGAAGTTGAAATAACAGAGAGAAGGAGAGGAGATAGCAGAAACAAAGGAAGGTTTGCCACAGTAACTGGGGATTCAGACTCCGAAATAGGAGGGTTACACCAAACAGCAAGTGTCAGTGAACCACTGAACCTACTCCAACCTGGGAGAGGATCCTGCTTCGAAGCTGTCTGTGGCCAAGAGACATCATCCCCAGTCGAGTGCTCTGCGGCAAAGATTCGATATAATCTTGTGCCATCTATTTTCTAAAAATTTACTAACGTTTACGGTGACCGTGGGTTTTCGCGATCGCCACAAACCTCTGTAAAACGCCTGGATATAAAGAGGGAAATTTACTAACGTTTACGGTGAGGGTGACCGTGGGTTTTCTCGCGATCACCACAAACCTCTGTAAATCACCTTGGATATAAAGAGCTCTACGGGTCGGAAACGGGAGATATTTCGTCAAGTCTTTTGTCACGGTGGGTGTGACAGTGGTCGATATGCACAGTTAGTCACGAGTGGCTACTTTTTTGTCAAGCATTTTTGTTAAAAAAACATGCCCCGGCATGCATGGTTGGAAAAGAAGAGAAGTTGAAATAACAGAGAGAAGGAGAGGAGATAGCAGAAACAAAGGAAGGTTTGCCACAGTAACTGGGGATTCAGACTCCGAAATAGGAGGGTTACACCAAACAGCAAGTGTCAGTGAACCACTGAACCTACTCCAACCTGGGAGAGGATCCTGCTTCGAAGCTGTCTGTGGCCAAGAGACATCATCCCCAGTCGAGTGCTCTGCGGCAAAGATTCGATATAATCTTGTGCCATCTATTTTCTAAAAATTTACTAACGTTTACGGTGACCGTGGGTTTTCGCGATCGCCACAAACCTCTGTAAAACGCCTGGATATAAAGAGGGAAATTTACTAACGTTTACGGTGAGGGTGACCGTGGGTTTTCTCGCGATCACCACAAACCTCTGTAAATCACCTTGGATATAAAGAGCTCTACGGGTCGGAAACGGGAGATATTTCGTCAAGTCTTTTGTCACGGTGGGTGTGACAGTGGTCGATATGCACAGTTAGTCACGAGTGGCTACTTTTTTGTCAAGCATTTTTGTTAAAAAAACATGCCCCGGCATGCATGGTTGGAAAAGAAGAGAAGTTGAAATAACAGAGAGAAGGAGAGGAGATAGCAGAAACAAAGGAAGGTTTGCCACAGTAACTGGGGATTCAGACTCCGAAATAGGAGGGTTACACCAAACAGCAAGTGTCAGTGAACCACTGAACCTACTCCAACCTGGGAGAGGATCCTGCTTCGAAGCTGTCTGTGGCCAAGAGACATCATCCCCAGTCGAGTGCTCTGCGGCAAAGATTCGATATAATCTTGTGCCATCTATTTTCTAAAAATTTACTAACGTTTACGGTGACCGTGGGTTTTCGCGATCGCCACAAACCTCTGTAAAACGCCTGGATATAAAGAGGGAAATTTACTAACGTTTACGGTGAGGGTGACCGTGGGTTTTCTCGCGATCACCACAAACCTCTGTAAATCACCTTGGATATAAAGAGCTCTACGGGTCGGAAACGGGAGATATTTCGTCAAGTCTTTTGTCACGGTGGGTGTGACAGTGGTCGATATGCACAGTTAGTCACGAGTGGCTACTTTTTTGTCAAGCATTTTTGTTAAAAAAACATGCCCCGGCATGCATGGTTGGAAAAGAAGAGAAGTTGAAATAACAGAGAGAAGGAGAGGAGATAGCAGAAACAAAGGAAGGTTTGCCACAGTAACTGGGGATTCAGACTCCGAAATAGGAGGGTTACACCAACCAGCAAGTGTCAGTGAACCACTGAACCTACTCCAACCTGGGAGAGGATCCTGCTTCGAAGCTGTCTGTGGCCAAGAGACATCATCCCCAGTCGAGTGCTCTGCGGCAAAGATTCGATATAATCTTGTGCCATCTATTTTCTAAAAATTTACTAACGTTTACGGTGACCGTGGGTTTTCGCGATCGCCACAAACCTCTGTAAAACGCCTGGATATAAAGAGGGAAATTTACTAACGTTTACGGTGAGGGTGACCGTGGGTTTTCTCGCGATCACCACAAACCTCTGTAAATCACCTTGGATATAAAGAGCTCTACGGGTCGGAAACGGGAGATATTTCGTCAAGTCTTTTGTCACGGTGGGTGTGACAGTGGTCGATATGCACAGTTAGTCACGAGTGGCTACTTTTTTGTCAAGCATTTTTGTTAAAAAAACATGCCCCGGCATGCATGGTTGGAAAAGAAGAGAAGTTGAAATAACAGAGAGAAGGAGAGGAGATAGCAGAAACAAAGGAAGGTTTGCCACAGTATCTGGGGATTCAGACTCCGAAATAGGAGGGTTAAACCAAACAGCAAGTGTCAGTGAACCACTGAACCTACTCCAACCTGGGAGAGGATCCTGCTTCGAAGCTGTCTGTGGCCAAGAGACATCATCCCCAGTCGAGTGCTCTGCGGCAAAGATTCGATATAATCTTGTGCCATCTATTTTCTAAAAATTTACTAACGTTTACGGTGACCGTGGGTTTTCGCGATCGCCACAAACCTCTGTAAAACGCCTGGATATAAAGAGGGAAATTTACTAACGTTTACGGTGAGGGTGACCGTGGGTTTTCTCGCGATCACCACAAACCTCTGTAAATCACCTTGGATATAAAGAGCTCTACGGGTCGGAAACGGGAGATATTTCGTCAAGTCTTTTGTCACGGTGGGTGTGACAGTGGTCGATATGCACAGTTAGTCACGAGTGGCTACTTTTTTGTCAAGCATTTTTGTTAAAAAAACATGCCCCGGCATGCATGGTTGGAAAAGAAGAGAAGTTGAAATAACAGAGAGAAGGAGAGGAGATAGCAGAAACAAAGGAAGGTTTGCCACAGTAACTGGGGATTCAGACTCCGAAATAGGAGGGTTACACCAAACAGCAAGTGTCAGTGAACCACTGAACCTACTCCAACCTGGGAGAGGATCCTGCTTCGAAGCTGTCTGTGGCCAAGAGACATCATCCCCAGTCGAGTGCTCTGCGGCAAAGATTCGATATAATCTTGTGCCATCTATTTTCTAAAAATTTACTTACGTTTACGGTGACAGTGGGTTTTCGCGATCGCCACAAACCTCTGTAAAACGCCTGGATATAAAGAGGGAAATTTACTAACGTTTACGGTGAGGGTGACCGTGGGTTTTCTCGCGATCACCACAAACCTCTGTAAATCACCTTGGATATAAAGAGCTCTACGGGTCGGAAACGGGAGATATTTCGTCAAGTCTTTTGTCACGGTGGGTGTGACAGTGGTCGATATGCACAGTTAGTCACGAGTGGCTACTTTTTTGTCAAGCATTTTTGTTAAAAAAAACATGCCCCGGCATGCATGGTTGGAAAAGAAGAGAAGTTGAAATAACAGAGAGAAGGAGAGGAGATAGCAGAAACAAAGGAAGGTTTGCCACAGTAACTGGGGATTCAGACTCCGAAATAGGAGGGTTACACCAAACAGCAAGTGTCAGTGAACCACTGAACCTACTCCAACCTGGGAGAGGATCCTGCTTCGAAGCTGTCTGTGGCCAAGAGACATCATCCCCAGTCGAGTGCTCTGCGGCAAAGATTCGATATAATCTTGTGCCATCTATTTTCTAAAAATTTACTAACGTTTACGGTGACCGTGGGTTTTCGCGATCGCCACAAACCTCTGTAAAACGCCTGGATATAAAGAGGGAAATTTACTAACG
Organism: Botryllus schlosseri; assembly: GCF_051294905.1. NCBI lineage: Eukaryota > Metazoa > Chordata > Ascidiacea > Stolidobranchia > Styelidae > Botryllus > Botryllus schlosseri. The sequence continues at coordinate 5,282,496 of NC_137245.1, forward strand.
TTTACGGTGAGGGTGACCGTGGGTTTTCTCGCGATCACCACAAACCTCTGTAAATCACCTTGGATATAAAGAGCTCTACGGGTCGGAAACGGGAGATATTTCGTCAAGTCTTTTGTCACGGTGGGTGTGACAGTGGTCGATATGCACAGTTAGTCACGAGTGGCTACTTTTTTGTCAAGCATTTTTGTTAAAAAAACATGCCCCGGCATGCATGGTTGGAAAAGAAGAGAAGTTGAAATAACAGAGAGAAGGAGAGGAGATAGCAGAAACAAAGGAAGGTTTGCCACAGTAACTGGGGATTCAGACTCCGAAATAGGAGGGTTACACCAAACAGCAAGTGTCAGTGAACCACTGAACCTACTCCAACCTGGGAGAGGATCCTGCTTCGAAGCTGTCTGTGGCCAAGAGACATCATCCCCAGTCGAGTGCTCTGCGGCAAAGATTCGATATAATCTTGTGCCATCTATTTTCTAAAAATTTACTAACGTTTACGGTGACCGTGGGTTTTCGCGATCGCCACAAACCTCTGTAAAACGCCTGGATATAAAGAGGGAAATTTACTAACGTTTACGGTGAGGGTGACCGTGGGTTTTCTCGCGATCACCACAAACCTCTGTAAATCACCTTGGATATAAAGAGCTCTACGGGTCGGAAACGGGAGATATTTCGTCAAGTCTTTTGTCACGGTGGGTGTGACAGTGGTCGATATGCACAGTTAGTCACGAGTGGCTACTTTTTTGTCAAGCATTTTTGTTAAAAAAACATGCCCCGGCATGCATGGTTGGAAAAGAAGAGAAGTTGAAATAACAGAGAGAAGGAGAGGAGATAGCAGAAACAAAGGAAGGTTTGCCACAGTAACTGGGGATTCAGACTCCGAAATAGGAGGGTTACACCAAACAGCAAGTGTCAGTGAACCACTGAACCTACTCCAACCTGGGAGAGGATCCTGCTTCGAAGCTGTCTGTGGCCAAGAGTCATCATCCCCAGTCGAGTGCTCTGCGGCAAAGATTCGATATAATCTTGTGCCATCTATTTTCTAAAAATTTACTAACGTTTACGGTGACCGTGGGTTTTCGCGATCGCCACAAACCTCTGTAAAACGCCTGGATATAAAGAGGGAAATTTACTAACGTTTACGGTGAGGGTGACCGTGGGTTTTCTCGCGATCACCACAAACCTCTGTAAATCACCTTGGATATAAAGAGCTCTACGGGTCGGAAACGGGAGATATTTCGTCAAGTCTTTTGTCACGGTGGGTGTGACAGTGGTCGATATGCACAGTTAGTCACGAGTGGCTACTTTTTTGTCAAGCATTTTTGTTAAAAAAACATGCCCCGGCATGCATGGTTGGAAAAGAAGAGAAGTTGAAATAACAGAGAGAAGGAGAGGAGATAGCAGAAACAAAGGAAGGTTTGCCACAGTAACTGGGGATTCAGACTCCGAAATAGGAGGGTTACACCAAACAGCAAGTGTCAGTGAACCACTGAACCTACTCCAACCTGGGAGAGGATCCTGCTTCGAAGCTGTCTGTGGCCAAGAGACATCATCCCCAGTCGAGTGCTCTGCGGCAAAGATTCGATATAATCTTGTGCCATCTATTTTCTAAAAATTTACTAACGTTTACGGTGACCGTGGGTTTTCGCGATCGCCACAAACCTCTGTAAAACGCCTGGATATAAAGAGGGAAATTTACTAACGTTTACGGTGAGGGTGACCGTGGGTTTTCTCGCGATCACCACAAACCTCTGTAAATCACCTTGGATATAAAGAGCTCTACGGGTCGGAAACGGGAGATATTTCGTCAAGTCTTTTGTCACGGTGGGTGTGACAGTGGTCGATATGCACAGTTAGTCACGAGTGGCTACTTTTTTGTCAAGCATTTTTGTTAAAAAAACATGCCCCGGCATGCATGGTTGGAAAAGAAGAGAAGTTGAAATAACAGAGAGAAGGAGAGGAGATAGCAGAAACAAAGGAAGGTTTGCCACAGTAACTGGGGATTCAGACTCCGAAATAGGAGGGTTACACCAAACAGCAAGTGTCAGTGAACCACTGAACCTACTCCAACCTGGGAGAGGATCCTGCTTCGAAGCTGTCTGTGGCCAAGAGACATCATCCCCAGTCGAGTGCTCTGCGGCAAAGATTCGATATAATCTTGTGCCATCTATTTTCTAAAAATTTACTAACGTTTACGGTGACCGTGGGTTTTCGCGATCGCCACAAACCTCTGTAAAACGCCTGGATATAAAGAGGGAAATTTACTAACGTTTACGGTGAGGGTGACCGTGGGTTTTCTCGCGATCACCACAAACCTCTGTAAATCACCTTGGATATAAAGAGCTCTTCGGGTCGGAAACGGGAGATATTTCGTCAAGTCTTTTGTCACGGTGGGTGTGACAGTGGTCGATATGCACAGTTAGTCACGAGTGGCTACTTTTTTGTCAAGCATTTTTGTTAAAAAAACATGCCCCGGCATGCATGGTTGGAAAAGAAGAGAAGTTGAAATAACAGAGAGAAGGAGAGGAGATAGCAGAAACAAAGGAAGGTTTGCCACAGTAACTGGGGATTCAGACTCCGAAATAGGAGGGTTACACCAAACAGCAAGTGTCAGTGAACCACTGAACCTACTCCAACCTGGGAGAGGATCCTGCTTCGAAGCTGTCTGTGGCCAAGAGACATCATCCTCAGTCGAGTGCTCTGCGGCAAAGATTCGATATAATCTTGTGCCATCTATTTTCTAAAAATTTACTAACGTTTACGGTGACCGTGGGTTTTCTCGCGATCACCACAAACCTCTGTAAATCACCTTGGATATAAAGAGCTCTACGGGTCGGAAACGGGAGATATTTCGTCAAGTCTTTTGTCACGGTGGGTGTGACAGTGGTCGATATGCACAGTTAGTCACGAGTGGCTACTTTTTTGTCAAGCATTTTTGTTAAAAAAACATGCCCCGGCATGCATGGTTGGAAAAGAAGAGAAGTTGAAATAACAGAGAGAAGGAGAGGAGATAGCAGAAACAAAGGAAGGTTTGCCACAGTAACTGGGGATTCAGACTCCGAAATAGGAGGGTTACACCAAACAGCAAGTGTCAGTGAACCACTGAACCTACTCCAACCTGGGAGAGGATCCTGCTTCGAAGCTGTCTGTGGCCAAGAGACATCATCCCCAGTCGAGTGCTCTGCGGCAAAGATTCGATATAATATTGTGCCATCTATTTTCTAAAAATTTACTAACGTTTACGGTGACCGTGGGTTTTCGCGATCGCCACAAACCTCTGTAAAACGCCTGGATATAAAGAGGGAAATTTACTAACGTTTACGGTGAGGGTGACCGTGGGTTTTCTCGCGATCACCACAAACCTCTGTAAATCACCTTGGATATAAAGAGCTCTACGGGTCGGAAACGGGGGATATTTCGTCAAGTCTTTTGTCACGGTGGGTGTGACAGTGGTCGATATGCACAGTTAGTCACGAGTGGCTACTTTTTTGTCAAGCATTTTTGTTAAAAAAACATGCCCCGGCATGCATGGTTGGAAAAGAAGAGAAGTTGAAATAACAGAGAGAAGGAGAGGAGATAGCAGAAACAAAGGAAGGTTTGCCACAGTAACTGGGGATTCAGACTCCGAAATAGGAGGGTTACACCAAACAGCAAGTGTCAGTGAACCACTGAACCTACTCCAACCTGGGAGAGGATCCTGCTTCGAAGCTGTCTGTGGCCAAGAGACATCATCCCCAGTCGAGTGCTCTGCGGCAAAGATTCGATATAATCTTGTGCCATCTATTTTCTAAAAATTTACTAACGTTTACGGTGACCGTGGGTTTTCGCGATCGCCACAAACCTCTGTAAAACGCCTGGATATAAAGAGGGAAATTTACTAACGTTTACGGTGAGGGTGACCGTGGGTTTTCTCGCGATCACCACAAACCTCTGTAAATCACCTTGGATATAAAGAGCTCTACGGGTCGGAAACGGGAGATATTTCGTCAAGTCTTTTGTCACGGTGGGTGTGACAGTGGTCGATATGCACAGTTAGTCACGAGTGGCTACTTTTTTGTCAAGCATTTTTGTTAAAAAAACATGCCCCGGCATGCATGGTTGGAAAAGAAGAGAAGTTGAAATAACAGAGAGAAGGAGAGGAGATAGCAGAAACAAAGGAAGGTTTGCCACAGTAACTGGGGATTCAGACTCCGAAATAGGAGGGTTACACCAAACAGCAAGTGTCAGTGAACCACTGAACCTACTCCAACCTGGGAGAGGATCCTGCTTCGAAGCTGTCTGTGGCCAAGAGACATCATCCCCAGTCGAGTGCTCTGCGGCAAAGATTCGATATGATCTTGTGCCATCTATTTTCTAAAAATTTACTAACGTTTACGGTGACCGTGGGTTTTCGCGATCGCCACAAACCTCTGTAAAACGCCTGGATATAAAGAGGGAAATTTACTAACGTTTACGGTGAGGGTGACCGTGGGTTTTCTCGCGATCACCACAAACCTCTGTAAATCACCTTGGATATAAAGAGCTCTACGGGTCGGAAACGGGAGATATTTCGTCAAGTCTTTTGTCACGGTGGGTGTGACAGTGGTCGATATGCACAGTTAGTCACGAGTGGCTACTTTTTTGTCAAGCATTTTTGTTAAAAAAACATGCCCCGGCATGCATGGTTGGAAAAGAAGAGAAGTTGAAATAACAGAGAGAAGGAGAGGAGATAGCAGAAACAAAGGAAGGTTTGCCACAGTAACTGGGGATTCAGACTCCGAAATAGGAGGGTTACACCAAACAGCAAGTGTCAGTGAACCACTGAACCTACTCCAACCTGGGAGAGGATCCTGCTTCGAAGCTGTCTGTGGCCAAGAGACATCATCCCCAGTCGAGTGCTCTGCGGCAAAGATTCGATATAATCTTGTGCCATCTATTTTCTAAAAATTTACTAACGTTTATTTTTTTTTTTTTGGCTATACGCCGAATATTTATTACATTCATATAATTTCAATACAAAAAATGCAAATTAATTTACGCGCGCGGCACAAAATAACATGAAATGCTTGAATACATGAAATCGCCGCGCATCTTTCCATTTCCATCTTCTTTTCCATCATCCCATCCTTTCCCATCATCCCATCCTTTCGTCAATCCTCATCAGGCGTCGACGTCGTCTCATCAGGTATGTTGCCTTTTCCCGTCCGTTTTCGTTCATTTTGGACAGGAAGGCATTCACATTTCCTGTCCAATTTTTCATTCTTCGTTGGACAGGAAAGTTGTTATTTTTTCCGTCCAACTCTTTATTTCTTTGTTCTTCTGGGTATTTTCGTGCAGCTTGAATCTCTGCAACAGTTTCCCCATGATTTTCTTGATTGCGTCTCTTCTCCATTTCTTTTCTTCCTTCAAGTACATATTTTCGATGTCAAGGTGTTGTTTTTGTGTCAACACCGTTCTTTTGTAGATTGATAACAATGTAAGTACCAAGCCATCTGAATTCAGCTTGTTCATTAATATCATTTCTCTTTTTGCAGGTGACAATTCCAGGATTCTCTCCACGCCTCTCAGAACCGCTAGCGTCACTGTGCACTCAGCAAATACGTGGTCTACCGTCTCCTCTTTTATTTTGCAGTATTTGCATTTGTGTTCTTCCATTTTCCCTTCTATTATTTTTAGCATTCCACGTCTTTTTTTGTTCGTTCCAAAGTTATATCCGTCTTGTGCTATTCTGTAATTTATAATCTTTTCTTTATTTGTTGGTTGTATCTCTCTGTTTTTCTTTGATTTGTTAAGTCCTAGCCAATTGATGTTTGTGATCGTGTCTTCCTTTTCTTCCCGCATGTCTGTTAATGTAGTATATATTGTTTTGAAGTTTGCTTCTTGAAGCTGTTCTCTTCCCCACTTCAGATTTTTGTATTTTTTCCATGTTATGGCCCAATCTTTATTTGGTACATTTTTGTGCGGGGTGCTGTTGGTGTACAGTTTCGGATTGATTTGGATGATTTTGGTTCCTAATTGATATAATGCGTGTTTTTGCCAAAATTCTTCTGGTGTGTCAATATTAGCTAGGTCTCTCATCTTCATTATGTCGCTAGTAGTGGCTTTCCATATTGGGAATGGAATTGCCATGCCTCCCTTCTCTTTACTTGAGGCTAGTTTAATCCTGGATATCGTCTCCATCTTTTCTGGGTAGTAAAGAAACTCAAAGAACAGTTTGTTAAGTGCTTTTGTATGTTGTTTTCCAGGTGGATACACTCGCGCCACATACAGAATCTGCGAGGTTGCCAAGCTGTTAAGCACGTTCTTTTTACCAATCCAGGTAAGGTCTCTTCCTTTGCATAAGTTAAGTATGTTTTTAACTTTGGCTATTTTTCTCATCCACATCTCCTCTACGTTCTTCTCCCCTAGGAGGAGTCCCAGTACCTTAATTTGTTCGTGGTAGAACTCGTTGATCTCTGGGTTTCTCCTTCTTTTCTTCGCTTCCTTGTTTGTCGCAAGGATTTGTGTCTTTTTTTTGTTAACTTTCTGGCCCGTGGCTCTTTCAAAGTCCTGCAGATGCTGCAGGACTTTTATTATAGATTCCTCGTCCGTTACTGTTGCTGTCAGGTCGTCAGCGTACTGCTGCATTTTCATTTCGCCCTGATTGCCTATCGAAACACCTTTGATATTTTCGTCTTTTATTATTTTTCTTATCAAGGGGTCTGCCGCAATGGCGTACAGTGACATACTCATTGGGCAGCCCTGCCTTATTCCTCTTTTGATTTTGATTGTCTGCGATATCTTCCCATTTGCCACTACATTGCTGGTTGCTTTTTTATACGTCGTTTCGATATATCTGTGGAATTTTGTCCCAAGGTTCAGTGTTTCGATCAATTTCATCAAATATTCATGATTTACCATATCGAAAGCCTTCTCTTGGTCGAAACTGGCTATGAATAAGGGCTTCTTTTTATACTTGGTGTAATCGATGGCTGATTTAATGTTCAGGGTGGCGTCATGAATGTAGCGTTGGTTCACGCTGCATTTTTGGCTTTTGTAAATGATGTTAGGCATGATCTCTGACAGTCTTCTGTTAATTATTTTAGATAGAATCTTATAGTCCGTGTTGAGTAGTGTCAACGGACGGTAGTTTCTAAGTTCTTTGTTATCTCCTTTTTTATAAATCATTTTAACTATGCCCTTTGTCCAGGATTCACATAGTTGATTAAACAAAAAGGCATTATTCATGACTTCTGTTAGTTCAGTCTTAATCAATTTCCAGAAGGCTTTATAAAATTCAGCAGATAGTCCATCGCTGCCCGGCGATTTCCCGTTCTGCATTTTATCGATAGCCTCCTTTATTTCATCTTCAGAAATGGGACCGTTAAGGATATCCCTTTGTTCTTTTGTTATTTCTATGTTCTTTACTTCTTCTACAAATTGGCATTGTTTGTGCCTATCTGTTGTTGGTTTTCTGCCCCATAAATTTTGGTAGAAGTTCATTACTTCTCCCATTATTTCTTTTTCATCTGTTAGCAAGTTCTGATCATCATCTACTAATTGTGTTATGTTTTGTTTCTCTATCTTGGATCTCAGTCTTTCGAAGAATTCTTTACTTGGTTTTTCGTTTATCTCTCTATCACCAATACCTGTTTGTATTAATGATTTTTTGAAGTCTTCTTTCTCTAGGTCTCCTAGTTCCGAAACTAATTCGTGAAATTCTGCCGAATTCCTTTCTACGTTATTTATCTTGGCTGTTAGGATTCTCATTCTTTTTTTCCTTTCCGTACTCAGTTCTTTCCCGTTCCTTATTAATACGTTCTTTATAACGGTTTTTATTCCGTCCCACCACTCAGTGATGTGACTGTTCGTTTTTTTCTGCTCTGCATATAACTCGTATATTTGTGTTATCTCAGACCTAACCGCTTTATTCTTGTATAATTCAACATTATTTTTCCAAATTCCTGGACCCCATTTGTTTGATTCAAGTTTTCTAATTGTCAAGATTCCCATGTATAAGTGGTCTGACATCAAATTAATTTTATATTCAAATCCTTGTATTTCTTGTTGTATCTCTTTGGAGCAGTACACCCTGTCTATCCTTCTCTCTTGATGGAATCTTTTAATTGTGTAAAGTTTTTTCAAGGGGTGTCTGGTTCTGAAGACATCTATGAGGTTGTGTTCCCTACAAGTGTCCTTCCAGCTTTTTGCTGCAGCGGTAGGTCTGTATTTATCAACAAATCGAGCATCTAGCTTGTGACAGATCATGTTGAAGTCGCCGCATATGACCTTTCTATTTATTTTTGTTTTCATTTTTCTATTAATCGTTTTAAAGAAATCTGTCTGTTGCTTGCCTACCTCTGCGGGAGCATACACGTTCCAGATTTCTGTATTGTTGTCTTGGTTCTTTAAGCTTACTTTTTGTGCTCTATGCTTGACTATTGCTTTCTCTTTTATCTGGTACTTCTCTGCTAGCTCTTTTCTGATTAATATTGCTGTGCCTTGGAAGTACAGCTTTTTGTCGTTTGTCGCAGCGTTCCAAGTTTCATTTTTATTCAAGCAGTTAAAATATGTTATATAGTTCAATTGGTCGCATCCCTTTTTTATCGATTCCTTGTCTAATTTATGCGTTTCTTGTATACACAGTATGTCTAATTTCTTCTTTTCTAGTATTAATTTCAGCTTCTTCCAACTTCTGTGCATACCATTTATGTTAATTGTTACGATCTTGAATTTATTTATTTGGTAAGAGGGGTGAATCTGTTCTGCGTTGGCGTTGTTTGATCTTGATGCCTAAATTTCGGTTGCCGATTATTTCTGTTCCTGTGCTTCCGCGCTTTTGAGGTGGACTGTTGCCACCTCCGAAAGATTTGTTCTTTTTCTTCCGCAGTGAATTTTTTTACCACGGGGCTGTCACATTCGTTTTCAGCCTGTTTACTTCCCTTCTCCTCTTTCTCTCCCTCGTCTGTGTCCGAGCCATCAGAAGACAGGTTCGGCACGTATTCTTCGTTTTCAGCCTGTTTACTTCCCTTCTCCTCTTTCTCTCCCTCGTCTGTGTCCGAGCCATCAGAAGACAGGTTCGGCACGTATTCTTCGTTTTCAGCCTGTTTACTTCCCTTCTCCTCTTTCTCTCCCTCGTCTGTGTCCGAGCCATCAGAAGACAGGTTCGGCACGTATTCTATTTCTACCTCCTCTACAATTGTTTTTTCTTGGGTTTCGTTATTTTCACTGTATTTGGGTGCTTGTTTGACAGAGTCATCATCACTCAATTCTTCATCTTTCTCGCTTGCTGTACTCTCGTCATCTTCTGGTTTTTGTACTGTTCCAGCCTTTTCAAGGCTATTTTTTTTTACTTTTTCTGTGTTCGTTTCATTCAGACGTGGAAAGTCTTCGTTTTTTCTTTCACACTTATTTTGTTTGTGTCCAGGTTTTTTACAATACCAACAGACTATCTCATTGGAGCAGTCTTTTGTGATGTGATCTTTGCCGAAGCAAAGGTTGCAGAGTTTTTCCCTTCCCATAGGTTGGAAGACCGTGGGTTTTCGCGATCGCCACAAACCTCTGTAAAACGCCTGGATATAAAGAGGGAAATTTACTAACGTTTACGGTGAGGGTGACCGTGGGTTTTCTCGCGATCACCACAAACCTCTGTAAATCACCTTGGATATAAAGAGCTCTACGGGTCGGAAACGGGAGATATTTCGTCAAGTCTTTTGTCACGGTGGGTGTGACAGTGGTCGATATGCACAGTTAGTCACGAGTGGCTACTTTTTTGTCAAGCATTTTTGTTAAAAAAACATGCCCCGGCATGCATGGTTGGAAAAGAAGAGAAGTTGAAATAACAGAGAGAAGGAGAGGAGATAGCAGAAACAAAGGAAGGTTTGCCACAGTAACTGGGGATTCAGACTCCGAAATAGGAGGGTTACACCAAACAGCAAGTGTCAGTGAACCACTGAACCTACTCCAACCTGGGAGAGGATCCTGCTTCGAAGCTGTCTGTGGCCAAGAGACATCATCCCCAGTCGAGTGCTCTGCGGCAAAGATTCGATATAATCTTGTGCCATCTATTTTCTAAAAATTTACTAACGTTTACGGTGACCGTGGGTTTTCGCGATCGCCACAAACCTCTGTAAAACGCCTGGATATAAAGAGGGAAATTTACTAACGTTTACGGTGAGGGTGACCGTGGGTTTTCTCGCAATCACCACAAACCTCTGTAAATCACCTTGGATATAAAGAGCTCTACGGGTCGGAAACGGGAGATATTTCGTCAAGTCTTTTGTCACGGTGGGTGTGACAGTGGTCGATATGCACAGTTAGTCACGAGTGGCTACTTTTTTGTCAAATATTTTTGTTAAAAAAACATGCCCCGGCATGCATGGTTGGAAAAGAAGAGAAGTTAAAATAACAGAGAGAAGGAGAGGAGATAGCAGAAACAAAGGAAGGTTTGCCACAGTAACTGGGGATTCAGACTCCGAAATAGGAGGGTTACACCAAACAGCAAGTGTCAGTGAACCACTGAACCTACTCCAACCTGGGAGAGGATCCTGCTTCGAAGCTGTCTGTGGCCAAGAGACATCATCCCCAGTCGAGTGCTCTGCGGCAAAGATAATCTTGTGCCATCTATTTTCTAAAAATTTACTAACGTTTACGGTGACCGTGGGTTTTCGCGATCGCCACAAACCTCTGTAAAACGCCTGGATATAAAGAGGGAAATTTACTAACGTTTACGGTGAGGGTGACCGTGGGTTTTCTCGCGATCACCACAAACCTCTGTAAATCACCTTGGATATAAAGAGCTCTACGGGTCGGAAACGGGAGATATTTCGTCAAGTCTTTTGTCACGGTGGGTGTGACAGTGGTCGATATGCACAGTTAGTCACGAGTGGCTACTTTTTTGTCAAGCATTTTTGTTAAAAAAAACATGCCCCGGCATGCATGGTTGGAAAAGAAGAGAAGTTGAAATAACAGAGAGAAGGAGAGGAGATAGCAGAAACAAAGGAAGGTTTGCCACAGTAACTGGGGATTCAGACTCCGAAATAGGAGGGTTACACCAAACAGCAAGTGTCAGTGAACCACTGAACCTACTCCAACCTGGGAGAGGATCCTGCTTCGAAGCTGTCTGTGGCCAAGAGACATCATCCCCAGTCGAGTGCTCTGCGGCAAAGATTCGATATAATCTCGACGCCTGGATATAAAGAGGGAAATTTACTAACGTTTACGGTGAGGGTGACCGTGGGTTTTCTCGCGATCACCACAAACCTCTGTAAATCACCTTGGATATAAAGAGCTCTACGGGTCGGAAACGGGAGATATTTCGTCAAGTCTTTTGTCACGGTGGGTGTGACAGTGGTCGATATGCACAGTTAGTCACGAGTGGCTACTTTTTTGTCAAGCATTTTTGTTAAAAAAACATGCCCCGGCATGCATGGTTGGAAAAGAAGAGAAGTTGAAATAACAGAGAGAAGGAGAGGAGATAGCAGAAACAAAGGAAGGTTTGCCACAGTAACTGGGGATTCAGACTCCGAAATAGGAGGGTTACACCAAACAGCAAGTGTCAGTGAACCACTGAACCTACTCCGACCTGGGAGAGGATCCTGCTTCGAAGCTGTCTGTGGCCAAGAGACATCATCCCCAGTCGAGTGCTCTGCGGCAAAGATTCGATATAATCTTGTGCCATCTATTTTCTAAAAATTTACTAACGTTTACGGTGACCGTGGGTTTTCGCGATCGCCACAAACCTCTGTAAAACGCCTGGATATAAAGAGGGAAATTTACTAACGTTTACGGTGAGGGTGACCGTGGGTTTTCTCGCAATCACCACAAACCTCTGTAAATCACCTTGGATATAAAGAGCTCTACGGGTCGGAAACGGGAGATATTTCGTCAAGTCTTTTGTCACGGTGGGTGTGACAGTGGTCGATATGCACAGTTAGTCACGAGTGGCTACTTTTTTGTCAAATATTTTTGTTAAAAAAACATGCCCCGGCATGCATGGTTGGAAAAGAAGAGAAGTTAAAATAACAGAGAGAAGGAGAGGAGATAGCAGAAACAAAGGAAGGTTTGCCACAGTAACTGGGGATTCAGACTCCGAAATAGGAGGGTTACACCAAACAGCAAGTGTCAGTGAACCACTGAACCTACTCCAACCTGGGAGAGGATCCTGCTTCGAAGCTGTCTGTGGCCAAGAGACATCATCCCCAGTCGAGTGCTCTGCGGCAAAGATAATCTTGTGCCATCTATTTTCTAAAAATTTACTAACGTTTACGGTGACCGTGGGTTTTCGCGATCGCCACAAACCTCTGTAAAACGCCTGGATATAAAGAGGGAAATTTACTAACGTTTACGGTGAGGGTGACCGTGGGTTTTCTCGCGATCACCACAAACCTCTGTAAATCACCTTGGATATAAAGAGCTCTACGGGTCGGAAACGGGAGATATTTCGTCAAGTCTTTTGTCACGGTGGGTGTGACAGTGGTCGATATGCACAGTTAGTCACGAGTGGCTACTTTTTTGTCAAGCATTTTTGTTAAAAAAAACATGCCCCGGCATGCATGGTTGGAAAAGAAGAGAAGTTGAAATAACAGAGAGAAGGAGAGGAGATAGCAGAAACAAAGGAAGGTTTGCCACAGTAACTGGGGATTCAGACTCCGAAATAGGAGGGTTACACCAAACAGCAAGTGTCAGTGAACCACTGAACCTACTCCAACCTGGGAGAGGATCCTGCTTCGAAGCTGTCTGTGGCCAAGAGACATCATCCCCAGTCGAGTGCTCTGCGGCAAAGATTCGATATAATCTTGTGCCATCTATTTTCTAAAAATTTACTAACGTTTACGGTGACCGTGGGTTTTCGCGATCGCCACAAACCTCTGTAAAACGCCTGGATATAAAGAGGGAAATTTACTAACGTTTACGGTGAGGGTGACCGTGGGTTTTCTCGCGATCACCACAAACCTCTGTAAATCACCTTGGATATAAAGAGCTCTACGGGTCGGAAACGGGAGATATTTCGTCAAGTCTTTTGTCACGGTGGGTGTGACAGTGGTCGATATGCACAGTTAGTCACGAGTGGCTACTTCTTTGTCAAGCATTTTTGTTAAAAAAACATGCCCCGGCATGCATGGTTGGAAAAGAAGAGAAGTTGAAATAACAGAGAGAAGGAGAGGAGATAGCAGAAACAAAGGAAGGTTTGCCACAGTAACTGGGGATTCAGACTCCGAAATAGGAGGGTTACACCAAACAGCAAGTGTCAGTGAACCACTGAACCTACTCCAACCTGGGAGAGGATCCTGCTTCGAAGCTGTCTGTGGCCAAGAGACATCATCCCCAGTCGAGTGCTCTGCGGCAAAGATTCGATATAATCTTGTGCCATCTATTTTCTAAAAATTTACTAACGTTTACGGTGACCGTGGGTTTTCGCGATCGCCACAAACCTCTGTAAAACGCCTGGATATAAAGAGGGAAATTTACTAACGTTTACGGTGAGGGTGACCGTGGGTTTTCTCGCGATCACCACAAACCTCTGTAAATCACCTTGGATATAAAGAGCTCTACGGGTCGGAAACGGGAGATATTTCGTCAAGTCTTTTGTCACGGTGGGTGTGACAGTGGTCGATATGCACAGTTAGTCACGAGTGGCTACTTTTTTGTCAAGCATTTTTGTTAAAAAAACATGCCCCGGCATGCATGGTTGGAAAAGAAGAGAAGTTGAAATAACAGAGAGAAGGAGAGGAGATAGCAGAAACAAAGGAAGGTTTGCCACAGTAACTGGGGATTCAGACTCCGAAATAGGAGGGTTACACCAAACAGCAAGTGTCAGTGAACCACTGAACCTACTCCGACCTGGGAGAGGATCCTGCTTCGAAGCTGTCTGTGGCCAAGAGACATCATCCCCAGTCGAGTGCTCTGCGGCAAAGATTCGATATAATCTTGTGCCATCTATTTTCTAAAAATTTACTAACGTTTACGGTGACCGTGGGTTTTCGCGATCGCCACAAACCTCTGTAAAACGCCTGGATATAAAGAGGGAAATTTACTAACGTTTACGGTGAGGGTGACCGTGGGTTTTCTCGCGATCACCACAAACCTCTGTAAATCACCTTGGATATAAAGAGCTCTACGGGTCGGAAACGGGAGATATTTCGTCAAGTCTTTTGTCACGGTGGGTGTGACAGTGGTCGATATGCACAGTTAGTCACGAGTGGCTACTTTTTTGTCAAGCATTTTTGTTAAAAAAACATGCCCCGGCATGCATGGTTGGAAAAGAAGAGAAGTTGAAATAACAGAGAGAAGGAGAGGAGATAGCAGAAACAAAGGAAGGTTTGCCACAGTAACTGGGGATTCAGACTCCGAAATAGGAGGGTTACACCAAACAGCAAGTGTCAGTGAACCACTGAACCTACTCCAACCTGGGAGAGGATCCTGCTTCGAAGCTGTCTGTGGCCAAGAGACATCATCCCCAGTCGAGTGCTCTGCGGCAAAGATTCGATATAATCTTGTGCCATCTATTTTCTAAAAATTTACTAACGTTTACGGTGACCGTGGGTTTTCGCGATCGCCACAAACCTCTGTAAAACGCCTGGATATAAAGAGGGAAATTTACTAACGTTTACGGTGAGGGTGACCGTGGGTTTTCTCGCGATCACCACAAACCTCTGTAAATCACCTTGGATATAAAGAGCTCTACGGGTCGGAAACGGGAGATATTTCGTCAAGTCTTTTGTCACGGTGGGTGTGACAGTGGTCGATATGCACAGTTAGTCACGAGTGGCTACTTTTTTGTCAAGCATTTTTGTTAAAAAAACATGCCCCGGCATGCATGGTTGGAAAAGAAGAGAAGTTGAAATAACAGAGAGAAGGAGAGGAGATAGCAGAAACAAAGGAAGGTTTGCCACAGTAACTGGGGATTCAGACTCCGAAATAGGAGGGTTACACCAAACAGCAAGTGTCAGTGAACCACTGAACCTACTCCAACCTGGGAGAGGATCCTGCTTCGAAGCTGTCTGTGGCCAAGAGACATCATCCCCAGTCGAGTGCTCTGCGGCAAAGATTCGATATAATCTTGTGCCATCTATTTTCTAAAAATTTACTAACGTTTACGGTGACCGTGGGTTTTCGCGATCGCCACAAACCTCTGTAAAACGCCTGGATATAAAGAGGGAAATTTACTAACGTTTACGGTGAGGGTGACCGTGGGTTTTCTCGCGATCACCACAAACCTCTGTAAATCACCTTGGATATAAAGAGCTCTACGGGTCGGAAACGGGAGATATTTCGTCAAGTCTTTTGTCACGGTGGGTGTGACAGTGGTCGATATGCACAGTTAGTCACGAGTGGCTACTTTTTTGTCAAGCATTTTTGTTAAAAAAACATGCCCCGGCATGCATGGTTGGAAAAGAAGAGAAGTTGAAATAACAGAGAGAAGGAGAGGAGATAGCAGAAACAAAGGAAGGTTTGCCACAGTAACTGGGGATTCAGACTCCGAAATAGGAGGGTTACACCAAACAGCAAGTGTCAGTGAACCACTGAACCTACTCCAACCTGGGAGAGGATCCTGCTTCGAAGCTGTCTGTGGCCAAGAGACATCATCCCCAGTCGAGTGCTCTGCGGCAAAGATTCGATATAATCTTGTGCCATCTATTTTCTAAAAATTTACTAACGTTTACGGTGACCGTGGGTTTTCGCGATCGCCACAAACCTCTGTAAAACGCCTGGATATAAAGAGGGAAATTTACTAACGTTTACGGTGAGGGTGACCGTGGGTTTTCTCGCGATCACCACAAACCTCTGTAAATCACCTTGGATATAAAGAGCTCTACGGGTCGGAAACGGGAGATATTTCGTCAAGTCTTTTGTCACGGTGGGTGTGACAGTGGTCGATATGCACAGTTAGTCACGAGTGGCTACTTTTTTGTCAAGCATTTTTGTTAAAAAAACATGCCCCGGCATGCATGGTTGGAAAAGAAGAGAAGTTGAAATAACAGAGAGAAGGAGAGGAGATAGCAGAAACAAAGGAAGGTTTGCCACAGTAACTGGGGATTCAGACTCCGAAATAGGAGGGTTACACCAACCAGCAAGTGTCAGTGAACCACTGAACCTACTCCAACCTGGGAGAGGATCCTGCTTCGAAGCTGTCTGTGGCCAAGAGACATCATCCCCAGTCGAGTGCTCTGCGGCAAAGATTCGATATAATCTTGTGCCATCTATTTTCTAAAAATTTACTAACGTTTACGGTGACCGTGGGTTTTCGCGATCGCCACAAACCTCTGTAAAACGCCTGGATATAAAGAGGGAAATTTACTAACGTTTACGGTGAGGGTGACCGTGGGTTTTCTCGCGATCACCACAAACCTCTGTAAATCACCTTGGATATAAAGAGCTCTACGGGTCGGAAACGGGAGATATTTCGTCAAGTCTTTTGTCACGGTGGGTGTGACAGTGGTCGATATGCACAGTTAGTCACGAGTGGCTACTTTTTTGTCAAGCATTTTTGTTAAAAAAACATGCCCCGGCATGCATGGTTGGAAAAGAAGAGAAGTTGAAATAACAGAGAGAAGGAGAGGAGATAGCAGAAACAAAGGAAGGTTTGCCACAGTATCTGGGGATTCAGACTCCGAAATAGGAGGGTTAAACCAAACAGCAAGTGTCAGTGAACCACTGAACCTACTCCAACCTGGGAGAGGATCCTGCTTCGAAGCTGTCTGTGGCCAAGAGACATCATCCCCAGTCGAGTGCTCTGCGGCAAAGATTCGATATAATCTTGTGCCATCTATTTTCTAAAAATTTACTAACGTTTACGGTGACCGTGGGTTTTCGCGATCGCCACAAACCTCTGTAAAACGCCTGGATATAAAGAGGGAAATTTACTAACGTTTACGGTGAGGGTGACCGTGGGTTTTCTCGCGATCACCACAAACCTCTGTAAATCACCTTGGATATAAAGAGCTCTACGGGTCGGAAACGGGAGATATTTCGTCAAGTCTTTTGTCACGGTGGGTGTGACAGTGGTCGATATGCACAGTTAGTCACGAGTGGCTACTTTTTTGTCAAGCATTTTTGTTAAAAAAACATGCCCCGGCATGCATGGTTGGAAAAGAAGAGAAGTTGAAATAACAGAGAGAAGGAGAGGAGATAGCAGAAACAAAGGAAGGTTTGCCACAGTAACTGGGGATTCAGACTCCGAAATAGGAGGGTTACACCAACCAGCAAGTGTCAGTGAACCACTGAACCTACTCCAACCTGGGAGAGGATCCTGCTTCGAAGCTGTCTGTGGCCAAGAGACATCATCCCCAGTCGAGTGCTCTGCGGCAAAGATTCGATATAATCTTGTGCCATCTATTTTCTAAAAATTTACTAACGTTTACGGTGACCGTGGGTTTTCGCGATCGCCACAAACCTCTGTAAAACGCCTGGATATAAAGAGGGAAATTTACTAACGTTTACGGTGAGGGTGACCGTGGGTTTTCTCGCGATCACCACAAACCTCTGTAAATCACCTTGGATATAAAGAGCTCTACGGGTCGGAAACGGGAGATATTTCGTCAAGTCTTTTGTCACGGTGGGTGTGACAGTGGTCGATATGCACAGTTAGTCACGAGTGGCTACTTTTTTGTCAAGCATTTTTGTTAAAAAAACATGCCCCGGCATGCATGGTTGGAAAAGAAGAGAAGTTGAAATAACAGAGAGAAGGAGAGGAGATAGCAGAAACAAAGGAAGGTTTGCCACAGTATCTGGGGATTCAGACTCCGAAATAGGAGGGTTAAACCAAACAGCAAGTGTCAGTGAACCACTGAACCTACTCCAACCTGGGAGAGGATCCTGCTTCGAAGCTGTCTGTGGCCAAGAGACATCATCCCCAGTCGAGTGCTCTGCGGCAAAGATTCGATATAATCTTGTGCCATCTATTTTCTAAAAATTTACTAACGTTTACGGTGACCGTGGGTTTTCGCGATCGCCACAAACCTCTGTAAAACGCCTGGATATAAAGAGGGAAATTTACTAACGTTTACGGTGAGGGTGACCGTGGGTTTTCTCGCGATCACCACAAACCTCTGTAAATCACCTTGGATATAAAGAGCTCTACGGGTCGGAAACGGGAGATATTTCGTCAAGTCTTTTGTCACGGTGGGTGTGACAGTGGTCGATATGCACAGTTAGTCACGAGTGGCTACTTTTTTGTCAAGCATTTTTGTTAAAAAAACATGCCCCGGCATGCATGGTTGGAAAAGAAGAGAAGTTGAAATAACAGAGAGAAGGAGAGGAGATAGCAGAAACAAAGGAAGGTTTGCCACAGTAACTGGGGATTCAGACTCCGAAATAGGAGGGTTACACCAACCAGCAAGTGTCAGTGAACCACTGAACCTACTCCAACCTGGGAGAGGATCCTGCTTCGAAGCTGTCTGTGGCCAAGAGACATCATCCCCAGTCGAGTGCTCTGCGGCAAAGATTCGATATAATCTTGTGCCATCTATTTTCTAAAAATTTACTAACGTTTACGGTGACCGTGGGTTTTCGCGATCGCCACAAACCTCTGTAAAACGCCTGGATATAAAGAGGGAAATTTACTAACGTTTACGGTGAGGGTGACCGTGGGTTTTCTCGCGATCACCACAAACCTCTGTAAATCACCTTGGATATAAAGAGCTCTACGGGTCGGAAACGGGAGATATTTCGTCAAGTCTTTTGTCACGGTGGGTGTGACAGTGGTCGATATGCACAGTTAGTCACGAGTGGCTACTTTTTTGTCAAGCATTTTTGTTAAAAAAACATGCCCCGGCATGCATGGTTGGAAAAGAAGAGAAGTTGAAATAACAGAGAGAAGGAAAGGAGATAGCAGAAACAAAGGAAGGTTTGCCACAGTATCTGGGGATTCAGACTCCGAAATAGGAGGGTTAAACCAAACAGCAAGTGTCAGTGAACCACTGAACCTACTCCAACCTGGGAGAGGATCCTGCTTCGAAGCTGTCTGTGGCCAAGAGACATCATCCCCAGTCGAGTGCTCTGCGGCAAAGATTCGATATAATCTTGTGCCATCTATTTTCTAAAAATTTACTAACGTTTACGGTGACCGTGGGTTTTCGCGATCGCCACAAACCTCTGTAAAACGCCTGGATATAAAGAGGGAAATTTACTAACGTTTACGGTGAGGGTGACCGTGGGTTTTCTCGCGATCACCACAAACCTCTGTAAATCACCTTGGATATAAAGAGCTCTACGGGTCGGAAACGGGAGATATTTCGTCAAGTCTTTTGTCACGGTGGGTGTGACAGTGGTCGATATGCACAGTTAGTCACGAGTGGCTACTTTTTTGTCAAGCATTTTTGTTAAAAAAACATGTCCCGGCATGCATGGTTGGAAAAGAAGAGAAGTTGAAATAACAGAGAGAAGGAGAGGAGATAGCAGAAACAAAGGAAGGTTTGCCACAGTAACTGGGGATTCAGACTCCGAAATAGGAGGGTTACACCAAACAGCAAGTGTCAGTGAACCACTGAACCTACTCCAACCTGGGAGAGGATCCTGCTTCGAAGCTGTCTGTGGCCAAGAGACATCATCCCCAGTCGAGTGCTCTGCGGCAAAGATTCGATATAATCTTGTGCCATCTATTTTCTAAAAATTTACTAACGTTTACGGTGACCGTGGGTTTTCGCGATCGCCACAAACCTCTGTAAAACGCCTGGATATAAAGAGGGAAATTTACTAACGTTTACGGTGAGGGTGACCGTGGGTTTTCTCGCGATCACCACAAACCTCTGTAAATCACCTTGGATATAAAGAGCTCTACGGGTCGGAAACGGGAGATATTTCGTCAAGTCTTTTGTCACGGTGGGTGTGACAGTGGTCGATATGCACAGTTAGTCACGAGTGGCTACTTTTTTGTCAAGCATTTTTGTTAAAAAAACATGCCCCGGCATGCATGGTTGGAAAAGAAGAGAAGTTGAAATAACAGAGAGAAGGAGAGGAGATAGCAGAAACAAAGGAAGGTTTGCCACAGTAACTGGGGATTCAGACTCCGAAATAGGAGGGTTACACCAACCAGCAAGTGTCAGTGAACCACTGAACCTACTCCAACCTGGATTCGATATAATCTTGTGCCATCTATTTTCTAAAAATTTACTAACGTTTACGGTGACCGTGGGTTTTCGCGATCGCCACAAACCTCTGTAAAACGCCTGGATATAAAGAGGGAAATTTACTAACGTTTACGGTGAGGGTGACCGTGGGTTTTCTCGCGATCACCACAAACCTCTGTAAATCACCTTGGATATAAAGAGCTCTACGGGTCGGAAACGGGAGATATTTCGTCAAGTCTTTTGTCACGGTGGGTGTGACAGTGGTCGATATGCACAGTTAGTCACGAGTGGCTACTTTTTTGTCAAGCATTTTTGTTAAAAAAACATGCCCCGGCATGCATGGTTGGAAAAGAAGAGAAGTTGAAATAACAGAGAGAAGGAGAGGAGATAGCAGAAACAAAGGAAGGTTTGCCACAGTAACTGGGGATTCAGACTCCGAAATAGGAGGGTTACACCAAACAGCAAGTGTCAGTGAACCACTGAACCTACTCCAACCTGGGAGAGGATCCTGCTTCGAAGCTGTTTGTGGCCAAGAGACATCATCCCCAGTCGAGTGCTCTGCGGCAAAGATTCGATATAATCTTGTGCCATCTATTTTCTAAAAATTTACTAACGTTTACGGTGACCGTGGGTTTTCGCGATCGCCACAAACCTCTGTAAAACGCCTGGATATAAAGAGGGAAATTTACTAACGTTTACGGTGAGGGTGACCGTGGGTTTTCTCGCGATCACCACAAACCTCTGTAAATCACCTTGGATATAAAGAGCTCTACGGGTCGGAAACGGGAGATATTTCGTCAAGTCTTTTGTCACGGTGGGTGTGACAGTGGTCGATATGCACAGTTAGTCACGAGTGGCTACTTTTTTGTCAAGCATTTTTGTTAAAAAAACATGCCCCGGCATGCATGGTTGGAAAAGAAGAGAAGTTGAAATAACAGAGAGAAGGAGAGGAGATAGCAGAAACAAAGGAAGGTTTGCCACAGTAACTGGGGATTCAGACTCCGAAATAGGAGGGTTACACCAAACAGCAAGTGTCAGTGAACCACTGAACCTACTCCAACCTGGGAGAGGATCCTGCTTCGAAGCTGTCTGTGGCCAAGAGACATCATCCCCAGTCGAGTGCTCTGCGGCAAAGATTCGATATAATCTTGTGCCATCTATTTTCTAAAAATTTACTAACGTTTACGGTGACCGTGGGTTTTCGCGATCGCCACAAACCTCTGTAAAACGCCTGGATATAAAGAGGGAAATTTACTAACGTTTACGGTGAGGGTGACCGTGGGTTTTCTCGCGATCACCACAAACCTCTGTAAATCACCTTGGATATAAAGAGCTCTACGGGTCGGAAACGGGAGATATTTCGTCAAGTCTTTTGTCACGGTGGGTGTGACAGTGGTCGATATGCACAGTTAGTCACGAGTGGCTACTTTTTTGTCAAGCATTTTTGTTAAAAAAACATGCCCCGGCATGCATGGTTGGAAAAGAAGAGAAGTTGAAATAACAGAGAGAAGGAGAGGAGATAGCAGAAACAAAGGAAGGTTTGCCACAGTAACTGGGGATTCAGACTCCGAAATAGGAGGGTTACACCAAACAGCAAGTGTCAGTGAACCACTGAACCTACTCCAACCTGGGAGAGGATCCTGCTTCGAAGCTGTCTGTGGCCAAGAGACATCATCCCCAGTCGAGTGCTCTGCGGCAAAGATTCGATATAATCTTGTGCCATCTATTTTCTAAAAATTTACTAACGTTTACGGTGACCGTGGGTTTTCGCGATCGCCACAAACCTCTGTAAAACGCCTGGATATAAAGAGGGAAATTTACTAACGTTTACGGTGAGGGTGACCGTGGGTTTTCTCGCGATCACCACAAACCTCTGTAAATCACCTTGGATATAAAGAGCTCTACGGGTCGGAAACGGGAGATATTTCGTCAAGTCTTTTGTCACGGTGGGTGTGACAGTGGTCGATATGCACAGTTAGTCACGAGTGGCTACTTTTTTGTCAAGCATTTTTGTTAAAAAAACATGCCCCGGCATGCATGGTTGGAAAAGAAGAGAAGTTGAAATAACAGAGAGAAGGAGAGGAGATAGCAGAAACAAAGGAAGGTTTGCCACAGTAACTGGGGATTCAGACTCCGAAATAGGAGGGTTACACCAAACAGCAAGTGTCAGTGAACCACTGAACCTACTCCAACCTGGGAGAGGATCCTGCTTCGAAGCTGTCTGTGGCCAAGAGACATCATCCCCAGTCGAGTGCTCTGCGGCAAAGATTCGATATAATCTTGTGCCATCTATTTTCTAAAAATTTACTAACGTTTACGGTGACCGTGGGTTTTCGCGATCGCCACAAACCTCTGTAAAACGCCTGGATATAAAGAGGGAAATTTACTAACGTTTACGGTGAGGGTGACCGTGGGTTTTCTCGCGATCACCACAAACCTCTGTAAATCACCTTGGATATAAAGAGCTCTACGGGTCGGAAACATGAGATATTTCGTCAAGTCTTTTGTCACGGTGGGTGTGACAGTGGTCGATATGCACAGTTAGTCACGAGTGGCTACTTTTTTGTCAAGCATTTTTGTTAAAAAAACATGCCCCGGCATGCATGGTTGGAAAAGAAGAGAAGTTGAAATAACAGAGAGAAGGAGAGGAGATAGCAGAAACAAAGGAAGGTTTGCCACAGTAACTGGGGATTCAGACTCCGAAATAGGAGGGTTACACCAAACAGCAAGTGTCAGTGAACCACTGAACCTACTCCAACCTGGGAGAGGATCCTGCTTCGAAGCTGTCTGTGGCCAAGAGAAACATCCCCAGTCGAGTGCTCTGCGGCAAAGATTCGATATAATCTTGTGCCATCTATTTTCTAAAAATTTACTAACGTTTACGGTGACCGTGGGTTTTCGCGATCGCCACAAACCTCTGTAAAACGCCTGGATATAAAGAGGGAAATTTACTAACGTTTACGGTGAGGGTGACCGTGGGTTTTCTCGCGATCACCACAAACCTCTGTAAATCACCTTGGATATAAAGAGCTCTACGGGTCGGAAACGGGAGATATTTCGTCAAGTCTTTTGTCACGGTGGGTGTGACAGTGGTCGATATGCACAGTTAGTCACGAGTGGCTACTTTTTTGTCAAGCATTTTTGTTAAAAAAACATGCCCCGGCATGCATGGTTGGAAAAGAAGAGAAGTTGAAATAACAGAGAGAAGGAGAGGAGATAGCAGAAACAAAGGAAGGTTTGCCACAGTAACTGGGGATTCAGACTCCGAAATAGGAGGGTTACACCAAACAGCAAGTGTCAGTGAACCACTGAACCTACTCCAACCTGGGAGAGGATCCTGCTTCGAAGCTGTCTGTGGCCAAGAGACATCATCCCCAGTCGAGTGCTCTGCGGCAAAGATTCGATATAATCTTGTGCCATCTATTTTCTAAAAATTTACTAACGTTTACGGTGACCGTGGGTTTTCGCGATCGCCACAAACCTCTGTAAAACGCCTGGATATAAAGAGGGAAATTTACTAACGTTTACGGTGAGGGTGACCGTGGGTTTTCTCGCGATCACCACAAACCTCTGTAAATCACCTTGGATATAAAGAGCTCTACGGGTCGGAAACGGGAGATATTTCGTCAAGTCTTTTGTCACGGTGGGTGTGACAGTGGTCGATATGCACAGTTAGTCACGAGTGGCTACTTTTTTGTCAAGCATTTTTGTTAAAAAAACATGCCCCGGCATGCATGGTTGGAAAAGAAGAGAAGTTGAAATAACAGAGAGAAGGAGAGGAGATAGCAGAAACAAAGGAAGGTTTGCCACAGTAACTGGGGATTCAGACTCCGAAATAGGAGGGTTACACCAAACAGCAAGTGTCAGTGAACCACTGAACCTACTCCAACCTGGGAGAGGATCCTGCTTCGAAGCTGTCTGTGGCCAAGAGACATCATCCCCAGTCGAGTGCTCTGCGGCAAAGATTCGATATAATCTTGTGCCATCTATTTTCTAAAAATTTACTAACGTTTACGGTGACCGTGGGTTTTCGCGATCGCCACAAACCTCTGTAAAACGCCTGGATATAAAGAGGGAAATTTACTAACGTTTACGGTGAGGGTGACCGTGGGTTTTCTCGCGATCACCACAAACCTCTGTAAATCACCTTGGATATAAAGAGCTCTACGGGTCGGAAACGGGAGATATTTCGTCAAGTCTTTTGTCACGGTGGGTGTGACAGTGGTCGATATGCACAGTTAGTCACGAGTGGCTACTTTTTTGTCAAGCATTTTTGTTAAAAAAACATGCCCCGGCATGCATGGTTGGAAAAGAAGAGAAGTTGAAATAACAGAGAGAAGGAGAGGAGATAGCAGAAACAAAGGAAGGTTTGCCACAGTAACTGGGGATTCAGACTCCGAAATAGGAGGGTTACACCAAACAGCAAGTGTCAGTGAACCACTGAACCTACTCCAACCTGGGAGAGGATCCTGCTTCGAAGCTGTCTGTGGCCAAGAGACATCATCCCCAGTCGAGTGCTCTGCGGCAAAGATTCGATATAATCTTGTGCCATCTATTTTCTAAAAATTTACTAACGTTTACGGTGACCGTGGGTTTTCGCGATCGCCACAAACCTCTGTAAAACGCCTGGATATAAAGAGGGAAATTTACTAACGTTTACGGTGAGGGTGACCGTGGGTTTTCTCGCGATCACCACAAACCTCTGTAAATCACCTTGGATATAAAGAGCTCTACGGGTCGGAAACGGGAGATATTTCGTCAAGTCTTTTGTCACGGTGGGTGTGACAGTGGTCGATATGCACAGTTAGTCACGAGTGGCTACTTTTTTGTCAAGCATTTTTGTTAAAAAAACATGCCCCGGCATGCATGGTTGGAAAAGAAGAGAAGTTGAAATAACAGAGAGAAGGAGAGGAGATAGCAGAAACAAAGGAAGGTTTGCCACAGTAACTGGGGATTCAGACTCCGAAATAGGAGGGTTACACCAAACAGCAAGTGTCAGTGAACCACTGAACCTACTCCAACCTGGGAGAGGATCCTGCTTCGAAGCTGTCTGTGGCCAAGAGACATCATCCCCAGTCGAGTGCTCTGCGGCAAAGATTCGATATAATCTTGTGCCATCTATTTTCTAAAAATTTACTAACGTTTACGGTGACCGTGGGTTTTCGCGATCGCCACAAACCTCTGTAAAACGCCTGGATATAAAGAGGGAAATTTACTAACGTTTACGGTGAGGGTGACCGTGGGTTTTCTCGCGATCACCACAAACCTCTGTAAATCACCTTGGATATAAAGAGCTCTACGGGTCGGAAACGGGAGATATTTCGTCAAGTCTTTTGTCACGGTGGGTGTGACAGTGGTCGATATGCACAGTTAGTCACGAGTGGCTACTTTTTTGTCAAGCATTTTTGTTAAAAAAACATGCCCCGGCATGCATGGTTGGAAAAGAAGAGAAGTTGAAATAACAGAGAGAAGGAGAGGAGATAGCAGAAACAAAGGAAGGTTTGCCACAGTAACTGGGGATTCAGACTCCGAAATAGGAGGGTTACACCAAACAGCAAGTGTCAGTGAACCACTGAACCTACTCCAACCTGGGAGAGGATCCTGCTTCGAAGCTGTCTGTGGCCAAGAGACATCATCCCCAGTCGAGTGCTCTGCGGCAAAGATTCGATATAATCTTGTGCCATCTATTTTCTAAAAATTTACTAACGTTTACGGTGACCGTGGGTTTTCGCGATCGCCACAAACCTCTGTAAAACGCCTGGATATAAAGAGGGAAATTTACTAACGTTTACGGTGAGGGTGACCTTGGGTTTTCTCGCGATCACCACAAACCTCTGTAAATCACCTTGGATATAAAGAGCTCTACGGGTCGGAAACGGGAGATATTTCGTCAAGTCTTTTGTCACGGTGGGTGTGACAGTGGTCGATATGCACAGTTAGTCACGCGTGGCTACTTTTTTGTCAAGCATTTTTGTTAAAAAAACATGCCCCGGCATGCATGGTTGGAAAATAAGAGAAGTTGAAATAACAGAGAGAAGGAGAGGAGATAGCAGAAACAAAGGAAGGTTTGCCACAGTAACTGGGGATTCAGACTCCGAAATAGGAGGGTTACACCAAACAGCAAGTGTCAGTGAACCACTGAACCTACTCCGACCTGGGAGAGGATCCTGCTTCGAAGCTGTCTGTGGCCAAGAGACATCATCCCCAGTCGAGTGCTCTGCGGCAAAGATTCGATATAATCTTGTGCCATCTATTTTCTAAAAATTTACTAACGTTTACGGTGACCGTGGGTTTTCGCGATCGCCACAAACCTCTGTAAAACGCCTGGATATAAAGAGGGAAATTTACTAACGTTTACGGTGAGGGTGACCGTGGGTTTTCTCGCGATCACCACAAACCTCTGTAAATCACCTTGGATATAAAGAGCTCTACGGGTCGGAAACGGGAGATATTTCGTCAAGTCTTTTGTCACGGTGGGTGTGACAGTGGTCGATATGCACAGTTAGTCACGAGTGGCTACTTTTTTGTCAAGCATTTTTGTTAAAAAAACATGCCCCGGCATGCATGGTTGGAAAAGAAGAGAAGTTGAAATAACAGAGAGAAGGAGAGGAGATAGCAGAAACAAAGGAAGGTTTGCCACAGTAACTGGGGATTCAGACTCCGAAATAGGAGGGTTACACCAAACAGCAAGTGTCAGTGAACCACTGAACCTACTCCAACCTGGGAGAGGATCCTGCTTCGAAGCTGTCTGTGGCCAAGAGACATCATCCCCAGTCGAGTGCTCTGCGGCAAAGATTCGATATAATCTTGTGCCATCTATTTTCTAAAAATTTACTAACGTTTACGGTGACCGTGGGTTTTCGCGATCGCCACAAACCTCTGTAAAACGCCTGGATATAAAGAGGGAAATTTACTAACGTTTACGGTGAGGGTGACCTTGGGTTTTCTCGCGATCACCACAAACCTCTGTAAATCACCTTGGATATAAAGAGCTCTACGGGTCGGAAACGGGAGATATTTCGTCAAGTCTTTTGTCACGGTGGGTGTGACAGTGGTCGATATGCACAGTTAGTCACGAGTGGCTACTTTTTTGTCAAGCATTTTTGTTGAAAAAACATGCCCCGGCATGCATGGTTGGAAAAGAAGAGAAGTTGAAATAACAGAGAGAAGGAGAGGAGATAGCAGAAACAAAGGAAGGTTTGCCACAGTAACTGGGGATTCAGACTCCGAAATAGGAGGGTTACACCAAACAGCAAGTGTCAGTGAACCACTGAACCTACTCCAACCTGGGAGAGGATCCTGCTTCGAAGCTGTCTGTGGCCAAGAGACATCATCCCCAGTCGAGTGCTCTGCGGCAAAGATTCGATATAATCTTGTGCCATCTATTTTCTAAAAATTTACTAACGTTTACGGTGACCGTGGGTTTTCGCGATCGCCACAAACCTCTGTAAAACGCCTGGATATAAAGAGGGAAATTTACTAACGTTTACGGTGAGGGTGACCTTGGGTTTTCTCGCGATCACCACAAACCTCTGTAAATCACCTTGGATATAAAGAGCTCTACGGGTCGGAAACGGGAGATATTTCGTCAAGTCTTTTGTCACGGTGGGTGTGACAGTGGTCGATATGCACAGTTAGTCACGCGTGGCTACTTTTTTGTCAAGCATTTTTGTTAAAAAAACATGCCCCGGCATGCATGGTTGGAAAAGAAGAGAAGTTGAAATAACAGAGAGAAGGAGAGGAGATAGCAGAAACAAAGGAAGGTTTGCCACAGTAACTGGGGATTCAGACTCCGAAATAGGAGGGTTACACCAAACAGCAAGTGTCAGTGAACCACTGAACCTACTCCGACCTGGGAGAGGATCCTGCTTCGAAGCTGTCTGTGGCCAAGAGACATCATCCCCAGTCGAGTGCTCTGCGGCAAAGATTCGATATAATCTTGTGCCATCTATTTTCTAAAAATTTACTAACGTTTACGGTGACCGTGGGTTTTCGCGATCGCCACAAACCTCTGTAAAACGCCTGGATATAAAGAGGGAAATTTACTAACGTTTACGGTGAGGGTGACCTTGGGTTTTCTCGCGATCACCACAAACCTCTGTAAATCACCTTGGATATAAAGAGCTCTACGGGTCGGAAACGGGAGATATTTCGTCAAGTCTTTTGTCACGGTGGGTGTGACAGTGGTCGATATGCACAGTTAGTCACGCGTGGCTACTTTTTTGTCAAGCATTTTTGTTAAAAAAACATGCCCCGGCATGCATGGTTGGAAAAGAAGAGAAGTTGAAATAACAGAGAGAAGGAGAGGAGATAGCAGAAACAAAGGAAGGTTTGCCACAGTAACTGGGGATTCAGACTCCGAAATAGGAGGGTTACACCAAACAGCAAGTGTCAGTGAACCACTGAACCTACTCCGACCTGGGAGAGGATCCTGCTTCGAAGCTGTCTGTGGCCAAGAGACATCATCCCCAGTCGAGTGCTCTGCGGCAAAGATTCGATATAATCTTGTGCCATCTATTTTCTAAAAATTTACTAACGTTTACGGTGACCGTGGGTTTTCGCGATCGCCACAAACCTCTGTAAAACGCCTGGATATAAAGAGGGAAATTTACTAACGTTTACGGTGAGGGTGACCGTGGGTTTTCTCGCGATCACCACAAACCTCTGTAAATCACCTTGGATATAAAGAGCTCTACGGGTCGGAAACGGGAGATATTTCGTCAAGTCTTTTGTCACGGTGGGTGTGACAGTGGTCGATATGCACAGTTAGTCACGAGTGGCTACTTTTTTGTCAAGCATTTGTGTTAAAAAAACATGCCCCGGCATGCATGGTTGGAAAAGAAGAGAAGTTGAAATAACAGAGAGAAGGAGAGGAGATAGCAGAAACAAAGGAAGGTTTGCCACAGTAACTGGGGATTCAGACTCCGAAATAGGAGGGTTACACCAAACAGCAAGTGTCAGTGAACCACTGAACCTACTCCAACCTGGGAGAGGATCCTGCTTCGAAGCTGTCTGTGGCCAAGAGACATCATCCCCAGTCGAGTGCTCTGCGGCAAAGATTCGATATAATCTTGTGCCATCTATTTTCTAAAAATTTACTAACGTTTACGGTGACCGTGGGTTTTCGCGATCGCCACAAACCTCTGTAAAACGCCTGGATATAAAGAGGGAAATTTACTAACGTTTACGGTGAGGGTGACCGTGGGTTTTCTCGCGATCACCACAAACCTCTGTAAATCACCTTGGATATAAAGAGCTCTACGGGTCGGAAACGGGAGATATTTCGTCAAGTCTTTTGTCACGGTGGGTGTGACAGTGGTCGATATGCACAGTTAGTCACGAGTGGCTACTTTTTTGTCAAGCATTTTTGTTAAAAAAACATGCCCCGGCATGCATGGTTGGAAAAGAAGAGAAGTTGAAATAACAGAGAGAAGGAGAGGAGATAGCAGAAACAAAGGAAGGTTTGCCACAGTAACTGGGGATTCAGACTCCGAAATAGGAGGGTTACACCAAACAGCAAGTGTCAGTGAACCACTGAACCTACTCCAACCTGGGAGAGGATCCTGCTTCGAAGCTGTCTGTGGCCAAGAGACATCATCCCCAGTCGAGTGCTCTGCGGCAAAGATTCGATATAATCTTGTGCCATTTATTTTCTAAAAATTTACTAACGTTTACGGTGACCGTGGGTTTTCGCGATCGCCACAAACCTCTGTAAAACGCCTGGATATAAAGAGGGAAATTTACTAACGTTTACGGTGAGGGTGACCGTGGGTTTTCTCGCGATCACCACAAACCTCTGTAAATCACCTTGGATATAAAGAGCTCTACGGGTCGGAAACGGGAGATATTTCGTCAAGTCTTTTGTCACGGTGGGTGTGACAGTGGTCGATATGCACAGTTAGTCACGAGTGGCTACTTTTTTGTCAAGCATTTTTGTTAAAAAAACATGCCCCGGCATGCATGGTTGGAAAAGAAGAGAAGTTGAAATAACAGAGAGAAGGAGAGGAGATAGCAGAAACAAAGGAAGGTTTGCCACAGTAACTGGGGATTCAGACTCCGAAATAGGAGGGTTACACCAAACAGCAAGTGTCAGTGAACCACTGAACCTACTCCAACCTGGGAGAGGATCCTGCTTCGAAGCTGTCTGTGGCCAAGAGACATCATCCCCAGTCGAGTGCTCTGCGGCAAAGATTCGATATAATCTTGTGCCATCTATTTTCTAAAAATTTACTAACGTTTACGGTGACCGTGGGTTTTCGCGATCGCCACAAACCTCTGTAAAACGCCTGGATATAAAGAGGGAAATTTACTAACGTTTACGGTGAGGGTGACCGTGGGTTTTCTCGCGATCACCACAAACCTCTGTAAATCACCTTGGATATAAAGAGCTCTACGGGTCGGAAACGGGAGATATTTCGTCAAGTCTTTTGTCACGGTGGGTGTGACAGTGGTCGATATGCACAGTTAGTCACGAGTGGCTACTTTTTTGTCAAGCATTTTTGTTAAAAAAACATGCCCCGGCATGCATGGTTGGAAAAGAAGAGAAGTTGAAATAACAGAGAGAAGGAGAGGAGATAGCAGAAACAAAGGAAGGTTTGCCACAGTAACTGGGGATTCAGACTCCGAAATAGGAGGGTTACACCAAACAGCAAGTGTCAGTGAACCACTGAACCTACTCCAACCTGGGAGAGGATCCTGCTTCGAAGCTGTCTGTGGCCAAGAGACATCATCCCCAGTCGAGTGCTCTGCGGCAAAGATTCGATATAATCTTGTGCCATCTATTTTCTAAAAATTTACTAACGTTTACGGTGACCGTGGGTTTTCGCGATCGCCACAAACCTCTGTAAAACGCCTGGATATAAAGAGGGAAATTTACTAACGTTTACGGTGAGGGTGACCGTGGGTTTTCTCGCGATCACCACAAACCTCTGTAAATCACCTTGGATATAAAGAGCTCTACGGGTCGGAAACGGGAGATATTTCGTCAAGTCTTTTGTCACGGTGGGTGTGACAGTGGTCGATATGCACAGTTAGTCACGAGTGGCTACTTTTTTGTCAAGCATTTTTGTTAAAAAAACATGCCCCGGCATGCATGGTTGGAAAAGAAGAGAAGTTGAAATAACAGAGAGAAGGAGAGGAGATAGCAGAAACAAAGGAAGGTTTGCCACAGTAACTGGGGATTCAGACTCCGAAATAGGAGGGTTACACCAAACAGCAAGTGTCAGTGAACCACTGAACCTACTCCAACCTGGGAGAGGATCCTGCTTCGAAGCTGTCTGTGGCCAAGAGACATCATCCCCAGTCGAGTGCTCTGCGGCAAAGATTCGATATAATCTTGTGCCATCTATTTTCTAAAAATTTACTAACGTTTACGGTGACCGTGGGTTTTCGCGATCGCCACAAACCTCTGTAAAACGCCTGGATATAAAGAGGGAAATTTACTAACGTTTACGGTGAGGGTGACCGTGGGTTTTCTCGCGATCACCGCAAACCTCTGTAAATCACCTTGGATATAAAGAGCTCTACGGGTCGGAAACGGGAGATATTTCGTCAAGTCTTTTGTCACGGTGGGTGTGACAGTGGTCGATATGCACAGTTAGTCACGAGTGGCTACTTTTTTGTCAAGCATTTTTGTTAAAAAAACATGCCCCGGCATGCATGGTTGGAAAAGAAGAGAAGTTGAAATGACAGAGAGAAGGAGAGGAGATAGCAGAAACAAAGGAAGGTTTGCCACAGTAACTGGGGATTCAGACTCCGAAATAGGAGGGTTACACCAAACAGCAAGTGTCAGTGAACCACTGAACCTACTCCAACCTGGGAGAGGATCCTGCTTCGAAGCTGTCTGTGGCCAAGAGACATCATCCCCAGTCGAGTGCTCTGCGGCAAAGATTCGATATAATCTTGTGCCATCTATTTTCTAAAAATTTACTAACGTTTACGGTGACCGTGGGTTTTCGCGATCGCCACAAACCTCTGTAAAACGCCTGGATATAAAGAGGGAAATTTACTAACGTTTACGGTGAGGGTGACCGTGGGTTTTCTCGCGATCACCACAAACCTCTGTAAATCACCTTGGATATAAAGAGCTCGACGGGTCGGAAACGGGAGATATTTCGTCAAGTCTTTTGTCACGGTGGGTGTGACAGTGGTCGATATGCACAGTTAGTCACGAGTGGCTACTTTTTTGTCAAGCATTTTTGTTAAAAAAAACATGCCCCGGCATGCATGGTTGGAAAAGAAGAGAAGTTGAAATAACAGAGAGAAGGAGAGGAGATAGCAGAAACAAAGGAAGGTTTGCCACAGTAACTGGGGATTCAGACTCCGAAATAGGAGGGTTACACCAAACAGCAAGTGTCAGTGAACCACTGAACCTACTCCAACCTGGGAGAGGATCCTGCTTCGAAGCTGTCTGTGGCCAAGAGACATCATCCCCAGTCGAGTGCTCTGCGGCAAAGATTCGATATAATCTTGTGCCATCTATTTTCTAAAAATTTACTAACGTTTACGGTGACCGTGGGTTTTCGCGATCGCCACAAACCTCTGTAAAACGCCTGGATATAAAGAGGGAAATTTACTAACGTTTACGGTGAGGGTGACCGTGGGTTTTCTCGCGATCACCACAAACCTCTGTAAATCACCTTGGATATAAAGAGCTCTACGGGTCGGAAACGGGAGATATTTCGTCAAGTCTTTTGTCACGGTGGGTGTGACAGTGGTCGATATGCACAGTTAGTCACGAGTGGCTACTTTTTTGTCAAGCATTTTTGTTAAAAAAACATGCCCCGGCATGCATGGTTGGAAAAGAAGAGAAGTTGAAATAACAGAGAGAAGGAGAGGAGATAGCAGAAACAAAGGAAGGTTTGCCACAGTAACTGGGGATTCAGACTCCGAAATAGGAGGGTTACACCAAACAGCAAGTGTCAGTGAACCACTGAACCTACTCCAACCTGGGAGAGGATCCTGCTTCGAAGCTGTCTGTGGCCAAGAGACATCATCCCCAGTCGAGTACTCTGCGGCAAAGATTCGATATAATCTTGTGCCATGTATTTTCTAAAAATTTACTAACGTTTACGGTGACCGTGGGTTTTCGCGATCGCCACAAACCTCTGTAAAACGCCTGGATATAAAGAGGGAAATTTACTAACGTTTACGGTGAGGGTGACCGTGGGTTTTCTCGCGATCACCACAAACCTCTGTAAATCACCTTGGATATAAAGAGCTCGACGGG
Source organism: Botryllus schlosseri (assembly GCF_051294905.1). Lineage (NCBI taxonomy): Eukaryota > Metazoa > Chordata > Ascidiacea > Stolidobranchia > Styelidae > Botryllus > Botryllus schlosseri. The sequence goes on from NC_137245.1 coordinate 5,315,745, forward strand.
TCGGAAACGGGAGATATTTCGTCAAGTCTTTTGTCACGGTGGGTGTGACAGTGGTCGATATGCACAGTTAGTCACGAGTGGCTACTTTTTTGTCAAGCATTTTTGTTAAAAAAAACATGCCCCGGCATGCATGGTTGGAAAAGAAGAGAAGTTGAAATAACAGAGAGAAGGAGAGGAGATAGCAGAAACAAAGGAAGGTTTGCCACAGTAACTGGGGATTCAGACTCCGAAATAGGAGGGTTACACCAAACAGCAAGTGTCAGTGAACCACTGAACCTACTCCAACCTGGGAGAGGATCCTGCTTCGAAGCTGTCTGTGGCCAAGAGACATCATCCCCAGTCGAGTGCTCTGCGGCAAAGATTCGATATAATCTTGTGCCATCTATTTTCTAAAAATTTACTAACGTTTACGGTGACCGTGGGTTTTCGCGATCGCCACAAACCTCTGTAAAACGCCTGGATATAAAGAGGGAAATTTACTAACGTTTACGGTGAGGGTGACCGTGGGTTTTCTCGCGATCACCACAAACCTCTGTAAATCACCTTGGATATAAAGAGCTCTACGGGTCGGAAACGGGAGATATTTCGTCAAGTCTTTTGTCACGGTGGGTGTGACAGTGGTCGATATGCACAGTTAGTCACGAGTGGCTACTTTTTTGTCAAGCATTTTTGTTAAAAAAACATGCCCCGGCATGCATGGTTGGAAAAGAAGAGAAGTTGAAATAACAGAGAGAAGGAGAGGAGATAGCAGAAACAAAGGAAGGTTTGCCACAGTAACTGGGGATTCAGACTCCGAAATAGGAGGGTTACACCAAACAGCAAGTGTCAGTGAACCACTGAACCTACTCCAACCTGGGAGAGGATCCTGCTTCGAAGCTGTCTGTGGCCAAGAGACATCATCCCCAGTCGAGTGCTCTGCGGCAAAACTTTTGATATAATCTTGCTCCATAATCTTGCCTGTGGCCAAGCGACATCATCCACATCATGACTACCCACCCACAAAAAATCACAAAACAAATCTGTCATGAAATCCAACCCGAACAAGCAGAGATCGAAAAAAAAACGCCGATAGCTCTGTCCGCCTGCGACTGATGCGCCTCGATGCGCCGCGCCCCAATACGGACCGGGACGGGGCTCGTTCACTTGAGGACCAAAACGTCATTTTCGCCATAATGCTATAGTGAATTTGGTCCGAAAGTGAACGAGCCCCGTCAGTTCGCCAATTAAATCTGCGAACCTGGACAATGTTTGAATAACAAATTTCGTATAATTTCAGTTCGCTGTTCACAAAGAAAGGTTCGTGTTTCTGTTAAAATTACATACATATCGATTGGATTGGTTATTTATCGTATTGAGGTGCATATTTCGAATACATCAGTGTGAAAACTTTGATTTTATTTCTGTAGAATACTACTAGGTGTATTGACGGTCCGGGGAGCTGAGACGTGTTTTATGACTTATATTGTAGCCGTTCGGTCGTAGTCTGACTGAATGCGGCTAAGTTACTTCAGGTTCTTCTGGACCCAGATACACATTGCAGATTCGACGGATATATTACAACGAAGCCAGGCACAATAAACACATCAATACTTCCAATCCAATCCGCATACCAGAGATGAGCGGATTTGAAATTTCTATGTCCTAATCCAATCCAAATCCGAACCTTCAAATCCAAATCCAAATCTAAATCCTAATCCGTAACTTTTTCATATTCAAGTCCATGTCCAATCCTAATCCGATTCCAACTGGAAATTCAGACAAAATGCTAATTTATGCAATGGAGGGATTCGAAAATTTTCTTTCACAACCAACGATTCATTTGATTCAAGATAACTTAGTAACCATAATTACATTAATAACTGATCTGAATAAAGTTTGTCGCCATTCGCCACACGACATTTCAATCTCCCAGAAAATAAGTTAATCCAATCCAAATCCTAATCCGTTCTGAAAAAAATGTCTAATCCAAATCCGACAAAATTTAACAAATCCTGTTTTTTCAAAACCTAATCCTAATCCATGCTCATCTCTGCCGCATACCGCATGCTACCCTACGCATGACTGGTCTTGCAACCAGATAGTCCAGCCAGAGTCATTATGGCTCCGGAGCCGAGCGGTTACAATATGCTATCCTTTCCTATCAGTTTTTAAGATCGGTTTTTGTCCGAGTTCAGTTTCAGGTTATTGTCAATGTCATGTTCTTCATGTGAATTTAACGGTCAGAATTAAGTATCAGATTACTAATAACATAATGTTGTAAAATGTACGTACTTTTCAGTTTTGATTTTGTTGTTATTGTATGGAGTATTAACTGACGACAATCTAATTCCAAAAAATTCGATACAATGAAAAGATATAAAGAAAGGTGTCGAAACGACTTGCGGTAGTCTTTGGAATCAGACACCCACATTGGCCTGGGCGATTACCGGTACTTTTCTAATCTTGTGTTAGCCGTTAAGAATACATCATTTTTTTGCTGTTGCCACCGCTGTAGAAATATAGTCCATGAGTTACGGTATATAGTTGTTGTTGATGGAGCCATGCAGTGATTCTTCATGACCATAAGCCAATCTTAGTCGAGTTCCCCGTCGACATGTGTATATCGGCTTGAATCGTAATTCATCAATATGCTCCGCTCGGCTGCAGCTCTCTCAGTAAAAGAAGTTGCACCGCTTCGACTTTGCCTTTTCATGCTGCGCAGTTTAATTTTCAATGTATTATGTATCTTGTGTGGGGTTTAATGCTACTATAAACTGTGCTATTGAATATGGAGTGGTGGTAATTAAACAGTTTTATTCTATTAATGTGGAAATTATTACCGTACTGCTTCGTTCACAATACTGTTGGCAGTGCGATTTTTGATAGCCAATGTAATCTCGGGAAACATTTGCTCTGCTCGAACGAACGATAGGTGAGAAGTTTTCTTTGTCACACCAGATTTGCAAATAATAACCGGCTCAGAAATCTCTGTAGTCTGTAGAATAGTTCAAAAACAATTGATGTCGTTATTTTGGTTTGGTCTGGTTGTAAACATTGAGAAGTGCTTGCTTTCATGTCCACCACCAATTAGTGTTCACCATGGACAATGGACATGTATAGTGTACGAAGTGTGGATTAGCAAAAACTTGACACGTAAGCCAATTATCATTATTGCTTGTCTCCTCTGGACCGTCAGAATTAGTCGACAGTGTTGATTTTATTCATGCACTATGTTAGCTTGCTCCAGTGGTTAAAAGTTGAAATACCCTAGAATTTGCTCGCCTTGTGATATCCTTCTATACCGCTTCCTTTAATATTCAATGCATCTTGTGCGGGATTGAATGCTGCTGCCAACTGTAATTATGAGTGGTCATTTTACAGTTATATGCTACTAATGGAAAATAATTATAAGCATTGACTCTTTTGCTATAATCATAAACTGTGTGTTTGTTATTTTTTGTCAGCAATAAATTTATTTGCTACTAAACATAGCAATATTGCTACTGAACATAGCATACATTGGTGGTACTACACAGCATACTGTCGCCTGAAATTGCAAACTCATTCACATCTTAGTCTATGACAGTGCTCTTCAACAAATTGGTTACTATGTAGCTTAAGCTATCAAGTGTCTCATTAAAAAGGCATTTGGCATTTTTTTCGCTCGTTTTGCTTTCAAATATTTCACAAAAACCCTTCTCGGCCAAACAATGTTGTTGGGAATTTGTACCAAAACGTCTACTGAGGGATTGCATCGCCAGGTCTTGAAATCTTTTCTGCACTCCTATCCAATATACAGCGTATTTTCCACGAGTGAAAAATGCTTGCTGGCAGAAATGGCCCTGTGGATATAAAGCTGTATCAGCTGTACCAGCTGTATCAGCTGTATCAGCTGTATCACCCTGTGGATATAAAGCTGTATCAGCTGTATCACCCTGTGGATATAAAGCTGTATCAGCTGTATCACCCTGTGGATATAAAGCTGTATCAGCTGTATCACCCTGTGGATATAAAGCTGTATCAGCTGTACCAGCTGTATCAGCTGTATCAGCTGTATCAGCCTGTGGATATAAAGCTGTATCAGCTGTATCACTCTGTGGATATAAAGCTGTATCTACCTGTGGATATAAAGCTGTATCAGCTGTATCAGCTGTATCACAGCTGTATCTCGATCTTATAGGCCGATTTTATCATGAATTATTGAAAATTTTGGCGCTTCACGCTGGCTTACTAAACATTACAACAATAATTTCGTGGCAATAAAGTGAACAACGTGATGGGGGACATTTTATCACCGTATAAGAGCCCAAGATTCCAGGTTTTTGGGGAGCCTGACGAAGTGCTGTTTCGTTCTGCCAACGGGTATACATACCCGGAGATGTTTAATTAATTATTATTCGAGGGCTCCTACCTTTTCAAGCACACCTCACTCAGCTCTACCAGCAGCCGGTAGCCTAAATTAGATTACGTGAGCAGAGAGACGTTATAAAAATTGATAGCAATCTATATGCAATTCCCGATCATATATTGACCGACTCAATCATGAAATATAGAAATTTCGTGCGTGTACGCGAGTAGAGCTGACTCACTAAATGTGTGACAGCCTACTAGACTATTTTGCGCATCGCAGACATAGTATAGACCTGATACTAATTGCAGAGTGATGCCTGGGTGAATCTCGGTACGGTTTGTCTATAGCAGTGGTTCACAACCTTTTTTTTGACGCGCCCCCCTTTTTGATAGTGAAAAATTTCGCCCCCCCCCCCCCGTATCGTCATTCGCGCCCCCCTTATCGTCATATCACAAAATCCAACTGGGATGCTAGCAACCCCAACAGATTGTTTGGTGGTATGGTCGGTTATGAATGTTGATGAGAGAATAAAAAATATGAAATTGGGTCTATATAGAGAGAAACACGCCTGCATTGGAGGCAAATTGCGCTCCATTTTTCAGGTGACCGCTTCTTCGAGCCCCCCTTCAGATGTTTCACACCCCCCAAAGGGGGCGCGCCCCCCAGGTTGAGAACCCCTGGTCTATAATATGGGAGCAGCGATGATTCTCAAAGTTAAAAGTAATTGAAAAAATCAAGAATTGTTTGAACACAAGACACAGATTCCATACAGGTAGAGTGATACAGCTGATAGAGCCGTGTACAGCTGATAGCTGATACTGCTTTATATCCTCAGGGTGATACAGCTGATACAGCTTTATATCCACAGGGTGATACAGCTGATACAGCTTTATATCCACAAGGTGATACAGCTGATACAGCTTTATATCCACAGGGTGATACAGCTTTATATCCACAGGGTGATACAGCTGATACAGCTTTATATCCACAGGGTGATACAGCTGATACAGCTTTATATCCACAGGGTGATACAGCTTTATATCCACAGGGTGATACAGCTGATACAGCTTTATATCCACAGAGTGATACAGCTGATACAGCTGATACAGCTGGTACAGCTGATACAGCTTTATATCCACAGGGCCGCAGAAATTGTATTTAAGAGCTGATACAAAGGTCCCGCGAGGCTCCAGTTTGTCGAGAGGATGAAAAACCCCGCAGGTTTGTTTTGAAGCTTTTGCTTTATTTCTTTGGAACATAAGGTGCAAAACGTTCAAGGAGAGTAGGCACATTAGAGCTCGCTACCTGATGATACGTTACTCCAACTTCTGTCTCGCAAGTTTATGAGAATAGCAAATAACTCACGATACCGTACTGCGTGTTCTACTCTTTAGCTCAATCTAACTTGAGAATTCATGACAGTTTAATAACGATAAAGCAGCTTTCAGACTACCACCAAAATCTCAGTTTTTCTGGCATCACGCGTCCCGAGACTCACCAATGAAAAGGAATTAATTTTTTAATATTACAGTTGTATGCTACGATTTTACGGGAATGCATGATATACAGAATATGATGATTGTTTAGCTAAAGACAGCAGAAAGTCAATCTAACGTCATTTTCCCAGTGGGTCTCAGGCTGAGACGGGCTGATATAGGCCTACTGTATGTCTGCCACTATGGAGATTGTAGTGATCCCTATACCGCCATCACCACACCAGCTTCCAAACCAGGCTCTTGGTCACGTAATAATTAGAGTGCGTGAATATTAATTACCAAGGCTTGTAAGAGCTACGATTAGTGGTGCGTCGTATTCAGTTTTTACAATTGCGTCCAGATAAACTTGACGCAACATTGATAAATTAATGGCAGGGACCAATTTCATCAAAATTTATAGCCGTTTAACTTCTTGCAACCAAACATAGCTAGCATGCGATTCATAGATTCAAAACTTGGCAGCAGATACCTCTATCTATCCTCTAACTCAGGGGTCACCAACACGCGGCCCGCGAGGTCATATTTTGCGGCCCGTGACTTGATTTGAAATTTCAGAAGAAAGCCAAGAAAACCATTTTGAAATCCTGAAATTGACTACAGTTTCAACACATTGTTGTTGTTGTTGTTTCAAAATACGGCTATTCTCCGATGCCCAACATCATTATTCGTCATTAGCTTTGGCTATGACGATGTCTACGACATTCCATCGAGGGAGAATAACTAACTGATATGAATGAGCTGGGCCTATTGCCTTGACGTGCAATGGCCCCGACACTGCCGAGACCGAAACGTTCGGAAAACGGCATAGGGCCGTGGTTCTCAAACTGGAGGGCTCGTCCCTCTTGTGGGGGTGTGAAAGCATCTGAAGGGGACGCGGAGCTGTGGTCAACTGGAAAAAAATTTTCGCGCTTCGCGCGATTTACAGCAAGCTCATATTTTGTGTATAGTCCGGAATTCATATAATAGAACTCCCTCATCAATTAACAATCATAGCATTCCATGCCATCAAACTATCCGTTGAGATTGCTAGCATTCTGGTTGCACTTTGTGATATGACGGTAAAGGGGGAGCGAGATTTCTCAGTATCATAAAGGGGGCGTGTATAAAAAGTTTAAGAACCACTGGCTTAGGGCTTCCCCGCAAGGTAAAGCTTAATGTGGAGATGATCTTTCAGCTAGTAACGTTTCTCGCTAGCCCCAATATCGATTCCTTGGTGGCTGAACAGCGTTTCCAGGTATCATGCACAGCTCAGAGCTCAAAAATAAAATGAACTTGATGATAATGATTTTTTTTGTTGTATTTGTATTCCTTTAATAAAATATTACTTCTTTTGTGGTCACTATGCCCCCATTGTCTATGTTAGTTAGCACGGCGTTGGACTGACGTTGAGTTTTAAAACGTTGTTGCGTAGTTTATATCGATATTGAGTACTTGCGGCCCGCGGCCGCTACAATATTTCAAAAGTGGCCTGCGACCCATTTTGAGTTGGCGACCCCTGCTCTAACTAGTCTTAATCCATGGCAAAAATCTCACTGGGCTCACCCTTAGATCAATATAGGAAAATCTAATGTCTGAAGTTATCCGGTCAAATTTTATCAGAACGGGGTAACTTTGGACAGTGGAAATTGTGATATTTAGAGCTCCGGAAAGTGGCTGCTTACTCTGTTTCAAAGTGTATCGTCAACTATATTCGTTATGACCGGCCTTATGGCTTTTTAAAATCGAATGAGAAGGTTAATAAATTAGGAGTTTGTCAAAATATGAAGAAATGGGTAGTCTATAAGCCGAGAGATTGTAATCGGGTGCAAGCTACTTCGAAAACTTATCACATACTCTTGAAGATGTACTTGCTGAATGTGGGATATTGTAAATTACAATAAATATATCCATCAGAGCAGTGCTTTTCAACCTGTGTGACGGTTCACCCCCGTGCGAATGAAAAAAATTGCAGGGCGAATGATGAGCATGGTGCGAACGGTGCGAATGAAAATCTCGGATGAGTGCGAACGACGAAGGTGGTGCGAACAATGCGAATGAAAATCCCATATGAGTGCGAATGAAAATCGTGAATAATAATTGTAAATTTTTCTGGCCTGGAATAATTCAAATGTACCTTATAGGAAATTCAACGGCAATATAACTTTTGTTGTTGCGACGCAATTGTAAAAACTTGTTTAAGTTACGACGCACCACTAGTCGTAGCTCTCACAAGCCGTCAGTGAATTAATATTTTCGCTCTATAATAATTACGTAATCAAAAGCTTGGTTTGGAAGCTGGTGTAGTGGCAGACATACAGTATATCAGCCCGTCTGAGCCTGCGACAGGCTGGGAAAATGACGTTAAATTGACTTTCTGCTTACTTTCGCTAAACAATCTTCCGTAATACCTGTTCGATTAGGGCGAGGCACGAGGATAGTAGTAAATACTATCATCACAGACTCACATTTGCAGGTTACTGTAACGCAAATCTTACCCCTTTAAAAGATTATTAAAGTATGGACTGCAAAAGATATAATTTTGGGTCGACACGGTGCCAGAGCTATGTGTTAATATGTATGTAATATTTGTTGAATTTATTGCAAAAATCCTGAGATAGATTTTACAAATAGGGTCACGGTGTTGGGTACTGGAGCGAATAAGCTTTATCATGAGAATTCATGATAATATTAGTCCGACTGGTTTTTCTGGAAAACATGGTTGAAGACCGTTGGGATTAACTACTGTAGTTACTAGGGATCTGCAACGAGCGAGTTCACGTCTATGAGACTCATTCATTTCGAGGCCAATCTTTTCTGCGTCTGGTCACGTGAAGACAGGTAAGTTTTGGTCAATAAACGGCTGATAAAATGCGGTGCCAAAACATAAGCGTCAGATGAGTAAAGTTATAAGCATATAAAGCAATGGCTCTAACGATGGTTTAAGTTGGCATATTTCTATGCTTACTTCGTTTTAGTAATATATTAGCACCAACCCTGCGAATGCGCTGTGAGGAATGGAAACACGGTTGTTGGAATTTGCTTCGTAGTATTATATCGCGAATCAAGTTTCTCTAGAGCAGGGATTCTCAAAGGGTGTGCCATGGCCCACTGGTGGGCCACAGAGAATTTTGAGGTGGGCCACAGATCTATTTAGAAAATTTCAGAATTAATGTAAGTTCAGTCATATTTCTTATGTTATTCGCTAAAAATATATTCGTGTTATCTAATTATACGTAGGCTACATAGCTACAAAGCTTTTCATCCGACCCTGATTATACGTAGTGGCACGTATGAAGTCAGCATGTAGAAATCGAAATGGTGGCTTTTTCTACTGGCTATGGAGTAACTCCATGTCGAGTTCACCAGAAAAACGGAAAAATGTAACAAAAATGTAACCAATTTTTCAGTTTTTCATGAAAATTGGCATGCATAGAAAACTTCATTTTCTGATTTCAGAAGAACAAATTTCATCAAAATCGGTCAACTAGAATCGAAGATATGGCCGTTCAAAAATTGCTGTTTTTGTAATCGCTTAAGCGGAAAAAATGTATAAAATTTATACATTTAATTTGAATTTGCAATATTTACGTCAAATTAAGGGTATTGCAGGTGATAATTTCATAATTGGCCATTCACATCCTACTTCATTCTCTTACCCGTTTTTTGACACATGGGGTTGCATAGTTTGACCTGTGACCCCATGATTTTGGTTGTAGCACAGAAATCACTCACGCGTGACTGCATTTTCAATTTCAAATATCTCTTGCTGACCAGGTGGTATCACCAAGTGTGAGGTGTCGTTGGAAAGCTCTTGTAAAGGACTTTTGAAATCAACAATAATATTAGTGGGGAATTAATCGAAACATTTGAAAAATTCGTTGTGAAACAGTCCTGAAAAAATTGTTGAGTTTTTGAAAATTGTTGCAATTTTACTTAACATAACAGGTGTCAGTCTTATATTTGTAGCATGAATATTCGTAAAATAAGTTCTGTTTTGGAAGCTGGTTGTCACAAAAGTTTTTCCATTACCAAAAGCAGAAATCATCAATAACTCAAAATGTATTATTATTATATTAATTAAAAATGGGACAAGACAAAAAATTCAAAAATAAATCTCAATTGTAAAGCAAAGTTGTCAGGGTAGTTCAAGTTGAATTGATAGAGCCAGATAAATTAAAAAATAGAAATGAATCAGGTTTGGAAAAAGAAGTACTGTGACTCAAATTCAGCAAGATCTCCAGAAATTCGAGTCCTAACAATGGTTCCAGTAACATTGGTGAAGAAGAAAAATTTTTTGAATAATTGAAAGGATGGTGAGAGATACCAAAGAGATAGGAAAAAGACAACGGATATTCTTTGCCACCACCACGAAAAGTAGGAAAGAATTCAAAAGATTGTAATTTTTTTTAAATAACGAATGTAGCAGGATAATGATAGGAATAAAATACCGAGTTGGCATTAAAAAGAATGTGTATCAAGAAAAACATCAACTTTTATGTACTCTGAAAGAATTAAAGGCCCAGTTTAAACAGCGAAACCCTGATTTAAATATGGTGAGTTAGTGTAGAAGCATCTAGGACAGTGGTTCTCAACCTTTTTAGCCTCGCGGACCGGTAAAATTTCAAAAAAATGTCTGGCGGACCGGTGAACTTTCAAAATTAAAATGAGGCCAAAATGTAAAGTATGCAACCGTTTTTTGCAATTATATGGTGCTAGCAGTGGTTCTCAACCTTTTTTGACACGCGCCCCCCTTGGAGATGGTCAATAAACTCGCGCCCCTGACCCCCCTTGCATTTATCGTCATGTCAAAAAGAGCACATCATCTAATACAGAGGTGGGCAACGTTTTTGATAATCATGGCCGCCTTTCGATTGCTTATGTAGCGTAAGGCCGCATTCCAGGGCATAGCCGCAATGAACGATCTGGACGCAAAATTCCTACGGTAAACTGTCCATATCCATTCCCGGTGAACTCCGGACTATTCTACTTTCCACAAAGACCTATTGTACGCACCGAAATCTCGAGTGGCAATGTTATGAATAGTTGCCGGGAGGTGCATATTGTCGCGCGGAGCGCGCAAATTTTTCAGGGCCGCGAACGAATTGCTATTTCTTGCCAATTCCCATTCAGGCTCAGATTAAGAAGGGCGCTACTGCATTAAAATCGAAAAATGAAGTCTTGTTGAATTGCGCGGAGGGCGAAGGAAATTTCAAGATTAATTAAAATCTCTCGATAATGCGGGGATGAATTCGTAATTGCAATTTGCATGTCTACGGCCGCCAACACATACTAATTGAATTAGGCGTCGACGGCCGCTCAAATTCCCTTCTACGGCTGCAGGCTGCCCACCCCTGATCTAATAGCATACATAAGGTATATCTTACGCCAATTTGGAATCTGCATTCCAGTTGTTGAGTCTTTTACATTGCTGACAAATTTCCTCAAATTTGTTTGAAAATAACAAAAAAACAAGACATCCATTAATTAATTTCAATGTAGGTCACCCTGAGACTAATTCTGATGCTGGTAGTGAGTACAGAGAGCAAGGCGTCATTCTGTCCTGCCAGGCTAAATTTGATCAGTTTTCGAAATGAATTAATTGTGTTGATTTATAGTCTAATTGAGGGCGAAACCGGGCTACCTATGTTGCATCTAAGTCTGTCTTAGGCAGTGCAGTTCGCAAGCTACTAACAAGAGCTGCCCAGCGCGACAAGCTTTAGGCTACTGTCAAAGCTATGAAGCAATGAATGACTTACACGTGGGAATTGCTCTCAATATCTCCAAAGAATTTCAAAAATTTGCTCAAATGAAGTTGAAATCAGACTATACTCAGTTGAGCGCTGTTGCTAGAGTTTTTATTTTGCAAGCTTTCTTGAATATGGAATAAATATCATCTTCAATAATCATCTTCTCATAATGGATGTGAAACACATGTTCAGACACGTACAATTTATACTGACTTTGTCAATTTCTCGCGCCCCCCTATACTGACTTCGTCAATTTCTCGCGCCCCCCCTGAGAGCCTCACAAGCCCCCCAGGTTGAGAACCCCTGTGCTAGAGAGTGACATTTAGAGGGTTTAGATGGTAGTTAATTATATTCATGATGGCATCCATGTGATTTTATGGTAGTGAGTCTGCCGAGTCGAGGTTAAATTGCCTTGTCAGATAAACGTGCTACCGCCGAGAGTCGTGTACAGTCTCTCGCGCCGAAGGCCGTGGGATTAAGTGACCACGCAAACTCCAATAATATTTTTCTCTTTGATAATATCGAGAGTAGAAGCGTTTCGGAGTCGAACCAACCATCTTGTCGTGCTACCTTGCTCATGCCCACTGCCACAAGACGAAGGCTACTCTGCCAACTACGAATAAAATGCGTGCCGCGAGAAAACACATTACAGCAGCTATACCGGCCATCCAGAAATCCGGAACGAAAATGCACTTCTTCAGCCCACCCACAAAAACGTTGGTCTTAGGACCCCCACAGGGCGATAAGCCAAACTTCCGGGGGATTCGTCCCCAGACCCTACAGTTGGGTGGATATTTCACCTGTACTTGTTATCACATCTATTCTACTCCGCGTAAGCAGAGAGTTTACGTAAATGATCGGGCCAATGGCGAAAATTTTCGATCATTCACAACCGAAGCGGTTTTCTCGCGGCCGAATTTTTGGTCCACATTTCGGAGTCCCATGTTAACCTAAACTTCATTATGTGTCGGTGCGTCGTGACGCGCGGTATTGGCTGACGCCGAAATCCCTATAAATCATGCGTATTTCTCGGAGAAGGGCACCTAATAATAAGCAATACATTTAGGCACACTAATTCGTGCAAAGCGCGAAAAGAAATTGAAAAATGCTGGAAAAAGTTTTAAATAAATACGCTGATTTATGTTCATTGGCGAAATGATTTTGGGCCCTTTTCAAGTTCAGCCCCTCTCCAATTAAGCGGTTTGGGCCGTCCCAGTTACGATCCTGCACAAAATGAATGAATCGAAAACCAATGATCAAATTGCGCTATTTATCGATGAGGGAGCTCGTATCTGTTCTGTATATTTGTCGCTCGCATGTCGTAAAATGAAACGTATTGAACTTTAAGTGAAATCGAACATGTTTCCAGCCCTAATGTTACCTCAAAAAGTTATGATTCAGTTTAGAATTTGATGTTTTATTTATTTTATCAATGGACCAGCCTTCGACATTGCGTCTTGAAATTAATAAAGCATAAAATTGTAATTTACCTGGCGGACCGGCAGGAATGTCGTCGCGGACCGGCACCGGTCCGCAGACCGGTGGTTGAGAACCACTGATCTAGGACACATCCTAGATCCACATCCAGTATTCTGATATCTGCTTCAAAGTATTGTGTATTCAACTCCAACTGTGCAGCGAAATTCCCTTACGTTCTTAAAAATCTTTTTAAAATTATTGTCAACACATTCTATGTGATCTGTTTGAATTATACCGATTTCCCTCCATACAAAGTAATTGACAGATAGAATAAAAGTGAAATTAGGTATTCTACAGAGTTTGTTTTATGAGTGTGAGATGAGAATTTAGATTCAAACATGTTATATGCATGTTAGTTCCTAGTTTCTTCTGAAAGTTAATTTCCTTTTCGTGGTGCTGGCAAAGAACAAACTTCATTGTCTTTTTCTTGCTCTTTGGCATCTCTCACCAACCTTTCATTTGCTCAAAAATTTTGAGATTTTCTGGACCATTGTTAGGACTCGAATGATTTGAGCTCTTGATGAATTTGGGTTATTGATTTTTCTTTTTATATTATATTTTCGAAAGTTGCTTCATTACAATTTTTCACTTTATTTGTCTGCAATCTCCACTAATTCTGGCATCTCATCACCTTGAAAACCTTGACAAGCTTTGCTTCAACATTGAGATTAAATTTTTTTTTTGACATATCCAATTTTCAATTGATAAAATATGATCTATTTTTGTTTTTGGTAGTGGAGAATCTTTTTGTGAGAACCAGCTTCCAAAACGGAACCTATACTAGAAATACAAGAGTTAATCAATAGGCTTGCAGCCTGTTATGAATGTGTCATAGTAAAAATTTTCAAAAACGTGACAACTTTTTAAAGACTGTTTTACAACAAAGTTTTGGATTGTTTCGATTAATTCCCTACTAGCAATATTGTTGATTTCAGAAGTCCTTTACATGAGCTTTCCAACGACACTTCAAACTTGGTGTTACCACCTGGTCAGCAAGAGATATTTGCAATTGAAAATGCAGTCACGCGTGAGTGATTTCTGAAGGTGCGAACAAAATCATGGGGTCACAGGTCAAGCTATGCAAGTAGGGTGTAAATGACCAAGTTTGAAAGTATCACCCTCAACACCCCTAATTTGACCAAAATATGGCAAATTTAAATGACATGTCTAAATTTTAAGCATTTTTTCCGCTTGAGCGATTTCAAAAACAGCAATTTTTGGAGGGCAATATCTTCTATTCTATTTGACCGATTTTTATAATATCTACTTTTCTCAAATCAGAAAATAAAGTTCTGTAAGCATACCAATTTCCATAAAATTCCGAGGTAGTGGTTACAGTGGCCAGGAGAACTGACATGGATTGACTCTAATGACAACCTACGGCTAAAAGAAACTGAAATACTTTCAAGCGTATAATAACTGGAAGATAATGCTGAAGTAACCAAGTATTCCGGCAGCGTCATATGTCGTATGCCGTTGATAAGGGTATGCAATGAACTCGCAATGAAGTGAAATTGATGTACAGATTTACTGTACTTTGGCAGGCCGTATTATTGTAAGCTAAAAATAGTCATAGTCGCAAATTATTAGCAACTTCTGGCGAAGGTATACTGCACCACCTCAACGAAGCCTAATGGATTGAGAATTTATTGAAGCGCATTAATCTTTGAAGTCGGTTTAAAATGTCCGGCCTGGAAATCATTGTACATAATGAAAGAGTCACAGGAATTGATTGTATCATTTGATTGAATATACTGACATCGCAACTTCAGTTGTTTTGGTACAAGACATACAGAGTACGTCATGCATATTGAAAAATCTTTCTTCGCTTCTCAGTAGTACCCCATCCACCAATGAATTGTTCGATGCTGGCCTAGAATGATTATAATATTCCCCACAATAGTATCACTAAAGTCCCAATCACACAGTACGGGGATCTGATAATTGTGTTTCGCGGCGCGAATGGAGCAGCGGACGAAAATAATCTACTTAAGAGTTTTAGCTTTTGAACAACCAGGACCGTAACTACCGCACCCACACACCCACGATGTTCACCAAATTTGGTACAATTTTAACCAGTGGAAGCGGAGTTATTGCCGTCGAAAAATTTGGATTATGAAGTATTTACGGTGACCAACTCTTTAATTATTTATTATAGTGGTGCCCACCGTAAATACTATATTATTCAAATCCAAATTTTTCGACGACAATAACTCCACTTCCACTGTTAGGAATTGAACCAAATTTGGTGAACATAATTTCAATAGATATCCTAACACTTTCATGGGGTGAACAGAAAATTTTCAAATTTTTGGTTATTTTATTTTTTTATAATAAATAGAAACTTTCTTCTCCAATAGCAAATCGGCTACTGGTTGGAATTGAACCAAATTTGATGTGTGGGCTTAGGTTAGGTAACCTAACAATTTTATCAGTACGATTTGAGAAAAAAAGTCATTTTTGAAGAGCCCTAATGTCCGTCACATCATAGCATACTACTGATCGTGCGTTCATTTGCTATTACCACATACTCGCGAGACATAAAATGGGAAATCGAAAAAAAGTTGGACCAACGTATCATAAGGTAGCGAGCTCAAATGTGCCTACTCTCCTTGATCATTTGGACCTTATATTCCAAGACATGAGGCAAAAGCCTCAACACAAACAGGTGAGTTATTCACACTTCCGGCATACTGGAGCCTCCTAGACCTTTTTGTCTGCTCTCAAAATCGATTTTGTCCAGCTTAAAGCATTTTTCACTCTTGAAAAATACGCTGTATGTTGGATGGGAGTGCTGAGCAGACTTCAAGCCCTGGTCATCCAAGCACTAGTTGAAGGGTTTTAGTGAAATAGTTGAAATCAAAACGAGCGAAAATATTAGTAGCCTATTTAATGAGACACTCAATAGCCTAAGATAGATTTGTTGCACATCTAATCAAATAAATGTTGTATTTTCATCTTCTTTCTGTATAACAATATTCGGTTAGTTTGTGCGAATGAAATTTATTTTACAAAAAAAGTGCGAATGAAGCTCAAAAAGGTTGAAAAGCACTGCATCAGAGGACATAGGAAAGGGAAAGTGTAACTTTTTAAGAACAGCAATATAATTTAAATCAGCAATAAATCATCACAATAACATGCTTAATGTTTGCTGTTGCTGACACCGCCAGTGCATGGTATACCCCTTATCACCATATGATATTTATAAGTTCCAATTAGTGAAGACAAGAGGGGAAATTGAGATAAGGGATGAATAAAAGGGCATTAGCATTCATAAACTATTATTTATATTTATTTTTTATTTTGGGGGGGATTGAATAAAATTAATACAATTGGCCAGACGTGTAGGCCTACTATTTTCTTTCAGTTTTAGCCACTTCTCTCATTAACTCTTACCAAATAAGCCTCATTCACGAGGTTTCATAATATATGTAGTGTAAAGACATCCAAAAACGACATTGCCTAAAGGTACCCCACATACCTGAGTGAGTAACTTTGGACACAGATAATTTTAAAATATAAGGTACTTATTTATGATCATGAAGATTTTGGAGTAGTTGATTCTAATCTTTGCTCCCATGAGCCTTGAAAAACACAAAACTTGTCTCCCCTAGCATTTCCAAGATCTATAGCGGAAATGTTGGAAATTGTCCAAAGTTACCCCAGTTTACGGGTACTCAATTTTTAAACACAGCACAGTTTTCGGGTAATTCAACACGACTTGACTGAGTGGATTTGTCATGACAAGTGGTCGTAAGACTGTTTTCGAAAATTCTATAGGCCTATCTATTAATAGTGTCATTGGTTATTTTGTGTGTCGCGAAGATTGATGTTGCAATTTCAGAAATATCGATCAACTGCGATAAGTATGTGATTCTTTGAAACTACTCATTTCCAAATCTTGAATTTTGACTTCTACATGAAATAGTTTTGACATGTATTGGAAATGGTGAGTTGTGGAGTATTATTAGTTCTTGTACACTTTGAAACCAGTTACTGCAGTCATTTTCAAATATTCATTTCTACTTGTATGTCAAGTTGTTTTGACTCATCTTGGGAATCAAAGGGTTGAAACCAGGTCACAACGTTCCGTCTCACTTTTATACTTCTGACTCGAGGCAAGTCGAGTCCAAGTCATTGTCTGCTGCTTCCTTGACAATAAAGCAGTCATACGGTGAAAGTTTGTGAAGCAACTGTTGTTTGCTCATCATGTATTTCGTAGCTCAACATGTTCTGAATAAAGCTTGAATCATCATCTGCCAACCTACCAACAATGCGCTTTCAGAATCCCCACCGGTAACAGACTCTTTGAACAGCTGATCAGCAAGCAGCTGCTGTCGTGATCGTTCAAGCATAGCCAATTAGCCAATCAGGAGCCGTGGGTATTTGAATACTAGTCTTCCCACCGTTCTATGGTCAATGTCACTCCCATTCTTGGGTGGGTGGGTAGCTACTTTCAATCGCTTTGCCTGAAATCTTAACGGCTTTGATGTGAGCTTCTTTCAGGCTCATTGTTGTTTTAATTATCAATAGTCTATAGATAGAAGGAGACACGATCACAGAGAATTTTAAAGATTTTCCAAATTTTGTACAATCCTGATGACCAGCCTAAAAAATCTTATCAATGTTTCTGAAGCGTGTATGCTATCATTAAATTATAGTTTGATTTGTTTTAAATATATACAATATTTATAGATATCATCTCCATAAGTACCCGGTCCCCATATAATTATATAAGGATGTTGCGCTTTAGCTAATAATCCCAACTTAATATAGTGCAGCCCGCGAATGGATTCAGATTTTTAATGTGGCCCCGCAAGCTGTAAAGTTTGCACACCCCTGGGTGGGTAAAGTTTTGAGCTCGCGGGCCGCATTCAACATCTAAACCCATGCGCGGGCCGCACTATAAGAAATTGAGATTATGAACCAAAACGCAATATTGGTATTTGATTGTATAGTGAGGTAATGGAGATGCTTATTTAAAACATTGCTTTGTTGATATCGTACACACGTCAGAAATTTACTGGTGAGATTTCATAAGCTGATCGACCTCTATAACCAATTTGTCAAGATTATAGAGATGAAAGTCGGTTGTCCCGATTCTTTGAACAGTATTGAAATTTAAATATGTCAGCGGCGATTTGTTCATAGATTTACCTATTCCACTTTTGGTTCAGTTCCACGACAAACAAGGCTGACAGCATCATAACTATGTTAACTTCAAACACTATTCTACGATGTGTAGATAAAATATAAATACCCCATCGCTTGCAGAGAACGAGTCTACCTAAGACAAGCGCGAATCGTTTGTATCAGCACATCACTAAAATAATTAAAACACTGGAGTGGCCAATATGAAATCCCACTCGTGATCCCAATTATGTTAATCTCGTTCAGGATTTCTGTTATGTTTAGTAGTTGAAACCTTTCCAACTTCGTTGGCCTTGATCGGCCTGTCGCGCCAGAAATTAAACATATAGTAAGGAAGTATTTACCTTGGAACAGTGGTTCTCAAACTTTTTAAGACGCGCCCCCCTTATGATGGGGAAAGATTTCGAGCCCCCTTATCATCATATCACAAAACGCAACCAGGGTGCTAGGAAACTTAACTGAACTGATAGTTTGATGGCACGAGAGATTTTTAAGTATGAAATTGAGACTAAATACAGAGCAACAATGATGAATTGAATGAGAAATTCTTTTTAGTGGAGCTCAGCCTCGTGCCCCCTTCAGATGCTTTCACTCCACCAAGGGGGGGAAGGGCCGCACCCCAGTTTTGGAATTATCATAGTGAAATATACTAAAAAAAAGTTTAATCAAGTCCTTGCAATAATTCGATTTTTGGTACGCCTTTTATCAATATTTAAAAAAAGTTTCGTTAGACTCTCGCAGGCCGCACAGAACGGTGTTGCGGGCCGCATGTCGCCCGCGGGCTGTAGTTTGCCCACCCCTGGTCTAGAGTCATGCGTCCTGCCCAATGACTCGAGTACTGGCTGGGTCAATACACAAATTGACTCGAATCGAGTCATTTTACGCATATGGAAAAATGACTTGAGTCGAGACGAATCACCAAAAATCGTGACTCGAGTCATTACAACCCTAAGAAATCATAATATCTACACTACATGTAGGCTATCTACTTGACTTGAAATTTACGTTGTTGCTTGCAATGCATTTCACGCGGGTAACTGAAATTCTTTTGTCTCGAGCACGTATTGCATGGAGTTTGGTTTTCCTGAGGTGGATCAACGTGATCAACCGTCGATCATGACAGCCGTGCATGGTTTCTCAAGAGTTTTGTCTGGAAAAGTTCAGCTGACCGGTACTGTCCATTTCTCATGCCATTAGGTTTACGGGGATGCGTCAATAATTGGGCTCGGCGCAATCGTTAGAGAACTCAAATCTGAATAGAGTGTAACTAATGATTCGAGTCGAGTAGTCGGAGATCAGGTTATCGCAGGGGTGGGCAGTTATTTTACTCAGCGGGCCAAATGACGAGCATAAAATATGTTGGTAATAATTGGTAACATGTTATACCCTAATCGCGCCAGCGCGGAATTTTTCCAAGATTCATGATTCGATCAGTAAATAATATTGGTAATTGCATATATATTGCTATATATTTTTAATCCCTCTCAGCCCACGTACTCCTGTTTTATCGCTAGAGCCGAGTGAGATGTTGTCTTCGAAATATTTGGAAGAGCCCTTTGATATAATTACTTCGTTACATGTTGTTATTTCGTGACCTCCAGTCTGCTATGTGAAAGCGTACCAAACTAAAAGACGCACACGATTCCAAATTTGTATTTCTACACTGCAAAATATTGCCTATGCACAATTGGACATCGTGCTTTTCGGTTAACATTAGGACACTACTTTTCAGTCAAGGTTTTCCAGCTGTCGAACTTTTTTCCCTTTACTTAATTTGATCAGTAGTTGCAATTGCAGTGCCTTCTTGGAGTTCCACGTTGGCCTAAACTTCATAGGTTTCGGTGCGTCGTGGCACGGTAATAGCTGACGTCGAAATGCCTAATTCTATAAACCATGCTTTCTTAATCGTGCTTGGTGCGAGAAAAATTCGAAAGAAGTAGCATAAATTATACTTCTTAACCATGGCGACCTGCTCGGCACTAACTACTAAAAAAAAACGGATTTTTCCTGACTCCCCCCCCCCCCGAAACTTTTTTAAATTTCAACGTTCAGCTTGATATCCTTTATGGGTGATTATGACGCATAGAAATCACGGCACTGATTGACTTGTTTTACGAATTATGGATTTGGAAACGCATCACGTAACAATTTGAAACGCAGATCGTGAAATGCGTAATGTGACGATGGCAACAAAAAGGATTGGTGGCTTCTTATGACTTTAATCGTACCGGCAGAATTTGCTACATTTACTCTATTTTGAATCTGGATTACGCATGTGAGGTACATAGAGGCTGCGTAATCGCGGCATGGTAATAAAAATGCTTGATAGTAAACGAATTTGCGGTCAGTTTATACATACATACATACATACTATGGTTTTATTCCATACAGCAACATTAAAAATAGGTTAAATATATTTAATTTCAAGCAACCTTTCGCGGGCCCCACTTTGCCCAGGCTTGCTTTATCGAGTACTTGTACACTCCTCGCCGCTGACAATAAATTTATCAACAACAATAGTTTCAATACAATTTACAGCTGGGAAATTTTTCGAAATCCATGCTAATCCATGTCTGTGAATGTGTCTCAATGCATTTTTTTCTACATCAAGGCACGGCAGTCGCAATATTTGTTGAAAATTGATAATATCCGCTCAAATTCACGGACGAGAATTTGCTGAAATGGATCCAATATGATATGGAATAGTCGGTGTATCAGAGTAAAGCAACAGATGAAAATTGCTTACTCCTTCCCGTTCGCCGTATGCGGGCCTGAGGTTGTTTAGCGGGGCCGTGATAGGAAAATGGGTAGCAAAATTGTGAGAATTTGTCCAATGTTACCCAAAGAAAAAGACTCAGAAATATTCCATTTTCATCCCAAAGTAGACGACACGTGATGTGTTGATTATGGCCGAAACATGTTGCCAGTAATTGTGCCTTTTCAGCAACATTGTAAATATCGACCAGAATAAAGCATCTGTGGCATTGTACGGCCAATCGTTAATTAAATATCAGGGTTAGAACCCAGAAGATCAACATTTGGTCGCAAGTAAATAGATGGTCAAGGAGGTATTGTGATAGGAGCTCTATCATAATACAAAACCTATTTCAACCTGTCAATATCTCTCACCCATTAAGTCGAGTTTTCGTCATGCTTTTCCACAATATGTTGCTAAATGTGAACTTGCTATTCAGGCATGTATTCTGTGCAGACATGGGGTGATTACTTTATGAATGTAATCGATTGCGATTACGATTACTTCGGAATCACGCGATTACGATTACGATTACGATTACAGCAAATTCAGGAAGTAGTCGATTACGATTACGATTACATTGAAAAAGTAATCACGATTACTCACGATTACATTTGTTTTGCTTAGGACTATAATCTTAAATGATATATGGGAAGAAAATACAAGGATTGCGATGAAAAGGCTTAATGAGATATCAACTTTCTTCATCATGCGTCATTTGCTTATTACGTCATAATATATCGATTGCCCAACTTTATAGTGGATGATTTATCGCATCCAACGATTTGCATTATTGCCAGGTCTTTACCTGCCGCGCCCCAAATTCCTTAATAGAGTGGGGAGCGTGCTCGAAGGGGACCCAAAAGTATTTCGTAAACAAACATATATTATAGAGCATTTTCGAGAATTTAATTAATTCCTGTAAATGTTTTTCGAGCTTTGCGATTCAAATATATCTAGAACAGGGGTCACCAACGCGGACCAAATGAGTCGCCCGCGGCTTTTGCGGTGGGCGAGTTGGGCGGTCGCCAGGGGGGCTGGCCGAAGGGCTCCCCTATTTGGATTATGCGCTTTTTCAAGGATAATATCGAATAAACATGGAAATCCGTGTAAGGCAAGAATAGGATTCCGTACAGATGTGTCAATCATCATGAAATCTCTGCATTTGTTAGAAAAGTACCATATCCCGATGATCATCACGTCTCTGCATGCGGTAGAATTACTTAGTTTTAATGTCGTGTATCTGTGCACACATGAAAAAATAGACATTACCGAATCCAGCACCTGGCCGAGCCTTGATAGATAGATAATAATAACAGATGCGAAAGAGGGGTCTGGGGGGCCGACGCCAAGGAACATACGAACGCAGTCGCTCGGGGCATTGCTTGCCTTCGCCCACGCGGCGGCTCAACGGGAATCTATATAGTTAATATTCCCGAGTCTAGACGCGGAGATCGGCGCTTCTGCGCGCACTGCAGCAACGCAACTGAGCTTGGAGGAGCTGGTGTGAGTCCCTGCGAGTGAGCGTTTTTTTTTCTTGGTAAGGGGCGGAAACCCGGCCCAGTGCTCTGATTGTCTTACTCTCAGTCAGCGGTTCCCAACCTTTTTCGACTCATCGCCCCCTTTTGAAGCTCCGCACCGATCATCGCCCCCCAAATATTGGGAACCGAAAAACAGCACTTCGTCAGCCCCCCCCAAAAAGAAACGTTGATATTTGGCCCCAGATCCCTGACCCCCCTCAGCCAGTGGGCTTTTTGTCGCTGCATATCAGCTATACCCTATTCCCTGTACTGTTTGGTGAGTCACCGTATTTCGCCAAAACGCGTGAAGCGCGACAAATTTATATAATTCATGTTAGAATCGGTAAATATGGTGGATGTGGTATGTTGGAAAAGGTAGGGCCCCTAAATAATAATTAAACATCTTCGGGCGGAATCATTGTTATATTGACTTCTTTACATGATGCTATTTCATGACCTCCTATATCTGCTATGTCAGAAGATATATGCAAACCGTCAAAACGTACCAAACTAAACGACGCACAGGATTTCATATTGGTATTTCTTTACTGGCAAGTAATTTTTTCCTTGCGGGATGGCATTTGTCCTGTAGCGTTAAGGTCGCCAGGACAGGAACATTCGACGCCAGCCATTGAGGCGCCTGTGGACAATTAAACGTATATGTATTGTATACATATCGAAGTTTTCGGTCAGCACAAGGGCATTCCTTTTCGGCCAAGGTCTTCTCGCTTCTGATCGTTCTGGCACACTTCTCGGAGTCGCATGTTACATGGCCTCTAACTTCATACGTCTTGGTGCGTCGCGGCGCAACAATGACCGACGCCGAAGTCTCCCATTTTAAATCATACGTATTTTTATTGGGTGACGGGGCCCCCAACATCAAAATAAATGAAAATATTAAATCGCGCTCAGAGCGAAAAATTTCTGAGAAAGTCGCATGAATTTCTAAAAAATTACTCTATCATTCATATTAATTCACCAAATAATTTTGGGCTTCCTTCGATTTCGGGCTCCCCACCCCAATTGGGGGTTCGGGATGCAATAGTTACGGTCCCGACTCCAATATAGCCGTTTTAAAGCACCATCACCCCTATCGCTCCCTTCGTTGTTTTCGCCCCCTATCGCCCGCTTCGTCCGTTTTCGCCCCCCTATAGCCCCCTTCGTCCGTTTTCGCCCCCCCCCCTAAACCGTCAAATCGCCCCCTGGGGGGCGATATCGCCCACGTTGGGAACCACTGCTCTAAGTGAAGAAATCCAACTGAGCATGGCTAAACGACGGGAGTACGAGGTAACCCGTCGGTCGTCGCAATAATCAGTACACACTACACAAGAAGTAGCTTTTGTTTCAAAACAGTTGGTGACCCCTGCTCCAGTACATAGCTGGGTTTGAAATGCATACCTCTTCCCCTCAAGAAAAAACATACATAGGCTATATTTTATGGGAACAGGCATTTCGCAGCCGGTCATTACCGCGCCACGATCCCACAACACACCAAAACGCATATGCAGTTTCGGCCAACACGCAACTCCACGGGATGTGATACCAAAGAAATACCTTGGCCGAAACTTAGGATATTTTATTGTCAATAGCCGCGCTGAGTGGGCGGGACTAATAACTCCTGTCCTTCCAATCTGGGCCCACAATGCAAATGTCACCCGGCGCATCCACAAAAGAATAAAGCCATGACAATTTGTGTGTGCGTCTCACAAAAGATATTCTTTTAGTCTGCTACGTTTGGGCGAGTACAATATCTTGTGATTATACAACGGACTGGAGGTCGCGAATTAACAACATACAGTAATTATAACAACATACCAGATGCTATGAATATGAATTACGTGCCCCAGCTTTACAGGTAAATCTGACACTCGGGGCTCAGAGAGGTTATAAATGAATAGTAATATAATGCAATTACCAATATTATTGACGAAATTCACTTTTGAAAATTGACCAACGGTTGGACTGGGGAATTGCTGTTTTGGCTGAATTGCTGATTCTAGCTACAACCCACGCTAACATGTCAGGCTATATAAGCGGATGGTTATGGCGGCAGGTCCAAATGCTAAGTAACGAACTGTGAAATAACGATTGACGCCCGTTTCAAGTAGTTATATGAGAATAAGATATGGTTAACATAAAAATTCTGCCTTCAACTTAATACATATACAGCGAGCTGCTGTTACGAGAAACGGCTAAGCACGGCTCGGTTATGATATATATCAGCAGCTGTTTATTTGTAATGCTTCGTTGTGGAAACTGCAATGTCTTATTCGACGAGTACAAAATTCCGAATCTTCGTCAGGTGCACGTGCGTACGTAGGCCTCCTGCTCGCCAAGCAGCAATGGTAAACTGCGTTTAACTAAGCACAACCAAACATTAATACATAAGTTACTATTCGAAACTATAGGCAGAGTGGTGATCAATATCTAGCTGCGAGGTAGCGGCTTCTGTAGTGTATTGATAACCTGATATACACCACGGGAGGTGTTCTTACAATCACACTACAATGTCCATCGCATGTCTGTTTACTATGTGTGGATACTTGTTACGCAATGACGAGCGGAGCTAATACTTCTGACGTAATAATGAGTCAGTGGCGTTTGAAAACAGACGTTTGTGCTTACGCTAACGTAGTATATTATCTCATTCTTGTTCACGAATATTCAGTTTATGTCATAGTCCTTGTACAAACAGAAAGTAATCGTTCTTTCACAAACAAATCGATTAGATATGGGAAGTAGTCGATTACGATTACGATTACTTCGGATTTTTTTCGAATGTAATCGATTGCGATTACGATTACTTCAAAATGCTGTAATCGTCGTAATCGATTACGATTACTAATCGCGATTACCCCATGTCTGATTCTGTGTACGGTTGAAGCTCTGCTAATTAATGACGAATAATGAGACGTAGAAGAACTTGGATGTGGCTGACAGGACCAGGCCTGTTGGGAGTCTCAAGGTGGGAGCAAGTATTCTGGCAGTGTTGTGCAAACTAGAGGCCGACCGATATTTATTTTTGCAGGCCGATACTGATTATTGACACACTCACAAGGCCGATAACCAGGGTTGCCATACCGTCCTTATTTCTAAGATTTGTCCTTATTTTGAAGGGTCACGTCTTAGAAAACTCGACTGTCCTTATTTCTAAGAAATATCCTTATTTTCGACTTGCGTCCTTATTTTGTCTTATTTCCAGCAACTACAGAACTTCGATTATTTCTCTCTGGTATATGAGTTGCATAATATTCTAAAATTATGCTCTGGCGTCCAGATTTTATGACATCATGAATGACAGGAACTCCCGTGGCGTACGCACCACTTGATTTGACTTCGAAGTGGTGCAATAGCTTCGCTAGGGCAGTGAGTAATGTACAACTTTCGGCTGTACCCAACCTAACACAGCGGACGTCATCGTAGCAGTAAAAAGCAGTGTCAGGTTTTTGCTGGTTAGTTTAAAGCAGAATAAGCTGTAGGGAAGGCAGCATTTATTGCGCACTGAACAAAAAACTTGGACACTTGGGTTAAAAAGTAAAGCTACAAATCATCAGTGTTGGGATGACCCAAGTCATGACCTGACTCGAGTCGTATCATCGGCCCGCACCCGGTAGTTCCGAAGGCACACGATCCGGGGACCTATGAGACATACTCTCAAAAACTCAGGTGTGACAACATTTCTTGTTGTGTAATATAATCTAAGCTACAGCAAGCCATAAAAAGAATGTTTGGTCGCAACCGTCCAAAATAGAATTAATATAAACTCAACTGATGCCATAAAATCGCGTTTCGATTTAGGCTCGAACTTATAAATTTGTAGGTACATACATATTGCCCGTAAACAGAGGTGGTCAGTAACGAAGTACTTCTACTTTTTCGAAGTAATCAGTAGTTTTCCTCTACTTCTGGTACTTACTCAAGTAGATCTGATTTTCGCCACTTCTACTGCTTAATATTTTGTAATCTACTTACTTACTTTTCGCTATTTCCAGTTTGTCAAGTAGAAGTAGTTCAATCTTCCAATCGGGAAGATAGCCTGAGGAATTTCGAAGCTGTTTTCACGGAGTATTAACATTTAGTTTTCATAAAAGTTTAGTAAAGCACAGAATTTTCGTCGCGCTTCGTGCGCAGTGGATATGGAGTGACCAGTATGATTTCACGAAAGTATCGGTGAATATGATTTAGGTGGAAGGTTGGGGTGGTTCCGTTCACACCACATTGTCGCCCTTCGCCCATATGAAATAATTATTCAAAGTATATGGCTCATCATAACGTTTGAAACTGATGTTTCGCAATCTTGCATTTTCTTGTCATATCGTAATCTAGCATATATGTCCATGGTGTGTCCTAATCTGGAAGAGTGGACTTTTACTTTCTTTTTTAGTTTTAGAGCTGTTTTAGCTTACCACCTTTGAAACTCTCTGGACTAAAAACATGAAATACATATTCTGCTTTTAGAAGTAGTATTTATATATTTCACTTTCAATTCCCAGTATCATCTACTTTGAGTTATAATTAATATCAGTTCTTTTGTCCGGATAGCGTATACATGTTGAAGTATAAAAGCAAGTGCAGTAATGCCTTTAATTTCTGGAAATAAAGCTACACAATATGGCATTTTACGGTCCACCATATTTTTTATTAACGTTTACTAATAGCGCAAAGTGTTTACACCGTATCCTATACAACTTCTCCGTATTGCTCTTCGACTAAACTACGGGCCTTATAATATGGGGGATGGCGCCATACCATGCTATATTCCAAAACGTGCTGTTCGAGAAAACAGAGGATTAGCATTGTATTTCCTTATCAATAGGCCTACTATCATTTTCATCCCATGATGTGGACGAATGCTTATGCTATCAAAAATTGGATACCTGCTGGTATGCATCAAAATGAATCAAGCTCGTCACCTATCACATAGCTCAATTTGCACCTTTTTATAATCCATCCAATCAGAATCGTTTTCACAACTACTTACTTACTTGAGTACTTTTAAAGTCAGTCAAATCTACTTCTACTTCAAGTAGTTTTAGGTTGCTTATGAAAGAAGTACTTCTACTTGTACTTGAGTAGATTTTTTTCGTCGCTACTTCTACTTCTACTTGAGTAGCTATCTTGACTACTTTGACCACCTCTGCCCGGAAATCGACATTGTGACTTTCAAATACCTCGTTATAGCGATTAAACATCATATGCAATTATTACATAAAGGGTTTCTGTATGTAAGCATGTTTCAGTTGTTGCATGATTAGCATGCTTGATTATTTTGCTTGATTTAGCTTTGTATCATCGGTCCCCACCCTATGATTTTTATACATGAATCAAAAAAAATCTACTCAAGAAAGGTATTGAATAAAATAATATGTGTCATTATATAGCCTGATCTAAGATCTGCACTTCACAATAAAAATGATTGCTGGTTTGCTCGTGTTGAAGGTTACAAAGAAAAATGTATTCGCCGATCGAAATTTTGTTTGCATCCCCTAAAACAAAAACATCTGTCAGAGACCCTATAAGTAGCGCACGTCGAAATTGTAGACAAGTTCACGGAGTGTATGCATGAAATTATCATCGATAATTTTTCAAGTATTTTCGGTCCCAGGGATTCATCGGTACCCCATCTCCGCTAAACGGTGTTGCATAAATCACTGTATCTTGTGTATGTTCGGATTGTATGTTCGGATTGACCATATAAGACAAAGGATCATGTATATATTTCAACTAATGCGATGGATGAGCCTGGTGCATTGCCATCAACCTCGTGATATCGGGTTTCACTTTGGATAAAAACAATCTCAAATCACCACGTCGAACTATGTCCAGTCGGTTCCTTTTGTCAGTCAGAAGCGTTGTCACGGCACTGAAAGCACGCTCTACCAAATATGAGCTAGGGAAGGTAATGAAGAAAAGTTTCACCCGATTCCAAATCTCTGGGTATTTCTCTTTAATTTTCCTCTGTAGCCAGAACGATTGATATGATGATGTATTGAACTTCGGTTTGAGCTCAAAATCATTCTGTAATGTAATAAGCTTCTCCTCAAGAATTCCGTGTTCGGATATGTCGCAGAATGGATTTAGTATCCAGTCAGGAATTTCTAACTGGAAGATGTCCGTAAATCGAATTACCATGTCCTCATGCAGTTTTTCAAGATGAGTCCTGTATACTTCGACGTCAATATCGGGTATGCCGGCGGTACTGGTATCAAGCTCTTGCAGGCTTGAAAACTGGAAGAATTCACGTCGTGCTAAATTTCGCTGATGCAACACGAGCCTATTTCTGAACCCGGACAGCTCCGACTTTGCCTTGATAAGATTTATCTCATTACCTTGAAGAGATAAATTCAAGTCATTAAATTTGGAGAATACGTCCGTCAGGTAAGCGATGTCGTTTCTCGAAACCAGAACGTCATGCGCAAGCCCTGGGTCGCAGCTCTGCAAAAATTCCACTACAGATTGGAACAGCGAGTAAAATCGCGCAAGGCAGTTTCCCTTGGAAAGCCATCGCACCTCGGTGTGCAGCAACAAACGTTCAAATACTTCGTCATTGTCATTGCATATAGTTGTTTGAATAAGCGCGTGTTCAGGGCGTGAGCTTTAATTTTATTCACTGCTTTAATAACAGTATTCATGGCGTGGTGGAGACGAACGCTTAAATTTTTTGCCACCAAATGCTGCCGATGAATTACACAGTGAAGTGTGAGTACACGGGGATTCGCTGCCTTTAGAAAGGCGTTGAAGCCACGATAACGACCGACCATGGATGGAGCACCATCGGTTGCGCATGCTATGATGAATCTTTGGCTGCTTTATCTGGGTGGATTTTTGATAAATGTTCCGAAAGTCTTGAAGGTTTCATTGCTTCATTCGAGAAAACTTTATTGCATAGCAAACACATAGGCTGAAGCTCCGAATCGGGCGCAGGAATAAACCCATACCGAAGGTAGCTCGAGCTGTATTGTCTACATTTCCGTTTCGCGGAACTCATAGTAGCAATCTGATTCAACGACAGCAATAAACGTCCCTACGCCTGGTTGAAAGTAAATGTAACACGCTTTCTGGGATTCAGCCGACTGCCGGATATGTCCATTGACGGACAGGATTAGCATTGTCAGATAATAATGGGCTTTCTGGTACAGCTGATTGCCAAATCTGTCGATTGACGGACAGGATTAGCATTGTCAACTAACAACAGACTTTTCCGGCACATTTACGGGTCGGTATTGAAAACACCTACGCCGGGATCGACCGTAAACTGCCCTGACTGAATCGATATTTAATTCTTTTACTGCGATTGGCCTGATTTATTTATCATTATTTCCCGCATTATAAAGCAGTTGCGGTCCAATGCTATACCCCTCATTTGTTCTCAGCGCCCCCTTAACGCCCACTTGCATAGCCAGCGCCCCGCCAATCGCCCATTTCATGTCCAGCGCCCCCTTGACGCTCGCCAACGCCCCCAGGGGGGCGCTGGCGCCCACTTTGGGAATCACTGCTCTAAATCATTGATAAATTTATCTAAATCATATTGTACAGACCAACGTGTTGTTAAAGGGGACTTACGAAGTGCTGTTTCGGCCCTGAGTGAAGGTGAACTTAGACATGAGCTGTCGTGAGGTCCATGAAGCATTTTATGCTAACAAGAAGTTGTTGGAGCATGTTGTTTCTGGAACGTGATATGCCACGACTCGTATAAATACAACGTATATGTACACAAACGCTTATTAATGCTAATCTAATTTTTCGACTGTCCTTATTTTTGGGTCGATGTCGATGGCAACCCTGCCGATAACAGATATCATAGGCCGATATTAATATGGAAGGAGCAGAGAACCATTTCGCCCATAATATTGTATATTAGGCAAATGGCCCTTGTACATGCCACAGACAGCTGAGCAATATATGAGAAAACTGAAATTAATAATAACTATTGCTGAATTGTGCACATTCATTGAAATTTGGTTTAACCCAAAAAGCAAAACGTGATACAGAATTGCAGATCAGTCCAGTAGAGGTAGATTGTAATGCAGGAAGCATAGTTTCTCTGTATGCTCATCGAGTTAAACTCTGGCTGCAATGGTAAATCTGTCCCGCATCAGGTATCACCCTTTGCGTCGTCGATTTCTTGAGAACACGGAGCATTGAATTTCCAATATTTTGAATTTTTTTTTATATAGGGATAGACTACAAACTATGGACTTTTCAAAATTCAGAACTACCAACTAAAACTAGAACTGCTCAAAAATCAGTAGTTAGTTGATGATCTGATTCTAGGCCTAATTCTTCCAAATTAGATTAAAATTAAAATTAGAGCAAAGAGGCATTGTAAATTAAAATTGAATTGAATTATAGCTCAACAGTTTTTCCTAATTCAAATAACCTTAATATTGTAAAAATTCATTTTTTCCAGAATTTGTTACAATTAGAATTGCAGCTTTACAAATTAGACTATAATTAGAATGATAAACTACAGTCTTTTCCCAATTAGTTTTGAATTAGAATAAGACCATGGCAACATTTCACACATTAGATTGGAATTAGAGCAAAAATAGCAATCACAAATTAGAATGGAATTAGATTACCTTCACTTAACCGTAATTGGTCTAATTAGGCTTGGACTGATCAAATTGTCCAAGTATGGGTGCGGGTGGCGATCAAACACCAACCATGTCGATCTGTACAGGTAGGCCTAGTCTTCGAACTCCTCTTTCGACCCGAAAGAAATCCGGATTCCGACATGAAGAAATGCGAACCAGAACCGCAGCAGGAAAGCAAAGACTAAAATGTGGATTTTGTGTAATTTACTACCCAAAATGGTCCCGTTCCATCGATCACGGTGCCGGAAGATATCAACATTCCAGGGGTTCTATACCAATACCGAGAAAACCATTACCGAGAACGCTATTACCGAGAATGAACATTACAGAGAATGGACACCACAGAGAATGGACATTACCGAGAATTGACACCACAGAGAATGGACACAACCGAGAATTGACACCACAGAGAATGGACATTACCGAGAATTGACACCACAGAGAATGGACATTACCGAGAATTGACACCACCGAGAATGGACATTACCGAGAATTGACACCACAGAGAATGGACACAACCGAGAATTGACACCACAGAGAATGGACATTACCGAGAATTGACACCACAGAGAATGGACATTACCGAGAATTGACACAACAGAGAAAGGACATTACCGAGAATTGACACAGCAGAGAATGGACATTACCGAGAATTGACACCACCGAGAATGGCCATTACCGAGAATATGGACAATACCGAGAACGGACATTACCGAGAATGGACATTACCGAGAATTGCCAATGTCGAGAATCTAACTTACTGAGACGGACGTTGTCGGGAAAATTATACCTGAGAATTGACACCGAATGTGGCAACGCCGTGATGCACATACACGCGATCTGTACCTACATATGCATGACATGCCTGCATGATAATTCTACCTGTTACAATCGCAGAATATTTTATCAGTAGGCTGCCGTTTTACTCAGCAACCTGACAACTGACAGCCAACCATTACGCTATCTTGCATATAGTCACGCTATATTTCCTTGTCGCTCCTTTCCTACTGTTATAAAGCTTCTAAGGCTAGCAAAAATGAGAGACTGAGAAGTTCTGAATTTACTGTAAGCCCAGAAACTCTAGTTCCAAAATTATAATAAATCATGTTCCAGGTTATTTGCATTTTATTACTTGTCTGTGGCATGCTAAAATGAAACATCCAGAGGATAAATAGGTACAGCGGTGATCACCAACACAGACTTGACGTTTCTTCATCAGAAAGGATGCTAAATATGTGGTGATCGCTATTATCTATTTATTCACTTAGATTGTATGCCACTCTTGGCAGAAAATCTGTAGTCATATCGGTTGACCACGCTGCATCACAAAGCCGCTTCAATTTGTCGGTAATGTCGACGTATTTTTTCTTTTTTTTAGGCGTTGCCTGGCCTGTCGAAGTTTGTAACAGCTGCACTCGATTTTGCATGACATCCATCCTTCAAAAATATGTGTATATTCAAGTTGAAACCAAGTACACATATACATCTTCCATTGTTTATACTCATTTGATACACTCTAAAAATTTCCAAATGGTTACGTGACATCCCCCAACTAGAACGCGGAAGCCGTGATGCCAGCCTTCAACAGAATTGTTGGTTCGGTGCATGCCACCGATGGTGCGTTGTCGCACATTCCAAATGCTGGGTGGGAACAGCGGCCGCCTATTACTGCGTTGTTGATCATTCGTGATACCTAAGGCAGAAACAATAATGAGTTGAATACTTCATATATTCGCGAAGCAGATCCGTACTATCAATGTTTGATATAAGTGGTAATGAAAAGACGTTATTGATGGACAATTCGCAAAAGTGTCATCAATCTTCAGGGGTGAATCAAAAGGGGGAGAGGTGTGCTTTTTTGCAATCAGGCAATGTTTTAAATTGTAGTAGATTAATTGGGTTAAATCTATGTACGTTAGTACGTACAATTGCCAGTTCGCGTTTACGTCTCTACACGCATAAACATATGCCAGTAAAGTTATATATTAAAATATAGAGTTGGATAGATTATTTTATTCAATTCAGTATGCTGATATGTGAATAATGACTTGGTCACAAAGCGGCGAAAGCGAATCGCGAACAAATTTCTGCGCCGCTATTGATGACTTAATGTGCGAATCGATTAGTCTTGTTGGTATATAAACGCATCGCAGACATAATCTAGTCTGACGGGTGGTAATTATAAAGATTTAGGTGGTTAAGATATAACAACAAGGTCGTGAAGATACAATAATAACAATATGAACATCGTTAGAGTAGTCTTCGATTCTACCCCATAGTTTTAGACATCTCAACACACCAAAAATGCTATACTATCTTACACTGATTCAAACCTGATGACGCAATACAAAATATTCCAGATCAGCAAGAATTTCGATGTGGCCAATCCAATCCGCAACAATAAAAAACATTGCATCTGGTAATATAGCCTACCTATATATGTATCCCTGAAATAATTAGCCAAGTCTTCGGCAAAACTTGGCCAGCCCGAGTTGGAAGAAGTCAATATTTCGAAGCACTGTTTGACGTCGCACTCGGGCACAAAAGCAAGGGCCGTCAAGCACTTCACCTGAAAGTAATCATCCCGTTTTACACTTAGCGTTGACGCCGTAGCCAAAATGAACGCTTACCTGAGCGGAGAAACCGGAATTAGATTGATACTCAGTTTTCAAACCTAATTCCTGGACCTTTCTCTGCACATTTTGGCTCAAATGAAATAGGCAGCCCGTGATTTTAATGTTCGGAAATACTTCCGAGAATGCTCGAATCGCTGAGGATTCAAAGTCGTGCATAAGTGTTGTCGGATTCAAGTCTGGCCTTCTTTGTTTTAGCACCTGTTGATATAGGAGTAGGCTAATCAGTTACGCATAGTCGAATATGCAGACTCCAATATGCACCCATGCTCGTGCAGGTGTAGCGCTCTACACATGTTTGTAAACCCATCGAAACGACGTCTATGATTTACCTGCAGTAACTCTTTGTACATGGATACGTCTTTATGGGTCAAGAGAGCGTAAACTCCAGTTTCCAGACAGTTTCATGATCTTTTGTAAAATGGATGGTGTACATCTGATGGAAGAGATTTGGCACAGTTTTAAATGTGCCGTCGGCGTGCCATTCTGTGTAGGGGAGATGTGGTACCGATGGATAACTGGGACCGAAAATACTTTGAAAATTCTCTATGATAATTCCATGATTACACTCCGTGGACTTGTCTACAATTGCATGCTGGCAAAATCTTTCCTCACATACAAAAAAATTCGACGTGCGCGAGCTATGGGGTCTCTCATAGATGTTTTTTGTTTTTGGGGTGTAAACTAAATTTAAATTGACATATACATTTTTCTTTGTAACCTTCAACACGAACAAACCAGCAATCATTATCACTGTGTAGTGTAGGGCTTGTAGCAGGCTATAATGGCACCTATTATTTTTTTCGGTATCTTCGTTGAGTGCAACATACGTTAGCGTCATGGCAAGTAAACATATCGAAAGACGAGCTTCAAACGTAATGAAACTTGACGTCATTATAGCACAATTCGAGGACTGCATTCAAAAATAGACTTGAAGGTTTGTTGCCATGTGTGCGTAACAAACTATTTATTGAATCATTTGACTTTACCGCCGTTTATCAGGATTTTTCCTTTTTCATATATTTAATTCCAGCGACTAGTTTTGTGAATAACATTCAACCATTTCAAATTCAAATCCAACCCCCGAAAACGGTTGATCACTACTCTTTATGCATTCGGTTCACAAACGGTATTGCGCGATTCACGAACGAGCCGAAATAGCAAACAGGAAACTCAAAATTATTAGTGAATTTGTTGGAACGTGTTTCGCGGTCTCGAAAAATTGTCTCGCGGACCGCAGTTTGAGAACCACTGGTCTGGCTAGACGTGAATACATTTCCCATAAAACGATAATGAAATAACATCATACCTTTGAACCATTTCTTTTGCCTCTACTATGCCAAACGTAGCACAGTGATTGTGTTCTTGAGATTGCTTCAGAACGATTGGTGGCTCTGATTCTTCAAGGACTTTCAATGAACACCGACATTTTTTTTGTCATAATGCGTGCATAAACTGCATATCCAGTACGAAGTACCATTCGAAACTTTCATTCTCTTAAATACGAACTCGCCAACAGCGACTAACTTATTTCCTCGCGTCGAAGTAATGTATTTTGCTAATACATTAGGTCCTGATTGTTCTGCCATTTCGCCGTCCACCTCTCTTAGCTGACCAACACCTGTCATGACTTTTAGGCGTAAAGCATGTGATTTACCGATACGGTTGGTTTTAAATCAGCTGATTGTCTCGAACACTCCACATTGGTGTGGTGATGATTCCAACTACGGCATAACATTGAATAATTTCGCTTCACTGGCGCACAAATCTGTAATAACCTGCTGTGATTCTAATCTTAAAAGAGCATAATATGATTAAGAACCCCTAAAGAAACTATGGTTCGATAAGGAATTCCGTCGCTTCTCTGGCATGGATACCTCTAATAACCCATCAACCTGCTGTGATTCGTATCTCAATTCGTTTTATCTGCTTGCCAGCGAAAAGGCAAACTATGACATAATAGTTTTCTTCAAAGAAACGGATAGGCTATCTGTAATACTAGCGGAACTCATCGAGCTGCTGTGATTGGTATGAAGCAAGAAGGCATCAATTCTTTCAAATCTCGAAAAGGGGATCTAGGCGGATCATGGCCTACATTTTCGGTTGATGCATCTTAGTCATTTTCAGTAAACGGTTGGCTTTAGGCTACCAGTAATGTCCTCTCAATAATGTTTACTTTGCCCGACTTAGAAAGCCTTATAAGGCTATTCTGCACCTTCCCCTTCCAGCAGCATATTGTTATTATTATTTGTTAATTGTTGAGAAGGAAACGATGCGACGCTTATCACCTTATCGGTGGCAGAAAGTAGTACGAGACATTTTACAGTAAACGGGTTAGATTACCACATTTCTGTCCTGTCTCATGTGCACAATGACTATAATGCACGCATGTTATGCATATGCACATTGCACATTGCACAAACACAAATCATATGTGCATCACTCTCTAATTTTTCACGAGGCTGCGCGCACTCCCCAACTCACTGCGCGGTCCCTTGGACAACAGCGCGGTCCCTTGGACAACAGCGCGTAACAACTATAAATAACATTGATCCCAACGTCCTGATATTAGGTATTTTCTGTTTTAGATTTCACGACATTCTTCATATTCGGAAATATACATTCTCGGTAATGGCCATTCTCGGTGGTGTCCATTCTCTGTAATGTCCATTCTCGCTATTGTCCATATTCTCGGTAATGACCATTCTCGGTGGTGGCCATTCTCGGTAATGTATATTCTCTGTAATGTCAATATTCTCGGTAATGTCCATTCTCTGTAGTGTCCATTCTCGGCGGTGTTCATCCTCGTTAACGCCCATTCTCGGTAATGTCCATTCACGGTAATGTCCATTCCCGGTATTGTCAATATTCTCGGTAATGTCCATTCTCTGTGGTGTCAATTCTCGGTAATGTCCATTCTCTGTGGTGTCAATTCTCGGTAATGTCCATTCTCTGTGGTGTCAATTCTCGGTAATGTCCATTCTCTGTGGTGTCCATTCTCGGTAATGTCCATTCTCTGTGGTGTCAATTCTCGGTAATGTCCATTCTCTGTGGTGTCAATTCTCGGTAATGTCCATTCTCGGTGGTGTCCATTCTCGGCGGTGTTCATCCTCGTTAACGCCCATTCTCGGTAATGTCCATTCACGGTAATGTCCATTCCCGGTATTGTCAATATTCTCGGTAATGTCCATTCTCTGTGGTGTCAATTCTCGGTAATGTCCATTCTCTGTGGTGTCAATTCTCGGTAATGTCCATTCTCGGTGGTGTCAATTCTCGGTAATGTTCATTCCCGGTAGTGTCCATTCTCGGTAATGTCCATTCTCTGTGGTGTCAATTCTCGGTAATGTCCATTCTCTGTGGTGTCAATTCTCGGTAATGTCCATTCTCTGTGGTGTCAATTCTCGGTAATGTCCATTCTCGGTGGTGTCAATTCTCGGTAATGTTCATTCCCGGTAGTGTCCATTCTCGGTAATGTCCATTCTCTGTGGTGTCAATTCTCGGTAATGTCCATTCTCTGTGGTGTCAATTCTCGGTAATGTCCATTCTCTGTGGTGTCAATTCTCGGCAATGTCCATTCTCTTTGGTGTCAATTCTCGGTAATATCCATTCTCGGCAATGTCCATTCTCCGTGGTGTCCATTCTCGGTAATGTCCATTCTCTGTGGTGTCCATTCTCGGTAGCGTCCATTCTCTGTGGTGTCCATTCTCGGTAATGTCCGTTCTCGGTGGTGTCAATTCTCGGTAATGGTTTTCTCGGTATTGTCCGGACACCCATTCCAGGTACGTAACAGTCAGAAGTGGTGGTTGGAAGTTTTTCTACGTTTCCATCAATCATAGTCCATATTCTTATAAATGCTACTATTTTAAAATCCAAACTTTGCTACTCTAAAAACTTCGCCTCTGTGTGTGGAAATTGAGCTAAATATGCTATACAGCATTTATTTTAGACAAATATTGCCAACAATTTTTGTTCTATTCCAACCCGTAGCAGCGAAGTCTTTGGGGTATAAAATTCTGGATTAAAAAGTGTTTCTGTGGGTAATTCAAAATGAATCCAAAATCCCATTCTTCAACAACTTTGCTCTTACAGTGCATATCAATTGCGCTACAAGCATAGGCGCCAACTTTAATTTTTTTACGAGGTGTCGAAGTGTTGTGACGTCATAATTGTTCCATGTCGATGACGTCATCGTCGCACTAAACGCACTTTACTACATGCCGCTGCTATATGCGCACTGCGCAGCATTAAACCATTCCCGTGTCGTTTTAAATCGGCCTGCACTCATTAATATCAAACCATGCAGTCGAGTTATTAAATGGAATCTTAAAACAGTACGATCATTCGAAAGTGAGTACTGCGGCCTGCGCTGCGAACAAAAATCAGAATTTACGTCACTGAGAATCTGGAATTGCATCAATGTTATTCACGCACAAAGCGCCGCGTGAGTAACGAAATACACTACGCCTGCCAAGTAACATACGACAACTCTCGAATATTTCAAGCAGACAATAATGATGATTACAAACGTGAAATCGCGCAGCCAATCAGTAATTGTCTATTGCGGCTTCTTGCTTCGCATCGACCAACTCGCATCTCGGCAATTGTTTGCTGATTAAAACAGTGATTTGGGCGGCATTGCTGCATTTCCCGATATAGGTTCGCAAAGCATTTCGGAGTACATTGGTCAATTTGCAAATTCAATTTGTGTGTCGGAGGCCACCAACACATACTATTTAAATTACTTGTTGATAGCCGCACAAATTTGCCTCTACGGCCGCAGGTTGGCCACCCCTGGGCTAGAATTAATTCCACTTCCGGGCGCATGCCACGATCTTATCAATAGAAATCCGATGTCTGCCTAATGCCTAATAGTTTAGTATTCGATATTGTTGTTCTCGATAAGCGTAACGGTACATTCAGCAATCAAGTTGATCGTCGTTCAAACGAATCGAATTATTTGTGCCACCCAGAGTATTGTGATGCATTAATATTTGACATGGCATGGCCTACTGCACGTTCATAATGAAAGGAACACTGAAAAATGACTTTGTGTGACAATTTCGGAGTAAGAATGTATCCAGTCAATAACAAGTAATATGGATGATTGGATGATGACAAATGAGAAAGCGAGTATTCTAATCAGAATCATGAATTCCAATTTGCAGGCACACACCCTCCAATTTCACGCTCCTATATTACCAAGACTATTACGAAGCTAGCTAGCTCATGAATGGTTTTGTAAATGAATATGGGTGCACATAATTTGGATTTCAGAAAAGCAGAACGTCTGTTTGGGCGCCTGGTAGGGATAGGAGATCTAGGATGGTGCTTCTCAGTACACGCTAGGCGCGTAGCCAGTCAAAAAATTAGGGGGACTTGGATTTTTTTCAAATTTATCAATATGACATCAATTTAATTCGGGTCAAGTACATGTGTAAATGGCGATCATATAATCTCTTCGTATGGACGATTATAGGCGTATGATAAGCTTGCCAAAGAGTCCGGGAGTGCTGTCAGTCCCTGATATCTGGTGAACAATTAAATACGCGCGCGTATTACGCAGTCTCGGCGACAGTTTTCGGAAATCTGAACTTGATGGCACCGCTTTCAAACCTTAGTCGTCTTTCAGAACTTGAGCCATGATACACATTTTCTGATCGTTTATTCAAGTATTAGCGGGAATCAATTACGCATGTTAAAGTCTATTTGCAGCGATTCGATGTTACTGAGTATCGCGATTTCGCTTTTTAGTCAATATGACATAAAACAATCACTAATTAGCGTAAACGCGACCGCATTGTCTCCAAACCAGCGAAAGATAAAAGCCAAAGCATGTTATGCCCAAGACGCAATAGTTAGGCCAGCAATGATAGCTTTCGCACCAGGCCTATTGCAGATGCTATTGTGTAGGCCAGCGATGATATCGTGCACACCAGGGCGAAGCGGCCAATGCAGATGCGATTGATCAAGCCTGAGGAATCAGGCTAGCTCGATACGCGATAAATCGGGCTAGCGACCAGCCACGCGCACGAGAATGAATGACCTAATTTAGTGACCATCTCAGCGGGAGATCATCACAGACTTTTCTCCCTAATTGACAAACACGTTTCTCGCAAATCAGCCGCGAGAAACACCGTGTTTCAAATAGGAAATTTTAACCCCCGAAACACCCGTGGCTACAAGCCTGGCACACGCGCATATCGAAATCGAAGACGTCTTTAACAAGGTCGCATTGATGCGCCTGATTACTAATTACTGGTCACAGATCACTTAGGCGTTTGAGCATTTTGTACGAGGTGGCAGCCACCTCGTAAATATGGTCACGAGGTGGTGCAGCGTAAGTCGGTGCCTATGACTACAAGTAGGCCTACTAGGTACCCTACATGTGTCAGTAAAATTTGAATGTAAATATCTTTAACGCATCGTTATGATCAGGATCTTTGACCCACATCCAATTTTGACACTGACCACAATTTATTTGCCCTATATGAAAATTTATTATTGCCAGGAGTTTGCAATTACCTTTGATTTTGTAATTTGGATCGTCCGAATGCCTTGTTGCAGGTGATTCCTCTGAGAATAGGCCAGGCGGCGCCGACCATAATGAAGGATAATTACTATGGTACATTTTGCTAACCTTTCAATTGTACTAATCAAGATGCATACTATATCGAGACTTACCCAGTATAACGCAGGGCTAGGGTTACTTATGCTACGTAGCCTATATCTTCCTTTTCGACGGACCAGCGTCCAACGCCAGCGAACGACTTTGACTTTGTCGGGATTTAAGAACCCCCTTTTTTTCGATTTAAAAAGAAGTTATTTTCACTCCACCCTACCGGCCATGGCTGTAAAGCTGTTGAAATAAATGCTCTAAAGTTTTTTAAATGTGCATTTCCCACATCTTTTTAATATCGGCTTAATATGGGGAGGTTATCGGTGAAGGAGTTGGATATCGGTTTTGCACTTTGTGATCAACTGGTTGCAAAATACCAGTTTTTAGTGAATGGCAGGTAGCTCATAGAAATAATATGCACTTCTTTTATTTTAGACGGAAAATCCCAACCTTGTAAAAGGAGCTGCGATGACATAGGAGCTCAGCTGATGCAGGCCCAGATTCAGCATGAAAAAAGATTCTTGAGAAAACAAGAATTCCAAATCCGTATGAAAGAGCATGAGTTAAAATAGAAAACGTTGATTGGAACTTGGAAAGGAAGGAATCATAACAAGCATTGTCTGCCATGCCATTTTTCTATATTGAAATACGTTATTCCACCCCCCTACCAAGTTACAATAATTTCATTTCACAGATCGGTCAATTTCTTTCCTTATTAATTATATGCAGCGTAAATTTAGAGTTGATTCTTCCATTCTACCATTATGCCACGTCATGCAAAAAAGATTCTTCATTTTTTATTGTGATATAGCAGCAAATTATTTCTGTCATCTAATTTTCCAATAAACATGATCAGAAGTATGTATTGATCAGATGTTCAGAATAAGCTCTTGCGTAAGCGCGGATTCAACTTCACATATCAACCTCCGTAGCTTCCTTAGGGGTGAAGTCAATACCAGGAACTGGAGAATTAGTTTTGGATGCCGTGAATGCTTCCTGGCATTAGTTATGTTATCGGAATATCGGTACCATGAATGCAACTGATGACATCGGGAACTTCAGTGCAGTCACTGCAGTAGATGCTTTGGCATGCAGTTGTCTGGCTGATGCCAAACAAGCCAGAATGTATTCGTTGCAAGTTATCGTCGCGAAAATTCGCAGTCCGCAGATTAATTACATCAACCATGGGCTGTGTT
This sequence comes from Botryllus schlosseri, assembly GCF_051294905.1. Classification (NCBI taxonomy): domain Eukaryota; kingdom Metazoa; phylum Chordata; class Ascidiacea; order Stolidobranchia; family Styelidae; genus Botryllus; species Botryllus schlosseri. Next base: position 5,357,244 of record NC_137245.1, read on the forward strand.
TAATGATGCTCAATAGAATCAATGTAGTTCCCTTCAAAAATCTGCATCAGTGACCAAATTCCTTATCTGCATATTTTTGGAATGAATCCGATGTGTCTGCCAAGTGTTGCCTTGTCACAGCCATTGTACTCTCGTCGTCTAAACTGTCATCGAGCATATCCAATATCCATGCTACAGTTATAATAAAGGCACCAGCAGTCCGTGATGCCGTGCTTATAGAACTATGCATGTATGTAAATAAACTACACAGCACTACGCATTTAAGCTGCAATAGGGTAATGAATTACCATAGTTTTCCAATGAAACAACGGCATAAAAAGCACACTGCTAAAGTAGCCGCCATCACCCAAAAGCATTGTCACAGCAAAGTTTTTTTACTACGGTGGTTAGCATGGCAACCTATCACCACAGCAATTTAGAACGTTGACATAGTTGAGTGACTTTGTCCAGGGATGGCCTGAGTCCGGTTCAGGAATCAGGAGCCGGAGTAGGATTTTATTGATTTTTTACCTGGCCGGAATAGATCCGTATTTTGAATTTGGGGTGACGGTCCGATTTTAGCCGGATTTTTTTGCTGATATATCATTAATTAGCATTGTTCTGGCAGAATTTTTTCGGATTTCGACCTGGACATTCACCAGCCGGATTTTCGGACTCTGAATTTCCAATTGCCAGCCGGATTTTAAAGATTTTCTCCGCTAGAAAATTCACTGTAACACGATGATTATATTATAATTAATCTTATCAGCGCGGCATAGTACATTCGAGTAAATTCATTTAATTCGCTTATGTTTATGAACTTACTTGGTTTCCGAATTTTATCTAAAACTGAAACTGTCAAGTATCGGTAAAAGTATTCTTAAACCGTAGTCACTTTTTACGCGGAGGGAGTCGATAGCGAAGTACTCGTGCATTTTGTAGTACTCAAGTATAGGTTTTATCTGCTTGCACTATACTTTATCAAGTGATTAACTATTTACAATGCATCTACTTCTATTTCAGAGTTTTCGGTTTTCGGGTAAACTATACATTCAATACTTATTTTTTAACTCACTCGGGAATCATCACTTCTTGTACTTTACTAGAAATTTACTGCTACTAAATGTTGAAATGTACTGTTTTCAGTGGTGTTGATGAGTGGTGCCAGTTTCATTTATATCCTGTGACGCATTTCGCGCTGCAGAATGACTTATCGCAATAGAAATAACAAAAATACTTCGAGAATTTGCGAACTCTCACTGCGCAATATTTGAGTTTTACGAAGTACCCTTCAAATGGAGCCTACATCTTTGATATTATCCAAAACCACATAAAATCTCGCTTCGAGCGAGGAATCCTTTAAAATAAGGTAGTCATTTCCGAGTAAGTAAAACGTTAGTACTCTAGGTCTATTTCTGTTAAATACTGTAGCTATCATGAAGTTGATGTACTCCAACATCATAAGGACTTGAGAGTATTTGGTGCATGTAGGCAAAAAACCTACTTGGGTACTCTCGAAAAGTACGAGTTAACACAGTTTGTGGTATTTGTATGCAATCGAAACTTGCGTGCTTCTCGCTTACCTTATGTTAATCGTTTTCCTTTTATATCTACTTTACAAGATTCAGTGTAGCAGTTTAGCAAAAGTGTAAGAGTTTGGTAAAATCAGTTTTTGATAATAGCACTTGTCAAGGTGAAACAAACGTAACCTCAAACTACTTCAAAATATAAAGTCCTAAAAGTAGGTATAGTTTCTCCTGAAAAACCGATAAGAAGAAGTGTTAATAATCTACAAACATAACCACCTAGGCTATATTAGTTACTTTTACATCCCTAATTGTACTTGTATTCCAGCAGAATTACGAATCGTTGAGTATCGAGCGATAGCCTCTATCATGCTTGCGGAAAATAGGGATTTAGTACTCGAGTATAAAATTAGAGTTACTTGAGTAAACTTGAGAGGTTATTAGTGATTTTGCTGGAGTTTATATGAAGGGAAGTCCTGATAAAACCTTGATTATTTCAGAGAAGAATAGAGGACTTCTTTCGATATTTTGATAGTCTCCGTCGTACTGTCGGATGTCATGAAATTGTATACATGCATCTAGTACTACGCAAAATTTCAAGGCTGGTACTCAATGGTTATGTTAGTAATTATATGGAATGTGTGGGGATCGAATTGGAGCGTAAAGTATGCTCGTATGGCATAGGGCCCTTCGAAATGAGTCCACATACCTCGTAAAATTCCACTCCAAGCGCTGCGGCTTACCTCAAGCGAACAAGTATTTCGTACTTTTGGAGTCAAATCATCTTTCTTATGATAAATTAACATAGAGAGAATTAATCAGAAAATTATGTAGAGTACCGTAGGCATCGATACATTGAGTGAAATGGACTTCCTTATTTTAAATTAAAACGGGCAGAATTAATCGAAACAATTTGCAGAGTCCCGTAGGCTTCAAGACATAGCTCAGGTGAGATCAGAGATGTGCGTAGAATTTTAATACATCATCAAAATCCCCTGAGGTTGGGGATTGGTACAACCTTAGAATCACATACTCATGCTTGATTTGTTTTCATAGCCCCGACCTTGGGAGTCGCTTGTATGCGTCTAATGAAAATAAAAGTCGTAAAATGTGGAACTGTAGAAACCGTGACTGCGAGTTAGGAATCGCGTGCCTGCACCGAAAAGTTTGTTTCATTATAACGCCAAGAATTGTGCGCCTGCGGAGTCCGTTAGCGTTTTAGTGCTGATTAAATTATCCTTATACTCGACATGCAAAGTAAACTTGCAGGTATTCGAATGAAGCCCTATTCAGTTGTAGTGCCCGTTCATATTAGGTCGTGAAATGCAGAGACCTGTCTGTCTGCGCCCAAAATCGCACTTTATATTAATTAATTAGTGATGATGTGTAGAATTTTGATATATCATCATAAAACCGCGCCTAGTTCAACGTTGATGAGTGTTATCTGAGAGCTCATGTTATCCGCTAAAATACAAAGTCCAAATACACATATTAATATTATCTGGCGAATATAGCCTTGCATAGACATCATAGTTTTCGAAATTTATGGGTAATATGAATGTTATTTATAGAAAGCAAGATGGTAAATTCGCAAAATTGGTGTGTTCAAATCAGGCCTGTCGCCAACATAGTGATGTCGCATTAGCCCTAAATACATAATAGAATATCAAGGCAAAGTATCATCTAACATATAATGAATGTTATATATTTCTCGGAAGCAAGTTATATTATCAAAAACATAGTGATCAAAATTATCGCAGAGCAATACCGATTTTGCGTAAATTCCGTTATGCGTCTGACTACGTTACTAGGGATTATGTAGTTAGTTATGAAATTAGGAGTGCTATCTTCCCAATCGGTATGGAATAACATCAAAATCATCACAAAGCAATATCGACTTTTGCGTGCATTCTGTTATGCGTTTTACTACGTTAGTTTGCGCACCTGGTTACAGGTGTCCAGACGTGGACTTTCTACCTACTATATTCGCTATCAACATTATAGCAGCACCTGATGCAGCTTACATTATTACGTTATAAGACGCCGGCGACGTTTCACTGTCGATTTAATTACCTTTATTTTAGTGACATGAAAAAGAATGAATCGTATGAAATGTGGTGACTACAAGAATCGAGCGAAAGCGTTGTTTCATGCCGTCTGGCCGTGCTGGATGCGTTTGTGACGTTAACGCTATTTCTGATAAAGCCTATTGTGCTCTTTTTTCGAAATAAATGAACATTAATTAATTAGTGATGATGCGATTTCTCACTATTTACAGAGGTCTTGTGTATCATATATAGTCTTTAATACACATAAATTGATTGCGCGAAATATATGTAGAATTTTAATATTTTGCCATAATACTGCGCATAGTTCAACGTTGATGAGTGTTATCTGAGAGCTCATATTATCCGCGAAAATACACATAATAGAATATCTAGCGAATTTGTATAATGACTGTTGTTTATTTCTCGGAAGCAAGTTATTATCAATACATAGTCTGGATTTTAATATGTCCGCATAAAACCGTGCATATGATTTACAGAAGCCACGTAATGAATTATACCTAAAAATGATTTACTTAAGGATATCTCGACTCATGTGGATTACTAATTTTTTAAAATTAAAATATAGTGTATCGGAGCTTCGTGAATTTTTCGTAATGATTAATACCTGAAAATAATTTACTTAACGACATCTCGACTCATGTGGATAAGTAATTTTAAAAAAATCAAAATATTGGCAAAGTTAGTTCGAATCCCTAAATACACATGACGATAGTCGAAACATCTTCCGATCAGACATGGGGTAATCGCGATTAGTAATCGTAATCGATTACGACGATTACAGCATTTCGAAGTAATCGTAATCGCAATCGATTACATTCGAAAAAAATCCGAAGTAATCGTAATCGTAGTCGACTACTTCCCATATCTAATCGATTTGTTTGTGAATGAACGATTACTTTTTGTTTGTACAAGGACTATGACATAAACTGAATATTCGTGAACAAGAATGAGATAATATACCACGTTAGCGTTAGCACAAACGTCTGTTTTAAAACGCCACTGACTCATTATTACGTCAGAAGTATTAGCTCCGCTCGTCATTGCGTAACAAGTATCCACAAATAGTAAACAGACATGCGATGGACATTGTAGTGTGATTGTAAGAACACCTCCCGTGGTGTATATCAGGTTATCAATACACTACAGAAGCCGCTACCTCGCAGCAGGATATTGATCACCACTCTGCCTATCGTTTCAAATAGTAACTTATGTATTAATGTTTAGTTGTGCTTAGTTAAACGCAGTTTGCCATTGCTGCTTGGCGAGCAGGAGGCCTACGTACGCACGTGCCCCTGACGAAGATTCGGAATTTTGTAATCGTCGAATAAGACATTGCAGTTTCCACAACGAAGCATTACAAATAAACAGCTGCTGATATATATCATAACCTAGCCGTGCTTAGCCGTTTCTCGTAACAGCAGCTCGCTGTATATGTATTAAGTTGAAGGCAGAATTTTTATGTTAACCATATCTTATTCTCATATAACTACTTGAAACGGGCGTCAATCGTTATTACACAGTTCGTTACTTAGCATTTGGACCTGCCGCCATAACCATCCGCTTATATAGCCTGACATGTTAGCGTGGGTTGTAGCTAGAATCAGCAATTCAGTCAAAACAGCAATTCCCCTGTTCAACCGTTGGTCAACTTTCAAAAGTGAATTTCGTCAATAATATTGGTAATTGCATTATATTACTATTCATTTATAACCTCTCTGAGCCCTGAGTGTCAGATTTACCTGTAAAGCTGGGACACGTAATTCATATTCATAGCATCTGGTATGTTGTTATAATTACTGTATGTTGTTTATTCGCGACCTCCAGTCCGTTGTATAATCACGAGATATTGTACTCGCCCAAACGTAGCAGACTAAAAGAATATCTTTTGTGAGACGCACACACAAATTGTCATGGCTTTATTCCTTTGTGGATGCGCCGGGTGACATTTGCATTGTGGGACCAGATTGGAAGGACAGGAGTTATTAGTCCCGCCCACTCAGCGCGGCTATTGACAATAAAATATCCTAAGTTTCGGCCAAGGTATTTCTTTGGTATCACATCCCGTGGAGTTGCGTGTTGGCCGAAACTGCTCATATGTTTTGGTGTGTTGTGGGATCGTGGCGCGGTAATGACCGGCTACGAAATGCCTGTTTGTTCCCATAAAATATAGCCTATGTATGTTTTTTCTTGGGGGGAACAGGTATGCATTTCAAACCCAGCTATCTACTGGAGCAGGGGTCACCAACTGCTTTGAAACAAAAAGCTACTTCTTGTGTAATGTGTACTGATTATTGCGACGACCGACGGGTTACCACGTAGCCTAGTCCCGTCGTTTATCCATGTTCAGTTGGATTTCTTCACTTAGAGTAAGACAATCAGAGCACTGGGCCGGGTTTCCGCCCCTTACCAAGAAAAAAACGCTCACTCGCAGGGACTCACACCAGCTCCTCCAAGCTCAGTTGCGTTGCTGCAGTGCGCGCAGAAGCGCCGATCTCCGCGTCTAGACTCGGGAATATTAACTATGTAGATTCCCGTTGAGCCGCCGCGTGGGCGAAGACAAGCAATGCCCCGAGCGACAGCGTTCATATGTTCCTTGGCGTCGGCCGACCCATGTTCAACTGCTGCTCATATGAAACATGAAACGAGCTTCAACTATCAAATCTCTCATTTGGATATTTGCTACAGCGCAGTGGTGGCCATACGAACGGGGGGGGGGGGGCTGGGCGAGACTTACCGGGGGCCGCCCTATAAGTATCTATCCGTAACTTATGGGGGGCTTCGCCCCCCAGACCCCTCTTTCGCATCTGTTATTATTATCTATCTATCAAGGTTTGGCCAGGTGCTGGATTCGGCCATGTTTATTTTTTCATGTGTGCAAAGTTAGACGACATTAAAACTAAGTAATTCTACCGCATGCAGAGACGTGATGATTATCGGCATATGGTACGTTTCTAACAAATGCAGAGATTTGATGATGATTGACACATCTGTACGGAATCCTATTCGTGCCTTACACGGATTTCCATGTTTATTCGTTATTATCCCTGAAAAAAGCGCATAATCCAAATAGGGGAGCCCTTCGGCCGGCCCCCCTGGCGGCCGCCCACCTCGCCCACCCCAAAAGCCACCACTACTACAGCGACCGCGGACGACTCATTTGGTCCGCGTTGGTGACCCCTGTACTAGAGATATTTGAATCGCAAAGCTCGAAAAACATTTACAAGAATTAATTAAATTCTCGAAAATGCTCTATAATATATGTTGGTTTACGAAATACTTTTGATTCCCCTTCGAGCACGCTCCCCAATCTATTAAGGAATTTGGGGCGCGGCAGGTAAAGACCTGGCAATAATGCAAATCGTTGGATGCGATAAATCATGCACTATAAAGTTGTGCAATTGATATATTATGACGTAATAAGCAAATGACGCAAGATGTATGAAGAAAGTTGATATCTCATTAAGCCTTTTCATCACAATCCTTGTATTGCCTTCCCATGTATCATTTAAGATTATAGTCCTAAGCAAAACAAATGTAATCGTGAGTAATCGTGATTACTTTTTCAATGCAATCGTAATCGACTACTTCCTGATTTTGCTGTAATCGTAATCGTAATCGTAATCGCGTGATTCCGAAGTAATCGTAATCGCAATCGATTACATTCATAAAGTAATCACCCCATGTCTGCTTCCGATACGTCCTGATCTCCGCTTTCTATATCATAGAACCGTCCGCTATGTCTATTTAGCGGGGCCCCGAACTCCGCTTTCAGTATCCGTCCGCTATGTCATCTCATCGACGGGCAATCAGTCGCCAAATTGGCCTTGAACTTGCATGGCTGACTTCTCCGTTATTCTCCACTGCTTCGAAACATTTTCCGATACGTCCCGATCTCCGCTTTCCTTGTATTATATAACCGCCCGCTATGTCATCTCATCGACGGGCAATCAGTCGCCAAATTGGCTTTGAACTCGCATGGCTGACTTCTCCGTTATTCTCCACTGCTTCGAAACATCTTCCGATACGCCCTGATCTCCGCTTTCTATATTATATAACCGTCCGCTATGTCCATTTCGCTGGGTCCCGAACTCCGCTTTCAGTATCCGTCCGCTATGTCGCGCGTGTCTATAAAGGTCAATGACCGAAAGCTCCGCTCTCCGCTTCCTCCGCTATCTCCGTCTTTTAGGAATCGGCATTTTTGGCTCTCTCCGCTGTCTCCGCTGCCTCCGCTTCTCCGTCTTTTAGGGATGCCCTGAGGAGAGCTTTTCTGTATAGAATAATAAGGCAAATAAACAGAAAATCCTGCGTGACGTTGCCACCAATTCCATTCCGGGGTTTTCTAACAATGTGAAAATGGACATAAGCAACTCTGATTCCACAGTGAAGATATTACAGCTAGCTATGAATGCGATTACTCATATCAGTTGTTGAATTACTCGCGGCAATCGTAGCTTCAACGAGCTTGTTGCTAATTTCAGACAGATCTTTCTCCATGATATAGCCGGTACGGTACGCAGTTACACAATGAAAGTGTATCTCTCAAAGAAGTATGGCACTATACATTCAATCGGTAGGAATTCCTTGCCACTAATTTAACAATGCAGTATTTCAGAGTTCTGAAAATCATTACATAAGAAATTATATATTTCTATATAGTATTTCGGATGTCTATATCTATGATGACTGCGGGGCCCGTGGATATAATCAGATATTGCGGGTATCGCACAATGCATGGACACTTGGACAGTGGAATGATAGAATGTAAACATGGAACGGCAACGACCGATTTTGGAGCTTCGTTCCGCTTCGCTGAGGCTGTCGCTGAGGCCGGAGAATTGTTTTGCGTAAGCGACTGTAGTATTTCTGGCAATTGAAAAGTTACCTTCCAGAGCGCAAAAATTACTGAATCCAGTCTCGATCGAAAGCTATATTGTCGCACTGATCCCTTTCTATAGAAGGAATGGAGAGAGCTGATAGCCTAGGCTTACCATATTTTGGAAATCAAAAAAGAGGACACTTTTTCAGAAATATGCAACTTACAAAACCGGAGTAAAATTCTCAAAAACCGGTTAATTTACCCTACTTTGTGATCGGTTGACTAAAAAAAAAAAAAAAAAGGTCATTTCCGCTCAGAGCTCAAAATAACGTTTTTTACTCCACATTGCCAGGTGGATGACTAAAAAAAAAGGTCATCTTTTCCGCTCAGAGCTCAAAATAACGTTTTTTACTCCACATTGCCAGGTGGATGACTAAAAAAAATACCCGCCGGAGCTTAAAGGGGCACTGCGCTCTAAAAATGATGTGGTCTTAAATTGAAGAAAAAAAAATAAAGAAACATTTTGGCCGCAACCATTTTCTTTAGAACGCCAACGTAAAGGAGCTTCAATTTACTGAAATTTCCACAGGACCAGAACGTTCCAGCGGTCGCGGCTGCGCGTCATTTCTTAACCCGTTACATGGCACTATCGAATGTAAACAGGGTGGTTACTGTACTGCTCTTCAAATTACAATGGAATGTTGGTCTTGGCTGTCTGAGTCTCGAGTCATATGACTTGGTTCAAGTTTTGCGCAATGACTCGAGTCCAAGTCGAGTCAATACACAGATTGACTCGAGTCGAGTCATCAGAAAATCGTGACTTGAGTCGAATCATTACAATCCTGGTGTCTGTTTCCATAGACTACCCTAAGTCGCTTCGACACTTTCCTATCCTTTTATTTTCATTGTATTGCATTTTTGTGGTGGATTGAACTGATAAAATTGCTTATAGGCCTATGATGATGACACTAGTTATCGGAGCTTGGTCAGATCACTAAATTTCACCCTTCCGTTTTTAGGATCATTGGAAGTTTATCACAACGTCATACTGAAATTTGCACCTAAACGTCTTCATTTTACTTATGACACGATGCTTGCACGAACCGAACTGACAGTCCTGGATCACAATGAGAATGTTGGGAGGTTTCAAGCAGTGACACGAGAAGGTTTGCTGTGTCCATGACATGTCTGCAAGTCAAGGTACTTGGTTAGTTACTTACCATATATTTGTTTAAGCAGGTGTTTTGTTTAAGCAGGTGTTCTACAATTCAAAAAAATTTACTCTCGGACAGCAAAAGAGTGGATCTTGAAAAGCATGTATAAAAAGAAGACGAACCACTATGCGAGAGAGCTTTTGAGACGAATTGTTGAGAATCGCACTGACATGAACTTCCGCAGTAACATTTCTAGAAATGTGCATCCAGTCAGCATAGCACCAGAACCAGCTCCCTTTACAGAGGAATTACTTTCAAAACGGCGTTCCCTAACATGACTGAGATATAATAATCTTTGTTATTCTTTGCCAATGACTTTGTATTGCAGTGCTACTTAGGCAGCTTCCTAGCTCAATTAATTTCTTCCACATGTTTCTAACGTTGTAATACCCCAGCTATGTTCCAATTGTCTGGTATTTATTATTAATCAAAGTAGCAATGTATGAAACACAGCAGCCACTGTTGGAATATAGAATGCGAACAGTTCGCTGAAGTACACTATACGGAACTGATTTCGACTTATATTGCAGAGCCGCAGTGTTTTTAATCACAGTTCGTTTTCTGTCGGCCATTTGAAACCGACATACAGTCCATCGTCACTAGAGTACTTCTGTCTTATAGCAGTAGCAGTGACGATGCAGGCTGGCAAGGGCATCCGGTTTTTGCTACCCAACACTTCGCAATCCATAATCCATTCCAGTGTGTGACGATAAGACACCAAGCGATATTGTTTGCAATTGGAAAATCTGAAAGTATACTGCAGCGATAAAAAAAATGCTGAAATCTAATAGCAGCATAGAAATGACCGAGAATATGATGCTCTCAAATTAAAAAGTGTAGGCATTTTATGGAAAGTATTCGATAATAGGTTAAGAATGCGGGAAACTGTAGTTCATCTCCAACAACCATGTCACGTCACATATATATAGGTCCAATACTAAACACAATGCAAAATGTACTAGGACAGAGGCCTCAACCCAGCGAGATAGTGTAATGGTTATGCGTCCGGCTTCTCGAGCGGGTTGTGGGTTCGATCCCCGGCCGGGTCATACCAAAGACTCGAAACTTGGTATCCGCAGCTATCCTGCTAGGCGCTCAGCAATCTCGGATAGCATGGAGGAGAAAAAAACGGGGGCGCAGACTAGATGACCTCATGGGGCCGTATCGCAACTCCGTCGTCAAAGCATCTTGATGGTACAGGCGAAAAAGAATATCATATCTCTCTCTCTCTCTTAAACACGCGGCCTGCGGGCCGCATGCTGCCCTTGAGACCATTTTGTACGGCCCGCGACAGCATTTGGGATTTCGAAGTATTCGTCAATATTTAACTACCAGCAAAAAGTAGGAAATTGGCCCGCGAGCACATTTGAGTTTGAGACATCTGTTCTAGGACCTACTTGTTAGAAAGTCTGCTGCCAGGACCGTGCGGTTGATTGTTATTATTTCAGTTTTTTTTCTGTTCACTTTGAAAAATGTTTCAAGAATGGAGGGTTGTATGTAGGATAAAATCGTCACGTTCTGTTATGCAAGGCGACCCTCCATTCCCCAGCAGCTCCATCATTTGTTGTATTTCCCTGCAGCAAAAACACTCATTCTCGTTTGGCATGCGTGGACAGTTCAAGCAGCTGCACCATTCATTGTCAAGTGTCCGAAGTTGACTCTGGTTTTCTGACGATTCCTTTGACCAATACAATAACTTTGATAAATTGCATTTAAGAAACACAGTGCAATACTTACAGCGACATGAGTTTGTGCTTCTTGAGTTGCAACAAGACGGGCGAATTCCTCCTGTGAATATTGTGGTTCGAATTGATACGGCGGGCTCTCACCAAATATCGTGATATCTTCTACATCTGTGTCTTCATCAGAAGTTAATTCATCACACAGATCTTCTTCCATACCAGTAATAATTTTAACAAATTATATATTATCTACGTATCAAAGGAATTGCATAAATGAACTGATGGAAACAAAAATTCATTTGTGAAAGTGATAACAATATGATACGATAAAAATATCACACAACAATATTTGCACAAGCCTGTCTGCATTCGTTCTCGACTTGCAACTCAACGGCGCTTCTTTGAAGTACGATCCAAAACAAGCCAATGTCAATCGTGCAACCAATGCTTTCCATGAACACGATAGACAGGTTGTGTAGAGCAAAACAGAGATGAATATGGCCGTTATACGACTGCATTCAAGTACAATTTTGTAAACAGAGCTATTTTATTACAATATCCCATCACTACATGGCCGGTTTCAACTGATAACGCCACAAAAGCTATAAACCGGTGACATGGTCGACATTGCAGATCCAGTAGTAAGGAGAATTGCCCCGTGGACCTTTAGGGGCTTTGAGGAAAGGAAGACACACTACACTATCATTTGAAATTAGCCGAACGAAGTTTCCAGACAATTTTTCAAATATGAACAACCCTTCTGTGCAGTCAGTAATACGCTGTAAAATCACTGCTTAAAATTTACAGCTGTATGAACAGAGGTGGTCAGTAACGAAGTACTTCTACTTTTTCGAAGTACTCAAGTAGTTTTCCTCTACTTCTGGTACTTACTCAAGTAAATCTGATTTGAGCTACTTCTACTTCTACTTCGTAATATTTTGTGATCTACTTACTTACTTTTCGCTATTTTCAGTTTGTCAAGTAGAAGTAGTTTAATCCTCCATTAAGGAAGATGGTCTGAGGAATTTCGGGGCTGGTTTCACGGAGTATCAACATTTAATTTTCATAAAAGTTGAGTAAAGTCCAGAATTTTCGTCGCGCTTCGCGCACAGTGGATGCGGAATAATCAGTATGATTTCAGGAAAGCATCGGTTAATATAATTTAGGTAGCGGGTTGGCGTGGTTCCGTTCACACCGCATTGTCGTCCTTCGCCCATATCAAATATTTCATCACATTAGGCTATATATGGCTCATCATAAGGCTTGAAACTCATGTTTAGCAATCTAGCATTTACTTATCATATCGTATCATATCGTCTAGCAGTCCATGGTGTGTCCTAATCTGGAGAAGTGGACTCTGACTCTTTTTTTAGCTTTAGAGCTGTTTTAGCATACCACCTTTGAAACTTTATGGACTAAAGACATGAAATACATTTTGTGCTTTTAGAAGTAGTATTTCTATTTCACTTTCAATTCCCAGTAGCATATACTTTGAGTTCTAATTAATATCAGTTCTTTTGTCTGGATAACATACAAGTTGAAGTATAAAAGCAAGTGTAGTAATGCCTTTGATTTCGGAAATAAAGTTACACAATATGGCATTTTTTCGATCCACCATATTTTTTATTAATGTTTACTAATCGCGCAAAGTGTACCATATCGTATACAACTTCTCCATATTGCTCTTCGACTACAATACGTACCTTATAATATGGGGGAGGGCGCCATACCATCATATTTCGTGCTGTTCGAGTAAACAGAGGATTATTATCGCATTTCCATATCAATACTATCATTTCATCCCATGATTAGGGCTGGGCAAAATCGAGTACCTGAGTGATTCGATTCTGAATCACGTAATATGCTTCGAGTCGAGTCGAGTAATCGAGTATCACTCATGATGACGCCATAACTGAATGTAATACGTCAAAGTTCAAATGTGTACCGTTTATGCCCCCACAAAGAATTTAATGTCTTTTATCAATCTCATAGAAGATACTTTGGTATTTTTTCGACATTCCCGATTTCATTCCCCTTGGTGACAATGTTGTGGGACAATCATGACTTCGGAAATGTGCTGCGTCCAGTACCCTTCGTAGCTTTGTACTATGTTTCGTATGCTACGATACCTCCAATCAAAGTGTCAAGGCCTAAAAAGTGAACATAAGTATCGAAACTATAATTCTCGTTGATAAATTAACTTTCATTGGAGAGAAGCGTGTAATTTCAGTACTCGAAATAATCGTCTTTTACTACTCGACTCGAATCATTAAAATTAATACTCGATTCAGATTCGAGTACTCGAATCATTGTGCCCAGCCCTACCCATGATGCAGGCGAATGCTTATGCTGTCGAAAATTTATACCTCCTGGTATGCATCAATATGAATCAAGCTCGTCACCTTTCGCAAAGCTCAATTCGCACCTTTTGACAATCCATCCGAACGAATTACGATCGTTTTCACAACTACTTACTTACTTGAGTAGATTTAAAGTCCGTCAATTCTACTTCTACTTCAAGTAGTTTTATGTTGCTTATGGAAGAAGTACTTCTACTCGTACTTGAGTAGATTTTTTTCGTCGCTACTTCTACTTCTACTTGAGTAGCTTTCTTGACTACTTTGACCACCTCTGTGTATGAATAGCTTTGCATCAATATATAACTGCAATGGCATCTCAATTGTCCGCATCAGTCATCTGGCAAATATTATAGAGTCATAACAAGTTTCAGACACAAATCCTCCTGACTTAACATTGTACGCTGGTTGAGAGCCGGTACCGTACGCTTATACTTAACGTAACTAAACCGCCCTGGCGTGAGACATAATTCCTCCATAATATCGGCTGACAACTGTCTGAAGTTCGTTCTCTAAGTGACTGCCTTATCGGGTCGAGCAAGCACGACTATCATGATAACGAGCAATAAATTCTGTCAACGGGTTAAGAAACGATGACGCACAGCCGCGACCGCTGGAGCGTTCTGGTCCTGTGGAAAATTCATTAAATTGAAGCTCCTTTACGTTGGCGTTCTAAAGAAAATGGTTGCGGCCAAAATTTTTCTTTATTTTTTTTCTTCAATTTAAGACCACATCATTTTTAGAGCGCAGTGCCCCTTTAACTTCTGTGCTAATATGCGACATATCACTTGCAATTTGCTCTAAATTTTCAAAAAAGAGGACAAAATCTCAAAAAAGAGGCCAAAAGGGCGTCCTCCGAGGACACTTTCAAAAAAGTCAAAAATGAGGACAAATCCTCTTAAAAGAGGGCGTATGGTAAGCCTATGATAGCCGATCATCATTCATGGTAGAACGTGAGTAAGACTTGAGTTCGAGCTTTGACAAACTCCTCTCATAGCTCGCAATTGAAACAACGATGGTCAGACAAAGCTTCAGACACCAGCATAAATACAGTGTTGAATCAAGGTGATTTAACTAACGATTGTGAAACATCGAACGCTGTTGCATTACGATCAAATGTGGTTTCACTGATCCGCACCAGCCTCTATCTGTCAATTTCCGCAGCTAACATCCAATAGGGTCCATCAAACCACTTGGTGTCGCCAAACTTTAGGTGGTAACCGCCGTTGTTACGTACGCGGTTGCCGTTATCAGAAACCTGTAGGTTAGTCTCTCGATTGTGTAAGGGTATTTTATATGGAAATAATGGCTACAACATATTCTACGTGGACTGTGAGCTCGCTATAAAATGAACTAAAACTTCGAAAACTTCTGGTGCGGAGCTGGTAGCCGACATTTAGTTGACAATTTCACATTCTCACCTAGTTATCGAATCGGCCTTATTTCCTTCCGTAGAAGCTTTCCGAAGTTTTAGTTCATTTTATAGCGGTCCCCGTAGAATATGTTGTAGCCATTTTTTCCATATAAAATACCCTTACAGAATCGAGAAAGTAACCTACAGGTTTCTGAATACGGCAACCGCGTACGTAACAACGGCGGTTACCACCTAAAGTGTGGCGACACCTAGTGGTTTTATGGACCCTATTTAACAATACTGATGTTAATCAAAAGCTATTATTATTGTTGCTGCCCTGATTCCGGAATTACAATTTAAAAGCTGGTCAGGTCGACGTAACCACACCGAAATAGCCGTCTGAAAATCGGCATTGCTCCGAATAATCGCTTTCCATTATCAGGGTCAATTGATCATTGTGTTGCGGCGCTCCGATTGTTCGGCACAGTCGGCCTTGATGGCTATTTCAGAGTGGTTCCATTGCCATCAGTGACGTGCGGTCAAATGAGGCAGGTGAGCCAGTGCCTCAACCTGTCGCCAGGGCGAGTAAGTGAAAATTGTGAAAACCCTAGATGAGTCGATGATTATTGATATTTTACATCGATGTACATTGTACATTGTACATAAATAACTAAATTTGAACATTTTTTCACCCAACATCATCAATTTGTATAATGACTATTCACAAATACAGCGCGAAATGAGAGGTGATGTACCGGTTTGTTTGCTTATTCACAATATTGGCGCTTATCGCCTATATGGTTATTTGGGCCCAGCACATTAATTGCATTAACACAATGTCTTTTGCGGTATTGCTTCGTTTTTCTGGTCTTCAGCTGCCATCTTTCCAGAGTTCGGCTCTCTCTTCTTCTGGGCTTATCAAGGCGCTGTATTTACAGCGGGATCGGTGAAGAGGAGCCCAGATAAACCTCCGACACATAGAAAAACATGGCAGAGCCGAGACTCGAACCAGCAACCATTGGTGTCGCGACTGCATGCAGTGTTTAACCAACTGCGCCACTCGCTTCCCCTAAAAAAGGTCAACTTTCTCGCTCGGCGCCTAAAATAGGCCTACAGTTTATTTTCCGTCACATTGTCAGGTGGTTGACTAAAAAGAGGACAACTTTCTCGCTCGGCGCCTAAAATACATTTTTTCTGTCACATTGTCACGTGGTTGACTAAAAAAGGATGAACTTATTTCCGATGACTCAGCTCCCAAAATACCCGTATGAGCGTTTACTTTGGTCCTGATTTACAGTGTCTCAGTCGAATTTGGCCGTATTTGACCAAAATTATAATAAAAAGAGGACAAAATCTCGAAAAGGAGGACATTTAGGCGTCCTTCGGAGGACATTTTCAAAACCTGAAAAGGAGGACAAATCCTCCTTTTTGCGCTTACCCATTTTTTTGTTAATCCCGATTTTAGTAATGATTTCTAATCAAGCCTTTTCAGATAGGCTATTCCAACCGCAATATATAAAGCGTCTGCGAACCAGTGAAACTGAATTCGAATATAGTTTATATAATCCTGAACCATTGGCGCAGGCTCGAATTGTCTCATATCGATTTGTAAATGCGTAATGTATTGCATCTTATCAATTCGTATCTATTCTCTTTTGGCTGGTAACTATAAACTGAGGTTTAACAGTTCTACGTATATGTGAGCGATACACTCTATATTCGTTCATCGGTTCAAAATCAATGCCCACTCAATCTGTATTTCAGACAGCCAGCAAAATGCAATGAGGTTATATCATGTCTCATACTTCGAAAAGGCAATTTGACTTGACTCGTGAGTCGTGACTTGACTTGACTCCAGTCACCTCCAAAAATCGAGTTACTTAATTATTGACTTGACTCGAGTCACCATTGAAAATCGATTGACTTGACTCGAGTCAAAATTCCGTTAGCGAGTTGCAATTATATTGCCTACCCTTTTCAAAGTTGAATTAGTGTGACCCACATAAGTTTCCGAGGGCTACACTGGTTTTAATATCTGATTTAATTTGAGATAAACGCAAATTAGGACATTTCGAGGTCCGAAACGATGTCCAACTATCATTCTGATGTTGGTATGATTACGCGTGGATGTCGTGAGCGAGTTGCCATCATATAGAGTTTACAGAGTCAAATTAATGTGACTCACATATGTTTCCGAGGACCACACTGATCCTAATATACTCTTCATCTGATCATATGCTGCTAGATCAGGACACAAATTTTCGACCCATTTATTTACGAAAATGAGGACATATAAACGGTAAATATATTCGCCTAACTCTAAAATAGGGGCCATTTCCTCTCGTAGGCGCCCTGAAAACCAGTTTACCCGTCTGCTTTTTGTTGAGTTGATCGTTTTTACAGGCAACTTTCGCGTGATATGTAGAATAAGCCGCCTCTCGTTTGTTTTTTGACCGTGGTTACTATAAATACATCTTACTGGATGTTCTTATATTTTCGTCCGCCTATCGCCCCCTTCGGTATTTGTGGCAGATTTTTGTCATCTCCAAGGCCACCGGAAGCCGAAACCCATTTACCGGTAGAACTGATTTGTGTTGTATATATTACCACCATATTTATAATAATCGAAAAATTATATTTTCATCCGAACAAGACACACACAATGCGATATAATGAGTAGAAAGGAGGATGCTGAACTACCAGTTGCGGCTGCAGTCTCTCAAACTGGCATCCATCGGTAGGCGCTTATCGCCACCACCTAGCTATCATCCCCGCGAAATATAAATAACTATTGCCTGCCGTCACTATAATATCGCGAAGACAAATTTTATGAATAAATCCTCCTATCTGTATCGCAATCTTGCAGTGTTTTCAAGGATAAAATGAATAAACTCAACTCACCCCCTCCCCCACCTAGAGATCACACATCTCGAAGAGTGCATTTGTCCTATCTCATAATATTACCACAGAACAAGATAGATTCTGATCAGTATGCAGAGGTGGCCAACGTAGTCATCGTTGGTAGTCACGTTGAAGTGACGTTAATACAATACACAGAGGTGGTCAGTAACGAAGTACTTCTACTTTTTCGAAGTACTCAAGTAGTTTTCCTCTACTTCTGGTACTTACCCAAGTAGATCTGATTTTCGCTACTTCCACTTCATAATATTTTGTGATTTACTTACTTACTTTTCGCTATTTTCAGTTTGTCAAGTAGAAGTAGTTCAATCTTCCAATCAGGAAGATAGCCTGAGGAATTTCGGGGCTGTTTTCACGGAGTATCAACATTTAACTTTCATAAAAGTAGAGTAAAACCCCGAATTTTCGTCGCGCTTCGCGCGCAGTGGATATACGGCGTTACCAGTATGATTTCAAGAAAGTATAAATATAATTTAGGTAGCGGCTTGGCGTGGTTCCGTTCACACAGGAATATCCAGAACTAGATATCTAGATATCCCTGAGTTCACACCACATTGTCACCCTTCGCCCATATGAAATAATTCTTCGCAGGATATATGGCTCATCATAACGTTTGAAACTAATGTTTTGCAATCTAGCATTTACTAGTCATATCGTAATCTAGCATGTCCATGGCGTGTCCTAACCTGGAAAAGTGAACTCTGACATTTTTTTTAGTTTTAGAACTGTTTTAGCATACCACCTTTGAAGAGCTTCTTGGAGGTACAGAACTTCAATATACAATTGAATAGTATATTCATATTGAAATGAACCCGAATATTTTCGGCTGACACTCGTCAGTGGTAATCGTCAGAAACTAGTAGAGAATTGAAAAGAACCGTATCCGGACAATACCGAGAATGCTATTACCGAGAATGCTATTACCGAGAAGGACAATACCGAGAATGGACATTACCGAGAATGGACAATACCGAGAATGGACATTACCGAGAATGGACAATACCGAGAATGGACATTACCGAGAATGGACAATACCGAGAATGGACATCACCGAGAATGGACAATACCGAGAATACTATTACCGAGAATGGCTATTACCGAGAATGGCTATTACCGAGATTACTATTACCGAGAATGTCTATTACCGAGAATACTATTCCCGAGAATTACCATTACCGAGAATGAACATTACCGAGAATGATATTACCGAGAATGGTTATTACCGAGAATGGCTATTACCGAGAACGCTATTACCGAGAACGCTATTACCGAGAATGTCTATTACCGAGAATGCTATTACCGAGAATGATTAGCATTCTCCCGGATCAGCTAACTTTATTATCTCCGCCCTAAGATTCAGGCATATTATACATGGCATACTAATTACAAACATGGCATATTTTTGAAGGAAGGATGTCATACAAAAGCAGGTGGACTTAATTCAAACTTTCTCTGGCCATGGACCGCCCACAAGAAAGAAGAAATACGTTACACTGAGCGAAAATTTGAAGCGACTCTGTGAGGAAACATGGACGAATGACACCATGCCAGAAACTTTTCTGAAGAGAGTGGCACATAATCTTAACTGAGTAAATATATAATGGCGATCAAGACAGATTTAGCGTAACGCCGTGTCTATTGAAACTGAAATCACCAGCTTTCGGAGCCCTGCTCGTACCTGAGGTTTCTGACGACGGAGCAGGGCTCTGCAAGCTTTCGAATTTTAGGTTTCAATAGACCTAAGTGATGCTAAATCTATGGCAATCACAATCACATATTTACAATCTGAATCTCTCGTGTAAAGTCAATTAGAGTGTCTTTCACTTCGTTTGTTTCGTTGTATTTATATGTCAGTCATGCCATATACATAATAAACTTCAGGTCTACTGAACGAATGATTGTTTTCCAAAGTGCAGACTAGATTTGTTGGGGGATAGTGTACATCCGAAATTCCTCAGTCTCTTATTTCTGCAAGCCCTAGAAGTAACGAGTAGGCAAGGAGAGGCGAGAAAATGTAGCACGAATCCTATATCACTTTTGCATACGAGCAGTCAAAGCTGGGGATAGGACATGCAGTGTGATGAGTGTGGAATATAAGTTCATAATCTATCTCAAGGCTCGGCAACTGTTCGTATGCTGCAGCGCGCCAAACATTTTTAATTTTGTCATATTTATCGTTTCAACCCAGGAATCCCACCAACCGCCTATCTGCTGCTGACAATGGCATCGCGGTTACGCCCGTGCTTCTTACAGTAATGGTACGTAATCTGTACGTAATGTGGTTATGGTCTATGGCAGTGGTTCCCAACGTGGGCGATATCGCCCCCCAGGGGGCGACTTGGCGGTCCAGGGGGGCGAAAATGACGAAGGGGGCGACAGGGGGGCGAAAATGGACAAAGGGGCGACGGGGGGCGAAAATAGCGAAGGGGGCGATAGGGGGGCGATGACGCGTCAAAACGGCTGACCTTTTTTTTTTTTAGTCAACCCAAGGAAATTTAGTTACAAAAGTGTGTCAAATTAGACATCGAGCCGAAAATTTGACCTTTTTTTCGTCAACCCGCCGGTGATTACAGTTTGTATGCCCAATTTTCGGTACACAAAATTTGGCGGGCGATGATCGGTGTTGACCTTGAAAAGTGGGCGATGGGTCGAAAAAGGTTGGGAACCACTGGTCTATGGTTACTTTGGTCGTCTCCAAGTCCACGGAGACAAAAGCGCTCAAGTACAGCACACGCGCGTCAACGAAGAACAACTACCATATGATCAGGACTGAATACAAGAAAATGCATTGCTCTATCAAGTATGCCGGACCCCAATTGTGGAACAGCATCTCGCCGGCTATCCGACAGTCATCGAGCATGTCCGCATTCAAGTCGAAATACAAGCAATTTCTTCTAAATCAATACTAGCCAGTCTTCATGATTACCGGACCACGACCTAACATCGACCTCGCCCTCCGCCACATGCCACCTCATTTTGTCGCATGTGTCTTATATTCTCTGCAATACTTTTCATTCAGTGTGCATGCCTCTTATTTACTTCGCCTAGGCTAAGGTGGGTGTCTGATTTTAATGGCTACTCCAAGTTGTTTCGACATCTTCCTATCTTTTCATTGTATCGCAGTCTTGTGATGTTTTGAAACGATGAAAATATTAATAAACCTGACTGACTGACTGACTGACTGTTCGGTACCATAGTCATACAGTGTCAGTCCCATCAAATATTTTACGATGATATGGTAATATACATTCTCGGTAATGTCCATTCTCGTCAAAGTCCGTTCTCGGTAATGTCCATTTTCGGTAATGTCCATTCTCGGTAATGTCCGTTCTCGGTAATAGCATTCTCGGTAATGTCCATTCTCGGTAATAGCATTCTCGCTAATGTCCATTCTCGGTATTGTCCATTCTCGGTAACATCCATTCTCGGTAATGTCCGTTCTCGGTAATGTCCATTCTCGGTAATAGCATTCTCGGTAATGTCCGTTCTCGGTAATAGCATTCTCGGTTATGTCATTCTCGGTAATGTCCATTCTCGGTATTGTCCATTCTCGGTAATGTCCATCAGACATGGGGTAATCGCGATTAGTAATCGTAATCGATTACGACGATTACAGCATTTTGAAGTAATCGTAATCGCAATCGATTACATTCGAAAAAAATCCGAAGTAATCGCAATCGTAATCGACTACTTCCCATATCTAATCGATTTGTTTGTGAAAGAACGATTACTTTTTGTTTGTACAAGGACTATGACATAAACTGAATATTTGTGAACAAGAATGAGATAATGTACCACGTTAGCGTTAGCACAAACGTCTGTTTTCAAACGCCACTGACTCATTATTACGTCAGAAGTATTAGCTCCGCTCGTCATTGCGTAATAAGTATCCACACATAGTAAACAGACATGCGATGGACATTGTAGTGTGATTGTAAGAACACCTCCCGTGGTGTATATCAGGTTATCAATACACTACAGAAGCCGCTACCTCGCAGCAGGATATTGATCACCACTCTGCCTATAGTTTCAAGTAGTAACTTATGTACTAATGTTTGGTTGTGCTTAGTTAAACGCAGTTTACCATTGCTGATTGGCGAGCAGGAGGCCTACGTACGCACGTGCACCTGACGAAGATTCGGAATTTTGTACTCGTCGAATAAGACATTGCAGTTTCCACAACGAAGCATTACAAATAAACAGCTGCTGATATATATCATAACCTAGCCGTGCTCAGCCGTTTCTCGTAACAGCAGCTCGCTGTATATGTATTAAGTTGAAGGCAGAATTTTTATGTTAACCATATCTTATTCTCATATAACTACTTGAAACGGGAGTCAATCTTTATTTCACAGTTCGTTACTTAGCATTTGGACCTGCCGCCATAACCATCCGCTTATATAGCCTGACATGTTAGCGTGGGCTGTAGCTAGAATCAGCAATTCAGCCAAAACAGCAATTCCCCTGTCCAACCGTTGGTCAAATTTCAAAAGTAAATTTCGTCAATAATATTGGTAATTGCATTATATTACTATTCATTTATAACCTCTCTGAGCCCCGAGTGTCAGATTTACCTGTAAAGCTGGGGCACGTTATTCATATTCATAGTATCTGGTATGTTGTTATAATTACTATATGTTGTTAATTCGCGACCTCCAGTCCGTTGTATGATCACAAGTTATTGTACTCGCCCAAACGTAGCAGACTAAAAGCATTTCTTTTGTGAGACGCACACACAAATTGTCATGGCTTTATTCTTTTGTGGATGCGCCGGGTGACATTTGCATTGTGGGGCCAGATTGGAAGGACAGGAGTTATTAACCCTAGCCCACTCAGCGCGGCTATTGACAATGGACGAATACCCTAAGTTTCGGCCAAGGTATTTCTTTGGTATCACATCCCGTGGAGTTGCGTGTTGGCCGAAACTGCTTATATGTTTTGGTGTGTTGTGGGATCGTGGCGCGGTAATGACCGGCTACGAAATGCCTGTTCCCATAAAATGTAGCCTATGTATGTTTTTTCTTAAGGGAAAGAGGTATGCATTTCCAACCCAGCTATCTACTGGAGCAGGGGTCACCAACTGTTTTGAAACAAAAAGCTACTTCTTGTGTATTGTGTACTGATTATTGCGACGACCGACGGGTTACCACGTACTCCCGTCGTTTATCCATGTTCAGTTGGATTTCTTCACTTAGAGTAAGACAATCAGAGCACTGGGCCAGGTTTCCGCCCCTTACCAAGAAAAAAAACGCTCACTCGCAGGGACTCACACCAGCTCCTCCAAGCTCAGTTGCGTTGCTGCAGTGCGCGCAGAAGCGCCAAACTCCGCGTCTAGACTCGGGAATATTAACTATATAAATTCCCGTTGAGCCGCCGCGTGGGCGAAGACAAGCAATGCCCCGAGCGACTGCGTTCGTATGTTCCTTGGCGTCGGCCGACCCATGTTCAACTGCTGCTCATATGAAACGAGCTTCAACTATCAAATCTCTCATTTGGATATTTGCTACAGCGCAGTGGTGGCCATACGAACAGGGAAGGAGGGGGGGTGAGCGAGACTTACCGGGGGCCGCCCTGTAAGTATCTATCCGTAACTTATGGGAGGCTTCGCCCCCCAGACCCCTCTTTCGCATCTGTTATTATTATCTATCTATCAAGGTTTGGCCAGGTGCTGGATTCGGCCATGTCTATTTTTTCATGTGTGCAAAGATAGACGACATTAAAACTAAGTAATTTTACCGCATGCAGAGACGTGATGATTATCGGGATATGGTACTTTTCTAACAAATGCAGAGATTTGATGATGATTGACACATCTGTACGGAATCCTATTCTTGCCTTACACGGATTTCCATGTTTATTCGTTATATCCTTGAAAAAAGCGCATAATGCAAATAGGGGAGCCCTTCGGCCAGCCCCCCTGGCGACCGCCCACCTCGCCCACCCCAAAAGCCACCACTACTACAGCAACCGCGGGCGACTCATTTGGTCCGCGTTGGTGACCCCTGTACTAGAGATACTTGAATCGCAAAGCTCGAAAAGCATTTACAAGAATTAATTAAATTCTCGAAAATGCTCTGTAATATATGTTGGTTTACGAAATACTTTTGAGTCCCCTTCGAGCACGCTCCCCACTCTATTAAGTAATTTGGGACGCGGCAGGTAAAGACCTGGCAATAATGCAAATCGTTGGATGCGATTAATCATCCACTAGACTATAAAGTTGTGCAATTGATATATTATGACGTAATAAGCAAATGACGCATGATGTATGAAGAAAGTTGATATCTCAGTAAGCCTTTTCATCGCAATTCTTGTATTGCCTTCCCATATATCATTTAAGATTCTAGTCCTAAGCAAAACAAATGTAATCGTGAGTAATCGTGATTACTTTTTCAATGTAATCGTAATCGACTACTTCCTGATTTTGCGGTAATCGTAATCGTAATCGTAATCGCGTGATTCCGAAGTAATCGTAATCGCAATCGATTACATTCATAAAGTAATCACCCCATGTCTGATGTCCATTCTCGGTATTGTCCATCCTCGGTAATGTCCATTCTCGGTATTGTCCATTCTCGGTAATGTCCATTCTCGGTATTGTCCGTTCTCGGTAATGTCCATTGTCGGTAATAGCATTCTCGGTAATGTCCATCTCGGTAATAGCATTCTCGGTAATAGTAGGGAACCGTTTCAAAGGTGTGCGAATAACTATCGAGACGACCGATTTAGAATCGTTGGGCGGGGCCGTTCACAATTCCATTTGTGTGCCTTGGAGTCGACTTTTATCAAAATACACCAACCAAAACTCTGTCAACAAAAGGAGTTCGTGTACCACCTAAAAATATTACATTCAACGCTCTCTCATTCGATATTTCATGCTGGTGACGTCATATTTTGTGATACGATACAATGTTATTTTCGGTTCCCTAGTGGACCTTTGACGTGCCACAATTTTCTGTAGAAAATTTTAAAATCTACTGAAGATTGATCTGATATCAGACATTTGAGCGGTGTAGCCTGATCCTGGTTTTGATAAAGTCGTCATAAGTATAGGCTATTGTTATTGTCATTGCCAACTTCAAATTAAATCAGCGTTAAATTTTGCCTTCGATTATTATTGGAACATATCAATGACAACTTAAATATAATCATTATTGAGCCATAGTAATAGCAGTGCTTCTTAATCTCTTTTGAAAATCGTACCCCTTGTACTTCCAATGAGATTTCTCGTAGCCCTTGTCCATTTTCAGCACAATTTCTGATGGTACCTATATTAAAATCAGAAAGCGTATTCACATAAAATCGCGGGTAGCGCGAAGACTGTTTTCCAGTTGAATTAAATTGGCCAAGAACATATTCCACAGCATATAGGCCTCACTCGATAATTCATCTCGCACACCCTGATGTGGTGCATCGTAACCGGATGTGGTCTACGGACCCTGGTTAAGAACCCCTGGAATAGAAATGTCCAATCGGCAAATAATTCATCGGTGTTACAGCTGTAGAGCGTACTGCTACCCTACTCGCCACCGATAATAACATCGATAAAGAGAACAAACAACACCCAGCATGTAACGTCACGGGGGTCATAGAATGTCACTGGTTGTCATACTGACCTGATTAGATAGCTATATACCATACGCAACGCAAGCTACGACCTTTTGATATATTACTATTCCCATGACAGTTTCATAGATTGTTGCGTCCGCCGGATTAACAAGTCGCCGTTCCGAGTCGGAAGTCCTTTTCTGATTTTTAAGTTTGACCCGACTCAACTCGAGTCAATTACCCAATCAATCCAAATCGAGTAATTTTACGAGAAGGTCGCACCAACCCAAATCACAATTTTCAGTCACGAATCATCAACGGGTCATGTTTTATCGTCATAAACTAGATATGTGACGTAAGCTTATATTCTACCTCATGGTAGCTTTTAAAAGTGATGTGATAGTGAAGTTTGTTGAGATGTCAGTGATTTTCATATTAGTTTTAGGGTTAAATGTAAGTTCTCATACCTATAAAAGATATATCGCACTTGAATATATTGTTGAGTACTTGAAATTCCATAATGTCGTCGCGGGCCGCACAAAATGCTCTGGCGGGCCGCATGCGGCCCGCGGGCCGCGTGTTTGAGACCTCTGAAGCACTTGCACGAATCGGTTTTTCCAAGTACAGCACTGAAACTAAAACTCTTGCTGGAATTGTCAATCCAATGTCACATCTCCTTCCTCGAATTCAGGCATTTACGTTTGACTTTCTGAGATGTTTGTCAACCGGGTCGGGCTACTGTACCAGCAATAAACTCCTCAAACGATATAACTATAACAAACTATACATTATAACCGGCCAGCATCGTGGTGAAATATGATTTAGAAAAAAGTTAAATAAAGTCGCCGCAGTAATCAGAATTTTACTACTAATTTTATAAAGATTTTTTGTGAAATTTCTTGAAGATTTCGTATGGACTGCGCAAACTGTTGTCGGAGGTGGTGGTGTCCTCTACTCTGTTTTAGACCAATAAAAATAATTATTCGGCAATTCTGCCGCACCAAATCGTAATCGCAGATGGCCTAGGGGTCAGAGAGAGAAAGAGAGAGAGTCTTTATTTTCTTCCAACCAAAATACATAACAAACGGCAGTGATGGTGGTACAGAAAATATGCATGCACAGTATTCGGTATTAGATAGGAATTGTTATGTTCTTGATCTTGTTCGAACAATAACTCATACGACGAGGTTGCAATATGAAATCAGTATGTATTACCAGCAGAATAACTTCAAGGCAGCGACGCGATCCAGAGTACAGTTAAAGGAAAGACCACGAGACAACAGAACACAGGGTATAAATACAAGCACGACACCCGAGGAAATAATGATTGCTTGTAATTACTAGCCCTATAGAAATTAGGAGTTGAACAACACTGAACGTAAATGCACGAACATAACAGTCCTCCCCTGTAAGTTAGAGGATTGCCCACATTTACGTAGGTCTATAGAAATCGGTGGGTTTCCTATTCCTAAGAGGATAACGTCTACCCATCGGACGGGCAGGACTAGTTGCAGGACCTTGTGCCCTGTTCCTAACCAATGGTTGCTCAGCTTGTGACTGTTGAGGCTGGGCAACTTCCTGTGTGGCTGTATTATTGCCAGCTGAAATCAAGCGTGGTTGGAGTTGGTTCGTGTGCCTTCTCCAATACCCATGATCTGTTTTTATAATGTACACAACACGCCCCAGTATTTCCGTCATTACGCCAGCAACCCACTTTGGTCCGCTTGGTATCTGCGAGCGTAAACCGAGGAACCAATCTCGAAATGAGTGACTGATTGTCTAGGCGTAACGGGTTTCGATTTATCGAAGGGCGAGCACAAACTTAACAAATTGCGCGGCTGTCGACCATGTAAAATCTCGGCAGGCGTTTTCCAGTCTATGCCCGGGTGCGGTACACATCGGTAAGTAGCTAGAAGTGTTTGGAGCGCGAAGTTGAGATCTTTTCCCCCGTCGCAATTTTTTATCAATCCAGCTTTTAGAGTCTGGACGAAACGCTCCGCTTCCCCGTCCGGGGCAGGGTGAAAAGACGGTGATACGATATGGCTGATTGCCAAATGAGAGCAAAACGTATCGAATTCATTCGATGTGAATTGCGGCCCGCCATCCGTGACAATTGTTATGGGCAAGCCTTCAATAGAGAAGACTTCCCTCAAAACGTTGACCACACACAGGGTTGTGGTAGAACCGACATTCATTACTTTAACGAAAGGATATTTCGAATGCGAATCGACGATGACATGAAACATTTTATTATTTATTGGACCTGCGAAATCCAAATGAATTCGTTCGAAGCTTTCAGAAGTTTTTGGCCATTCGCGATATACTGACGATCAGGCGCTTTCATTACCTCACGGCAAGCGTCGCAACTCTTAACGAGAATTCCAATGTAGCGATTAATGGAAGGCCATGCGATGTAATGTCGAGCCATCTGCTTCATTTTCGCGATACCCCAATGTCCTTCGTGCAGCAATGATAAGACTCGCGAGCGAAGTGACTGCGGAATTACTACGCGCTGAAAACCATCAATATTAAGCATGACTATGTCTTCGTGCAGAGAAAGCGAATGTTTGCGAGTCGAAAACCAAGAAAAATCATCAATGTGCGTCTTTGGATGCCAATTACCATGAGTGACAGATAATTTTACTAGTTTCAAGATTTTGTCCTTCAGCGTCGCGTCGCGAATTTCCTTGCGAGTTAACGGTAAGCCATCGAATACCATATTAATAGCGTGAACGATCTCCGCGTTTTCACGAATTTCCCGTTCGTCAAACTCAGGGTCTGGACCCTTTGGTAGGCGAGATAAACCGTCGGCGTTTCCGTGCTGATTAGTCGGTTTATAGCGAATATCGTATTGGTAAGTCATGAGCGTTAGTGCCCATCGCTGTAAGCGTTGCGCTGTAATCACGGGAATTTTCTTGTCTGGCGAGAAAATTGCTAAAAGCGGTTTGTGGTCCGTTACGAGCGTAAATTTTCTACCATGCAAGAATTGACGAAATTTAGTGACTCCGTAAATGATTGACAGAGCTTCCTTCTCTATTTGAGAATAGGATTTTTGCGAATCGGAAAGCGTTTTCGATGCGGTTCGGTCTCTCTTCGCCATTGTGCTCGATTGAGAGGACAGCGCCGATTCCGAATTGAGAAGCATCAGTTGACAAAATAAGATGCTTGTTTACATCATAATGAGCTAACTGCGTAGCGTCGATTACGTCGTTTTTGAGAATGCGAAAAGCTGCGTCACAGTCCGTATTCCAAATGAATTTCGCGTCTTTTTGAAGAAGACGGTACAAGGCAGCGGCTTTATTCGTAAAATTAGGAATAGACGCGCGATAATAATTGACTTTGCCCAGGAATGCCTGTAGCTGGCGAACATCCTGAGGTTTAGGCAACTGTTTGATTGCTTCAACGGATTTGTTAGACGGGCGTTTGCCGTCCATGTCAATGCCCGGGTGCGGTACACATCGGTAAGCAGCGAGAAGTGTTTGGAGCGCGAATTGGAGATCTTTTCCCCCGTCGCAATAACTCATACGACGAGGTTGCAATATGAAATCAGTATGTATTACCAGCAGAATAACTTTAAGGCAGCGACACGATCCAGAGTACAGTTAAAGGAAAGACCACGAGACAACAGAACACAGGGTATAAATACAGGTACGACACACGAGGAAATAATGATTGGTTGTAATTACTAGTCCTATAGAAATTAGGAGTTGAACAACACTGAACGTAAATGCACGAACATAACAGGAATGATCGATAAGACCATGAAGGTCATCTAGGCTGATCACACCAGCATCAAACAGGTACACTTGACTCTGAACAATATGGCTGTAAAAAATGTTTCGTTAGAAAAGAAAAATAGAATAAAAATTAAACGATGGCGATCGCGAAACAATAAAATAGTTAAAGTTCCATACAAACAATGTAGGGTGCAACGTATTGAAATCCGAACATCCGACTAATAAAGCTGTATTTTATAGTGGAGCATTTCAGAACAATAGCAATATGTATGCCGCAATTCGATACCTTTCTCCCAGATGGTCTAGGGGTCAGGATTCCTGGCTCTCACCCAGGCGGCCAGGGTTCGATTCTCGGTCTGGGAAATTGCGTTTTTCAGTATCGTCACAATTCTCATAGCACATTTTAGACCAACACTCGTGTGGTTTCAACCATTCTACTGCTCTGTTATAGAATAGCTTCTTAGAGGTCGAAAACTTCAGTATACGATTGAATAGTATATATTCATATTGAAATGAACCCGGATATTTTCGGCTGACACTCATTAGGGGTAATCATCAGCAACCAGTAGAGAATCGGAAAGAACATTGTATATCAGCAATCGTATCACAAAATATGTACGATGTTCCTTCCAATTCTCTTCTAGTTCCTGACGATTACCCTTGACGAATCTCAACCGATAATATTCGGGTTCATTTCAATATGTATATACCATTCAATAGTACTCTGTTATAATGCCTGATAGTCTGGAACAGCAGGCTTTCGGGAACCTTTTTCGTCAATTCTTCATTTCAAATTGTAATTAACATAGAGCCGTACGACGATATCAGTCAACTGTTACGTTAAAATTCAAGATTAATGACTTCATGATGGCAGTATATGGGTTTAGTCCTCTATCGCTACAGCACCAAAAGTAATCAAGCCGGTTGCCCGACATATGAACATGTGACCAAACGAAAGCTGTGCAATGTGCATGCGACACTGCGATTGGCTACAGGGGTCGAGAAGCTATTGCAAGCTGCAGAGTAGGGATGGTGTGAACGTGAGGTTCACGTTCGCGTTCTGTGTGTGAACCTCGGGAATTTAGAGGTTCACGTTCACAAACGAACCTTGGTAGGTTCTGCACTGTGAACCTTTTTTATATATTACAATTTTAACGTCATTATAACATTTTGGTTGAAGTTTATTGCATTTCAACTGCCGGTCACTCTATGCATGGCCCTGGCAACATTAAAAAAAATCGACTCTAACCAGCTTTGTTACATATGTTTGCTCGAAATATCCAGCTTTCTTGCGCAATCACGCAATATCAAGAGCGAAATACGCTACATGTAAGTATAGCCAGCGAATGATGCTTATTCAACCAATTAATGATATTGATATCGTTGTGTGATGTAAAAAAATAGCAAGCGTACGGGGTCCATCTAGATTTCACATGTTTATTGTATCATAAAAACCAAATCCGGGCGATTTGGGTGTTGGCTACAGCTGTATAAATGGTTAATGGGGTAAAACCCGTTTTCACTCTGATCAATATTAATGTAGCAACACTCAGATGCCGAACATTGCTTGGTCTGGCCCAGACCGTTAAGGCGTAAGCTTATATTCCATGGAAAGGCCTCGTCGAAATTGTGGGCAAAGCGACGAAGGATATTGATTATATGGGGTTATTGTATCATTTGATATCTCAAGTTGATACATTTGGCGACATTTAAAATGTCAGTATGTACTTCAGCATTGCGGCATAATGTGACCCGAGTAGTCGCTATAGGTATCGTGTACATCTGTACATAAATATATATCACTTCGCTGAAATGTAGGGTTGGAATCAGCAATATGACGTCACGTGACGTCACGAGGTTCATGTTCGCGTTCACACAGAACCTTTCAAAAAGGTTCGCGTTCACACGAACATGAACCTTTCAGAGGTTCACACCATCCCTCTCTTCAGAGTACTAATTGTATTTCCGGTACCATCATATGCTATTTTTTTCGAAATTTAAGGCCGGTAACATGCAATGTTAAAGCAAATCAACAATGGTAGCCAACAGTAAAAATGTGAATCTTCATTCAGTATCATACTTTTTACAGTTAAGCGGCTTTCCAGGAAATCCTAAATTTATCTACTGACAGTAACGTACGTTCCGATTATTTCCCCCAAACAAGAATAATACCTGCAGAGACGGAAACAATGAGAGGGTAAACTGCCGTCACCACTTGGTGGAGTCGAGAGCTACTGGTCCTTTCAGTCGCGTTGCAGTTGCGTGTGACTCTATACATCAGCAGTACCCGAGCGACGTTCGCAGTTCTTGTATGACTTTGTAATGGGTAAAATTGCTGGAAAGACTTTACAAGAACTCCGTAAAGAATTGAAAAACCGTGGAGCGAAGACATCTGGCCAGAAAAGTCAACTATTGGAAAGGTAAGTAGGACGTGTTACTGCGGTATGCGTAGGCTTACCATACGTCCTCTTTTAGGAGGATTTGTCCTCTTTTTTGACTTTTTTGAAAGTGTCCTCGGAGGACGCCCTTTTGTCCTCTTTTTTGAGATTTTGTCCTCTTTTTTGAAAATTTAGGTCAGATTTAGAGGAAATTGCGAGTGATATGCCGCAAATTAGCGCAGAAGTGAAGCTCCGGCGGGTATTTCGGAGGGAAAAGCGGTGATTTCAGCTCTGAGCGAATTTTTTTTTTTAGTCATCCACCTAGCAATGAGGAGTGAAAAACGTGATTTTGAGCTCTGAGCGGAAGTGATGACCTTTTTTTTTTTTTTTAGTCATCCACCTAGCAATGAGGAGTGAAAAACGTGTTTTTGAGCTCTGAGCGGAAGTGATGACATTTTTTATTTTTTATTTTTTAGTCAACCGATCATGAGGCGGGAGAAATTTACCGGTTTTTGAGAATTCTTCTCCAGTTTTGCATGTCTGAAATTTCTGAAAAAGTGTCCTCTCTTTTAATTTCCGAAATATGGTAAGCCTAGGTATGCGCACCACTTTAATTAAGCAGGGTTTTATATAAACAATTGCAAGGCAGTCGGCCATCTGTCCGTCTGTCTTGTAGCAAATTTATGAGCTACTTCATTGTTGTTACATAGACTCGAAGCTCAGTGGCGGCTCGTGACAATATCGGGTGGTGGGGCAAGGGCCGCAAGCGACTTGTTATCAATATGACGTCACAGTAGCGTTTTTCAACGTTCATGATGGTCACATGATGGCCAGTAAAACTGCACTCAAACCACTGCAGAAACTACAGCATAAAGTACTACGAATCATAGCTAGGGCCCCAAAGGGGCCTGGCTGCCCATCCAATAAGTCGCTGCTGAAGAGATTCGGCGTCCTAAACATAGAAGATATGCGGAAACTAGAAATCGCCAAGTTTATGTATCAGTTTCACTGCGGTCGTTGCCCCGAATATTTCAATGACTTCTTTACCTCTGAATCAAAAGCGCACAAGTACAACACACGCGCGTCCACGTCGTCCAAATATCATATGATCGACCGAAAAGATCATCGCTCCATCAAATATGCCGGACCTGATGTGTGGAACAGTATCCCGCCGGCCATCCGACAGTCGACGAGCATGTCCACATTCAAGTCGAAATACAAGAAATTACTACTAAATAAATACAGTCCATCCTCAAGATTACCGGACCACGACTGACCTATCGACCTCGCTTCCCATGACATGCCGCACTATTTCTTGTCGCATTCTTTTTCTATACTATCTTCTTTACTTTCATTCAGTGTGCATACCTCCTCTTTACATTGCCTAGGCCAAGGTGGGTGTCAGATTCCATAGACTACTCCTTGTCGCTTCGACATCTTCCTGTCTTTTCATTGTATCGCATTTTTGTGGTGTATGGAACTGATAAAATTGCTAATAAACCAATGATGATGATGACATGAATTTCCCGTAAACAATGATTTTTAACGTAGGTGCCGCGAGAGGTTTGCCGGTGGCGTGACTTGAAGTGCGGTAACAAATGTTTTATTCCTTGTTTTTTATTCAAATGATTATTTTACAAAATGTACGCGAACTAAGAATCGTTCCCATGCCACGAATCAATCATCAGGGTATTCTTAGTAGCATGCGTTATGATTTCGTGGTAGAGATTACGCAAGCGCCGAGTAAGACTATACCAAAAAATACACAGACCAACTACCTACATACAAAGAGCATTCGCATGACACCTTGTGGTGTTTTAATCGTTCCATGCTCAGCAATTCTGTAAAGTGCTGCAGCGCCTCCGACCCGATTTGTATATGGTAGGATTCTCGTCCCGAAAGCGAGCAAAACAAGGCGTTTTTATCCTCGCCATAAGTAAGCCATTCATTTTTATCGAAATGCGCTGAAGAAAAGGCACGAGTGCGTTTTCCTCCGGCGTACGATTGGACCAATGGGCAGTTTCTAGGCTGATACGGACCTAGTCGCTTTACCTCTAATTTTTGCTCTAAAGGCAGCTGGCTAAACGGCGTACGGAGCAAAGATTCAACACGATTCATGTTCGCACTTGACCTGACTACTTATCTGCAGAAATGGAAATGACTATAAATCGAGAGATTGCGTATGCCTTACTGGAAAGGTCAACGAGTTCGGACACATACGCAATTGTTATCTCATAGATTGGACAAGGAAATGTCATATTGAATCCAAAACATCATTCTGAAGAACCACGGATAGCATCCTCGGAAATTCGGTCCCGGTACAGCTTGGGAGATTTTGACCTTGAGGCTGGAGATTGTCACACGACACATACGGCTTACGGTCTATAGTGTCTACTGTCTATATGTCTGCTGCAAAATCGCCTTCGGAAAATATATTACCGAATAAATACGTGGATGAAAGCCGAAAACTTGGTACACTGTTACATGAAATCATCGAGAAGTAGCCTCATGACCGTTTTCGGTACGGTACACTGTCAAAATTAATACGAATTGATCAACGCCGAATTTTGCGTAAAATTTACTGAGGAATAGGCTGATCAAGCGATAAGCTGTTAGCCGCCATCGAAAACGAAACAGCTATCGCGCTTGACAGGGGTTGTAATTGTGAGCAAATGGCCCGAAGGCCACTATTCCACGGTGAAATTGACATTGGAGAATATAAAATAAAACTAAATATTTGAATGCAAACCGAGGATGTTAGTAAACTGTTTCATGATATCAGCATCTCATCACCTATCTCAGTATGGAACACAGATACACCGGCTTTTGCGTGAAATCCGCAATGCGTTAGGTAGGCTAAGTGTCAGATCAGCGCACATCTCTACCATACTCGAACTTGATAACGAAATTGCTGCCCTAATCATTGAGTGCCAACCTTGAGACTTGGCACAGCGTTCGATACTAAAATCAAGACATACCATGTAAAAGCTCATGACGGATCTAGCTAAGGAGCATCGTTAAAATTAATGGAGACCAATACCGGCTTTGCGTGAAATATGTTTGCGATACGATACATCAGCACACACTCGACTTTGGAACCGGAATTACAACCCTAAACTTTGAGTAGGAACCTTGAAACTTAGGACAGTGTTAAATACCACCATCACGACATGACATACCAAGTTTCAAGAATTATCATGGTGTGAAACACCATCAAAATCGACCTATACCAGCAAAGGTCGACTCAACGCATATCACGGTATCCGAGTTCAGACATAGATACGATTGTTACATCACACCTTAGAGGCGACAGGCATATATGCCCCGGTTGCTCGGCCATTTTACGAATAGGAGAGAGTATATCACCGTTTCTTAATTGTGCGCGGCTTTGAGAGAATGGATAGTGAAAGCTTGTTATGAGCGCTACCGGGGCAAGCCCCGGCTAGGCATTCACAAAGCGAAAACACAGAAGAGAATTCGATTTTCGCAGAGACTTCGCTATGTATGGGCATTTGCAAGCGAAAGCACAAGAAGAACGCGGGTTTCGCTGTGATCTCGGTATATATTGTGCGCTGTGCGTCTATAAATGGTTAAATTGTTATTGAACAGAATTTTAGGTGGGGCAATGCCCCAGTTGCCCTATAGGACGAGCCGCCACTGTCGAAGCTTATGACCGGAACCAAGATTTCCGGGGACCTCAAATTGTCTTGACAGCACCAGACCCTGTGGAGTGGCCAAAAGAAGGATTTAGCCAAATATGTGAGGATCACCCGCACTCAGTACCTGCAGTGAATAAGGATTTGATCGACGGATACTTCCGGTACAGACTAGTTTCAGACAAATCATGCTGTGCAGATCTCAAAGGCATTGAGAAAGGGGCAAATCTTTTAGAAAGTGAAAGAGTAGTGGTGGCCAGCTTCGTTGAGAACAACCGCAAGTTTTTTGTCTCGGGCTTGTTGTGCGCAACCATGCGTAGTGATGTTAGTCATTGTGTTGGAATACTAATGAAGGGCCAAGAATACTTAGGTCTGCTTTTTCAGCTCACCTATAATGTGAAAGTTGCGTCACTGCCAAGTGGTGAAATCCAGAATAGTCCGTGTGAATGCCCAGCAGGAGCCGGTCTTCACAGTACGTGCAAGCATATTGCAGCCATTCTCTTGATGCTTGCATGTTCCAAGGAGTCCGGCGCACTTAAGGTTGCAAACGGCTGTACTGACGCTCTTCAGACTTTTCACAGGCCTCGCAAGTTTCGTTTAGGTAAGACAAGGATGATCAAAAACAGGTTTATTATCTAAGATTCAGAGTAGGTTATTTATATATATACATATAATTTGATCAAAACTTGAATTTGATCAAAACTTAATGTAACAATTCTTGGATTTACAGCTTCTCTGGTTAAATGCCAAGGCCTGTTTGTCCAAAAGAACG
Organism: Botryllus schlosseri; assembly: GCF_051294905.1. Taxonomy (NCBI): domain Eukaryota; kingdom Metazoa; phylum Chordata; class Ascidiacea; order Stolidobranchia; family Styelidae; genus Botryllus; species Botryllus schlosseri. The sequence goes on from NC_137245.1 coordinate 5,393,251, forward strand.
ATGAGGATCCACGACCTTCAAAATTTCAAAACTGGCCTGGCTATAATGATTATGTCAGAAATCAAGTCATTGGTTTCGGCTTTTCTTCTGGCAAAGACCTTCCGATGCGGCACATGTACGAAAAAGCAAATTTGTTTGAAGCCACTCATGATCATAATTATTTTGGTATTGACTGGAGACAGTACTGGGTGGACTATTCTTTAAAGGTGGGGTGCTTCTTTTCCTAGTAGGCCTAGTGGTAGTTATTCGTAACCATGTACTTCCATTGCACCTCATCATCACCCTGCACCACTGTAGACTGTTTCTTTTTAATGAAATTGTCTATTTTGTTCCCAGATTACAGAAAAAGAAGCCGAACATATTCAGTTCATTCTTTAAAATTTTTAAGGTCTTACTTAGACCTATGATACGCTCGATGTGTATCCTTTTCGAGGCAACTCGGCGGTCGTGAATTATTACTTCCTCATCAAATTGGTTTTTGTCCCCAAGCAAATGTGGAGTATTTACAAAGACGTCCCGATTGGCAAATAAATCCTGCACCAATAATCCACGATCAGCCATGATGCTGTCCCGTCGCTGGAGCTTGCTTTTATCTGTCATTAGCACAGATCTCTCCATAATTTGTCTATCGGTCGTCCTACCACCATAAGTATCGGACACATAAGAGACAAGGCCAGAGGGAGAACAGCCGATGATTGTTTTCAAGGTGTTGTGGTTCTTATAAGAAGAAAATGTGGCTGATTGTGCGTTCACATTAGATGGCTTTTCAATGGAACTTTGGTCGCATCTAATATTACTCTGGTAGAAGGAAAATTCTTGCTAAAATCTTGTGGCATGTGTTCTTGTGTCAGCTCATACGATGGCCAGGTGTTCAACTCTTTCAACCGGTGGTACATGAAATTGACCCACATGTTGAACAACTGACCTACTCGAACTTTGCTGATGTTGAATATGAGTGAAAGTTCAAAGTCGTCTTTTGCCTGGCGAAGTTTCATGAGAGTGAGATAGAGTTGCTCTTGGGGAGATAGACGGCTGCATTGACTTTTTAAGTAACGGGCAGCTGGACCAAGAACATTAAAAAAAAATTAAAGTGATGGTAATCCTCAAATCCAGTGAAATATTTCACAGCTTCGGGTTTGTCTTTCAAGCTGTCCAATCTCAATCCATGTGATGGCATCAAACAACATTCGGTCGTTTCGTCAACATGTCCATCATCGTTTACAGACATATTCAATTGATTACTGCAATTCGAGTGGATGTTGTCAGGACAAATATCTTCAAATGGATCATGATGCTTGCGCTTTGCTCTTCCTTCCCTTCCTTTGCAGACCGTCCAAATGGGAAAATAGTAGGCACTGCACCGTCGCGCAATAATTTCCTCTCAGCTGTAAACAGAGAAACGAAAATGAATGAATGAATTTCTGGTATTGAGACAGATAAAATGAGGGACTTGTTCAACCAAATATTCAGCTGTTCAATAACTCCTGGCTTATATACTACCTAACGGAAAGCAACATGTAAGCTACCAGCTGGGCTGGAGCAATCGATGCCCAACGGCAATCAAGAAATTTTATCCTTACCATTTCCATCGTCACAATAGTCGGCCTCCACAAAATGTGCGCTACAAACACGAGCGCTTGGGCCCGGCTGCCACAGTTTTTTGGTGCGACTGTCAAGCCTTCGTATCGCCACTATCCACTTCTTTCTGGTGTCTTCGCGAGTCGGAAATCGGTGACCGCCGGCATTTGAGCAACGGGGAACAGAACAACACGGCATCACTACTACTACTCTACTACTATAACTAGTCCACTACTACTACTACTGCTACTCCACTACTACTACTGCTAATCCACTACTACTACTACTACCACTCCAATACTACTTCTACTACACTTCCTGCGTCGTCGTAGACAAAGGACCAGTCGCACGCGCGCCCTCTAGTGACCGCAATTTCGGTTTACCCTCTCATTGTTAACTGATATCAATAGGCCTTTTGCAGGACACGGATCACGTGACCCGTAGCGCATAGCAACCACAAATTGGTTAGCAAGCTACTTTCTCGCCCACCTGCTTGAGTGATAAATATCGCATAGTGTACTGCTGATTTCTGGTTGTAAACGTTTCGGAAATTTGTCGTCAAAGTGATCGGAGATTTACCTGTGATAGATGTCACTCCTCCAGAGTAGATTTAGAATGATTTCGTCAAAATAACGCAGAAATTCCTGGGTAACGTAGCCGTATTTCTGATATTGTATAATATCGTTTTATGGTTGTAAACGTTCCATAATAGTGCCATAGAAAAGCGCAAGGCTTCAAATGTGTTGGATATCTTTTCTTCTAGAACTATGTAAACTCCTTGCGTGAAAATGTTCGATTTTGTAGCTGTTATTTGGTAGTCAATTATGATTTTATGACACAAAATTCGACAGTGCAGGTGATCAACTGCTTGATATTTATTGCAGCATTAAGTTAGGTGTGGATATAGTATACTATACCATAGTTGTAGTGTAATGGCAGTTGGTAACCATTGCAGTATTTTGATAATTGATGTCGATTGCAATATATAGAGGATACCGCCATCTTTAAGCCTGAAGAGACAATGACTGGCAGTAAGTTGACGTGTTAGGAATTCAGGAAATGTGCTACATACAGTATATATAATAAGCATCCTATGCTATTGTATGGCTTCTCAGTTGACCAATTCAAAATATTTAGATATATACCTACATTACAAGTTCTTGATCATTCTGTGATGCTGCCAAGTGCCACTACCCGAAGAAAAATGAGCATCAGCTTCAAGTGATGGTGAAACAAACTGTCTCAAGGCCTGGATTACTTGATTGATTGCCTGGATTGGATTACTTTACTGTTTGGCACTGCAAATATCTTGGGTTTCAAGACATGGCTTTACCACATGTATACGAATTAATGATCTGATGGAATATCCCAAAAGAGCCGGACACAGGCAACTAAGAAATTGATGAGGCCCTCGTCAAAAATTCAGCCTGGAGCCAATTATGATCACCACATAAAATTTGGTCATACGGCAAAAGGCAGTGTGGTTTAATGCCAACGGAAAATTTCAGCTGATGATCTGAACACTGACTAACTGTCCTGAACTTCTTTCCCGATGCTGATGTCCGCTTCGAAAATGATATTTCATTTTGCCTATAGCAAGATAACCGCACTTCCGTAGATCCTATGAATCTGTCTAAACAAGTGGCTATGGAGGTAGAGGAAAAGACATCGGCAACGGGCATTAAGTCTCAGCAGTTATTGAACCTGATAAGGTTGACATGCATTTTTCTTCAACAATATCTTAGGATCTGAGTATTGAATGCAAAAAAATAATTGATAAATTGCACTTCGCTTTCCATGTTTATTTGTAAATTCAATGAATCAAAGAATGTAATTAGTTAAGAACATTACGAAGTCAATGAAAAAAGGAACAATTCTCGTCGTAAGTTGTTTGAACCAATATACAGAGGGAGTCAGTAACGAAGTGCTATTTTCCGTGAGTACTCGCGTCTTTATGTGTTGAGGCTACTCCCACTTCTACTTGACATTTTTAGGCAGTACTTTTTTGTCGGACTTGAGATTTTGTAAACTAAAAACTAGCTTTGGCGCATGATTGCATCCCCTTTAAGGGTGAAGTTGTTATAACAACTGGGCAAAATAGCCCCAGTACCACGGTAACTAGATAAATTTTTGGAAATTGCACCTATTCGTAGTGCCATTAATCTTTTGCGTTGATACAGATGCACCGTGCAATGTTAACAGTTATCACCCGGCATTATTTTCCAAAACTAAGCGACCATTGACCAAATCTAACGAATTACTTGACTACTTTTCAGAAATTCATTTCTACTTTAACTTTAAGTACTTTTGACATCTCCTGGAAGTAATTATTTCTACTTGTACTGGAGTAGCGTTACTTCTACTCGGTTACCAACAATGACTACGTTGACCAACTCTGGGTATTGGATGACCGATCTTGTCACTGCGTTGACTTGCTATAAGATCTATTTGATAGTTACTTCCCGTAGTTCGCTGAATATCGCATATGCGACATCAACTATTAATCCCGTGTGATTTTCCAAATCCACTTCAATCGCAGTTGTGAAGTAGTGGTAACAAGATCAGCATTGTATAACACAACAATGAAGTGCACTGCTTTGATTAGTCTTGATGGCGAGTTAATAATAATAATAATAATATAATAATTTATAGAGCGCCGAATATAACAATATATCATTACTACACTAGGGCGCTGTACATAAAAGGCAATAAAATATAAAAGTAAAGGATATGTATAAAAGACGAAGTGCATAGTTGTAGGGCGGAATGAACACTACTCTAGTTCGAACGCTCGTGCGAATAAAACGGTCTTGATTTTGCGTTTGAAAACATATAGCGAGTCACATAGTCTGATAGAAATTGGAAGATTGTTCCACAGAATGGCGGCCGAGGAAGAAAAGGTTCTCTCGCCGTAGGTCGATGTTCTGACTCTTGGAACGGACAAGAGCTTTTGCGACTGAGAACGTAGCGCTCTTCCGGGATTAGAAATTGTCACTAGCTCACGAAGATACGCTGGTGCACTTCCCTCCATGCATTTGAAGACGTACAGAAGAAGCTTGTATTCAGACCTAAATTTCACGGGTAACCAATGAAGAGATCTAAGAATCGGTGTTACGTGATCACGCTTCCTTGACCTAGTTACCAAACGAGCAGCGATGTTTTGGAGTTCTCCCAAAAGATACTTCCGATGTCTTCAGCGACATTGTTTTATGGCAGCACGCCCCTGCTCCCAAATCAGCAGACCGTATATCCTGATCCTTGTGGGTCCCAGCTGCTTCAGTCATATCTTCAATCCAAAATCAGGCTCCACAACAGACAAATAGTACTACTTAACTAGAAAATACTCTTACCGCAATATAAACCAATTGCTCTACTTCAAATGCATGAATTTAAGTACGTATGATAAGTGTTAAGTACTGTAACACGAGTACGTTACCGAGAGATTTCTGCGTAATTCTGACGATATCATTCTAAATGCTTTGTGCAGGATTGACATATAGCATAGTTAAATCTACGATGACTTCTACAACAAATTTCCGAAACGTTTAAAACCAGAAATCAACAGTACACTAAGCGATATTTAGCACTGAAGCAGGTGCGCGAGAAAGTAGCTTGCTAACCAATTTGTGGTTGCTATGCGCTACGGGTCACGTGATCCATGTCCTGCAAAAGGCCTATTGGCTAACTTTACTCATCCATTCTCAAATTCTTCAGCGGTGCCACAGCTTTGCGCTACAGTTCGGCATTGAGCTAACGCGCAATCGGGGATGTGTGTTAGTTCATTTCTCGCCGATAATCCGAACGGAATTTGTGGTTTTGAAAACTGCATACAGGTATCATCATGGCAGCTTTTCTCTCTGAGCAATCAGCACATCGTGCAATCCAAGATTTAAAGGTGTGCTATATCAGGTTAGGCGACTTTGTGAGGGATATTGCTGCCGGCCGATGCGATAACAATAGTGTTTTTGCAATGATACAAACTTTGTATTAAACTCTACGACTCAGACTTGTCCGGCATGGAAAACCTACGTAACTTGAAAATAACTAATATATTGGACTGATATAGATGACAAATTATTAGTAGGCAATATATTATGTAAATGTTAGGATTGTGACAAGGGGGTATTGAGCCCCTAAACTCCCTGGGTACGGAAATGTCTTGACCTCACATATACTTGTTCCGGCTACCACACGAAGTCTGGACGCTATGAAAATTTACATTTAATTTATGCGATATCGCAAAACAATACCATGTACTAAAACTATTTTCGAGCAATTTAGGGGGATAGGCTACATCTCCCAATTAGAAACATACAAAGAAACCTGTAATTTTTGATAGTCAATTGTCGATCAATTGTATAATGATGCATTCGATTATTTTACTCAACGTTCGTAATCCCAGATGGTCCCAGGTATAGTTTCTTAACCGTGGTTCCCTGAGACAGTCTTAGGGGCTCCCCGGAGGTCAAGATACTCGCTCACCTCATACTTATGATTGATGATGACACGCCCGTCTTGGCCATCATTGATGGTTGCATTCAATGATGCCCTATCCGTATAGTCAAATTGTGACTGTTGTCCTATTGTACGTCGTTTGCAGTGGGAAGGTTCTGGTTCTAGATCGAAACCCCGTCGGTCTGAAATTTTTGTTCCATCCCCACTATTTATCAACTCATTTGAAATCAAGCAATTGATATCACGCTGTTGCATTTAGACCGAATGGTACGACGGCACCTCCTAAGGCAAAGACTCGCATACTTAAACTGGTCTCTGAAAGGAATGACAGAAAGCACGCTGATTTGCAATTCCATATGATAATTTGGATTCGCGTGAAAATCATATTTAAATGTTTTATTTCTTTTACCACTCTGTTGTGCACCGGTAGTGCACCATAGTAATGTATTAGATGCGAAGTTAGCTTTGTAATGTGGTAAATCTCGGGTTTCCAAGGTTTTATATGTTAGCAACTGTCCCTGAAACGGTCCGGGTACGACTGCCGGAATGAGTAATATTATTTAGCAGTGTCGCGAAACAATATCATTGATATTTAAAAATGGTTTTCATATACATAACTGATTTACATCATCTTACGAATCTAGGAAATTTTCTATACTGCAGTTTAGACCAATTAAATATTAGACTCGGCAATCAACCCCTCTGACGCTTAAATTCCTGAGGTGCGGCTCGCAACAGATTCAATTCTGAATGCAGCCCTCGAGCTGCAGTTTACCCAGCTCTGGTTTCCTATAAATTTCTTAGCGTGTAATTCTGAATTTTTTTAGATGCTTGCGTGGACCCCTATCAGACAAAAATCTTTGAATTGCGAGATTTGGGTAGCTGATGACTAAACAAAATCATCACATCAGCTCAGTCTTGAAACCTGCACGACGTGCAGTGCAGTTACACGTGAATCTAGGCCACGCCGTCAGAACTCCACCGATTCTCAAAAGCCTTTCCCTATATTTTGGAGTCACTGTGATATCACCATATATTCAAACATTACAATGTCACTGTAACAGTATTGCGTTTTGGAAATCCGCTTTCTCCTCAGGTATTGTGCTTGAACACATCTTAGGGAAATGTAATATCTTGAATTATGATTGTACGATGTTGTTTTTAGCCCGATACCAATGTTTCATGTTACGTTACTTCATAGGTATTCAACGGGGAAAACCAATGTTGTTATTACTACAACACCAATCTTTCTTCTAACCCGAAAGACGTTCTCCCTGCTTCACAACAAAGCATAACGTTATTTATGAATTTAATGACACTGTGAAAATAGGTACAATTACAGTGCCGTATCAGACAGCATATTTCACCCTCAATCAGATCCTATATATCGAAGGTACCACAAAATGATACGTTGACTTTTGAACACAATCAGGTCATGGTCAGGTCATTATTCGATCGGGAAGCTCTCGCTTGATAATCCAGCATGTGTTATCGATAAGAGATATACTCCTTGTAGGCAAAAGGTCGAAATTTATTTCATTTGTATGTTCTCTAGGTTTACCACCACATCTATCCACAGTATCGTGAAAATGTGATTCCCCATTGTGAATTCACGCCTGGCAGGAAAAAAATCACATTTTAAAATATTTGAAAAATATTGTTGCTGCACTAGGCCTAGCAGTTGCATGTTTAGTTGTAACACCATGCGAGAGTATACAAATGCATCAGAACATCGTAAAAGTTGTCGCGTGAGAATGTTGCATCTAGCGGACATATTTAATGTATCACAATTGGAGACATTCACAAACCAGATGAGGCGCCAACACCTCGTCCTGTCGTCCGTAGTACACATAAACCAAACCGTGCCTCTCATATAGCTTGGTCGTCTTTATTCACTAGAAACCAGGTCTGCGACTGCCTGTTGGATTCGGATAACAGAAATAATCTCTTTGTATGTATGGCATATAAACATATTTACGCCTGATGCATCTTAGAGCTAGTTGAGTTCAGTGCAATTTATGAATTACCAGGTTACTTCACGTACCGGTATTTCATTTCAAGAAAGTGACGTTTGAATATTAGCTGAGACTGAGTGACATATATTTCATTTTATAGACTGTATTATCATCGATCTACGTTATAACATGCCACGATATTGCTATGTACCTGGTTGCAAGAGTCGGAGAGGTGGCCATTCATTTCCTACGTCACCAGTGCAGCTGAGGAAATGGACAGTAGCAGTTAAGAGATCTGACCCAAAAACGAAACAACTTTGGACGCCTGATTTGAGTAAAGATAATGTTTGCTATGGTCATTTTCTTCCGAGCGATTATGAGCCGAAAATGAAACTTAAAAGACTGAAAAAGGAGGCAGTGCCAAGTGTCTTTGAACATGATAAAAAAGCACCACTAAAAACTGCCAGGAAGACGAACAATTCAAACCCATTTAAACCAGAGCCTACTGAAATAATTTATTCCGGAACACATAGCGACCAGGAATTGACAACAGACTCGGAACATGTGGGCATTCAGTGCCAACTGGGTGCTTCGATGCCAAATTTCAGTTTACAAAATATCAAGGATGACCAGAAAGCAGTTCAGTACTTCACTGGATTTGATGACATCGAACAGTTTCTGTTTTTTATGGACATTGTAATGTACGATTTGGATCGATTGGAGTACACCTGTACATTGCTTTCAAATGAAGAACAAGTTTTTACGACACTGATCAAGTTACGACAAGCTCTTGATCATCAACTGCTTGGCTACATGTTTCATGTCTCAGAAGCAACAGTTTCCCGCATCATTAATGCTTGGATCAAGCATATGTACAGTCTATTGTCAAACTTACCAATTTGGCCTTCAAAACAAGTGATATTGGATACCATGCCAGATGATTTAAAAAAACTCTATCCATCAACGAGAGTAATTATTGACTCTACAGAAATCCCAATTGAGAAGCCATCTGACATCCATGCACAGTCCATTACATTCTCAACTTACAAGAATAGGAATACCATGAAAGTATTAATAGGTATTACACCCAAGGGTGCTGTTTCCTTCATAAGTGACTGCTATGGTGGATCCGTTAGTGACCGCAGCATTATTGAGCAATCTGATTTGCTGGCCGACGCCAGAACAATGTTTGAAAAAGGCGACAGTATCGTGGCTGATAAAGGATTCCTAGTGCAAGATTTGTTTGCACCATTCGATGTAAAAATCAACACCCCTACTTTGATGAAAGGCATGACTCGGCTCTCTCAGGAACAGCGGCTAGATGATTGCGCGATCTCCTCAAAACGTGTGCACGTTGAAAGGGTTATTGGCAGAGGTGGTCAAAGTAGTCAAGAAAGCTACTCAAGTAGAAGTAGAAGTAGCGACGAAGAAATCTACTCAAGTACAAGTAGAAGTACTTCTTTCATAAGCAACCTGAAACTACTTGAAGTAGAAGTAGAATTGTCTGACTTTAAAAGTACTCAAGTAAGTAAGTATAGTTGTGAAAACGATCCTGATTAGAGGGGTTATAAAAAGGTGCAAATTGAGCTATGTGATAGGTGACGAGCTTGATTCATATTGATGCATAGCAGCAGGTATCCAATTTTCGATAGCAGCGCACATCGTGGGATGAAAATGATAGTATTGATAAGGAAATGCGATGCTAATCCTCTGTTTTATCCAACAGCACGTTTTGGAAAATAGCATGGTATGGCTCCATCCCCCATATTATAAGGCCCGTAGTTTAGACGAAGAGCAATACGGAGAAGTTGTATAGGATACGGTGTAAACACTTTGCGCGATTACTAAACGTTAATAAAAAATATGGTGGACCGTAATAATGCCATATTGCGTAGCTTTATTTCCAGAAATTAAAGGCATTACTGCACTTGCTTTTATACTTCAACATGTATGTTATCCAGACAGAAGAACTGATATTAATTATAACTCAAAGTATATGATACTGGGAATAGAAAGTGAAATATTAATACTACTTCTAAAAGCAGAATATGTATTTCATGTTTTTAGTCTAGAAAGTTTCAAAGGTGGTATGCTAAAACAGCTCTAAAACTAAAAAAAGTCAAAAGTCCACTCTTCCAGATTAGGACACGCCATGGACATGCTAAATTACGATATGACAAGAAAATGCTAGATTGCGAAACATCAGTTTCAAACGCTATGATGAGCCATATATACTGTGATGAATTATTTCATATGGGCGAAGGGCGACAATGTGGCGTGAACGGAACCACGCCAACCCTCCACCTAAATAATATTCACCGATACTTTCGTGAAATCATACTGGTCACTCCGTATCCACTGCGCGCGAAGCGCGACGAAAATTCTGGGCTCTACTAAACTTTTATGAAAATTAAATGTTAAAACTCCGTGATAACAGCTCCGAAATTCCTCAGGCTATCTTCCTGATTGAAAGATTGAACTACTTCTACTTGACAAACTGAAAATAGCGACAAGTAAGTAAGTAGATCACAAAATATTAGGAAGTAGAAGTAGAAAAAAATCAGATCTACTTGAGTAAGTACCAGAAGTAGAGGAAAACTACTTGTAAAAGTAGAAGTACTTCGTTACTGACCAGCTCTGGTTATTGGTTATGAAAAGACATTCAAAATCATTTATAATGTATTGCCTTACAATCTCCTGCATTTGGGAAATGAAATAGTCTTTATCTGATTCATGATAGTAAATTTTAGGAAAGGCATAGTTTGATATAACAGCGTTTGATGCTTTTACTAATTTGTGTTTGATTAAGTAGAGTTGGTCAGTGTTGATGATTGTTTACTCTCAGTAATGCATGGATGTTCTTATTTCCACTTTAATATTAGATCCCGCCATAATAAACCTAAATATCACTCTTTTGGATATGATGACTGTACTGAGCGCGTATTACTACCTAGGCGCAAGTTGGATTTTAATTTACTAAACGAGATACAAGAAAACTCCCAATATATAGGTAATTAAAATGTATCATGGAATTTGGAAATAACAATAATCAACACAACGGCAGAAACAGCTTTAGCTCGGAAAAATATTTTATCAATGCCACATGGCATTCAGCAGTTTTTCATCTTGCGGTGATGCAATCTTGACCACCAAAAAAGGACGCCAATACATTTCGTAGAAATTTTGCAGCTTGGGAATCATAAATTTGGTAACAAATTCTGGGTCAAACTCTATATACTCAATGTGGAGATCACGAAATGTATTTAATACAAAATAACGTAGTTTTTTCTCAGCGCAAGCCATTTGGCCTTGTACTTGGGCATACCATTTATGAGTTTTCTTCAAATGATAGCCATCTGCAGCAGTCACCAAATATGGAAAAAAATTTCCGGGTGTTATTAGCTCATCCCTTGCCGTGTAGGGGCACTTGACCTCCAACACACTATCAGGGAGAACCAGACCATCAGGTGTTGCTGCAATATATGGATATTCTGGATGTATTATGAGTCCAGACCTCGAGGTTTTTCGACCGGACAAATGGGAGAAGGCATCTATCGCGGCTGTTTCATACAAACTCCCATGTATAATGGCATCTGATCTTAAATCACTATTGTTGTACATCGATTCGCACAATTTCCACATGCCACGTCGATCAGTAGCGGATAGGATTTCTCCAAATCTTGATGCTGTTAAGCGCCACTTCCTTTCAAAATACCACCGAGGGGATTGACGTTGCTTGATTGTCGCCTCAAATATTTCTACAGCTTTCTCTGGTGGGCACTTAAAATTTATCAACATAATTTGGATTGAGCATTGACGTGAGAAATATCATACTTACAGCAAGAGCTTGATCAATCCAGTACTCCCCGAATGGCCTTTCTAAATAATGGTGATCAATCATTGCAGCATGCATGTCTGCTCTCTCAAATATATATTAGAAAGATATCGCTGTTCCTGAGGTCTTGCAATGATTGATTGTCTTGCTGCGTACAAAGTCGGTGAATTTGCTATCGGAAGAGTTTTCATTTTCATTCGGCGAAATTGAGTTCCCAAAAATGTCACTGATTTTGTAAGTTTTACCGAAATGAAAACATATGAAAGTTATCAACCTTCATGTATATAAACTATAAAGTAATACCTGAACTTCTTTGAGAAGGATGATGGAACGTTTGCAATGTTTCTGTGCATGCCTTTGAAATTTGAACAGTCTTCGACTGCTTATAGTCCAGCAACATCAGAGCAAGACATGATAAATGCTTGCAAGTTGCATTTGGACCGCTTCCTCCTGGGCATTCACATTCACTGAACAAGAGTTCCCCACTGTTCTTACAACATATCTTGCTCCAATAACTGACATGCCTCTTCATCGATGCTTTAGCAATGGCAGTGAAGTAGTGTAAAGTCTCAATCAATAAAGCTGAGCAGGCCTTCACGCACATCCCTTCTAACATCACTTTTCCTTTTTCCAACGATTTCACTGTCTTCGATCCTTCCTTTCTCCCAAATTTAATAAAATACGCCTCAATAGAGCATCCTGAGAGTGGTGGAATTAATTCAAAATTCACTGGTTCATAACCAAATTTGGGCCACTCTAGTAACTCTGTACTCCTGACGTACGACGTTCTACCAAAATCATCATTCCTGTCATAAGCGAGCAGCCTGCAATGCAAAAAGTGACATTGATCCAGAGTGTCATTACCAGTTGGAAAATCCATAGCTGCTCAACTTACGTAGCAGCCTCTAGAGGCAAGCTCACATGCTACAGCTTAGTTCGGTCTTAATCTGCACTTTTTCAAATATAGTTGCGTATTGCACCATGTAACTAATTGAACTTAGATTGTACCATTCTCACGGCGTCATATCTGATCAAAACTAGCTCTATATACAACCACATGTATAAATAAATGACTTTCATAACTACCTTTCTATAAGTTTCGCTTTCCTGCCACATGTCCGAGCATTCGTACTGCCCAGCTCTTTTTTGAGATCGTGCACCGTCCATGAAGAATAATCAGTCGACATTTTCTATTGCAATAGCCACAAGCTAGCTAGGATATCAAAATACAACAAATGAAGACGACGTTTATATTGGTATCCATTGTAAACAGTGGATCACTAGGACGAGGTTCTGGCGCCCCCAAGTGTATGAATGTCTCCCATTATAGGTAGAATATTTTAGAATTTTAGAAAGACTGATCTTATATCAGATCATTGGAGCAGTACAGCCTAATCCAGATTTCAGGCATACTCCTGATAACCAGGCTATTGATCATGTCATTACCAAAGTCAAATTAAATAAGCGTTCGATTTACCTTCGAATATTGCTACAGATCTATAACAAGTTGAATATAATGATCAGTGCGCCATGGCAATAGATATGTCAAATTCCCGAAGAATCCATTGGTGTTACGGCCGCATTCAATTGGCGATAATAACAAGGATAAAGATACCCCAAATGTCTCAGGATGTAACTAACGATACATCAAGAGCAGTTCCAGGACACGCAGGGATTTCAGGTAACGAAAAAGCAGACAAATTAGCCCGAGTAGGCTCGTCAACGCAATATCAATCGAGCCAAACTCCAATCATTACCGTGCCAGACGCCAAAGCCGCAATGAAGAGAGTTACCCAGGAAATCTGGCAACGCGAATACTCTGCCGATGAACGAGGATCCCACTACAAGCAATTCCACAGCACACTCACCACAGGACCCGAGAAAAACGGCCGTGTGTCACATCGAACGCCTGATATTTCGACTACGGTCAGGACACTGTGGAGTAGCATCCCATTTATTCAGAATCTGCTGCTCGGACTCCCCGATGTGCGAAGAATGCGATGTCATCGAAACAGTCGACAACTTTTTGATGTCGTGCATTAAATACGACTTTCATCGATCATTTTTAATAACCTCTAGCAATCAGTTAAATGTACCGTTCACCATACGCAACCTACTCTCGTCATCGCAATTGTCCACCGCCGTCGCTGAGTTCGTGATAAGTTGTAATAAGTTCATTTAGTTACTGCTTGATTTGAATTTCCTGAAGACCGTGGCGCACAAGGCCATAAATGGCGAAAAGCACCACTCATGTTTGTGATAATAATAATAATAATAATACATCAAGAGCAGGGCCGTAACTGCCGCACCCCACTGAGCTCGAAAGGGGCCCAAAATTATTTCGTGAATTAGCATAAATTTTACAGTATTTTTGGTAAATTTGTGCAACTTTTTACAAAAATTTTTCGCGACGCGCGCGATTTCAAGTTACCAACTATCTTTAATACAGGGTACTCTTCCTCCAAGAAAAAATAAGCAACATTTATAGAAATGGGCATATAGGCGTTGGCCATTACCGCGCCACGACGCACCAAGACATATAAAGTTTTAGGCCATGTAATATGCGACTCCAGGAAGTGTGCCAGAACGATCGGCAGCGAGAAAACCTTGGCCGACAGGGACTGCCCTTATGTTGACCGAAAACTTCGTTATATATACAAAATACATATAGGTTTAATTGTCCATAGGTTCCTAAATGACTGGCGCCGAATGTTCTTGTCTTGGCAATCTGAACCTCACATTACCAATACCATCCCGCAGGGAAAAATTATATGGCAGTGAAGAAATACCAATTTGAAATCGCGTGAACTTTTAGTTTAGTACGTTTGGGCGATTCTATATTTTTTGATAAAGCAGACAGGAGGTCACGAAATAACATCATGTAACGAAGTCATATCAACGGGTCCGCCCGCCCGAATATGTTTAATTATTATTTACGGGCTCTACAGTTTCGAAGACATCTCACTCAGCTATACCGGTAAATCTGAGCAGAGAGGACAAGAAATTCATAACAATATATATGCAATTACCGATCTTATTGACCGATTTATCATGAATTATCAAAAATTTTCGCGCCTCGCGCTGGCCCACGAAACGGCACCACTATAATTTCGTGGCAAAAGCGAACAACGTGATGGGGGACGGTTTATCACCTTATGAAAGCCCATGACTCAAGTTTTATTGGGGGGCCTGACGAAGTGCTGTTTCGTTCCTGCCAACGGGTATTCACCCGTAGATGTTTAACTATTATTGAGGGTTCCTGCCTTTTTAAACACACCTCACTCAGCTCTACCGGTAAATCAGATTACGTGAGCAGAGAGAGGGTAAACATTAAGAGCAATATATATGCAATAACCGATGATATTGACCGATTCAGTCATGAATTATATAAATTTCGCGCGCTTTGCGCGTTTAGGCGACAAAAGCAGACACACAGAAGGGAAACCAATGTAGATGACAAGCAGCGGTAAACAGCGTATAACCTGAGGGGGGTCTGGGGGGCGAAGGCCCCCAGAAGTTGGGTTTATCACCCTATGGGGGCCCAAGACCAACGTTTTTTTTTGGGGGGGGGTGACGAATTGCTGTTACGGCCCTGATCAAGAGTGCAACACAATGCCGACGGTTGCCATACCGACCTGCTTCGATATCTAAATAAGCTACGCGACACAAGCTAAGCCCTTTTGATATATTACCATTCTCCGTACAAGTTTGATAGTTTATTGCGTCCGTGGTTGTACCAAGTCACAGCGTTCCGTGTCACAATAAGTCCTTCTCTGATTGTAAGTTGTAACGTTTGACGCGACTCAATTAGAGTCATTTCTATTTTATCACACCTTGAGTCCGAGTTCGAGTAATTCTATAAAAGGTCGCGTTCAAGTCCAATCACAATTTTCAGACACGAATCATCAACGGGTCATGTTTTACCCGCATATACAAGTAATGTGACGTAATAGATGATTTTACTCTGCGTGGTAACTTTTGAAAGTGATTTAATAGTGAAGTTTGATGAGTAGTTTCGGGCTGCTGGAGTAAAATTGGAGCAAATTTCCAGTTCTCAAATTGAAAAAAAAAGATACTTGGCAGATAAATATTATCGAATATTCGTAAGTCACAATGCCATCACGGGCCGCATGCGGCCCGCGGGCCAGAGTTTTTGTGACCTCTGATCTATAAGCTCATTTGTAATTTAACAATTGGCGTCATGAACAATACGATGATGACTCTTTCAAAGGTGAAGCCTCGCATTGCTGAAATGGTATCTGAAAGAGAATAGCAGAAATCACACTTATTTTCAATCAATATTCATGATATTATCATCGTTTTCATATTCAAGCGATCCAGAATATCGTCGACTGACATTCGTCACGGGGGTAATCGTCTGCAAGTAGTATAAGAGAATCGGAAAAACATATTTTAATGGATTTGTTCTTTTACCAATCTGTTGATGCGCCTGGGGGATTTTGTACGCCAGTATTCTATACTAATGTATTAGATGTGTCGTTAAATGTGTTTTGTGGTGTATTTTTTATGACTTAATGAAAATTTGGGGTTTTGTGAAGGCTTGAAGATTGGCATAAGCGTTCCACTTGTTACTAAAGGTTATGGACCACTGCTGTAGAAATTATGCACTTTGATTTGGAAAACATAATATTTGCAAAATCATTGGGTTGACTCCTAACACTGGGTTTCAACTGCCGTGTGGGAGTATAGATAATTAGGCTATAAGGATAGATGTAAAACACGTGACTGCCACTGTTCCGTAAATCCGTAAATTTACACCTTTTTCAGCAGTAAACGAGTTTACATACGTGTTCGTAAAAGTAATTTACTGTTATTGACGCTTTATTCAATTACTGACATGAGATCGTAAATCGATTCACCGAAAGAATCCGTAAATTATTTCATTCGTCACATGTATGGGTGGACAATCTGGACATTTATTGTGGCCAAAAAGAAAAGATTTTGATAAAATTGTAATTTCATATACAGTAGGGTTACACTATAGTTCAGTGTCTCCCAAACTTTTTTGAGCCACCGCCCCCTGGACAACGTATAAACTGCCAGCGCCCCCCGACCCTCCCTCACCACGCCTAAATCAAATGAATGTTGTTTTGCATTTATTACAGTTAAAACGAGAGGTATCAAGCTTGTGTAGACTATTGTTATCATCTTACTCGTCATATTGGGTTTGAGTTTTGATTAGATAAATCTCATTCTAAAATCTCCAGTCTCCGCGTCCTGTAGCCTACTGTCAAGTCGGTTTCTGCTGTGAGTCAAAAACCTTGTCACGGTACTGACACGTTATATCAAATATGAGCGGGGAAGGGCAACAACAAAAAATAAGTCACCCCGACTCTAGTGAGAGTATTTCTATATGATTGAATAGTGTATCCAATACGATTGATTCGAGATATTGAGCTTCATTGAATTCAAAATTATTCTACCTGCACTACGACGTAATCAGTTCCTCAATCATATCATGCTCGGAAACTTTACATGATGTAGGCCTATTGATAATCCGGTAAGGAATTTCTAATTCTAATATATCCCGGTATCAAACCACCATATCCTTGTGCAGTTTTCTAAGATGATTGATTTATGCTTTTCCGTCAGAATCTGGTATTCGAGCTTGGCCGGTAGCTCATGCAAGATTGAGAATTGGAATAGTTCACGTCTCGCAAAATTTCGGTGAAATATCACGGGCTTATCACTCAATCCGGACAGTGCTGTTTTCGTCTTTATCAGGGTTCATTATTACTAAGAACGGAAATAGGCCTATTCTACTCATAAATTTCGTGGCCTATTTTACTCATAAATTTCGGAGTATATGCCAGACAAGTAGGCCTAGAAGGGATATCACTTCTCGAATCCAGAACGTCGTGTCGAAGGCCTCGGTTGCAGCACTGTGGATAATCCAAGATCGTTTGAAGTAGGGATTAAAGTCACTCAAGGCAGATTCTCTCATAGAACCACCACACCTGGTAGTGAGTAGGGCTGGGCACAGACTTGTAAAAACTACTGAATTTTCAAAAAGCGCAACTAGAACTAGAACTAGAACTACTCAATTTTTAAGCCTCGCAACTATAACTATAACTAGAACTACCCAATTTTCAAATTACGCAACTAGAACTAGAACTACTCAATTTTCAAAACTCGCAACTATAACTATAACTAGAACTAACGAAATTTAAATATCGGCAACTAACTAACTAAAACACAACTAACTAAATTTAATTCTCAATCAACTCATTTTTTTTTATTATATTCGAATTCGGCGTTCCAGACTTCCACATGAACGTCGGTACAGCGAAATTACTGAAAAATCAGACGTACAGAACTTTTCTGTAATCAGTACAGAATAAACTAAACCATTTTCTGCAGCGGTTATACTGATTGCAGTGAATCAACATGAGTCGCGAAAATGTTTTTCCGTTGAATTTTGCCCTCTTTGGAGAATACAAAATCCCAGCATGCGAGAAAGCCCTTCCACTGGGCGCAGATGTCGCGGTCATCCCAAGAAAATCTTTCGCCAAGTTCCGTAATTCTGGCAAGTCGGTCATATTCCGCCAACAGTTTAGCACATTCTGACCCAGGAGTAGTCGCTGATCTCAGGCATACTTTTTCACCTCATACGCGCCAGATTTAACTTCAAGCGACACTGACTTGGAGGTAGAAAGTTGAAGAGTGAGATTTTCGGTAACTTGTGGGTTGGGGAGCCAGGAGGAGACGACCCAGGCAATTTTTGCAGTTTCCTTTGTAAAGATACCTTGGGCGAATCCAGATCGTCTTCTCTCTGGGCCTGGGCAGGCGTGGTCGCCATCATCATCACGAATCAAATCTCGTAAGTTTAACAGACGCGACAGCTTAGTTCCGAGATAATACTCGCCAGCGCACAGCAGGAGATCACTAGTTCACATTCCAATTAGTAAGCAACCTAAGCGGGAGATCGCGTGTCCCTGCGCACTGTCGATTGATGTAAATTTGCCTAAGTTATCAGTGAACTCGGCATAATCAATGTATTAACTATGATCCAACAATGAGCATTTGATCCTTTGTCATGATCACATTAGTAACCCTCAGTAACCTCACTTGTCACGCGAGGAGAGTTCTCCTCGCGCAGGACACACGAGTGTTTTCTAGTTGTTCGGCAACTAATATTTTTTTGAAATGCACAACTAAAACTAGAACTAGAACTACCGAATTTTCAAAATCTGCAACTACAACTAGAACTAGAACTACGGAATTTTCAAAATCCGCAACTACAACTAGAACTAGAACTACGGAATTTTCAAAATCCGCAACTACAACTAGAACTAGAACTACTCAAAAAACTGTTAGTTAGTTGACCGTCAACTAACTAAATGTTTAGTTTGTACAAGTCTGGCTGGGCACAATGATTCGAGTACTCGAATCCGAATCGAGTAATAATTGTAATGATTCGTGCTGAGTATCAAAAGACGAGTTTTTTGAGTACTGAAATTATACGCTCCTTCCTACTGCAAGTTAATTTATCAACGAGAATTGTAGTTTCGATACTAATTTTCACTGTTGAAGCCTTGAAACCTTGATTCGCGGTATCGTAGCATACGAAACATATAATAAAAAGCTACGAAGGTTACTGGACGGGGCACATTTCCGAAGTCATGATTATCCGTCAACATTGTCACCAATTGGAATAAAATCGGCATGGCTGAAAAAATACCAAAGTATCTTCAATGTGATGGATAACAGGCATTCTATTCTTTGTGGTGGCATAAACGGTACATATTTTAAATATGACTTATTATATTCGTTTATGATGTCATAATGTGTGATACTCGACTCGACTCGACGCATATTACGTGATTCGGAATCGAATCACTCAGTTACTCGATTTTGCCCAGCCCTAGTGGTAGTGACCAATAACTGCACAAATGCTTTGTAGTTCTGGCAGCACACGTTTTCTAGGGCTTCTGCAGACTGCTCAATTAGTCCATTGATGGGCAGGATCTGAATTGTCAAGTAACAATGGACTTTTCCGGTACAGCTGATTAAATATAGACGGACGACCCTAAATTGCCCTGAGTGAATCGGTTTTGCATATTTACTGCATATTTAGCTGCTTTATTCAACAACCGTTTCAACACTGCGGAGCAGTTGCTTTATAAGCCTATACCGCCCACATTTCCTCAGAGCGCCCCCCCCCCCTACCGCCAAATTTTATAGCCAGCGCCCCTAATCACCCATTTAATCGCCAGCGCCCCCATCACGCTAGCAAACGCCCCCAGGGGGGCGCTGGCGCTTCCTTTGGGAACCACTGCAATATAATGTAAACAATCTAAACATGGAACTATGCATATTGCTCACAGTAGCCTACTTCATTCTCAATATTTAGTGGACCAGTGCAAAAATGATGTCGGAACCATATATTTGATTTCATTCATATTATCACTGTAAATGCGGTATGAAGGTCACTAACGACTATGCATATTGCACATAGTACTTTTTTTTTTTCGGGAACCCGCAGGTATCCACAACTTTATTGCACATGAAAAGTGAAGACACATAGTAAATCAATCACATAGGCTAATAAAGTGACACAAAACTATTACCCCACAAAAAGCTAGTCTATGTCCTTTCGCGGTGGACGGGGCACCTAGTCCCTTCACATCCTCCTCTTCGGCACATAGCCTCGTTATTTCCACACAGGAGTCAATATCCTTTTTCGAGCACATAGCAGGAAAAGGTGGTGAGAACAGTTGAAGTAGACTGTTTGCTCTTCAGACAACCTTCGTTTGTGGCTCCCGGATTCTTCCGTAAGAGGCAGTCTGCTTCAGTGGTAATACCAGTCAGCTTGTCCTTCGTATTATACACGAAAGAAGTGTTCCAGTACGTGAGTGCCACCGTTTCACGATAGTGGGCCGCGATCGTGTTGTGCCGTTGAAGGGCAAATCTGAGTAAGCGACGAGTCGACCCCCGGTTGCCAAGCGAGTATCGTCACACCTCTCTGGTACATCTGGTTGAATGAAGTATTGGTTTCCCCATAGTATATGGTATGCCTTTCCCCGATTTCTCAGGCGAGCATACCTTAATACAACCAAATACTCCAATTTGACATATCTATTGCCATGGCGCACTGATCATTATATTCAAGTTGTTATAGATCTATAGCAATATTCGAAGGTAAATCGAACGCTTATTTAATTTGACTTTGCTAATGACATGATCAATAGCCTGGTTATCAGGAGTATGCCTGAAATCTGGATTAGGCTGTACTGCTCCAATGATCTGATATAAGATCAGTCTTTCTAAAATTCTAAAATATTCTACCTATAATGGGAGACATTCATACACTTGGGGGCGCCAGAACCTCGTCCTAGTGATCCACTGTTTACAGTGGATACCAATATAAACGTCGTCTTCATTTGTTGTATTTTGATATCCTAGCTAGCTTGTGGCTATTGCAATAGAAAATGTCGACTGATTATTCTTCATGGACGGTGCACGATCTCAAAAAAGAGCTGGGCAGTAGGAATGCTCGGACATGTGGCAGGAAAGCGAAACTTATAGAAAGGTAGTTATGAAAGTCATTTACTTATACATGTGGTTGTATATAGAGCTAGTTTTGATCAGATATGACGCCGTGAGAATGGTACAATCTAAGTTCAATTAGTTACATGGTGCAATACGCAACTATATTTGAAATAGATTAAGACCGAACTAAGCTGTAGCATGTGAGCTTGCCTCTAGAGGCTGCTACGTAAGTTGAGCAGCTATGGATTTTCCAACTGGTAATGACACTCTGGATCAATGTCACTTTTTGCATTGCAGGCTGCTCGCTTATGACAGGAATGATGATTTTGGTAGAACGTCGTACGTCAGGAGTACAGAGTTACTAGAGTGGCCCAAATTTGGTTATGAACCAGTGAATTTTGAATTAATTCCACCACTCTCAGGATGCTCTATTGAGGCGTATTTTATTAAATTTGGGAGAAAGGAAGGATCGAAGACAGTGAAATCGTTGGAAAAAGGAAAAGTGATGTTAAAAGGGATGTGCGTGAAGGCCTGCTCAGCTTTATTGATTGAGACTTTACACTACTTCACTGCCATTGCTAAAGCATCGATGAAGAGGCATGTCAGTCATTGGAGCAAGATATGTTGTAAGAACAGTGGGGAGCTCTTGTTCAGTGAATGTGAATGCCCAGGAGGAAGCGGTCCAAATGCAACTTGCAAGCATTTATCATGTCTTGCTCTGATGTTGCTGGACTATAAGCAGTCGAAGACTGTTCAAATTTCAAAGGCATGCACAGAAACATTGCAAACGTTCCATCATCCTTCTCAAAGAAGTTCAGGTATTACTTTATAGTTTATATACATGAAGGTTGATAACTTTCATTTGTTTTCATTTCGGTAAAACTTACAAAATCAGTGACATTTGTGGGAACTCAATTTCGCCGAATGAAAATGAAAACTCTTCCGATAGCAAATTCACCGACTTTGTACGCAGCAAGACAATCAATCATTGCAAGACCTCAGGAACAGCGATATCTTTCTAATATATATTTGAGAGAGCAGACATGCATGCTGCAATGATTTATCACCATTATTTAGAAAGGCCATTCGGGGAGTACTGGATTGATCAAGCTCTTGCTGTAAGTATGATATTTCTCACGTCAATGCTCAATCCAAATTATGTTGATAAATTTTAAGTGCCCACCAGAGAGCGCTGTAGAAATATTTGAGGCGACAATCAAGCAACGTCAATCCCCTCGGTGGTATTTTGAAAGGAAGTGGCGCTTAACAGCATCAAGATTTGGAGAAATCCTATCCGCTACTGATCGACGTGGCATGTGGAAATTGTGCGAATCGATGTACAACAATAGTGATTTAAGATCAGATGCCATTATACATGGGAGTTTGTATGAAACAGCCGCGATAGATGCCTTCTCCCATTTGTCCGGTCGAAAAACCTCGAGGTCTGGACTCATAATACATCCAGAATATCCATATATTGCAGCAACACCTGATGGTCTGGTTCTCCCTGATAGTGTGTTGGAGGTCAAGTGCCCCTACACGGCAAGGGATGAGCTAATAACACCCGGAATTTTTTTTCCATATTTGGTGACTGCTGCAGATGGCTATCATTTGAAGAAAAATCATAAATGGTATGCCCAAGTACAAGGCCAAATGGCTTGCGCTGAGAAAAAACTACGTTATTTTGTATTATATACATTTCGTGATCTCCACATTGAGTATATAGAGTTTGACCCAGAATTTGTTACCAAATTTATGATTCCCAAGCTGCAAAATTTCTACGAAATGTATTCACGTCCTTTTTTGGTGGTCAAGATTGCATCACCGCAGGATGAAAAACTGCTGAATGCCATGTGGCATTGATAAAATATTTTTCCGAGCTAAAGCTGTTTCTGCCGTTGTGTTGATTATTGTTATTTCCAAATTCCATGATACATTTTAATTACCTATATATTGGGAGTTTTCTTGTATCTCGTTTAGTAAATTAAAATCCAACTTGCGCCTAGGTAGTAATACGCGCTCAGTACAGTCATCATATCCAAAAGAGTGATATTTAGGTTTATTATGGCGGGATCTAATATTAAAGTGGAAATAAGAACATCCATGTATTACTGAGAGTAAACAATCATCAACACTGACCAACTCTACTTAATCAAACACAAATTAGTAAAAGCATCAAACGCTGTTATATCAAACTATGCCTTTCCTAAAATTTACTATCATGAATCAGATAAAGACTATTTCATTTCCCAAATGCAGGAGATTGTAAGGCAATACATTATAAATGATTTTGAATGTCTTTTCATAACCAATAACCAGAGCTGGTCAGTAACGAAGTACTTCTACTTTTACAAGTAGTTTTCCTCTACTTCTGGTACTTACTCAAGTAGATCTGATTTTTTCTACTTCTACTTCCTAATATTTTGTGATCTACTTACTTACTTGTCGCTATTTTCAGTTTGTCAAGTAGAAGTAGTTCAATCTTTCAATCAGGAAGATAGCCTGAGGAATTTCGGAGCTGTTATCACGGAGTTTTAACATTTAATTTTCATAAAAGTTTAGTAGAGCCCAGAATTTTCGTCGCGCTTCGCGCGCAGTGGATACGGAGTGACCAGTATGATTTCACGAAAGTATCGGTGAATATTATTTAGGTGGAGGGTTGGCGTGGTTCCGTTCACGCCACATTGTCGCCCTTCGCCCATATGAAATAATTCATCACAGTATATATGGCTCATCATAGCGTTTGAAACTGATGTTTCGCAATCTAGCATTTTCTTGTCATATCGTAATTTAGCATGTCCATGGCGTGTCCTAATCTGGAAGAGTGGACTTTTGACTTTTTTTAGTTTTAGAGCTGTTTTAGCATACCACCTTTGAAACTTTCTAGACTAAAAACATGAAATACATATTCTGCTTTTAGAAGTAGTATTAATATTTCACTTTTTATTCCCAGTATCATATACTTTGAGTTATTATTAATATCAGTTCTTCTGTCTGGATAACATACATGTTGAAGTATAAAAGCAAGTGCAGTAATGCCTTTAATTTCTGGAAATAAAGCTACGCAATATGGCATTTTTACGGTCCACCATATTTTTTATTAACGTTTAGTAATCGCGCAAAGTGTTTACACCGTATCCTATACAACTTCTCCGTATTGCTCTTCGTCTAAACTACGGGCCTTATAATATGGGGGATGGAGCCATACCATGCTATTTTCCAAAACGTGCTGTTGGATAAAACAGAGGATTAGCATCGCATTTCCTTATCAATACTATCATTTTCATCCCACGATGTGCGCTGCTATCGAAAATTGGATACCTGCTGCTATGCATCAATATGAATCAAGTTCGTCACCTATCACATAGCTCAATTTGCACCTTTTTATAACCCCTCTAATCAGAATCGTTTTCACAACTATACTTACTTACTTGAGTACTTTTAAAGTCAGACAATTCTACTTCTATTTCAAGTAGTTTCAGGTTGCTTATGAAAGAAGTACTTCTACTTGTACTTGAGTAGATTTCTTCGTCGCTACTTCTACTTCTACTTGAGTAGCTTTCTTGACTACTTTGACCACCTCTGCCAATAACCCTTTCAACGTGCACACGTTTTGAGGAGATCGCGCAATCATCTAGCCGCTGTTCCTGAGAGAGCCGAGTCATGCCTTTCATCAAAGTAGGGGTGTTGATTTTTACATCGAATGGTGCAAACAAATCTTGCACTAGGAATCCTTTATCAGCCACGATACTGTCGCCTTTTTCAAACATTGTTCTGGCGTCGGCCAGCAAATCAGATTGCTCAATAATGCTGCGGTCACTAACGGATCCACCATAGCAGTCACTTATGAAGGAAACAGCACCCTTGGGTGTAATACCTATTAATACTTTCATGGTATTCCTATTCTTGTAAGTTGAGAATGTAATGGACTGTGCATGGATGTCAGATGGCTTCTCAATTGGGATTTCTGTAGAGTCAATAATTACTCTCGTTGATGGATAGAGTTTTTTTAAATCATCTGGCATGGTATCCAATATCACTTGTTTTGAAGGCCAAATTGGTAAGTTTGACAATAGACTGTACATATGCTTGATCCAAGCATTAATGATGCGGGAAACTGTTGCTTCTGAGACATGAAACATGTAGCCAAGCAGTTGATGATCAAGAGCTTGTCGTAACTTGATCAGTGTCATAAAAACTTGTTCTTCATTTGAAAGCAATGTACAGGTGTACTCCAATCGATCCAAATCGTACATTACAATGTCCTTAAAAAACAGAAACTGTTCGATGTCATCAAATCCAGTGAAGTACTGAACTGCTTTCTGGTCATCCTTGATATTTTGTAAACTGAAATTTGGCATCGAAGCACCCAGTTGGCACTGAATGCCCACATGTTCCGAGTCTGTTGTCAATTCCTGGTCGCTATGTGTTCCGGAATAAATTATTTCAGTAGGCTCTGGTTTAAATGGGTTTGAATTGTTCGTCTTCCTGGCAGTTTTTAGTGGTGCTTTTTTATCATGTTCAAAGACACTTGGCACTGCCTCCTTTTTCAGTCTTTTAAGTTTCATTTTCGGCTCATAATCGCTCGGAAGAAAATGACCATAGCAAACATTATCTTTACTCAAATCAGGCGTCCAAAGTTGTTTCGTTTTTGGGTCAGATCTCTTAACTGCTACTGTCAATTTCCTCAGCTGCACTGGTGACGTAGGAAATAAATGGCCACCTCTCCGACTCTTGCAACCAAGTACACAGCAATATCGTGGCATGTTATAACGTAGATCGATGATAATACAGTCTATAAAATGAAATATATGTCACTCAGCCTCAGCTAATATTCAAACGTCACTTTCTTGAAATGAAATACCGGTACGTGAAGTAACCTGGTAATTCATAAATTGCACTGAACTCAACTAGCTCTAAGATGCATCAGGCGTAAATATGTTTATATGCCATACATACAAAGAGATTATTTCTGTTATCCGAATCCAACAGGCAGTCGCAGACCTGGTTTCTAGTGAATAAAGACGACCAAGCTATATGAGAGGCACGGTTTGGTTTATGTGTACTACGGACGACAGGACGAGGTGTTGGCGCCTCAAGTGGTTTGTGAATGTCTCCAATTGTGACACATTAAATATGTCCGCTAGATGCAACATTCTCACGCGACAACTTTTACGATGTTCTGATGCATTTGTATACTCTCGCATGGTGTTACAACTAAACATGCAACTGCTAGGCCTAGTGCAGCAACAATATTATTCAAATATTTTAAAATGTGATTTTTTTTCCTGCCAGGCGTGAATTCACAATGGGGAATCACATTTTCACGATACTGTGGATAGATGTGGTGGTAAACCTAGAGAACATACAAATGAAATAAATTTCGACCTTTTGCCTACAAGGAGTATATCTCTTATCGATAACACATGCTAGATTATCAAGCGAGAGCTTCCCGATCGAATAATGACCTGACCATGACCTGATTGTGTTCAAAAGTCAACGTATCATTTTGTTGTACCTTCGATATATAGGATCTGATTGAGGGTGAAATATGCTGTCTGATACGGCACTGTAATCGTCCCTATTTTCACAGTGTCATTAAATTCATATATAACGTTATGCTTTGTTGTGAAGCAGGGAGAACGTCTTTCGGGTTAGAAGAAAGATTGGTGTTGTAGTAATAACAACATTGGTTTTCCCCGTTGAATACCTATGAAGTAACGTAACATGAAACATTGGTATCGGGCTAAAAACAACATCGTACAATCATAATTCAAGATATTACATTTCCCTAAGATGTGTTCAAGCACAATACCTGAGGAGAAAGCGGTTTTCCAAAACGCAATACTGTTACAGTGACATTGTAATGTTTGAATATATGGTGATATCACAGTGACTCCAAAATATAGGGAAAGGCTTTTGAGAATCGGTGGAGTTCTGACGGCGTGGCCTAGATTCACGTGTACCTGCACTGCACGTCGTGCAGGTTTCAAGACTGAGCTGATGTGATGATTTTGTTTAGTCATCAGCTACCCAAATCTCGCAGTTCAAAGATTTTTGTCTGATAGGGGTCCACGCAAGCATCTAAATAAATTCAGAATTACACGCTAAGAAATTGATAAGAAACCAGAGCTGGGTAAACTGCAGCTCGAGGGCTGCATTCAGAATTGAATCTGTTGCGAGCCGCACCTCAGGAATTTAAGCGTCAGAGGGGTTGATTGCCGAGTCTAATATTTAATTGGTCTAAACTGCAGTATAGAAAATTTCCTAGATTCGTAAGATGATGTAAATCAGATATGTATATGAAAACCATTTTAAAATATCAATGATATTGTTTCGCGACACTGCTAAATAATATTACTCATTCCGGCAGTCGTACCCGGACCGTTTCAGGGACAGTTGCTAACATATAAAACCTTGGAAACCCGAGATTTACCACATTACAAAGCTAACTTCGCATCTAATACATTACTATGGTGCACTATATATATATCGTCTTTCAATTAAATAAAAGGGCAAAAGAAAACAGGAAACAAACGAACATCAAGATAATGAGTTTTCGGCCCTTATTAAGCGCCTCCATCGTGGGCGGTCGTGGGCGTCTTCGAGCGATAGCCCGCGTTGCGCTAGCTCGGTCTCTATTGTTGAGCGCCATGTGGTTCTATTCCAGCCACCTCTGCGCCATGGCTCCGTCGGAATGTGGTTGATGATCACAAGTGCGGCAGCTTCTTCCTGACGCCATACAGAGTTCAAAGTTCTCGTGTTCAGAGTTCCAAGTTTAACTTCTGCATTTAGGCTAATCCTCAGGGATCTTGGTTGAGGCTTCGGGTCCCCGGCGCCACCCGGCAGATCCCAGTCTTTCTGTTGATATTGTCCCACTCGGCGAGTACGCAGTAACTTAAGGTAGTAAAGTCTTCGTCGCACTTTGCGACTTGGTCTACTCTGTTTACTGCCTATACTGCGCAGCACGTCCGAGCTGTACGTAATCATTACAAAGCAATCAGCTAGCGGAGCGAGAAATACACGTCTGCACTCGGCGACTGACTAAAGCGACTGGTGCACAACAGAGTGTTAAAAGGAATAAAACATTTAAATATGATTTTCACGCGAATCCAAATTATCATATGGAATTGCAAATCAGCGTGCTTTCTGTTATTCCTTTCAGAGACCAGTTCAAGTATGCGAGGCTTTGCCTTGGGAGGTGCCGTCGTACCATTCGGTCTAAATGCAATAGCGTGATATCAATTGCTTGATTTCAAATGAGTTGATAAATAGTGGGGATGGAACAAAAATTTCAGACCGACGGGGTTTCGATCTAGAACCAGAACCTTCCCACTGCAAACGACGTACAATAGCACAACAGTCACAATTTGACTATACGGATAGGGCATCATTGAATGCAACCATCAATGATGGCCAAGACGGGCGTGTCATCATCAATCATAAGTATGAGGTAAGCGAGTATCTTGACCTCCGGGGAGCCCCTAAGACTGTCTCAGGGAACCACGGTTAAGAAACTA
This sequence comes from Botryllus schlosseri, assembly GCF_051294905.1. NCBI lineage: Eukaryota > Metazoa > Chordata > Ascidiacea > Stolidobranchia > Styelidae > Botryllus > Botryllus schlosseri. Next base: position 5,422,107 of record NC_137245.1, read on the forward strand.
TACCTGGGACCATCTGGGATTACGAACGTTGAGTAAAATAATCGAATGCATCATTATACAATTGATCGACAATTGACTATCAAAAATTACAGGTTTCTTTGTATGTTTCTGATTGGGAGATGTAGCCTATCCCCCTAAATTGCTCGAAAATAGTTTTAGTACATGGTATTGTTTGCGATATCGCATAAATTAAATGTAAATTTTCATAGCGTCCAGACTTCGTGTGGTAGCCGGAACAAGTATATGTGAGGTCAAGACATTTCCGTACCCAGGGAGTTTAGGGGCTCAATACCCCCTTGTCACAATCCTAACATTTACATAATATATTGCCTACTAATAATTTTTCATCTATATCAGTCCAATATATTAGTTATTTTCAAGTTACGTAGGTTTTCCATGCCGGACAAGTCTGAGTCGTAGAGTTTAATACAAAGTTTGTATCATTGCAAAAACACTATTGTTATCGCATCGGCCGGCAGCAATATCCCTCACAAAGTCGCCTAACCTGATATAGCACACCTTTAAATCTTGGATTGCACGATGTGCTGATTGCTCAGAGAGAAAAGCTGCCATGATGATACCTGTATGCAGTTTTCAAAACCACAAATTCCGTTCGGATTATCGGCGAGAAATGAACTAACACACATCCCCGATTGCGCGTTAGCTCAATGCCGAACTGTAGCGCAAAGCTGTGGCACCGCTGAAGAATTCGAGAATGGATGAGTAAAGTTAGCCAATAGGCCTTTTGCAGGACATGGATCACGTGACCCGTAGCGCATAGCAACCACAAATTGGTTAGCAAGCTACTTTCTCGCGCACCTGCTTCAGTGCAAAATATCGCTTAGTGTACTGTTGATTTCTGGTTTTAAACGTTTCGGAAATTTGTTGTAGAAGTCATCGTAGATTTAACTATGCTATATGTCAATCCTGCACAAAGCATTTAGAATGATATCGTCAGAATTACGCAGAAATCTCTCGGTAACGTACTCGTGTTACAGTACTTAACACTGATCATACGTACTTAAATTCATGCATTTGAAGTAGAGCAATTGGTTTATATTGCGGTAAGAGTATTTTCTAGTTAAGTAGTACTATTTGTCTGTTGTGGAGCCTGATTTTGGATTGAACATATGACTGAAGCAGCTGGGACCCACAAGGATCAGGATATACGGTCTGCTGATTTGGGAGCAGGGGCGTGCTGCCATAAAACAATGTCGCTGAAGACATCGGAAGTATCTTTTGGGAGAACTCCAAAACATCGCTGCTCGTTTGGTAACTAGGTCAAGGAAGCGTGATCACGTAACACCGATTCTTAGATCTCTTCATTGGTTACCCGTGAAATTTAGGTCTGAATACAAGCTTCTTCTGTACGTCTTCAAATGCATGGAGGGAAGTGCACCAGCGTATCTTCGTGAGCTAGTGACAATGTCTAATCCCGGAAGAGCGCTACGTTCTCAGTCGCAAAAGCTCTTGTCCGTTCCAAGAGTCAGAACATCGACCTACGGCGAGAGAACCTTTTCTTCCTCGGCCGCCATTCTGTGGAACAATCTTCCAATTTCTATCAGACTATGTGACTCGCTATATGTTTTCAAACGCAAAATCAAGACCGTTTTATTCGCACGAGCGTTCGAACTAGAGTAGTGTTCATTCCGCCCTACAACTATGCACTTCGTCTTTTATACATATCCTTTACTTTTATATTTTATTGCCTTTTATGTACAGCGCCCTAGTGTAGTATTGTATATTAGGCCTAGTGATATATTGTGATATATTGTTATATTCGGCGCTCTATAAATTATTATATTATTATTATATTCTTTATTCACAATAAAACTGGTAGATACACACATATTCCGGGGAGCAACCTGCCCCCAAAGGAAAATGGCGAGATTGGAGTAAATTTTTAAAATTTCAGTAATACATTCAAATTGTTATTCCTATGCAATACACGGAGAAGTCAGATTACAGAATTGCAGCAGATGAAGAATTGGCAGAGGTAGAGATGATTGAAGATGAAGAATCGAAATTACAGAAATTATGCTGTGATTCACAAGTGTAATTTTAGTCCAGTGGTGCATTCAAGGCCTTCCGAAGAATGTGCACAGTGCCCAATAATGTGATTTTCTGGATCATGTCGAATCGAACGTTACCCGGAATTTGTTGGATATGCCTCATGAGTTTTTTGCTCACGACCCCTGTAGCACCAATGACTATCGGTACAATGTTTATTTTGCATCGCCACATTTTCTCACATTCCATTTTGAGGTCTGCGTATTTGGAGTATTTTTCTGATTCTTTTTGCAGTAGATTGTGATCAGCTGGGACAGCCAGTTCAATGAATAAGCATTCTCTTTTCTTTTTTAGTTTGACGATTATATCCGGGCGGTTGCTCCTGATTTCGCGGTCAGTTATAACTGGTACATCCCACAGAATTTTTACTTGTTCGTTTTCTGTCATTGGTGCTGGGCTGTAATCATACCAATTTTTTGTCGAAGTGGTGATGTCAAAATGTTTGCATAATTCAAGATGAATGTAGTGACCAATCCTATTGTGTCTCCATGTGTATTCGGTAGCTGCAAGTGCACCACAGCCGGACATGAGATGTGCTACAGTTTCATTTTGGTTGTGGCACATTCTGCATTTGCCGTCCGTGTTTTGCTTCAGAATTCTTTTGCGATAGTATTTTGTAGGAAGCGATTGGTCTTGTGCTGCGAAAATGAATCCTTCGCTTGCCGGTTTCAGGCCAGAGCTGGATAGCCAGGTCCATGAAAGCTCGTCTACATGGGGCTGTGAAGTTAACTTCTTGTGCTGTCCATGAAGAGGCATCGATTCCCATATCGTTTCTCTCATTTTGAGCATTGCATTTTTGTACTGGACTCGTGCTGCTTTTGCTATTGTTGTGGGTTTGGCAACAGTGTTTTCAGCAGTGTACAGGTTAGCTGTTTCCATGTTGACTTCTCTGACGTACTTGTCGTGACGATAGCTCAGAGATTTTGTTTTGCGCTGTTTGTCTTCCTGTGCAATGAGTATGCAGTAAATGTTTTCGCTGTTGTTGATGTACTGTGACAAGCCGATGATTTCTGTTTTGAAAGTTTGTTCAATTTCTTGTAGTCCTCGACCACCTTTTTTTCTGGGGATGTACAGTCTTTGTGTATCAGATTTTGGGTGATGCATGTGGTGCATTGTCATCAATTTTCTCGTCTTTGTATCCAATTTTTTAATTTCATCTTTGCGCCAGTTCAGTTATTATTATTATTAACTCGCCATCAAGACTAATCAAAGCAGTGCACTTCATTGTTGTGTTATACAATGCTGATCTTGTTACCACTACTTCACAACTGCGATTGAAGTGGATTTGGAAAATCACACGGGATTATTAGTTGATGTCGCATATGCGATATTCAGCGAACTACGGGAAGTAACTATCAAATAGATCTTAGAGCAAGTCAACGCAGTGACAAGATCGGTCATCCAATACCCAGAGGTGGTCAACGTAGTCATTGTTGGTAACCGAGTAGAAGTAACGCTACTCCAGTACAAGTAGAAATAATTACTTCCAGGAGATGTCAAAAGTACTTAAAGTTAAAGTAGAAATGAATTTCTGAAAAGTAGTCAAGTAATTCGTTAGATTTGGTCAATGGTCGCTTAGTTTTGGAAAATAATGCCGGGTGATAACTGTTAACATTGCACGGTGCATCTGTATCAACGCAAAAGATTAATGGCACTACGAATAGCTGCAATTTCCAAAAATTTATCTAGTTACCGTGGTACTGGGGCTATTTTGCCCAGTTGTTATAACAACTTCACCCTTAAAGGGGATGCAATCATGCGCCAAAGCTAGTTTTTAGTTTACAAAATCTCAAGTCCGACAAAAAAGTACTGCCTAAAAATGTGAAGTAGAAGTGGGAGTAGCCTTAACACATAAAGACGCGAGTACTCACGGAAAATAGCACTTCGTTACTGACTCCCTCTGTATATTGGTTCAACCAACTTACGACGAGAATTGTTCCTTTTTTCATTGACTTCGTAATGTTCTTAACTAATTACATTCTTTGATTCATTGAATTTACAAATAAACATGGAAAGCGAAGTGCAATTTATCAATTATTTTTTTGCATTCAATACTCAGATCCTAAGATATTGTTGAAGAAAAATGCATGTCAACCTTATCAGGTTCAATAACTGCTGAGACTTAATGCCCGTTGCCGATGTCTTTTCCTCTACCTCCATAGCCACTTGTTTAGACAGATTCATAGGATCTACGGAAGTGCGGTTATCTTGCTATAGGCAAAATGAAATATCATTTTCGAAGCGGACATCAGCATCGGGAAAGAAGTTCAGGACAGTTAGTCAGTGTTCAGATCATCAGCTGAAATTTTCCGTTGGCATTAAACCACACTGCCTTTTGCCGTATGACCAAATTTTATGTGGTGATCATAATTGGCTCCAGGCTGAATTTTTGACGAAGGCCTCATCAATTTCTTAGTTGCCTGTGTCCGGCTCTTTTGGGATATTCCATCAGATCATTAATTCGTATACATGTGGTAAAGCCATGTCTTGAAACCCAAGATATTTGCAGTGCCAAACAGTAAAGTAATCCAATCCAGGCAATCAATCAAGTAATCCAGGCCTTGAGACAGTTTGTTTCACCATCACTTGAAGCTGATGCTCATTTTTCTTCGGGTAGTGGCACTTGGCAGCATCACAGAATGATCAAGAACTTGTAATGTAGGTATATATCTAAATATTTTGAATTGGTCAACTGAGAAGCCATACAATAGCATAGGATGCTTATTATATATACTGTATGTAGCACATTTCCTGAATTCCTAACACGTCAACGTACTGCCAGTCATTGTCTCTTCAGGCTTAAAGATGGCGGTATCCTCTATATATTGCAATCGACATCAATTATCAAAATACTGCAATGGTTACCAACTGCCATTACACTACAACTATGGTATAGTATACTATATCCACACCTAACTTAATGCTGCAATAAATATCAAGCAGTTGATCACCTGCACTGTCGAATTTTGTGTCATAAAATCATAATTGACTACCAAATAACAGCTACAAAATCGAACATTTTCACGCAAGGAGTTTACATAGTTCTAGAAGAAAAGATATCCAACACATTTGAAGCCTTGCGCTTTTCTATGGCACTATTATGGAACGTTTACAACCATAAAACGATATTATACAATATCAGAAATACGGCTACGTTACCCAGGAATTTCTGCGTTATTTTGACGAAATCATTCTAAATCTACTCTGGAGGAGTGACATCTATCACAGGTAAATCTCCGATCACTTTGACGACAAATTTCCAAAACGTTTACAACCAGAAATCAGCAGTACACTATGCGATATTTATCACTCAAGCAGGTGGGCGAGAAAGTAGCTTGCTAACCAATTTGTGGTTGCTATGCGCTACGGGTCACGTGATCCGTGTCCTGCAAAAGGCCTATTGATATCAGTTAACAATTAGAGGGTAAACCGAAATTGCGGTCACTAGAGGGCGCGCGTGCGACTGGTCCTTTGTCTACGTATCTACGACGACGACGCAGGAAGTGTAGTAGAAGTAGTATTGGAGTGGTAGTAGTAGTAGTAGTGGATTAGCAGTAGTAGTAGTGGAGTAGCAGTAGTAGTAGTAGTGGACTAGTTATAGTAGTAGAGTAGTAGTAGTGATGCCGTGTTGTTCTGTTCCCCGTTGCTCAAATGCCGGCGGTCACCGATTTCCGACTCGCGAAGACACCAGAAAGAAGTGGATAGTGGCGATACGAAGGCTTGACAGTCGCACCAAAAAACTGTGGCAGCCGGGCCCAAGCGCTCGTGTTTGTAGCGCACATTTTGTGGAGGCCGACTATTGTGACGATGGAAATGGTAAGGATAAAATTTCTTGATTGCCGTTGGGCATCGATTGCTCCAGCCCAGCTGGTAGCTTACATGTTGCTTTCCGTTAGGTAGTATATAAGCCAGGAGTTATTGAACAGCTGAATATTTGGTTGAACAAGTCCCTCATTTTATCTGTCTCAATACCAGAAATTCATTCATTCATTTTCGTTTCTCTGTTTACAGCAGAGAGGAAATTATTGCGCGACGGTGCAGTGCCTACTATTTTCCCATTTGGACGGTCTGCAAAGGAAGGGAAGGAAGAGCAAAGCGCAAGCATCATGATCCATTTGAAGATATTTGTCCTGACAACATCCACTCGAATTTAAACCCAGTAATAGGGTTTAGCGAAGAGGTCGTAATCGATAATGATGGGTGCAGTAATCAATTGAATATGTCTGTAAACGATGATGGACATGTTGACGAAACGACCGAATGTTGTTTGATGCCATCACATGGATTGAGATTGGACAGCTTGAAAGACAAACCCGAAGCTGTGAAATATTTCACTGGATTTGAGGATTACCATCACTTTAATTTTTTTTAATGTTCTTGGTCGAGCTGCCCGTTACTTAAAAAGTCAATGCAGCCGTCTATCTCCCCAAGAGCAACTCTATCTCACTCTCATGAAACTTCGCCAGGCAAAAGACGACTTTGAACTTTCACTCATATTCAACATCAGCAAAGTTCGAGTAGGTCAGTTGTTCAACATGTGGGTCAATTTCATGTACCACCGGTTGAAAGAGTTGAACACCTGGCCATCGTATGAGCTGACACAAGAACACATGCCACAAGATTTTAGCAAGAATTTTCCTTCTACCAGAGTAATATTAGATGCGACCGAAGTTCCATTGAAAAGCCATCTAATGTGAACGCACAATCAGCCACATTTTCTTCTTATAAGAACCACAACACCTTGAAAACAATCATCGGCTGTTCTCCCTCTGGCCTTGTCTCTTATGTGTCCGATACTTATGGTGGTAGGACGACCGATAGACAAATTATGGAGAGATCTGTGCTAATGACAGATAAAAGCAAGCTCCAGCGACGGGACAGCATCATGGCTGATCGTGGATTATTGGTGCAGGATTTATTTGCCAATCGGGACGTCTTTGTAAATACTCCACATTTGCTTGGGGACAAAAACCAATTTGATGAGGAAGTATTAATTCACGACCGCCGAGTTGCCTCGAAAAGGATACACATCGAGCGTATCATAGGTCTAAGTAAGACCTTAAAATTTTTAAAGAATGAACTGAATATGTTCGGCTTCTTTTTCTGTAATCTGGGAACAAAATAGACAATTTCATTAAAAAGAAACAGTCTACAGTGGTGCAGGGTGATGATGAGGTGCAATGGAAGTACATGGTTACGAATAACTACCACTAGGCCTACTAGGAAAAGAAGCACCCCACCTTTAAAGAATAGTCCACCCAGTACTGTCTCCAGTCAATACCAAAATAATTATGATCATGAGTGGCTTCAAACAAATTTGCTTTTTCGTACATGTGCCGCATCGGAAGGTCTTTGCCAGAAGAAAAGCCGAAACCAATGACTTGATTTCTGACATAATCATTATAGCCAGGCCAGTTTTGAAATTTTGAAGGTCGTGGATCCTCATCGTTCTTTTGGACAAACAGGCCTTGGCATTTAACCAGAGAAGCTGTAAATCCAAGAATTGTTACATTAAGTTTTGATCAAATTCAAGTTTTGATCAATTTATATATATATATAAATAACCTACTCTGAATCTTAGATAATAAACCTGTTTTTGATCATCCTTGTATTACCTAAACGAAACTTGCGAGGCCTGTGAAAAGTCTGAAGAGCGTCAGTACAGCCGTTTGCAACCTTAAGTGCGCCGGACTCCTTGAAACATGCAAGCATCAAGAGAATGGCTGCAATATGCTTGCACGTACTGTGAAGACCGGCTCCTGCTGGGCATTCACACGGACTATTCTGGATTTCACCACTTGGCAGTGACGCAACTTTCACATTATAGGTGAGCTGAAAAAGCAGACCTAAGTATTCTTGGCCCTTCATTAGTATTCCAACACAATGACTAACATCACTACGCATGGTTGCGCACAACAAGCCCGAGACAAAAAACTTGCGGTTGTTCTCAACGAAGCTGGCCACCACTACTCTTTCACTTTCTAAAAGATTTGCCCCTTTCTCAATGCCTTTGAGATCTGCACAGCATGATTTGTCTGAAACTAGTCTGTACCGGAAGTATCCGTCGATCAAATCCTTATTCACTGGAGGTACTGAGTGCGGGTGATCCTCACATATTTGGCTAAATCCTTCTTTTGGCCACTCCACAGGGTCTGGTGCTGTCAAGACAATTTGAGGTCCCCGGAAATCTTGGTTTCGGTCATAAGCTTCGACAGTGGCGGCTCGTCCTATAGGGCAACTGGGGCATTGCCCCACCTAAAATTCTGTTCAATAACAATTTAACCATTTATAGACGCACAGCGCACAATATATACCGAGATCACAGCGAAACCCGCGTTCTTCTTGTGCTTTCGCTTGCAAATGCCCATACATAGCGAAGTCTCTGCGAAAATCGAATTCTCTTCTGTGTTTTCGCTTTGTGAATGCCTAGCCGGGGCTTGCCCCGGTAGCGCTCATAACAAGCTTTCACTATCCATTCTCTCAAAGCCGCGCACAATTAAGAAACGGTGATATACTCTCTCCTATTCGTAAAATGGCCGAGCAACCGGGGCATATATGCCTGTCGCCTCTAAGGTGTGATGTAACAATCGTATCTATGTCTGAACTCGGATACCGTGATATGCGTTGAGTCGACCTTTGCTGGTATAGGTCGATTTTGATGGTGTTTCACACCATGATAATTCTTGAAACTTGGTATGTCATGTCGTGATGGTGGTATTTAACACTGTCCTAAGTTTCAAGGTTCCTACTCAAAGTTTAGGGTTGTAATTCCGGTTCCAAAGTCGAGTGTGTGCTGATGTATCGCAAACATATTTCACGCAAAGCCGGTATTGGTCTCCATTAATTTTAACGATGCTCCTTAGCTAGATCCGTCATGAGCTTTTACATGGTATGTCTTGATTTTAGTATCGAACGCTGTGCCAAGTCTCAAGGTTGGCACTCAATGATTAGGGCAGCAATTTCGTTATCAAGTTCGAGTATGGTAGAGATGTGCGCTGATCTGACACTTAGCCTACCTAACGCATTGCGGATTTCACGCAAAAGCCGGTGTATCTGTGTTCCATACTGAGATAGGTGATGAGATGCTGATATCATGAAACAGTTTACTAACATCCTCGGTTTGCATTCAAATATTTAGTTTTATTTTATATTCTCCAATGTCAATTTCACCGTGGAATGGTGGCCTTCGGGCCATTTGCTCACAATTACAACCCCTGTCAAGCGCGATAGCTGTTTCGTTTTCGATGGCGGCTAACAGCTTATCGCTTGATCAGCCTATTCCTCAGTAAATTTTACGCAAAATTCGGCGTTGATCAATTCGTATTAATTTTGACAGTGTACCGTACCGAAAACGGTCATGAGGCTACTTCTCGATGATTTCATGTAACAGTGTACCAAGTTTTCGGCTTTCATCCACGTATTTATTCGGTAATATATTTTCCGAAGGCGATTTTGCAGCAGACATATAGACAGTAGACACTATAGACCGTAAGCCGTATGTGTCGTGTGACAATCTCCAGCCTCAAGGTCAAAATCTCCCAAGCTGTACCGGGACCGAATTTCCGAGGATGCTATCCGTGGTTCTTCAGAATGATGTTTTGGATTCAATATGACATTTCCTTGTCCAATCTATGAGATAACAATTGCGTATGTGTCCGAACTCGTTGACCTTTCCAGTAAGGCATACGCAATCTCTCGATTTATAGTCATTTCCATTTCTGCAGATAAGTAGTCAGGTCAAGTGCGAACATGAATCGTGTTGAATCTTTGCTCCGTACGCCGTTTAGCCAGCTGCCTTTAGAGCAAAAATTAGAGGTAAAGCGACTAGGTCCGTATCAGCCTAGAAACTGCCCATTGGTCCAATCGTACGCCGGAGGAAAACGCACTCGTGCCTTTTCTTCAGCGCATTTCGATAAAAATGAATGGCTTACTTATGGCGAGGATAAAAACGCCTTGTTTTGCTCGCTTTCGGGACGAGAATCCTACCATATACAAATCGGGTCGGAGGCGCTGCAGCACTTTACAGAATTGCTGAGCATGGAACGATTAAAACACCACAAGGTGTCATGCGAATGCTCTTTGTATGTAGGTAGTTGGTCTGTGTATTTTTTGGTATAGTCTTACTCGGCGCTTGCGTAATCTCTACCACGAAATCATAACGCATGCTACTAAGAATACCCTGATGATTGATTCGTGGCATGGGAACGATTCTTAGTTCGCGTACATTTTGTAAAATAATCATTTGAATAAAAAACAAGGAATAAAACATTTGTTACCGCACTTCAAGTCACGCCACCGGCAAACCTCTCGCGGCACCTACGTTAAAAATCATTGTTTACGGGAAATTCATGTCATCATCATCATTGGTTTATTAGCAATTTTATCAGTTCCATACACCACAAAAATGCGATACAATGAAAAGACAGGAAGATGTCGAAGCGACAAGGAGTAGTCTATGGAATCTGACACCCACCTTGGCCTAGGCAATGTAAAGAGGAGGTATGCACACTGAATGAAAGTAAAGAAGATAGTATAGAAAAAGAATGCGACAAGAAATAGTGCGGCATGTCATGGGAAGCGAGGTCGATAGGTCAGTCGTGGTCCGGTAATCTTGAGGATGGACTGTATTTATTTAGTAGTAATTTCTTGTATTTCGACTTGAATGTGGACATGCTCGTCGACTGTCGGATGGCCGGCGGGATACTGTTCCACACATCAGGTCCGGCATATTTGATGGAGCGATGATCTTTTCGGTCGATCATATGATATTTGGACGACGTGGACGCGCGTGTGTTGTACTTGTGCGCTTTTGATTCAGAGGTAAAGAAGTCATTGAAATATTCGGGGCAACGACCGCAGTGAAACTGATACATAAACTTGGCGATTTCTAGTTTCCGCATATCTTCTATGTTTAGGACGCCGAATCTCTTCAGCAGCGACTTATTGGATGGGCAGCCAGGCCCCTTTGGGGCCCTAGCTATGATTCGTAGTACTTTATGCTGTAGTTTCTGCAGTGGTTTGAGTGCAGTTTTACTGGCCATCATGTGACCATCATGAACGTTGAAAAACGCTACTGTGACGTCATATTGATAACAAGTCGCTTGCGGCCCTTGCCCCACCACCCGATATTGTCACGAGCCGCCACTGAGCTTCGAGTCTATGTAACAACAATGAAGTAGCTCATAAATTTGCTACAAGACAGACGGACAGATGGCCGACTGCCTTGCAATTGTTTATATAAAACCCAGCTTAATTAAAGTGGTGCGCATACCTAGGCTTACCATATTTCGGAAATTAAAAGAGAGGACACTTTTTCAGAAATTTCAGACATGCAAAACTGGAGAAGAATTCTCAAAAACCGGTAAATTTCTCCCGCCTCATGATCGGTTGACTAAAAAATAAAAAATAAAAAATAAAAAATAAAAAATGTCATCACTTCCGCTCAGAGCTCAAAAACACGTTTTTCACTCCTCATTGCTAGGTGGATGACTAAAAAAAAAAAAAAAGGTCATCACTTCCGCTCAGAGCTCAAAATCACGTTTTTCACTCCTCATTGCTAGGTGGATGACTAAAAAAAAAAAATTCGCTCAGAGCTGAAATCACCGCTTTTCCCTCCGAAATACCCGCCGGAGCTTCACTTCTGCGCTAATTTGCGGCATATCACTCGCAATTTCCTCTAAATCTGACCTAAATTTTCAAAAAAGAGGACAAAATCTCAAAAAAGAGGACAAAAGGGCGTCCTCCGAGGACACTTTCAAAAAAGTCAAAAAAGAGGACAAATCCTCCTAAAAGAGGACGTATGGTAAGCCTACGCATACCGCAGTAACACGCCCTACTTACCTTTCCAATAGTTGACTTTTCTGGCCAGATGTCTTCGCTCCACGGTTTTTCAATTCTTTACGGAGTTCTTGTAAAGTCTTTCCAGCAATTTTACCCATTACAAAGTCATACAAGAACTGCGAACGTCGCTCGGGTACTGCTGATGTATAGAGTCACACGCAACTGCAACGCGACTGAAAGGACCAGTAGCTCTCGACTCCACCAAGTGGTGACGGCAGTTTACCCTCTCATTGTTTCCGTCTCTGCAGGTATTATTCTTGTTTGGGGGAAATAATCGGAACGTACGTTACTGTCAGTAGATAAATTTAGGATTTCCTGGAAAGCCGCTTAACTGTAAAAAGTATGATACTGAATGAAGATTCACATTTTTACTGTTGGCTACCATTGTTGATTTGCTTTAACATTGCATGTTACCGGCCTTAAATTTCGAAAAAAATAGCATATGATGGTACCGGAAATACAATTAGTACTCTGAAGAGAGGGATGGTGTGAACCTCTGAAAGGTTCATGTTCGTGTGAACGCGAACCTTTTTGAAAGGTTCTGTGTGAACGCGAACATGAACCTCGTGACGTCACATGACGTCATATTGCTGATTCCAACCCTACATTTCAGCGAAGTGATATATATTTATGTACAGATGTACACGATACCTATAGCGACTACTCGGGTCACATTATGCCGCAATGCTGAAGTACATACTGACATTTTAAATGTCGCCAAATGTATCAACTTGAGATATCAAATGATACAATAACCCCATATAATCAATATCCTTCGTCGCTTTGCCAACAATTTCGACGAGGCCTTTCCATGGAATATAAGCTTACGCCTTAACGGTCTGGGCCAGACCAAACAATGTTCGGCATCTGAGTGTTGCTACATTAATATTGATCAGAGTGAAAACGGGTTTTACCCCATTAACCATTTATACAGCTGTAGCCAACACCCAAATCGCCCGGATTTGGTTTTTATGATACAATAAACATGTGAAATCTAGATGGACCCCGTACGCTTGCTATTTTTTTACATCACACAACGATATCAATATCATTAATTGGTTGAATAAGCATCATTCGCTGGCTATACTTACATGTAGCGTATTTCGCTCTTGATATTGCGTGATTGCGCAAGAAAGCTGGATATTTCGAGCAAACATATGTAACAAAGCTGGTTAGAGTCGATTTTTTTTTATGTTGCCAGGGCCATGCATAGAGTGACCGGCAGTTGAAATGCAATAAACTTCAACCAAAATGTTATAATGACGTTAAAATTGTAATATATAAAAAAGGTTCACAGTGCAGAACCTACCAAGGTTCGTTTGTGAACGTGAACCTCTAAATTCCCGAGGTTCACACACAGAACGCGAACGTGAACCTCACGTTCACACCATCCCTACTCTGCAGCTTGCAATAGCTTCTCGACCCCTGTAGCCAATCGCAGTGTCGCATGCACATTGCACAGCTTTCGTTTGGTCACATGTTCATATGTCGGGCAACCGGCTTGATTACTTTTGGTGCTGTAGCGATAGAGGACTAAACCCATATACTGCCATCATGAAGTCATTAATCTTGAATTTTAACGTAACAGTTGACTGATATCGTCGTACGGCTCTATGTTAATTACAATTTGAAATGAAGAATTGACGAAAAAGGTTCCCGAAAGCCTGCTGGTCCAGACTATCAGGCATTATAACAGAGTACTATTGAATGGTATATACATATTGAAATGAACCCGAATATTATCGGTTGAGATTCGTCAAGGGTAATCGTCAGGAACTAGAAGAGAATTGGAAGGAACATCGTACATATTTTGTGATACGATTGCTGATATACAATGTTCTTTCCGATTCTCTACTGGTTGCTGATGATTACCCCTAATGAGTGTCAGCCGAAAATATCCGGGCTCATTTCAATATGAATATATACTATTCAATCGTATACTGAAGTTTTCGACCTCTAAGAAGCTATTCTATAACAGAGCAGTAGAATGGTTGAAACCACAAGAGTGTTGGTCTAAAATGTGCTATGAGAATTGTGACGATACTGAAAAACGCAATTTCCCAGACCGAGAATCGAACCCTGGCCGCCTGGGTGAGAGCCAGGAATCCTGACCCCTAGACCATCTGGGAGAAAGGTATCGAATTGCGGCATACATATTGCTATTGTTCTGAAATGCTCCACTATAAAATACAGCTTTATTAGTCGGATGTTCGGATTTCAATACGTTGCACCCTACATTGTTTGTATGGAACTTTAACTATTTTATTGTTTCGCGATCGCCATCGTTTAATTTTTATTCTATTTTTCTTTTCTAACGAAACATTTTTTACAGCCATATTGTTCAGAGTCAAGTGTACCTGTTTGATGCTGGTGTGATCAGCCTAGATGACCTTCATGGTCTTATCGATCATTCCTGTTATGTTCGTGCATTTACGTTCAGTGTTGTTCAACTCCTAATTTCTATAGGACTAGTAATTACAACCAATCATTATTTCCTCGTGTGTCGTACCTGTATTTATACCCTGTGTTCTGTTGTCTCGTGGTCTTTCCTTTAACTGTACTCTGGATCGTGTCGCTGCCTTAAAGTTATTCTGCTGGTAATACATACTGATTTCATATTGCAACCTCGTCGTATGAGTTATTGCGACGGGGGAAAAGATCTCCAATTCGCGCTCCAAACACTTCTCGCTGCTTACCGATGTGTACCGCACCCGGGCATTGACATGGACGGCAAACGCCCGTCTAACAAATCCGTTGAAGCAATCAAACAGTTGCCTAAACCTCAGGATGTTCGCCAGCTACAGGCATTCCTGGGCAAAGTCAATTATTATCGCGCGTCTATTCCTAATTTTACGAATAAAGCCGCTGCCTTGTACCGTCTTCTTCAAAAAGACGCGAAATTCATTTGGAATACGGACTGTGACGCAGCTTTTCGCATTCTCAAAAACGACGTAATCGACGCTACGCAGTTAGCTCATTATGATGTAAACAAGCATCTTATTTTGTCAACTGATGCTTCTCAATTCGGAATCGGCGCTGTCCTCTCAATCGAGCACAATGGCGAAGAGAGACCGAACCGCATCGAAAACGCTTTCCGATTCGCAAAAATCCTATTCTCAAATAGAGAAGGAAGCTCTGTCAATCATTTACGGAGTCACTAAATTTCGTCAATTCTTGCATGGTAGAAAATTTACGCTCGTAACGGACCACAAACCGCTTTTAGCAATTTTCTCGCCAGACAAGAAAATTCCCGTGATTACAGCGCAACGCTTACAGCGATGGGCACTAACGCTCATGACTTACCAATACGATATTCGCTATAAACCGACTAATCAGCACGGAAACGCCGACGGTTTATCTCGCCTACCAAAGGGTCCAGACCCTGAGTTTGACGAACGGGAAATTCGTGAAAACGCGGAGATCGTTCACGCTATTAATATGGTATTCGATGGCTTACCGTTAACTCGCAAGGAAATTCGCGACGCGACGCTGAAGGACAAAATCTTGAAACTAGTAAAATTATCTGTCACTCATGGTAATTGGCATCCAAAGACGCACATTGATGATTTTTCTTGGTTTTCGACTCGCAAACATTCGCTTTCTCTGCACGAAGACATAGTCATGCTTAATATTGATGGTTTTCAGCGCGTAGTAATTCCGCAGTCACTTCGCTCGCGAGTCTTATCATTGCTGCACGAAGGACATTGGGGTATCGCGAAAATGAAGCAGATGGCTCGACATTACATCGCATGGCCTTCCATTAATCGCTACATTGGAATTCTCGTTAAGAGTTGCGACGCTTGCCGTGAGGTAATGAAAGCGCCTGATCGTCAGTATATCGCGAATGGCCAAAAACTTCTGAAAGCTTCGAACGAATTCATTTGGATTTCGCAGGTCCAATAAATAATAAAATGTTTCATGTCATCGTCGATTCGCATTCGAAATATCCTTTCGTTAAAGTAATGAATGTCGGTTCTACCACAACCCTGTGTGTGGTCAACGTTTTGAGGGAAGTCTTCTCTATTGAAGGCTTGCCCATAACAATTGTCACGGATGGCGGGCCGCAATTCACATCGAATGAATTCGATACGTTTTGCTCTCATTTGGCAATCAGCCATATCGTATCACCGTCTTTTCACCCTGCCCCGGACGGGGAAGCGGAGCGTTTCGTCCAGACTCTAAAAGCTGGATTGATAAAAAATTGCGACGGGGGAAAAGATCTCAACTTCGCGCTCCAAACACTTCTAGCTACTTACCGATGTGTACCGCACCCGGGCATAGACTGGAAAACGCCTGCCGAGATTTTACATGGTCGACAGCCGCGCAATTTGTTAAGTTTGTGCTCGCCCTACGATAAATCGAAACCCGTTACGCCTAGACCAGGGGTGTCAAACATACGGCCCGCGGGCCGCATCCGGCCCGCCAGACGATTTGATCCGGCCCGCGAAGCAATTCTGAGTAAATTTAAAATTTCTTATATTTTCCAGCATATTTCGAACAAATGTTGAGATATTTTGCAGGGAATTCTTCTATGTTCATAAGCCCCATTATACGGCGCTGTGGCTTCACTGTATTTACCGGTCTTATCACTATAATAACAAGTCGGTGATATCGACATCCAATTTCAAGAAAGAAAGAATTGCACACCAAGTTCGGAGTTTTATACAAATATAGACCATAAAGTTGTTATTCACAGAAGCGAAAACGCCGATGCGAAACCGTCATATGCAGTTTAAATGTAAAATATATTAGTGGCACAAATATATCATTGAAATATCTATTGTCGAGCTGCGGTGTCCCTTTCGACCCAATAGATCCCCAGACATGAGAGAAACCGGACAAATTTCCAATGTCCGCATTTCCAATCAAAATCTGGTATTGCTCACAACGAATATGCAGGGCTAGCGCCCATTACTACTAAATTAAAGGTAGCATAGAATATGCCAACTTATATCGTCGTTTACGCCACTGATTTAGCGTTGGTTATCTGTATTCAATCAGACACTCATCGTATTTTTGCCAATTCCATTGTTCGCGAATAAAGGCGATGCATCTTGCTACTTGTAAAACCCTATGATCCGTGCATTGTCTATATAAGTGAAAACCAAAAGCACGGGGTAACACTTTCGAATCAGTTGAATGGTCCGGCACGCGGGCGATTCGAAGGCTTGAATCCGGCCCGCGACGCAATCTGAGTTTGACACCCCTGGCCTAGACAATCAGTCACTCATTTCGAGATTGGTTCCTCGGTTTACGCTCGCAGATACCAAGCGGACCAAAGTGGGTTGCTGGCGTAATGACGGAAATACTGGGGCGTGTTGTGTACATTATAAAAACAGATCATGGGTATTGGAGAAGGCACACGAACCAACTCCAACCACGCTTGATTTCAGCTGGCAATAATACAGCCACACAGGAAGTTGCCCAGCCTCAACAGTCACAAGCTGAGCAACCATTCGTTAGGAACAGGGCACAAGGTCCTGCAACTAGTCCTGCCCGTCCGATGGGTAGACGTTATCCTCTTAGGAATAGGAAACCCACCGATTTCTATATGTTCGTGCATTTACGTTCAGTGTTGTTCAACTCCTAATTTCTATAGGGCTAGTAATTACAAGCAATCATTATTTCCTCGGGTGTCGTGCTTGTATTTATACCCTGTGTTCTGTTGTCTCGTGGTCTTTCCTTTAACTGTACTCTGGATCGCGTCGCTGCCTTGAAGTTATTCTGCTGGTAATACATACTGATTTCATATTGCAACCTCGTCGTATGAGTTATTGTTCGAACAAGATCAAGAACATAACAATTCCTATCTAATACCGAATACTGTGCATGCATATTTTCTGTACCACCATCACTGCCGTTTGTTATGTATTTTGGTTGGAAGAAAATAAAGACTCTCTCTCTCTCTCTCTCTCTGACCCCTAGGCCATCTGCGATTACGATTTGGTGCGGCAGAATTGCCGAATAATTATTTTTATTGGTCTAAAACAGAGTAGAGGACACCACCACCTCCGACAACAGTTTGCGCAGTCCATACGAAATCTTCAAGAAATTTCACAAAAAATCTTTATAAAATTAGTAGTAAAATTCTGATTACTGCGGCGACTTTATTTAACTTTTTTCTAAATCATATTTCACCACGATGCTGGCCGGTTATAATGTATAGTTTGTTATAGTTATATCGTTTGAGGAGTTTATTGCTGGTACAGTAGCCCGACCCGGTTGACAAACATCTCAGAAAGTCAAACGTAAATGCCTGAATTCGAGGAAGGAGATGTGACATTGGATTGACAATTCCAGCAAGAGTTTTAGTTTCAGTGCTGTACTTGGAAAAACCGATTCGTGCAAGTGCTTCAGAGGTCTCAAACACGCGGCCCGCGGGCCGCATGCGGCCCGCCAGAGCATTTTGTGCGGCCCGCGACGACATTATGGAATTTCAAGTACTCAACAATATATTCAAGTGCGATATATCTTTTATAGGTATGAGAACTTACATTTAACCCTAAAAATAATATGAAAATCACTGACATCTCAACAAACTTCACTATCACATCACTTTTAAAAGCTACCATGAGGTAGAATATAAGCTTACGTCACATATCTAGTTTATGACGATAAAACATGACCCGTTGATGATTCGTGACTGAAAATTGTGATTTGGGTTGGTGCGACCTTCTCGTAAAATTACTCGATTTGGATTGATTGGGTAATTGACTCGAGTTGAGTCGGGTCAAACTTAAAAATCAGAAAAGGACTTCCGACTCGGAACGGCGACTTGTTAATCCGGCGGACGCAACAATCTATGAAACTGTCATGGGAATAGTAATATATCAAAAGGTCGTAGCTTGCGTTGCGTATGGTATATAGCTATCTAATCAGGTCAGTATGACAACCAGTGGCATTCTATGACCCCCGTGACGTTACATGCTGGGTGTTGTTTGTTCTCTTTATCGATGTTATTATCGGTGGCGAGTAGGGTAGCAGTACGCTCTACAGCTGTAACACCGATGAATTATTTGCCGATTGGACATTTCTATTCCAGGGGTTCTTAACCAGGGTCCGTAGACCACATCCGGTTACGATGCACCACATCAGGGTGTGCGAGATGAATTATCGAGTGAGGCCTATATGCTGTGGAATATGTTCTTGGCCAATTTAATTCAACTGGAAAACAGTCTTCGCGCTACCCGCGATTTTATGTGAATACGCTTTCTGATTTTAATATAGGTACCATCAGAAATTGTGCTGAAAATGGACAAGGGCTACGAGAAATCTCATTGGAAGTACAAGGGGTACGATTTTCAAAAGAGATTAAGAAGCACTGCTATTACTATGGCTCAATAATGATTATATTTAAGTTGTTATTGATATGTTCCAATAATAATCGAAGGCAAAATTTAACGCTGATTTAATTTGAAGTTGGCAATGACAATAACAATAGCCTATACTTATGACGACTTTATCAAAACCAGGATCAGGCTACACCGCTCAAATGTCTGATATCAGATCAATCTTCAGTAGATTTTAAAATTTTCTACAGAAAATTGTGGCACGTCAAAGGTCCACTAGTTGCAATATTATAACCCGACAGTTTTACGATGTCATGATGCAACCTCATCAATTAAAAAAATTATGCCCGGCACAAAAACAATTTTATTCAAATATTTGAAACTGTGATTTTTTTCGTGTCCAGCGTGAATAATGCTATCCTAAACTAAATTTCCACGATGTTTGTGGAATGCATGTCTACGAGGTCCCGTCAAATAAGGCCTAATTAGAAATTACACATTGAATATCCCTATTATTGATGCTGCAGCCCGCGGCGTCATCAAAAACTAGAAAATGGCCCGCGAGCACATTTGAGTTTGAGACCTCTGTAGTTAGGTGGAATCGCCCTTTCTCATTCTTGAGGTGTATTGATCTGATATAATTATCATATAATACAAACTGAATTTTCCACTACACGGTCTCCGTTGGAAACCTCCAAATGGTCCCGTTTCGAGTGAGTAAGAACTTTTGTAAAACATTAGCAGTTAACACGGACCTTACCAGGGTTGTAATGACTCGAGTCATGACTTACTCGAGTGAAGATTTTTAGAAGACTCGACTTGACCCGAGTCATTTTTTCAAATGCGTAAAATGACTCGACTCAACTCAAGTCAATTTATATGTGGACTCGGCTTGTACTAGAGTCATTGTGTGTGACTCGAGACTAGAATGGCCAAAATACATATTTCATTGTACCTTATAAAAATAATAAAGTCACGACATTATTGGTCTATCAGTCCTGATAAATGGAAATTCGGGCCATCAGAAACTGATGTCAGGACTGCGTAAAATTACGATATTATTAATGCGAGCCATTCTATATCACTCGAGCAGAGTTGAAAAAAGAGGATTGAACAGAATTGAACTCAAAACTGACCAGTGAACATAATGACTTGGACTCGGACTCTAGTCACAGCACTATGACTCGGATCCTCCACTCAATGACTTGGACTCAGACTTTAATCGGTGATGAACTGAAAATGACTCGACTTGACTTGCATCATAACTATAAAAGTGAGATTGACTTGGAACTCGGAACCGTATGACTTGGTTACAACCCGGGAACTTACAGACCTCACAGATAATGATTAATATTGTAAAGCGCGTTTTGCCATCTCATATATACTTCACTATCTTTATAAGATGCCGTGGGTAGTTATCATTAGGGCTGGCCAAAATCGAAAACCTGAGTGATTGTAGTCTGCGTCAACTATTAGGCTTCGACTCGAGTCAAGTATTCGAGCACCACTCCTTATGATGCCGTCACGCTGGTATGAGTAATGTGGAAAGTTGAAATGTGTACCTTTTATGCGACCACAAAGAATAGAAGGTCATTTCTCTATCACATTCAATATGTGGTATTTTTTCGACCATTCGTATTTCGTCACACTGTGTCGAAAGGCTGTGAGTTCATCACGACTTAGTACTGATATGTCATTACAAGCAATGTGGATAGCTCTTTACTATCCTCCGTATACTGCGATATGACCAATCGAGCTTTATAGTATTGATTAGTAGAAAATGGCATCGAAACTATAATTCTCGTTGATATACTTAACTATAAGCGGGCAACGAAGGTATCATTACAGTACCCAAAAAATGTATATCTCACGACTCGGCTCAAGTCGTAAGAATTAACAGCGATCTTTAAACAACATATTGGTAAAGTTCGAATAGATTCAATGCTGTGTATGGTTGTGGAGAAATGATTTCACTTCTCGAAATTTCACCTGGGGTCTCAAGGCGATAACAGTGTGCTAAATCTACATTTCTATTACCGATTTCTGGCATTGGTCATGTTTAGTTTGAAGCAAATAGGGCCATGATAAAGCATGTAAATCGTATCAATGAGTGACCATTTGTATTCTTGGATGCCTTTACATGAGTAGGCTAATGCATGCACGAATAACTAATAGCGACATGAAGGTTGCGTTTCGTGATTACATCGATCTTTAAATGCGCTGGTAAGTACCGAATAAAGCGGGAAAATTCCCGCCGAACATGGAAACTTTCGAGTATAATGGCAGTCTTTGCTCGGCGAAGATATACACCGGTCAGTGTAGACATCAACAAAATTTCCGCTGGTCAAATTTAAAATAGAACATATTATTTGTTTGATATGGGATCATGCTGTGGTTCACTTTGGAGGATGTATATTGACGGCAGAACTAAAATAAAATAAAGGAATTTATTGTGGAATTATGGACTGGTTTCATATTGTTTTAGATCTTGGTCAATATTTCATGCCACCTCTTTTCTATGAGGGAAATATATGGTACGTATGTATTCCAAGAATATATATAATAAACAGTTAATATATATTATAAACTTTATATACATGTAGGGTGCATTGAATGTCAGAAAGTTTAATTCTTGTTGCTTTGCAGCATCGAATGTATTTGTGCTTTCACTCAATATGCATCGTGTATGGTGTAATGTCATGAAACCAAGCATAGTTCGTTATAACTTTCCAAGATATGTAAATTGAAAATGGCAGCGTATCGCATACACTGGGAAATAATGGGGATAAAAGCAAGTAAATATGCTACAGTCGAACTGACTATAGGAACTACTAAATTGCGTTTTGAATATAGAGTGTATTCGTGACATGCATTTTTAACTGATCAAGTTCGAGTTGGGAAAATATTGAGCCATAGCCAGGTTATAATAGATTTGTTGAATATCACTCATCGCAATATCGCAACCGTTCCCATCAACGGCCGTTGCGAACGAAAGTTGATTTTGGGTAAATTTATTGAGTGACGGTCAACTAATACAATACTAGAACTATAGGCTACTTCCGGCTCAATCACTGATTTTTGCGTTGTGTATCGTAAAATATAGTTGATTGTTGATTGTTCAATTTATACTCAAATGGGGTCTCGATATCAGTCTCGTATAAAGCGTTTGCTGCGCGGTATTCCCAATATCAAGTCATTATACATTGTGAAATGCTATGCTAAACCCAACCAAATGATAATATATATAGTCTTCTATACTACCATTACCGTACTATTTAGATCAGACTGATATTACGATGTATCGTAGTTTCATTCTATATCGGTATTTTTCCACCTATACGCTTTACTTCCTCACAATTGTACTAACCATTATATTCGTCATGGTTGACCGCTTCCTTTTATCTAACCCCATCGAATTCCTAATACGGGGAATTTCCATCATTTTATTAAAACCTGACTTCATAGTCGATGGAATATAACGGTAGATCTTTTCAAAATTGTCACCCTCTCAACGTGGTATAAAAAAGGCTGTAAATGTAATGTATTATTATTCCAATGCAGGAGTCGTTGAGTTGGATAACTGTGGTTCGTACACTGTGCCTGAAGAGGATACGCTCGTAATAGATGGAAGTGTGCAAAGCAGTCAGCGTTGCCATTCAGGTGGACGTACTTCGTACAAGTACGCTATATGTGTCGCCTCAATTAGCGAAAGCAATTTCCAAGACATGTCCACGCTACATCAAGTGGAAGTGGTAGAGCACTGAACAGTTTCAGAATGTAGATTCTCTCGAAGGTTCACATACACTACTTACTACATACTACTTCAAGTGGAAGTGGAAGTTTGTTTGTTTGTTCTATTCATGGTGTGTATTGACTACTATTATGGTCATATACACCATGCCGATATTCATATTTTATATTATTTTTATTCCGTATAGCTGCCGACTTGTAGTGGAAGAGTACTAAAAGTTTCAGGATGTATATTTTCTCGAAGGCTCACATACATCTGACATTTAAGCGGAGGTGGTTACTATGTAGGGTTATCATATGTCCTGCTTTTTCAGGAAATCGAAAATATACACCGAGAACGCCTGTATGTCGTCCTTTTCGGAAACTCGCCCTCCTTTACGGCTTTGTCAGCTAGGCTGATGGACAGTGTCAACCGAAAATCCACATAAATGACGTGAAATACGCAACGTGAACGTTTGAATAGGTCATTCGGAAGTCGAGTCAACGTGATGAATTTTCTTTTAGTCAACGTAACAGAAGTGTTGTTTAAAAGTGGCTAATTCAGGAGTCGAAACAGAGTGATGACCTTCTTTTTTGTAAACACAACATTTCTAGTAAATATCAGTGTTGGGATCAAGTCACTACCTTCGAGTCACGAGTCATTTCGAGTCATTGCACATTTTGACTCGAGTCAAGTCAAGTCAATCGATTTTCGAAGGTGACTCGAGTCAAGTCAAGTCACACGATTTTTGGAGGTGACTCGAGTCAAGTCAAGTCAAGTCAAGTCAAGTCAAGTCAAGTCACGAGTCAAGTCACAATTCAAGTCAAGTTGCCTTTCGAAGTATGAGGCATGATTGCGTCATTGCAATATGTTAGCTGTCTGAAATACAGATTGAGTGTTCATTGATTTTGAACCGATGAAAGAATATAAGTTAAATATATACACGCAAGAAGTCGCTGTATCGCTAAAATACGTAAGCATAGCCTTAGTTTGTAGTTACCAGCTAAAATAGAGAACAGAGAAACGAATTGATAAGATGCAATACATTATATTACCCATTTACATATTGATATGATACAAATCGAGCATGTGACAATGGTTGAGGACTAAATAAACTATATTCGAATTCAAT
Organism: Botryllus schlosseri; assembly: GCF_051294905.1. Classification (NCBI taxonomy): domain Eukaryota; kingdom Metazoa; phylum Chordata; class Ascidiacea; order Stolidobranchia; family Styelidae; genus Botryllus; species Botryllus schlosseri. The sequence goes on from NC_137245.1 coordinate 5,446,168, forward strand.
TTCAATAAAACAGGAGGTTTGGTTAAGGTAAGAATAGAAAACAGAAATAGACATTTTGCTATCGAATGACTTCGCTACACTAGTTTACGACAACGTAAGCTGTAAGCTTCGATCACTTCGTTTGCGGTTAATTTATTTGTGAGAGAACAATTGAGGCTCAGTAAAACGCAGGATCATTGAATGATTGATCGCATTCACGGGTTAAACCAGCGTTTCGCGAACAATACGAACATATGCAAGTTGCTGTGATTTTTATCGACCCCGATTACTTGAGGACTTGAAATTGACTCGTGAATTTTGCTCCGAGTCACGAGTCAATCCGTATTTCTGATACGCCGAGTCAAGTCAAGTCAAGTCATTTTAGCAAAGTGACTCGAGTCAAGTCAAGTCATACGAAAAATGTGACTCGAGTCTGACTCGAGTCAAGTCATGACTCGAGTCATCCCAACACTGGTAAATATATCAAGTAATTAGGTGTTTTCAATTTCGGTAAACCAATTTTTATGATTTGATAAAAGTGTCCTTCTCTCGCGATTGCAAAATATGGTAACCCCAGCCCCCAGTACTATGTAAAGTGCAAGATGCATCTATCTATGGGACTAAGGGAAAATGGCTGATGAAGCTACAAAGGTGCAATCTTGATAATGTTCTCAGCAATTACTATGGTGGCTATTTCGCGAGGTTCCTATCGTGTTTTTACAAACGAACGAGAACGATTTTAGGGTAAATCACGGACGTTCATCTCAAAAATGCCGCTGGTGTTGCAGATTGGCTCTATTTTTCAAAATATCACCGAATTTGAACATTTTTTATTATTTAAACTAGGTTACATTTCATGCTAATACCCTATATTAAATGTTTTTGTAGGTCAGTCTGTACTGAAACCACGAGAATGTGAGAAATGTAAAACACAATTAGATCGGCGGAACGAAACTGTGCTGAATTATTCTATTCTCTTTCACATATCGAACACAAAAATACCCCATTTATTCGTATTTTCATCGGATTCTCCTATTATATTGTTATTTGGGTGTATTGCGATTATTAGTTTGCGGTGCCCTGCGTTTGTCTTGCTGTCTGAATTTTATACCAGCATTCTCCTTGTAAGTGCACTTTGGGAAATTTCACATACTGAATCGCTTCATGTTCAACGTGTTCTCGTAACATATGTGGCAAAACAAAACCGGGTCATTACGACACATTCTATGTCGAGCTACATCACTCATTTTTCAACATAATTAAAACACCCATTACTTTAAATTTTTGAAAATGACGGCAAGGGACAATATCTAAGATTAAGAAGCGTTTGAAAGCGTGGTATATTTGAACCCACTAACCATCGATGATGAGATAAGTGTCATTAGGCTCTCGCAGTAGTACTTATGAGAGAGGTAATCGACGTAATTTGTCGGAAAAATAGTCTCCCATTTTCAGGATAAAAGTCCACTATACAACACACATGTTAGTAATAGAGAGGGGATGATATAAACTGTAATCTTAGCCCATATTCACCTCCAGAAGCACGAGATAACCTATAAAACCCACAAACATACTATTTTCATGGCATATGTAGGAAGTGGCGATATCTTGAAATAATAGACACAATTCGACCAAAGGTAATGTCATTTTCAGACTCAGCGCCCCTGATATACCCCTATATCAGTTATCGGGAACCTATGGCTCGCGAGCCATATATGGCTCTTTTGGGTATAAGATGTGGCTCTTTGACATATTTTTAATTTTGTACTTGATTTTATTGTTATTGCAGCAACTTGTTAAATTTTCATTACGACCAGAATAATTATTAGTCTCGTGGCAGAGGTCAAGAGAGTGGCGTATACAGGGTTACGGACTTGGACCCCTTTATAAAATACTCAAATTTAAGGTACTGCAGCGTCAGCGACAAATGTCGCTCGCGAATTCAATGTACAAGTGCATGCCATCGAGCGCCGCGAAATCTTGGATTGCTCCGTTTACGTTGATTGACCGAAGAGGATTGCAATCTAGCTTTCTAATTACACACTGTCTTCCTGATCCACGACAAGAAATGAACTGCCTTGGAAGTGACATTCGCAATCACAAATAATTGTAGGGCAGTTTTAAAATTTCCAGTTGACGATAATTGGGGTTTATATCTGGCATCTTGAGTATGTCAATACTCAGCGTAAAATTTGGCGTCCATGGGTACCAAATTCAAGTCCCATTCGACCAAGATTGTAGAGTTAATAACTAGGATACGATTGCTTATGATAATCTTAACATTAGCCTTCGTCCATTTTATGTTTATGTGTTACAATCAACGCTTAACTATACATGTTCTTGATTATTAAGTCGCTTTTTGGTGGTGCCATTAAAACGTAGGCGTGTAGTGCAACGTTCATGTTACCGCCGAATACTACGACAATTGAGAGTTCGATCAATATTTACATTTCCGGAATCAGTTCTGCAGTTATAGTCGATAAATATCAGCTACTATAAATTCGGGGCTTTGTGATGATTTGGGCTGTCACAGGATGATTAGTAGCCTGTGAGATTTTACAGAGAAAATATGGCGCCCAACACGAATCACATGTTGTGAGTTCGAAAAAATACTGCCATGACGTCAAAAATTTCATTTCATTTGTGACGTCACAATTGATTGACTAGTATGGCTCTTTGCGAGTTAAAATGGAAAATATAGGGTCAAAATGGCTCTTCAGACGAAAAAGGTTCCCGACCACTGCCCTATATCGATCTCACATATCATGGTTTTTGAAAATAGATTTTTGTTGCTCTGTGTGATCGGGTCTCGTTTAACAGTCTTGGTAAATACGTGCATCAGTTTATTTATGTTCCATGATGCGTAGGCTACACTCAGACGCATAAAAACCGGTCTCGTGTGATTCCCGTACCAGATTACTTTGGTATGCATAACAGAAGCATTTCTTCATTTGTCAGACGATTTCGTATAGATACCGAGTATTATAGTTTCCCACTGAAGCATGAAGAAAGACAGCGGACTACTTGACAACTACGCAGCGTTCTACAGCAAACATAACGAAACGGTTATTTTGCTGGAAACAATCCCGCGGGGGAAGTATTTCAAACCGAAGATTAGCGACAAGTGCCAAAGCCAATGTCGCGAAAAAACAAATAATACAAAGTCAGCATCTCCCGATTTGCACAACTCTCCATCTCCCGATTTCCACAACAACAAAGAGTTCGACTCCCATGAATTTTCCTTTTTCGAGCACAGGAGTGTAGCAACGCCCAATGAACTTCGTGCAATCTCCGAATATTTCCCGTCGAAATGCTTCATGAAATCACTTGATTTAATATACAGCACTTCGTGCCACGGATTTAGTTTAAAAACACTGTACCGAAAATGCGAAGCATGGTGTGATACTTCCTCTACCTGTGCTCACATCGCGCCCTGTATATTCGTGATATCCGATACAAAAGAAAATATTTTCGGTGCAGTGAGCTCGTGTGTTCCAAAAGTGTCAAACAAGCAATATAAAGGAACTGGTGAATCTATGTTATTCACAATTCGACCTGATGTTGAAGTATTCCATTGGACTGGTTGCAATGATTTTTTCTCGTTATACCAATATGATTCAATTTCGTTTGGAGGTTCCGTTAGTGGTGGACAATCCGGTATTTGGTTGGATGAAAACATATCGCGAGGCAGAACAATGCATTGCGAAACGTTCAACAATAAGCCTTTGTCAAATGACGAGGATTTTGAAATTTTCTCCCTAGAAATATGGGGTTTTAAGTAACCACAGATTATTCTATGCATTGTTTTTCCAAGTAATTTATGTTCTCTCTTCAATTTATACTTTAAGGTTCCATCGGCACCTTCATGGACACGTTGTTTCTAGGAAAATACATATTTAGTTTTGATATTATGAACTTATGTGATCGATTAGTTGTCATAAGACAGCATTGTTCTTGAAATATGCCACGAGACGACATTTATAACGTAAGCTATAGCAATGTTTTAGTAATCAAAAGTGAGAAGTTCAGTGTTTCTTGTTGTCATGCCTGCTTGTTCCTGGTATCATCTTGTGAGAGTCGAGTCTCTGATCAACAAAAGAATTATTATTAAAATACTTCATTGTAAATAAATGCAAACAGCGCTAGAGAGAAGAATTTCGCGGATCTATTAAATCAGCGTTGCCACCTTTATGTCAGCGTCATATGGAAACAGTGCCTTAATATTTATAACGTCATGGGGTTTTATGAGGAGATCTCCGTGACTAATTACATTGGGAGTGCTGCGAATCCCATGCAGCGCTTGCCGGGATAGTTGTGAACACCCATTGTGTGGGCATCAATTGGCACTAACTTTCCATATCTGGACGAACATTGTGAACATCGCCATCTGCAGCGTGGTTAGTCAATCATATTCATGTCTATTCTGCTTAAGCACTCAAAAGGTAGCTTTAAAGTGTACACATTTTCTCGACTCCGTTCAGTTATAATCATTCTCCAGCGCAAAATAGACAACTTTTCAATATTGACCAGAAAAGAGATATGATTATTGTGCCCCATCGAGCACTTCATCAGCAATTTCAGAATATGTTTATTATAATCGGAGATTATCAAGTGTGTATCTTAGAAGTATAGCCTACATAATTTTATGAATAGTATTAGCAGACACAATCTTCATTATACTCAGCGGTTCTATTATGTTTTATCCGCTCAAGACGCACAATGTAGAATGCACCAAATGCTATGTGGTGATTGTAAAGTCTATCAATTTAACAACCGACATCGGCTCACTGGCATTACTAATTAATAATGCCTGATTTCCGGAGGACCAATATTTCTCTAATATGTATCATTGTAGGCCTATCTGGTATATTCGATTACAAATGAATAGTCTGACTATAGAGCAATTTAACCAACGAACTTATTCAACTACAACCAGATTTGAATAAAAGGGGAAGTTCAGTCAGTTTAAAAACTATACTAAACTTTGGGTGTCGCTTCTCAAGATTCCTGAATATAGAAATCTAAGTCAAAAACCGATTTCTACCATTGTTCGCATGCCTACGACACACATTTGAGAGAGTGGATTTTGTTCTGTCGAACTTAAATCTAAAACAAGAATACATCTTGATACGCTTACGAGCTATAACTATTGGCTGCCATTGAATTATTGGTGACATTTTGCATTGGTAATAATATAGTCTACGCATTTCCTATACACAGGGTTGCCATCAACATGGGCTCAAAAATAAGGACAGTCGAAAAATCAGATTAGCATTAAGAAGCGTTTTGTATATAGTTTGCATTTATACGAGCCGTGGCATATCAAATTCCATACTTTTCGCCAGAAACAATCTGATCCAGCAAGTCCTTGTTCGTAGAAAGTGCTTCATGAATGTCACGACAGCTCAGGTCTAGGCAGGGTTGTAATGACTCGAGTCATTTATTCAAAAGTCGGAAATGACTCGACTCGACTCGAGTCAATCTGTGTATTGACTCGACTTGGACTCGAGTCATTGCGCATCACTCGAACCAAGTCATTGACTCGAGACACAGACGGCCAAGACCGACATTTCATTGTAATTCCGAAGCCAACACACTATTGGGATTTCGTCTGCTGGTTCTGGTACTTCAAAATGCGATCATAAACTGCTAAAAGTGAGCAAAATTGGTATATTATAAATGCTAACCATTTGATATCACCAAACAGAGTTATAAAAAGTGGGTTTACCAAGACTTCGACTGGAAACTGAGCAGTCAACACAATGACTTGGACTCATAATTCCATGACTCGGACTTGGCACTCTGCTCGCTGACTTGGACTCGGACTTGACTCGGTGGTGACCACAAATGACTCGACTTGACTCGAGTTAAAACTATAAAAGTGAGATTGACTTGTGACTCGGAGCGTTGTGACTTGGTTACAACCCTGGGTCTAGGTATACTTTTACTCAGGGCCGAAACAGCACTTCGTCATAATAAAATTTAAAAAAACGTTAGTATTGGGCCCTCCATAGGATGATAAACCAAACTTCTTCACCTCGTAGTGATTAGAGGCGTCAACCTAGATGGAAAAAGGCAGTAGGCCTATACATCAAGTTCAGAAAAAATAATTTTTGATAGTATGGAGAAAGAACTTCTATAACAATGCTTAGTCTTGGTCCTGGCCGGAGCAAACTTCTTTGCGATGTTGGAATCGTGGGTATATTGCTTTGAACATTTGCAATGTGCAACCCTTGGTGAGGAATGATTGCTGGTATTTGACAGTATATATGGAATGCCCAGATACCAGCGTTGGGATCAAGTCACTACCTTCGAGTCACGAGTCATTTCGAGTCATTGCACATTTTGACTCGAGTCAAGTCAAGTCAATCGGTTTTCGAAGATGACTCGAGTCAAGTCAAGTCAATCGATTTTTGGAGGTGACTCGAGTCAAGTCGAGTCAAGTCAAGTCAAGTCACGAGTCAAGTCAAAATTCAAGTCAAGTTGCCTTTTCGTAGTATGAGGCATGATTGCGTCATTACATTTTGCTAGCTTTCTGAAATACAGATTGAGTGGTCATTGATTTTGAGCCGATGAACGAATATAGAGTTAGATATACACCCAAGAAGGCGCTGTAGCGCTCACATATACGTAGCCTCAGTTTATAGTTACCAACCATAATGGGGAATAGTAAACGAATTGATAAGATGCAATACATTACCCTTTACCCATTTATACATATTGATATGATACAATTCGAGCATGCGCCAATGGTTGAGGTGTATATAAACTATTTCGAAATCAAAATCAATAAAACAAGAGGTTTGGTTAAGGTAGATAAATTTCTATTATGTTACTGTACTTCTAGTTTACGACAACGTAAGCTGTAAACTTCGATCACTTCGTTTGTGGTCAATTTATTTGTCAGAGAACAATGGAGGCTCAGTAAAACGCACGATCATTGAATGATTGGTCGCTCTCACGGGTTACACCAGCGTTTCGCGAACAATCCGAACATATGCAAGATACAGTGATTTTTATCGACACCGATTAATTTATGACTTGAAATGGACTCGTGAATTTTGCTCCGAGTCACGAGTCAATCAACATTTTTGATACGCTGAGTCAAGTCAAGTCAAGTCATTTTAGCAAAGTGACTCGAGTCACGTCAAGTCATGCGAAAAAGGTGACTCGAGTCTGACTCGAGTCAAGTCATGACTCGAGTCATCCCAACACTGCCAGATACCCACAACAACAGCTGCCGCCTTGTAGTCTCTGGTCGTTGGCGCTGATCGACTTGTGAAAAAATTATTCTTCGACTTGCTCGAATTAATCAATATTTTACACATCACGTGTTTTAGGGTATCAATGTGAGTTGAAATAGCAATTTTTCTTAAGGCCTCCAGGTGTCCATGTCACAACTGCAGATATTGCAATGTCCGAGACACTCGCCCTTTAGGCTTCATTTGATACCCTTGAATTCTCTCTCATAATCGTTCCTAAAAACGTTCTTACGCTTGCTCATTTTACATAATCCGATTTAACGTTATTGGTAGCTAGAACTATACGTGCATATAATTTAGATATTATTCAATGATTTATAGCTTTACTACTTTTAACCCAAGTGTCGTCTGCACTGCGCCCTTTTCCACTACGCAATAAATCTTGCCGTTCCCAAAGCTTATTCTACTGCATATTATACAGCAGAAACCTGGCACTGATGTTTACTGCTAAAATATATCCTGCCCTAGATATCTCACCACTTAGAAGTCAATCCTGTGGTGTGTACGCCACGGGGAGCTTCTTTCATTTATGATGTCATAAACTCTCGACGCGACAGCATAATTTTAGAATATTATGCCACAATTACAACAGTAGAAAACGATCAAAGTTCTGTATTTCCTGAAAATAAGACACAATAAGGACGCAAGTCGAAAACAGGGATATCTCTTGGAAATAAGGACAATTGAGTTTTCTAAGACCTGACCCTTCGAAATAAGTACAAATCATAGAAATAAGGATGGTATGGCAACCCTGCCTATACATTGCACCCTTACTAGTTTCCTTCGTGTAATGATGTGTAGGAGTTTTGAGTAAACGTAACATAGGTGTACCAGTCCGACAACATTGATAAGGTCTGATTTGAAAATACATATAAGAGCGTACAAAATTACACCATCTTCTTATGATCTCCAATATACGCCTTGTGTGATCTTCTTAGATATGATTGAAAGTATGAATAATGAATATACCCATGTAAATATGCCGGAACCGGGAGAATAATACCGAGAATATCGTGTTGATCAATTTAGATTATTTGGAACATATACATTCGACGCATTTTACGTGGCATAAAGGCATTCATGGTTAGTATAGCTTGAAAAGCACGATGGCCTCTTTTGTGATGGGTTCGTTTTGTTGACTTGAACGAAATCGTTTTTGGAAAGTAACAAGTACGAATACACATATGTTATCACCTGAGAAGAGAACTACGGTATCTGATGGTATCATTCTATATGCTTTGTACAGGATTGACATCCGGCATAGTTAAATCACTGATGACTTCTATAACAAACTTCAGAAACATTTACAACCAGAAATTCACAGTAGACTATGCGATATTTAGCGCTGAAGCAGGCGCGCAAGGAAGTGGCGTGCTGACCAATTTTTGGTTGCTATGCGCTACGAGTCACATGATCAAAGTTCTACAAATAGCCTGTTCTAATCTAACTTGGAAACAGCTATGTTTCTCTGATTCTAATTCTATTCTAATTTGGAAAACGCTGTGTAGCTCTAATTATAATTCTAATCTAAGTCGGAAAAAATGTGTAGCTTAATCTTAATCTAATTAGAAATGTTGAAAAGTTGACAAGTCTGCTTACCACTCCATTTTCATCGTTCTGGTGAGCGTGTAGAGCAGAGGTCTCAAACACGCGGCCCGCGACGATATTTTAGATTTATATTATTTTGATAATATATAAGTGTCACATATATATTTTCAGGTTATAAAGCGAAAATTCCCTCTTAAATTGCCCCGAAAGCCCGCGGACGGTTTCCCGTCCCACGTGATAATCGGGCCCATTGCCACAGTCTGCCGAAATCCTCCATACATTCCTAAGCCTCAAATTTTAGGGTGGAGCCCAATTCTTCTCCTCAACTAAGTAATGCTTAAATGCGTATCTCCACTCAACTAAGTATCGATCGATACTCAGCGTTGAGTGCGCGCAAATTCTCTCTACTCAGTTAAGTATTGATTTCCAGACGGGATTTTCCGAAAGTGCGTTGCCAGATTTTTTTAGCCTTGACCCAACACGCGTGGACGATTTTGTCATAACAACGAGACGCTTTCCACGTTATTTCGTCACAAAACCTACTACTTGGACGTCGATCTCACTGATTTACCTCCTCCAGAGTCCAGACCCTTTCAAGATGGCCCAATAGAAATAATAGTAATTCTTGAAGAAACTACAGCATAAAGTACTCCGAATCATAGCTAGGGCCCCTAAGGGGCCTGGCTGCCCATCCAATAAGTCGCTGCTGACGAGATTCGGCGTCCTAAACATAGAAGATATGCGGAAACTAGAAATCGCCAAGTTTATGTATCAGTTTCACTGCGGTCGTTGCCCCGAATACTTCAATGACTTCTTTACCTCTGAATCAAAAGCGCACAAGTACAACACACGCGCGTCCACGTCGTCCAAATATCACATGATCGACCGAAAAGATCATCGCTCCATCAAATATGCCGGACCTGATGTATGGAACAGTATCCCGCCGGCCATCCGGCAGTCGACGAGCATGTCCATTGTCCACATTCAAGTCGAAATACAAGCAATTACTACTAAATAAATACAGTCCATCCTCAAGATTACCGGACCACGACTGACCTATCGATCTCGCTTCCCATGACATGCCGCCCTATTTCTTGTCGCTTCCTTTTTCTATACTTTTTCTATACTTGTATTCAGTGTGCATGCCTCCTCTTTACATCGCCTAGGCCAAGGTGGGTGTCCGATTCCATAGACAACTCCTAGTCGCTTCGACATCTTCCTTTCTTTTCATTGTATCGCATTTTTTGTGGTGTATTGAACTGATAAAATTGCTAATAAACCAATGATGGTGAAGACACCCAGAACATTCCTTTGTCCCACAGAAGTATATTTGCAAGATGCTACAAACCCATTCGAAATTTATAAAGGTAAGTTTCATAGCAGGTGACAACGTCAGTGCAGGCTTCAAAGAACAAAAGAATGCATCGATGTCGTGTGAATAAATTGAGAATTGACATTTTTTAGGGTTTCTTTCCAACTGAAGCTCCTCTATGCACGATTTACTTAGCTCATCTACGATTAAACTTCGCCATATCCACCCTACATTTTCTCCCTGATATATTTCTTGATTCCAAAAGCTTATTGCTGGTTGCTGCTCGGTTGGCGAGAGTCTCGTCCGAATATTGTAAGGCCTGGAGGTATAGTGACTCCATCCCAACACTGATATCACCAAGAACTCCATCAGCTCAGGTTCAAGATAAGATGCTGCATCTACTCAATTGTGGGAGGAGCATTCGTAAAGTACCGGCCCTTTGTCGCCATTTCTGTATCTATAAATTTCAAAAGGCAGTTGACATGACTTTTTGATAATAGAATTATATGAAACAGAATCCACCCATGCAAGCGCCATCTCACTCATTCATGCAACGGAACTAGACGCTAGCGCATTTGAGAGAGTAGAAGTTACCATTCCGGTATACTGAGATGCCGTACGACAATTAAGTCGAAAGGGTACAGAAGAGAATTACAAATACAATTATAAACACAAAATCCACCCAAGCGCCACTGATTTCATTTGCTCAGCAGAACCTCATATCATGAAAAAGCGGCGATATACAATACCTTAGATTTGAGTGCCAATTCGAACGCATTTGAGTGTGAGTATACTTTTTGGCGTGAGTTGAGTAACAAAATCGTTGCTGAGTAGAGAATCGCTACGCAGCAGAGAAATTGGGCTCCGCCCTTAGTGACTGTATGTTTTTATATACGGGAGTAGAGCTTACGCGCAGGTTCTTCGGGACGAGAAGAATTGCATTATAGGCATTTGCCATATATTATTCCTAATGAATTGATATCTTGGTGAATCTGTAGTACCGGACTTATTTATCGATTTAGCAATCCAGCCCGCCGACTGGAGAAGTTGCCCGCCCCGTGGCCAAAGACAATACAGGTTGCCCGGTTTCGCCCTCAATTAGGAAACTCTAAATCAGGGGTCACCAACCTTTTTGCAACCGAGGGCTACTTTTGCGTAATGATTGAAGCGGCGGGCTACTATTTACTCCCGCCGTTTACCCGTACCACACTAAATTTCCGCTTTGATATTCATAGCACTGGGCATGACTGGACATCATGTTATCTGTTTCTATAGCAGTCAGTGGGAAGCCTGGCATTGTATGATATCAACTAGTGCGCTGTACTCTAGTATTTAACTTGACACTGCAATTCTGAGCTAGTGTTCCAGATGTGCATTAATTAACCATGTTTTGTGTTTGTTTTTGATGAAGTTCATGTCCGAAAAGGCTGATTCACAACGATAACTTGAACCATAGACGCTTGCAACCTTCATAGCTGCTGCGCATACACCACTGTACTTTTCCGTATCAACAATGCACCAAACGTTTGCTGCAGACTGAGGTGGGGGTCATTTTGCAGTGTTACAATTTCAATCTCCAACTGTTCAGCATCCAGAAATGACAGGATTTCATTATACCGGACAGCAACAACGATTACAGAAAGTTAGAAACATGGTATATTAAACTGCGTTGAGTGTAATAGAAAGAAGCGGTGCCAAAAGATGCAATACGTAATGGGTATACGGATATTGAAAATCTGCTAGTACATCACGGCTATCTGACTCCGAATAGTAATATTGTTTACTACTTCGGCATTGTCCTGGTCGTCGAGCTATCGTAACGGAACCCTCCACCATTTCAGGAAGACCGTGAACGGCATTCCGTCAGTTCGCCTGTATAGTAGGGTTGCCATACGTCCGGAATTTCCCGGACATGTCCGGAATTTCACCTAAAAATCTGCGTCTTGGAGGAATTTCTAAAATATGCCTAAATGTCCAGAATTTTGAAGGCTTGAATTAAAAATTGTTCTCCGCGCCGCGCGTGAGTTAATGCAACGTATAATGATGTTAGTATGGGCTTCAGGCACCACCCTCGCCAAAAAAATGCAATCAAAATAAATATAAATAACCATTATTTACTGAAATAAGTCTGATTGTAATCGCAATTATAAGCTAACGGTATATTCCTAGAGTTGGTTAAAGTCGATTGGATGCTTCAATCACAGACAGTGGTTCCAGATTTAGGGCTCGTCCGCCTTTATCTGGATATCGCAATGATGTTGGACGTAATCAGCTTCCTAGGCCGTGAGTAAGTTTGGGCAAGCTGAATGTTTTTAGTAATCAGCTTCACAAGTTTTGAGCTTTGCCACGGAACATTTTCAAGAGGGAAACGAGGTCGCGTTATAATAGCCTAATATATCGAAGAATCAATATTATTGACAGAATTCATTCATTAAATTCAACAGCCAAATGCATATAGTAAGTGCCCAACAAGTATGATAGACTACCCTATGGTGGCCCAAGATCAGTGCTTTTGGGCGGAAGGGGGGGGGGAGAAAAATGTTGCTTCGGACCTGATTAAACCACATGAGCAGATAGCCGCACCGACCTCACTGTATAGCTGGGCTGTCAAACACAATCCTGACAGGCCAGACACGACCCGCCAGATGATTTCATCCGGCGCGTGGAGGAATATATTGCAAACCCTATAGCGAAGCAATCACCAGAGCTCACATTACAGATGGCTCAATTCATGACCTATGCTCGACTTCATGCCTGTATAGTGTATATAGTCAATGGGCAATGCTTTGCTGGTGTGACGTCATATTGACGGTTAATGTGTTACAACTCATTTTAAAATCCGCTAGTGGGCGCTAAAGAGTGTCCGGAATTTGCTTCACAAAAATATGGCAACCCTACTGTATAGGCAGGGTTGCCATCGACATTGACCCAGAAATCATGACAGTCGAAAAATTAGATAAGCAATAAAAAGCGTTTTTGTACATACATTGCATTTATAAGAGCCGTGTCATATCACATTCCATACTTATTGCCAGAATAATCTGCTCCAGCAGTTGCTTGTTATTAGAAGGTGATTCATAGATCTCACGACAGCTAAGGTCTAGGTTTATCTTTACTTGTAGCTGGGATTTGACTGTAATTTCAATAAGTCCTTTCCTTTCCTTGTTTAGCTACCAATCTCCAATGCGATTGTTTTGATGTCAAGTGTGAGGCGCTCAGATCCCTTCTCTGTTGCGTTATGCAAGATATGATCAGGGCAGCCGACTGTGATCAGATGAAATGTTTGCTCATTAAGGCGAGAGAAGACGTTTGTTTTTCTACCAGGGCGTGAACCTCCAAAATTTACTGATGGATTAATGGCAGAAAAGGATGACAGCTGTCTCATGTCTAGGCCCCTCTCTTGAATAAAGGAGAAAATAATGTTCGTGATCTGTGCCGAGGACTCGCCTGGCATCGATCGCAGGTCAAGAAGACGCACGCGCACTCCAACTTTGGCGTTGAAGAATCTCATGACTAGAGGAAATAGCTTCACCTTGTTGTGATTAGAGGTCAGTCGAGATGGAAGAAGGCTGTACACCAATTTCAGACAAAATCATTTTTTGAGTGTATGGAGCAAGAACTCATGTAACAATGCTTGTAGTCTTGTTCCTGGCCGAAGCAAACTTCTTTGAAGTGTTGGAATCTGGGAATTTTGCTTTGAACTATTGCGATGTGCAATCCTTGGCGAGGAATGATTGCATGCTGAAAGTTCTGGTGTTTGACGGTATGGAATGCCCATGCGCAGGTACACTCAGCAGAGGCTGTCTTATAGTCTGTGCTGATCGACCTGTGAAAAATATTCATCCACTGGCTCATTATGATACACTTCTCGTGTATTTTAGTTTTATTGTGAGTGGAAATAGCGGTCTTTCCTATGGCCTCCAGGTTAATGTCACAATGGCAGATATTGATATGTGTAAAACGTCACGAAAAACATTTTTATGCTCGCTCATTTTGATCAGATGTAGCCTTGTTAGTAGACCAAACTATCTATATGTGAAATATAGTTTAGATAAATTTATCAATGATTTATCGCTTTACTACTTTTTACAGCAGAAACCTGGTAGCCTACTGCTCTTTTCTGCTAAGATGACGTGCACTCCGATAGATTGGTACAGCCGAAACTGCTATAGGCCTACCACTCACTGCCCTAGCTATCTCACCACTTAGAATTCAAATTCTGTGGTGTGTACGTGTGCCACTGGTGTTTCTTTCACTTATGATGTCATGGAATTTCGACGCAAAAGTATATTTTTAGAATATCATACAACACAGATACCAGAGGAAAACGATCAAGTTCTGTATAGTTGCTGAAAATAAGACAAAATAAGGACGCAAGTCAAAAATAAGGACTTTTCTGATAAATAAGGACAGTTGAGTTTTCTAAGACTTGGCCCTTCAAAATAAGGACAAATCTTAGAAATAAGGACGGTATGGCAACCCTGTGTATAGGCAATGCGCCGTATCTTGAATTTCTGGTGATTCTATCACATACATCTATATATTACTAATTGTAATTGAAGATGTTTTTAAGTGTTTGTATATGTAAGTTACATGTTAGTGTGTTTTAAACAAGAATAGCTGAATCAATCAATCTATATATCTAAAAGCTCACTGGTAATAATCTGACGAATATTAGTAAATGCTGCTATTCCACCTATTTTCAGAAGGGGCTCGCGGGCTACTCATCTAGTCCTCGCGGGCTAGCTGGTGCCCGCGGGCACCGGGTTGGTGACCCCTGCTCTAAATCAACACAATTTGATTCAATCCCAAAACTGATGAAATTTAGCATGGCAGGACAGAACGTCGCTGTGCTCTCTGTAGTCACTACCAGCATTAGGATTAGTCCCAGTGTAACCTACTTTGAAATGAATTCATGTCCTGTTCAATGTTGTTGTTTTTTTGATATTTTCAAACAAGTTTTGGGGAAATTTGTCAGTAATGCAAAAGACTTAACAACTGGAATGCGGATTCAAACTTTTGTGTAAGATATACCATATGTATACTATGCTACTATGCTACCGTACTACTGTAATAATGTTTGCTCTTTTTGACATGACGATAAGTGCAGGGGGTCAGGGGGCGCAATATTTTTACCATCGCCAAAGGAGTACATGTCAAAAAAAAGTTGAGAACCCCTGTACTAGAAAGAGTGACATAGAGAGAATTTTGTTTTTAGTAATTAAATTTGCTCATGATGGTAATAATGTGATTTAACGGCAGTATTTATGCTGTGTCAGGTGAAATTGCCTTGCCCAGATGAACCTGCTACAACCAAGAGTCGATTACTCTTTCTTGTGCCGAAGGCCGTGGATTTACCGATCGCACCAACTCTAATGATACGATACTTTTCTCTTCAACATCTAAACAAAAAACGTTTTGGAGTCGGACCAAGCACCTTATCGTGCTACGTCGTTCATTTCCCACTACCACCAGACGTAGGGAAGATGTTAGACCGATGAGACATTGAGGCCGAAAATACTTGAAATAATCTTTATGATTATCTCAGTGAATTCATTTAACTGAATGCTGGAGGACTATTTCCACATACGCAAATAACTTTGCCATGAGCGAGTTATGACAGATGTTTTCCTTTTTTTTTGGTGGGGGGTAAAAATAAATTTTAAGCGACTTGTACATTTTTCTTTGTAACCTTCAACACGAACAGACCAGCAACCATTTTCAAGCTGAAGTGTATCAGGCTATGTATAACGAAACATATTTCTTTATTTAATATTATCCTTAAGAGGACATTTTTATTACAATCACAAAATTTATGGCATGGGGGCGGCGATAACTTAGCCCAATCAAAGCAAACCGTCTGCTGCGAACCAATGCATTAGATCTGTGGATCTCAACTGGGGTCCGCAAAGCCTTTTCTGGGGGTCCGCGAAACCTTTAAATTTGCAAAAATAATTGATAATCTGGTTTGTAATTTTCCACATCAGGAAAATCACGAAGCAATTTCGTTCATAACCACTGACACCTCAAAACTCACATCAACAGAATGGCCACCTGAGATGAAATATCCCACAGTGAAAACTCATGTTAATTACCAAATTAACAATAGCTTACGGATACTAATATCTTTCTGTTCTGTTTGGTTGGGGTTTGTGAAAAAAAGAAAGATTGGAGTACTCAGAGTATATTCGAAATATTTGCTAAACATTTTGGAATTGAAGTTTTCAGTCTCGGAAAATTATTGAATAGCTGTATGAAATTGAAAGTCCTGCAGTTTTATTTTCCTAATGCGTTCCAATAAAGAGATTAAAACCTCGCCACGCTTTTCATTTTCCCCTGTGAAGCAGCTGCGGGATTCGCTTTGACATCATACAAGTAGGCTATGCCAAATCTCTACGTATGGTATGAGGCTTGTTGCTGCTTTTCACTACATTATCATTAATATTTTCACAAGACAGATGACTGTGGCACGATAATTGAGGTAAATTTGAACTGAGGCATGTGGCGTCCGCGGGGGTCCTAGACGGTCGAAAAGAGATCCTCGACGACAAACAGGTTTAGCATCAACCGCATTACATCATGAAACCCATGTAGTGCCATCATGAAATCTTGAATTTTGGCGTGACAGTTGATTCGTATAGTCGTATGGCTCTTTGTTACTTGCCATCTAAAATAAACAGTTGACGAAAAGGGTTCCCGAAACCTGGACTAGACCACCCGGCATTATAACAGAGTATAGTAAAATGGTTGAATCCACACGTGTATTGGTCTACAATACGCTATTTCCCGGGAATCGAACCCGGGCCGCCTGGGTGAGAGCCAGGAATCCTGACCCCTAGACCAGTGGTTCCCAACCGGGGAGGAATTCCCCCCTTGGGGGGAATGTTGCAATTTTTAGGGAGGAATTCCACTTTATAATTGTAACGGATTTCTCAAATTGTTCATGTCCGAACTGTCATGTAGTCAACCAGTTATATCCGAAAGTATGCTCCTTATTAGGCTTACCATATTTTGGAAATCTAAAAAGAGGACAATTTTTCGGAAATTCGAGACTTGCTATAAAAACCGGTAAACTTTCCACTTTCTGATCGGTTGACTAAAAAAAAAAGTCATCTTTTCGCTCAGAGCTAAAATCACCGTTTTCCACTCCGAAATACCCGCCGGAGCGTCACTTCTCTGCTAATTTACGGCATATCATTCGCAATTTGCTCTAAATCTGACCTAAATTTTGAAAAAGAGGACAAAATCTCAAAAAAGAGGACAAAAGGGCGTCCTCCAAGGACACTTTCAAAAAAGCCAAAAAAGAGGACGTATGGTAACCCTACTCCTCATAGCTGTTTTTTGCTAAAGTATGTTCAAATGCTATTTGAAATCTCTTTTTCAGATACGAATTCCCCCTTGTTTTTTTTTAAACTAGTTCAGATGTGCTGCAGTTTGCAAGACAATTTTGTAGGACAGCGACGGCCTCTCAATCAAATATTTTTTAAGCGAGCAAATGTCTTGCCGAATCTATCACAACAAAGCCTCTAATGAAACTATTTATCTTATATTTTCAAGTCAACATTTTCAGACGGTGACAGAATATTCCAACGTCATCGATTCAAGTCAAAGAGATCGCTGGTCTTGCTTTATTTTTAGTAAACAGCTACCCGACCGAAAAAAGACATGTTAAACTTGGTGCAATGTTGCTGAAACGGAATGGGTGTCCTAACTTTCAATGAGCTCCAGCAGGAAATCTGATCACTTGTATGTTATGGATCAGGGCTGTAACCAAGTCACGAGGCTCCGAGTCACAAGTCAATCTCACTTTCATAGTTTTGACTCGAGTCAACTCGAGTCATTTTTAATTCAACATTGAGTCAAGTCTGAGTCCAAGTCACCGAGCAGAGGGTCGAGTCCGAGTCATTGTATTATGACTCGAGTCCGAGTCCAAGTCATTGTGTTGACTGCTCAGTTTCCAGTCGAAGTCTTGTTGAACCCACTTTTTATAACTCTGTTTAGTGATATTGAATGATTTTGATTTATACTATACTGATTTTCCTCACTCTGAGCAGTTTCTTGTCGCCTTTTCAAGTTCCAGGACCAATACGAAATTCCAATACGAAGGCCACTTTACTGTTTTTCGAAATTACAATGGAATGTCGGTCTTGGCCGTCTTATAGTCTCGAGTCATATGGCTTGGTTCGAGTCACGCACAATGAATCGAGTAAAAGTCGAGTCAATACACAGATTGTCTCTAGTCGAGTCATTTCCCTATTTTGAAAAAATGACTCGAGTCAAGTCGAGTCTTCAGAAAATGGTGACTCGAGTCTGGTCAATCCTGCTATATATGAAAGCACCAATATCATTGTCCAAATGCATACGCAAACTTGAGAAAAAAATCGCGAGACCAGTAAATTTATGCATACTGATTTTTCACAGCTGTGATATTAGCGATTGGTGCATGGTAAGCCGAAACACACAAATGGAAGTGTTGGGGTCTGTTGAGTCAAGCCTTCCAGAATTTGTTTGATTGGGACCAAGACTATTGTTTTTGGAGGTCTACAAAGTGTTGTTACAGCCCTGCTAGAAACAAACACTCTGTACTGCCCATCTTATTCTTCGGTCAACAGGTGTTTGCGCGGTAAAAATGACCTTTTTTAATCATCCGCAGATTTCTCCTAAGGGGGGAATTTTGGCTCAAATTTCGGCCAAGGGAGGCAGGAGATGAAAAAGGTTGGGAACCACTGCCCTAGACCATTCGGGATTACTATTGAGCTCCGCAGAATTGCGAGTTAATTTTTTTATTTGTCTAAAATCAGGTTGAGGTATTATAATATTCCTAGTTTGTTACCGATATATCGTTGAACGGGTGTATTGCAGGTACAATAGCCCAACCTCGGGCCCCCACACGTGAAAATATTTCGGTTGGTAAACATTCAATAAAGTCAAACCGGAAATGCCTTAATTTGGATCATGAATATGATTTCGGGTTGATATTTCTTGACAGTTTTTTAGTTTCATTGCTGTACTTGGAAAAACCTATTCGTTCATGTGCTTGCTAGAACCGCCCTATCGCATTCTTGAGGCGTGTTGATCTAATAAAATTATTTATAATAATCTGGACTTCGTACGTGCACTGCACATGACAAGATATGGTGGAGCATCCGCCGTCTTGAGCGGTAGGTCGTGGGTCTGAACTCGGCCGGGTCAGACCAAAGACCTGATTAGTATCACTTGTATTCATGAATTCCTCGCTTGGCGCTCGCATTACCGGGATAACATCGAATTGTGGTGCAAGAATTAGAAAGCCTTACAACGCTTATCTGTACATTCCTTCTCTACTGGCCTATGCACATCCCGTTGCGTAAGATGGTGTGCATATGCGCAGATCGTGCTTATTGTGTATGTACAACATGAGTCGGCGTATACGCCGCAAAAACATCAGGGAAAAAATATACCACGTCCTATTCCTATTCCATGGATTGAACATTCGCCCGGTCACTATTGGGAGCCCCTGAATGGTTCCTGCGGATATATGCATATTGCATAGCTACATTAATGATGGTCAGAATTTGCGAAAATGCGATTTGAAATTTTAGGAGATTCCGCAATTTTAACAGTTTATTTTCGAATGGGTAGTATTGCAAAGCCCTTTCTGTCTTGCCGTATATACGCCAAGATCAGTATAAGATGCCGCAGATTGTTGAAGAAGTAATCACTAGGGTTGGGCTAAATCAAAAACCTGAGTGATTGCAATCGGAATCATGTATTAGGTTTCGATGACGTCACGCTGGCATTAGTGATGTGGAGAGTTCAAATATGTACCTTTTATACGACCACAAATATTGTAATTTTATTAAAGATTATCTGGCATTTTTCGACCATCCCTATTTCATTGCACTGTGTCGCAATGCTGTGAGTTAATCACCACTTTACCGATATGTCATTTTCAGCCACGTGGATAGCTTTTTACTATCTTCCGTATACTGCAATGTGACCAATCTAGCTTTATAGCATTACGTAGTTGAAAATGTTCCATCCCTAGAAAATAGCTTCGAAACAAGATTTGCATTTAAAAGAAACGGTGGTTTAAACCACTATGTTTAAAACATGTTATAAACAGTGTTTTAAACAAAGGCCTTGAAGAAAAAAATTGTTTTTTTAAGTTGTAAAATCATGCCATAATTGTGTAAATACTTTCCAAAAACATGTTGTATGAGCCTACAGACAATTACCAACCGATAGAGCGGACGTATACGACGTGGAATGGTTGGAAACCTCAGAATAGTCGGTTCAACAGCCATAGTACGTAGCTATTTCGTCAAAGGACCTATATTTACCCTATATTTTCAATTGTCAATGTCAATCCAGTATGACGTCACGGTTGAATATTCATGACGTCATGACTTGAAAAAACATGAAAAACAATAACAAACAGGGACCTCGTTTTAAACATGTTTGTTTTGAATTGATTTTTGTTTTAAATGCAACCCTAATCGAAACTATATTTCCCGTTGATAAATTAACTCAGGTGTCATTTCAGTACCGGAAGAATTTATCTAGCACTACCCGACTCAAATCATTAGAAATAATACACGATTCAGATTCAATTACTCGGATCATCGTGCTCGGCCCCAGCAATCAACAATCTATGTTTTCTTTGTGATCCAATCCAATGTAAGGATGTGGAGAAAAGATTTCCGATCTCGGAATTTCGCCTGAGGTCTCAAGGTGATAACAGGGTGCAAAATTATCTACATTTGTATTACCGATTTCTGGCACTGGTCATGTTTAGTTTGGTACAAATGGCGCCAGGATAAAGCGTGTAAATCGTATCAATGAGTGACCATTTGTCTTCTTGAATGCCATTACATGAGTAATACATGCATGAATAATTAATAGCTATATCAAGGGAGCATTTCGTGATTACATCGAGCTTTAAATGTGCTGGTAAGTACCAAATGAAACTGGGAAATTCCCGCCAATCAGAGAAACTTCCTCATATAAAGGCAGACTTTCCCCGGCGAGGATATACACCGGTCAGCATAAACATTAACGAAATTCCCGTACATTAAAGAATGCATTATGCAATGAACCCATATAAAATATAACATATTGTTTGTTGGATAGTTAATCATGATTTCATTCATTTTGTAGGATGTATATATCGACGACATAACTACAATATAAGGAAATAGACTATTGTGGAATTACGGACTGTATTCATATTAATCTTGGTCATTTTTTTTACTTCGATATTATATATATATATATATATACACCAAACAGCCAATATATATTATATACTATATGTACAATTGCTTATGCAATATAGGATGCATGAATGTAGGAGATTTCTTTTTTGTTGCAATGCAGTATCGGATGTATGTGTGATTTTGCTCATGTCTCGCGTTATAAGTTTATGTATTCAGCAACTGACCGCGTATAGCATAAATTGCATACACTGAAAAATAAATACATAAAGAAGCAGTGCAAGTGTATGCAGCAGACAAACCAACTGTAGGAAGTAGTAACAACTGCAATCACGCTTTGAATATAGAGTGTATTCGTGACATTGTGAGCTTATTATGTTCGAGTTGGAAAATATCGGGCCATAGTCAGGTTATAAAAGATTCGTTGATATCAGTCATCGCAATGTCGCAACCCGTTCACAACAACAGCGTATGCAAATTTTATTGGCAGTTGCGAACGAAGAATGCGTTTGGGGAGATTTAACGAGTGATTGCCCACTATTAAACAAGTACAACTTTAAGCTACTTACGGCTCGATGACTGATTTTTGTTTTATTTATTGTAAAATATAGGATGTTAATTGTTCAATTTATACTCAAATGGAGTCTTGATATTAGTCTCATATACCTCTGTATAAAGCGTTTGGTCCGTGGTATTTTCAATATCAAGTAATCACTCTGTAGGATGCTATGCTAGATAGAACCAATTAAAGAATCATAATAGTCTTCTATTTGCTTGAAGAAAATTTGACACCCACTATACCATTACCGTAATATTAAAAACAGAATGATATATGATGTATCGTGGTTCTATTCTATGCCCGTATTTCTCCACCGATACGCATGACGAAATCACAATTGCACTGACCATTGTTTACATCATGGTTGACCGCTTCATTTTATATAAACCCAACCAAGTTCTAACACGGGGTATTTCCATCATTTATTAAAACCTGAATTCATTGTCAATGGAATAAAACGGTAGATCTTTTCAAAATTTTCCCCGTTTCGAAGTGGTATAAGAGTTGGTTGTAAATATAATGTATTCTCATTCGAATACAGGAGTCGTTGAGATGGATAACTGCGGTCCGTGCACTGTATACCTAAAGAAGGCATGTCCAAACTACTTCAAGTGGAAGTGGAAGTTGTTTGTTTGTTTGTTCTATTCTTGGTGTTTACGACTACTATGGTCATTTACGCCATGCCGATATTCTTATTTTATATTATTTTCATTCTGTATAGCTGCCGACTTGTAGTGGCAGAGAACTGAAAGTTTCACAATGTAGATTTTCTCGAAGGCTCACATACATCTGACATTTAAGCGGAGGTGGTTGCTATATAGGGTTATCATATGTCCCCTTTTTTCAGGAAATCGAAAATGTTTACCGAGGACGCCTGAATGTCGTTCTTTTTGGAAACTCGTCCTCCTTTACAGCTAGAACAGCTATAGGCTAATGGACAGGTTCAACTTAAAATCGACCTAAATGACGCTAAATAGGCTACGTGACGTGGACGTTTGAGCGGGTCGTTCGGAAGTCGAGTCAAAGTGATGACCTTTTTTCGTTTAGTCAGCGCAACATGATATTCAGCAAATATATCAAATTCAGCTGTTTCCGTGGACTAACTTTTATGATTTGATATAAGTGTCCCCCTTTTCCCGATTCAAAAATATGTTAACCCTAGTACTATGGAACGTGCAAGATGCATCTATCTTTGGTACTATGGAAAAATGGCTAACGAAGCTACGAATAGGTGCAATCTTCGATCATATTCTCAGCAATTATGCTACTATGTTGAATATTTCGCGTGGTTTCAATTGTATTTTAACAAAGTGATGCAAGCGTATTCGCAGACTACTAAATGCAAAGTCTGAAAAGTTTGTAATTTTGCCGAAAAACTGTTCAAGTATAAAAGTTGAATATTGTTTCACCACAGAACCACTTAAGAAACTAGTGCACGTAGGCGAAATCTATTAAGTACTTTGAACAAGCAAGAGTATTTCGTTACTCACCACCTCTTGTAATGGATAGATGACGATGAGTATGTGTATTTGGGTGACAATAAGAACACCGATAGTGGAACTCGTGGAACAATAGTGTTTCTAGTTTATGTGTGTTTGCAGCTGATCTATTGTTTCAGGTGTTGTTGTACGGTGCAAAATATATAGGTTGTGGGTTCGAGTCCGCGTCCGAGTACGAGCAAGCCTATAACAAAACAGGCCCGTGCTACAAGTCGGTAGATCAGGAATCCTACTAAAGAGTATCGGCCTGGTGTAAAATGACTATTGATGTCGAAACACCATAAATATTAAAACAATAACACCGATGGATAAATTGATTTCGTTTATTTATTTCATAAATTTTACTTTTGTAATTATCGATGTAAGTGGTCATTAACTTTGTGGGGAAGAGTGAAGATAAGCTCGCAAAATGCGTCAAGCACTATTTCCATACACTATGCTGCGCACCAACGCAGGACCTCGTACAAGTGCCCTTCCGCAAACTGTTTTCCACTTGAAACACCGTGCGGTTGCGGTCGTGCATTACAGATACAACTCTTACCAGTGAGTGCGATCGCACGATTATTTATCGAGAATTAATCATATACAGCTAACTTTATGGGCAAGCACAGAATCAACATTGTATCTGATGCAATCATCGTTGGTATAGTGACAGTCATCGCCATCAGTAGCAGTTGTGGTTGTTTATGGCGTATCGCAGTATAGGCGTAGTCGTTTTACGATGCTAAAACTTTGCGTGTTGCTGGATTCTTTTCCTTCTACTCATTCAGTAAGCCCAAACTTGCTTTAAGCATTTGAAAACTTGGGTGCTTGGGATATAAACATTGAGGATACTTCTGCCTTTCCCGAATACTCAAAGAGTTTTATCCTACTTTCACGTCATACTCAAGTGGTACTGGTTTAAATTACTTTCACATCTACTAACAGGCGGTAATATAAAACAAAACTATAATTAGCTGCTACAATTTTCATTCTGTGAATTGAAAACAGTTTTGGAGTATGTTTACCTCAATTTCGTGAGAGAAATTGTCATATTAGCTGCGCGACCTGGCTCCTGTATCACGGTAGCTGACTTTATTTTCGAAGACTGTACCTATATTTGCAGTATCGTTAGTCATTTAACGTTCATCGTCAATATGTCATGTCATCTGCAATTTCGGAAGTGGAATTCTCCTTGATACACTGCTAAAAGTATGCGTCCCCTCTACAGACCAAATCAACATTTTGAAAAGACTTCCTGGATTAGGCCTACTTTTCAGTACAACGTCTTCTACTTTGACTTGGACGAGTTTTAACATTCCATGTGAAACGCTATTTCTATTTGTACTTGTATAGAAATTTATTACCCTACTTCTATTTGAACACCGACTGTCAATATTTTAACCACCTCGCGAGCAGCGGGGTTCTTGGCAGGACAGTCAAAGTCCTCAAGCTTGCGACGCCAGAGGTCCGTCACTTCTAAGCGAAATAATTGTGTGCAGACACGCCGGTGCAATTCAAACTTGAACCCAGCCATGACAATTTGAGAGAATAAGTTATATATCGTTTCGAGCGATTGTTTATGCTGCAATGAATATGAATCGCATTATTTTAGCATCCGTATACAATTAGGGTTGCATTCAAAAGAAAAATCAATTTAAAACAAACATGTTTCAAACAAGGCCATTGTTTGAAATTCGTTTTTCATTGTTTCTTTTTGTTTTTTTAATGCCATTACGTCACGAATATTCAATTATGATGTCATAGTGGATTGACATTGACAATTGAAAATATAGGGTAAATATAGCTCCAATGACGAAATATCTACGTACTATGGCCGTTGAACCGACTATTTTGAGGGTTCGAACTATTCCATATCGTATAAGTCGGCTATACCTGGTGGTAATTGTTCACAGGCTCATAAAACATGTTTTTGGAAAGTATTTACACAATTTTGGCATAATTTTACAACTTAAAAAACACAATTTATTATTTGAAAGGCCTTTGTTAAAAATACTGTTTTAACAAAGTGTTCCAAACAACCATTTGTTTTGAATGCAACCCTATATACAATGATACTCAGGTGGTTCTCAAGCCTTTCTGCTTTGGTAGCTAATTTAACCGACAATGAGTTTAATGAAAAGGCCACCGGTCGATCACAAGGCTGTGGCATTTTAAAACAGGTAGATTTAATCTGTCAACTTGGTTACGAGAATTCAATTCAATTCAATTTATTGCTTATACTTTCATCAGTTCAATACACCACTAGACTGCGATACAATGGAAGATATGAAGGTGTCGAAACGTCTTGGAGTAGTCTTTGAAATCAGACCCCCGCCAAGCCTACGCGATATAAAAAAAGGAGGTATACACACGGAATGAAAAGTAAAAGAAGATAATATAAAAAGACAGGTGAAAAAAGATGGCATGTATCGGAAGGCGACATCGATACGTCAGTCCATGGTCCGGTGAACTAGGGGATTAACCAGTATTTACTCAGTACACATTGTTTGTATTTCGACTTGAATTTGGACATCGTCGATGACTATTGGATAGTCTGTGAGATACTGTTCCACAAATCAGGTCCTGCATATTTGACAGGGCGATAATCTTTTTTCTCTACCATATGTTATAGAGTTAGTTGGACGACGTGGACGCGCATGTGTCGTACTTATGCGCTTTTGTTACTTAGGAAAAGAAGTTATTGAAGTTATCTGGGCAGTGGCCGCAGTGGAACTGATACATAAACTTGGCAATTTATTGTTTCCGCATATATTTTATGTCTAGGATGACATCGAATCTTTTGAGCAGTGATTTGTTGGACACACATTCTGGCCACTTTGGTGCCGTGGCTCTGATAGGGAGGACCGGATATTGTAGTATTGCAATGGCTTCAGTGCGCTAACACTGTCAGTCCCCCAACCGATAAAGACAAGGTCACTACATTCGAATGATTTCATGATTATATCTAGGGATGGTGTGAACGTGAGGTTCACGTTCGCGTTCTATGTGTGAACCTTAGAAATTTAGAGGTTCACGTTCACAAACGAACCTTGGTAGGTTCTGCACTGTGAACCTTTTTCATATATTACTATTTTCACTTCATTATAACACCATTAGTTGAAATTTATTGCATTTCAACTGCGGGCCACCATATGCATGGCGCTGGCAGCATAAATAAAAATCAACACTAAACGAGCATGCACCTTGACAATCTGAAAAATTTTAATTGCTTTGTTGCAAATGTTGGCTCGAATATTTTGTGATTCTCTTCTCTGAGCTTGACCCGCAATCACACAACATCAAGAGCGAAATACACTACATGTAGGTAGTCAGCGAATGATGCTTATCCAACCGGTCAATGAAATTGATATCGCAGTCCGATGTCAAAAATATAGCAAGCGAACGGGGTTTATCTTGATTTCATATGTTTATTGTGTCATAAAAATCAAATCCGTGAGATTGGGGTGTTGGCTACTGCTGAATAACTTGTTAATGGGGTAATATACTAATATCGGTAGCAAGTATAGAAACCCGTTCTACACTCCACTCAATATCAACGTAGCATTACCCAAGACGCCGAATACATTGTCCGGTCTGGCCTACACCGTTAGTTAAGGCATAAGCTTTATTCCCTTGAAAGTCGTCGTCGAAATTGTTGGCAAAGCGACGGAAGATATTGATTTTATGGGAATAATTATTAAATCATTTGATTGCCTCAGTTGATACATTTGGCGACGTGTGAATCGTCAATATGTATTTCAGCATTGTGGCATTGTGTTGCCAGAGTCCTCGCTAGGTATATCGTGTACATTAGTATAGGCTATCAATTCACTGAAATGTAGGGTTGGAATTAGCAATGTGACGTCACATGACGTCATGAGGTTCACGTTCGCGTTCATACAGAACCTTTCAAAAAGGTTCGCGTTCACACGAACCTGAAACTTTCAGGGGTTCACACCGACCCTAATTATATCATCATAATATCAAAATCACATTGCTGCATTCTTCATGGGGAGAAATATTTGTGTTCGCGCCAATAGAATCGTTATATAGCGCCTCCTGTAGTAAAGGCTCCTGATTCCTGACATCTTACACATTGCGTTTTGTTGTACATTTCAAGTATACGTAATGGCGGATTACCGTCTTGAGAAAATCTTCCCGGTCAAAATTCCTACTCGACACCGGGGACGGTAATCGCGGTCGATTTGTCGCGTTACTGTTTCGCATATAAGTGATAGCGGAATGCATGATTACATGTCGTTATCTTAAAAATCCCTGCTCGCAACCGCGGGCGATAATCGCGGTCGACAACTCGTGCTATCGTTTCGTATATAAAGAAGTGAGCCACCGTAGTAATCATAATTCCAGCGAAAATCTTGACCTGCGAATTCTCGTACACCTCAAGTCGACTGGAGCATCTGAATAATGTTGAGTGTATAGCTGGAGCTGGGAGAGATCAAATGCATTTTGAATCGAGTATTAAACTTCAAGTCGAGTAAAGTGTTCGAGTATCACACATTGTGGCGCCACAAAAGTTCAAATATGTACCTTGAGCGACCACGAATGGAATAATGCCAGTCCTATACATCACATGAAGATGATGTGTTTGTTCGATTTTTCGACCGTACCCGTTTGATTGCACACTGTGACAATGCTAAGGGTATATCATACTTTCAATAATAGGTTTGTGCTACATACTTCATATGCTCATTGCAATGCTCCCATAATGGTACAAATACTGTTGAAACTAGAATTTTCGTTGATAACTTAACTGCCAGCCCTGTATACAACACGAGTCGTACAGATTACGTATGCGCCGTGCTGTTAACGAATCAGATGTTTCGCTCATAACCCAGATGACTGTTGATGACGTAAACTTGCAAAAGCAATTCGGTTACTGTATATTTTTGATCGAGTCACGTGTAACGGTCTTAGTAAACGCACGCATCAAGTTTATTTCTGTTCCATGATGCGTACTCAGAGACACATAAAAACCGGTCACGCGTGACTCCAGTACCAGATTACTTTCATATGCATAACAGAGGCATTTCCTCATTTGTTAGACGAATTCGTATAGATAACGTATCGTCGTATTGTCGTATCTCACTTGAACATGAAGAAAGATAGCGGACGATTTGAGAACTACGCAGCGTTCTATAACAAACAGAACGAAACAGTTATTTTGCTGGAAACAATCTCGCGGGGGAAGAATTTCAAACCGAAGAATAGTGGCAAGTACCATACGCGACGTCGCGACAAAACAACTACTGCAAAGTCAGTACCGCCACCATCTCGCGATTTGAACAACAACGAAGAATACGACACCCACGATTTTTCTCTTTTCGAGCACAGGAGTGCGGCAACTGGAAACGAACTTCGAGCAGTCTCCGAATATTTCCCGTCGAAATGCTTCATGAAAACACTTGATTTAATCTACAGTACTTCGTGCCACGGGTTTAGTTTGAAGTCACTGTACCGCAAATGCGAAGCGTGGTGTGAAATTTCCTCCACCTGTGCTGACATCGCGCCTTGTATATTCGTGATATCAGACACACAAGGAAATATTTTCGGTGCAGTGAGCTCGTGTATTCCTAAGGTGGCAAACAAGCGATATAAAGGAACCGGTGAATGTATGTTGTTCGCAATTCGACCTAATGTTGAAATATTCCGCTGGACTGGTTTCAATGATTTTTTTCTCGCTGTACCAGCACGATTCAATTTCGTTTGGCGGTTCCGTTATTGGTGGACAATCCGGTATTTGGTTGGATGAAAACTTATTGCGAGGCAGAACAATGCATTGCGAAACCTTTAACAATAATCTTTTGTCGACTAATGAGGATTTTGAAATTTTCTCTTTAGAAATATGGGGTTTCAAATAACTATACATATATTCGTTTATTTATTGAATTATTTCTCCCAGTGATTTATGTCCTGTCTTCATTTTATACTTTCATGCTCCATTGTCATCTTCATGCAAACTTTGTTTCAAGTATAATACATATTTACTTCGATACTAATGAACGTATGCAATCGATTAGTAGTCATAAGACGACATTCAGTTTGAAATATGCGGCGAGGCGACTTGTAGCGTACGCTAGCAATGTCTGAGAAACCAAAAGTGAGAGAAGTTCAGTGTGTCTTTTAGTCATGTCTGATTGGTCCTGGCATCCACCGGTGAGAGTCCGATATCCCTGGTGAGAGTCGAGTCTCTTATCAACAAAAAGATTGGTATAAATACTTTTTTGTAACGACATGCAAACAGCGCTATAGCGGTATACCGAGAAGAACTTCTCGGATCTGTTAAATAACCGTTACCGTTGTTATATCGGCGTTATATGGAAACAGGGCGTTATCATTTATATCGTCATACTGCTTGATGAGGAGCTCTCCCTCACTAATTACATTGCGCCGCGAATAGCATACAGCACGTCCCGGTGATAGTAGGTAACCGGAGTTCATTTTATTTTAAGAGGGTATCAACTGGCAATAACTTTATATATCTGGAATGCTGAAGTAGTGGTGTGTGTCAGCATCTCCATCTGCAGCTCGGTACTCAATCATGGTCGTTTATGTCCAAGCAGCTATATAACATATATAAATTTCTCGTCTCCGTCCAGTTATAAACATTCACCGGGTAGAATACCCAACCATTGGATTTGACCAGGAAATAGGTACGAGAATTGTGCCGTGTATATATAAACGAGTACTTCATCAGCAATTTCAGAATATGATTGTTATAATTTGAAGTATGTAATTTTATGAATGATGTGAACAGACCCAATCTCCATCATAATCAACGGATCTGTTATTTTCATCTGCTCAAGATACACAATGTAGAATGGACCAAATGCTATACGTGGTGAACGTTGCCGTATACGGTCTATACCAATTTAACAACCGACCTCGGTTCACTGGTATTACTAGTTTATAATGCCTAATTTCCATAGGACGATTATTTCTCTATCATGTATGGTACATTCTATTCCAAATGAATAGTCTGCCTTCATCAATTCAACCAACAAACTTATTCAACTAAGACCAGGTTTAATCAAAGGGGAGAGTTTAAGCCAGTGGTTCCCAACCTTTTTCATCTCGTGCCTCCCTTGGCCGACATTTTAGCCGAAATTCCCCCCCCCCCCCCTTATGATAAATCTGCTCGATGATTAAAAATGGTCATTTTTACCGCGCAAACACCTGTTGACAGTGAGAATAAGACGGGCGGTACCAAGTGTTTGTTTCTAGCAGTGCTGTAATAACACTTTTTAGACCTCCTAAAACAATGGTATTGGTCCCAATCACACAAATTCTGGAAGGCTTGACTCAACAGAGCACACACTTCCTTTTGTGTTTTCGGCTTACCATGCAGCAATCGCTAATATTAATTAATATAATATTAATATAATAATTTATAGAGCGCCGAATATAACAATATATCATTACTACACTAGGGCGCTGTACATAAAAGGCAATAAAATATAAAAGTAAGGGATATGTATAAAAGACGAAGTGCATAGTTGTAGGGCGGAATGAACACTACTCTAGTTCGAACGCTCGTGCGAATAAAACGGTCTTGATTTTGCGTTTGAAAACATATAGCGAGTCACATAGTCTGATAGAAATTGGAAGATTGTTCCACAGAATGGCGGCCGAGGAAGAAAAGGTTCTCTCGCCGTAGGTCGATGTTCTGACTCTTGGAACGGACAAGAGCTTTTGCGACTGAGAACGTAGCGCTCTTCCGGGATTATACATTGTCACTAGCTCACGAAGATACGCTGGTGCACTTCCCTCCATGCATTTGAAGACGTACAGAAGAAGCTTGTATTCAGACCTAAATTTCACGGGTAACCAATGAAGGGATCTAAGAATCGGTGTTACGTGATCACGTTTCCTTGACCTAGTTACCAAACGAGCAGCGATGTTTTGGATCTTTTGTAGCTTGTCAATGCAATTTTGGTTTACCCCGTAAAGCAGAGCATTTCCATAGTCAAGCCGTGATATCACCAGCGACAGTATTATGGCTTTGCATGCATCCTCAGATAGGTAGTTCCTGATTCGACTGATCTTGTGGATATACATGAAACAGATCTTTGATGTATAGTCGATATGTTTTTCCATTGAGAGCATGCCGTCAAAGTGAATACCTAGGTTACGTACACAGGTCTTGGCTTGGATGGTGTCTGGTCCGAATCTGATGGTGAATTGATTGTGGTCGATGGGGCGTCTGGTTGGCGTAAAAATGATGAGTTCAGTTTTCTCTTTGTTTAACTTGAGACGATTATATATATATAATATAACTGCTTGGAAAAATCAGTATCCATAAATTTACTGGTCTCGCGATTTTTTTCTTAAGTTTGCGTATGCCAAGAATATTGGTACTTTCATATGTAGCCGGGTTGACCAGACTCGAGTCGGACTCGAGTCACCATTTTCTGATGAATCGGCTTGACTCGAGTCATTTTCTCAAAATACGGAAACGACTCGACTCGAGACATTTGGGTATTGACTCAACTTGAACTCGAGTGATTGCGCATGACTGGAACCAAGCCACATGACTCAAGACTAAAAACGGCCTAGACCGACATTTCATTGTAATTTCGAAGAACAGTAAAGTGACCACCCTGTTGGAATTTCGTCGATTGATCCTGGTGCTTGACAATGCGACAAGAAACTGCTCAGAGTGAGGAAAGTTAGTATGTCATAAATCCATATCATTCAATATCACCAAACAGTGATGAATTAAGTGTGACTTTACCATGACTCTGACTCGGCCGTCTACTCGGTGCCTTGGACTCAGACTTCACTCAATCGTGAAGTCAAAATGACTCGAGTCAAAACTATGAAAGTGAGATTGACTTGTAACTCGGAGCCTCGTGACTGTCTTACAGCCCTGATATATAACATACACATGATCAGATTCCCTGCTGGAGCTCATTGAAATTAAGGACACCCATTCCGTTTCCGCAACATTTCACCAAGTTTACCATGTCTTTTTTCGATCTGGTAGCTGCTCACTAGAAATAAAGCAAGGCTAGCGATCTCTTTGACTGGAATTGATGATGTTGGATTATTTTGTCAGTGTCTGAAAATGTTGACTTGAAAATATAAGATATATACTTTACTAAAGGCCTTGTTGTGATAGATTCGACACGACATTTGCTTGCTTAGGATATATCTGATTGAGAGGCGGTCGCTGGCCTACAGAATTTGCTTGCGAACTGCAGCACATCTGAACTAGTTAAAAAAAGGGGTGTGTGTGGGGGGGGGGGATTTGTATGTGAAAAAGAGATTTCAAATAGCATTTGAACATACTTTCAGGAAACAAAAAACAGCCATAAGGAGCATACGTTCGGATATAACTGGTTGACTACATTAAAGTTCGGACATGAACAATTTGCGAAATCCGTTACAATTCCAAAGTGGAATTCCTCCCTAAAAATTGCAAAATTCCCCTCAAGGGGGGAATTCCTCCCCGGTTGGGAACCAATGGTTTAAGCTGTTTAAAAACTATACTGAAATTTAGGTATCGCATCTCAAGTTTCCTGAATATCTGAATCTCAGTCAAAAAACGATTTCTATCCTTGCTCGAATATGACCACGACACAACTTTGGGAGAATGGATTTCGTTCTGTTAAAATTAAACCTAAAACAGCTTTTCTCAACCTTATATAGCTCACGGACCGGTAAACTTCAAAAAAGTAGTCAGTGGACCAGTGTACCAAAATGCAATTACGATCCAAATCCAAAATTCAATTACGATAAAAGTATGAAATCTTTCTTGCAGGCATGGAACTAGAGAGCATGTGTTCATGGTAGTATTTATGTAATTTAACGGTAGTGTGTATGCAGAGTCGAACAAAACGGCTTTGCGCAGATAAACGCGCTATATCGCGCTATTCGCTATATCCGGAACTCGATCACAGTCTCCCGCGTCTAAGGCAATGGATAAACCCACCGACTACACTATAACTCGAATATTATTGTTCTCGTCGACAATATCGAGAGGTGAAGAGTTTCGGAGTCGTATCAAACACCTTGTCGGGAATCGTGATATGCCTTGCTTATTTCCTACTACCACCAGACGTACTACGACATTCGTAGTACGAATACAATGTGCCGCACGCAAACGCCTGCTACAGCGACAACCGCCGAACCACAAAACAGCTTTAACGAATGATCTTGTAAACTGCTTGATTCAGGGAGTCAGCTCATAGTTGTCGCTTACTTGTTGTCACCGGATATACGGTATGAACTTCAAATCAAATCGAACATGTTACCAGGTATAATGTTGCGTCACACCTCTATAAATTGCAGGACTGGAGAAGTTCTAAATCAGTTTTGAATTTGATGTTTTACTTCTTTTATCCGCTTAACAAAAAGAGTTCGTGTACCACCTAAAAATAGTACATTGAACGCTCTCTCATTCACGAAATTTCATGCTGGTGACGTCATATTTTGTGATACGATTGTTGATATACAATGTTCTTTCCAATTCTCTACTAGTTGCTGACGATTACCCCTGACGAGTGTCAGCCGAAAATATTCGGGTTCATTTCAATATGAATAAACTGTTCAATTCTTTTATCAAGTGACAAGCCGTCAACATCATGTATTTTGCAATTAAAATATATTATAACAAAATATCCGGCGGGCTGGCAGAAGAGTCACTGCGGTCTGCTGACTGTCGGTTTAGAACCACTGATCTAAAACAATAAATATCTCAATGATCTTGATACGCTTACGAGATACTCGCTATATTGGCTGTAGAAATTAAACAACGTTGCTAATAAATGACCGATGGGATTGTCTAGTGGTAATAATATAGTCTACGCATTTCCTGTGCCTTGTACCGTTACCGGTTTTTTCGTGTACTGGGCTGTAAAAGTTTTGTGTAAGCGTTCCAAGGGTGTACCAGTCCGAAAGTATATATATGACAAGCTGTCACCTTCAAGTCAGCATGCAAAATTAACCATGGTCTTATGATCTCCAATATAAGCCCTGCGAGTTCTTCTTAGATGCGATGAATATGTCAATGTAAATCTACCGGAATTGGGAGAATAATACCGAGAATACCGTGTTGATGAATTTAGAGCCTATAACTTCGACGTATTTCATGTGGCGCTAAAGGTAGCCACGGTTTGTTTGTTTGTTTTGGGGTATTCATGGTGTTGGTCGACTACTATGGTCATTTACACCAGGCCGATATTCTTCTTATTTCCGAAACTGCCGACTTATAGTACGGCCCACCTCTAGGCTTTTGTAAGACACCGCTGACGCGGATGAGGTGGCGAGGAGGAGCCTAGGTAAACCTCCAACACTTGGGTGTCGGACTTCGGAATTCGACCTCGGTAGGGCTCGAACCCGCACCCATAGGTGCTGTAGCCGCGGATTATACCACTGCACTATCTCGCCACGGTCTGTTCAGGCATATAATTTCGACGTATGTCATGTGGCGCTAAAGACAGTCATGGTTACTATAGCTTGAAAGGTAACGATGGCATCTTTTTGTGATGGGTTCGTGTTGTTGACTTGAGCGGAATCGTTTTTGGAAAGTTACAAGTACAGTTATACATATACTTTATCATCACCAAGCCTGCGAGAAGAAAGTAATTTCACCAGCTAGGAAGAGAACTACGTTACACTATAGAGATTGTAGGATGGAGCGACGACTCATTGTTCTCAGTTTAGATCCGTCACGCTTGACTTTGCGTGGTAAAATTCCGTTCGCGAAAGTCCGATTGTCCTATTTTACGTGTAAAAGTATAGGCAATTTCGGAAATACATGGACGAATTTGACCGTCGAAAAAGGGTGCAGATATTCGAGGTAGACGTTTAAAATTTTGCTTGTTACGAGGAAGCATCAATACGTTCTCACTAAAAAATATTCACAACTGTCCTCAACCCAAAACACGTCTGAAATCAATTCCCGCAATGCCTTATTCAGCGATAAGTTCTCCACGGCCGAATATATATGTTTGGATCCCGTAAACTCGTAGCCAATGCTATAATTGACAGGGCTTTATGCGGTAATAATTGAGTGGCCATTGAAAGCCGATGATACCGATACAGAGCTGCCCAAACTATTTTCTGTGCACACGCAACCGATGAAAAAACGGAAAGCGAATGAAAAAGAGCAAAGAAAATATTATCACTTCCAAAAGATCAATATCGTACACTGTTTCATCGGGCATTAGGCTGAGGTGGATGTTTCATTGGAAGATTGTACTTATTCGTTTTGACATCTTCCTTTCTGTCCACTAGGCAACATCGCATTGACTTATATCTAGGGCTGGGCAAAATCGAGTACCTGAGTGATTCGATTCTGAATCACGTAATATGCTTCGAGTCGAGTCGAGTATTCGAGTATCAGTCATTATGACGTCATAACAGAATGTCACATGTCAAAGATCAACTGAGCACTTTTTATGCTACCACAAAGAATATGATGCCTGTATTCCGTCACATTACAGATACTCCGGTATTTTTCAACCATACGGACTTCTTTGCCCTTTGTGAAAATGTTGGGGGATGATCACAATTTTGGAAATGTGTTATTTTCTGTAACGTTAATAGCTTGTACTATATGTTTCGTATGCTGCGATACGTCCAATCAAGGTTTCAAGGCATCCACAGTGGAAATTAGTATTGGAATTATAATTCTCGTTGACAAATTACCTTTCAGTGGCGAGGAACGTATAATTTCAGTACTCGAAAAAATCGACTTTTAGTACTCGACTCGAATCATTAAAATTAATACTCGATTCAGATTCGAGTACTCGAATCATTGTGCCCAGCCCTACTTATATCCCGTTGTACATTTCGCGTCTTACGCAGATAAAAATAATAGAACCGCCCCTGCAATTATGGTCAACAACTGCGCTATCCCTGGATGTAGCTTTGTGAATAACCCGCGTATCAATACGTTGCTCCATACGGAGACGTAAGCTAGCAGCTGTCTCAACTTCAACCGAATTAACAGAGCAATTTACAATAGAGGCGAGGTCCGCGAGAATCATTTTGAGGAGTGTGATATTATAGAAATAAAACATGAAACGGCAACGACCGATTTTGCAGCTTCGTTCCGCTTCGCCGAGGCTGGAGTGGAGAATTGTTTTGCGTAAGCGACTGTAGGATTTTTGGCAATCCAAAAGCTATCTTCCCGAAGGCAGAAATTATTGAATCTGGTCTAGATCGAAAGCTACTGTTGCACCGATTCCGAAAATACGAATTAAAATAATGATCAGGCATTGATCCACCTAGAAACCGTCCTCCAAGTCAGTAATATCGGCATTGTTCGAACAATCGGAGAATCGCAACGGTTGATTGTTATGGCCATTGTGTTGCGGTCACCCGATTGTTCTGAACAATGCCGATATTTATTTCAGATTGGAGGACAGATTCTAGGTGGATCAGTGCCTGATCAATATTTTAATTTATATTTTCAGAATCGGTGCAACAGTAGCTTTCGATCTAGACCAGATTCAATAATTTCTGCGCTCGGGAAGATAGCTTTTGGATTGCCAGAAATACTACAGTCGCTTACGCAAAACAATTCTTCACTCCAGCCTCAGCGAAGCGGAACGAAGCTGCGAAATTGGTCGTTTCCGTTCCATGTTTAATTTCTATAGTGATATCATTCAGCTGAAGCCCAGAAAGCAACTCAAAATGAGAGCTCTGCCAAAGCTAAATTTATTGCCTGAAAGATGTACTGTAGCATATTCATAAAAGTATGCGTGGTATCTCTCACTCAGATGAAGAAACGAATGCACCAAACGATTCCAATTGATATGTTTATTCATATAAAAAGAAATGAAGATCTGTTTTCGAAGAAAAGAGTTGCCAGTGACAGAGAGGCACAAAACGTATTCCAGATTTGGTTCAATCAGCTACGAATTTTAACAGCAAAATTTGGGGTATAGCAAGATTAATGGCTTGATATCACAAGTAGATATGCCATCAGTACCAATGTCACAGAACACAGCATTCAAGCAGCTGACAAGTGGAACATCAAGATTTAAATCCAATTCCTCAAGCCGTGGCCCAAACTTGGAAATAGAATGACAATTGTGGCAAGCGATCTTCAAAATGTCAATTACTTGGTCGATATCAATTTGCTCAGTTAGCGAAGGGAGTTTATGCACTTTCCCATGCTCCTTGAGCTCCCTCACGGTGGGGAATATGCCACCATACGCCGCAACTGATTCCCCTTCACTCATCCATTGCTTCAAAGCATTGAGAAATTCCTCCTGGTCGATTGATCCCAAATCCTCCCACCATGATTATTAGGCCATAACTATCACGTTTAGTATAGGTTATAAATGAATCAAAACTTCTGTGCAAGCATAACATTCAGAATAATGACTTATATTTTCTCGTCGGCAAGTTAAAATGCATGGCAGATTCACGAGATTAAACGCAAGTCCTTCACACAAGTATCCAAGATCAGCCTACACTGATACGCCCATATTATGACATCCAATTTTTATGACATTCCTGTATAACTATTCAACCTTCTATATGCAGACCCATTCCCATCGACAAATATGCGTTATTATCAACAACTTCTCCAACTTTCACCATCTGAATTCAATATGGGATTGATAGTCGTGCTTGTAACAATGGGTTATCGACTACGCAGAGCGGAGCGTGAGCGATCTAAAGCAGGGGTGGGCAATTATTTTTTTCCGCGGGCCAAATGACAAACATAAATACGTTGGCGGGCCGAGTGAAAATTTTTAGCTATATTCTCCAGCGTATTTTAATTTTATTTGTAAATAACATTCCTAATAAATGCTGCTCAGTGAATGTGTTGATATTAGGTAAGGAGAAAGTGAAGGTTAATTAAAAAAATATCTATTTGCTGTCATGATTCGTAACTTTATTAAACATGATACATTTTTGCTTTCTTAAACCCCTATCCACGTTCTTCCATTATGAATTTAAAACAGTGGTTCTCAAACTTTTTCAGGCACTCCTCTTTTTATGATAGTGAACAATTTCGAGCCCCCTTATCATGATATCACAAAATATTGAAAAGTGCAACCGGAATTCTAGTAATCCCAATAGATAGTTTGATAGCATGGAAGATCATGGCTGTTAATGAGAGAATTGTGACTTATATAAAGTCGGACAATACACAAAGCAACAACTATAAGCTGGGGTATATCGCGCGGAGCGCGAAAAATTGTTTCAATAAACTTCAGCTTCGCGCCACCCTTCTGATGGTTTCACGTCTCCCAGTTTGAGAACCACAGCACTGAAATGTATATGTAATAGTACAAAGCTTATTTTCTTGGTCACTGCCATCCGAGCAGTGTACTCTGTACAACTTAAATAACCTTTATGTTGAGCGAAACTTGCAGTTTTTCTGAACTTCGCTCTCCCTTGACCGCGTGACCTAGAAATTGAAACTCATACCGTATGTATAATGCGTAATTTGACAATGGCAACAAGGAAGGTTTGAACTAAACTATATAGGAAGAGTGATTTCTACTTTGCCACGTTGCCTTTAGTTTGAATCTGGACTACGCATGCGTACGTAGGCAGCGTTATCGTCGCATATTAATGAACTGAACATACTTCAAAGTAAACGAATTTCCTGTTCAGCCAGTTTTAATCATTCAAAAAGCAAGTTTTATGTTTTGATTTCGTCCTAGAGGCCGAATGCAATGACATGCCTTTGAAAAATAGACATGCGTTGAAATGCTCAAAGTATCGCTACCATCTAAAAACGCAACAGGACAATCTGGCCAATGATATACTCGAAAGCTCGAGGGAAGAAACATACAGCCTGCTCAATAGACGGTTCGTCACATTTAATATCCTATCCAGGGTTGCTGATATTGACCAACTACGGATTTGTGGAAGCGAAATCTTGACGACTCCTCCATGGACAATTTTGTGGACCTTTCTTTGTGCCACTCAATACGCAAGATATATCCCCCCGATGTCAGAAAATCAGTATCATTAGATCATATATTCTCTGCATATCATGGCTACACTCAGATTTTCACTGATGGATCCAAGACTGAGACAGGGTGTGGATACGCTTATCATATTCCAAATATTACTACGTCTGCAAATTCATTGCCGCCCTATTTTTCAGTATTCTCAGCCGAACTAATCGCTATTTCAGATTCCCTATCTTGGGTGCTGAATAATATCCACAGT
Source organism: Botryllus schlosseri (assembly GCF_051294905.1). Classification (NCBI taxonomy): domain Eukaryota; kingdom Metazoa; phylum Chordata; class Ascidiacea; order Stolidobranchia; family Styelidae; genus Botryllus; species Botryllus schlosseri. The sequence continues at coordinate 5,485,671 of NC_137245.1, forward strand.
AGAGTGGCAATATTCAGTGATTGCTTGAGCGCATTAACGTGTATAGCAAATTTCAATTTCGCAGCTCCCCTCCTCATTACCGAGATAGTCGAGAAGATACACCAATTGAAACAACGCGAGGTCACAGTATCACTTGTGTGGATTCCAGCACACTGTGGTATTCAGCACAATGAAATCGCCGACCAATTCGCAAGAAGCGCTACAGCATCAGAAACACCGCCCCGTCAACAATTGGACTTCGTATCCGTAGGGGATGCATACTCGCTCCTTTGGAACTCGTGCAGAAACAACTGGGATCAACTGTACAGGACAAGAGACGCCGGAAGTCAGTACAAGCTCATCAAAGACACGATTTACAAGAGGTTACCAAGTTTAGCACCGAGGAAAGAGCAAATCATTCTGTTTCGGTTGAGATCAGGCCATTGTCGGCTCAACCACCACCTGCATAAGATTGGATGCAATGATTCTCCTCTATGTGAACAATGTTCGTTGCCCGAAACCGTCGATCATTATCTAATGAACTGTTTGAAGTATGTACGGCAACGTGCGAATCTGAAACGCTATATTAATAATGACAGTCTTTTTAATATAGTTGACCTATTAACTAGTGAATGCATGTTGGATCATGTCATTCAATATGTCATGGAAACAAGGCGTTTTATTTAAATGTTTATATCTCTGAATTCGTAGTGGTTATGTCTCCGAATTGGATGTGTGCCTACAGATCACTCAAATATGCCTGTGTATGCCTCTGTCGACGATTTATTTTTTCATCATTCTAATATTTCTTGGATCAAAAGTTCGTGCATTTCTCATATGCATGCTATGGTGTGACGCAAAAGGCTTTAATGTGAAAAGCGTCACTATCTTTTCATCGTTTTTATCAATAATAATAATAATAATGTTTTGATTTCCAAGGAACCTTTCGCGGGCCGCACAGAATAGCTTAGCGGGCCGCATGTGGCCCGCGGGCCGCCCTTTGCCCAGGCCTGATCTAAAGAGAGTTGAAAATTATTGCGCGCAGTGTAAATAGTGCAGTTTAATTATGATGAGTATTTCTGTGTGAATATGCACTAATACTATTACAATATCAAATATTAAAAGTGTTATCTTCAATAATACCAAAAATATCCATTTTAACAAGATAGTTCCTACAAAATCCCGTCAACAAAATATGTCGCGGATGAATATCAATTGGGCATTTAAATCAGTCGTCACTCCATCCTACAATCTCTATAGTTACACGAATAAATTAACAGCATAAATTTGGAATTAACAGACGTTCTAACAGATCCAAAGATATGATTAATGTTACGGAGTCTGTGATATCTTCAGGACGATATGTATAGTATAGCTAATACATGTATAATTGTATATTCATTATTTGAAGAGCTTCTTGGAGGTACAGAACTTCAATATACAATTAAATAGTATATTTATATTGAAATGAACCCGAATATTTTCGGCTGACACTCGTCAGGGGTAATCGTCAGCAACTAGTTCCGTATATTTAATGTACACGTTGGTATACCAATAATACAGAGCGATTCTGTATATATTTGGATAATGCTAATTCCTTCTAATAATCGGTATAGAAGTGGCGCACAAAACCTGTACTGTGACAAGCGCCACTATCACGATTTTACTGGTAATAATAATAATAATATACGAATAAGATTCGCTATAATATTGCAGCTCTGTCGGCACGGTTAAGACCATTCATTCCAAGCAGAAACTATCTTCAGCAACTGAGGCCCTTTTCATACCAATGTTTCGGGAGCAAAATTTCCCGAAATTATTTACAGAAACCAATCTATATGTGACCGTGACCGTCGATTTCCGAGCCAGTGTGAACAGGTTTATTTACGGATTTTTTTTTACCTAACCAGTCCAGTATGAACACAAGCGGCCCTGCTGTGTTTTCGCAACACTGTGACTAAACTTTGACGTTTTGGTGATGCGTCGTTCATTGTGGGTGCGCTCGGGGCGGGTTTATGGTGAAGGTTTGGTTCAGTTGCGCGAATTTACAATGTGTTTGGACGGTGTTCCCACTCGAACGCCGTGCTCGGGGTATATGCACGGACCGTTTTGCCACTCGGACATCATATCTGAGCATGTCAGTACTGGTTTGTTAGTTCTATTAACACAATTGGCGCTCATCAACACTTTGGTCTTTTGCGCCCGCACAGTAATTTCATAAGTTCGTGACTTTTTGAGGTATTTCCGCTTTCTTGCGTACTTTTTATCGGTCTCCGCTGTCAGCTTTCTTGAGTTCAGCTTTCTCATCCTCTGGGCTTTTGAAGGCGCTGTATTAACAGCGGGATCGGCGATGAGGAGCACAGATTAACCTCCGGCAGTAGGTAGAGGTATATTCAAACTGATATGACATATATGCCGTATAGTAGCAACGCAGCTCGCAGTCCACGATGTCCTCGCGGTAACACAACAGTCCGAACCGTGCCGTAACAGGCTTCCATCGCCTCAAACATGAAGAAGTGCTTCATCGCAGTGAAATTGAACTGGAGAAACTTGGAAATATGGTTTCGTGAGGCACAAGATATTCTAATAAACGCGTTTACACTAACCTCGATTTCCGGCGAACGTTCCGAAACGGCGGCTGGTATTAAAAAGGGTCGCTGGAACTCAATATAAGTAGGCCCACGCCACGAATCTCCCGATTAAGTACGCAAATTGATCCTGAGTAGTTTGTGCGAACTTATGTGGTAGGGCGTACTTGACAGTTGTGCAGCCATGCATGTACTCAATACCCAAATTTTGCGTTATTGACGATGCGCTGTCCATGCTCATTCATTCGTAAAAGTTACAGTATACTGTACTGAGTACAGCACAGCACAAGTACTGGGTAGACTGTGCAATTTCATCGTTCGCATGATGTCAGGTAAAGGCAAGCGTGTAAGTGAACCCCAAAGATTGGAGGAAGTCATCGCCAAGTTGTGTGTGCCGTCCGCTCCTAGTAAAAGAAGTGTCGCAAGAGAATATGGCGTGAGTGAAGCTGCTATCCGAAAGATTTTGAAAAACCAGGAAGTTTTACGAAAGTGCTCTACTCTGATGTCGGAGGAGACAAAAACAAAATAGTTTCGAGCATCTGTTGGTCGGTTTCCTGAGCTGGAAAATAGTCTATATCTTTGGATTGATAGCATGCGCCGTGCAAGTCTTCCTGTTCCCCCTTCAATGGTCATTTCAAAAGCAAAACAAATCGCTCAACAATTATCGATATCAGAAGATGATATTCAGGCGTCGTGGCGGCGGCTTAGCCGATTCAGAGCACGTCGAGGATTGCGGAATATTCTTCTTCATGGTCAAGGTTCTGAAGTGGACAAGGAAGCGTAACATTGGAATCATCGCGGCACTGAGGAAGAGGTGCAAATATTTATATCTCAGGAGGTTCTGGACTTTTACAAGCTTGACGAGAACTTGAAGACCCAGAGGTGCAGCAGGTGTTGCTTATGGAAACCCTGCTCATTTGCTGGATGTTATTCACTATTTAAAGCAAGCATGGGATTCAGTATCGAATGCTACGGTAAGAAACTCATCAATTTAACGAGGCTCAACTACTAACTTCGTTGGATGGTGGCATTGACGAGGAAGTTAATTTTATGTCTGACATGTCTGAGATTCTGCACTGTTTAAACTCTATGGATATTAGGCCTACGATTGACAAAGACGAGCTAGAAGGATTTATGCATTTTGATGATGAGAATAATGAAGAGTATTCACAGGCGATTTTGGGTGACATGAATGAGGTGTTGGAAACGATGCAGACTGACAATGACGACGAGGCTGGCGTAAGCAACGATTCTGCACCTGTCGAAAACAGCATCGTTTTTCATGGCTTCGAACAACTTTATAATAAAGTGCTTGAAGTTGAGGATCAGTTGCTGTGTACTGCCTTATAAGATCAAGCAGGAGGTGCTGACAACTTCAAAAGCTCATTTGAATGCTTCATCGAAAACTGAGACAGGTGACAGTGGAAGCCAAGCAACAAAAAATGCAAAATATGCATCAATGACTTCGCACGACCTGTTCAAGCAGTGACGTAAAAGTTTTCCTGACATTCTGTTATTGTGCTTGCTGTTTAAAACAAATAAATTGTTGAAAAAGTTGAACCCAAAAATTGTGAAGAATTTTTGCGTACTTAGCTGGGATGCGAACTTAAACGGGTGCGTACTTAACCGGTAAATTACTGAATACTGTTACGGAAAATTCTGGTCGATGTCAACTTTACAAGTTTCGGCACGTCTCGCCGAAAATGTTTCGTACATCCGGTATAAAAAGTGCCAAAACTGCGGCTGGTGCTCAACGCCTGATTGGCAAGCCTTCGGCGATGATGTAATATGACAATGCCAGCTAAACGTGAACTCAAGGTCTGAACTTTCAATCGAAAGTTAAGAATTTCATTCAATAAGATATAATTTCAAGTAAATAATCCATCAAGAAGGGAATGTCGAACATATTCAAATGTCAAATAATAACAGTCCGGCGGCGATGTTGTGTATAGTAAAAAGCCTGCGCGACATTGACGCCAAGTGAAGAGTTTGCGACAGATAATGGACAGAAGGATATTTAGTTACTCACATAGCTGAAATGCCAAGGCTCAGCCATTGTAAGGTACTGCGATAAAAAAATAATGGAAATATGTATGGTCCCATTTCTATATTATTATATATTGATTCGATATGTCCCAGCCTCCAAAGCCACTTGCAGGAATTCTGTAAACGAAATGAGCACTTTCAAGATATGCCAATTGGCGTAAAACTAATTTGATCAAATCTCTCATTGTCTTCGTTGGTTCAGAGGGACGGTTTAATGACTCTTTTAATGTCTTGACCTAAAGTCGTGTTATGTATTTGCGAATGTAACTGGAATACCAAAGTCGAATCCTCCGTGCTCACAGCAAAATATTTTAATCCCTCAATTCACACACAGGGCTAACATCAAGTCACGAATGAAAACAAAGATATCATGGAAATATACCAATATATATCGTCGCCATGAAGTTTCGAAAAGACCGTTTTACCAATTGCGTTATTTGTGAAGATATGTTGCTAGAACAGCGACCTAATCATCCGTAATTTTAAATATTACATAGTTTTGACAATGAAGCATCCCACTTCAAATTGAAGGCATGGATTCAGAGTTAATATTATGGAATCCTTTGACATCATTTGATAAAAAGGAATGAATTCGGTCTGCCGCCCTAATGTCTGATTTCTGTTGCTTATCAATGAATTCTAGTCAGCACCGATTATAGTGTCTGTTCTAGATATATTAGTATGATAATATCGCCTGGTATCTGTATCCCGATGTTGTTAAATTTCAATGTCCATGTACTTACAAATGTTTGAAATCTAAATGATAATATGTAACGCATCAGGAATTTGAAACTGGATTTGTATTGCGATTATGAAATCCGAGTATATTACCTGTGAATCTGTTTTCTCGTTATTAGGAAGAAATGCACCGGAAATTATCGGTGATGACACGGGCCATTCTCAACAGCTACACCATCAATCAAACACCCGGTAAATAACGCCTTCGGGCATGCTCGAATGACAAGGCCAAGCAATCCGGAATTTTACTATTGAAGCTCAGATTCCCGTCGAAAGCATAGCATTTCGCAATTTATCAGTACGATATGACAGAAATGACATCATTGCGGCAATGAGCTTCGTCATGACCTTGTTGATAAATCGACTTCACGATCCGACGCATATCAGAGGACCACAAATTACCTCGCAACTGAAAGGGTAGTCTCGTACATTGCGGATTTGCGGCATTGATGTCTGCGCGACAGCACCCAGCACGATGACACTCTTTCGTCGGATATGCATCATATTGTGTAGCTAGGAGAACATCACTTTTGGTAGCCGTGGACTTCCGTTATTGGCTATCTAATGTTGCGTGGAAATGCTCAGTGATGTTTGAAAATACGTCATGGTATATCATTAGATCAGTGGTTCTCAACCGCGAAGCATTTTCAGAGGGTCCGTGAACCCTCCAAGTTTCCCTTCATTACTGCTAAAACTTCATGACTCACTTCAGCATAATGCTCGTCTTAGATGAGATATCCTACTTTGCAAAACTCATTTTAATTTTCAAATTTCCAATTGTTTAGAGATGTTTTGTTGGAGTTTGTGAAAAAAAAATCTCAAACAGTAACGTGAGATAGTGTAGGGGTGAGCGTCGGCGCCATCCAAGCCGGTGGTGCGGGTTCGACTCCCGCCATCAGAGTTTATTCTGGGATGCTCGTCCGACGTGTGGCATTTACGGCGACATGAAAACCCTAGAGTAAATGTCCCGGTATATACAGAAAAAGAGCAAGCAATGGCTTTTAATAAAAGGATGAAGAAAAAAATATCATCTGTGGCATCGGACACTGGGTCGAGGTGAATGACCCAATTGATCGGTCGTTCGGCATCCCCCTATCTGTTCATCACGTCGCGTTGTGTGTCTTGTATATCACATTGTGTGTGTGTGTGTGTGTTGGGCAGATGAAAATGTAATCGGACGATTAATTGATTGAAGGTCCGTAGCTTGACTTCGAAATGTTGACAAAAATCCATTTACAAACTATTCCATAACAACTTCAGGGCGAGCTGCTAGATATAAATGACTAGTCCGGACGTTATAGGTTCATTAAAAAATCGGTTTCGCAATTTTGTGGCATGTATGTTGCAATAGGCACTCATTCATATCAAGTCGAAGACGCGGATTTTCACGACTTACTTCAAAAATGCAGCTGCAAAATTCGCTATACCGTCTATAGGCGTCTAGCCGTCTCCCCAATTTCTACATAAATCGTTGGGACGGTGTGAACGCGAGGTTCACGTTGGCGTTCTGTGAGTGAACCTCAAGAATTTAGAGGTTCTCGTTTACAAACGAACCTTGGTAGGTTCTGCACTGTGAACCTTTTTCATATATTATAATTTTTATTACATCTTTGGTTAAAATTCTTCGCATTTCAACTTCGGACAACTCTATGCATGGCGCTGGCAGCAGAAAAAATCAACACTAAACGTGCGTGCACCTTGCCAATTTCAAATATTATACTTGCTTTGTTACAAGCGTTTGCTCGAAATATCAGCTTTTTGTGGGTCAATATTTAGTGACTCTCTAGTGATCTTGACCCGCAATAACACAATATCAAGAAATAAATGCAGTACATGTGGGAAGTCAGCGATTGATGCTCATTCAAACAATCAGTGAATTTGATAGAAAGAATACATCGTTGTCCAATGTAAAATAAATTAGCAGGCTTATGGAATCAAGCTTGATTTGAAATCTTTATTGTATCATGAACACCAAATCCGTGCGATTAGGGCGTTGGCTATGGTATAAATCGTTTCTGGGGTAATATCGATAGCAAGTATTGAAACCCGTTTTACACTCTCCGCCACATCAATGTAGCAATAGTCAGACGCCGAATACATTGTCAGGTCGGGCCTAGACTGTTAAAGCATAAGCGTCTATTTCCTTGCAAGTCCTCGTCAGTCGTCGACATTGTTTGCTTCAGTTGATACATTTGGGGACGTTTAAAACGTCAGCATGTACTTACTTAGGCATTGTGGCATTATGTGGCCTGAGTTGTCTCTAGCTATCGACTAGATTAATATATCACTTCACTGAAATGTAGGGTTGGAATCAGCAATATAACGTCACGTGGCGTCATAAGGTTCACGTTGGCGTTCACACAGAACCTTTCAAAAAAGTTCGAGTTCACACGAACCTGAACCTTTTATGGGTTCGCACCATCCCTAATTAAATAGTGTGATGTTAGTTCATAACACGCAATTTTGTTGCCGTTTTCCACCACCCGTGGGTTAATAGGCTATTTGCAAAAAGATGGCGGTTCCACGATAATTGACCTAAATTGGAACTAAAACTCGGGATGGGGTCTACGGGGATTCGTGACGGTCCGAAAGAGGTCCGCGAAGACAAAAGGGTTGTGAACCACTGCATTGGGCGGTTGTTGTCTTTTGCCTGGCCTGGGACGAAGGATAGTTTCAGGATGTCTTCTTATAATTTTGCAACAAACAAGACGTTAATTTGGCCAAATATTTTTCATTACGTCACGACAAAATTCTTTCTGCTGCAATAATGAAGTTCTGTACTTGTAGCATTATCACCTAGCATCTAGCTGTAAGACTTACTACTTAGACACCTTTACAGGCCGAACTCGAAGTGTATTCCCTGAGAAAACCACATGCATGTCTGATATCAAAACTATACAGGAACCCATTGCCGGGCTCAATAAAACATATCATGACACCACATCTCCCTTTTTAAGTGGGAGAGACATCGACATTATATAGGCTACAAGTGACAAGGCATCGACAATACAACAGCAATAACAATGTAAACAAGGTGAACAAATTCGTTCCCCATCACAGGTTCAGTTTGATCTCGTCGATGCTTTTCACAGCGGTTGCAGTTGAGTGCTGCGTGTTCAATGTCTTTTGAATAACCCGGCCACCAGCAAGCTTGAGCGGCAAGTTGTCTGGTCTTGGTTATTCCCAGGTGCGCTTGGTGAAGGTGCTTCAGAACATCATCGCGCAACGGCGGTGATATGACGAGTCTGTTGCAATTTAGCAAGAGATTGTCATGTACTCTTAACACGTCTCTGAGATTCCACAAGATGGCCATCCTCCGACAACGCATGTCATAACAGTCGACAGTGTCTTGTCTTCTTTCACAGCGTCCTTTATTTCTTCCAGGCGTCGGTCAGTAGCAGACATCCCGCTTACCAGAGCACGCACACATGCTTCTGCTTCTTTGTGAAGATCATTGTCTTCGATGCCATCCGTTGTCGGCAAAGGGCATCTTGATAGCGCGTATGCTGTTTGCATCGACTTTCCTGGCGTGTGAAAAAATTTTAAGTTATAGGACATCAACCTGATCTTGTATCAGTGAAATCCTTCAGCGAATTCCAAACGTGATTTGCCATATGGATGACATTCTAGTATTTGGTACTCAAACTACGGACGATGAGACGCTGAAGACTCTATTGGACCGTCTTAAATACTCTGGCATGACTCTAAATGAGAAGAAATGCATCTTTGCTGCAACTGAACTTGAATATCTTGGTCAGGTCATCGGCCAAGATGATATCAGCAAAGATCCCAAGAAGGTGCAGTCTATTGTGAATTATGCTGCTCCTACTGATAAGACAGAACTTCGCAGGTTCCTGGGAATGGCAAATCAGATCACAAAGTTTTCCCTCAACCTAGCGGAACTTAGCAAGCCGTTAAGAGACTTGACGAAGAAGGTTGACTGGTTTGAGGTTTTGTCATGTCTTAAAAATCGATACTTCTACATGCAGTCTAGTAGAAAATTGTGGTGTTATGTCTACTTGCTCCGAAGTACCAGTGCTGACTACTTTGAACAGCACATATACGGTTATAGACATCGGGTTTCTTAACTTGCACTTGTAGTTCCTGTAGTCAAATTCTCATAATCTTCTAGCAACCCAACTGAAGCGTACTTGCGCGTGTGCTCACTGCTCATCGATGAGTCTGTAGCCGCTGTTGATAATCATAATCGCAAATTTGATCATAATTCTAGATGTAATTATGGATTGCCCACACGATGCAGATGCGAGATTCCTTGTGGAGGTCATTGATACGATTTCTTCAGACTTCAGACCGACTGCGGGGTGCTGAGTAGGGCTGGGCACAATGATTCGAGTACTGTAATCAGAATCGAATAGTAATTTTTAATGATTCGAATCGGGTAGTAAAATACGATATTTCCGAGCACTGAAATTATACGCTCCTGGCAACTGCATGTTAATTTATCGATATAGTTTCGATAGTATTTTCTACTGTGAAAGCATTGAAACATTGATTGGCCGTATCGCAGCATGCGAAACATATAGAACAAAGCTACGAACGTATGGATATAACACATTTCCGTAACCATGGTGGTCCCACCACATTGTCACAAAGTGCAATGAAATCGGTATGGTCGAAAAAATACCAAAGTATCTTTAATGTGATGGAGAACAGGCGTTATATTCTTTGTGGTAATATAAGAGGTACATATTTGAACTTTGACAGATTGCATAGTGTTTTGATGTCATCATGACTGATACTCGAATACTCGACTCGACTCGAAGCGTATTACGTGATTCAGAATCGAATCACTCAGGTAGGCCTACTCGATTTTGCCCAGTCCTAGTCGTGAGTGCTTATATGGATTTTAGTCGACTTGTTCTCATTGTCTACGAAACACAAAATCGACTATTTCAGTAATTACAGTGCAGTGGCTCTCAACCGGGGTTCACACGTATACCGCAGGTGTTGACTGAGCCACTATCAGGAGTTCAACACAACACGCATCCGACTCATACAAGAAAATCGCGTTTTATTGGTTTGTTCTGTCATCAGTGTTGTTGATGCACACTGTACATTTAGTGCACCGGTATAATGTGGTAGGTTTGTGTTACTGTGAATAGCCGTAAATTCAGGATCCGTTGGAGGCATGCGGGATAACGAAAAGGTTCTCCAAGTAAGTAAAGGTTCAGAACCACTCCTCCAATGATAAAGCTAATCATTTACGGCCCGCGCGTCAAATACGGCCTGTGACTCTACGCTGATCTGCCCGCGAAAACTAAGACAGGAATATTGACAATGCAGCCTATGTTTATATGCCAGTGCGTGGACTAAAACTGTAGGCTGTCTGAAAACCGAAAATAAGACTTCGCATTATTTCTGAATGTCTCTTTGAAATTGAATGCATTGCGGTGCGACGGTTCGGCATGGTTAGCGCCGTTTCACGTCTCATTCAACGATGATCAGAAATAAGGCTGCATTCAAAACAAATAGTGTGTTAAAACACTTTGTCTTAAACAGAATGTCTTTTTCGAAAAACGTTGCATAATTCGAAAAAGCTTGTGGTATGAGACTAGGACGATTTGCATCCAGTATATAGTCGCCGTATACCATGTGGAGTGGCTGGAACCCACGCAACCGTCGTTGGTTCATCAGTTATAGCATGTAGATATGGATCATTGGTACGGAATGGGTGTTCTGATGGCCGCCAACCGCAAAAATGCTGCAAAACGATATAGTCCGGGTTACTGATATTTTTGGACTGTTAATGATGGTGGTCGGAAGCTTTTTCGTCGAAGGAGCCAGATTCACCCTATATTTTCAATGTTCAATGTCATTCAACTGTGACGTAACAGCAATGATTCGTGACGTGACGACTAAAAGAACTGTTTTAAATAAGGGCCATGCAAACGCAACCCTAATCACAATTCGATATCCAACACTTACGTAAGAATTCTAGAGTCTACATCGGTCAGACTCGAACCCGCAACCCATTGGTGCTGCAGCAGTGGTTTATACCGCTATACGTCATCTCGCCACTTCATCGGCCTGGTGTAAATGACCATTGTCGTCGACAAATACCACAAACAATAGTAAGGACATACTCGTCATTCAGTAAAACGCGCTCCACACCGTAATTCTTATTAATCCGAGTTCGAATAAAACAAATATTTTTTAATGAACGTTTAACTTTGCTCTGACCTCTCCTCATTACCACGTAAAAAACTTTCGCCTTTTACTAAAGTTTTCCGTGGGGAGGGGTGCTCAATGAGTCTTTGTGATTTTTCTAGCCCAGGTGCGCCTGGGTACCCGATGATAATGTATAGAAGTGGCATTCCGTATAGCAATTATCAGCATATGCGAATCGTCGTTTACACGAAAGCGTAGTTTCGCGGAGGGATAGTTGTAATTTGGAAAATGCAACCTACATTTGAATGCTTGAACTAAAACCATGCGCTGTATAAAGTGGGCCGAAGATGGTTTACTGTGAAACCCGTTTATTTATGTACCCAGCGTACGTAGAATATACCTATACGCGTAATTCAAAATAAAGTAAATAGAGCAAAGTATGTCGTAGCAAGTAAAATGATGGAATGTGAAATTCGTAATGGCAAAAAAGATTGGATATAATTATATACGGAAACAGTAGCGCCTAGCTTGTATAGGCTACCGCAGATAGAACTATTGTGCCAACTCCCTACATACATAAAACAAATCCAGATTCGCAAGTTTTAGCGAAATTGTGCTAGTCACATAAACTTAGATTGGTCAGCTCGAAAAAATGTTGATTTCAGCTTCCAATATTAGCCATACTGCTTTCGTGTAGTAAATTCGAACTTTGCTTGTTGCCACTGTTACATTACATTACGAAATACCCACCACTTAGCTGCGACTGTAACCAATGGCATTCACTACTTGTAACGTATATAGGAATGAATAAATACGCCGCGGAATATAGAATAAACTTTTGGCTCAGCTCGCCATAATATTTTTCCTTCGCATTTGGCACATTGTAGCAAATAGTTGCCCACCCCTGCTCCAACAGCGTTAAGCTATACCAGGAATATATCGTTCTCTCAGAATTGCGAATACAGTTAGATTCATAAATGTAAATTATGAGTACACAAAAAATACGGGGTGCGGCAGTTACGGCCCCGCTTTTTCCGCACCTCGACCCTGCCCAAATATTACCCGCTGCAATTAGAGCTTTCCGTAACCAATGTCAGACATACTGCATTATAACATCAAACCAAATATGTGTAATACAGTTTCATGATCAAGCCATATTATCGTAACCAGGCCTCGGTGACATCTAGATCAGGGGTCATCAACACGCGGCCCGCGGGCCGCATACGGCCAGCGACCTGATTTGAGACTTCGAAAGAAAGATAACAAAACATTTTGAATTGCTGAAATTGACGTGCAATGGCCCAAACACTGCCAAGGCCGAGACGCTTAGAAAACTGCATATGGCAGTAGTTCTGAAACTGGGGGCGTACCATGAAGGCATCTGAAGGAGGCGTGGAGCTGCTTTCAACTGAAAAAAAGTTTGCGCTTCGCTCGATTTAGATCGAATTCGTAGTTATAGTTATTGCTCTGTGTATAATCCGGATTCATATTATAGAATTGCGAGTGGCACAGTTGGTTATGCATCGGTATCACGACACCAATGCTCGCAACGTATCTCGCTATAGCGCCAAGAAGCATTTTCAGGTATCGTGCACAGCTCAGAGTTCAAAATAAAATAAAATTGATGACAGTGATCCTTTGTTTCATTTTTATTCATTTATAAAATATTACTTTTTTTGTGGTCACTATATCCATCGCCTATGTTAAGTAGCACGGCGTTCTAATGACGTGGAGTTTTGAAACGTTGTTGCCTACTTCATATTGAAATTGAATTCATGCGGCCCGCGGTCGCTACGAAATTTGAAGTGTGGCCCGCGACCCGTTTTGAGTTGGCGACCCCTGAACTAGATGTGTATTGCCCAACAGAGTGGGACCAGTGCGAATCACTGGCATAATGGGATACTCCAATGCCTTGCGGCAGGGGTGTCAAACATATGGCCCGCCAGACGATTCCATCGGGCTTGCGCATCAGATCCGAGTATGCTTATATGATCCATCAAGTTGAAAATGAGCTCGCGACCATAAAAGGTTGGAAATCACCGGATGTGCAACCTGCTAGTGCATTTTATAGTAGTCTAATATATGGAAGAATCAATATTATTGACATAATTCATTCATATAATTAAACAGCCAGATGCATATAGTAAGTGCCCCAGAAGTTACATTGATTACCCTATGGTGGGCCGAAGATTAGTGCTTTTTTGGGTGGAGGGGGGCTGAAAAAATGTTGTTTCGGACATGGTTAAAACACACAACCAGATAGCCGCACCGACCTAACAGTATAGCAGGGCTGTTAAACACAATCCCGACAGGCCATACATGGCCCGCCAGACGATTTCATCCGGCCCGTGACCCTAGACCCTAGCAAGTAGCAATCGCCAGAGCTCACATTGCATATGGCGCAATTCATAACCTACGTTCCACTCCAATCCAGTCCTGTATACAGTTGATGGGCAATGCTTTGCTAGTTTGACGTCATATTGACAGACAATGTGTTATTCCTCATTTCTAAATCAACTAGTGGGCGCTAAAGAGTGTCCGGCATTTGCTTAACAGAAATATGGTAACTCTAGCCTATAGCCCAAATCATCACATCACATGTTTTGTGGCCCGCCCGTCTGCAAGGGTTATTGGAATTCTGATCATAAATTTATATTATTAGGCTTATCATAATTTGCCTTCATGCTCCTATCTTGCAGTCACCGTCAAGCAGAGAATTCTAAGTAGTTCTAATTCAGGATCTTTTGATAAAACATCTTGAGATTGCTGTAAAATTATGCTATTTCGTAAAAAGATATTATATGTTGACGGTGTAGAACAGGGGTGTCATAAATAGTATTTTATTTATCCACAGTCATCACAACACTTATTTTCTGACTAGTCATTTTCCCTCCAATATTCCAGTCTCGTTGTGCAGGTAAATGGCTTGTGTTATCGAAGAAAGCAACAAAAGCTCTTGATGCAGAGGAGAAACCGAAAGTCGAGAACATCAAGGGCAATGAAAGTGGAATATGGAACATTTTTTCCTTGCTCAATCGCACCTGTGAGGGTAACTAATCTGGATTTGTTTTGTATCAGCAGGCACATACAAACAGAGAAGCTCAGGGGCACATCATATTTATGCAAGAATATCAGAGATAAATGATTTGTATCCAAGAAAAGGGCATCAGGGCAATGTTCGATGCCATACTTCATGAGAAACAACAAGATCTGCTCCGTTGCAAAGTAATGTCAAGGTCCAATTATTTGAAACAGCCAAATTATATATGCTGAAGGATTTTATACCATAATCCCATCTAAAAAGGGTTGCATTTAAAACCAACGGTGCTTTAAAACACTTTGCCTAAAACATGTTTTAAACAGTGTTATAAACAAACGCCATTTAAAAAATATTTCAAGTTGTAAAATTACGCCATAATGGTGTAAATACTTTCCAAAAAACATGTTGTATGAGCCTACGGACAAATACCACGCGATATAGCCTGCGTATATTGATATGGAATGGTTGGAACCCTCAAAATTATCGGTTCAACATTAATAGTACAGATATTTCGTCAAAGGAGCTATATTTACCCTATATTTTCAATTGGTAATGTCAATCCACCATGACGTCACAATTGAATATTCGAGACGTTATGGCTTTTAAAAAAAACACGTTTTAAATTAGGACCTTGTTTTAAATATGTTTGTTTCAAATTGATTTTTGTTTTAAATGCAACCCTACATTTAGATTGTGCTGTTTGAAGAGGAGTGCTGCTGTAGAGAAGAAAAGAAATTCCTGCAATTTGAAATAGGCTATCGACCAATATGGAATGATTGCGTTCACCACACAGATGTGGACTGATATCACTGACCGAACGAGAAAGAACCAGGTTACACCGACTTTCTGATCACTTTGCATAAGGAACCAAGCTCTCAAGATATGAAAAATGAAAATCCAATACCTTCCGCAAAAACGAAGAACTGAGAATCTGGTATTTCAGTACGTCAAAAGATTATTTCGCTTCTTACACCGATCGGCATTAAGTTTTCCTTCAATAGCACAATCTAATGCTGTCGGTGAGTGCCTATATTTAGTACATGTGGCAATGCCGTTACAGAGAAAAGGGCATCCTTGTCCTCTTTCACCCTGGAATTAATCGTCACATTGAACCGTCCATAGAAATGAACCGCTTGCGAAGTCCAAGTTGATATAATTCCTTCAGATAATGGTTGGGCTTGGTCTTTGAGTTTTCAATTTCTTCTTTCTTTTGTTTCAATCACTATTCAACACCAACCTGTGAACTTAAAACTTATTGTCATGTTGATTGTTTTAATTCGCACTAACGGCCTACGAGTTCCTAATGCCATGTTTTTTGCATTATAACCTGGACCCGTATCGCATAATCCACTACTAATGTATAGCTGAATAGAAATAGGTACTCGCAGGTGAATATTATCGGATTTTTTTGGATCGGATATTGGCCATTTCAAGAATCCGGCTTCGGAGTCGAACCAGGGAATTTGTCGATCCGCTCCGCACTAACAAACACGGCCCGCGAATTAAATCTGATTAAATTGAAAAAGGCTTGCATTTTCAAGCACGTTTTTAACGCATCTTCTGATACTATAGTTAAAAATGCTTCCCACAAGGCAACAAATACCAAGATCATAGGCCACACTATAACCATCCGACAGTGGTGTTGTGGTTTCGCTCTATTGTCGTCATCACGAACAAGTCGGTGACAATGACATCCAATTCCGAAAACGCAAAAAGTGCACACTGAGTCCAGATTTTTATGAAAAATGTACTAGAAATATAAAACATGAAGCAATTGCCTCGGCGTGAGTATTGAGTATTGTAGACTTGCAAATTGAAAGCCCTTCGTCCCGCCCTTGCTTTGGAGACGCTGCAGTAAACTACCTGCGGATGGACTCCAGCTGAGTACCTGTTTCTTATTTTCGATTTTGTAATACTGATTACCGGATTACGAGCTTTTGTACTTTGTCTGCCTGCAACTTCAAAACCCCATTACGACCTGATGCGATTGTTTAGGATCGCAAACTGTTAGCGTTGCATGTTCACAGAGACTCGACATGTGCAAATCCGATTAATAAGTCGGAAAGTAGTAAGAGTTCGATGCTAAATAAAACTGTGGCAGAAGGTATGTTTGTTTGTTTGGTTGGTTGGTTAATTGGTTTAAGTTCCTACCGGCTGGTATTTAGACTGCATGTTGAAACGTTTATTCAATTTATTAATAGCTCGTGCGTCAATCCGGATAAATCCTGGCTTAAACCGCGGAGGCCGCTGCGTTACTGTTTTGAAGAAGGTCAGTGAATTTCAGAGACAGTCGGGCAGCCTGTGTTAAATCGTAATGCGAAAGTGTTGACGATTTTAATAGCCCGTTTATTACATTGCTGTCTGTTGAAACCAGTGAATCTCATTTACGTCGTGGTATATCATGCTATTCTTTCCCAATACTTCTCAACTGGGTGTGCCAGAATATTTCAAAGGTGTACCTCTTCCATGTGGTGTACAAAGACCAGGACTCACTGCAACTTGCAACTTATTATATGAGGTTGTGTGATGAGTGATTACCTTTTTAATGATTAAGATGTCGCTGAAGCCTTGTTCTTAGTCATCAGCTCCCACTCAATTCACTCATTTCCACTACTGGAACGGCTCGATTCATGGGTTGACTCGAGTCAGCCTTCAAGGTGACTTGACTTGATTCGGCATTTCAAAAATGGGGATTCACTCGTAACTCGATAACAAATTTTCAAGTCAATTTCAAGCAATCAAGTAAGCGGTCTCGACCAAGTCTTGTACGTTCAGTATACGTTCTCGACACGTTGAAATGACGAGCAGCATCATGGGACAATTGCGCAGCATGGTCCATTTTGAAACCAGTCCTCAGAGTTGAAAAGATTGCCGATCTCTGGTTAGTATGTTTGATTGCTACGTTTGAAGAGCTTCTTGGAGGTACAGAACTTCAATATACAATTGAATGATGTATGCAATTGCTACATGTTTATGATTGTGATTTACAGCTGTGCCCCTCGCGTATCATCAGTAGATATCTCGAATGTATAAATTCACATGTGTGAAACACACCGGGTCAAATGAATAAGATATCATAATTGATTACAGACAACTCTTGCCTGTTATATACACATCGGTGTTAATGTGTATCATTGTGTAGTGCCATCGTAGTAGCTGCTTACAGCGTGCGGCATGAGGGCTCGTTGCAACATCAACCAACTTTTCTGCTTTGCGTTGTATCGCCAACGTGATATCTTACAGAAATATTTATAAGGCTGGCGGTATGTAGTATAGATCATAGCGTTAGACATATCTTTGACGTTATCATTATGCTATACCTCGTCTTTTGTTCGCGGGAAAGCGTATGGTATGCGCCAATTATTGCGATATCAAGATATCAATCCCTCCTATACCCGGGAGAATACTAAATGAACTTGACTTTCCATAATTCATGTTCACTATGCGCATAAATTCGATTCCTGATTTACGCCAGATTCATCTAACTTATAAGCGCTTTGCGAGCGAATGCGTTGTGGGGGTAGGAGCCAATGTATTTTAATTACGGGTGCGATGAATTGTAAGCCATTCCAATCTCTCTCGAGTGGCGATGAAGGTCCCGAAGTAACGCATGCGTCAGCGAAGTAATTAATAGCAATTTACCCGTCCAACGCTAACCTGCGAGAAACTTATGACTAGTCTTACCGTGTGGAATGAACATATGGCTTAAGAAGTATGATTAGGTGACCGAAATCTTGGAAGACAAAACATCCATCAATTCTACCGGTACATCGAAAAACGTGTAAGCCACATGCTAGCAACAACGTTATTCAACAAATTAATACAGTTACATTGAAAAACGTTCGCGTTCTGGTTTCTCATACCATTATTGTTATAATAGGGTTACCATACGTCCTCTTTTAAGATGATTTGTCCTCTTTTTTGACTTTTTTGAAAGTGTCCTCGGAGGACGCCCTTTTGTCCTCTTTTTTGAGATTTTGTCCTCTTTTTTGAAAATCTAGGTCAGATTTAGAGCAAATTGCGAGTGATATGGCTAAAATTAGCACAGAAGTGACGCTCCGGCGGTTATTTCTGAGTGAAAAACGGTGATTTTAGCCCTGGACTGAAAAATGACTTTTTTTTTTTGTAGTCAACCGATCACAAAGTAGGAAATATTCACCGGTTTTTGAGATTTCTTCTGCAGTTTTGCAAGTCTCAAATTTCTGAAAAAGTGTCCTCTTTTCAGATTTCCAAAATATGGTAAGCCTATGTTATAACAAATTAAAGTATCGTCTGATGGTGAATTGTATGTATAAAGATCATTCAAAAGTTGTGATAATCACTCAATAGGGGTCCAAGCCCGTCGTTAGTTTACTGTATGTACGCAGGAGATGTGCTGGCAGTGGAAATTTATTATATTAGGAAATTGCAATACAAAATATCATGGAATATAAACCCTAATGAATATATAAATATATATATATTGAATTTACAAATAAACATGGAAATAAATTTATTATTTTGTTTGCATTTAATACCCAGATCGTAAGAAATAGTTGAAGAAAAATGCATGTCAACCTTATCTGGTTCAGTAACTGATGAGTTAGACATGTACTAGTACATTATTATACCAGTTTCCGGAAATATAGGGTTGGAATTAGCAATACGACGTGATAGGCTACTGCTCGCGTTTACACAGGAGTTCTCAAAAATGTTCGCTTTCACACGAACCAGAACCTTTCGGAGGTTCGGAACATCCCTACTCTATATCTTGCAATCTATATCAATTATCAAAATTACGCAACGATTACCTACTGACACTACAATAGAACTACTATTCACACCTAACTTTATGCTGCAATAAGAAACACTTTTGTTGTGAATCGTAAAGCAAAGGAGCACCGAATTTTGTGTCATATATTCATATAGTTGAGTGCCAAATAGCGACAACAATATTGATCATTTTGACGCAAGGAGTTTGCATAGTTCTTGAAGCAAAGACATCCAAAGCACTTGAATCCTTGCTCATTCTCACGGCACTATTATGAAAGGTTCTACAAACCCAAAACGATAATACCGCTCTACTATATCCGACATACGGCTACTTTCCCCAGAATCCATGCGTTATTCTAAGGAAGTCATTCCAAATCCTCTTTGGAGGAGTGTACAGATAAATCTCTGATTACCTCTACGACAAATTTCCGAAATATTTACAACCAGAAATCAATGCTACACTATGCGTTAATTATCATCGCAACAAATGCTCGAGAAAGTAGCGAGAGAGAGATATGATATTCTTTCTCGCCTGCACCATCGAGATGCTTTGGCGACGGAGTTGCGATACGGCCCCATGAGGTCATCTAGTCTGCGCCCCCGTTTTTTTTTCTCCTCCATGCTATCCGTGATTGCTTAGCGCCTAGCAGGATAGCTGCGGATACCATTTTTCGAGTCTTTGGTATGACCCGGCCGGGGATCGAACCCACGACCTACCGCTCGAGAAGCCGGACGCATAACCATTACACTATCTCGCTCGGTAGCGTGCTAACCAATTTCTGTTAGCTATGCGCTGCGGGTCACGTAATTGAAGTCCTGCAAACAGCCTATTGAGACAGTGGCCTGTCAGTGGTACTTGGCAGTCAATTCATGTTGTACAGATGGGTTAAGGCAACAACATGCAAGTAGGCCTACAACAAAGAATTGTTTGTTTTGATTATTTCCATTTTACAAAATATATGTTTGAAGCTCTTTTTGTGTGGTTTTGTCATACAATGTTTTTCTCATTGAATACAATTCGACTATCTTTGATTAATAACATATTTATTGATTAGCACTCCACTATTGACAGTCACCAATAACTGGTTGGGAAGTAGGCCTACCTCTTCGGTTCAAAGATTCCGTAACCTACGTAGTTCAGATAGGCTATATAGCGCATATGTCACAATGCTGTATTGCGGAGTTGGGCAAACATTTGAGCTAGCGTGCCGCACTATATAAAATTGGGATTATAAACCCAAAATGAAATATTGGTATTTTATTATATAGTGAGGACATGGAGATAATATATATGATTATTTAAATCAAACTAAACATTTCTTTGATGATATCGTACACGAGTCAGAAACAGTAGCGAGATTTCATAGGCTGGTCGACCTCAATAACCAATTTGTCAAAACTATAGAGATGAAAGTCGGTTGTCCCGAATCTTAGAACAGGATTGTAATTTAAATCTGTAAGCAGCGATCTGTTCATAGATTCCAATTTCCTCTTTCCACTTTTGGCTCAGTACCAGGACACACAATGCTGACAGCTTAATGACCATGTTAGCTTCAAACACGCTTCCACTATGTGTAGATAAAATACAAATGCCCCAATACTAAGCATACAGAGATCAAATTTACCTAAGACACGCGCAAATCGCGTTTAATAAGCACATCACTGAAATAATTAAAACGAGAGTCGCCAACCCGAAATCACACTTGTGATCCGAATTCATTATATCAATCTCGTTTCTCTGAGCAGTTTACTAAATTTCAGAGGTCATCCAACGAGGTATATGTAGTTCAAACGATGTTCAGTTTTGCACAATTTTATCGAAATCGAAAGTATAGGATTATTGTCATGTTTCTGGCAAAACTGTCGAAGTATGGAAAAAGTATGGTAGTATGGAGAAAAACGTTTCATACCATACTTGGGAAATTTCCATACCATACCATACTTGCACTTTTTCATATTCCATACCGAAATTTCGTTCCATACCAAACCATACTTCCTTACCATACCATAGAATACCATGCCGTGCCTGAATGGCAATGCAAATTTCTTCTACATACTTTGGTGATGAGCAGTGCATCAAACCCGCTTACGCATAACCAATGGCGACGAGGATTTAGATCGGGAGTTCTCACCCTGTGGTAAGGTTTTCTTATTTTCGTGGCCAAAATCCCGGACACTTTCTAACGCCTCCTAGCGGGTATGAACACATATGACGTCACAGTGGCAATGCCTTGCCTATCGATGTATACAGGAGTGGATTTGTCAAACATAGGTCGTAAATTTACTAGGTTAGACCATCGAGCCATCTCGAATTTGAGCTCCTGTGATTGCCTGGGTCCCGCCGCAAAAACACTGGTTTGGGGTCCACCCGCGGGTGACGATGCACCTTCTGGTGGGCTTACTATCTGTATCTGGTTTCTATGTGCATATGGTTGTAAAATTTTTGTGAACGAATTCTGTCAAAGGATATTGGATCGAAGAATATTGGTTCTTCCATATATCACTTTAAATATTTTGTCCTCTCTCAGCCCGCGATGGTCAAAGCTAGCGGTAGAGTTGGTGGAGATGACAACAACTTCGAAAATTCAGGGAACTTAATTGCTGTATATCGATGAGTCATGTTCATGTCACACTGATAAGACTATTTATGGGCCGAAATTCCGGTATGCACGAGCATCTTGCACATCCGTCGGTTTCCAAATTTTTATGGTCGCGACTCAATTTCAAATTTGCAAATGTTCCGCTAAAAATTTCGTGATCTGATTACTTACAAATGGTCAGCATATTTGCCCAGACTCACTCATGGCCTATGTTAGAAGACAAAGGGAAAACGTGAGAACCACTATATTTGACTAAAGCATCTAAATGGCCTTACCGACACGAGGAATATACAGTTCGCTTAAAATTGCTCTTGCAATTAGTCTTATCACAGTAAATGTTAGTGGGTATCTAGGTACCCAGGACCGAAACAGCACTTCGTCAGCCTCCCCGCAAACGTTGGTCTTGGCCCCCACCAGGTGATAAACCTAACTTCTGGGGGCTTCGCCACACAGACCCCCCCATCAGGCCAGACTTTTGGCTGCTAGTTTTCACCGAGATACGTTGTATTGATTAGTGAGTTTAGGGCCAGTAAAAATAACACTGGGCAACAATTTTGAACGAAAATTTGTTGACTTTGATTTTGCAATTGATTTAGGCCAACTTGGGTGCGCTGATTCTGAAAATGCTTTTTTCTATCACGTCAAGTTTTTGCTCTACGACATATGCCAAAAATATGCAAATTTTCACGAATTTAGCCAAATTACTTTTTCATACCATATAGAAATCCAGACTTTTATCATATAATAAGTTATATAGCCAAGTGGTCAAGTGAATTATTATGAAAAAGGGTACTGGTATCGATCTAGGCCAATGCTTTCACCCAATTTTGGTTAGAGGGTGCAACCATCGGAGGATATTCTAGACACATATTTGATGCAAACTGCAGGATATGGCAGTAAAAATAAACATTATATTCACTATCAGCTATATAGGTCCGATGCCCCGTTAAGCTTATCCACTGTTTGTTGAAACTCCTATAAGCTCGATAATCTGGATCAAGATGAAGATCTTAGGGATGGCAGGCCTAATGATGAAGATTTTGAAATCGACCATGATTCACAAGGTATAGAGCAGCGGTTCTCAACCTGGGGTCCGCGGACCCCTGGGGGTCCGCGAAGCCTCAAAATAGCTGATAAGCTAATTTGTGTTTTTTTTTTAATTCGGGAAATCACGAGGCAGTTTCGCTTCATTACTAGTAAAACTCCAGAGCTCAGATCAACAGAATGGCAATCCGAGGTGAAATATCCTTCTCAGCAGACTCATTTTTATTGCTAAATCGCCGATAGCTTACGGATACAAACATTTTTCTGTTCGGAGGTGTCTTGTTAGGGACTGCAGGAAAAAAGTTGGATGAGTAAGGTCAAGCACGGTGACTTCGAAATCCATTTTCCCGTGTCATATATACAACCATTTTCTATTATAACTTCAAGATAAGCTGCTAGATAGAAATGACCAGGATTGACGTAATATCAAGGGCGAGCAACTTCTCCAGTCGGCTGGCCGGATATGGGAAAATTAGGTAGGCCTACTTGGCGGGCCAGATTCATGAAAATCGCGTATTTATCCACCTATACAACGAATAAATCGAATCTATTGTAACCCTTAAGTTTAAAGTAGAGATTAAAAACAGTATTTGCAACATTGGATTACTCGTACTGTAATTCAATATAGCTGTTAAAGTCAATGAGACATATGTGGTAATCAAAGTTGTCAACAAGTTTCTTAAACTCTGTCTGCATGTCAGCCGTAGAAACCCTTGGGAAAGAATGCAAGTGAACGTCACAGCTAGATTGTTAATGTTTATGGTCAAAAATGTTAGCTCGCAAATGTATGTAGACCCGCGGGTCACATTATCATGGAAGACCGGAGACTGTCTGCGGGCCACTCAAAATCGCGGGACGTATGTTGCCCGGTTCTGCGTTATGTGTTCATTAAAAAAATCGTCAATTTTGGTGCCATATTTGTTGCGATCATACCCAAATGTGTCGTCGGAAACGTTACGCTTTATTATTACATTCGCCAACACCTGTACTGGTTTAAATGGATTTTCGGCACTCGTTAATATCCTATCAAAGGCCCGGAATTTCAAGACACGACCACGTATTTCAAGAAATGCAATTGCAGAATTTGCTTTGAAATTATAGAAGTCAACTCAATTTCTACATAGATAGTATGATCTGAGTGATAAACAGCAACAAAATGACTATTCTTGATAACAAGACCATACTATTCATATAGAAATTGAGTTGACTATAGTTATCATTTGCCCAAGACAGATGACGTTTGCACGATAATTGAGTTAAATTTGAACTAAAACTTTGTGGGGGTCCGCGGGGTCCGTGACGGCCCGAAAGGAGTCCGCGAAGACAAAAAGGTTGAGAACCACTGGCATAGAGTATATAGTCTATCGACACAATAGTTAAATGATCTGACATAGGCTTTTGGACTTTCGGAAGAGAAATATTCGGAACTTTTAGCATCCATGCGAATTGAGAAAAGATTATGAGATATTACCGTGAATTTGGACCCCGAAGCTGGCACTTTATTTGTCCAGCAGAAGCAATATCAGTTTAAATCAACCAAATAAAGCTGTGCAAATGTTTATTTGTAGTCCATTGATTTACTTTCAACTGCTTGTGGTTTTTGAAACGTTTTATACAATAAACACAAAATATTAAAAGTAGTACTAATATGGGGATTATGAGACAATGGGGTGGGTGCCTACCCCAAAAACTTTACGTGATAGAGAAAACCGGAAGCCATTTTCGAATTCAGCTCCCAAAAGTTAGTCGAAATCAATTGTCTTATCAAAATCAACAAAAAATATGTTTACCAGTGTTAGCGTCAGTATTGGCAGTCACCAATAAATGCATGGCTGGGAAGTAACTCTTCGGTTCAAAGATTCTTCAAGGTATAGGTAATTCAGATATAGCACAAATGTGACACTGCTGTATTGTACATTGATGATATTTTGGGACGTATCACGGCGACTAATTCCCAGACTTGCACTGAAAATCCATGAGGTAGATATACATTGTAATGACTGTATGATCAGCAAGAAATTCAATATACAATTTCCACATAAGATTGGTTACAGTACAAGCGAGCACCTTATGCGGCGAAATCATAGCCAGTTTTCACATTGTTCTCAATTGTGCTCGACACATGAAAAGGGATCAGCAAGTTTGATCTGATATCCCTCGATTAACTACGAGCTTGGGGTTCGATCTTCGCTGGAATGATTGCGTTGCGCAACTTCACATGCGCACCACAGCCCATTCTGCATTGATATACGTGTAAACGTAAAGGTAGGAGGAATTGAAGTTCTAAATACAATGTGTACGAGATCCTATTTAATAGTGTTTACGGTGAGTAAGCTAATACAAACAATTACATGAGCATTTGATTCGTTCGAATGATAGAGTGTTGCCGTGATCTATTACCAATCGCGACACGCGGAATATCTGATCGATTAGCCAACTTGTACTACTGTCGTCCCATAAGGCTGGTGTTGAAAGCAATGAGTCGACATCTGACATCATATGCAACAATGTTGATAAAAGGATAATAGACACTTACATGACCTTTGACATGAACAGCATGATGTCAAAAAACAACAAGGGGTTGAATGGTTTAACAATAAAGTTTTTTTTAGCAAAATCACATTTAATTGGGATAGATGGCTTTGACGAATGGTAATAACGTAGAGCTGGTATGTATTTGCAGTGTTCCAAGCTGGAATAAACCAGTGTTGGGATGACTCGAGTCATGACTTGACTCGAGTCAGACTCGAGTCCCCTTTTTTGTATGACTTGACTTGACTCGAGTCACTTTGGTAAAATGACTTGACTTGACTTGACTCGACGTATCAGAAATGTGAATTGACTCGTGACTCGGAGCAAAATTCACGAGTCAATTTCAAGTCATCAAGTAATCGGTGACGATACATATCACTGTATCTTCCATATGTTCGGATTGTTCGCGAAACGCCTCCATTGTTCTCGCACAAATAAATTGACCGCAAACGAAGTGATCGAAGCTTATAGCTTACGTTGTCGTAAACTAGTAGTGAAGAAATTTAATAGCAAAATGTCTATTTCTGTTCTCTGTTCTAACCTTAACGAAACCTTCTTGTTTTATTTAAATCGAATCCGAATATAGTTTATATAGTCCTCAACCATTGGCGTAGGCTCGAATTGTATCATATCATTTTGTATTGCATCTTATCCATTCGTTTCTCTATTCTCTATTTTTGGTGGTAACTATAAACTGAGGCTATGCAATTACTTACGTAGTTTAACAGTTCTACGAATATGTGAGCGATGCAGCCCCTTTTTGCGTGTATATTCAAGTCTATATCCGTTCATCGGTTCAGAATCAATGACCACTCAATATGTATTTCAGACATCTAGCAAAATTCAATGATGTAATCATGCCTCATACTCCGAAAAGGCAACTTGACTTGAATTGTGACTTGACTCGTGACTTGACTTGACTTGACTCGACTTGACTCGAGTCACCTCCAAAAATCGAGTGACTTGACTTGACTCGAGTCACCTTTGAAAATCGATTGACTTGACTTGACTCGAGTCAAAATGTGCAATGACTCGAATTGACTCGTGACTCGAAGGTAGTGACTTGATCCCAACACTGGAATAAACACGAATGATGGCAAGTAGGCATCAGCCAGATGTGTCCAAAGGCGTGGATTTTGATAACTTTTCGAATGAAGCAACTATTATTGCATTTTCCTCATTCGTATACTATAGGATTATGGTACCGCTAAAGCAGACCTGTGTAGCCGTTCGGTCGTAGTCCTCGCTATCTAACTGAATGCGGCTATATTACTTCAGGTTCGACTGGATCCAGACACACATTGCAGATTCGACGGATATATTACAACGAAGGCAGACACAATTAACACATCAATACTTCCAATCCAACCCAAGACTTAACACAGTAACAACTCCACACAAAGATACTCCAAGACCAACTCCATACGAAATCCTAATCCAACTACATACCAAAGACTAACTCTAATCACTTCCTCTTTTCCCAATCCCGCTTGCTACCTTATGCATGACTGGTCTTGCAACCAGATAGTCTGGAGTCATTATGGCTCCGGAGCCGAGCGGTTACACATCCCCGTTCCCAAGTTGAGTGATCTAGTAGCAAAGATCACTCACAAGTGACAAGAGGGAGCACAAAAAGAAATAAAAAATAAGTATAAATGGCAAGAATATGTACAAAGAAGAAATATGATCATGCAAAACCAGTTACAACGTCGTACAATCGTCAATAGTAAATACAAGACATTAGTGAGATCCACCAACAACACAAAGAAGGCCACCACAATATCTCCAAAAGCTCTCTAGACTGTCAACAATACAAAATAACAGACACAAAAATTACGAAAAAGCAACCATTTGCCACAGACAGTTCTCCACAACATAACACCGTGCGCCAAAAACCGAGCCAACAACAAACAAAAACACGAGGTGTCAATACCCATCAACAATAGCAGTTCATAATCAAATCAAGCCACAGTTCTAATATGTCAACATCAGGGGCGTAGTCCAAGTCCGGTGTCGAATCCCAATGACCCATCATATCGCTCAAATATCTCTCGAAGTAAAAGCTTTACGGTGCGACGGCTCTTTTATATTCTCAGTGATACACTCAATGACCAGCTTACAGTTCACCAACGGCTTCAAAGTTCCAAGTATATCCGATACATTTACTTCTCTACCAACCAAGTCCCATAGCGAGTTCTTGTTTTCAATAGATGAAACCACCGGAGCACTATCATCTCCACAATCCGCAGCCAAATGTCCTTCCATCAAAGAGTCATCCATCACGATTCTTTCTTCCCCATGAACATCATCATTCATCTTGTCACACGACTTCAATGGTACCATGACTACCATCTCAGAGCCATTATCATCATCAACAGGTGCAGTAAAAATCTCTTCAGAAACCAAATCCACTTTACTCTCACATGCAGACGAGCATACCGACCCATGTTCCAAGCCACCACGTGCCACATTATCCATTTTCCCAACAGCACGAGTGTCCAATAACTTCACAATTTGTCGCGCTTCCTTCCCAAGTGTTCCTTTTGCTAACTTGTTAAAAAAAAACGTGCAAGTGCAACTTCTTCTTTCCTCTTCAATAAATGTATTGTTCCAAGTCCACCGCATCCGTCTCCTACAGCAAGCGGCATCTCTATACCGGATCCAGCATCAGGGTGCGTGCTCGCCATTTGTAGCCGTTCGGTCGTAGTCCTCGCTATCTAACTGAATGCGGCTATATTACTTCAGGTTCGACTGGATCCAGAGACACATTGCAGATTCGACGGATATATTACAACGAAGGCAGACACAATTAACACACCAATACTTCCAATCCAATCCAAGACTTAACACAGTAACAACTCCACACAAAGATACTCCAAGACCAACTCCATACGAAACCCTAATCCAACTACATACCAAAGACTAACTCTAATCACTTCCTCTTTTCCCAATCCCGCATGCTACCTTATGCATGACTGGTCTTGCAACCAGATAGTCCGGAGTCATTATGGCTCCGGAGCTGAGCGGTTACACCTGGACAAAGTGCGGCCCGCGGGTCAAATGCGGCATGCGGAGCTTTTCTGTGCGGCCCCCGAGAGGATGCATGGAATTAAAAACATAAAACCTGCTTTTTGAATGTGGATGCATGGACCAAAACCATAGGCTGTGTCAACTGGACGGGAAATTCGTTTACTTAGAAGCCTGGTAATTATTACGCCACGATTACGCTGCCTAGGTACTTCGCATGCGTTATCCAGATTCAAAATAAAGTCAATGTAGAAAAGTATGTGTAGCAGTTATTGTCACAAGAAATCACTCTTTCGATATAGTTTAGTTCAAACCTTCTTTGTTGCCATTGTCACATTAGGCATAATACGGTATGTGTTTCAAATGGTTACGTGATACAGTTCCAAATCCCAAATCCCTGACCTTGAAAGGCTGAACGGGCATGTCAAAAAAGGAAGCCGCAGGCTGAAATTCGAAGAAGGTTTAGAGCACTAAATATTTGTATACTGGAGTTAGAGGTAAACCTTTTAGCTTGTGCCGAGCATGTTGCCGAGATTAAGGATTTTAATTAAAATAGGTTTTATGACAAAAACACGAAAGCAGACACTCGGCCCAGGGAAGGCGAATTTCCGAAAAACTGCAAGCTTCGCTCAACATCATGGCTATTTAGGCTGCAAAGTGCACACTTCTCGAAATGCAGCGACCAAGACAATAAGCTTTGTAGGCCTACTATCCAAATATATTTCAGTTCAGTGGTTCTCGAACCGGGGAGTGTGAAAGCATCTGCAGGGGGCACGAAACCTAGTTAAATTATTATTTTTTTCTTCGCGCAAGTCGCGATTTACCCACCCCCCAGCTCATAGTTATTGCTTTCACAACGACCAACACATTCATATTAGCAAATAAGCTTTTCAACTGACCCTCATCGGTAGTGGCCGTCAGTATAATACGGAGTAGTGATGGTGTGAACGTTCACGTTCACGCTCTGTGTGTGAACCTCGGAAATTTAGAGGTTCGCGTTCACAACAGAACCTTGGTAGGTTCTGCACTGTGAACCTTTTTCATATACTACAATTTTCACTTCATTACAACATCGTTGGTTCAAATTTATTGCATTTCAACTGCAGGCCGCTCTATATGCATGGCGCTATAGGCATAAAAAATCAACAATAAACGAGCATGTACCTTGACAATCTCAAAAGTTTTACTTGCTTTGTTGCAAAAGTTTGCTCGAAATATCCAACTTTATTGACTCTCTGCTGCGAGCTTGACCCACAATCACAAAACATCACGATCGAAATAAGCTACGTAGGCCTAGTCAGCGAATGATGCGTATTCCACCATGGCCATGATTCCACTAATCAATCTAGCAGGCGTATGGGGTCAATCTTTACTTCATATGTTTGCTGGATCATTAAAACCAAATCGGTGCGATTGAGGCGTTGGCTACTGCTGGATAACTTGTTAACGGGGTATTATCGAGAGCAAGTTTAGAAACCCGTTTCACACTCTGCTCAATATCAATGTAGCAATACTCAGACGCCGAATACATTTTCCGATCTGTCATACGAAAAAGGTGACTTGAGTCTGACTTGAGTCAAGTCATGACTCGAGTAATCCCAACACTGCTACAAGGCTATAATCTGCATCTTCCTTGCCCGACGGCATATGCACATCATGGTATGCATATACGCAAATCGTGTGTATGTATATCATGAGTCGGTGTATATGCCACAAGAACATCAAAGACAAAAATAAACTACGTCCCTTCCTTCCCTTATATTCCCTGGTAAGTCCTCGTCAAAATTGTTGGCAAAGCGACGGAAGATATTGATTTTATGAGATTATTATATCATTTGATTGCCCCAGTTGATACATTTGGCGACGTTTAAAACGTCAATATGTATTTCAGCATTGTGACGTAATGCTGCCTGAATCGTCGTATAGGTATCGTGTACATTAATATAGGCTATCATTTCATTGAAGGATAGGTTGGAATTAGCAATATGACGTCCCGTGACGTCATGAGGATCACGTTCGCGTTCACACAGAACCTTTCAAAAAGGTTCGCGTTCACACGAACCTGAACCTTTTAGAGGTTCACACCATCCCTAATACGGAGATTGCAATTCGAAATGTAAAGATGAAATAGGTAGTGTGATGTAAGAATGGTATAAGAACAACAACGAGAGATTTCACAAAACAAGAGCGTTAAGCAAAAATGCAATTAGTGCAATACAAGTAAGCTATAATATATAGCAGGGGTGGGCAAACTTTTGAGCTCGCGGGCCGCATTCAACATCTGAATCCATTCGCGGGCCGCACAATATAAAATTGAGATTATAAACCAAAACGCAATATTGGTATTTGATTATATAGTGAGGACATGGAGATAATATATATGCATATGTAAAACAAAACAAACATAACTTTGATGATATCGTACACGCGTCAGAATCCGGGGCGAGATTTTATAGGCTGGTTGACCTCAATAACCAATTTGTCAAAACTATAGAGATGAAAGTCGGGTGTCCCAATTCTTAGAAAATCATTGAAATTTAAATCTGTGAGCAACGATCTGTTTACTAAATCCACTTTTGGTTCAATTCCAAGACACACAATGCTGCAGCATCATAATCATGTTACTTCCAAACACGCTTTTACTATATGTGTACATAAAATATAAATACCCTAATTCTACGCATACATAGAACGAATCTATCCAAGACAAAGACGAATCGTTTTTTATAAGCACATGACTGAAATAATTAAAATAGGAGTGGCCAATCTGAATTCACACTCGTGATCCGAATTATGTCATGCAATCTCATTTAGGATTTCTGTGATGTTTAGCAGTTGAAACCTTTCAAACTGCGTGGGCCATGAGATCGACCTTCCACGCCGGTAATTAAACCTAAAATCAACATAGGAAGTATTTACATTAGAACAGTGGTTCTCAAACTGTTTATAACACACCCCTCCCCCTTTATGACGGTGAAGAATTTCGTGGCATATCCTATCACAAAACGCTACCAGGATGCTAGCAAACCTAACGGATAGGAAGGCTACGACTGTGGATGGAAGATTTTTAAATATGAAATCCAGACTAGAAACAGAGCAATAAAATTATGAATTGGATGTAAGTCGAGCGGAGCGCGAAAAAAAATCAGCACAACTTCGAACCCCCTTTCAGATGCTTTTACGCCCACAAGGAGGGCGCACCCCTCCAGTTTGAGAACCACTGCCTTAGAATTATCATGGTGAAATATACCAAGAAATAGTTTGATCAAATCCCTGCATTAATTCGATTATAGTACGCATTTTATCAATATTTTTATTAAGTTTTTTAGACTCTCGCGGGCCGCACAGAACGTTGTTGCGGGCCGTAGTTTGCCCACCCCTGATATATAGCCAGAGACGCAACACTAATGAAATACACGGAGAGAATAGAGTCGGTCATTTTGTCGACAAAGAATCGGTTGCTTGAGTTTTATTATTGTCGATTCGAGAACCTTTAAATGGAACAGACTACGTCCACGAGCAAGAATTGAAAATATCATCACCTTCCATGCCATCAAACTATCCGTTGTGATCGCTAGCATTCTGGTTGCTCCTTTCAATATTTTGTGATATCATAATAAGGGGGCGCGAAACGTTTCACTACCATAATAGGGGGCGTGCCTAATAAAGTTTGAGAACCACTGTTTTAGTGTCCTAATAGTAGAACGTGGATACGGGTTTAAAGGGAGATGGGAATGTATCATGTTTAACATTGTTTCGAATCATAACGGCAAACATATAATATTTAATTAACCGTCAGTTTCTCGTTGCCCTTCAGTTTCACATTTACTGAGCATCATTTAGTAACAATGTAATTTAGAAATAAAATTGAAAGGCGCTGCAGAATATAGCTGAATATTTTCACTCGACCCATCAACATATTTTCTACTTCTCATTTGGCCCGCGGAGAAAAACAATTGCACACCCCTGCGCTATACAGAGTGTTCGGAATTTGAGCAACGGAAACATATTAATCATAGCCGTGCTAAGGAATAAATATGAAGAAAAAATGTCTGAAGTAAATGACCCTAGTAGTCCGCAAATCGCATGAACACCACAAACAACATCAACAACAACATGATAATGTAGCCCGCGGCCACAGTCAGCCTCAACCCCTCACTACTTGCTTATTTATAGAAGATAGAAGATATATATATATATATATACATAGAAGATATGCGGAAACTAGAAATCGCCAAGTCTATGTATCAGTTCCAGTGCGGCCGTTGCCCCGAATATTTCAATGACTTCTTTACGTCGGAATCAAAAGCGCAAAACTATAACACACGCGCGTCCACGTCGTCCAAATATTATATGATCGACCGAAAAGATCATCGCTCTATCAAATATGCCGGACCTGATGTATGGAACAGTATCCCGCCGGCCATCCGACAGTCGACGAGCATGTCCAGTAGGGTTGTCCAAAATTTGGAAAATCTCAAAAAGTCTCCGTGATTGTGTCTCATTCTATAGCAGTGGTTCTCAACCGGGGGTCCGCGGACCCCTAGGGGTCCGCGAAGCAATTTCAGGGGGTCCGCGAGACCTCTAAATTTTTAAAATGGTTGATAACCTGATTTTTATTTTATTTTTCAATTTGAAAAAGCATGAGGCAGTTTCACACCACAACTGCTAAAACCTCATGACTCATATCATCGTATTAATCGTCTGACATGGACTATGGTAGTGTGGAAACTCATTTTCATTGCCAATTTTCCAATAACCTGCTCATACAAACATATTGCTCTTTAGAGACGTTTTGTAGGGGTTTGTGGAAAAAAAAAATATGGAGATAGTAGCGTCAATCAGGGTGACTTCGTAATGTCTACGAATCCTTCTCGATTTGAAGTTGTCAGTCTCATCAAGTTAGTGAACAGTCGTTTGAAATAAAAAAAATCAGAAGTATTTCCATAATTTGTCTCAATGCAGGGAACAGCTTCTTGGAGGTACAGAGCTTTAATATAAAATTGAATAGTATATTCCTATTGAAATGAACCCGAATATTTTCGGCTGACACTCGTCATTAATCGGACAATGATATACCTGCTCTTAAAGCTCGGCTATCACATGTGGCGCATTCTTATTGCGGATGCCCTATCGACAAGGCTGATTTTTTGATGTACAAGGAGTGTTTCGTTGCTATCAAAGCATTACGCTCCAAACCTGAAATTCATATCACGAGTTATATTGGTATGCAGCCTTGTCTTGTTAATGTTCAATTGTTCATGGTCGAAAATGTTTGCTCGTAAATATATATTTAACCTGAACAGAACAAGTCGTTTCATGACAGTCTCTGGTTGGAAAACTTGGATCCATGCTCTGGAGCATAATATTTGTCTATACTTTTAGATTAGGATTTCACTTTGACGGTAGAATCTCTCTGCGGGTCGATCAAAATGCCGTCACGGGCCGATTCCGGCCCGCGGTCCGTATGTTGCCCGTCCCTGCGCTAGATGCTGGACGTGATATGTTCATTAAATATGTGTTTCTTCATTTTGGTGCCATAAATGTTGCGATCACACCAAAAGTATCGTCGGAAGCGTTATACGTAAATATTGCATTAGCTTCCATCTATCTTTGCGGAAATGGTTTTCGGCACTCCTCGTTCATATCAAAACGAAGACGCGGATTTTCAAGACACGACCACGTACTTCAAGAAGTACAGCAGCAAAATTAGCTTTGAAATAATAAAAGTCCACTAATTTCTACATAAATAGTATGATGTTATCTTCAAGAAAAATCACTATTTTGCTGTTTATCACAAGCCTACAGTTCATATTTGCACAAGACAGATGAAGGTTGCACCATAATGGAGCTAAAATTGAGCTAAAACTTTAGGGGGTCCGCGCGGGTCCGTGACGGTCAAAAGGGGTCCGCGAAGCCAAAAAAGGTTGAGAACCACTGTTCTATAGATTATTGATGAAAAAACAACAATTAGCCTGAAAGAAGCTTACAGGAAAGCCGTTAAGATTCCGGTCAAAGCGTTTGAAAGTAACTGCTCAAGAATGGGCGTGCCAGTGACCATAGAACGGCGAGAAGACTAGTAATCAAATAACCACGGCTCTTGATTGGCTAATCGGCTATGCTTCAATGATCACGGCAGCAGCAGCTTGCTGATCAGGTGTTCAAGAAGTCTGCTACCGGCGGGGATTCTGGTAACTTGACTTTAGAGCTACATTGAGGTAATATTACATATCAAAATGTTAAATTACAAGCTATGCACAGTTATCGGCAGCTACCGGTAATTCGTTGCAAAATTTACAGAGATTTCCCAGTAAATCTACCAGATTTTTTAGAGTGTGTGTGGCCTATTTTATCTCGATATTGAATTCATGCGGACCGCGATTTCTACGACACTTGAAAAGTTGCCCGCGACCCGTTTTGAGTTGGCGACCCCTGGCATAAGCGGTGTCTTCTAAAAGCCTAGAAATGTGCTGTGCTACAAGTCGGCGGCTACGGAATCAAAAATAGGAAGTATCGGCCTGGTGTAAATGACCATATTAGTCGACAAACACCATGACTACCACAAACGATATTAGGGTTGAGTACATCGTAAATGCCGATAATGCAAGTCTTCCCGCTTCGACGAACTTGCGCGTAAGCTCCACTCTCGCAAGCTGCGCAGTGCGCATAATAACATGCAGTCACTAAAATTTGACGTAGTGAGCAAGTAGCGGGGAATCTCGGCAGACTGTAGCCGTGGGCCACATTATCATATAAGACGGAAAACTGTCCGCGGGCCGGACAAAATCACTTGGCGGGCCGGATCCCGCCCGCGGGCCGTATGTTGCCCGCCCCTGGCCTAGGCCAAGGTGGGTGTCTGATTCCATAGACTACTCCAAGTCGCTTCGACATCTTCCTGTCTTTTCATTGTATCGTATTTTGTGGTGTATTGAACTGATAAAAATTGCTAATAACCCAATGATAATGAATGATTTACTACGTCAAATTATGGTGACTGTAGACCAGGGGTGTCAAACATATGGTCCGAGCGCCGCATCTGGCCCGCCAGACGATTTTATCCGGCCCCTCATTAGACCACATGTTGTGGCCTCACCGTAATCACCATCAGCAACAAGTCACTGCTATTGAAATCCAATTCCGATTGGCGTTGTAGTTTCACTGTGATCACCATCAGCAACAAT
Organism: Botryllus schlosseri; assembly: GCF_051294905.1. Lineage (NCBI taxonomy): Eukaryota > Metazoa > Chordata > Ascidiacea > Stolidobranchia > Styelidae > Botryllus > Botryllus schlosseri. Next base: position 5,521,327 of record NC_137245.1, read on the forward strand.
TCCCAAGTCCTAGGAGGAAAAAGTCATATTGAGCTCATAGTTTTGTGGAGAATTGGATCAAAAAGTAGTTATTTACAGAAGTGAAAACGCCAGTTGGAAACCGGTATATGCAGGCCACTTGGAGGACTTAATTTTCACACAAAAATATATTAAATATATATGTGGTCGCACTTCACTTTCGCTTATGACTTAACAGCTCTTCGACTTCTAGAAAAACCCGACTCGCGATACAATAACAATGAACAAAACTTCAACGTCGGCGTTTACATGTAACTCTCTGGTATTCCTCACAACGCATACACCAGAATATTACCAGATTATGACTGAAACAGCAATAATAGCAAAATGCCAAAGTATATTGTCGTTAAAGTCCCTGTTTTAGCGGTTTATATAGCTGTCTTCAGCCTACCAATCATCGGCATTACACGAATTCCTTTGTTAGCGAATAAAGATGTTTATAGAATAGGACCCTATGATCGGTCGGCTGGATAATTGAGTATTCAAGTGGACAACACGGATAGATTCTGGGTTAACAGTTTGGAACAATTTGCATGGTCCGGCCCGCGAGCGATTTGAAGGCTTGAATCCGGCCCGCGACGCAACTTGAGTTTGACACCCCTGCTGTAGACAGACATGGATGATTACTTCATGAATGTAATCGATTGCAATTACGATTACTTCTGAATCACGGGATTACGATTATACGAATACATTGAAAAAGTAATCACAATTACTCACGATTACATTTAATTGCGTCTTCGAACTTATCTTCGAAGACATATTGTAGGGCAGTGATTCTCAACCGGGGGTCCGCGAAGCCTCAAAGTTACTTGATAACCTAATTTGTATTTTATTTAGTATTTTAATTCGAAAAATAACGACGCAGTTTCGCTTCATTACTAGTAAAACTCCAGAGCTCACGTCAACAGAATGGCCGTCTGAGATGCAATATCGTATTGTGTAGACTCAATTTAATTGCTAAATTGCCAATATAGCCTACTGATACATACATTTTGCTTTTTGGCTATTTAGAACTGTTTTGTTGGGGATTGTGGGGAAAAAAGTTCAAGATCAATCATGGTTATATCAAAATGACCATTTTCCAGAAAATCCATTTTCTTGTGTGATATAGGCTACGTAACCGTGAAAACTTCAAGATAAGCTGCTAGATAAAAATGGCCATAAGCTAGACATTTATTAAATGTTTATCAATTTCGGTGCCATATTTGTTGCGATCATGCCCAAATGTGCCGTCGGATGCGTTACGCGTTATTATTACATTCGCCACCACCATTATTTGTGGAAATGGATATTCGGCACTCGATCATATAAAATCAAAAGCGCGGATTTTCAAGACACGGCCACGGTTTTCAAGAAATGCAGTTGCAGAATTCGCTTTGAAATAATACAATTCAACCCAATTTCTAAATGAATAGTATGATCTTATTTCAAGAAAAGTCATCTTGTTGCTGTTTATCACTAAGCCTACAGTTATCATTTGCACAAGACAGATGACGATAGCGCGATAATTGATCTAAATCTGAATTAAAACTTCTTGGGGGTCCGCGAAGGCAAAAAGGTTGAGAACCACTGTTGTAGGGGCTATGCAACGATTGCGATGAAAAGGTCTCTGAGAAAACTTTTTTTATATGACTGCATGATGTCATTTAATGTCTATGTCATAATTAGGGCGATTATTTTGACCTAAAAACAGAAGATTTTGACCACATTAAAAATCAAAATTCTTACATTTTCTAACCTTAAAAAACTTAATTTTGACCACATTTGACCTAACGTATGCAAATTAGGTGTTTTGCCGCATAATGTTATAATTGTACTAATTATCTTCATTTCTAGTTGGAACTGTCTGTCATTAGGCAATAGTTTGGCTTAAAACAACATTTTTGCCTCAAAGCCTGACAAATTATTTTAACGAGATCTGGCCCTGCGGAATTCCAGCAGTTATATTACGCATTGTGGTAAAAATATAAATTTGGATTTGAGTAAAATAGTATTTACGGTGGGCACCACCATAATAAATAATTCAAGAATTGGTCACCGTAAATACTATTTTATCCATAATCCAAAATTTTCGATGACAATAACTCCACTTGCACCGTATAGAATTGAACCAAATTTGGTGAACATCGTTTCTATAGACAACCTAACACTTTCATGGGGTGAACAGAAGATTTTGAATTTTTTTATATAGTAAATAGCAACTTTCTTCTCCAGTAGCAATGCGGCTACCGGTTGGAATTGAACCAAATTTGACTTGAATTGTGACTTAGTTGGACTCGAGTCACCTTCGAAAATCAATTGACTTGACTTGACTCGAGTCAAAATGTGCAATGATTCGAGATAACTCGTGACTCAAAGGTGGCGACTTGAACCCACCCAACACTGCTTGATAGCCCAATATTTCTGGCTACACCCAGCAAACACAGTACAGACCAAAGATGTAGAAAAGCCGAGCCGATATAGTAGATATTAGATCTTGGCAGGTCGTAGAAAGGGGGATTTTGTGTCGACTCAATTCAACGTCTTTTCCATGTCCTTCAATAATGTAAATATTATGCAGATGCTACAGCCTTTAAACATGGTGAGTAGAATGTAGATTCTACGTTAGAAGAAGAAGATCCTGATATAATAACCTGTTTTCTACCACTATGGGCTTAACCTGATCACGGCTGCGTACACACACCACATTATTTACTACATATTAATCACATTTGTGATAATTTAATTTCAAACGAATTGGCAATAATGCCGTTGTAAAAAATAAAACGAACAAACGAACGAGTGTCTTTAGAAAGAAAGTGAAAACAGTCCTTATCATCAGGTTTCATCTTCTGATGAGCCAGTTAAATAACCAGCATGCGGCCTTTTCTTTTCAACACCCTGCAGAAATAAAATGAAAATGATGATTAATAGCTAAGACATTCGTACTGCGAAAATGGCAGAGGTAGCGACTAACGAATGACTCCTACATTTTTTTCGCCCATACTTACTAAAATGGATTCGATTCTGAACTATTTCCACTCAAGTTTTCAAGTTTTATTATTATATTTTTTAATATTATATGACTAGAGAACTGACTTCAATCGTCACTTCTACTTGATTATCAAGATCAACGATGACTACTTCAGCACTCTTTGAAAACAGCCACTAACACAAAAAGAATTCTTGACTAAAATTTCTTCACATTCTGTCCAAAATGATCAATTCAACAATCCAAATGAATCAGTTATTTGGCAGCTAGTTGGAGAGATATATACTCAAGTCTAGAAAGTGTCATGATACTCTGCATGGAAAGCTGAAGACCTAATAATATTGTGTACAGAGAACAAAACATTTGAGTGGCGGCACTGTTATAGACATTAATAAATTATTAGAATTGACAGCAAGATAACCAGCAAGGGAGAATTAGTGCAGTTTCTTAGGCTGTAGTGATACTCAGCCAGTAATTGACCTAGCAGAGAGCAAAACGTTGTAAATAAAGCGAGCGAAACCTCCGACAAATGATACGATAAAACATTAGAATCGACAGTCTTACTAGAAGCAGAATAACAATCATGAGGGGTTAGAGAACAGAAGCCCGGGAAGTGACCATCAGAAATTACTGCATACTGGCCGAACAAATCCATGACCACTAATAAATGGTCTTTCAATAGTCAATATTGATACCAAATGACACCACCCCTATTTCATAGCAACATTTAGCAAATACAGCGCTGGAGTCAACCTTATATAAGCGCTAACCAAACGCCCATTAGTTTTCCCACCTACTACTTCGCGGATGGAAATACGCATTAAAGCGAACGGACGCGACTTGTCACACTCTTGCTATTTCTGCTCCTTTTTTCTCTTCGTTCCTCTTCTCTGTCGCTTCCGCTTGAGGAGAGAAACAGTCGGCCGCATTTACGGATCGTGAATTCCCGGTGGGTGATTCTTCCTCGAATGGTCAGCACCTTGAAAATTAAGAACAATGTTGTTGCAAAATGCATGACAATTTGAAAGTTACATCATTCTAATTATTCCAGTTATGGCCGTGAATCGTTACAAGTGCGGTAACCATAAGAATTATTACTATACTTCAACTACAAATACAATATATTGTATAAAATGATTACCAATTCTTTTACGTTGATCGAGTCCCAAATAGATGAAATATGTCAAAGAATTTGCTAAATTTTTGTATAATTTGACAGATTCCGAAATCTTCTCAAAGTGCACCTTTCAAAAATTTGATATCAAGACTCCCAACATTTTACAATTCGAAGTTGGATGGCTTTACCAATACAAGCAAACAGTTTGTATCGCAATTGACAATTATGTAGAGAACGCTGCGAGACATATGAGTAGGCCAACCCTAAAACGTTTCTCTGACATGGACATTAGGGCTCTTAAAATATGACTTTTTTTCTCAAATCGTTCTGGCTACTTGATAAAATTGTTAGGTTACCTAATTTAAGCCTAAACACAAAATTTGGTTCAATTCCAGCCAGTAACCGCTTTGCTACAGGAGAAGAAAGTTTCTATTTATTATATAAAAATAAATAGGTAATAAAAATTTGAAAATTTTCTGTTCACCCCATGAAAGTGTTAGGCTGTCTATAGAAACGATGCTCACCAAATTTGGTTCAATTCCAACCAGTGGAAGCGGAGATATTGCCGTCGAAAAATTTGGATTTGAATAAAATAGTATTTACGGTGACCGATTCTTTGTTTACTTATTAAAGTTGTGCTCACCGTAAGTACTATTTTATTAAAATCCAAATTTTTCGACAGCAATAACTCCGCTTCCACTGGTTGGAATTGAACCAAATTTGGTGAGCATCGTTTCTATAGACAGCCTAACACTTTCATGGGGTGAACAGAAAATCTTCAAATTTTTTATTATTCATTTTTATATAATAAATAGGAACTTTCTTCTCTTGTAGCAAAGCGGATACTGGCTGGATTTGAACCATATTTTGTTTGTAGGCTTAAATTAGGTAACCTAACAATTTTATCAAGTAGCCAGTACGATTTGAGAAAAAAAGTCATTTTTGAAGAGCCCTACTGTTCATGACCGTCCACGTTTAGAGTTGCATCTCAAAGATGCTAAAATAAGCCTAAATATAATCCAAGCAATACGATCGTCCACTTTGACTGACTGAATTTCTAAAAACACCTTGATAGCTTCCACATCTTACGTTTATATATACCGTCTGCTATCGGCACAACAAAGTAGGCCTATTTAAAAATACCAAAACAGATTCAACATACCACATCTCTTGCTTTTGCTTTCATTCAATTTTCCATCAAAGTTCTTTAAATCCTCCTTTGTGGTGAGTTGCTTTGGAATTCTCCTAGGATCAATTCCGATATCGTTTTATCATATACAATCTATGGCGGAATAAAAGTTTCGGATAAGTTCTAAAACGAACACAATTTTCCACACAAAAGTCAATTGCCACACGAAATGCCAAATGCTACCGTCTCATTTTACAAGGTATGGCGAGGAAACGTAGTGGTACGTTCCATTATAGCTAAACACCAATGAATTGCGGGTTCGAGCGTGACACGTCGACTCCATAATTCCTACCGAAGTGTTGGCTGTTTATCTAGGCTCCTCCTCGCCATCTGATTCGCATAGCCATGTCTTAAAAAGCCTAGGAGTGGGCCGTGCTGTAAGTGGGCAGATGGTTGCCGATGCACCCGGCACTTGGTGAATTCGGCCGCACAAACTCGGCACTTGGTGAATTCGGCCCTCGGGAAATTTTGAAATGAAGTGTATTTACAGCTATTAATATGAATTATCAAACTAATAATAGTATTATCAAGTGATTCGTCAATCTTGTAAGGAGGTCAGGGCATCCGTAGATCGCGCAGTCACGGCGTGATTAGATCACGGATTGCGTAGCCACGGGAAATAACACAGCGCTCATATACCGACCACGCGCGGTCTGCTTGGAATCGATGGCGTGAGTCACGGGCCTGTGTCGTGTAAGTTTTGAGAAGATGGATCTTGGCGTTGTATGTGAGATCAACACTGTGGAACATCAAGCGGCGCTTCTTCGTTTATCGATCACGACAAGCCAGTGTTCCTCATCAACGAATGTTTCGCATGATCACGTCAAAATAAATTATTTTTTGCCTTTGGAGAGACGATTCCACTCTGGGATTAGGGTGTCTCGATAACACGGTTGAAGGATCCCAAGATTACGAGATCTACCACGTGCCACGACACGTTTAAATTTCCTTTTTGATACTGTTCATTCATACTAAATGCATTTCTAATGTGAAGGTGTTCTAGTGCCAATTCCTCCAAGGGCCGAGTTCACCAAGTGAAGAGCGTCGCGTTATTTCCCGCAATTACGCAATCTGTGATCTAATCACGCCGTGACTGTGTGATCTACGCATGCCCTGACCCCCGTACAACATTGACAACCACTCAAAGTGCCAAGTTCACCGGCAAACATTCCAGTAACCAATCATGGTGACCGGTACCGCTACGAGATCTACCACGGCCGAATTCACCAAGTGCCGAGTTTATGCGGCCGAATTCACCAAGTGCCGAGTTCACTGGTAATCGGGCAGATACGGAATAATAATAATAAGAACCGGCCTGGTGTAAAATGACCAGTGTAGTCGAACCACCACCATGAACACCACAAACAAACAAATAAACATCTAACATGGAAAAGAAATTACCTTTGCAGCCTTTGACAAACACAGTTACCATTGAAACCAGCAATTAAGGTCTTGTTCGAAAGCAGAATAACAACTGTTTTAGTGGACATATCAAATCAAATGTTGGAAAGTTCATGTAAAATAGCCCAAAATATTATCTTACTGTGACCATATTCCATCAATATGGTCTGGCTAGCCAAATTCTCTGGGCCAACATAATCAAGCTGCGTTTGGTTTCAACGATTAATAATCTTGTCACTGGATTCGAGGTATAATTGCACTCAAATATCAAATTTTGCTCCATTAATCAACATCAAGTTGAAAATGTCCATTCTTGCACCAACTTTTATAAAATCATGAATCAGTGTTCTACAGGAATGTATCTATATGACTTATATACCTAGAAAATTCAAGCATAAATATTATGATATACCGTAGGTATAGTTACCGGTAATTCAGATGTTTGAAGCGAATTATAGTGGTCTAATTTCACTAAATTAGAGCGAAATGCCAGCAATATAATTGTAATCTAATTCGGAAAAACGGTTTAGCTCTAATTCTAACCTGGAAAAGCTGAAACTTTTCTATAGTTGTCTACACCTGTTTTGCAGAAAGTCAAACAGCTCTAGGCGTCATATACTACAGGCAATTCGAAATACCCCATAAGCTATATGCTACTGCATATATACCTTTAACCCGCTACCTCAGTCAGTCACAATTCCTATATATTTACGGCATTTACCATACAGAAAGAGCGAACTATGCCTGGCTGCGACCTGTTGCGCGTCAAATCTTTGTATGGCGCCATGACGTAAAATTTGAATCGCCGAAATATTCTAGAAGTCACGCATCGATAATCATATTCCTAAACGTACAACATATCACTTTTATTTAGTTATTCTCTGAATAAAACTATTAACCATTCTCGTTGAACATGCGAGATTACCGAAAGAGCGAATATATATATAATGAAGATCATATATATCAGAGGAAAACAAAACTATTCGACCTTAGAGCAACAACACGAATATACAACACCGGTGACATCCTCACGCAATAAAACGAAGGGAGAACATTGTTTTCTAATGGATAGAACGAAGCTACCGCATGAGATCGAACAAAACCGAATAGAATTCATCGTGATTGAATGTACCGACAAAGTCATCCTTTCTACGTATTTTAGTCGTACCCGCGAGAGATAGAAAATTTGCATTATTAGGTTAACTACCGGATATAACGAAGCCTAATGCATGAGATGGAACAACACCGAGTATGAATTTATTCTGATTGAATATAACCACAAGACCATCCTATTACGTATTTTAGACATTCCCTCGACACTTAGAAAATCAGAACCTAATCGAGATGATCCCGGATGATCCTTTTACGGTTTTGTGTTTGCTGGGCAGTAATCACAGAACCACAGCCCATTCTCTAACGAATTCGAGACATGATGTGTTTCTTCAATCGGCACCATCAACATTCAACGGATCTTGAAAGCCGTCAAACTTGAGCTAGATTGTGCGATTCCAGAGATCTTACTATTAAAGAAGCTGTAATGCAGCATAAGGTGCACAGATCCAGGACCTTATAGTAAAGTGTCGCCAGACCGTAGTTTATAATGTAGTAAAAGTGTTGTGGTGACCCGACGCTTCAGTCGAAAACATTAAAGTACGAGCTTTTGCAGAATGAACGTAAAGATTTTACTGTCGGCACTGTACATCAAGTAGAACTGGCATTACTATTATTTTAGTTACTTCCTTCTGTTATTGTAGACATGGGTTGCGGGAGAATTCCATCACACTCCAGGGATGCGTGCGCTGACAAAATTTTAAAAGATTGCTATAGTACATTTCTCACATTTTTTACGCCAACCGCATAACGATCGTTTGAATAATCATCAGCTCCGAAACCCAAACTCGTGACCGATTAATACAAGATTACTATTCTACCCGAAGAAAATACTCACTAAATATCTACTCTAAAATATTCTATATCATGTCAGTCTACTGATAGGCCCTGTGCAGTGTGGAGTGTGGAGCGGTTTCAAGCACATATGCTACGGCCCTGAACCTGCGAACATATAATTTATCACCGTGTGTAACTGGATGATAATGTATTTTCCAACCTGTCGTCGAAAATGAATTAATGAGCTATTAGGTGGTGTTACTGCGATTTCTCGATTTCCTACATTTCTTCCAATACAGACAAATGTCTAAGGCGAGGTAAAATCATGATGATTGAGGGCTCGCCCGATGATTATCATTCTCTTTTGTGCCTGAGCGCACCAAAGACTTGTCGCATTGTAATAGTGACGTGGTGTAGCTGATGCAATGTAACAACGAAGACGTGAAGGAGATGGTATTTTGCTAATACTTTTTCGTAACTGTGGAGTTACAAAATAGTCTAAGTATGGCTCACGATCCCAATGATGAGGGCAGTCAAGAGTAGATTAGAGGGATGTTGGCCGTTGAGTCGGACTTTTTTCATAAAACGTACGTGTGACATGATCTTTATATCATGCGAGTCGAGGATAGAATTTGTGTAACGCTTATCATTGTTATCTTGTATTTTCTAACATCATGCCGCTATCGCGAAGTACCGTAAGACAACTGATGGTCCAAACAATTCATGCAATATTGTTTATCATGTCTATCATGTGCGAGAAATCAGGCAAGATTATTTTGACATGGCCTGAAATCTGTGACTTCTAAAAATTCGTTACACTGTGCGGTGTGTGCATCGCTCAGATGCTTAGTGTTTCGTGTGGTATAGTCCACTCTGCCTAATCTTTACACTTTGATTCCGTTCACTTTAGTCCGAAGTAAGGGAGTACTCAATTCTTCGTTTCATGCATATTGGCAATGTTAATGAACGGATTGAAAGTACGATAGCGAGGCGTTAAAAATGAAGTACAGCTCCGCAGTACCACAGCAAATGAATCTAACCGAATAAAACGCACTGGAGTTATACGGTCAGGATAGTTGTATTCCACAGTACTCCGATAGGAAACGATTCAACAAATACTGTATGTTGTATTACTGTGTGATACACACAGGGCTCAGATAGTGCAGTAATCCTACAAATTACTCACCAAGCCCCGCATGCTGCAAGGCTGCAAGGCAACTGAACTATATTTTCTATACGATCCTGTTATTCAAGATGGAGGTGGTTGTAACGAAGTAGAAGCGACTAAACCTGTCAAGTCCTTTATGAATCCACTGTCAATAGCAGCTGTATGGATCGTCTTTGTGTCACCGTTATGAGTTTTATGTTTATTAAAACGAACGTACACTGTTTATTAATGCACAACCTAAAGATTCGGGATATCGAACACATGCCTGAATAAAGCGGAGAATTATCCGATTTATAGAAAGTTTTTAATGTATAATTTCGATTTTGCTCCGTTCCTGGCATTTTAAATAAAAAGTGGCTGTCCGGGTTATCCGGTGTCAGAATTAAGCGGATTGGATTGTACTTGAGATTAAGGGCGTTATTTGAAACAGTTATCGAATCATCCAATCAACGACTTTGACTGACACTGTTTCTTTGAGTGCATTTCATCGTTATATTTATGGCGTAACAATAAGAACATGATCACTTGAAAATTGGTAGCTAGGAATTGCCGAGTCGAAGATGATGTTCAAATCATTATCTCTCATCGAACAACCATATTTTATTCGCAAACTAAATTCAGGTTATTAGTATTCAAAATCCGTTCTTCCATGCTTGGATTATGTCATTTCCATTGCTAGTTCGCAAGAGGGGCCACGTATCGACTTCTGATGATGGGGAATCTTCCGCAAAAAGGGAGAAGTCAACTCCCAGCAAACACAGTACAGACCAAAGATGTAGATAAGCCGAGCCGATATAGTAGATATTAGATCTTGGCAGGTCGTAGAAAGGGGGATTTTGTGTCGACTCAATTCAACGTCTTTTCCATGTCCTTCAATAATGTAAATATTATGCAGATGCTACAGCCTTTAAACATGGTGAGTAGAATGTAGATCCTACGTTAGAAGAAGAAGATCCTGATATAATAACCTGTTTTCTACCACTATGGGCTTAACCTGATCACGGCTGCGTACACACACCACATTATTTACTACATATTAATCACATTTGTGATAATTTAATTTCAAACGAATTGGCAATAATGCCGTTGTAAAAAATAAAACGAACGAACGAACGAATGTCTTCAGAAAGAAAGTGAAAACAGTCCTCATCATCAGGTTTCATCTTCTGATGAGCCAGTTAAATAACCAGCATGCGGCCTTTTCTTTTCAACACCCTGCAGAAATAAAATGAAAATGATGATTGATAGCTAAGACATTCGTACTGCGAAAATGGCAGAGGTAGCGACTAACGAATGACTCCTACATTTTTTTCGCCCATACTTACTAAAATGGATTCGATGCTGAACTATTTCCACTCAAGTTTTCAAGTTTTATTATTATATTTTTTAATATTATATGACTAGAGAACTGACTTCAATCGTCACTTCTACTTGATTATCAAGATCAACGATGACTACTTCAGCACTCTTTGAAAACAGCCACTAACACAAAAAGAATTCTTGACTAAAATTTCTTCACATTCTGTCCAAAATGATCAATTCAACAATCCAAATCAATCAGTTATTTGGCAGCTAGTTGGAGAGATATATACTCAAGTCTAGAAAGTGTAATGATACTCTGCATGGAAAGCTGAAGACCTAATAATATTGTGTACAGAGAACAAAACATTTGAGTGGCGGCACTGGTATAGACATTAATAAATTATTAGAATTGACAGCAAGATAACCAGCAAGACATTAAAATGAGAATTAGTGCAGTTTCTTAGGCTGTAGTGATACTCAGCCAGTAATTGACCTAGCAGAGAGCAAAACGTTGTAAATAAAGCGAGCGAAGATGTTTTGTATGCTGCGATGCAACCAATCCGGGTGTCAAGGCTTTCGCAGTGGAAATAGTACCGTAACTATAATTCTCGTTGCTAAATTAACTCTTAATGACAAGGAGTCCCTCAATTCCATACTAGAAATCATCTCTCACTACTCGACTCGAATCATTGTGACCACGCCTAACTGATAGATTTCATACCCAAATAGGGGATGCAGGGCAGTTTGATTCCTTCGATGTGTTTCCTGAGGTTACGACGATTGCTGTCTTCCGAGAGGAGAGAACGCAACCGATCGAAAGTGGCACGATGATGCTTGTTCACCAACTGGAATGCACAATTTTTCAGTGACGCGATTCGATCCATAAATTCACACTCAAGTACGCATAAAAATTTCAAAATACGTATTCTATCAAAGTACTCTAAACCTAGTTTTAGCTAAAAAACTTAAGTCTAAAATCATGACTCCCAGTAGGTTATGCAAAATTTCACAATGTTCTTCCAATTCTCTACAGGTTGCTGACAATTACCCCTGACAAGTGTCAGCCGAATATATTTGGGTTCATTTCAATATCAATATACTATTAAAAATTCCATTACTTACTCAATTAGTTATGATTTTAGACCGATTCTACTTCTACTTCCAGTCACAAGTTCTTTACCCAAAAGTAAAATGCTCCCTTTTTTCCTTGCTAGGAAATTACTACTTCTACTTGTACTCGAATGCAAGACGAGACGCTCAATGATGTCACAATCAGTATGCGGCGCTCTGATTGTTCTGAACAATGCTGAATTCAGACTTACAGTTCGATTTTGTGGAGTGGCAGTGCTTCAAACAGATTATAAAATACACTTTTGTTCAAGATCAGTTCAAAACATTTTTTGCTCGGGTCGCCTTACATAAAACTACAATCTTTTTTTGTGTTTCAATAAGATTTTTCAATTCAGAAATGGTCTATCAACCCCTTTACCAGCTACCACCTTATGACGACCAACACATATATGGCATTATAATAATAGAGGTGAAGAGGCCGCTGGTTATCCGAGTATTTGAACATGCCATTTGGGGCACATAACTTCAGAATAACGCGAAACAATAACTTCATATCGTTAAATTATTCGCTAAAACCTAGTGATATCCTACCCGAGTGAGTACTGACCAGTGAGTTGAGTAATGAGTATGTTACCTATCCGCTAGTAGTGCTGTCCGTCACAACATCGCTAGTTCTCAAAGCGGAGTCTCCATGCCAGCTACGTTGTAAATTGCTATGATAAAACATTAGAATCGACAGTCTTACTAGAAGCAGAATAACAATCATGAGGGGTTAGAGAACAGAAGCCCGGGAAGTGACCATCAGAAATTACTGCATACTGGCCGAACAAATCCATGACCACTAACAAATGGTCTTTCAATAGTCAATATTGATACCAAATGACACCACCCCTATTTCATAGCAACATTTAGCAAATACAGCGCTGGAGTCAACCTTATATAAGCGCTAACCAAACGCCCATTAGTTTTCCCACCTACTACTTCGCGGATGGAAATACGCATTAAAGCGAACGGACGCGACTTGTCACACTCTTGCTATTTCTGCTCCTTTTTTCTCTTCGTTCCTCTTCTCTGTCGCTTCCGCTTGAGGAGAGAAACAGTCGGCCGCGTTTACGGATCGTGAATTCCCGGTGGGTGATTCTTCCTCGAATGGTCAGCACCTTGAAAATTGAGAACAATGTTGTTGCAAAATGCATGACAATTTGAAAGTTACATCATTCTAATTATTCCAGTTATGGCCGTGAATCGTTACAAGTGCGGTAACCATAAGAATTATTACTATACTTCAACTACAAATACAATATATTGTATAAAATGATTACCAATTCTTTTACGTTGATCGAGTCCCAAATGGATGAAATATGTCAAAGAATTTGCTAAATTTTTGTATAATTTGACAGATTCCGAAATCTTCTCAAAGTGCACCTTTCAAAAATTTGATATCAAGACTCCCAACATTTTACAATTCGAAGTTGGATGGCTTTACCAATACAAGCAAACAGTTTGTATCGCAATTGACAATTATGTAGAGAACGCTGCGAGACATATGAGTAGGCCTACCCTAAAACGTTTCTCTGACATGGACATTAGGGCTCTTAAAATATGACTTTTTTTCTCAAATCGTTCTGGCTACTTGATAAAATTGTTAGGTTACCTAATTTAAGCCTAAACACAAAATTTGGTTCAATTCCAGCCAGTAACCGCTTTGCTACAGGAGAAGAAAGTTTCTATTTATTATATAAAAATAAATAGGTGATAAAAATTTGAAAATTTTCTGTTCACCCCATGAAAGTGTTAGGCTGTCCATAGAAACGATGCTCACCAAATTTGGTTCAATTCCAACCAGTGGAAGCGGAGATATTGCCGTCGAAAAATTTGGATTTGAATAAAATAGTATTTACGGTGACCGATTCTTTGTTTACTTATTAAAGTTGTGCTCACCGTAAGTACTATTTTATTAAAATCCAAATTTTTCGACAGCAATAACTCCGCTTCCACTGGTTGGAATTGAACCAAATTTGGAGAGCATCGTTTCTATAGACAGCCTAACACTTTCATGGGGTGAACAGAAAATCTTCAAATTTTTTATTATTCATTTTTATATAATAAATAGGAACTTTCTTCTCTTGTAGCAAAGCGGATACTGGCTGGATTTGAACCATATTTTGTTTGTAGGCTTAAATTAGGTAACCTAACAATTTTATCAAGTAGCCAGTACGATTTGAGAAAAAAAGTCATTTTTGAAGAGCCCTACTGTTCATGACCGTCCACGTTTAGAGTTGCATCTCAAAGATGCTAAAATAAGCCTAAATATAATCCAAGCAATACGATCGTCCACTTTGACTGACTGAATTTCAAAAAACACCTTGATAGCTTCCACATCTTACGTTTATATATACCGTCTGCTATCGGCACAACAAAGTAGGCCTATTTAAAAATACCAAAACAGATTCAACATACCACATCTCTTGCTTTTGCTTTCATTCAATTTTCCATCAAACTTCTTTAAATCCTCCTTTGTGGTGAGTTGCTTTGGAATTCTCGATCAATTCCGATATCGTTTTATCATATACAATCTATGGCGGAATAAAAGTTTCGGATAAGTTCTAAAACGAACACAATTTTCCACACAAAAGTCAATTGCCACACGAAATGCCAAATGCTACGGTCTCATTTTACAAGGTATGGCGAGGAAACGTAGTGGTACGTTCCATTATAGCTAAACACCAATGAATTGCGGGTTCGAGCGTGACACGTCGACTCCATAATTCCTACCGAAGTGTTGGCCGTTTATCTAGGCTCCTCCTCGCCATCTGATTCGCATAGCCATGTCTTAAAAAGCCTAGGAGTGGGCCGTGCTGTAAGTGGGCAGATGGTTGCCGATGCACCCGGCACTTGGTGAATTCGGCCGCACAAACTCGGCACTTGGTGAATTCGGCCCTCGGGAAATTTTGAAATGAAGTGTATTTACAGCTATTAATATGAATTATCAAACTAATAATAGTATTATCAAGTGATTCGTCAATCTTGTAAGGAGGTCAGGGCATCCGTAGATCGCGCAGTCACGGCGTGATTGGATCACGGATTGCGTAGCCACGGGAAATAACACAGCGCTCATAAACCGACCACGCGCGGTCTGCTTGGAATCGATGGCGTGAGTCACGGGCCTGTGTCGTGTAAGTTTTGAGAAGATGGATCTTGGCGTTGTATGTGAGATCAAAACTGTGGAACATCAAGCGGCGCTTCTTCGTTTATCGATCACGACAAGCCAGTGTTCCTCATCAACAAATGTTTCGCATGATCACGTCAAAATAAATTATTTTTTGCCTTTGGAGAGACGATTCCACTCTGGGATTAGGGTGTCTCGATAACACGGTTGAAGGATCCCAAGATTACGAGATCTACCACGAGCCACGACACGTTTAAATTTCCTTTTTGATACTGTTCATTCATACTAAATGCATTTCTAATGCGAAGGTGTTCTAGTGCCAATTCCTCCAAGGGCCGAGTTCACCAAGTGAAGAGCGTCGCGTTATTTCCCGCAATTACGCAATCTGTGATCTAATCACGCCGTGACTGTGTGATCTACGCATGCACTGACCCCCGTACAACATTGACAACCACTCAAAGTGCCAAGTTCACCGGCAAACATTCCAGTAACCAATCATGGTGACCGGTACCGCTACGAGATCTACCACGGCCGAATTCACCAAGTGCCGAGTTTGTGCGGCCGAATTCACCAAGTGCCGAGTTCACTGGTAATCGGGCAGATACGGAATAATAATAATAAGAACCGGCCTGGTGTAAAATGACCAGTGTAGTCGAACCACCACCATGAACACCACAAACAAACAAATAAACATCTAACATGGAAAAGAAATTACCTTTGCAGCCTTTGACAAACACAGTTACCATTGAAACCAGCAATTAAGGTCTTGTTCGAAAGCAGAATAACAACTGTTTTAGTGGACATATCAAATCAAATGTTGGAAAGTTCATGTAAAATAGCCCAAAATATTATCTTACTGTGACCATATTCCATCAATATGGTCTGGCTAGCCAAATTCTCTGGGCCAACATAATCAAGCTGCGTTTGGGCAACAACACGAATATACACCGGTGACATCCTCACGCAATAAAACGAAGGGAGAACATTGTTTTCTAATGGATAGAACGAAGCTACCGCATGAGATCGAACAAAACCGGATAGAATTCATCGTGATTGAATGTACCGACAAAGTCATCCTTTCTACGTATTTTAGTCGTACCCGCGAGAGATAGAAAATTTGCATTATTAGGTTAACTACCGGATATAACGAAGCTTAATGCATGAGATGGAACAACACCGAGTATGAATTTATTCTGATTGAATATAACCACAAGACCATCCTACTACGTATTTTAGACATTCCCTCGACACTTAGAAAATCAGAACCTAATCGAGATGATCCCGGATGATCCTTTTACGGTTTTGTGTTTGCTGGGCTAAGCCTGCGACTGGTTGGTACTGAAAATATCAATATTATACCTTGTAAATTTGGAGCGGAGAGTAGCCTGTTTCCTACGCTTGTGATAATTTCTGTCTTACCCCACTGATATTACTTGCTCAGCATAGGGGCTTCCATAATATACCGGGTTATGTTTGCAAATAAACCTCGAGAATACGTCTTCAAGGTAAGTAGCAACCGTGAAAACATCCTATGTTAACGTTCACCAGGTCTAAAATCAACTCTCTTCATTGCTCTCTATCCCCTCTTTTTCTCTTCTCTCTCTTCTCTTCTATCGCTCTCTCTCTCTCTCTCTCTCTCGCTCTCTCTCTATGTCGGTTTACCATGTTCTCGGTCATTTATAAGGCCTTATTCTGGATATAGCTGTGATTTGGTGTTCTATTTATCAGTACTCATAGATCCGTGTGACCTTACCCACTGTATTCACCGATGTTGGTGAGTCTTCAACGATCTTGTTCGATGTAGCATACTACTGTCCTATGTACAAAAGGGAATCTCTGTCAATCTGGTACTTCCAAGCGAGAGCTCGGAGAGTTTAGTTTAAAATGACTAGGAATATAGCGTCATATAGGTCAGGGCTCTTCAACCGGTTGTATCGTAGCATACACCATAGGGCAGTGGTCTGGAACCTATGGCTCGCGAGTCATAGATGCCTCTATGAGAAATTTTGAATATTGTGCTTCATTTTTCAACATTGCAGCTAATTGTGACGGTCTGAATAATCATTCTCTTGACAGCATAATCACGTCTTTGAGAGTTCAGGACAGTTGGATATCCACTATCCAGGGTTAGGGGCACGAACCTTCCCAAATTTAGGTTGCTGTCGCGCCGGCGACAAACACCACTCGTGAATTCGATCTACCCGCCATCGCGCGCCTCGAAATCTTGGATTGCAGGATACCTTGATTGATCAACGAGAATAGCAGACATGGCCAGTGGCTGCGCTTGTAGGACAATGCAGTTTTCAAATACACATTTTCTTCCTGATCTACGCCGAGGAATGAATTGCCTTGGAAGTGACATTAACAATTAAAATTAAAATTCAAAACAAAGCAATAGCTATCCATGTTCTTGATTGGTAAGTAGCTTACTAGCACCGCCGTATAACTGTTAGGTGTCTAGCGCAGCGTTACGTTACGCCTAATGCTTTAGAAGTCGATCAATACTTAGATTTCCGGAATCAGCGCGACAATTACATTTGATTAATATCAGTGAATATCAATTCTAAGCTATTTACGATGAGTTGCGCAATCGCTGGTGTCGCTTGGCCAGCCTGTGCCTCATCTGTGCCGTATCTCTCCCGGGGCCTACGGGCCGCCTCTAGCGCTTTATTTCCGAACAATAAATATGAAAAATCCGTGATTATGGGGATATAAAGGTTCAAAATATACTCATTCGTAAACATCGATAGAAAATACCAAAAATCATTGAAGGTTTCACAATTTCCCTTCACTCATTCCGGACGACATCTGAGGAACCACTCACTTGCCGCCCCTAACCCCACGTCACTGCAGTACTGCTGCACTGACAATGTTTGGCACCACCTACGCATGCGGGCAGAAAAATATAACTCACACACCGAATCCCATATAGTAGTGCTACCAACAACGTAACGGATTTTCAATTGTGATGTAACAGCTAATGGACATGTATGGCTCTTTGGGAGTTACAATTGAGAATATTTGACCAATATGGTCCTTCGGTTGAAAAAGGTTCCCGACCACTGCCCTAGGGCAAGGGTTAATAACAGGTGGCACGCAGACGCTTATTTTGCGTCCCAGAGCATCTGCGATTATGAATCTAATTACTAATGATATGGTATTGTTGCATGTTAATTTAGCTACTTTGCTCTCTCATCGCACCATCTCTATTTTGTTTCTTGATGACTCATTTTAGTTTTTTGATATGCTCCAGTTGGAATTGGTACTATTTTGATAATCAATAGCCGTCGGGACTCTGGTTCAAGACAATTCCACTGACATGAACATATCGTGACAAGGAAAGAGTAATTAAACCACCCAAACTGAGTTTTCAACTCAACAATAAATAAGCTTTCGCAGAGAAATATAAACCCGAAGTATCTTATTTGGCGAGGAATAGTTGTCGTAACGAGGAGAGAAAGTTTAAAACGACCTCATTGACAATTTCATTACGAGTTCAAAAATACATATAGGCCTACATCTCTGTTTAGGATAAACTTCTGTGTCAAGTCAAGTGTCAAATCCAACAATCCAGCATATTCTGAGGCATTGTTACAATTGCCAACAATGTTACAGAGGCATAGTTGAAGATTTCTTGGAATAATGCTAAAGCCAAGAAGTCAGCTTGAGGAGATGGGTTTTGAGAGAACTTTAGGAGACCGTGAGAATTCCCTGTTTCCGGAATTTAGCAAGAACGACAACATCACCTGGCAAATCTTGAAGCTACAGCTGTCTGTCAGTCGATCTTTGTCTCGTCTTTTGAAACATGTTGCCGCGAAGGCTACCTTAGTCTAGCACAGTGCTTTTCAACCTTTTCGAGTTCCGTTCGCACTTTTTTTGAATAATATATTTCATTCGCACAAACTAATCGAAAATTCTTATACAAAAAGAATATGAAGGTACTTAACAACAATTTTTCCAGATGTGCAACAAATTGGCTACTATGTGGCTTAAGCTATCAAGTATCTCATTAAAAAGGCTACTTTTATCGATCGTTTTGATTTCAACTATTTCACTAAAACCCTTCTCGGCCAAACAAGTTGTCGGTGGGTTCTGCACAAGAACGTCTAATAGTGCTTGGATGGCCAGGTCTTAAAATATGTTCTGCCCTCCTATCCAAAGTACAGCGTATTTTTCGCGGATGAAAAATGCTTGCTGGCGAAAATCGTTTTTGAGAGCTGAAACAAAGGTCCAGGGGCTCCAGTTTTTCCAAAGGATTAAAACCCACAGGTTTGTGTGAGACTTTTACCTTATGTCTTGGGACATAAGGTGTAAAATGATCAAGAGGAGGCACATTAGAGCTCGCTGTCTTACGATACGTTTCTTCAACTTCTGTCTCGCGAGTAGGCCTATATGAGAAGAGCAAATAAACTCACGATACTGTGTGCTCTGCTCTTTAGCCCAATCTATTTTGAAAATTTATAAAAGTTTATTAACGGTAAAGCAGCTTTTAGATTACCACCAAAATATGGGTTTTTGTGGCATCTTGCGACCCTAGCCTCACGCATGAAAAGGAATTCATTTTTAATATTACAGTTGTATGCTACGATTTTACGGACATGTATGACATACGTAACGCGCTCACCACAATTCTACCCAACACAGCTCTACAAAACATGTCTGACGCACGCGATTTTAAATTAGGGCAAATTAAATTCCTCTGCGTGTCGCAGTTGTACTACTGTCTACTCGGATTGCAAAAACGGGATTATTCCGTGTCGAGAACGGAGCATAACCATATCGAAAGGTTTGGCCCTCAAGTATCGGTCATCTTTATACCAAGTTTTTGTCGCGTCTTATGTTTTTCGCACCGCATTTTATCAGTGGTTTGTTGGCCAAAACTTTACGTCTTCATGTGCCCCAACGCCGAATGGGTTGACCTCGAATTAAATGAGTGTCATCGGCCTGAAATCGCTCGTTGCACACCCCTTGAACTTGAAGGAGTAAAAATTTGCGTTACAGTAACAGTAACTTACAAATGTGATTCTGTAATAATGGTATTTACGACTATCCTCGTGCCTCGCGCTAATCGAACAGTTATTACGAAAATACTAGTTCACTACGGCTGTGAGAGCTACGATTAGCGGTGACTCGTAAGTTAAACAAGTTTTTACAATTACGTCGCCACTACGTAAGTTACACTGAACTTAAATTTCTCATAAGGTTCATTTGAATTATTCCACGTCAGAAAAATTAACATTTATTCACGGTTTTCATTCGCACTTGATCCGGATTTTCATTCGCACCATTCGCACCACCTTCGTCATTCGCACTGTAATTTTTTTCATTCGCACAAGTGCGAACCGTCACACAGGTTGAAAAGCACTGGTCTAGCATTTGACGAATCCACCGACTCCTCGAACATAGCTAATATTCTGTGTGGATATGTTTTAAGACCTGATTAATTCTGTATGGTCGCATGATGCCATAAAGCAATAATTATGTGAAAGTCTAGAAATGATTAAATCGGAGAGTGTTGGACGCCGTCGATATGCAATTTGAATTAACGAATTGGTCACCTGAACTTTTGACAGATTTTAATTGAACTTGAAAATGAATTTCACGCTTAGGGCGGAGGTCATCAAGTTGGATTGATCAAAAAGTAGATTATCGCGTTCACCAGGATTAAAAAACCCAGCGCCTTAAGTTGAGTTTTTAATCTCATGCTTTGGTAAACCGGAACAAACTTTACAATACACTGCGCAAAATTCCTACGCAGAAATATTTCCGATCATGACCGTGACGGTTGTCTCCTAGCCAATGGCTTCACTAAACAATCAGACAATCAATCAATGTACGCATCATTGCAGAGCGATATATTACACATCAATATTTCATTATCCGTTTCTTCGCCGTACCGTACTGATTACACGCGGCTTTGGTGTCGCGATGATGATCTCCTTATCACAGTATAGTTGCAACATCTTTTATGAGCAGCCTTCCATTTCATTATGTCGATTGACAACCAGTAACGCGTTTTCGAAGTGTGATGAAACAGACACCACTTGATTACCAGTACCACCTCAGGATGATCTTCGCGGGTAAACTTGTCCAACTTTATGCGTCAAGGTTATCCGTTTTTAAACACATGATTAGCATTCTTCGGTGTCGGCTAACTTTATGATATCCGCTTAAAATAAGCCGCGATTAGCGGTTTTTTATCGCGTGACTAGCATTCTCCCGGATCAGCTAATTTTATGATCTCCGCCCTTAATGCGATTCAGGGTGACTTGGATTTTTCGTTTTTGATTTACTAGCGTCCCTGCAATATGAGCCCCACCGCATCAATGCGAACCGCAGAGGAAAATGATGAATCCCATAAAGAAATACCAAGTGGGAGTCGTGTGGGTCTCACGAATGAAGGTTTTTCTTGTACGTTTGAGCGGGTACGATTATTTTTCACCATATCGACAATCCCGATGGGAGGACAAGAAAAATAACGTACAACAAAGTGATTAATAAAAACCGGAGGATGCGTCATCATTAATTTTGTGCCCAAAATTTTTAAAGATACTCCTCCATCATCTCTACCGGTTATCTGATCACGTGAGCTGCGAAAGGATCATTATTTTACAGTAGTAAAACAGTAATATGGCACAGAACACCACGCGGGCTCTCCGCGGTGCAAAGTTCACATTAGCTTACCTAACATGAGTATTTGTCGTCGAGATCGACCCTGACGACTCTCCATGAGAATGTTGCCGTATGCTTTATATCTATTAGCAATGTAAATGTGGCCGCGAAACATTTTGAACACCCCAGAATTAGGCTTCGTACAGAAGCGGTGAATTATGTTGCCAAGGGTGTACGAGTTTTGGGTAAACGTGAAAGGGTGTACCAAGACGAAAAAATGTGAAGAGCACTGATATAGATAGTTCAGCGATCAGCATATGAGTTAAATATTATCAATGGGGGAAGGAAAACATTTTAATACGCATGTCATGCTGACCCTAAAACTCTCCTGCCCGGGATCAGGCGGATAGAAATATTGGTACACTGGTTAATATTCATCAGTAGCGGCGAAATGAGCAATTTTATTTACATCAGTGGTTCTTAACCTTGCCTCCGGCGCCCCCCAAGGGGTGATTTTGATTTTGAAGGGGGTACTGACGTTCAGGGGACGATATGGGGCGCGCTGGATTCAGGGGGTGGTGTGGGGGCGCTGGAAAAAATGGCTTCACGCTAGATGGTGTAGCATAGTACAACATATCAATTACTAGTTTTCAGAGCATATTAACATGCGACAAAACATGTCAAATCTCGAAATTTTTCGACGACGATTTATTCAAGCTTTTTATTTTTTCGCGAGTACCGTTGCCAAAAATTTGATCATTAGGCACCCTTCCCCCACGACAGAATACGCATTATTCATAGAAGATAGAGATAGACATTTCGGCGTCGACATTTCCACGCCACGATGCACAAAGAAAATATGAAGTTTCGGCCAATATGGGACCCTCAAAGAGAAGTGTGCTAAAAACATCGTCAGCATGAAAACCTTATCTGAAAAGGATTGCCCGTATGTTGACGGTAAATTTCGATATAAATATGTCCAAATTGTCCAAAGGTGCCTGAATGGCTCGTGCCGAATTATCATGTCGTGACAATCCGAACCCCGCAGGAAAAATTATTTGCCATTGCAGAAATACCAATTTTGAATCGTGTGCTCAAGCTTAGTACGTTTATGCGATTTCAATATCTATTGATAATATAGCGGATAGGAGGTCACAAAATAACAACATGCAACGAAGTAAGTGTACTAACGGACCCTCTCGAATATGTGTGATTAGGAATTACGTGCCCCACATTTTCCAAGACTACAGCTCACTCGGCGCTACCGGCAAATCTGATAATGTGGGCGGAGAGGATAAAAAATTATAGCGTTATATATATATGCACAATTACCAATATTTTTGACCGATTCATTCATCCATTATAGAACACTTTTTTGCCTAGGGCGACCAGGCCACATAAACTTTACTCACTATCGAAACCACAGAAGCATTGTTTATCACCCAATCGGTTCCCAAGACCAACGTTCGTTTAGGTAGGCTTACCATACGTCCTCTTTTAAGAGGATTTGTCCTCTTTTTTGACTTTTTTGAAAGTGTCCTCGGAGGACGCCCTTTTGTCCTCTTTTTTGAGATTTTGTCCTCTTTTTTGAAAATTTAGGCAGATTTAGAGCAAATTGCGAGTGATATGCCGCATATTAGCACAGAAGTGAAGCTCCGGCGGGTGTTTCGGAGTGAAAAACGGTGATTTTAGCTCTGAGCGAAAAGATGACCTTTTTTTTTCTGGTCATCCACCTGGCAATGTGGTGTAAAAAACGTTATTTTGAGCTCTGAGCAGAAGTGATGACCTTTTTTTTTTAGTCAACCGATCACAAAGTGGGAAAAATTAACCGGTTTTTGAGAATTTTACTCCGGTTTTGCAAGTTGAAAATTTCTGAAAAAGTGTCCTCTTTTTTGATTTCCAAAATATGGTAAGCCTAGTTTAGGGGGATGATGAAGTGCTGTTACGGTCCTCCCTCTTTTATTCCTCTTCCTCTACCCATTGTTTTTATTACAGTCGGTGAAACATGAGGTGAGGGGGAGGGACGCTAGAGCACGAAAATTTTAAAAAGGGGGCGCTGGATGAAATAATATTAAGAACCACTGATTTAGATGGTATATATAATCGTGCAAAATATGCAAAGCTCTTTTAGACGGAACGTGACTGTCTACAATTTTCCCTGTGGTTTAATGGCTTCGATTTCGAACGGGTGTGAATCTGTTCATGTCTGAAATGAAGCGGATTCGGCCTTGCTGTCTTCCATATAAACAGAATGCAGCTGTGAGTCTTATGACTTATACGTGCTTGGATCGCTCGGATGGCATCCGAATCGCCTAAGAAGAACGAGTGATTTCCAACGCTACGACGAGCCCCAATGGTCCAAGGTAGACGACTTCTTCGACTGCAATCAAAGGTCGGTCATTATCGTTTCAAGTATACGTAGCAACGTGAAAGTCAAAAATTCCTGTTTACAGATCTGGCTTTGCCGTCGCCGAGTTTCGAGGACGACTGTGGATTTTGGGCGGCTGCGAGCGGAATGGCGACGCGCGGATATACCACGTGGGAGTGTATTCGTTTAATAGAGACTCCCGGTTATGGACCAATGAAAAGTTCATGAATAACACCAGGGTATATTTCTGCGCTGCTGTCGTCGGCAACAGTTTGTACGTGGTTGGCGGTAAATGCATGTGGAGAAGTAGAGACGGAACACCTGTCAAAGGAAGTGAGTTCTTGCCGCTGTCCACGCATGCATTTGTTTTTGTAGACGGTAATGACTCGGTCACTATCTTGACGAGTAGCGACGTGACAGAGGTGACCAGTAACATTGTTGGGATGACTCGAGTGAGACTCGACTTACCTTTTTCGTATAACTTGACTTGACTCGAGTCACTTAGCAAAATGACGTGACATGTAGTTTTGAAAACAGTCTTAATTCGTTCGCATAGACTGTCAAAAGCTGCAAAATGAACTGTGCGAAAAGTGCAGAGAGATGTTTTCGTATTGATGCATCCCAGGAGGTATCGATTTTCGACAGAATAAGAATTCTTTCCCATCATGGGATGCAAACTATAGTATTGATATGAATATGCGATACTAACCCTTTGTTTACCAGAAGATCCCGTTTTAGAGAATATCATGGCATGGCGCACGACCCCATATTATGAGACCACAAGTTTAGGTGAAGAGCAATGCAGGGAAGTTGTATCGGATACGGTTATAACACTTTGCGCGATTAGTATACGTTAATAACAAATATGATAGGTAATTGCTAGATTGCGAAACGGTAGTTTTAAACGTTATTGTGTGCCATATTTACTGTGATGAAATATTTGATATGGGCGACGATGCGGTGTGAAAACACTGTGCACTAAGCGCAACAAAATGTCTGGGCTTTATTTGACTTTTATGAATATTAAGCGTTGGTGCTACGTGAAAACAGCCCCGACATTCCCCAGGGTAGCTTTCGTATCGGGGATTAAACTACTTCTACTTGACAAACTAAAAATAGCGAACAGTGATTAGGTAGATCACAAAATATTACGAAGTAGAAGTAGAGTAAATCAGATCTACTTGAGAAAGTACCAGAAGTCGAGTAAAACTACTTGGGTACTTCCAAAAAGTAAAAGTACTTCGTTATTGACCGCCTCTGAATGTATCATATCAATTCGTTTCACCTGAGGTTTCGTATTCTATTCTCTATTTTGGAGGATAAATAAAGACTGAGGGTATACAACAGTTGCGTAGTTTAGCAGTAGCCTACTACGCATTCGTGAGCTACACAACGCCTTTTTGCATGTCTATTTGACTCGGCTCAATCTGAATTTCGAACACCTATCAAGATGCAATGACTGAATCATGCCTCGTACTTCAAAAATACATCTTGAATTAAATTGTGACTTGCTTCGTGACTTGACTTTACTCGAGTCACCTCCAAAAATCGGTTGACGTGACTTGACTTGAGTCAAAATGTGCAATGACTCGAGATGACTTGTGACTCGAAGGTAATGACTTGATCCGATCACTAACCAGTAATTAGGTTATGTTTGATGAGTTTACTCTCTCAGCAAGTCCTTCTGTACTTGCAGCACATACTCCAGTAAATTAATTTTTGTCGCTACTTCTACTTCTGCTCGCCAACTTTGGTGTTGTACTTTTCGATAAATCCATTGAATCTAGCTCAGTGGTTGTCAACCTTTTTAGACACGCCCCCTTTATGATGGTCCAAAATTTCGCGCCACCTTATCGCCTTATTACAAAATGCTACCAGAATGCTTGCAATCCTAACGGAGAGCGTAGTATGTATGGCATGGTAGGTTATGACTTGGGCTAGTTATTGTTGCATTCAAATCCGTGAAAAGTTGCATTTATTTTTCTCGAAGTTGCAGTAAAAAGTTGCGTTTATTTTTCACAAAAGTAGCACTAAAAAGTTGCATTTATGGACAATAGGGTTGTTTAGATGTGAAAAAAATTCCGGAAACCTCGTTCGCCGTATTCCAATTGATAGTTTGGTATATAGTAACACTTTTGGAAGAAGTTTAGGAAAGAAGTTCAGGATGAAGATGACTAAAATCGCGTATAAAAGTGTTTTCATATACACAACTATCATTTGGAATACGGCAAACGAAGTTTCCGGAACATTTTTCAAATCTGAACAACACAAATGGACAATATCCTTGAAACTATTAGGTTATGAGATGCTCGAATCGATCCGTATCCAAGGCACTGCAGCACAACTCAAGTGTTAGCGACTTCAACAAAATCAATAGCCTGAAAAAAATAGACCCAGTGAAAATATGATTTTCGTCGGTATAGCCCGAATGTACGTCAAATTTAAACGACAGAGACATACTTAAGCGACCTATTTACATGTAGTGCCAAATATCTCCAGTAGAAAGTTAGTTGCATGAAAAGTCGAATAGACTTGCAAAAAGTTTCATGAAAAATCGAAAAAAGTTTTAAAAAGTTTCATGAAAAATCGAAAAACTTGCATGAAAAATATGGGAGAGAAGTTGCAAAAAGTTGCACTATAAGAGTCCCTCAAACAGCTTAAAACAAAATTCTACATAACTTTCGTGAATTTAGGAAGCTGCCGGAAGCTGTAAAAAAAGTTGCAAAAACTTGCCTTAGTTAAGACTGTTGACGGGAGTATTCTCAAATATAAAATTCGGACTATTCACAAAGCAGTAACTATGAGTTGGAGGCACATCGCGCGGAGCGAGAATATTTTTTCTAATTGACCGCAGTTTTACGCCCCTATGCCGACGCTTTAACGTCCCTAGTTTAAGAATCACGAGTCTCGTTGAAAAAATATGTTCTTCCACTTAAAAATTCAGGGGCTGCTTCCACGCGGAGTATGTTCTCGTCAGGACGCCCTGTCTAGCTTCCTTGAATGCTTCGAGTTCTGATCTAGAATTTGTCTGCATGCTGAGACCTTTATCGTCAAAGATGCATTCGATACTCAAGAGAGAGTTTAATCAATAAAGTGTTTATCATGAGATCAGCTTTTACAGGTTCTGACAGCAACAACCCACCTCTCCCCCGTAATTTACCCAGAGGTGGTCAAAGTAGTCAAGAAAGCTACTCAAGTAGAAGTAGAAGTAGCGACGGGGAAATATACCCAAGTACGAGTAGAAGTACTTCTTCCATAAGCAACCTAAAACTACTTGAAGTAGAAGTAGAATAGACTGACTTTAAATGTACTCAAGTAAGTAAGTAAGTAGATATGAAAACGATCGTAATTCGTTCGCATGGACTGTAAAAAGCTGCAAACAGAGCTATATGCGGAAGGTGTAGAGAGCTTGATTCATATTGATGCATCCCAGTATGTGTCAATTCTGACAGAATAAGCAGTCGTCCACATTAGCGGTTCCCAACCTTTTTCGGTGTCAGGGCCAAATTTAGAATTTTAGAGTACGGTTGGGGCCGCACGAATGCATTCATCAAGTAAAGCAAAAATTATAAAGCATCAAAGCACGTACCAACAAAGAACGAATAGAAACACTAACGAGAAGGAAATACAAAAATCAATGTAATGTCCAACTTGGCATTGACTTTGAGCTTCAATAAGTGTGCCAAGGCCAGGAGTAATTGCAGATGATTCAGTACGCAGTAGCTGCTTGAGGTGGTCATCGGTCAATCGATTGCGATATTGATTTTTGATTCTGGCCATTTTGCTGAAAAGTGCTTCACATACATAAGTTGATCCAAACTGAGAAGCGTTTTTCTGGGCATTGGTTATCAAGTTGGGATACTTTCCGTCAGGAACTTGACTCCAAAATTCAAGCAAGTCTTCACTTCTAAATAATCGCTTGAGCTCGATATCTGATTGCATATCAAGCAACTCCAATTGAAAATTATCAGGAGCAGTGGCCACATTAACTGCAATAGATTTGAAAACATTTTCATCGTGGGCAAAAAAGCATTCAATCTGTCTATGCGCCGGATGAACTCAGTAATCATGTTGCTGATATGCGTGTTGAATTCGCATCCAAATGATGTATTGATTTGATGATCATCACATTACACATGTTGAGTGACTTAGCAACCAGATTTTCTTACTGCAAAATGCAATGTTGCCATGTCACTGGAGCAAGATTATGCTCTTCTCGCCATTCATTGATGAGCCTGTCAAGCCCTTGATTTGCTCCAAGCATGGATGGACATGGACACTGGACAGCCATCCATTTCTACTCCCAACCAACTTTGATGAATCCAAATGTGCTTCTTCAAGAGAAACATGAAATTTACGAAGCATGACCCTCCTAATAAACACAGCTAATTGCTCCGTGTCGTTGAGATATTTTGTGCTGTCAAGAGCGACAGTTTTCGATTTCTCAAGAAGCTGATCATATTCGTCGTTTGCTATACATTCCATGCGCCGAATTAATGCAGTATTGCTCAGCTGAAACTTTCTTGCCTTTTGTTTTATGGAACTTCAACGCTTATCTCCCTTAAAGGTCTGGCGCACCACGGTCTGAAATTACCTCCTGGTATAAGTACCCTTGCAATGTAATTCAACGTCGGCTACATACGAATCGAAAATTAAAGGATTCTACGACATGATATCACGAATTCAGCCACAGGGGTTAATAGCTCGGGCTGGACCAAGAGGTTATAAGTCGTGAATGGGATGTCATGATTACGGCATGACTCAATGAATATTGCGAGCAATTGCATGGCTCACCTTGTATGATGTTTAGGTAATATCTTCAGATTCATTACTAGCCTTGAACATATTTGTTTTCTTATTCCGTGCCGACTTGAGGGATTCCAATTTCCTGTTCCTTGATTCTCCTTGGTACCAATCATATTTTGAAGAATGAGTTTTGTAGTGCTTCTCAATGTTATAAGATTTTACACTACTTTTCGCCACAGGACATAGAAGGCAATGGGCTTTGTTGTCTACCTCAAAATGAAAATACTTTTCTTCCCAATCACTTTGAAAAACACGAATTTCCTGCTTTCTTTGATGTCTGTTCTGGCATCATTCAAAACTTAAATATACCCAAAACTTGACCAAATGACTGATTAACCTATTGCAGCTTTATAGAATTTGTGACTGCTTTAGATCAATAAAAAGTTCACAAAATAGAGTAAAATCAAGAACTGGACAGCTGCTGCCGGGTTTTGCCTTAACCATATTTTTGTAACTCACGGATTGATGCGGAGCACATGTCACACGGTTTAAACGCAGAGAGGCCTACTGCTGAGCCCGGTAAAAGCAGCATAATTAATTGTCGTATAACTGACGATCCGAGCGTCCAAATTTAATATGTCTAATATGTCCGGTCTTAATCGTAAGCAAGTGTCGCACTGATTCAGAAAATACAAATTTAAATATGGCCAAGGCAATGAAGTGAACCCAAAATAGTCATCAAAATTTGAAAATTGGGATTGTTCCGAACAATCGATCGACGCCCATGGACATTGTTATGGTCATTGTGTTGTCGCGCTCCCATTGTTCAGAATGATCGACCTTCGACGGCTATTTCGGAATAGTTTTATTGCCCTGGCGATATTTCAATTCGTATTTTTGGAATCAGTGCGGCACTAGCATTCGATAAAGACCGGACATATCAAATTATTCGGACATTTCGGTCGCGAGCTATGGGACTACCAATTATGCTGCTTTTAGCCGGGTCAGCAGTACGCATCTCGGCGTATTCAACCGTGAGTCACGTGTTGTACATCTATCCGTAGATTAGGCTAGTTATCAATACCTATATATATATTCCAATTTCTATAGCTACAGCTCTTTAACTGGAAGGTTAGGGCACATTGCATTGCATTGAAACAGCAGTGCCGTAACTTTGTCAGTCTACTCCAGCCTACTCCTACTCCTGCAATCCTAATTGAAAACTCCAGACTCCAAGCCAAACAAGAGTATTTTATAAAAATAAATTTTATTTTATGTCATAAATCGATTTCCTAATATTTTGTGGGGGCCGCAAGAAGGCTAGCTGGGAGCCGAATGCGGCCCTCGGGGACCGCGGTTGGGAATCAATGGTCCACATCATGGGATGTAAATGATAGTATTGATAGGAATATTAATCATTTGTATACTCGAACACACCGTTTTAAAGAATATCATTACATGGCGCCGTCCCCATATTATAAGGCTCCTAGTTCATTCGAAGAGCAATACGGAAAAGTTGTGTCGGATACGGTGTTAACATTTTGCGCGATTAGTATACGGTAATTAAATATATGGTAGATCGTACAAATGCCCTATAGTGTAGGCCTATAGCTTTATTTTCGGAAAACCTAAGGCATTACTACATACTTGCTTTTATACTCCAACATGTATGTTTTCAAGACAAAAGAACTGTAACTATAATTAGAACTCACCGTATATTACTCGTAATAAAGAAAAATACAAATACTACTTTTAAAAAGCGGAAAATATATTTCATGTCTTTTGTCCAGAAAGTTTCAACGGTATTCTGCTAAAACAGGTCAAACGTCTAAAAAGTCAAACTTCACTTTGGCGGATTAGGACACGTCATGGGCTGCTAGGTATATTAGATAATTGCTACATTGCGAAATGGTAGTTTCAAACGTGATGGGGGGCCATACTATGATGAAATATTTGATATAGGCGACAATGCGGTGTGAACGGAACCACGCAACCCGGCATCTAAATTATATTCAGCGATACTTTCGTTGAAAGATATTTGTCACTCCATATCTGCTGCGCGCGAACCGCAATGAAAATCCTGGTTATTACATGACTTTTATGAATATTAAATTTTGGTACTATACGTGAAAACAGCCCCGAAATTGCTTAGGCTATTTTTCTTATTGGCGGATTAAACTACTTCTACTTGACAAACTGACAATAGCGAAAAGTAAGTAAGTAGTTCACAAAATATTTCAAAGTAGAAGTGGAAGTAGTAAAATATATCTACTTGAGTAGGTACCAGAAGTAGAGGAAAAATACTTGAGTACTTCGAAAAGGTAGAAGTACTTCGTTACTGACCCCCTCTGAATTTAACGTACTAGTATGATGGATTTCACTGGCAAGCGAACTCGAATATGTTATTTCCGTATTCATGAATTAAGTCTCCTAATGACTATTCGAGTGTTTCTCCACCGTCTTGTCTTCGCGGACCCCCATTCGACCGTCACGGACCCCGGCGGCCCCGTAAGGTGTAGTGCAACTGTCGTGTGACATATGCATTTCGCAAATATCAATGGTAGGCCAGTGATAAACTTCAACAAAATGACCATTCTTGAAAATAACATACTATTTAAATAGAAATTGGGAAGTCTTTTAATAAATCATTATTTGTAGCTGCATTTCCTGAAATACACGGCCGTGTCTTGAAAATCCGCAACATGAACGAGTGCCGAAAATCCAGTACCCTCCCAAAGATAGGTGGAAGCGAATGTAATAACGCGTGACGCTTCCAACGAGACCTTTGGCTATGATCGCATTATTTATGACACCAATATAACGTCCAGCCTAGTCATTTGCATCAAGCATATCATTTTGAAGTTATTCTGAAATAGCGGTTATGTATATCACGGGAGAAGATCGATTTTTTGGCAAACGAGTTTATTCCACAACCCCAACAAAACATCTTTTAACCGCAATATGTTTGTATCGGTAGGATATTGGCAATATTGGCAATGAGTTTGCACAGTTGAATATTTCATCTGCGACGCCATTCTCATTATGTGACTCCTGAAGTTTTAGCAGTTATGAAGCGAGAAAGCTCAATTATTTCACCAGAGTAATATATAAAATTTAGGTTAGCAAAAATTTGCAAAATGCGGAGGTTTCGCGGTCCCCCTGACATTGCTTCATGGACCCCTAGGGGACCCCGGTTAAGAATCACTGTCACTATTCTCACTCGTTTATAGTTTATTATCAGCTGGACCAGTGGTTCCCAAAATTTCTTTTCATCTTTCCCGTATTAGAATGAGTCAAGCATTGAGTCACAATTTTATCAACTATATTGGGTTGACGTTCAACTAGATCACAGTCAGCAATGAATTGCCCACGTCTTTATATAATATAATCTCTTGCACACGGACTTCCGAGTTGCTCGTATTTTGCACGTGATATACGGCACAATTTATTGTCACTAATTCCTTGAGTACTCCAGCCATCCTCACTTTACAGCAGTGGCGTGCGGTCCAATGAGGCAGGTGAGACTGTGCCTCACCTGTCGTCTGGGTGAGTAAGTAAAAATCGTGAAAACCCTCGATGAGTCGACGATTATTGATGTTTTACATCAATGTTCATAAATAACTAAATTTGAACCTTTTTTCACCCAACATCATCAATTTACATAATTAATATTCAAAAATACAGCGCAAAAGGAGAGGTGAGGCACGGGCGCGCCGTGCCTCACCTGCGACAATGCAATTCATAATAAATAGCTCGGAATTCATAATAGCTGGCATCAGTCAATTGCTATCGTCACACTGATTACGAAAATCCAAATATTACCAGTGTCAGAGCACCAGAACCCCCTAAAAACCGCCAATGAAGGTGACAATCGGCTTTATTACAGACTACGCCATCGCAGAGAAACAATAGCCAGGTGAGGCACAAACGAATCTGCCGCATGCACTATTCGCTAAGAATTGGACAATCGAAGCGCAGTGAAACGCGCAATCGATTTCGGAATCCAACAGCATTGTTGGAATTATATAGTAGCGACGGCCAATACTTAATGCGGAGCCAATACATTCCCTTACTTCTGTAGCTATTATGTATTTTCCATCCATAGCTACGTTAAATTGTGGTATGTGATAGCTACTTGCATAGGCTGCATTGTCGTTGTTTGTATCCTTTATGCTGTGTTCGACTGCAATACCTAGAACCCTCACCAGCCATGAACCTCATCGCACGTCAC
The DNA here is from genome assembly GCF_051294905.1 of Botryllus schlosseri. Taxonomy (NCBI): domain Eukaryota; kingdom Metazoa; phylum Chordata; class Ascidiacea; order Stolidobranchia; family Styelidae; genus Botryllus; species Botryllus schlosseri. The sequence continues at coordinate 5,554,580 of NC_137245.1, forward strand.
TGCTTTACAATGATTAGCCGAGAGCAGCAATGGTTCGATTTCGTGAGTTAAAACTAGCAATGAGCCAAAAATACTCGTACCTCTGAGTAAAGGACAGTGTCCATTGGTTGGAAATTGGCAAAAGCGTTCATTGGGATCTCCATTTATCTAATGTAGCCTACTTTCTTAAATAATTTCGATTATTAATGATGTCTAGATCGGCGGTTCTTCGCCTTTCCTCACCGATATAGCCCACGCCAATCTACAAGCTATCTGTGACCCAAAAATTTTCGGCAATTTGCAAAAGCAAAGATTTTTTTCACCTCCAATCTATTAGTAAAGATTACTGTCGCACAGAATAAACCGTACATCAACAAAAATGTTAAAATACGAAATCATTAAACGATATTTTCGCATAAACGAAAAGATGAGAATGGATGTTTGCTGGTTTATTTCAAAGAATAGGTAAATGCAGATTTGCGCATTATGAAAATCCATGAGTTTGTACAGTTCGAACTCGAACTAATTACCTTTAAAATCTCGCCATTAGAATTATAAAAAGACCTTCATAAATCAGCAACTATTTGACCAAACCACTATGGCTATGACATTCAAGTTCGAAGGATCTCGTACACATTACAGTATTGGAAATGATGATATATGGGAGACGGAATCAGCATTTCAAAATGGTTATGCTTAAAATGGGAGATACTTCTACCCACAAAACCCCCCCTGACGTCATCCTAGGTGGTGTTGAGTCTGAAGTAGCGACAGTGGCTGCAAGAACATCACAACAGAAATAAAATCGGTATCATGATCCGCTCTAAACGACGACAGCCGTTTCTGCAAGTTGTTATGCAGCTATTTTTTAAATGCGCAACTAGTAGTAGAGCTAGTCAATTCTCATAAGTCGGTACTAGTTCTAGAACATCTCAAAACGCAGTTTTCTAATACACATTGTCTTCCTGATCTACGGCGCGAAACGAACTGTTGTGGATAGGACATTCACAATCACAAACTCGAATTACAAACAACACCGTAGCTATCCGCGTTCTAGATTAGTAAGTATAGCTCTGTGTAGTACCGGCAATAAAATGTATGCGGTAGCGCAACGTTATGTTACCGCCGAATACTTTGAGAATTGAGAGGTTGATAAGTAGGCTATTTAAATTTTCGGAATCAGTGTGACAGTCACATTCGATAAGTATCAGTTATAATAAACTATAATTACGATGAATTGCGTTATCAATGGTGAGGCTTGTCCCGTCTGTGCCTTACCTCTCGTTTCGAGCTTTACTTTCGAAAAACAAATACCAGTTTTTACGGAGAAAATATGGCACACACGAGGAATCCCATGTAGTGAGTTCGAATTAGTGCTACCATGCCGTCACGAATGTGCAATTGTGACGTAACAGGTGACTGGCATGTATGGCTCTTGGGAGTGGAGATGGAAAAAATAGGGACAATATGGCTCTTCAGACAAAAAAAGGTTCCCGGCCACTGCCATAGATGACCTACCACAAAAACAGTCATAATAATTCGACAACTGATCGCGATCAATTCCTTGCAGCCAATGATGGCCAAGACGAACATGTCATCACGAATCATAATAGTCGGGTGAGTGTCTTTACATCTGGTTAACGTCTGAGACTGGCTCACCGGATCGTTCAAACCCGGTTTACAACAATCGTATGTTTTTCACACAGAGACCATTAATGTACAAATGGGACCAAATGTTCGGATACCTTTCGACTTAGCCGTTAAAGAGTAGAAATCTCCCACCATCACAAAGAATACAGTCCTTGTTGCCTATAGCAATGTCGACGTTTTTTTTTTATGGTAGCTGAAACACGAAATTATAGTCCGAATTGAAAAGAAGCATTTTTTAACAGCTAGAATATCTCCAGTTCGCGGCGCATTCGTAGTTTTGTTCATAATTCTGCTTCGAATTTCAGTGACAAATGCAGTCGAGCAGTTAGAAGGAGATGAATGGCGACCGTGCGCACCATTGAGTCGTTCCACAGCTTGCTTCGCGAGTTGTGTGGTGGGGGATCGAATATATATCGCGGGCGGCTTGATAGATCCAAACGATGATGACTTTTGTACGGGGGAAGTTGAGTATTATAGTACATCGCAAAATGTGTGGACATCTGTGACGGCCATGTCGGTTGGCCGTAAGTCGTTTGGATTGGCATTCGTAAATGAAAGGATGTACGCCGTTGGTGGAGATGATACTGGTTCCGTGATATGGATAGATTCAATGTGTACGCGCAATTCCTTGTCGAGATCCGTGACAACTCTACCAACTCAATTGACAACACCATTGTCATCATATGACGTCTTTGTTACGGGTGGAGAGATTTATGTGGTGGGCCAAGGATATACTGGTGCTATATTTCGAAAGCTTCGGGTTCAAGATTTCGTATGGGAGAATGTCGATCCGGCGCCCTGGTATCCCTGGCTTAGCACCGTGGTGCGAGTTGCTCTCATAAAAAATCGACCGTGTGAAAATGAAAGTCGTTTACGCTTCCACTCTTCAAGCTGAAAGCATTATCCTTGCAATACGAACATGTTCTTGATCTACATGCACATCTTTCAATCGCTCGCTATCCAATGGATATGCATTTGATAAATGGGCATTAAAGTCGACATCGTTATTTCGAGGAGTTATTTTTATTATATGGTCACGTAATTATGAAATGTAGCAATTATCCATTCTGTAGCTCGCACAAAACACTCACAAAACGCAATACCAGAGGTAAGAATTGATGCGGATATGGGTCGGGTGGTTATTAGCAAAAGGTCACTGCGCTGGTGCACTGACCTATTTAGCTCAGACGAAGATTTGGTCGGTATCGAAGTACTTCTACTTTTCCGATGTATGCTCAGTGGTTTTCATCAACCTGGAGTTCTCGCTCAAGTAATTCGAACATTCCTCTACTTGTAGGCCTACTTCAAAATATATTGTGATTTAGCCTACCTGCTGCCCTTTGGCTGTTTACAGTTTGTCAAGTAGAAGTATTATATTCGTCCAATGAAAGAAAGGTATATAAGTTACCGGAGTAGCCACCCCTAAGTAACAACGTGCTGTAGAAATTAAATTGGGTACGAATATACGCGGTCCTGACTCGAATATATCCGCCTTCGATTTAAGTGATACAAACAAGTTCCGAAAATCGATCAAGATAGGTAGCGAATGTAATATTATCGCCTAATGCTTCCGACGACGCCTTTGTGTACGATAGCAGCATATATGGGACCTAAATTAAGGAACCGATTTTTTAATGAACGTCCAGCCTATAGTCATTTTGATGAAGCAGCTCTCCTTGGAGGTATTCAGGAATAGTGTTCATGTATGTAACAGGAGAAAATGGCGTGGCGAAGTTTCAATACCGTTATTGGGACGGATTAGGAAAGAAAGTAATGGAATTTATATTTCAAACGACTGTTAATTGTCACTCGACACTACGCACGATTGTCACTCTGGTTGACCTTGCGCACTAACTAGTGGAAATTGAATGCAAACTAAAATTATTAAATGTCTTTTCATATTTCTTTGTAAATTCAATATATATACCCTATATATATATATATATATATATATATATATATTCATTTGGATTTCTATTCTGTGATATTTTGTGTCGAAATTTCTTGATAAAATTCCAGTGTCAGCACACCACCTGCGCACATACAGTAAACTATGGACGGTGTTGGATCCCACAGCTTCTATGAGATTATTATACATACAATTCACCCTCAGACTATAGTTTCTTATAATATTATTAGTAAGACATCCGTAAGCGAAGGTTTTTCGAAGTAAATGTATAAATGTGTTCAATAATACTGTTGCTCGCATACGGAATATACGTTATCCGATTTATTGGTAGAATTGATAGATGCAGTGTTTCCAAAGATTTTGCTCACTTAATTACACGTATGTATAAATATGTTCGTTCCACGCGGTAAGGCTATTCATGAGTTTCTCCCGGGTTAGCGCCACTGAACAGATACTGGAATGGCTCACATGAACAACAACAAATTAAAAGCAAAACTTGTTTGGTGAGAACCATGTGATTCACAAATCGAATTATTCACGGGTCGCGATATTTTCCTCTTTTAATCATACGGTGGGACTAAGATTACAAGAACGGGACTATCTGCCATTGGATCAATATCAAAGGTTTAGTCCAACATCCGTCCATGATCATCGGAGAAAGATTTTTTTGGAACTGCATTTCCTGTTGGCTGGAGCCTGGAATGCTTTTGGTGTCGCGACGCCAAAATGCATGTGCCTAATAGCCCCGTTACCGCAGGCAACACATACTAATTGAGATCGATTTAATTAGGTATAATATGCGCACTTTTCTCATTCTTGTTTATGGAGGAGACGAACTAAATAGTTGGAAGAGCGAAATAAAATTTCAAGTTGAAAATAACTCGAAAATACCCTACTTTAGTTAGTTAGTTACGAAATGTTAACGTTGGTTGCGGAAGCGGTCATGGACTCGTGGGTACGTCCGGCTAATCGTGGAGCGTAATGTAAAATTCGACTGAACTAAATATCCTTTGAACTAAACATAACTCGTTAGATGGACTCTTAAATTTAATAAACAGAGCAGTGCGCAATTCTCATAGAAAACCAAACCATCCAAGGCAGGCAAGTCGAATCGAAACACCAAACATCAATCAGTAAAGAAATCATGTTTATTAAACAATATGCATATAAAAGAAAGGACATGGACATTTTTCGAAAGAGTATAACGTCAAAAATATTTAGCTGCTTTTGTGCTTTCAATCAGTTACGGTATAATCTTCAGTTAACTGGGCGTGTCGCTCCGCGGAAATGGCGCCGATATTCCGAAGAAAATCGGCCATTGGTGGCGCTCTGACGCGAGGTCGATGTCTTGCAATTACTCTTACATCGGGCATGGATCTGACTTCATCTTCAGTAAGGTTGATTGGCGAGCTGTTACCACTGCAAGATCGATTGTTGCTCGAGTCGAATTCAAATAGCAGGCATCGACGCACTTTTTTCAGCGGTACACTCTAAATTCGAATGCGTGCAGAGGAACGCAAAATTACACGCCAAATCCGGTTTTTTTTAACTACCACAGAACGTGCTGGAGCCGATGTGTGCCTGGCTATCCTGTGTTTAGTGGTGGTGTGTTGATACTGACTGGTGCAGAGCTCGAAATTAATACCAGCCATCCATGAATTTTTACTCAGCTTAGGCTCAAAAAAGATTTTATTGCAACGAAAGATGAATACAGAACATTCATTTGCAGACGAACATGTGTGAATTTCTAGCTTGCACAATTGAAAAATTTAAGCTTTTCCAAATAGAAATAAGAACTACAGCTACAAAGTTATCATAAATTAGATTCTAATTAGAGAAAAGAAGCATTTCACAAATTGGTGTAGAAATAGAATTATAGCGACACAGTTGCAACCACAAATTACATTTGAATCAGAGCAAAGAAACATTTCACAAATTGGGATAGAATTACAAACCTAGCGACACGGTTGTTTTCACAAATTTGATTCTAATTAGAGCAAAGAAACATTTCACAAATTGGGATAGAATTAGAATCATAGCGACACAGTTGTTATCACAAATTAGATTCTAATTAGTGCAAAAACCATTTCCCAAATTGGAGTAGAATTACAATCATAGCGATATAGTTGTTTTCACAAACTAGATTTTAATTAGTCTAAAAACCATTTCCAAATTGGAGTAGAATTACAATCATAGCAACATAGTTGTTTTCACAAACTAGATTTTAATTAGTGCAAAAAACATTTCCCAAATTGGAGTAGAATTACAGTCATAGCAACATAGTTGTTTTCACAAATTAGATTTTAATTAGTGCAAAACCCATTTCCTAAATTGGAGTAGAATTACAATCATAGCGACACAGCTGTTATCACAAATTATATCCTAATTAGAGCAAAAAACATTTCAAAAATTAGAGTAGAATTAGAATTATGGTAACACAGTTGTTTTCACAAATTAGATTCAAATTAGAGCAAAAAAACATTTCACAAATTGGGGTAGAATTACAATCATAGCAACATAGTTGTTTTCACAAATTATATTTTAATTAGTGCAAAAAACATTTCCCAAATTGGAGTAGAATTACAATCATAGCAACATAGTTGTTTTCACAAATTATATTTTAATTAGTGCAAAAAACATTTCCCAAATTGGAGTAGAATTACAATCATAGCAACATAGTTGTTTTCACAAATTAGATTCTAATTACCGCAAAAATATTTCCCAAATTGGAGTAGAATTAGAATCATAGCGACACAGTTGTTATCACAAATTATATTCTAATTAGAGCAAAAAAACATTTCAAAAATTGAAGTAGAATTAGAATTATGGTAACACAGTTGTTTTCACAAATTAGATTCTAATTAGATCAAAAAAACATTTCCCAAATTGGAGTAGAAATTAGAATTATAGCGACACAGTTGTTATCACAAATTAGATTCGAATCAGAGCAAAGTAACATTTGAAAAATTGGAGTAGAATCAGAGTAATTACTGCAGTATATTTTCTGAATTAGACAAGAATCCAATTAGAGGTAGTTTTTATTTCAAATTAGAGTAGAATTAGAAATATAGCTATACGGTAGTTGTTTTCTAAATTAGATTCGATTGAGAGCAAAGAAACACTTCACAAATTAGAGTAGCATCAGAATTTATAGCTACACAGCTTTTTCCAAATTAGAGTAGAAATAGATTTGTAGCTCGTTTTTTTTTCGAAATTAGAGTGGGATCAGAATTATAGCAACAGTTTTTCTCAAATTATAGAGTAGAATTAGAACCATAGCTACACTGTTTTTCCAAATTAGAGTACAATTAGAATTATAGGTTCAGTGGTTTTCACAAATTAGATTTGAATGAGAGAGACGAAGCACTTCACGAATTAAAGTAGAATTATAATTATAGCTAGTTTTTTTTTTTCAAAATTAGAGTATATATAATCAGAATTTTAGCCATACATTTTTTTTCATTCTAATTAGACAGCTAGACTAGTACTTGAATTGTATAGTTGTTCAAGTCAGCAAACGAAATCAAAATCATTACTGGGATTTCTGAAATCTGCTCATAAAACAGAGAAGCTTGTTTGATTGAAACCCAAATTTTTGTCTCCCAAATTTTTGTCTCCAATCAGGGCATACTGTAAAATTGACAGTATCTGGAAAACTTTTGGATATGCGCGGTCACAAACATAATAACACGCGAGAAGATCCAGCACCATCTCAAATGGTTTCGCTTTATTATGAGACGATCCCTTTATGCGGAAGCCATTCGCCACGATCCATGACTGCAGGTCAGCCTTTTCATGGTGCGCTAGTACGAAATGTCGAGGACTCAGCTTTGTGGCCGTTAATTGGACTAAATGGGCCTGGAATTGAAAGAAATATGTTAAGTAAAATTATATTGCCAATAATCCATGTGTGAATTGAAAGCACAAGATTTAGATTATGTAGAAATGGCTTTATGGGACTTCTGCATAATGAATATTGAATAAAAATAGAGCTGAATAGGTCAATAGAGGTTTTTGTCAATATGGTTTAACAAGCTTAACTCATGGAAACAAGTGATAGCAAATTCTGTCGTCACGATATGCTGTCTAGTCGTTGACATGTATGGGTTTTTCCACATAATCATAAGTTTACTAACCTTTAATGATCCATTCAGATTTGATCAGTATACCATCATACAGGTTCCTTTTGGAACGGCACAAGTATTATGTTCACATTCACTGATTCTATGCACTATATCCATGGTAGCCATCCTCATGGACTCGAAGTCAGGAAAACCAAAAATTACATTAGCAGCAGAAATGATTTTCCGTGGTGTGGGACGAAAACGAATTTACACCAGCTCATTCTAACTTAGATTTAGACTTATCAAAAAAATGATGTAATTGAAAAGCATTTAATAAACATTTATTTTTGGAGGCCTTTTTTCAGTTCCGAGTGTTTATTGCACCGTCATAACGTAAACAGCGTCAATCAAAACATAGGCCTACCATATTTTCAGCACCCAAAAACAATTGTGCCACATTTTTGCGGCACACGTCTGAGTTCAACAGACCCCGAATTAGAACATATGTTTGTGGCGCAACTTGGAAACTAACAGACCCCCGAATTAGAACCAACTCAACATGCGCGCATGTTAAGCCATAAAATTTTCAAACAACTAGCTGTACTTTTGTGACGGTCTGTTAAGTTCGAACTTGCGCCAGATAGTGGCATGCAAAACGTCCAAGGTGTTACGGAAAACGCCGAACACTGTTTGCCGAAAAATCAGGACAAGAGTCGAAATCAGTACAAATCTGACAAATCAGGACGTTATGGTACATCTATGTTCATTGTTCACACAGTTCCAGGTTAAGCAAGCAGCAAATCCTACAACTCACCTGATAAAGCGTTATCATCACCCTCAAATCCTGTTGTGATTCTCTTTTTAGTTACTGCATTTCGTAACTCTATCAGGAGCATAACCGCAGCGGCTTCTTTTCCCTACAAATAAATATAATAATAAATATAAATAATGTAGAAGATTTGGTTGAAGGACATTCCACTTATTGCATTCCGGTTCTGCCACAACAATATTTAATATGATTATCCCAACTAATAAATTCATTCTAGAATAGTTAAATAATGCTAACCTCTTCATCTGTCTCTAATTCTACTCCAAATATTTCGTCATGAGTAGTAAGTATTTCGCTTCGACACTCCTCGGAACGACCATTTGAAACCCCGCTCTCATCTATTACAAAAGCAAAGTGTTACTATAAAAGCAGCTATGTAGTGAGCTAAGCATGCACACACACTTCTATGTGTTATATAGAGCGAACTTGATATGAATATAATAAGATTTATTTCACTGGATAATATTAACAATAATTATTATAATAGGTTCATGAATGAAATGTCATGTTTTCAATCAATGAAAATGTCATGTAATTGAAAAATAAGTGAGTCAGCTGCAAAGCAAGTTGTATATAACTTGGTCAAGAATTCTAGTTGTAAACCCACATTGCATCAAGTTAGAGGATCAACTGACATTCTGAAACTCAGTTTCGATGCTACTGCAAGTTGATCTAAAAGGCAATCTACTAATATTTCTCACACTGCTGCTTGCTGTAAGAACCCTCTTGACAACATACCGGTAATCATAACATATCGCATAAAATGTTGATATTCTTGAACCAATTACCTTCAATTAAAGCAATGTGTTCTCTCGTAATGCCGTAGGCAATCAATATCTTCTCCCTTCCTTCGGCTATGATGAGATTAGCGACACGTTCATCCACATCCACAAAGTCACTGTACTGCGATTTATCGCTCCATTTACTCATGCTTCTGTATTGAACTTTGACCCTGACTGAGTGTTCCCGCCGTTACCGAGAGATGTGAAGCGTGAATGAGAGAGAGATAGAGAGAGAGAGAGAGGGATAGCAATAGAGAAATATAGAGATGTTTACTCAGTCAACAGTCAAAAGCAGAATGCACTGATAATAGCCAGGTAACACTAAAGATTACTAAACAACGTACTTCAAAATTACATGGTGATGACAATGATTGATTGATTGATTGATTTCTTGATTGCTATTCTGCTGATATGTTAATGATCAATAATGGGGTAAAGCAATATAATGGAAGTCATAGTCAAGTCAGACAATCATGTGGTTGAAACAATGATATATATAATTGGGTTGAAATGATCAATTTCTTCTGCCAGTTTGGTAGGTAAATAAAATGAGAAGAGAAACGTTCACAAAACCTAGTTAATGCAAGAAAGCGACACACAAAAATAATGGAGCGACATTGATGAAACAGCAGTCCACTTCATGGCTCCTGAGCAATGTGCCCTCTTAGGTACGCACGTGTGCAATTGCTTTGAGCTGACACGGTCTCTGCTCACATAAAATATAAGTTGCGCACAAAAAAAATCCGAAGAGATGACCTTTTTTTAGCGGTTACGCACTGTTGTCCAAGGGACCGCGCAGTGAGTAGGTGAGCGCTTGCTGCAGACTCATCAAAATTAGAGGGAACATTGCTTCTGAGCTATATGTAAACGGGGCTAAAAGCACGCATTACTCACACTAGAGTCGTTAATACCGTTCAACATTTATTATAGACATGCTGCATCATATGAGAATCTATATCTTTCCGCTTAATTCCTCCCTTGCAAATAACCCAGCGGGAGCAAACGGACCCCAGAGTCATTGGGTTTACCGATGACGTCATGATCGGCACACGAGTGTACCGTACCTTACCTTGGATGATCTGGTCATTTACCAGTGACATTACGATAAGTTCCAGCAGCGTTTCCAGCGTCGACCTCACAATCCCTCTCAATCTTACTGATCCCACAACTCGTGCGGCGACTTACCGGACTATTAAAATGTATACTTAAACTCTTTCATAGTGATCAAAGCCGGCGACAGATGATAAGATGTGAGCAGAAGCACATATTTCGTAACTTTATCTGATGAAGTGTGGACTTGCACATATTATGACACCACTGCGGCGAAAGATTTGGGTCGACTTTATGTGTTTGTCCCATATTGCATCTTTGAATGCACAATTTTGTGTCTAAATCGATGCTTTCGATTTAGAGTGTACTCTTTGGGACATTACATCCTTAGTCATTTTGCTCTGATCTTCTCGCATGTTGTCGCGACAGCAAAGCGAAGTATTCTGAAAACTGTCCATTGACTCAACTATATATATATATTCCGTCGCTGTACTTAGTACCAATAAAAGCCACAGTCATGGGAAACAATGATCTCTGATATATGTGTTCGTTATCACTTAGTGAGACATTGAGCGATTTTTGTGTAGATTGTAGACTTCTTAATGGTTGGAATCGATATCACATACGCTGGAAATGAGTCTATGTATTGTCGCAACCGACGATAATAAATAACAAAGAATGAAATGATAACCACAGGCGAATTGCAACAATGTACTGTCTATCTGCTGATAAAGTACGTAGCATTGACACTGTGCTAACGAATGTTCATTATTCTGGCTGCAGATTAGGAAATCTTTATTTGTATTATTGTCGAAAACAAAAGAACAAATTATAGTGTAACAATGCTTTATCTGTAAAATTTATTCCGTCTCGCCGCAAGAAACGTCCAGGACAAAAGTAGACTACCTCCATTCCTTTCCCTATATTTCTGTAAAGTAATATATTAATGTGCATATGATAACTAGCGATGACTCGGACCATACTATGCCACAAAGCTGTAGTATAAGCTGACATTCCAAACTTCACTTATCAACTGGAACAATCAAATGCTATAATAACTCGACAAAATCAATATCTATGACAGGGTTTGTAATTCGAGTTTGTAATTGTGAATGTAACATCCACCGCAGTTCATTTCGCCGGGTGGATCAGGAAGATAATGGGTATTTGAAAACTGTGTGGTCGTATGGACGTCGCCATGACTGCTATTCTCTTTGATCAATAAACCTATCGTTCAATCCAAGATTTGGAGTCTGGTACATTGAATTCGCGAGTGATATTGGTCGCCGGCGCGACATTAACTTGAATTTGAGGATTTTGAAAAGAGATGGTTCGAGCCCCTAAACCTGAAGACGGAATTGTCTTTACTTCTCAAAAACATGCTTATACTGCCACGAGAATAACTATTCTGGCCGTGATGAAAATTTACTATCTAGTTGCTGCAATACTGATCAAAATTTGTACAAAATTTGGCAAAGAACCATATCTTATACCCAAAAGAGTCATATATGGATCGCGAGCCATAGGTTCCCGACCACTGCCCTGAATAATTCTTATTATGGACATGGATGGACTCTTATATCAATTTTGTTTTAGTAAATAATTGATTGGTTTGACGTACTAAACGCTATTCGCCGACTTCCTATATGCACTGTGATTCGTTTTTGTTATTGTGTTATTGCGGGCAAAGCTCACAGCACAGAATCTTTGAAGATTCACAAACGAAAAGCTGGATATCCCGATCAAACTTTCGAACACATAATTTCCGAATATGACAGGTGCGTGCTCGTTTAGTGCTGAATGTATTTTAATGCTTCCCAGTGGCATGCTGGTAGTGGCCCGAAGTTGTAATGTAATTAAATGCAACCGATGACGTTATAAAGGTTTGAAAATTTGTAACCCATGAAAAGGATTCAACATCTCACGGTCACACCATTTCTAATATAGAGCTTACCGGTATCTTTACGCATGAAGAGACAATGACTGCCTGAGCGGTTACCTTTTCGAAATTCACGCAATGTACTACATACAATATCTTAAATGTCCAACGCTATTGTATGGCTTCTAAGTTGACCTTTGTTCCTATACTACAAGCTATTTATCATTCGGTCTTTGTTGATGCCACGGGTCACTACCCAAACAAGAACGAGCATCAGCTCCAAGTGATATGGTTCAACAAACTGTCTCGAGGCCTGGATTACTCGATTGATGCCTGGATTGGATTACTTTACTGTTTCGCACATGGCAAACATCTTGGATTTCAAGACATGGTGTTACCACATATAGACGAATTAATGGCCCGATGGAATATACCAAGGGAGCGGAACAAAGGGAGCATAAGAAATTGACGATTCCCTAGTCATGAAAATTCAGTCTGAAGCTAATTATGATCACCGCCTAAAATAACTAGTCCTGAACTTCTTTCCCAATACTGATGTCCGCTTCGAAAACGATATTTCATTTTGTCTACAGCAGGATATGCGCACTTCCTTGCTGGCTTGCTTGATTATGCAGGAAAAGACATGATCATAAGATCTCAGCAGATATTGAACCTGATAAGGCTAACATTCATTTTTCCTAAAATATTTCTTACGATCTGGAAATTGAATGTAAATTAAAATTAATAAACTCACTTTCATGTATATTTGTTAATTCAATATATTTATATATATATCATTTTGGATTCTATTCCATGATCTTTTATATTGCAATTTCCTAATAAAATTCCTGTGCCAGCCCACCCCCTGCGCACATACAGTAACCTAACGACGGTCGTGGACGCCACAGCTTCTAGGTGATCTTTATACATACAATTCACCCTCAGACAATATTTTCTTATAATAATATTAGTAAGAAATCCATCACGAAAGTTTTTCAAAGTAATGAATGAATGTGTTCAATAATATTGTTGCTTGTATATGGAATATACGTTATCCCATTTACCGGTAGAGTTGATAGATGGAGTGTTTCCAAATACTTTGCTTACTTCATTACACGTATGTATAAATATGTTCGTTCCACACGGTAATGCTATTCATGAGTTTCTCCCGGGTTAGCGCCACTCAAGAGATACTGCAATGGCTCACACGAACCACAATAAACTAAAACCAGAACTTCTTTGGTGAGAACCATGTGATTCACAATTCGAATTTTTCACGGGAAGGATATTTACTATTTTAATCGTACGGTGGGTATAGGATTACAAGAATAGGACTATCAGCCGCTGGATGAATATCAAAGGTTCACGCCAACATCCGTCCATGATCATCGGCCAAAGATTTTTTTAGGAGTGCATTTACTGTTGACTGGAGCTTTGAATGCTTTTGTTCTCTTGTCGCCAAAATGCATGTGCCTGATAGCCCCGTTACCGCAGGCCGCCCATACTAATTGAGATTGCTTTAATTATGTATATTATGCGCAATTTAATTTTGGCGCAATTTTCTCATTTTTATGTATGGAGAAAACGAACTAAATAGTTGGAAGAGCGAAGAAAAATTTCCAGCTGAAAATACCTCAAAATTACCCTACTTTTTTTTTAGTTACGAAATGTTAAAAATGTTGGGTGCGGAAGCGGTCATGGACTCATAAGTACACCTGGCTAATCGTGGAGCGTAATGTAAAATTCCACTGAACTGAATATACCTCTTTAGATATACTCTTAAATTTAATAAACTGAGCCGTGCGCGATTCTCATAGAAGACCGAACCAGCCCAGGCAGGCATGTCGAATCGAAACACCAAACATCAATCAGAAAAGAAAACATGTTTATTAAACAATATGCATATAAAAGAAAGGACATGGACATTTTTCGAAAGCGTATATCGTCAAAAATAATTAGCTGCTTTTTTGCATTCAATGAGTTAAGGTCCAATCCTCAGTTAATTGGGCGTGTCGCTCCGCGGCAATGGCGCCGATATTCAGAATAAAATCGGCCATTGGTGGCACGCTGACGCGAGGTTGGTAACTTGCAATTACTCTTACACAGGACATGGATCTGTCTTCGCCTTCTGTTAGGTTAATAGGGGAGCTGTTAGCGTTTCTGCTCCGTAATTCGACAATTTTCTACCAATACCTATAAATGGCCACGGCGGAATGCAAATTAGTCAAGTTGTTGGTCTTGTTGGTGTTGTTGGTATTGTTGTTTGTCGACTACTAATGTGATTTACACCCGGTCGATTTTCTTCTTTTTTATTTAGTAGCTGCCGACTTGTAGCACGGCCCACTTATAGGCTTTTATGAGACGCTGCTTATACGGATGCGATGACGAGGAGGAGCTGAGATAAACCTCCAATTCTGGAGTCGACCTCGGTCTGACTCGAACACGCAACCCATTGGTGTTGTAGCTGTGGATCGTACCACTACGCTATCTCGCCTGGCAGGCAAAGGTGTTCGTCAAAGGTAGTCAAAAGTTTTCATCGATTCAGTATTAAAGTGAAGCGTCTGCTGGTGTTTGAACTGAGTTGATGAACATGCTAGCTCCCCGCTCCTATTTTCAACTCGCTGTTGTGGGCGACACGATGTATGCCGTCGCCGGTGATGATGATTCAACTGTTAAGTCGATCGATTCCGAGTATAGCCATATTAAATGGTCCGATGATTTGCTATATCTTCTGCCTTATTTGCAGTACACGGCCTGCGTAGCGTTGCAGGGACACATTTACGTCGTCGTATGGTGCTTCGGACACCACGATTACGGACGATTGACGACTGAAGATGCTGCCTGTGTGTTTGCGAGCTTACCGCAGGGTGTTCGTTTTAGCAGGGCGCGCCTTGCTGTCTTGAGAATTCGACCTTGTCGATCAAACTGCGGTAAGCTCGCGCAGCGGCCTGTATAGCTTTACATTGTCATCCATGCTGTTAAAGAAGATTGGAATGTCAACTTGTTTTTCTCCATCACGTACAAGTCTGAATACGGCACCGTACAGCCACAAGATCGTATTGCGCTACAATATAAGCTTTTTTTGTATGTGTCTGTACGTATTCCAAAAATACACCGACTTCTGTAGCGAATTATTCACGAACTCTTCTGTTAATGATAAAATACACGCGCATAAGGTAGGCTACTTATAATGCGTTTTGTATAAAGGTCATGTACGAATTTTTGTTTTCCTGTTACACGTTACAGACTGATGTTAAAGCACGCTATCAACAGGTGTGAGGTGCGACAGTTGATGTACGGGCACAGTGGATCACGGTGTACGGGCAAACTTGCTGAAAATGAAGCTGCTAGATCTTTTTAAAGATGTTGAATCTCATCGAAAATAGCCTTGTGTGAAGTTACCGTATTCACTTTTCAGCGTAGGGTTGCATTTAAAACAAATAGTATTTTAAAACACTTTGTTTAAAACATGTTTTAAACAATATTTTTAAACGGCTTAAAAAAACGTGTCCGTAGGCTCATACAACATGTTATTTGGAAGTATTTACACAATCATTATGCCATAATTGTGTAAATACTTCCAAATAACATGTTGTATGAGCATACGGACAATTACCACCCGATATTGACGACGTATATAGATATGGGATGGTTGGAACCCTCAAAATAGTCGGTTCAACATTATTAGTACAGATATTTCGTCAAATTAGCTATATTTACCCTATATTTTCAATTGTCAATTCACTAAAGGCCTTGTTTTAAACATGTTTGCTTTAAATTGATTTTTGTTTTAAATGCAACCCTAACTCAGCGTGAACTTTAAATACTTTTTCTAATGAACACGGCAGACAGACAATAAGACAGTAAGCCTATTAAAAATATCTGCGGCCATATTTTCACAGGGATGATTCCGCATAGGAAGTCAGACTCTGGCGCACCTAAGAAGACTTCGGCAAGAACAAAAATGCTTTTGAAGCGTGAAATATAGTCATATCCATCTATACCTGCATTTGAATTAAAAAATCAAGTACGCTGAGTTTCACCACAACGTTAAAAAACAAGACAATTCGTAGGCGACTTCAAGATGATGAGCTACCATATTGCTGAACGTGTACAACTGTGCCTACCTAGATACCAGTGTTGGGATGACTCGAGTCAGATTCGAGTCAACTTTTCGTATGACTTGACTTTACTCGAGTCACTTTGAAAAAATGACTTGACTTGACTTGACTCGGCGATTCAGAAATGTGGATTGACTCGTGACTCGGAGCAATATCTACGAGTCAATTTCAAGTCATCAAGTAAACGGTGACGATTAAATCACTGTATCTTGTGTATGTTCGTACTTTTCGCGATACGCCGATATCACATGTAAGAGCAACCAGTCATTCAGTGATTGTACGTTTTACAGACCCGAGTGACCCGCCATTGTTAAATCACAAATGAATTGACCACAAATGAAACGATAACTGCTTAAGTTGTAATTGTAGTAGTAGATTAATCTAATAGCAACACATCTCTGTTACTTATACGGCTCAGTGCTGAACTTGCGCAGGTCACACCTTTACCACCCATGTTGTATAATTTAAATCGAACGAATATAGTTTGTGCGTTTATATTTTTACACATGTGTAGATGGGTAGTGTATTGTACCATATCAACATGTTTCAACACTTGAGACTTCGTATTCGATCACTTATTTTGGTTGATAATAATAATAGACTCTAGCATGCAGCACAACAGTTACTCACGTATTTTATTGACAGTTCCACGTGTGTGTGAGCGATACATCGCCATTTTGCAGGTATAACGTTATATGCGTTAGTTGATTGCAGATAAATGGCCAATTAATCGGTCTTTCACACAGCTAGCAAAATGTAAGGACTTCGAATCATCACTCATACTGCGAATATTAGAGTTGACTTGATTTTTTACTTGACTTGACCTGGCACGACTCGGCTCAAGTCACCTCTATAAAACGAGCTACCTGGCTGGACTCGAGTCACTTTCGAAAATCAATTTATTCGAGTTGGCTTGAGTCAAATGTGCAATGACTCGAGATGTATCGTGACTTGAAGGTAGTAACTTGATCCCAACACTGCTTGATACCCCAATATCTATGACCACAGTAATCACAGAACCCCCCTTCTCTAACGAAGTCGAGCCATGATGTATTTCTTCAATTTGCACCCTCAATTTTCAACGGAACTTGAGAGCCGTCAAACTTTTATGAAAATGAGCTATATTGTGCGATTTCAGAGATCTTACTATTAAAGAAGCTGTAATGCAGCAGAAGGTACGCAGAGCACGGGCCTTATAGTATAGCCAGACCGTAGTTTTAATGTCGTATAAGTGTTGTGGTGACGCAACACGGTAAATTTGAGATCCCGCCAACGCGAAATTATCCGCTAGGAGCAGCACAAAAGAGAGCTTTCAGCGCATGGTCGCCAACGAAGCTAGGCGCTATAGGGAAAAATTCCCTTTTTTCCCGCTTTGCGTCAGTTCTGCGTTCCCCGTCTCGCTCTTTTGCGATTCAACGTGCTGGGAACATGACAGGAACTGATCGTGCTGCAGATTTCAGAACTTTCTTGGCGAGTAACGGTGTTGCATCGCGCCATATCAAGAAATTGGAAGGTAGATAAATAGCTTTAGCATTCATGTACCCTGTTATCTAGCTATCTGATATAAAGTACGATCCTAATCTGTATATAGCTCACGCTTAGCTTAACCAATATGACCTGTTATAACAGCTAAGAGACGCTCTTCGCCATGAGTATCAGATTTTCAATAATAATTGAAGTTGCTATACTTTATTCTACTGTGTTAGCATTGATCGGCCGTATTGCAGCGTACCGGTACCAAACATAGTAAAGAGCTTTGAATCTTGTCAATTTACATTCTGTTGTGGTGTCATTATGAGTGGAATTAAAATACTCAACTTGAAGCAGGAGTCGTGATCTAGAATCGAAGCACTATGGCACTTGATTTTGCCCAGCCCTATTAGCGATGTTAATCTATACAATTAAGTGAACAGTTGTGATTGATGTATCTTGTAGGGCAGGGGTGGGCAAACTACGGCCCGCAACACTGTTCTGTGCGGCCCGCGAGAGTCGGAAGAAATTGATGAAATATTGATAAACTACGTACTAGGAACCGAATTAATGCTGGGACTTGAATAAACTTTAAAGTACCGGTATACTTGAGCATGATAATTTTACGGAAGTGGATTGTGATCTAAAATGTTTTTCTTATGCATTCTGTCTAGAAGTAATTTGGTTTGAGGATTTGAGGCGAAAAACGGTTTTTTCAAACAAAAGAGATGGTTCAATTTCAAAAATTTGCCCTTGAGTCTAAGTTTTCATCATCAAAACTGGATGTGCATAAAAATGATTGATGACAAAGGCGTGAGAAAAATCGATTTTTTAAAAGATCAAACTGTTCTTGATGAGAAAACCAATGTACCAGTTGCAGATATTCCCGCTCTATTGGGGTTTGTTGACTGCCAATCAGATGCATTCTGTGTTACTGCTGCAAGAGTTTCACACAAAAATATCACTTACAAAGTTGGAGATATCCTTGTTGAACGGCTCAAAGATGATGGCTTACCATAATTTATTTGTATTGATGAGCTGTTGTATGTAAATGATCAATTATTTTGCAACTATCATAAACTGGATGTTTGTGCTTTCAATTTCACAATGAATTCATTTGTTATTACGCATAGCAATATCTGTGGGTTGCACTGCATTTCTGGTCATGAATTTCGGTGGCCTCAAATCAGTCATATTATTGATGACCAGCAGTTTGTAATGACGAGGCATGTTGGACTTGTGTACTACTTGTAACGATAAGGATTATCCGTCATATTGATGTTACGTTCAAAACTGTTTTTTTGTAAGAGAATGATGTCAATTCGTATAATTTTTGCGGACTTTGTGATAAAGACTTCTGGCAAATATTCACCATTGGTGTGACGCGCCATCTGTTGAATCTGCAAGAAGTAAGAAGCTAATCAACTGAAATGTGTTCATGCAACTAAGTCTTGTTGTTTCAGTTATGGAAAAAGTCGTCAACAAATCAATGTCAAAACAATAAATCCGATAAATCAGCCTCGATCGCTGAATCAGATACCACTTTGCCGGGAGAATCGTCAGTTAATGAGGATTTAGATACCACCATGCCGGTAGAGCCGTCAGTCAATGACGATTTAGATACCACCGTGCCCGTAGAGCCGTCAGTCCGTTGTGATTTAGCTTCTTCAGAAGCAGCTATGCCAGTAAGTATTTGATAAAATTTTGCAATGAATTTTGCTAACCTGTATGCCTCAGCAGTCCACACTTCCTCAAGAAGACGACACCACCGTGCCCGTAGAGCCGTCAGTCTGTTGTGATTTAGCTTCTTCAGAAGCAGCTATGCCAGTAAGTATTTGATAAAATTTTGCAATGAATTTAGCTAACCTGTATGCCTCAGCAGTCCACACTTCCTCAAGAAGACGACACCACCGTGCCCGTAGAGCCGTCAGTCCGTTGTGATTTAGCTTCTTCAGAAGCAGATATGCCAGTAAGTATGTGATAAAATTTTGCAATGAATTTAGCTAACCTGAATGCCTCAGCAGTCCACACTTCCTCAAGAAGACGACAACTCGACAGATCTCCTTGTGGATGATATGGTAAATATCCACATTATTCTAGTAGGACACCAACTCATATTTTCATCGATTTTTCATCAGCCACCATGCAGTATCAAGCACCTCGATCCTCCGATGCCCTTGCCGGAATTCAGTGTGAAAGTTGGACTAGCGCTGAAGCAACGTACAGCTTATGAAGTCATCAACCTGGTAGTGGAGCAGTGTGCAAATCACATCCTGAACAATGGTGACATGACCAATAAGTCATCGTATCGAAAGTTTGGGAAGGCACTGGTGGAGAAGTATCCGTACTTAGGATCTACCTTACAAAACCCCCCCTTGGTAAAGTAAACTGGTCTCATTGGTCTGAATTCATTTGCACTGATCATCTCATTATTTTTCTAGAAAAATATCAACACGAAACTGTCTCAGAAATTGAGAGCGCTCAGACTTCTCCGACAACGTCCTGCTTCCTTTAAAAACGCTTCCGTGTCAGCAGTGTCAGGTAAATTACTAAATAGTATGTAATGTGGGTATAGAAGTACATAGTTTGTACCGCTAGTAAATAGAAGTAGTCCGGTGATGTGTGCCGGTGTAAATTACAGCATAGTTTGTACTGCGAGTAAATAGAAGTAGTTCAGTGATGTGCGCCGGTTTAAATTACAGCATAGTTTGTACTGCGAGTAGATAGAAGTAGTCCGGTGATGTGTGCCGGTGTAAATTACAGCATAGTTTGTACTGCTAGTAAATAGAAGTAGTCCGGTGATGTGCGCCGGTGTAAATTACCGCATAGTTTGTACTGCGAGTAAATAGAAGTAGTCCGGTGATGTGCGCCGGTGTAAATTACAGCATAGTTTGTACTGCGAGTAAATAGAAGTAGTCCGGTGATGTGCGCCGGTGTAAATTACAGCATAGTTTGTACTGCGAGTACATAGAAGTAGTCCGGTGATGTGTGCCGGTGTAAATTACCGCATAGTTTGTACTGCGAGTAAATAGAAGTAGTCCGGTGATGTGCGCCGGTGTAAATTACAGCATAGTTTGTACTGCGAGTAAATAGAAGTAGTCCGGTGATGTGCGCCGGTGTAAATTACAGCATAGTTTGTACTGCGAGTAAATAGAAGTAGTCCGGTGATGTGCGCCGGTGTAAATTACAGCATAGTTTGTACTGCGAGTAAATAGAAGTAGTCCGGTGATGTGTGCCGGTGTAAATTACCGCATAGTTTGTACTGCGAGTAAATAGAAGTAGTCCGGTGATGTGCGCCGGTGTAAATTACAGCATAGTTTGTACTGCGAGTAAATAGAAGTAGTCCGGTGATGTGCGCCGGTGTAAATTACAGCATAGTTTGTACTGCGAGTAAATAGAAGTAGTCCGGTGATGTGTGCCGGTTTAAATTACAGCATAGTTTGTACTGCGAGTAAATAGAAGTAGTCCGGTGATGTGCGCCGGTGTAAATTACAGCGTAGTTAAACTAATATTTACACATTCAGGTGGATTCAAGTTGACTGTTAAAGAAGCGACTCGTCAGCTGCAAAAGGAATTTGACAACGAGGACTGCAACTGGCAGAAAATCGTGACTCTTTTCAAACAATTGTACGGGCACCGGCGTGCTCAGCTAACGAAGAAAGGGATCCCTCTCAATGAAATTCTGCAAACTTTCCCAACCTTGGGTGATATCAGACTGGTGAGCGCATGTATGATTTATCATTAGGCCTCTGCGATATCGAGTGCGCGTCAGTGTATTGACTCTGAATTGAGTATTACGGTCGAGACTTGTATTCCTGTATCACTCATTCTGATGTCACAACATGAATGATTTGGGGTAGGAATTATGTGCCTTTTATACGGCCACAAAGAATATAGTGATAGTGATAATATAATACTGAAAAAAATTTTTACAGGTCAGGGAAGATTTCTGGAAGTTGATTGCACCAACTACAATTGATGAGATGAGAACTAATTACACAAAAATGATGCATACATTGGATAAGATATTTGGGGTAAATTGGGACTCGCAAAGCTATGATGATTTAGAATGATTGATAATATCTTCTCGATTTTTTGTTTTTCAGTACAGTGTGAATGATCAACTTAAAAATCTGCTGAAAGTACAATCGCAACTCGCCGATGGCAGAGTAAAGTGGAAGAAGACCGACGCCAGCCTGAACTCTAAAAAGAAGTCCACAGTATCTGCATTGTCAGTGGAACAGGTACTTGATTATAACTAAGTTTATATAATGATGCCAATCACTGATACATGCAGCTGACTGTGCGGCAGTGGTGAGCGAGATAGTGTGATGGTTATGCGTCCGGGTTCTCGATCGGTAGGTCGTGGGTTTGATCCCCGGCCGGTTCATACCAAAGACTGGAAAATTTATTGTGTGGCGTGTCTAAATAACTTGGTGAATTACTGGTGTAGAGATGTTACCCCTGTTGTTGACAGCCGTATGCATAGTTTGAATTTTTTTTAAATACTTCCATTTCAGGCTCAAGATACTGAAATCCACTGCAAACGATCACACGCTCCACATTTGGTTGTTGCCAAGCACGAAAATGGCAAGATCCAGGGCTGGATTCTGGCTGATGGCCACAAAATTTCTTGCCAAGAATACGATACGGTCTTTGACATGTTAATTAATATTATGGCATGCTATTATGCCTGGGACCTATCATATCCGAAAGATTTTCAGCTTCTGGCTTTCGTTCAACATGTGATAATAGGTGACAAAAGTGCTCAATATGTGTCTACCAGATTGGCTGATTTCTTTTTAAGATTTCAACAATCTGCTCCAGAATAAGACTTTTTCCGGGTTTCTCACTATCGTTCTTTGAGTAGTACTTCACAAGTACGTTAGATCGTACAAATCCTGTGAGGTTAAGTTCCTCTCCGCATTCGTTTATTGAGTATAGTACTTTGGAGTACGTTTTAGTACTTGTACTAATTATGTTACATAATCCAAATTCTGTAATTAGTTATTTTTTGTAATTCTTGATTGAAAAATTCGGCTCTGATTTATGCTGGTATGTTACATGATCCAAATTCTGTAATTAGTTTTTTTGTGATTCTAAATTGAAAAATTCGGCTCTGATTTATGCTGGTATGTTACATGATCCAAATTCTGTAATTAGTTTTTTTATAATTCTAAATTAAAAAATTCGGCTCTGATTTATGGTGATGCAAGTCCTATTTCTTGCCTACAATTTCATTGCGTTTACTTGTTGATTTCTTTGCACGTTCATTTTTCCGTTTATAATAAAATGTTCCATGCGGGATTCGAACAGTTTTAGATGTCGTCGAGTACACCAGGTGGTTTTAGTGTTATTTCGAGGACAGGTCGACTTGACATGTACGCCAGATTATTTAGTATTCTATATCAGGCCGCATTGAGGTATCACCTAGATCGGAAACACCTAAATACGGAAACACCTATATATGGAAACACTTAAATATAAAGCACAATCGACATCATCTAGGACATTTTTCGTGGGATCTTTTTTGACGAAAAAAGTGTTGTCTTTTCTGATTTCAATGACATGAAAAAACTTACAGTGAATGCTAGTCGAAAATAATCAACTACGAGCTTATACGGAATGAATGTAAAGATAATATTGTCGGCACTGTACATCAAGTGGAACTGACATTACTATTATTATATTGACTTCCTTCTGTCATTGTAGAAATGGGTTGCGAGATAATTCCGCCACACTCAAGGATGCGTGGGCTGACAAAATTTTAAAAGATTGCTTTAGCGAAATTCTCTCGTTTCTTACGCCAACTGCATAACGATCATTTGAATAATCATCAGCTCAGAAACCCGAACTCGTGACCGATTAATACAAGATTACTAATCTACCCGAAGAAAATGCTTAATAGATATCTACTCTAAAATATTCTATATTATGTCAGTCTACTGAAGGGCCCTGTGGAGTGTTGACAACCAAATCGAGCGGTTTCAAGCACAAATGTTAAAGCCCTGAACCTGCGAACATTGAATTTATCAGCGAGCGTAACTGGATGATAACGTATTTTACAGCCTGCAATCGAAAATGAATTAATGAAGCATTTAGTGGTGTTACTGCGATTTCTCGATTTCCTAGATTTCTCCCAATACACACAAATTTCTACGGCGAAGTAAAATCATGATTATTGAGGGGTCGCGTGATGATTATTATTCTCTTTTGTGTCTGAGAGCACCAAAGACTTGCCTAATTGGAATACTGACGAGGTGTAGCTGATGCTATGTAACAACGAAGACGTGAAGGAGATGGTATTTTGCTAATACTTTGTCGTAATTGTGGAGTTACGAAATAGTCGTAGTATGGCTCACGATCCAAATGATGTTGACAGTCAGAGTAAATCAGAGGGATGTTGGAAATTTAGTCGAACATTGATCATAAACCGTACGTGCAATATGATCTTTATATGATAGAATCTGTGTAACGTTTATCATTGTTTTCTTGTATTCTTTTCGAATCATGCCGCTATCGCGAGGTAACGTATAATAACGGATGGTCCGAACATATTTACCTAATCGTGTCTATCATGTCTATCATGTGCGACATTTCAGGCAAGATTATTTTACACGGCCTGCTTCCTGCGACTTTTTATAATCCGCTACACTGTGCAGTGTGTGCATTGCTCAAATGTTTAGTGTTTTGCGTTGTAGGCTACAGTCCACTCCGCCTTATCGTGACACTTTGGTTCCGTTCACTCTAGTCCGAAGTAAGAAAGCACTCAATTCTTCGTTTCATGCGTATGAATAAAGTTACGAACGGTTTGAAAGTACGATACCAAGGTCGCACTAGAGTTAGCCTATACGGTCAGAATAGTTGTATTGTAACGTACTTCGATAGGAAACCATTCAACAAATACTGGGTATATTACTGTCGCAATGTTGTATTACTGTGTGACACACACAGGGCTAACATCTTGCAGTAATTCTTCAAATTCAGCACCAAGCCCCGCATGCTGCACGGCGTGAACGATATATTTTTATGCCATTGCGATTGTACCGAAGTAGAAGGGTCTAAACCCGACAAGTCTTTTATGAATCCACTGTCGATTGTTACTGTATGAATCGTCTTTGTTTCGCCGCTATCACTTATCTGTTTATCAAAACGAACGTATGTTGTTTACTGTGGCACAACCTGAAGATTTGGGGGTATTGAACCCATTTGCGAATGAAGCGGATTTAACGAAAGTCTTTAACGTGTAATTTTGATTTTGTTCCGTTCCTGGCATTTAAAGTGATAAGTGGTTGTCCGGGTTATCCGGTGTCCGAAGGGAGCGGATTCGACTTCGTTTGAGATTACGGGGGTTATTTGAAACTGTTATCGAATACCTTTGGAATCTTTCGATGTATTACATCGTTATATTTATGGCGTAACATGATCACTTGAAAATTGGTAGCTATGAATTGCTGATTAGAGGATGGTTTTGTAATCATTATTTCTCATTGAACAGCCATCTTCTATTCGAAAACTAAATTCAAGTCGATAGTATTCAAAAACCGTATGCCCATGCTTGGATTATGTCAATTCCATTGCTACTTCGCAAGAGGGGCCACCTACCGACATCTGATGAAGGGGAATCTTCCGCAAAAAGGGAGAAGTCAACTAAGCCTGCGACTGGTTGGTACCTAAAGTCTCCTTATTAAACCTTGTAGATTTGAAGCGGAGATTAATGTAATTTCTATACATGTGATATTTTTTGTCTTACCCACTCTGACGGATAACACCACCGACATTACTTTCTAAGCATAGGGGCTTATATACCGCGTTATGTTTGCAAATTAATCTCGTGAAAACAGCTTCAAGTTTATTGGCAATCGTGAGAATATATTCGGTTAACGTTCACCAGGTCTAAAATCAACTTTCTACATTGCTTTCTCTCACTCTCTCTCTCTCGCTCTCTGTCAGTTTATCAGTAGTCATAGACCCATAGGACCTTCCCCACTGTATCCACCGATGTTGAGTAGTCTTCAACGATCTTGTTCGATATAACCTACTACTTTCCTATGTACAAAATGTAAGTCCTATTAATTTGGCACTTCCAAGCGAGATCTCTGAGAGGGTATGTGAAAATGACTAGGAATATAGCGACATATAGGTCAGAGCTTTCCCACCGGTTGTATCGTACACCCCAGGGTTATCAACTGGCGGCCCGCAGACGCTTATTTTGCCGCCCACATCATATTCGATTATGAAAGCAATTACTAATGATATAGTATTGCTGCATATTAATTTAGCTACTTTGCACTCTCATCGCACCATCTCTATTTTATTTATTGGTGACTGATTATAGTTTCTTGATATGGTCGAATTTAAATTGGTAATGTCTTAAAAATCGGTATTCGTCTGGACTCTGGTTTAGAGAATTCCACTGGGTAGTAGGGGAGATGTGGTACCGATGGATCAAAAATTACAAAATGATCTCTGGCCCTTAAATCTTCAGCCGAGAATAGCAGATCTTTTGCTGTCTCAACACTTCGATACAAGCTCTACCTATCGCGGACATTTACATGAATATCCGCCTTTTCATGAAATATTTATAAACGTTTAAAATTTGTTGCTCGAACGTGTCATCGTTCCCCACCCGGTGGGTCCAAAGGCACACGACCTTGGGACCTATGAGACATACGCTCAAAAACTCAAATTCGTTGACTTGTTTTGTTGTGTACTGCAAACTAAGCTACAGCAAGCCAATGAAAAATGCTCCGTCGCGACTTTCAAGAATCAAATATATTATATCAACTCAAATGACAGCAAAAAATCATGTTTTGATTTTTGCCTAAACTTACAAAATTAATGCCACATACATATTACCCGCAAATCGACATTTTGACTTTCAAATACCTCGTAATAGCGATAAAACACCGCATGTAACTATGATTTACAGCCTATATATATGTAGGCGAGTTTCTGTTGTTGAGTGATTAGTTGGTCTATCTATTTTGCTTGATTTGGCTATGGTACCATAGGTCCCCCACCCCATAAATATTGTAATTGACTTGAAAATATACCACTCGAGGATGGTATTGATTCAAAAAATATGTGCCATTATATACCCTGATACAAGCCCTATACTTCACATCCAAAATTATGGCGGGTTTGTTAGTCTGAAAGGTGATATAGAAAAATGCAAATGTCGATCCAAATTTACTTAACACCCCCTAAAACGTAAATCCTTCGTCACAGACCCCATAACTCATGCAGGTCGATTTTTTTTGCATGTGAGGAAAGATTTTGTAGACAAATTCACGGAGTGTAATCATAGAATTATCATGGAGAATTTTTAAAGTATTTTCGGTCCCAATGATCCCTCGGTACCACATCTCCCCTACACTTTTATGGAATGTTACACTCGCCACCACTGACATGAACATAACGACAAGGAAAGAGTAATTAAACCACCCAAACTGAGTTTTCAACTCAACGTGGAACTATAAAAAGCTTTCGCAGGGATAAATGGAAACCCGATGTGTCTTATTTGGCGAAGAATAGTTGTCGTTACGAAGCGAGGAAGTTTAAAACGACATCATTGACATTTTCATTAGGAGTTTACATACACATATCTACCTCTTCTCAGGATAAAATTATGTGCCAAGTCGAGTGTCAAGTCCAGCCATCCATATTGTGAGGCATTGTTAAAATTGCCAACAATGTCAGAGGTATATTTAAAAATTTGTTGGAATATTACTAAAGCCAAGAAGTCAGCTTGGCGAGATGGGTTAGAGAGAACTTTAGCAGACCGTACGAATTCCCTGTTTCCGGAATTTAGCAACACCGGCCACATCACCTGGAAAATCTTGAAGCTAGAGATCCAACCACGACGAATTATGAAGTATTTTTTGAATATTCATGCAGCTTGTTCAAAAATTTTGTACGCTCCGCGTGATATCGGGTTGTCAAATTTCTTGATTTTTGGGTACTCTTCACCCAAGAAAAAATACGCAAGATTTATAGAAATGGGCATATCGGCATTGGCCATTACCGCGCCACGACGCACCAAGATATAAAGTTTTAGGCCATGTAACATTCGACTCCAAGACATGTGCCAGAATGATCGGCAGCGAGAAAACCTTGACCGAAAAGAACTGCGCTTATGCTGATACGTAGCCTATAGGTTTAATTGTCCATAGGCGCCTAAATGACTGACGCCGGATGTTCCTGTCTTAGCAATCTGAACCTCACAAGACAAATACCATCCCGCAGGGAGATATTATATGCCAGTGAAGAAATACCAATTTGAAATCGTGTGCGTCTTTTAGTTTAGTACATTTATGCGATTATATATTTTTGATATAGTGGAGGTCACGAAATAACATCATGCAACAAAGTCATACCAACGGGTCCGTCCGCCTGAAGATGTTTAATTAGCCTATTATTTATGGGCACTACAGTTTTCAAGACACCTCACTCAGCTCTACCGGTAAATCTGATAACGCGAGCAGAGAGGACTAGAAATTGAAAGCAATATATTTGCAATTCCCGATCTTATTGTCCGATTTTATTATGAATTATTGAAAATTTTCGCGCTTGGCGCGAGCTCACTACGTAGTACAACTAAATTAGTGGTAAAAGTGAACAACGTGAACGGGGAGGGTCGGTTTATCACCCTATAGGAGCCCAAGAACCTATTTTTTGCGGGGCCTGACGAAGTGTTGTTTTGTTCCTGCCAAGAGATATACGCCCAAAGATAGTTAATTATTATTGAGTGGTCCTGACTTTTCAAACACACCTCATTACGGTCTACCGGTAAATCTGATTACGTGAGCAGAGAAAGGATAAAAATTGATTGCAATATATATGCAATTATCGATCATATTGACCGATTCAACAAAAAAATTCGCGCTTCGCGCGGTTAGTCGAGAAAAGCTTACTAAATAAACGGAGACCCAATATAGATGATAAGTAGCGGTAAACAACGTAGAAGCTGAGAGGGGGCTTGGGGGCGAATCCCACCAGAAGTCCGGTTTATCACCCTATGTGGGGCCCAAGACCAACGTTTTTTTTGGGGGGGGGGAGCTGATGATGTGCTGTTACGGCCCTGTGAGTAACAGCACTCTCAGTTGATCTTTTGTCGCAGTTTTTGAAACATGTTGCCGCGAAGACTACCTTAGTCTAGCAACGGACGAATCCACTGACTCCACGGACCTTGCGTGGCTATCTGGATGGATATTCTTTCAATGGACACATTTACAGCGTGAATGCTGGCAGGGCAAACGTGGGGAGACGCCAGTTGTCCTGCAATGACGAACCTTTATCAATCCAGGCCGATTTAATATATCGCAATGCAATATTGCGATATATTACTTAAAATATCGCAGATTGGAGCCCTTAATATATCGCAAATATCGCACCTCATATAAACCCATTCAAAAGCATTGAAAGCACTGGTTTTATAAGGAAAAATATCGTAAGATGCACTATACTAGTGTAAACACGCCAACAACGAACCGAGGCTTTTTCTTTGTCGAGCAAACAACACTCCTTCAAGAGAAAAATCAGAGAGTGCAGAGTTGAACTCGTCTTTGAGGTAGTTGATGAAGGAGAAGTCTGCTTCCACACGAGATGTGTTAGGCATGACCGTTGCTAAACCGGCAGCAAACTGACGTAACGATGCAAAACGTTGTCCAGCGGTAGCCCAGACCTTCTCGAAGGACGCACTGTGCCAACCTTCAGCAACGAAGCCTTGAATCTGGGCTCTTTGGCAACGGCCTCTTGCATCAGAAGATGCTCATCTGTGATCCTCTTAAGAAAGTTGCCATCAAAACTATGCTTGATGCGAGGCTTGTGCTTTCTCACGAGATGCACGAACTCAACAAACAACATTTCTTTGACGATGACCTCGACAATCTTCTTGTCAATGGAGTAGGACAGCTTGCCGTTCTAGTCTTCCTTCTTGAAAAAGAACGCTGGCAACTGAGCCTGAGAGAAGAACTCTTTGAAAGCGTCCAGCGCTGCTTCCTGATTATCTCTTGCTTGAATGTAGGCTACTCCTTCCGCTTATTCGGATGCTGTTGTTGCATATGCTTGAGAATGTTTCCTGGATTGAACTTGTCCTTCGTGAACGTTTGGAACGCATTGGTCTTTTCGGGTTTCCGAATCGCTGCATCAGTTGGATGGGTTCCACGACCAACCACTTGGCAGAAAGAACACACAGCGGAATCAACGACGCCTCTGACATCACGGCTTGTAACGCGTATGCCGAATCGCTTACCTTAGGCATTCTGAAATGGATACTTAAATTGCGTTTAGGAGGCATGTTGTTATATGCGAACCTGCAGACGTGGTGTCGTTCTTTCCACGTAGTCACAATCACAGTGGCACTAATATTCATAGATTGCATTGCTTTGTTCTTTATAGTGTCATAAGTCATAACACTTACCGACCGCAGAAACCAATCGTTTTTCAAAGCGGGTGGAAATAGGACCAATCCATGGCAGATGGATATATACATGTTTGGTTTGTTGTTCGTTCGTTCGGCTGTTGATCTTTTTGCGTTGAATTGCTTTAATTTGCTATATATGCAATTGTTGATGACGTATTCAGGGTAACCGTTATCAACTAAGATTTTGCGGATGTTGTCAAGCTGTAACTTCAGTTTGTTGCCCGAACAGATCATCAATGCTCTATGCACGATAGTGTCTATGAGGTTGATTTTTCTGCTCCTAGGACTTATACGAAATAACTTTATTCGTGGCCATTCTTCATTGTTTTAGACTGGATGTTGTCTTTAATTTCACGTAGAGAAGCAGGTACTCTAATATAATTCAATTTTGCGGCGGTATATAATTCGGTGATCGCAGGGTAACATTTGGAATGCAACGCCTATGCCGAATCTCTCAATGTAGGCCTTCTGAAATGGATACTTGCGCTTATAGGAGGCATGTTGAACCTGGTAAATAAGGAAAGACAAGTGCTAGGAGCTGCTCAAGGCCTAGGAAGCGCCCCACGGTCTGCCGTATGGCAGATTATTATATCGCACTTTTCGAGGCTTTATATATCTCATTGCGATATATTGAGCCAATTGCAATATATTAAATCGGCCTGTCAATGACCCCAAAACTTGACAAAACTGACTTCTGTAATTAATTATGAAGCTCCAGACATCGTAAGAAAGAAAAAGGGTTGACTGGTTTACTCAAATGAGATCCCGAAACCCAAGACTTCTTGTCATATCACTGTATTTTGCATGAGAGGCGGAGAGCTCAGAGTGACAATGGCCTCTGTGACGAAAACATAGTTTCCGAAATTGGATACTTCCTCGCTCACGCATTGAAACAGAGCTCCGTGGTGGTGGGTTGGAAGGTGCATATACCTACTTGTTGCTACCGATAGTAAATATATTTTTAAGAGGAAAATCGGCGTCATTTACTTACGCAACTGGAAAAGAACATTATTCACACAATAAAAGCCACTGCAAACTTGCGAACGCTGTCCATTAGGGCTTTTGAATGCATAAACATGTATTAAACGTCCGTATATACGACTGGTAAAGACAGTGAATTTAATAGTAGCCCACGATTACATCATAGCAATGTTCTGCGTACCGCAGCTAGAGTTGCATTTGAATGAAATGTTTGTAAAACACTTTGTAAACATGTTTTAAACAATGTTTTGAACAAAGCCCCTTTTAAAAATAACAAAATTGTGTTTTTTTCAAGTTGGAAAATTATGCCATAATTGTGTCAATACATTCCAAAAAACATGTTGTATGAGCCTGCGGACAATTACCACCTTATCTAGCCGATGTCTCCGATATGGGATGGTTTGAACCCTCAAAATATTTGGTTCAACAGCTATAGTACGTAAATATTTCGTCATAGGAGCTATATTAACCTTATATTTTCAATTGTCAATGTCAATCCACTATGACGTGAAAATTGAATACGTGACGTCATGACTTCCAAAAAACAAATAAACTTGTTTTAAACAAGGGCCTTGTGTTAAACATGTTTGTTTTAAATGCAACCACCCGTAGCACTCTTTCATGTTACAATGCGGCCCGTTATACATGGGAAGTTGAGAAGCCCTGCCATAGGGTGTGCCATAATTATTGTAGGGTGTAACGCCCGGATGGGGTGTATGGGGGTGCATCAGATCCGCATTACAATGGACCGATCACTGGAACTATCATAATAAATAGTCAAGTTTATGCTTCAGAACAGGTTGACCGGATCTGCAATATGGTGCAATGTTCATATATCAACTGTACGCAAATTATTAAATTGATATACATTCCTTAGTGATGTCATGAGCAAATGTTTCTCCAATATTTAACAGTGCGTAATATATTTATAGGTTTCTTCTGGAGTAGAACAGTATGGAGTAAGCTTGCTCTCAGCTTGCGATATCTGTGTATCATAATTTTAAAGAAAACCGCCCGAATAGCTCAGACATTTTAAAAACCGGCCACTGCTTATAAATAGCGCGTAGTACATAATTGCACGGGCGTAGCCTGTGGGGTTGAGTTTCAGTTTGAGAACCACTGCGTGTGTTAGATGGAGGTCCGGTAACCTCGAGACCTGATTGATATTTAGCATTTCCTATCCGTTGCAGCCTCGCTCATCCTTTGAATAGGCGAGGGGTGGCCAACCTGCGGACGTATGGTCACATGTAGCCGTAAAGCAATAACTATGTGTGAGTCTAAAAATAATTAAATCGAAGTGTCTTGAAGGCCGTTCGTGTTCAATTTTAGTTATGGAATTGGTACCCTAATCTTTGACAGATTTCAATTCAAATTGAAAATAAATTTCACGCTCAGGGCTTAAGTTGGATTGATTAAAAAGTAGGTTATCGCGTTCATCAGGATTTGAAAATCCAGGATGAGGGAAACCGGATAATCGCAGCTAGTTAAGTTGAGTTTTTAATCTCATACTTTGGTAAAGCAGAACAAACTTTACAATACACGGCGTAAAATTTTGGACAAAAATATTTCCGATATTGACCGTTATGGTTTTCTCCTAGGCAATGGCTTTAATGTACGCATCATTGCAGAGCGATGTAATATATATGACTATTCCATAATTCGTTTCTTCGCTGTACCGTACTGATTACACGCGGCTCTGGTGTCGCGATGATGATCTCCCTATTACAGTATACTCGCAGTATATTTTATGAGCAGACTGCCGTTTCGTTATGTCACTTGACAGCCAATAATGCGTTTTCAAATTGTAATGCAAGAGACACCACTTGATTACCAGTACCACGTCAGGATAATCGTCTCGCGTAATCTTATCCAACTTTATGAGTCCGGATTAGCAGTTTTTAATCACATGATAAGCATTCTTCCGGATCAGTTAACTTTATGATATCCGCATAATATGACCACGATAACTTCTCTTTAATCGCATGGTTAGCATTGTCCCGGAGCAGCTAATTTTATGATCTCCGCCCTTGATGAGATTCAGGGTGACTTGCTACTCATAATTTGCTACATTGACTTTATGTTGAATCTGGATTACGCATGCTAGGTACGCAGGCAGCGTAATTGTTGCGCACTGATGAACAGGCTTCAAATTGGGCGAATTTTCTGTCCAGTTGATACAGCATGCAGTTTTAGTCCACGCATCAACTTCCCCATTCAAAAATGAGGTTTTATGTTTTGAATACCAAGCATCCTCTCGCGGGCCGCACAGAATAGCTCCGCGGGCCGCACTTTGCCTATAGGTCTGATCTATAGTGACTTGACGGAGGTATTCCGCGTCTACAATTTGTATATTTTCATACGTATGGGATATATCAAGAAAACAGTGATATGACACAGAACACCACACTGGCTCTCGGCGGTGCAAAGTTCACAGTAGGCCTACCTAACTTAACATGAGTATTTGTGGTCGAGATCGACCGTGACGACTCTCCATTGGAATGTTGCCTTACGCTATATTATGTACTAGTAACCGAAATGTGGCCACGAATCATTTTGAGCAGCCCTAGATTAGGCTTACGACGGATTCGGTGTATTATGTGGTCAGAGGTTTATGAGTTTTGGATAAACGTGAAAAGGGTGTACCACGACCAAAAAGGGTGAAGACTCTGATACAGGTCGTTCAGCGATCAGCATATGAGTTACATATTATCAATTATTGCGTGAAGGGGTCACGTTTTAATACTCAGGTCATGCTGCTGGCCCCAAAACTCTCTTGCCCTTGACCCGACGGATAGAAATATGGGTAGGCTATACTGGTAATATTCATCAGTAGCGGTTAAATGAGCAATTAGTAGCTATAATCGTGCAAAATATGCAAAACTCTTTTAGACGGAACGTGATTGTCTACAATTTTTCCTGACTTTCAATGGCTTCGATTTTAATCGGGTGTGAATTTATTCATGTCTGAAATAATGCCGATTCAGTATTGTTATCTTCCATCTAAACAGAATGCAGCTGTGAGTCTTATGACTTATACGTGCTTGGATTGCTCGGACGGCCTTGCATAAGTAGAACGGATGATTTCCAAAGCTATGACTTCCGCGAGCCACACTGGTCCCAGGTAGACGACTTCTTTGACTGCGATCGAAGGTAGGTCATTATCGTTTCGAGTATACGTAGCCACGTGAAAGTCCAAAATCCCTGTTTACAGATCAGGCTTTGCGGTCGCCGAGTTCAGAGGACGACTCTGGCTTTTGGGCGGCTGCAGGCCGAACGGTGATGCGCGGATATACCACGTGGGAGTGCATTCGTTCAATAAAGACTCGCGGTTATGGACCAAGGAAAAGTCCATGAGTAACAGCCGGGCAGATTTCTGCGCTGTTGTCGTTGAAGGCAGTTTGTACGCGATTGGCGGTAAATGCATGCGGACACGTGCAGACGGAACTGCTGTGAAAGGAAGTGAGTTCTCACCGCTGTAAACGCTTGCGTTTGTTTTCTGTAGACGGCAATGACCAGGGCTGTTGAGTCGGTCAATTTTACTACCTACTCTAACTCCACACATTTTCAATGGACCGACTCCGACTCCTGAGGCTTTAAATATACCGAATCCGACTCCGGCTCCGACTCGTGAGTCTTCAAACCTACCGACTTCGACTCCAACAATATTTCCTATTTACTTTGCAAATTAAATGCCACAGTGACGGTTAAATGACTATCATATAACCATTAAACTTTTACAAACATGTGATCAACGACGGCATGCAAAATTGTTTCATTGTGGCACAGCTCGAATTATTCACTATGTATGAAAGATTGCCTTTCTAAATCGGCTATCCTTCCTTTTTCATATTTTATCAGTTTCTATATCATGGACTCTCTAATAACATAATATGTATGTATCATTCAAACACGACTTATAGCGATAGCCCATTCTGTATAATCAAAATGTAGATAAAACAATCGAAGTGTTGCTCTTATACAGAGTCGGCAGCTATTACAGAGATGCATCATACTAATTTTCTCATTACACACTGTACTGACTACAAGCACACACACTCTCACACTACTAATGATGTGAGAGTGGTTACCGGTGAACTCGGCCCTCGATGAATTCGGCCTCACAAACTCGGCCATTGGTGAATTCGGCCCTCGAGGACTTCGGCCCTCGGTAAATTCGGTCCCCGGGAAATTTCGTATTGAAGCGTATTAACAACTATTAATACGAACTATTGAACTAATAATATTATTATCAAGTGATTTACCAATTTTGTGCGGAGGTTGGGGCATGCGTAGATCACGTAGTCACGTAGTATTGTTAAACCCACCTTTTACAACTCTGTTTGGTGATATCGAATGGCTCGCATTTATAATATACTAATTTTCATCACTTTTAGCAGTTTGTGGTCGCATTTTCAAGTACCAGTACCAATAGACGACCAATGGGCGAAATCCCAATAGTGTGTTTACTTTACTATTCTTCGAAATTACAATGAAATGTTGGTCTTGGCCGTCTGCGTCTCGAGTCATATGACTTGGCTCGAGTCATGTGCAATAACTCGAGTCCAAGTCGAGTCAATACACAGATTGACTCGAGTCGAGTCGAGTCATTTCCGTATTTTGAGAAAATGACTCAAGTCAAGTCGAGTCATCAGAAAATCGTGACTCGAGTCATTACAACCCTGAGAACATCACAACAGAAAGAACATCGGTATCATGACTTACTGAAAACGATGACAGGCGTTTCTGCAAGTTGTTATGCAACCGTTTTTTAAATGCACAACAAGTTCCTGAACTAGTCAATTTTCAAAAGTCGGATCTAGATCTAGAACAGTGGTTCCCAACGTGGGCGATATCGCCCCCCAGGAGGCGATTTGGCGGTCTAGGGGGACGAAAATGACGAAGGGGGCGACAGAGGGCGAAAATAGCGAAGGGGGCGATAGGGGGGCGATGACGCGTTAAAACTGCTATATAGGAGTCAAGTCACAACCTTGTCTGTACAGTTTTCGGATTGTATGATTCGGATTGAGATCCTGTTATTATATAACATTAAATTTAACTTCGCAAATCTCCACTTTCACTTTGATACTTAGATATAATGTTATTATTTTGTTGCTTAAACTATATACATACTATACCCTAACCCAAATCGTAACCCTAACCCATTGATATAATTGATTATCAGTCTACGTTTCTTTAAACTATTTAATACACCCAAACCCTAACACCATCCCATAGATAATAGAACACCATTCCTTTTTTTTCTTTTTTAAATAAACCTATTCACTATACCCTAACCTTAACCTATTAAGTTACTTTATTACTTCTTCTTTTACTATTACTATATTCAAACACTAGTCCAATGATTCATGTTATTATTTCTGTATCCCCCCCCCCCCCCCCATGCTTTCTTTTACTATATACTGCACCCAGACCGTAACCCTATCCCATAGATACCTGACATTTCGTATTTTAAAATTACATGAGCCATAAATTATAGCATCTACCAAACAACGCATATATTACGTCACAATATGAACTGGACTTGTCGCTAGCGACTGCTATAAACAAAACACTTTGATATTTCGAACTACCTTTACTTGCATAGGAATGTATTCAGGCCACGAATTGTCAGTTATTTCGTTGTTTCTTCCGCTGTAACACCATCGAATGGATAAGGTTCGTATCAGCTATACTCCTTGATGGTTCACACTTTCATTACTTTCGTTTTTTTTGTGTAATTACCTATACTTTAATTTGCGCTCTTTACTCCTGTACTATCTTATGATTTTATTCTCATCTTCGTAATATAGTATTAAGAAATGACTCCAAAACAAAAAAAAATCGCAACTACTCCTTCGGGTCGTAAGCATTACCGGTATTTACTACAGAAAAGGAGAGGCTAATACGCCCTACCTACATCTTTACCACCCCTGACGACGTGAGATGCTATGGTAGAGTTGCTTTGGACTGAGTCATATTCTTGATACATTATTACTATCCTCTGCTTTGTTACATATATATATTTATTAGAAGTATACCTATCGTTTCGACTACTAAATTTCTTGTTACATAATAACAACCGAAACCACACAATCCATTTACTTCCGTGGGAGGGGTCAATCCCCGCCAATGACGGCCTACGGGGAAGAGATCTAGTCGTAAAGCATTAGGATTCTTACCTAACCAAATTCGGTTTTACTATATTTGACCACAAGAATTCCAAATGGATCCACTACAGAAATCATATACTGCGCCTTAAAATGCGTAGTTTAATTTCTATTTGTAGCAAAAATGTTTAAAACATGGGTATTGTATAAGATTGGTTTTTTTCTTTATTTAGTCATGAGGTCACCAATACCTAATGGTGGCATCACACTGGATTGGCATTGACCATTGTTAATATAGAGTAAACATGGCTCCTGCAACGAAAAAGGTTCCCGACCACTGTCATGAACAGACTAAAAATAATATATTTTGCCGCGACGAAACCGTAATGTTGCATTTGATCGTCTATATCTACATGCTGAACTTACTGTTGAACCTACTACGATTTCTAGGGTTCTTGCAACCCCACGTCGTGTACGTCGATTATATCGGGTGCAAATCATCCGTGAGCTCATGCTACATTTATTTCAAAAGTATTTACACAACAATGGGAAAATTATACAACGTTTGAAATATTTTAAGAGTATTTTTTGTAAACACTGTTCAAGCCATTTGTTTTAAACGCAACCCTATAGCTGAAGGCCTACCGCAAAAACAATCACAATAATTCGACAACTGATCGCGATAATTCCTTGCAGTCAATGATGATCACGAATCATGGTAGTCGGGTGTGTGTCTTTACCTCTGGTTAACGTCTGAGACTGGCTCAACGGATCGTTTAAACCCAGTTTACAACAATAATGTATAAATGGGACCAACTGTTCGGATGCCTTTCGACTTGACCGGTAAATAGTTGAAATCTCCCACCCATTACAAAGAATACAGTCCTTGTGCCGGTAGCAATGTCGAGGTTTTTTGACGGCAGCCGCAACACGAAATCTTTGTCCGGATTGAAAAAGGGCATTTTTCAAAAGCTAGATTATCTCCAGTTCGCGGCGCATTCGTAGTTTTGTTCATAATTCTTCTTCGAATTTCAGTGAGAAAAGCAGTCGAGCAGTTACAAGGAGATGAATGGCGACCGTGCGCACCATTGAGTCGTTCCACAGCTTGCTTCGCGAGTTGTGTGATGGGAGATCGAATATATATCGCGGGCGGCTTGATATATCCAGACGATGATGACTATTGTACGGGTGCAGTTGAGTATTACAGTACATTGCAAAATTTGTGGACAATTGTGACGGGCATGACGGTTGGCCGTAAATCGTTTGGATTGGCACTCGTAAATGACAGGATGTACGCCGTTGGTGGAGATGACGCTGGTTCCGTGGTATGGATAGATTCAATGTGTACCCGCAATTCCTGGTCGAGATCCGTGGCAACTCTACCAACTCAATTGACAACTGAATTGTCATCGTATGACGTCTTTGTTATGGGTGGAGAGATTTATGTGGTGGGCCAAGGAGACCTTGATGCAGTATTTCAAAAGCTTCGGGTTCAAGATTTTGTATGGGAGGATGTAGAGCCGGCGCCCGGGTTTCCTTGGCTTAGCACCGTGGTGCGAGTTGCTCTGATCAAGAATCGACCGTGCGAAAATGAAAGTCGTTTACGTTCTACAAGCTGAAAGGATTATCCTTGCAATGCGAATATGTTCTTGATCTACATAAACATTGCATATCTTGCAATCGCTTGCTATTCAATGGATATGCGTTTGTGAAATGGGCATTAAAGTCGACATCGTTATTTCCCGGAGATATTTTTAGTATATGGTCACGTAACTATGGAGTGTAGCAATTATTCATTCTGAAACTCGCACAAAACACTCACGAAACGCTATACCAGGAGTAAGAATTGATGCGGATATAGGCCGGGTGGTTATTAGCACAATGTCACAGCGCTGGTGCACTGAACTATTTAGCTCAGACGGAGATTTGGTCGGTATCGAAGTACTTGTACTTTTTCGATGTATACTCGAGTAGTTTTCTTCAACCTGGAATACTCACTAAAGTAATTCGAACATTCCTCTACTTATACTTCGTAATATATTGTGATTTACTTACTTCCCGTTCGCTATTTGCGGTTTGTCAAGTAGAAGTATTATATTTGTCCAGTAAGAGAAAAGTATGCAAATTACCGGAAAAGCCATCGGTAAGTAACACCGTACAGAAGAAATTAAATTGGGTACGAATATACACGGTGCTGACTCGAATATACGCACCTTCAATTTAACTGATATAAACCAGTTCCGAAAATCTATCCAGATAGGTAGCGAATGTAATATTAGCGGGTAATGCTTCCGACGACGTCTTTGTGTATGATCGCAGCATATATGGCACCAAAATTAAGGATCCGATTTTCCAATGAACGTCCAGCCTATAGTCATTTCGATGTAGCAGCTCACCTTGAACGTATTCAGAAATAGTGTTTATATATGTCACAGGAGAAAATGGATTCCGTGGCGAAGTTTCAATACCGTTATTAAGACGGATTAGGAAATAAACTAAATGAATTTTTATTTAAAACGACTGTTCACTAATTTGCTGACGAGACTGACAACTTCAACTCTAAAATTTTTTGCAAATATTTCGAAGTCACTCTGGTTGACCTTACTACCACTACTTTTAATATTTCTTCCACTAACTACAACAAAACATTATGTTTGTATCAGTAGGCGATTAGGAATTTGGCATTTAAAATGATTTTGCACAGTAGAATGTCTCATCTCAACGGTCATGCTGTTGATGTGAGTGCTGAAGTTTTAGCAGTTATGAAGTCTCGTGATTTTCCTATTTCAGAATATATTACCCAGTTTATCAATTATTTTGCAAATTTAGATGTTTCGCTGACCCCTAGTGGTACGCGGACTCCCGGTTGAGAACCGCTGAACTAAAAATTATTCATAATTTGGATGTGAAGGTTTTTGCCGACTGAATGTAAAGATTCTTTTGCCGGTACCGTATGGTCACCCGTGTTTTATGCTTCATCACAGTGAATATGGCTCACAAAAACGGTTGGACATATCGCATCGTAATGGTATTCTAGCATATAACTATATATATAAAATGATTGTGTTAAGATGTTAAGATATATCGATACTTATATCTAATTTACACACTGAACTGCGACTCTATATCACGATGACAGCTACTGAAGCTGAATTGAAAGATGCCACAAGGAAGCTTACCTCCAAGATTGAGGCGAGCGAGTCTCGTGTCATGAAAAAAATGAGAGATGAACTAAAAAGCGTTGTCAATGTAGCAGTCAGCCAAGTAATGGCACAGCTATTGAAAGAAAGTGATTTTAAAGACCTAATTGCCAAATCCACACAGATGGATACAAAAATTGATTATATTATTGATCAAAACAAGAAAAGAGACAAAGAACTTTAAGAAATCAAGGCATCTCAAGACTTCATCAGTTCCGCCTTCGAAGCCCAAAAACAACAATTCAAGGACCTCGAAGCACAGTATTGCATCCTCCAGATGGAAAATAAGAAATTGCAACAAGCTATCTCAAATAAAGAAAGACAAATTGACGACCTCGACCAAATCCAACGGAGCGATACCCTGGAACTCCATGGCGTACCTGTTAAAGAAAATGAAAGATTAGACGAAGAAGTCACTAAAATTGGTACAGCTCTTGGTATCTCACTAACATCAGATGACTT
The DNA here is from genome assembly GCF_051294905.1 of Botryllus schlosseri. NCBI lineage: Eukaryota > Metazoa > Chordata > Ascidiacea > Stolidobranchia > Styelidae > Botryllus > Botryllus schlosseri. The sequence goes on from NC_137245.1 coordinate 5,595,490, forward strand.
GAACTCTGTCTTCAGGATTCGATCTCAAAATGCAGCTATGAGTGATCGTCCACCTTTGATAATTGCAAAATTCCACCGCTTAAAGATCAGGGGACTTTTTCTCCAGAAGCGAGGAGATCTTCGGAAAGTCACGGAACATCCTGAATACAAAAATATATACATCAATAAAAACCTGACAAAATTCCACAGGATCCTATATGCAAAAGCACGACAAACTGCTAAAACGTTGAAGTACGATTTCTGCTGGACTGCAAATGGGAAGGTATTCATGAAGCGAGACAATAATACACGCACAATCCTCATTGATTCTCCAGAAAAGCTGAACCAGCTGTGAAAGACATGGTGATCATCTCGAGTATGTAAGTCACTTTGTCATTGCTCAAAATGGCTTCCTGCGAAGACCATACAAATGCATATGTGAAAAATTCTGAGTTGCTTTACAACAATATTGAGATATGCGAAAGTGTTACTTTGGATGATTTATCCTACAACTTATCTACCGCTTTTCAAGACTTTGTTATCCGCCACTTCAATATTAGATCTTTGCAAAAACACTATTTATCCCTTCATCAAATTATTAGAGACATGAATATTGCTCCTAGTATAATTGCTTTGTCTGAAACTGCCCTGCGTGACGACCCCTTATTGAATATCAATTTACATGGTTATACTTTCATCCACACCACCACAGATACCAAATGTGGCGGAGTTGGTATGTATATCAGAGACGACATTCCCTATTCCCTTGTTGATAAGTATTGCCTGAATCTGGATACAATTGAAGAAAAATGGGTAGAGGTTCAAGTTGGCATAGCCAGTGTACCTTCCATTATTGTCGGTGTTATCTACAGACACCCCGTGCCAAACACCTCTGACTTCAGCTCTGAGCTATCCCACGCCATTGTTGAAATATCTAACTCGAAGTTACCATTTTTCGTTGTCGGAGACATCAATATTGACATGGCATCCAAGAAAAGCAAAAATACATCAAGTCATCTTGAAAACATCAGGGCTACTGGTGCAACACAAATCATTACTAATCCTACCAGATACTGTGACACCACTGCAACTATTATTGACCATTGCTACACTAATATAGCACAAGGTTCAATTAAACCATATGTCCTGATTGATGACACTACTGATCATTACCCAATAATAGTTCAATTCAAGCGCCGTATGCATAGACCATTGGCTTATACGACACTCTCCAGGAATCTGACTCCAGAAAGCATGACTGATATCTACAATCACGTCTGGGACTATTTTGAAAAGTATGAACCAATACCTCTGACTGAATTGAATTTTAATCAGCGATTCAATATGTTTGTCAATTCAATATTAGAAATAGTTAATGTATACTCACCATTGACAGGTTTATCTCGCAAACAGTGTAAATTGAAACGTAAGCCATGGATAATTCCATCTATCCTCCGATCCATTCGTATAAAGAATAAGATGTATCGTACATTATTCCTAAAGGGGAGCCCTGATGACAAAATAGTCTATAAATCATATGCAAACAACCTTTCGCGAACTATCACTAAAGCTAAGCAAACATACTACATGTCCATCTTCACTCGGTTGAAGGGTGACCCAAAATCCGCCTGGAAGGCAATAAATGGTATGATAAATAGGGGCGATACTTCAGCAACCTATCCAACTCAGATTCGTCTCGGTGACGGTAGTTTGACCTCTGACCCCACCAAGATATCCAACTGCTTTAATAATTACTTCACCTCAATTGGTTCCGTACTAGCTGCACAACTCCCATCTCCTATTTTCAATCCAACGACACAAAGTTCCTATACCTTCTCCTGTCCCAACTCTATCTTTTTAGAAGATTGCAATGAGTCAGAAATGATGTGTAGTATACACTCGCTTAAAAACGGCAAATCCTCTGGCGTTGATACGAACCCGGCAAAACTGCTCAAATTCATTGCACCTGCTATTGCCAGACATCTATGCACATTTTTCAACTTTTCAATCAATCATGGAATATTTCCAGACCATCTCAAACAAGCCAAGGTTGTACCAGTTTACAAAAAGAATGACAGGCTAGAAATTGGAAACTACAGACCAATTTCAGTTTTGAACTCAATTGCCATTACATTTGAAAGACTACTCTACCGTAGAATCATTGACTTTGTTATGAAAAATTCACAATTATCCGATGAGCAATTCGGTTTTTTAGCCAATAGAAGCACTACGCAGGCCCTAGCTGACATGACATCCAGACACTTCAAGTCACTTGATAACAAAAAACCATCATGCTGTGTTTTTTTGAACATCAGCAAAGCATTTGATTCTGTTAACCACCAGATACTGATTAGAAAACTTGTTCAGTTTGGCATACGTGGTATTGCCTCGAAACTTATATCTGACTACTTGAAAAACCGACGACAATGTGTGTATGTCAATAGTACTATCTCCGCTCCACAAACTATAACTTGTGGCGTCCCTCAGAGGTCTGTATTGGGGCCTTTATTATTTCTTATATATATCAATGATGTTAGCAAGGTCTCCTCTCTGAAAACCGTACTATTCGCTGATGATGCCTGTTTCTCGGCATCCTCAACATCCTTGCAGACCTTGCAAGAATTGACATCTAATGAAATGACAAAGATCTGTAATTGGATGAGAAGTAATCAACTTCCCATCAACCCCAGTAAAACCCAACTTCTCTTATTTAACAATTCCAATTCACAAAAAAACAATCCATTTTCTGTAAGAATCAATCAAACTATCATTAACCCAGCTGATCACGTTCGCTATCTTGGAATTCTTGTCGATTCGAAATTGTCATGGAAACCTCAGATCGACTCAGTCACCTCGAAATTGTCAAGGGCAACGGGCATGCTACAACGATTGAAATATCTAATGCCACAAAAAGTACTGTGCGCAGTGTATTTTGCTATTTTTCAATCTCAGCTTCAATATGCAATAAATATATGGGGACATACAAATGTAACAAACCTTACAAAAATCAAAACTCTCCAGAACCAGGCTCTTCGTGTCATTAGTAAATTACCTCCCAGGCAACGAATTCTCCCGGAATATCGAAGTCATGGTATACTCAGAGTTGCCGACCTAATTCAGTACGAGACGGCAGAGATGATGCACACCATCTTCCACACGAACAGGTCATACTTTAATTCGCATTTCACAACTTTTGGGAAAACTCATGGTTATGAAACTAGACAGGTATCGAGAAATTCTATTTCGCTGCCTCTCCTGTCCCGATCTTCATCCCGCAATAGTTTACATTTTGTCGGTGCGAAAACTTGGAATGATATCCCTGCAGAGCTGATACCACTACCGCCATGGCAGTTTAAAAAAAATATAAAAATTGTCTACTCCAAACGTACTGTTGATTTTTTCTTTTCTTTTATGCAATGCTTGTTCTAATGTTATCCTTTATTACACCTTTATTAAAGCTTAATATCGTGTCGTTAGTCATATATTTACTGGATGTTGACTCTACGTATATGTGTGTGATTTAATATATATATGTTTCACGTAATTATTTATATATGCATCAAACACTCCAAACGGGTGGCGACTGACTCTGAAGGCCTAACGGCCACTCGTCGTCTCCCAGTCTATTCCGCAATATTTGTTTCGTATACTTCTATATTTATTGATGTGACGAATAAAAGACTATCTATCTATCTATCTATATTAACAGCACTTGGCTTGTCCTACCATGGATAAAGCAATACTTAACTCTAGATCTCCTTACCCTGTTCTAGCAGATCACCGTGGAAGCTTGGGCTAAAAAGACATAAAATTGATTTCTCGCTTTTCCAAAATTGTATTTTAGATTCTTTTTATAAACGGCATTATTATACTTTTGAGATCTTTTAATTAATGCGATTTCTTTTGTAAGAAGCACATGCACGTTGTAGTTTTTAATTAGATGCAGTATTGCCTCTATTTTGCAGGCATTTTCACGATCTACAATATTTTTAGTTAACGGGCTAGTCGTGGAAATGGTTAATGCGGTATGCAATACAACTTCTCCGTGGTGCTATTCCTCGTAACAACGGGCCCATTTTCTGAAACGGGGTCCACAGTTGAACAAAGGTAAGAATAAGAACCACAGTTCGATCGCAAATCTATCATTCCCATCCCATGGTGCGGACGAATTCTTATGCCGTTAAAAATGTATACCTCTTACGATTCTTCAGCAGGAATCCAGCTCTCAACACATTCATGGCAGCTCGGTTTACAGCTTTTGACAGAACATGAAAGCGTAGTTGTGTATGATTTTTAAAATACTTACTGACTTCAGTAGATTTAAATCCAGTCCATTTTACTTCGACTCCAAGTAATTTTAGGCTCTCTTTAAAACGACGACGACTACTCCTGGTTGAGTAGATTATTTCGTCGTTACTTGACTTCTACTTGAGTAGCTCTATGGACTACTCTGAACACCTCTGCCAGGATGTGACTACATAAATGATGCGCAGTACATAATACCTAGGCAACTTAGTCCTACATTTTCATGGTACTGAAGTTGGTTTTGCTTACTGGTGCAACCTACCCAAGTGGGTGTGATTTGAGTCTACTTCCGTTTCTACTACTGGTCTATAAAATCCTCACTTTTACTCACTCAGAAAACACCATTTCTACTTGCACTCGAGTGTACATTTACCATATTAATTCTGCTAAGCTGTACAGACGCTCAGCACTTTGACCCCGTCTTCAAGTACAGGTAGCCATACAGACCGTCTAGTAGACGGTGTCTACCACCAGCAGAGCTCTGAACGAATAAAGGTCAATTTAATCTCGAGGTCATACTAGAGATCTAGAATGGATATCTGAAAAAAGCTGGTGTCTTTTATACGCATACGGGGCAGTATGTAGGCCTACTTGGGGTGATATCCTATAATATTTTTGATAGCCTTATTTAGAAAATGAGCAGCAGTTTCTGGATTGAATCCCTGCAAATTAACCTACTGAACTAGACTTGATTGATTGATTCTGTGTGCCATGTTATGATACAAACCAGAATCAAATTGCATTGAATGAAATGTTTGTAAAACACTTTGTAAACATGTTTTAAACAATGTTTTGAACAAAGCCCCTTTTAAAAATAACAAAATTGTGTTTTTTTCAAGTTGGCAAATTATGCCATAATTGTGTCAATACTTTCCAAAAAACATGTTGTATGAGCCTGCGGACAATTACCACCTTATCTAGCCGATGTCTCCGATATGGGATGGTTTGAACCCTCAAAATATTTGGTTCAACAGCTATAGTACGTAAATATTTCTTCATAGGAGCTATATTACCCTTATATTTTCAATTGTCAATGTCAATCCACTATGACGTGAAAATTGAATACGTGACGTCATGACTTCCAAAAAACAAATAAACTTGTTTTAAACAAGGGCCTTGTGTTAAACATGTTTGTTTTAAATGCAACCACCCGTAGCACTCTTTCATGTTACAATGCGGCCCGTTATACATGGGAAGTTGAGAAGCCCTGCCATAGGGTGTGCCATAATTATTGTAGGGTGTAACGCCCGGATGGGGTGTATGGGGGTGCATCAGATCCGCATTACAATGGACCGATCACTGGAACTATCATAATAAATAGTCAAGTTATGATACAAACCAGACTCAAATTAGATATCAATCATGGTTTCACAGAAATGTGTATTCAGTTCAGTATATTATCACCATTTATCAGGTCCCTACATCACAAGATTGCGATATAGTGAAAAAATCGGAAAGTATTGAAAGCACTTGGAGTAGTCGTTGAAATCAAACAATCGCCTGGGTCTGGGCGATCTAAAGAGGATGCACGCACACTGAATGTTAAGTAATAGAAGATAACATGAGAGGAGAAGTGAAAAATCTGGTGGGAGGTGGCGTGTGACAGATGGCGACGTGGATATATCAGATAGTGGTCCGGTAGTCACGAACTCTGACTATATGGTATTTCTTCAATAGAGTCTGGTTGCATTATGAATTGAATGTAGACGTCAGTGGGACGCGAAACCACAAACTCTCTGGCCCGACCTCGGTCCTGTTTCTTCAATGATCTGATCGGTCTCCTAGTAGGGATGGTGTGAATGTGAGGTTCGCGTTCACGTTCTGTGTGTGAGCCTCGGAAATTTAGAGGTTCAAGTTCACAAACGAACCTTGTTAGGTTCTGCACTGTGAACCTTTTTCATATTTTGCAATTTTCACGTCATTCTATCGTCTTAGGTTGAAATTCACTGCATTCAACTGCGGGGTCACTCTATGCATATGGCGCTGGCAGCATAAAACTCAACACTAAACGAGCATGCAACTTGACAATCACAAAAATTTTCCCTACTTTGTTACAAAAGTTTGCTCGAAATACCCAACTTTCTGTTTGTGGATATTTAGAGACTCTCTGCTGTAAGATTGACCCGCAATCACAAAACATCAAGAGCGAAATACGTTACATGTAGGTAGTCAGCGAATGATGCTTATTCTATCAACCAATGAAATTGATATCGCGTTGTCTGATGTAAAAAAAAATCTAACAAGCGTGCGTGTTCCATCTCGATTTCATATGTTTGTTGTATCAGAAAAACCAAATCCGTGCGAATGAGGTGTTGGCTACTGCTGTATATCTTGTTAATGGGGTAATATCCGTTTTACACTCTGCGTCTTGCCTAGACTAGTGGTCCCAACTTGTGGTACGCGAAGGTCTTCCAGGTGGTACGCGAGTAGATTCTGTTTTTTTCGACCGAAGGCAGTTATTATTTCAGGTGGGTTTGATTTAGAGTATGGTATATATTAGAAGCGCATAAAGTGAGTTGTGCTCCTAAAAATTGGATACGATAAAAAGTGTTTGCAGTATAATACACATGCAGAAAGGTGTAAAGTGAAGTGTTACATTGTGTAGTGAGACATGCACCCACTATCTATATTCAGCCCTTGTCGGAATGTATCAATTTTGTCAATATATTTTTGTTCAGTAGCCTTGCGTAGGGTAGAGTCTTCAATGTTCCCGACCAATACGTTGATTATTATGTCCTTCTCCGAGTGTTAAGCCGAAGGAAAATGTTCAACGATAGGCTTCGATTTGTTGACTTTCGATATATCATGTCGATGTCCATTCTCTTTCTCCTTCTCTCTTGTGGAGAGGTTGGCTGGTCTCTCCGACGTACCATGCATTGATACATTCTTTTCGGCAGCGAATCAAGTATATCAAATGACTTGATTTGCAAGTGAAATGGCATTTGATGTTGTCCTTGGTATGTCCTCTTGTGATCACTGGATTATTATCTAGAATATCACACGTCTTGCATGACGATTGTCCGCAATTTTCCACGCTGTTGTTTTGGCTTGACCGAGGTAGTTTGCTATTTACCAAAATATTACGCAAGTTGCGTGGTTGCCGAATGGCTGAATAGGCCTTCTCGGGTATACTTCATTGCATTTTGGATCATTATTAAGTATTCGCTGATGTTTTCGCAAAATCTTACGGATATTTTCTGCTCCCGGAAAATAAGTCGTGACCAAGGGCACTCTGCGATCTCGTGTTTCCTCATTGTTATTCCGACTGCAATCAAGGAGTTCGTCGCGTGGCACATTGAAGGCCTTTTTTATTTGAGTCTTTATTAGATGTTGGTCATAGCCAGATTTGGTTAGTTCGTGTCTCAAAACGTCCAAATTATCATCTTTATCCTCTTACTTCGAGCAGATTTTCTGAATTTGAAGGGCTTTGCTATAGACTATTCCTTTTTTGCAGTGTAACGGATGGAAACTATGGTAGTTTAAAATCTTATCAGAGTTTGCGATAGAGTGACGTGAAACACAGCCTTCTTCAATGTTGACGAGCGTGCCGAGGAAAGGAACTGCAGTCATTGAGTTTTCCATGGTTAGGCGAATATTAGGGTGAAATTGGTTTATGGACTTGTGAAACTTTTGTGGAGACCGTTCGCCATGGATCCATATCATGAATATGTCGTAAATATACCACGTGTAAAACATAGGCTTAAGTTTGAGACTCCATGAAATCCTTTTCAAAATGGTGCGTGAAAACGCTCGCGTATTGCGGAGCAAATTTTGTGCCCATTGCCGTGCCTTGCAGCTGTAGAAAGATGTCTTGGTTAAATTTGAACGTGTTGTGCGTCAGCCTGAAGCTGATTAGTTCCATGATGCTTTTCTTCAATGGATGTCCATTTTCTGCAAGAGATCCTTCGTCAGCTTCCATGCCATCTTTATGCGGAATACTCGTATACAAGGATGATACGTCCATGGTGACTATCATCGTTCCTGGTTTCAGGTGATTGATGTTCTTGAGCTTGTTTAAGAAGTCCGTGGTATCCCGACAAAAACTTGGTGGCTTTCACCATCGGTTTAAGATGTTTTTCCACGTATCCGGATATGTTTTCCGTTAGGGTTTTGTTGCACGATACGATGGGACGTCCAGGAACATTTGGTTTGTGTGACTCCGGTAGGAGATAGAAGGGCCGAGAGAAGGAACTGAAGCGATATTAATGTTTGATTTCTCATCTTCCTTCATATCCAAGGATTATATAATTTCCTTCAACTGTTTTGTATGTTCCTTCGTCGGGTCGTTACATAATTTCTGATATCAATTGGAGTCGTTCAGCTGTCTGTAACCGTCTGTTATATAGTCTTTTAAGTAACAAATGACCACCTTCTCTTCTTTATTGGCTGGCTTGATTACGATGTTCTCATCGTGTTTGAGTTCTGTGATTCCCCTTATCTGCTCCTTCGTAAGATTGTCGTTGTAGTTGCTGTTCAGGTGTTTTGACTTACTGATGAATGTAGAGTTAATTTGATTGTGGAAACTTTCTAGATATCTGTCCAAATTATAGTTTTCACCGTGAGGTGCCCTTTATTTCATGTTTTGCTTTTTTTTTGCTAATTTGCTCAATTGTCTCGTCCCCATTCTGGATACTTCATTTTTGGAATTGATGTCATAAAAATGGAACTCGTTTCTCATTCTCCTGTCAAATTCATCGGCATCTTCGGCTAGCACGTAAGGATCGAGTTTTTGGGTAAAGCGGAATTTCAAATTAAGACTAAGAACATCGATTTGTGATTGCGTGAGAGTTTTGCTAGACAGGTTAGCAACGGCTATATCTGATTCATTGCTTCTAGCTGTTGCGTCCGATGGCAGTGAAATTTCGTATTCCTTACTTTCCAGTACCAATTGCGTTATTTTTTTCTCCTTGTGGAGTATCATATTTTTGGCTTCGTTTGTCGAAATTTGTTTCACTAATTCACGCAAATCTCGCTGTGATTGGTGATCGGCAAATAAATTTATGGTACATTCAATATCGTACCTGAACACTGAACTTCGCTCTGCTCCTATAAATGAATTTCAGCAAGATGTGACATTAGTTACTTCGACATTCGCCGAGCCAAGTTTTCCGAGTAGGTTGTCTTTCTGGATGAGGTCGCTCTTTTTGTATTCAGACATAAAAAAAATGTCAGCGATACAGCGATTGGAGTTTTTTGTTGATATTTCTCGGATTATCCTTGATTGGTGGATCCGAGGATTATCAACAAAAAACTCAAAGAAGTCCGCTTCTACTAGTTGGAATTGAATCAAATTTGTTCTGCATCGTCTCTGAAGACAGCTCAACAATTTCATGGGGTTGACAGAAAAATTTGAATTTTATTTTTAATTTTCCTGTTTGAAATAAAAATTTTAATTGGATCTGCGGAGTCCTATGCTTGTTAGAATTGAACCAAATTTGGTGTGCAGCGTTATTTAGGGCAACCTAACAATTTAATGACTGAATGGCTGAAATATAGAAAAAAAAAGTTATTTTTGAACAGCCCTAGTGATCACTGGTGGTGTTATGGGACGGCAGGCGTCGCCGCGCCACGCGCGAAATTTTTTTCAGATATACTATTGAATTTCGTGATTAATATTAGAAGTCTTACATATTACTATCAAACATTTTACCTTCTCACCCATGGAGGTGGTCACATTCACCGGCAGAGTTGATGGAGGGGTGTTTTCGAAAATGTAGGGCAAGTTATAAATGATGATACATCTTCGGGTGGGCCAATTGTTATTAGCACTTTGCTGCATGCTGTTATTTCTTGACCTTCCATCAGGATTGTTGGTATAGTGAGGTGTACACGATTCCGAGTTGGTATTTCTATATGGAGCACATTATTATTACTAACAATGAGGAGTTTCAAGTGGCGCGTGTCGCCGTTTCCGGCCTTGTGCACCACGGACAAAATATGTTATCAAGGATCGAGTTTTCATGCTCTGGGACATAGGCTTATAATTGATGAACGATCTATCTTGACCTGATCCGTCGAGGCTTGAGATATATCTTCAATCGAATTAAATTTATTTTACAGAAGCAGATAATCTGTTCTTACAGCAGCTAGTAGCATCCAGCGTAGACAACACAGGCAAATTAACAGCAGGTACTAGCGAACACACAAACGCATTTATACACCACGTCTTAACCAAACAATCAATCAAACAATCATTGACCTAATCAAATGAGAGAAACAGAAATACTAAATGAGAGTTCACAGGTCATATGTAATTAAAGCTTCGCAACACTCCTTCTCTTATGACATGCGTTATCTCTCATTCAGGAATACGAGAAATTCCGATTTGCTCCCTCAAATTGCAGAAAGACTGTCGACGTAGCGGCTTTGTAAATATGTCGGCAAGCTGCTTTTCAGTCGGAACGTATTCGATGTCAATCTTGTTCGCATCGAGCTCGTCTCGGATATATCCAAATTTCACGGATATATGTTTCGTTGCTTGGTGATTAACCGGGTTTCGGCACATCGCGATCGCGCTTTGGTTGTCTTCAAAGATGGTGATCGGCAATTTGACGCTTTTTCCCATCTCTTCAAATAACTGACGAAGCCATGCGGTCTCACGAGCGGCGAGATTGAGTGCGATAAACTCTGCTTCAGCTGTGGACTGCGCCGTTACTGATTGTTTCTTCGATCACCAACAAATTGGAGCACTTCCCATCAAAATAATGTACCCCGACGTCGATTTCCTGTCGTCACGGTCACCACCGAAATCAGCATCTGCAAACGCTGTAACAGTGTTAAAACCACTCTTATAAGTTATACCGTAATCAACAGTTCCTCGAATGTAACGCAATAAATGTTTAATCATTTGCCAATGATATACGGTCGGATCACTGTTGTACTGTGCTAATTTCGCAACTGCGAACGCAATGTACGGTCGAGTATACATCGCCAGATAAAGTAGACTCCCAACAGCAGCTTGATATGTAGACGAATCGAACCTTCTGTCTGTCGGTTTTGCTTTCTCCAGCACCGCTCCCGAATCCATTGGAGTGGACACAGGCTTACACTCGGACATTCCGAAGCGTTCCAGCACACTTTTTGCATAACAATCTTGTCCGATCCAAATACAATCATCTGTCTGCTTGACACGCATACCAAGAAAGTGGTGTAACATACCCATATCTTTGACATTGAACATCTTTTGCAAAGTAGACTTCGTCTTCGCAATTACTTTATTCGTTTTTCCCGCTAAGAGTATATCGTCAACTGCCAATTGTACGACTCCATCGTCGTAAACGCCACTGTAAATACAAGGATCAGATTTCGTTTGTTTAAAGCCCACCTTAATCAACTCCTCGTGCAGAGCTTGATTCCAGCATCGCGGTGATTGCTTCAAACCGTATATGGACTTTCTCAAGAGACACACCTTATCCGCTTGTCCTTTCTGTACAAAGCCTTCGGGCTGTTTCATATAGATGATCTCGTCCAATCTACCATGTAGGAAAGCGGTTTTGACGTCCATCTGATGTATTTCCATATTTTCTTCGACTGCTAATGCAATATACGCTCGAAATGAACTTGCATAAACCACAGGCGAAAAGGTTTGTTCGTAGTCTTTTCCGTATCTCTGGGTATTTCCAAGTGCTACAAGTCTTGCTTTGGCACGCGTCGCGTTTCCATTTCCGTCGTATTTATACTTGAGAACCCATTTATTCCCTAAAACCTTCGCATCGGTTGGAGGATTAACAAGATCCCACACTTTTAAATCTTTCATCGATGTGATTTCTTCATTTGCAGCCTCTTTCCACATATCAGAGTGGTCTGACTGGAAGGCTTCTTTCAAGTTTTTCGGTTCATTCAACTGATGAACTGCTGCGGGTATCGCATAAGTCAGCACTTCTGTGTCTTCGGTTTGCTCGAAATTCTCATTGTAAGCAAGTCTTGGTAGAGGATTTCCTGCATTCCGTCGCGATGATCGACGCACTCCTTGCACTTGTTCATTCGTCGGCGTTTCTACCAATCGGTTATCCGCTGATTGCTGTTCGTCACTGTTTAATGAAGGATAGATGAATGACGATGTAGGACACTCAGGCTGAACTTCAGTCGATTCTCCTTCCTAGCCAAATCGGGATTCATCAAATTTCACGTGTCGCCGAATCAGAACTTCTTTCCTGTCTTCGGACCACAGACGGTAACCTTTGGATAATAAATCCTAACCGATTAAATTGCACACTTCAGCTTTCGGATCAAGCTTTTTCTTCCTTTCACTTTTCTCTATGAAGGCATAGGCTTTACATCCAAATATTCTCAAGTGTCTTACATTCGGCTTAGTCCCATGATAAGCTTCAAATGGAGTTTTGTTGTTGAGAGCAACGGTTGGACTTCTGTTCTTCAGATAAGCGGCTGTCAATATTGCTTCTGCCCACAAGAAATCAGGTAATTTTGCTCCATGAAGCATCGCAGAAGCTCTCTAACAGAGAACTCGGTTCAAGCGTTCCGCAACTCCATTTTGCGAAGGACATGACCGTACAGACTTCTCATGTCTGATGCCTTTTTCTTTCAACCATGATTCGCATTCATTGCTCACGTATTCTCCGCCATTGTCCGTGCGTATACATCCAACTGACTGACGTCGAACTTTTTCTTGGTTTAAAACGAAGAATTTCAGTTCAAAGAACACATCGGACTTCCGTTTCAGAGGTATCACCCACGACATTCGACTGTAATCGTCAGTAAACGTTAGAAAGTATCTTGAACCACCTTGTGACTCTGGTGAAATGGGTCCACAAACATCTGAGTGAATCAATTCCAACGTCCTTGTTGCACGGCGTTCAGATCGTTTCGAGAACGGTAACTTCGTTGATTTCCCCAAAGCACACGGTTCACAGAACTTCATGTTCTTCGACTCGTTCAACTTCAAGTCGTTAACCATATTCTTCGCAACCATTTTACGAAGATTGTCCTCGCCAATGTGACCAAAACGTTGATGCCATACATCAGCTGATGCGGTACCACCAAAGCACTTTTCGTTTTGTTCATAATCATCAACAGGATTACTGGTGTCTTCAAATTTTTTCTTGAAGCTTCCACGTCCGGATAAAACTCCTTCTGCACAGCGCATGATTTGAGAGGCTTTCCGATCTAGCTCTGCATCATCGGTGTCAGATTCTTCAGTGTCTGTACCAGTTGCACCAGTACGAAAACAATTGATATCACGATTCAATTCGTCATGATCATCATCAGAAAGATCCTGAATTCCGCTGTTCTCATTGGTTTTCAACGGTATCTTCATTTCTTCTTTGTTACAAGGTCGATAATCTAACATGTAGAGACCATTTCTCAGCGATCCAGTTGCAACAATATGACCCTCGTATCGATCCAGAATTCGAAGCTTCTTCGAGTTGAAAGTAACTTCATACTGATGCCTGGCAACAGCAGCTCGGATCGAGAATAATGTTGTCGATAGGTCTGGCACATAAAGCGCATTCTGCAAATCTGCAATGCCATATTCTTCGCCATCTCGGAAGATAATTATTCGAAGAGTTCCGATCCCTTCAGAGTAAATCAGGTTTCCATCGCCTAATTCAATTTCTTCGTGGCAATGTTTCAGGTCGATGAACAATTCTTTCTTGCAACTCATGTGACTAGTTGCACCACTATCACATATTACAAATTGTCGATTTCGAGACAAAAATGCTGACGTGTGAAGCAAGTAATGTCTTTTGACTCCAGAGATTGATTCAACACGTGGCATGTAATTCTTCGATCTAAGATTCTTGGAACGCACGACGTCAGATGAATAAAACATCGCATGCTTCGATGATTTCTTAGTACGAGATGCTTGTGCGCGACTATTGCCGTTTTCGTCGTCGACATAGTTAGCACTTTGACGTTGTCGATTTTCTCGGTGTTTCCTGAAATCGCTTTCTTTTCCACGTTCACAAGACACGCGTTTTTCTTCACGTTCTTCATTATTTTCAGGACGGTTCCAACAATCCGACATTTTATGACCATACTTTCCGCAATGATCACAATTTCCATTAAATTTCGGTTTTCCACTCTTTCGTCTTGCATTGTTTCTTGCGTGGTACGCCTGTACAGATTCTTTCGGTCGAATCGATAGATCAGTTTGTACGCGTAGTAACAAATCATTCAACGAGAATCTCGGCTTGTTCTGTATCTCATTCAGAATATAGCTTCGAGTTACATCAAGACTAGGAGGCAAGTGCTTGATCACTTCGAAAACTTGGTCGGTCTCGGCAACGGCGCGACCCAAGCTCGCCATCCTTTGAAATAGCATTTGACATTCCTCAATTTTCTCAAGGACGTTCTTTTCCGTGAATGTCGGCAGCATATCGATCTCCATTTTCAATGTGAGATAAAGCGTAGCATTCTGTGGTTCAAACTTCGCTTTCAAGTCATTCCAAATTTCTTTGGGATCATCGTGGTGATCTTCAGGTATAGTTGGTAACACGGATCCACTCAAGTTACAGAGCAGAATTCCTGCGGCTTTCATTTTTCTAGAGGCAGCTCCTTCTGCGGTGTCATTGCCCATAACATTATTCCACAACTCATTCGCCATGAGGAGGCCTTTCACTTGGACTCTCCATGACGTCCAATTACTGTTTTTACCGCATTTCAGTTTATCTAGGCTTGAAATTGCTGACATTGTAGCTGTAGACACGAGATTAACAAGGGCGCATAACCTTTGATGAACGATCTATCTTGACCTGATCCGTCGAGGCTTGAGATATATCTTCAATCGAATTAAATTTATTTTACAGAAGCAGATAATCTGTTCTTACAGCAGCTAGTAGCATCCAGCGTAGACAACACAGGCAAATTAACAGCAGGTACTAGCGAACACACAAACGCATTTATACACCACGTCTTAACCAAACAATCAATCAAACAATCATTGACCTAATCAAATGAGAGAAACAGAAATACTAAATGAGAGTTCACAGGTCATAAGTAATTAAAGCTTCGCAACGATAATAACTTGAGGCTTATAATAACTTTCAAACTATATAAACTTTTAAACTATATATACAAGTTACATGAAATAATAAAGTCGGCGACCGGCGTAAATAATTGCGGCATAGTAATATGAAGCACATCATTTTCCTCTACTCTTCGAATCTGAAATGTAGGGCTCTTATTCCGAAGAGTCCTACTACATCAAAATCGAAAAATAAAGACACATTGAATCGCGCGCAGCGTGAAGAGAATTTCAAGATTAATTGAAATCTATCAATAAATCGGGAGTCAATTCGTAAATTCAAATTGCATGTCGACGGCCGCTCACACATGCGAATTAAATTACGAGTCCAAAGCCGCACAAATTACCTTCTATGGCCGCATGCGGCCGCAGAGTGGCCACCCATGCCGTAGGCCATCATTGGTGGGATTGTCCCTACCCACGACGACGACGGCTTCAAAAAACTTAAAGTCAACCCCACCTTAACTAACACCACCCTTCGGCCGAAACAAAACAGCATCTACTCGCGTACCACCTGGAAGACCTGCGCGTACCACAGGTTGGGAACCACTGACCTAGAAGCTGTGGCGTCGAAGACCGTCGTTAGTTTACTGTGCGCCGGAAGAGTTCTGGCTCTGGAATTTTATTAGAAAATTGCGATATGAAATATCACAGAATAGAAACCCAAATGAATATATATATGTATTGAATTTACAAATAAACATGAAAAGGAGTTTAATAATTTTATTTTGCATTCAATTTCCAGATCGTTGAAAATATTTCAAGAAAAATGGATCGCAGCCTTATCAGGTTCAATAACTGCTGACATCTTATGCCCATGTCCTTTCCTGCATAGTCACGTGTCTATGTCTATACAGCAGATTCATTGCCTGCAAGAAAGTGCGCATATCTTGTAGAAAAAATGAAATACCGTTTTCGAAGTAGGCATCAGTATTGGGAAAGAAGTTCAGGAGCAGTCATTTTATGCGGTGATCATAATTGGCTCCAGGCTGAATTTTCATGACTAGGGAATCGCTATTTTCTCATATGTTTCCTAAGTTCTGCTCCCTTCGTATATTCCATCGTATCAATAATTCCTATGTATATGTGGTAAAGCCATGTCTTGAAACCCAAGATGTTTGCCATGTGCGAAACAGTAAAGTAATCCTATCCAGGCAATCAATCACGTAATCCAGGTTTTGGGACATTTTGTTACACCATATCACTTGGAGCTGATGCTCAGTCTTCTTCGGGTAGTGGCACTTGGCATCAACAATGCGAGAATGATCAATAGCTTGCAATATAGGAACAAAGCTTAACTGAGAAGTCATACAATAGCATTGGGTATTTAATATATTGTATGTAGCACATTGCATGAATTTAGAAAAGGTCACCGCACTGGCAGTCATTGTCTCTTCGGGCGTAAAGATACCGGTATCCTCTATATTAGAGATGGTGTGACCGTGAGATGGTGCGAACTTTTTCATGTATTACAAATTTTCAAGTCATTATAACGTCTTTGGTTGCATTTTTTACATTACAACTTCGGACCACTACCAGCATGGCACTCCCAGCATTAAAATATATTCAGCACTAAACGAGCACGCACCTGTCATTTTCAGAAATTATGTGTTCGAAAGTTTGATCGGGATATCTAGCTTTTCGTTTGTGAATCTTTAGTGACTCTCTGCTGTGAGCTTTGCCCGCAATCGCACAATAGCAAGAACGAATCACAGCACATGTGGGAAGTCGGTGAATAGCGCTCAATACTTCAACCAATCAATTATTTACAAAAACAAAATTGACATAAGAGTCCATCGATGTCCAATATGAGAAATATTTAGGGCATTGGTCAGAAACCAATGGCTCGAGATTCATATATCGCTCTTTTGGGTATAAGACATGGCTCTTTGCCAAATACCTAATTTTGTACTGAATCAATCGATATTGCAGCAACTTATTAGTAAATTTTCATCACGGCCGGAATACTTACTCTCGTGGCAGTATAAACATGTCTTTGAGAGGTAAAGATAATGCCGTCTTTTAGCGGCTCGATAGCCCTCTTTTAAATATCCTCAAATTCAAGTTAATGTCGCGCCGGCGAATTCGATGTACCCGACTCGAAATCTTGGATTGAACGATAAGTTGATTGATAGAAGAGAATAGCAGTCATGGCGACGTCCATATGACTACACAGTTTTCAAATACACTCTATCTTCCTGATCTACCCCGTGAAATTACCTGCTGTGGACGTTACATTCACAATTACAAACTAGAATTATAAACACTGTCATAGCTATCCGGTATCCACGTTCTTGATTGGTTAGTACAGTGGTTCCCAACCTTTTTCGACTCATCGCCCCCTTTTCAAGCTCAAGGCCGATCATCGCCCCCCAGATTTTGTGAACCAAAAAATCGGTATACAATCTGCAGTCATCAGCGGGTTGACTAAAAAAAAAAAAAAAAAAAGGTCAACTTTGCGGAACGTTGTCGAATTTTACACTTTTGCAACCAAATTTCCGTGGGTTGACCAAAAAAAAAAAAAAAAAAAAAGGTCATTTCTCCGAATTGACTCCAAAATAGCCGTTTTAACGCGTCATCGCCCCCCTATCGCCCCCTTCGCTATTTTCGCCCCCTGTCGCCCCCTTTGTCCATTTTCGCCCCCCTATCGCCCCCTTCGTCATTTTCGCCCCCCTAGGCCGCCAAATCGCCCCCTGGGGGGCGATATCGCCCACGTTGGGAACCACTGGGTTAGTAGCTTTGTAGTACCGGCGGTAAAGCGTAGGCGTCTACCGCAACGTTATGTGCTACCGCCGAATACTTTGAGGATGGAGAATTAGACCAGTATTTAGATTTTCGGAATCAGTGCGACAGTTGGATTCGATTATTATCAGTCTTAATAAATTCTAAGCTATTTACGTCTGCACCGTACCTCTCGTTTCACGCCATATTTCCGAGCAATAAATACGCAAATTGTGTGATTCTGGGAGTAAAACATTCAAATTCTTGTCATTCATGAACATCAATAGAAAATACCAATTGCAATTGAAGGTTTCACAATCTTCGTTGACTCATCCTGACGACAGGTCAGGCAGTTGCCTTCCCTGACTCGACATCATTGATATGTCACAGCTTAGAGTGGGTAGGCATATTTACGGCTGTAGTGACCTTATTTGGCTCCACCTACAGTAGCGTAGCAGCCACTTGGCGGATCTGGCTCTGCGCCAGGGGCGGCAGGCTCCAAGGGGTAGCAAAATGAGGCTGCACAGGGAGAGATATGTGTAGTATTATCACCGAGCTTCTAGTTGTAAGACTGACTACTTAGACTGATACCTTTACAAGCTGAACTCCAAGTGTATTACCAGCAGACCACATGCTTGTCTGTCATCAAAACAATACGGAACCCATCGCTATGCTCAATCAAGCATATCATAATACCACATCTCCCTTTTTTAGTGGAAGAGACATCGACACTACTTACATTATATACAATTGACAATACAGCAGCGATAAAAATATATACAAGGTGACACTACCCCTGCAAGGTTAGCAAGAGCAGGGCATTTAAACTTAACAGACAGAGTCACCAGGGAGGTAGACTACTCCCAAGGTGTACAACAGGTTAGGGGATTATTCTGCCCCTGATCTTGAACCCTCAAGCATATCATAATACCACAATATGGTAATCTTTTTCGCCTGCACCATCGAGATGCTTTGTCGACGGAGATGCGATACGGATTTTATAGTAAGGTCATCTAGCCTGCACCCCCGTTTTTTTTCTTCTCCGTGCTAGCTGAGCGCCTAGCGGGATAACCACGGATACCAGTTTTAGAGACTTTGATCTGACCCAGACGGGGATCGAACCCACGACCCACGAATTAATATGTTGACAGGGCGATGGAACCACTCAGAAATAGCCGTCAAGGCAGATTGTTCGGAGAGTTCGCAGAAAAAAGAGAATGCCTGGCAAACAATCAGAAGATGCTGGCCTCAGTGTTGTTGAAGAAGTTAGACCATGCATGTTTCAAGCTTTGGACAGATTTAAACTTGAAGCTGAAACCAGGTTTACCGGCATACACCACTTAAATGATATGTTTGGATTTTTGAATTCCCACGCTCTACTCCAAAGCGAAAGTCACAATTTATTCACCAGCGGTTAGAAGCACTTATGACGTCGAGGTGGACTTTTTGAAGTTAGCTGCGAAAATTGGCATGCCATATACCTTCGAATTTGGTATCAAATAAATCACAAGGTTGCTAGCGTTTCGTACAACTCAATACGAGGCCTCTGCGACGAACACAAATTAAGATATGATCATATGAAGTTGTTCAACTTGAGATTTTAAAAGGGTTAAGAGGCTGGTGCGGAGAAGTGAAACCACGTTTGATCGTATAGTGCAGTGGTTCTTAACCTTGCCCCCAGCGCCACCCAAGGGGCGCTGGCGATTTTGAATGGGGCGGTAACGCTCAGAGGGCGATATTGGGGGCGGTGGGCTCATGCGAGCGATATGAGGGGCGCTGAAGAAAAATGGCTTCGTAGTATATGATGTGGTGGTAAGACATATCCTTAATGAGTAGCCTATATTCAGAGCCAATTAACATTCCACAGAACATGTCAAATCCCGAACTTTTTGGTCACGCTACGCGACGATGTTTGCTACATATGTTTTCAGAAATGTAGTGGGTTATTATAATTCATGTAAAACGTATTGCGGATACTTTTAGAGCCCCCTTGTACATAAAACAAGTTTTGAAGCATTGTGCACGAAATTAATACCTAAATATACATGTATTTGGTAGCTACAAAATTACATCGTCAGAATATTTCTTTAATTACTTTATCATATCATGAAGGATGATACTATCTAGTGCTGTGGTTCACAACCTAACATGAACGTTTTAATATATAATATGAGTTGCTTTGTTTGGAATACATTCATGTTAAAATTAGTAACTGGGTACGGTACTAAATTCAATGTGAGCAGATATATGCATCCCATTCTTAGCTGACTTACTTATTGTTACACAAATCACTAAGATAAATCCGATACCGTTAATTTCCACGTATTGCCAATTGCAGATTTGAATTCGGGCTAGTTCGAACCACAGGGTATGAGACCGTGCCTGATTGTTGTTATAACAACCTTGATTTGACCCTGAATATACCACATACAATTATTATATGGTTTATTATACTCAAATAGTCCTCGAGCGCGACTAAAGCGCGAAATATATTTTCAATACCAAAGTCCCAAAGAGACCGACTGGTCTTTGACCTCTTGGTAGGACCGAAACTGCTGCAACCCAAACCCTCCATCGGTGAGCTCGAAGGGTGCCCTAAATTATTTTGGTGAATGAACATAAATTACACATCATGTTTTGACGACTTCCCCACGGAAGAATACGCATAATTATAGAAAATAGAAATAGGCATTTCGGCGTCGGCCATTACCACGCCACGATGCACGACGACATATGAAGTTCCGGTCAATATGAGACTCCGAGAAGTGTGTCAAAAAGATCATCAGCGAGAAAACTTTAGCCGAAAAGGATTGCCCTTATGTTGACCGTAAACTTCGATCTATATAAGTCTAATTGTCCATAGGTGCTTACATCGCTCGTGCCGCATTATCATGTCGTCGTAATCTGCACCCCACAGGACAAATAACATCCGTCAGAGAAAATTATTTGTTAGTGAAGAAATGCCAATTTTTTCAATAGTGCGCTCACTTTAGTTTAATACGTTTATGCTGTTAAATATCTTTTGACTATATAACGGACAGGTAACAAAATACCCACTTGTAACGAATTAATTGTACCAACCGGCAAGCCCGAATACGTGTCCTTCATTTTCCAATACAACAGATCACTCAGCGCTACTATTAAATCTGATTACGTGGGCTTAAAAGACAAAGTTTTTAGCGACATATTTATGTAATTACCACCTATTAATTCATGCATTGTAGAAAAATTCGGCGCCTAGGCCAAACAAACTTTGCTGATCATCGAAATCCCGCGACGGGGTTCTTGGGGGCGAAGCCCTCAGAAGTTTGGTTTATCACGCTATGGATGTGCAAAACAATCGATTTTAGGAGGCTGACGGAATGCTGGTGCCCTCTTGCCCATTGTCTTTATTACAGTTCTTACAATATGAGGTGGGGGTGAGTAGTTAGTATGATCGGTCTGGGGGTGCCTGGGGTTCTTATGGGTGCGGTCGCATGCTAACGCGAAACTCGTGGTGGCATGCTAACCTTTTTGACCCCCCCTCTCGGTCGCATGCTAACGTTTTCAGGTATAGGCTCCGGTCGCATGCTAACGTTTTCGGCTATAGGCGGCGGCGGCATGCTAACGTGAAAACTCGTGGTGGCATGCTAATGTTTTTTGGTATACGTGCGGCGACATGCTAACGACGATGTGTCTGTCATGTATTCTTACGGGATCTCTGGTGACCTGCCGTTGTGTCTTATGGCGGAGGTCGCATGCTAACGTTTCAGGTATAGGCGGCGGCGGCATGCTAACGTGAAAACTCGTGGCGGCGTGGTTGGTCCTTAGTTAATGTGTATATCGTAAATTATTATATATGATGTAGTTTAGTCGTGACAAATGACCGATCGTGTTCTAAGTCTTTCCTCGCTATTGATCGCTAGCTGAATAGTACTTTCAGATCGGATTATTCGCACCTTGTATACCGCTGTTTCGCACCTACAGAATAGTCTGCTGTTCACAGTCGTGACTTCACCGCGATAGCGCAATTTTCGAATCAGTCGCATGGTAATGTTTTGCTATTTAGTTTACCACAGAGCCGGTGTAGACGACGATTCGAATACCAACAATAGCCGCGTTCACATACTAACACTCCAAAAAGGTGTGAAATATTTCCTACGACCACTCACAAGATAGCACATCAGAATAGTCATCTCTCGTGGTTTGATGTTACAAAGATAGGGATCACGCACAAGTAATATTTTGGTAATAAGTTTGTCACATAACCGGCGCTTCCAATACCAACAATAGCCGCGTTCACATATTAACACTCCAAATAGGTGTGAAATAGTTTGCAAACCCGGCGATCGCTGACAAGATAATGTCTCAGACATACGCGACTTGATGTTACAGGCATATCGATCGCTCACGCGGTGAAATTTTCGTAAGCAGTTTGTCACAGAACTCGTAAAGATTTAATAAGTAACGAATAACAGACCGCCAGTGTCGGTAACTTGAATAGCGACAAATTGTCACTTATTTCTACTCTAACCCTAATCCTTTGTGAAGTGTACGCTTATTCAAAAAGGTGCGAAATAATTCTAAAATCCTACGATCGCTCACAAGATAACACCTATAAGACATAACCATCTCTCGTGACGTGTGGTTACATACATTGCAATCGCTACAATGTAATATGTTGGTAGTTTGGTGCAGAACTGGATTTCACGAGTCTGATATAATATGAATATTACCTATTAAGTAATAAGCACCGAATAACAGAACCGTCGCAGACGGTGACTTGAATATCCAAGATTTGATACTTTCCGCGATCGCTATATGTTTCACGTTCACTTTAGTTGTATGACAAGAATCATGCGAATATTCAAGCAATGTATCAATTTGACAACTTGAAATGAAACTTACTACACAGCTCAAGTTGATTCGTATCTGAATGTGTTAATCCGGTACAATTCTAATTAATTTGAGAAATCTTTTTAACGTGATCTTTTGATTCGATCGTAACCTGAATATTACTGACGCCGACTTTCAGTCACATTGAATTATTCACACATTCGCGCCGCTGTTTTCACGCCTATAGAATCAATACCAACTATAACTCTACAAGAATCAAGAATCACAAGTATGAGCAATATACAGTTATTGTCGTTGTCAACTTCAAATCAAACTCTTAATACAAACACGCATCTTATCACTTGTCAACTCTATCATGAAAATCCTCGAACCTGTATTATTAAGAATGTTATAGTACGGCGTCGGAATCCACTCGCGAGATGTACTAAAGGTAAATTGAGATCACCCAAAATGAAATATTTGGACTTTGACATAGTCTGAATTGCAATAGATTGACAAACATGACTACCAACTTTCAACCCATACATATTTAGAGATTATGCGCATGTTGATTTGAAACAAGTAATGACCATACAACTCTATTCACGACTGAGTTTTCCGTTTGTCAAATAGAGTTTCAGTAAATAATTTCACTATACTATCATGATATTCAAATGTGTTACTACACACAATATAATAAATCAATGAAATAGCACCTGTTGTAAATATTTCTTACTTGACAACCACTTGTACATACCGCGATCGAGTTGCGACACGATGAGTTAAATCGGAATATTACCATCTATTTGTCGAAACCTTGTACAAGCTATCTGGTTATTTTTTCGTTGCAATTGAGGTAACGGAAATAGTATTACGTCTCGACATCTTACCATCTTACCATACTCCAAAAAGCCAACAAGGAAAAACCTAGTCAAGTAAATCGTTTGTAACTCACCCAATCAACTCAAACAGTATCAGTATGAAAACAGTCAAGCATACACGAGTCCATACAATCGCCACAATCTAAAATCCATAGCAAGTTCAGTTTTAGGCATATACCGTCAACTCGTCTTTTTTGTTCAACTGTAAAAGTCGTTACTATTCTGCGAGACAAAGAAATTACTATGCGGTATATTTTGTAAGATAAAAGTAATTACTTCTCGGTGCCGGCGACTTGAGATTAACATAATATGTTTGAGTATGCGAGATTTGAAAGTCTGCCCAACATGTTGAGAATTCATTTCTTACAATCGAACGCAGGTGTTATATTGAAAATTATCATGATGTAAACATAAGGATTGACACATTGATTTGACGTATGTAATAGTTGATCACGACTTGATTATTAAATTATTCGCGTTAATTAGACCCGCGTTGTGTTGAAAGTTATGACAGCAACAAACTTTTCGGAAACATTGTTATTAACATATTGATTTGTAAAACTATACTTGTCTGAAATGTTCTTGATTTGGAAGATATTCCGTGTTGGTACAAATCACTCTGCGTATTGCGGATATCAGCAAATATTTTACAAATGTAATTGTTTCCACTACCCAAGACTAAAGATGAAACAACAATTTAGTTTGCTGATAAACAACCGGTACAATACTTTATCATCATAATCCGCGGTGAGAATTGAAACACTTTCGCGCATTACACGGTGTCAAGATATCACACTAGGTGAATTGGCATACCGCCGCTTGAATAATACCTAATCCGTTCGCACCATTTCACATATTTTGATCATTACAAAAGTAAATTGTGATATGTTTGTTAGATGCATCCAATTCAGTTAGAAATGTCTGGTGCACAACAATCGTAATATCAAAAAAGTACTTGCTACACTGTTATTTGCTAAACGTGTTTTGCATTGTTGTTCATTTGTAGTATTGATTGAAATTGTTCTTGAACCCTCAAATAATAATTCCTGACATGAAACCAAGCCGCTGAAAGTCGTTACCATCACGAAGATACAATGTGTACGATGTTTGTCAAATGAGTCCTACCTGGCCAACAGAAAACAATTTTCACTCACTCGAAATGAAACCAATGTGATGGTCTCCAAACGATATTTTGTTTGTGTCAAATACTTTGCAATGAACACATTTGCGTGGTTGAGCTTTACATCATCAAGCTGTTATTTGTAAATCAAGATTTCGGTAAACTTGTAAATGTATCGTTTAACTAACCGACATTTAGTGATTGGGGAACATACCAGACGATACACACCCATCTCCGAAATACTGCATTGATCTTAATTTCCATCATCGTGATAATCGAAGTACATTTCTTTCGAATTCGTAACAACCGACTATGACATGATAAATTTTTGACAAGTTATGCTTGGAAGATTGGTTGCATATCGCGAAAAAAATAATATACCACTCATATTGATACTGTTACTCCATTGATCGATATTTTCAAACGAGTAAAATTTATTACTTGAGTGTCCCCGCTTAATGTAAATGAAAACTCAGCCGTCTTTTAACATCACAAAGACATTGATAAAAAGTAGGCAATCAAACACAACACTTTGTACGACACTAATTATTGCTCCACACATCTCATTTCATACTAAATGTATACGAAAGATATTCATGACACATGAAAATATTCCCATGCTACAAACCTGTACAATGATCGGTGGTGCTTTCAAACTGTTTCGATATCACAAGAACTTTATTGTCTGAATGGGTGTTCATGTATCTTAATAATCAAATAGTTCAACACAGAACTAGTATTAACAGAAACATCAGAGTTGTCTACACAAAAGTTTGTATGTGTACAGTATGCGAATACCATGTGTAAGTCCAGCACAATTGTGGTATACATCCGAGTTTAGTCTCGAGAACCAGTTATTCAAAAAACGTGAAAGTGTTTCTACGCCAAGTCGTTATGTTGACGAAAGCGTATATTGTAATATCATGATCGATTTGCATTCGTTGGTCACAAAATGTCACTACTCTAAATAATTATTTTTTCACCCAAACACAAACGCATACTTGTCACCATTCTTTTTCATCAGCACGAGTTCAAGAAACCTACTTACTACGACATGAATTGTTATTTTTATGTTGTGTAAATGGGTAATAATTCATTTTAGTAACACTATATCAACATCATCGAGTTGCGCGAATAGATTTACATGTGGTCTTGTGGTTTTAATCGAAGTACTCAGCACGGTCTAATGTAGAGTCATCTCTGTTGTACAGCAACTCGGTAATCGAAATGCATGCATTAAAATTTAAACAGCGATCTTCTTTCGTCACGCGAAAAATATGTTCACTATCGCGATACTCTGCACAGGGCGTGTAAATCCTTTTCACACTCGTAATAGTATACCAACGGCTACCGGCGACAACGTTTAACAACACCAACGACACTAAACATACGATACCTACCCAAGTAAAATTTCCATTTTCACCTGGAGGTCAGCCGTTACCTGAGTAAAAATACCATTATTCTTTGGAGATTTATCGTTTAATCAGAGTAACAATACATTTTCACTTGAGGGTCTATCGTTTCCAAGAGTAACGAACCCCTTTTCCTTTGGAAATATATTTTTCCCCATGGTAACAAACCTTTTTCACTTGGAAATATATTTTTCCCCGGGTAACAAACCTTTTTCGCTTGGCGTTCCGTCGTTTACCTGAGTAAAAATATCATTTTCCTTTGGAGATCGGGTGTTGACCCATTGTAACAATACATTTTCACTTGGAAATCTGTCGTTTACCTGAGTACCAATACCGTTTTCACTTGGAAATCCATCTTTTCCTTGGGTAACAATACCATTTTCGTTTTGAAAACTGACCACCACACCGGCCAATTTGATATTTTTGTATATTGTTACAACGAACAGTGACAAAATACACACCAACAACGACTCCGATACATTTGTGTAATCGCATACTCACTCGTTCTGGTGCATCCCATCAAAATCGGCGGTTAGCCACACACACACACACACACACACACACACACACAATAACAATGCGCTATTTCGATATGACTGCGATGTCCGGGTTCGTGCTTTAGATTCTCCAGAATCAATCCGTCTAAAGTTGTAATCCCCCGACTTTGTTAACTGGTTGATACACGATTAACAATCTTCGGAAAATGTAGGAACGCATGCTACCCGTCGTGCTAACGATTCCGGGTTACTTGTGATTAATTTCCTTGCTCACCCTATACAGATTATACGGACAGGGATATGTAGCGGTAATCGGTTTGGTCAATACATATCGCCCCAATCAGTATGGAATTACAAACCCAATACAGGTCAATTCATAACCGGATCCGGATATTCAATGCAAAGCGATAAAGCAGAACCAATGACCAAATGTAATTAAACATGTAGATTCACAACCCTTGATTTTTTTTCGTGAAAAATGACAATACATATCGAATATATTTTACGATTGTTCAACCCTACCAAGTATTCACGTAAATGTGGTTTATGACATTACATACAATGTGTCGGTGTACAAATGTTGGGTGTTTATGCACACATCAGTATGACCCATAGACAACATCATCATACCCTCCAGGACTTCGGCATTGCATCGCGAGGTCAATAAAATCAATTTGTATATTCAATCGGTGGCATAGACGACGGAAGGCTTGGAGATCCAATGTAAAATTCAGACAAACAAACGGGTATATTTGTCCATCTTGGTTATTCAATCAACTACCATTGATGCTCTCGATACAGCGAACGGTACAGTATGCAACGCATATCATTAGAGTGATATAACCACAGGTAAATATGGGGCCTGGCCACAATAATTGTACGACGCCGACAAATCGATGCACACAAGATGTGGTCGATAATAATTGTTTCATGTGTCAAAGAGACATCACTCTCTCGTAAAGGTCAGCAGAGCCCGCAGAAACACACCTTGGATTACATTACCAAATCGATTTCAAACTTAAACCGAATCACTGGTGTTGAGAGTAGTGATATCCGATTTTTCGAATATTCATATCGACTTAGTGAACAATCGGCAACGACACTTATCGTAAACATTATGAATATTAGTAATTCGAGTCGTGTCTATCTTGTGATGTTACAAGTTGCTAAAACGATCGAGTGAATCAGTGAACGGATAGTAATCTCGGTTAAATCTCCATACAATTATTGTGGCCAGGTCCCATATTTACCTGTGGTTATATCACTCTAATGATATGCGTTGCATACTGTACCGTTCGCTGTATCGAGAGCATCAATGGTAGTTGAGTGAATAACCAAGATGGACAAATATACCCGTTTGTTTGTCTGAATTTTACATTGGATCTCCAAGCCTTCCGTCGTCTATGCCACCGATTGAATATACAAAATTGATTTTATTGACCTCGCGATGCAATGCCGAAGTCCTGGAGGGTATGATGATGTTGTCTATGGGTCATACTGATGTGTGCATAAACACCCAACATTTGTACACCGACACATTGTATGTAATGTCATAAACCACATTTACGTGAATACTTGGTAGGGTTGAACAATCGTAAAATATATTCGATATGTATTGTCATTTTTCACGAAAAAAAATCAAGGGTTGTGAATCTACATGTTTAATTACATTTGGTCATTGGTTCTGCTTTATCGCTTTGCATTGAATATCCGGATCCGGTTATGAATTGACCTGTATTGGGTTTGTAATTCCATACTGATTGGGGCGATATGTATTGACCAAACCGATTACCGCTACATATCCCTGTCCGTATAATCTGTATAGGGTGAGCAAGGAAATTAATCACAAGTAACCCGGAATCGTTAGCACGACGGGTAGCATGCGTTCCTACATTTTCCGAAGATTGTTAATCGTGTATCAACCAGTTAACAAAGTCGGGGGATTACAACTTTAGACGGATTGATTCTGGAGAATCTAAAGCACGAACCCGGACATCGCAGTCATATCGAAATAGCGCATTGTTATTGTGTGTGTGTGTGTGTGTGTGTGTGTGTGTGGCTAACCGCCGATTTTGATGGGATGCACCAGAACGAGTGAGTATGCGATTACACAAATGTATCGGAGTCGTTGTTGGTGTGTATTTTGTCACTGTTCGTTGTAACAATATACAAAAATATCAAATTGGCCGGTGTGGTGGTCAGTTTTCAAAACGAAAATGGTATTGTTACCCAAGGAAAAGATGGATTTCCAAGTGAAAACGGTATTGGTACTCAGGTAAACGACAGATTTCCAAGTGAAAATGTATTGTTACAATGGGTCAACACCCGATCTCCAAAGGAAAATGATATTTTTACTCAGGTAAACGACGGAACGCCAAGCGAAAAAGGTTTGTTACCCGGGGAAAAATATATTTCCAAGTGAAAAAGGTTTGTTACCATGGGGAAAAATATATTTCCAAAGGAAAAGGGGTTCGTTACTCTTGGAAACGATAGACCCTCAAGTGAAAATGTATTGTTGCTCTGATTAAACGATAAATCTCCAAAGAATAATGGTATTTTTACTCAGGTAACGGCTGACCTCCAGGTGAAAATGGAAATTTTACTTGGGTAGGTATCGTATGTTTAGTGTCGTTGGTGTTGTTAAACGTTGTCGCCGGTAGCCGTTGGTATACTATTACGAGTGTGAAAAGGATTTACACGCCCTGTGCAGAGTATCGCGATAGTGAACATATTTTTCGCGTGACGAAAGAAGATCGCTGTTTAAATTTTAATGCATGCATTTCGATTACCGAGTTGCTGTACAACAGAGATGACTCTACATTAGACCGTGCTGTGTACTTCGATTAAAACCACAAGACCACATGTAAATCTATTCGCGCAACTCGATGATGTTGATATAGTGTTACTAAAATGAATTATTACCCATTTACACAACATAAAAATAACAATTCATGTCGTAGTAAGTAGGTTTCTTGAACTCGTGCTGATGAAAAAGAATGGTGACAAGTATGCGTTTGTGTTTGGGTGAAAAAATAATTATTTAGAGTAGTGACATTTTGTGACCAACGAATGCAAATCGATCATGATATTACAATATACGCTTTCGTCAACATAACGACTTGGCGTAGAAACACTTTCACGTTTTTTGAATAACTGGTTCTCGAGACTAAACTCGGATGTATACCACAATTGTGCTGGACTTACACATGGTATTCGCATACTGTACACATACAAACTTTTGTGTAGACAACTCTGATGTTTCTGTTAATACTAGTTCTGTGTTGAACTATTTGATTATTAAGATACATGAACACCCATTCAGACAATAAAGTTCTTGTGATATCGAAACAGTTTGAAAGCACCACCGATCATTGTACAGGTTTGTAGCATGGGAATATTTTCATGTGTCATGAATATCTTTCGTATACATTTAGTATGAAATGAGATGTGTGGAACAATAATTAGTGTCGTACAAAGTGTTGTGTTTGATTGCCTACTTTTTATCAATGTCTTTGTGATGTTAAAAGACGGCTGAGTTTTCATTTACATTAAGCGGGGACACTCAAGTAATAAATTTTACTCGTTTGAAAATATCGATCAATGGAGTAACAGTATCAATATGAGTGGTATATTATTTTTTTCGCGATATGCAACCAATCTTCCAAGCATAACTTGTCAAAAATTTATCATGTCATAGTCGGTTGTTACGAATTCGAAAGAAATGTACTTCGATTATCACGATGATGGAAATTAAGATCAATGCAGTATTTCGGAGATGGGTGTGTATCGTCTGGTATGTTCCCCAATCACTAAATGTCGGTTAGTTAAACGATACATTTACAAGTTTACCGAAATCTTGATTTACAAATAACAGCTTGATGATGTAAAGCTCAACCACGCAAATGTGTTCATTGCAAAGTATTTGACACAAACAAAATATCGTTTGGAGACCATCACATTGGTTTCATTTCGAGTGAGTGAAAATTGTTTTCTGTTGGCCAGGTAGGACTCATTTGACAAACATCGTACACATTGTATCTTCGTGATGGTAACGACTTTCAGCGGCTTGGTTTCATGTCAGGAATTATTATTTGAGGGTTCAAGAACAATTTCAATCAATACTACAAATGAACAACAATGCAAAACACGTTTAGCAAATAACAGTGTAGCAAGTACTTTTTTGATATTACGATTGTTGTGCACCAGACATTTCTAACTGAATTGGATGCATCTAACAAACATATCACAATTTACTTTTGTAATGATCAAAATATGTGAAATGGTGCGAACGGATTAGGTATTATTCAAGCGGCGGTATGCCAATTCACCTAGTGTGATATCTTGACACCGTGTAATGCGCGAAAGTGTTTCAATTCTCACCGCGGATTATGATGATAAAGTATTGTACCGGTTGTTTATCAGCAAACTAAATTGTTGTTTCATCTTTAGTCTTGGGTAGTGGAAACAATTACATTTGTAAAATATTTGCTGATATCCGCAATACGCAGAGTGATTTGTACCAACACGGAATATCTTCCAAATCAAGAACATTTCAGACAAGTATAGTTTTACAAATCAATATGTTAATAACAATGTTTCCGAAAAGTTTGTTGCTGTCATAACTTTCAACACAACGCGGGTCTAATTAACGCGAATAATTTAATAATCAAGTCGTGATCAACTATTACATACGTCAAATCAATGTGTCAATCCTTATCTTTACATCATGATAATTTTCAATATAACACCTGCGTTCGATTGTAAGAAATGAATTCTCAACATGTTGGGCAGACTTTCAAATCTCGCATACTCAAACATATTATGTTAATCTCAAGTCGCCGGCACCGAGAAGTAATTACTTTTATCTTACAAAATATACCGCATAGTAATTTCTTTGTCTCGCAGAATAGTAACGACTTTTACAGTTGAACAAAAAAGACGAGTTGACGGTATATGCCTAAAACTGAACTTGCTATGGATTTTAGATTGTGGCGATTGTATGGACTCGTGTATGCTTGACTGTTTTCATACTGATACTGTTTGAGTTGATTGGGTGAGTTACAAACGATTTACTTGACTAGGTTTTTCCTTGTTGGCTTTTTGGAGTATGGTAAGATGGTAAGATGTCGAGACGTAATACTATTTCCGTTACCTCAATTGCAACGAAAAAATAACCAGATAGCTTGTACAAGGTTTCGACAAATAGATGGTAATATTCCGATTTAACTCATCGTGTCGCAACTCGATCGCGGTATGTACAAGTGGTTGTCAAGTAAGAAATATTTACAACAGGTGCTATTTCATTGATTTATTATATTGTGTGTAGTAACACATTTGAATATCATGATAGTATAGTGAAATTATTTACTGAAACTCTATTTGACAAACGGAAAACTCAGTCGTGAATAAAGTTGTATGGTCATTACTTGTTTCAAATCAACATGCGCATAATCTCTAAATATGTATGGGTTGAAAGTTGGTAGTCATGTTTGTCAATCTATTGCAATTCAGACTATGTCAAAGTCCAAATATTTCATTTTGGGTGATCTCAATTTACCTTTAGTACATCTCGCGAGTGGATTCCGACGCCGTACTATAACATTCTTAATAATACAGGTTCGAGGATTTTCATGATAGAGTTGACAAGTGATAAGATGCGTGTTTGTATTAAGAGTTTGATTTGAAGTTGACAACGACAATAACTGTATAATGCACATACTTGTGATTCTTGATTCTTGTAGAGTTATAGTTGGTATTGATTCTATAGGCGTGAAAACAGCGGCGCGAATGTGTGAATAATTCAATGTGACTGAAAGTCGGCGTCAGTAATATTCAGGTTACGATCGAATCAAAAGATCACGTTAAAAAGATTTCTCAAATTAATTAGAATTGTACCGGATTAACACATTCAGATACGAATCAACTTGAGCTGTGTAGTAAGTTTCATTTCAAGTTGTCAAATTGATACATTGCTTGAATATTCGCATGATTCTTGTCATACAACTAAAGTGAACGTGAAACATATAGCGATCGCGGAAAGTATCAAATCTTGGATATTCAAGTCACCGTCTGCGACGGTTCTGTTATTCGGTGCTTATTACTTAATAGGTAATATTCATATTATATCAGACTCGTGAAATCCAGTTCTGCACCAAACTACCAACATATTACATTGTAGCGATTGCAATGTATGTAACCACAAGTCACGAGAGATGGTTATGTCTTATAGGTGTTATCTTGTGAGCGATCGTAGGATTTTAGAATTATTTCGCACTTTTTTGAATAAGCGTACACTTCACAAAGGATTAGGGTTAGAGTAGAAATAAGTGACAATTTGTCGCTATTCAAGTTACCGACACTGGCGGTCTGTTATTCGTTACTTATTAAATCTTTACGAGTTCTGTGACAAACTGCTTACGAAAATTTCACCGCGTGAGCGATCGATATGCCTGTAACATCGAGTCGCGTATGTCTGAGACATTATCTTGTCAGCGATCGCCGGGTTTGCAAACTATTTCACACCTATTTGGAGTGTTAATATGTGAACGCGGCTATTGTTGGTATTGGAAGCGCCGGTTATGTGACAAACTTATTACCAAAATATTACTTGTGCGTGATCCCTATCTTTGTAACATCAAACCACGAGAGATGACTATTCTGATGTGCTATCTTGTGAGTGGTCGTAGGAAATATTTCACACCTTTTTGGAGTGTTAGTATGTGAACGCGGCTATTGTTGGTATTCGAATCGTCGTCTACACCGGCTCTGTGGTAAACTAAATAGCAAAACATTACCATGCGACTGATTCGAAAATTGCGCTATCGCGGTGAAGTCACGACTGTGAACAGCAGACTATTCTGTAGGTGCGAAACAGCGGTATACAAGGTGCGAATAATCCGATCTGAAAGTACTATTCAGCTAGCGATCAATAGCGAGGAAAGACTTAGAACACGATCGGTCATTTGTCACGACTAAACTACATCATATATAATAATTTACGATATACACATTAACTAAGGACCAACCACGCCGCCACGAGTTTTCACGTTAGCATGCCGCCGCCGCCTATACCTGAAACGTTAGCATGCGACCTCCGCCATAAGACACAATGGCAGGTCACCAGAGATCCCGTAAGAATACATGACGGACACATCGTCGTTAGCATGTCGCCGCACGTATACCAAAAAACATTAGCATGCCACCACGAGTTTTCACGTTAGCATGCCGCCGCCGCCTATAGCCGAAAACGTTAGCATGCGACCGGAGCCTATACCTGAAAACGTTAGCATGCGACCGAGAGGGGGGGGTCAAAAAGGTTAGCATGCCACCACGAGTTTCGCGTTAGCATGCGACCGCACCCATAAGAACCCCAGGCACCCCCAGACCGATCATACTAACTACTGGGGTGGTGGAGGAAAAAAGGTTAAGAACCACTGGTATAGTGCAACAGCGTTTGATGGTTTACAGTGGTTAGTTAATGCAAAGTTACTTAACTCGACACCATTTATGCTCGTGTCTGAAACTTTATCTGACCATTGGTGTTTCAATTGCGAGCTGTTTGAGGAGCTTCTCAAAGCTCATACTGATTAAGTCTTATTTACGTTCTACCATGAATGATAATCGGCTATCAGCTCTACCTATTGTGTCTATAGAAAGAGACTACGTTAAAACACTTGAATTTGAGTATATTATCGCTGATTTTGCTTTGAGGCGGCTATTGATTTTCTATTTGCACAATACATTGGTTCGCTATTCTTGTCTTTATTATTTTTGGCCTCTTAACCTTGGGACAGTGAGGCTGAGACGCAGCATATTACTTGCAATTATTTTTATTGGCAAGATTGCTTGAACGTGAAGCTATCTCGAAATTTGCTGCGGTCTACTTAGGGAGGGGGGGGCATTTTAAGCGAGAGCCAGAGGCGGCAGAACATGCTGCTACGCCAGTGTCCACCTACGCATGTGATCATGGGTTCTCGTATTTAAAAGGAGGATTACGACGAACCTGCGTTCTCGTAACGCAAGTTTTGCTGGCTTGAATAAGGCAGCTCGCATGATTAGTACGAGATTTTACAGATAAAATGTGGCGAACACGACGAATCCTATATAGTGAGTTCGGAATGGTGCTGCCATGACGTCACGAAATTTCAATTGTGACGTAACAGGTGATTGACATGTATGGCTCTTCGAGAATTAAAATGGAAAAAATAGGGCCAATATGGCTCTTCGGACGAAAAAGGTTCCCGACGCATGATCTAGGGCGTGCGAGATCTATGTTGATTTGATAACCTTATTGTACCATATAAATCAAATCCGCCTGATTGGGGTTTTGGGAACGGTAAACTTGTTTTTGAGATAGTATCTGACGCAAGTATAGAAACCGGTATTTCACTCTTAAGAATGCATATGTTTTGCCTATCGGAGTCCTCGTCGACATTGCTGGCAACGCGACGGGAGATGTTGATTTTGTGGAATTATTATAGCATTTGTTGTTCCAGTTGATTAGTGACGTTTTAAAAGTCAGCATGTACTTCAGCATCGTGGACGTTTCTTGCGCCGAGATGGGATAAATTTTACAGATAAAGCATTGTTTCACTATATTTTCTTCTTTTGTTTTCGACAATAATACAAATAAAGATTTTCTCTTATCTGCAGCCAGAATAATGAACATTCGTCAGCATATAGTGTCAATGCTACCTACTTTATCAGCAGATAGACAGGATATTGTTACAATTCGTCTGTGGTTATCATTACATTCTTTGTTATTTATGATCGTTGGTTGTGACAATACATAGACTCATTTCAAGGGTATGTGATATCGATTCCAACCACGAAGAAGTCTACAATCTACACAGAAAGCGCTCAATGTATCGCGATGTGATAACGAACACATATATCAGAGATCATTGTTTCACACGACAGTTGCCATTATTGTTAGTAAGTACAGCGACGGGATATCTATAGTTGATTCAATGGACAGTTTTAAGAATACTTCGCTTTGCTGTCGCGACAACATGCGGGAAGATCGGAGCAAAATGACTCAGGATGTAATGTCCCAAAGACTGCCGGTGAAAAGAGTGCGTCGATGCCTGCTATATGAATTCGACTCGAGCAACAATCGTTATCACAGAGCTAACAGATCGTCAGTTAACCTTACTGAAGTTGGAGACAGATCAATGCCCGGTGTAAGATCAATGGCAAGTGACCAACCTCGCGTCACCGCGCCACCAATGGCCGATTTTCTTCTAAGTATCGGCGCCATTTCCGCGGAGCGATACGTCCATAGTTAATTGAGGATTAGACATTAACTCATTGAATGCACAAAAGCAGCTAATTATTTTGGACATTATACGCTTACGAAATATGTCCATTTCTTTTGTTTAACATGCATATTGTTTAATAAACCTGTTTTCGTTTCTGATTGGTGTTTGGTGTTTCGATTCGACTTGCCTGCCTGGAATGGTTCAGTTTTCTATGAGAATTGTGCACTGCTCGGTTTATTAAATTTAAGAGTCCTTCTAACGAGGTATATTTAGTTCAAACGATATTTAGTTCAGTGGAACTTTACATTACGCTCCGCGATTTTGTGTGTCATCCCGTCGCCATAGGCTTCTAGCCAGGCGTACCCATGAGTCCATGACCCCTTCCGCACCCAACATTTTGAAAGGCAGCGCAGTATCAATAAGTTCCCTGTATTTTCGCAGGAATCCCATGCATCGACGCTACCGGTGAATCTGATTACATGGGTAGAGAAATGACAAATATTCTATTGTAATATGTGAAAATATACTAATACTAATGACGAATTCACTCAAAAATAGGAACAAGTTTTCGCGCGACTACGGAACGAATCCCTGTTCCTGTTCGTAACACGACTACTAACGATTTCGGGGCGCATAGTAAGCCCATTCAAGTGAATAGATTAGTCTGGAATCGACCGGCAATGGACATTGACAGTTTAACGTGGGTATTTGGCCTCCAGTTGGTTTATTACTACTTTGCATGCAGTGGAACGTGGCCGTAGGATATATTAGTAATGAACATGCGGCCGTGAATACCAAATGTTTGGTCACCTGTGTTGTAGTTGCTGAAGAGTGTTGTCAGGTATCGTGCGCGGCTCATATTTCAAAATAGAATGCATTTCACGACCACGATATTTTCTGTTGTATTTGTATTATTTCTTCAATAAAATAATAATTCTTTTGTGCTAACTATGCCCGTCATAATGTTAGAGAGCAAAGCGTTGAACTGAACTACCAAAAAGGGGTTGTTAAACTGCGTTGCCTATTTTCATCTCAATATTGATGTCATGCGGCCGGCGGCCTCGACGAATTCTCAAAAGTTACACGCGACCCATTTTGAGTAGACGACCCCTGATCTAGAAGCTACTAATGGCATGCAATAGGTTGCGGATTCGAGTCCGACCAAGGTCCACTCCAGAATCTCTTCCGGAATGTTGTTGGTTTGACTAGGGCTGCTATGCCTATATTGTCTAATTCAGGGGAGTCAAACATACAGCCCGCGGGCCGAATCCGGCTAGCCAGACGATTTCA
The DNA here is from genome assembly GCF_051294905.1 of Botryllus schlosseri. NCBI lineage: Eukaryota > Metazoa > Chordata > Ascidiacea > Stolidobranchia > Styelidae > Botryllus > Botryllus schlosseri. The sequence goes on from NC_137245.1 coordinate 5,632,754, forward strand.
TCCGGCCCGCGAACAATTCTGAGTAGATTGAAAATTGCTTAAATTAGCCAGCACCTTCGTTACAAATGTTGAGATGTTCTGAAAGAAACCCTTCCAATAAATAATCTCTCAAGAAAGCAAATGTTCATAAGCCACATTATAACCACCCGACTGTGGCGTTGTGGTTTCAATCTAGTTCTGTTCATCACTAAGAACAAGTAGGTCACATTGACAACCAATTCGAGAAGGTAAAAAGTGCACATTGAGTTAAGAGTTTTATAGAAAGTGTGGAACAATATGCAGTTATTCAGGATAATGAACATTCGTTAGCATAGTATCAACCCTTCATACTTTATCAGCAGAGAGACAGGATATTGTTGCAATCAGTCTGTGGTTATCATTTCATTCTTTGTTATTTATGATCGTTGGTTGCGTTAGCTGAGTGTGTGATAAGTTGCAATACGTTCATTTAAATTCTGCTTGATTTGAATTTCCTGACGACCGTGGCGCACAAGGCCATAAATGGTGAAAAGCACCACTCACATTTGTAATAATAATAATAATAATAATAATCGTTGGTTGCGATAATACATAGACTCATTTCCGGAGTATGTGATATCGACTCCAACCATGAAGAAGTCTACAATCTACACAGAAAGCTCTCAATGTCTCGCTAAGTGATAACGAACACATATATCAGAGATCATTGTTTCACACGGCAGTTGCCATTATTGTTACTAAGTTCAGCGACGGGATATCTATAGTTGATTCAATGGACAGTTTTAAGAATACTTCGCTGTGCTTTCGCAACAACATGCGAGAAGATCGAAGCAAAATGACCCAGAATGTAATGTCCAAAAGACTGCCAGTGAAAAGAGTGCGTCGATGCCTGCTATATGAATTCGACTTGAGCAACAATCGTTCTCGCAGAGCTAACAACTCCCCAGTTAACCTTACTGAAGGTGAACACAGATCCATGCCCGTTCAATGAGATCAATGGCAAGTGATCAACCTCGCGTCAGCACGCCACCAATGGCCGATTTTCTTGTAAGTATCGGCGCCATTTCTGCGGAGCGACACGCCTATAACTGGGGATTGGACCTCAAATCATTGAATGCACAAAAGCAGCTAATTATTTTTGGCGCGAACCGCTTTCGAAAAATGTCCATTTCCTTTCTTTAATATGCATATTGTCTATTAAACATGTTTTCTTTTCTGATTGATGTTTGGTGTATCGATTCGACTTGCCTGCCTTGGATGGTTCAGTTTTCTATAAGAATAGCGCACTGCTCATTTTATTAAATTTAAGAGTGCATCTAACGAGGAATATTCAGTTCAAACGATATTTAGTTCACTGGAATTTTACATTACGTTCACGACTTTGCGTGTCATGCTGGCGCCATAGGCGTCTAGATAGGCGTACCCATGAGTCCATGACCCCTTGCGCACCCAACATTTTGAAAATTTCGTAACTAAACATAATGTAGGGCAGGGGCGGGAAACTTCTCCAGTCGTCGGGCCGGGTATGGGGAATTGAAGTACTTGGCGGACCGGATTCCTGAATCGATACATTAAATGCGTATTTATCCACCTATATACAAGGATTAATCGTATTTAATGTAAATTTTACGTTTGCAGCTTAAAAACCAAAACAGAATTCAATGAATTTATTGATGTAATGCAGGGGTCACCAACCTTTTTGCAACCAATGGCTACTTTTGGGTACCGATTGAAGCGACGGGCTACCATTTACTGCAATCGTTTACCCGCACCAGACGGAATTTCTGCTTCGATATTCATAGCACTGTGCACTGTGTGCAGGAATGGCATAGCGGTAAGACTTCTAAGAGAGTCTTTTAAATCAAAACATCTCATTTCAACTAGCTAGCCACTAACACTTTTTAAGAAATCACGAATTACTTCGCACCATGTTTATATAAATTATACAACAACTGTGAAATGTCTGCTCAAATTTTAAAATAAATCATGTCCTACGTTAGACTGGAAATCGTGTTATCTGTTTCTATGCCGGTCAGTGGGAGGCCTGGCATTGCATGCTTTCAGCTAGTGCGCTGTATTCTTTTATGTAACTTGACACTGCAACTCTGAGTGAGTGTTTCAGATGTGCATTAGTGAGGCGTGTTCTGAGTTTGGTTTTTGATGACTGTCGTGTCCGCAAAGGCTGATTCACAACGATTGGTTGAACTAAACACGCTTGCAACCTTCATAGCTGCTGCGCATTCAATACTGTACTTTTCCGTGTCAACAAGGCACCAAAAGTTTGCTGCAGACTTGTGGGCTTTCTGGTGTAGGTGACTTTGCAGTGGTACAATTTCAATCTCTAACTGTGCAGCATCCAGACATGACATATTTCAATATACCTGACCGCAGCATCGATTACAAAAAGTTGAAAAAAATGGTACTATTTAAAAGTTCACTGGTAATGATCTGACGAATATTGGCAAATGCTGCTATTTGAGCTATTTTTAGAACAGGCTCGAGGGCTACTCATCTGCACCTCGCGGGCTACCTGGGGCCCGCGGGCACCAGGTTGGTGAATCCTGATGTAATGTATTTCAATAGCCACTGAAATCAATGAGATACATGTGGTCCATCAAAGTTGAGAACAGGTTCTTTGAACTCCGGCTGCATGTCGCACACAAAGAAAACAAAGAACTAAGGAACAGTCACTATAATTTGACGTATTGAGCCAGTAGTGGAGAATTATGCGACAGATTGTGACCTCGAGGCCGTATGTTGCGCGCCCCTGGTATAATGTATATACGAATGAAGGCTCAGGATTTTTACAAAATTACCAAGATATCAACTCAGAACGGTTGAGTACATGCGTAAATGCCAGCAATGCAATCATTTTCGTGTCGACCAACTTACGCGTGAGCTCCACTCTCGCACTCCAATCACACACACACACACACACACTCTAAAGCAGTGATGGTTCTCAACCGGGGGTCCACGGAGCATTTTCAGGGGCTCCGCGAAACCTCTAAAGTTGTAAAATGATTGATAACCTAATTTGTATTTATTATTCAGGGAGAGCATATGAGACAGTTCCGCTTCATAATTGCGAAAACTTTAGGACTCACATCCTTAAAATGGTCGTCTGAGATGAAATATCCGACTGTGCAAACTCATTTTAATTGTCAAACTGCCAATTGCCTGATGTCAATGCAAACATATTGCTGTTTAGACCTGTTTTGTTTGGGTTTGGGGAAAAATGAAATGTTGGATAGAAAGCAAGGTCAAACAGGGTGACTTCGAAATGATTGCAAAACATTTTGGATTTGGAGTTGTCAGTCTCACCAAATTAGTAAACACTCGTTTGAAATAGAAATTCCTGATTTTTTTTACCTAATCTGTCCCAATGAAGGAATTAAAAACTCACTACGAAATCCACTTTCTCCTGTGGTATAACCACTAAATAACTTCAGGATAAGATTCTAGATATAATTGACTAGGTTGGACGTAATATGTTCATTAGAAACACACCAAAATGTGTCGTCGGAAGCGTTACGCGTCAATATTACATTCGCCACCACCTATCTTTGTGTAATGGATTTCCGGGACTCGTTCATATCAAATCGAAGATGCGTATTTCCAAGGCAATAAATACAGCTGCAAAATTCGCTTGTAAATAATAAAAATCTACCCTATTTCTTCATATAGTGTGGTGTTATTTTCAAGAAACGTCTTCGAGGCTGTTTATCAGTAGCCTACAATTGATATTTGCACAAGACAGATGACGGCTGCACAATAATTGGGCTAATGTTGAACGAAAACTTAAGGGGTTCCGCGGAGTCCGTGACGGTTCAAAACGGGTCCGCGAAGACAAAAAGGTTGAGAACCACTGCGCCAAAGAATAAACCTACAGTCACTATCATTTGGCGTAATAATCAAGTAGTGCGGGATTGCGTCACACGTTGGCCGCGGGTCACATTATCATATCCTGCCGGAAACTCTCTACGGGCCGCTTAAAATCCCGTCGCAGGCCGTATGTTACCCCCCTGATGTAGGGTATTTTGGAGGTAATTTCAACTTGAAAATTTTCTTCGCTCATCTTACTATTTAGTTCGTCTTCTCCATAAATAAAAATGAGAAATTACGCCAAAATTAAATTCCGCATAATATACATAATTAAATCTGTCTGAATTCGTATGTGCGGCCTTCGGTAACGGGACTATTAGGCACATGCATTTTGGCGTAAAGACACCAAAAGCATGCAAAGCTACAGTCAGCAATAAATGCGCATCCAAAAAAATCCTTGGTCGATGATCATGGATGGATGTTGGCCTGAACCTTCGATATTTATCCAGCGGCGGGTAGTCCTGTTCTTGTAATCCTAGTCCCACCGTACGATTAAAAGAGGAAAATATCGCGACCCGTGAATAATTCGAATTGTGAATCACATGGTTCTCGCCAATCCAGTTTTTCTTTTAGTTTGTTGTGGTTCGTGTGAGCCATTCCAGTATCTCTTGAGAAACTCATGATTAACCTTACCGTGTGGAATGAACATACGCATACAAATACATACGAATAATTAAGTGATCACAATCTTTGGAAACACTACATCTATCCATTCTACCGGTAAATCGGATAACGTATATTCCTTATGCAAGCAACAATAGTATTGAACAAATTCATTCTCTTACTTTGTAAAACTTTCGCTTACTGATTTCTTACTAATATTATTATAAGAAAGTATTGTCTGAGGGTGAATTGTTAGTATAAAGATGACCTCTAAGCTGTGGCGTCCAAGACCGTCGTTAGTTTACTGGATGTGCGCAGGGGGTGTGCTTGCAGTGAAATTTTGTTAGGAAATTGCGATACAAAATATCATAGAATAAAAACTCAAATATAATATACATATATATATTGAATTTGAATAAACACGAAAAGGAATTTATTAATTTTAGTTTGCATTTAATTTCCCGATCGTACGAAATATTTCAAGAAAAATGGATGCTAGCCTTATCAGGTTCAATAACTGCTAAAATCTTATGCTAATGTCCTTACCTGCATAGTCACTTGTCTATGTCTAGACAGCAGATTCTTGCCTGCAAGATACCGTTATCCTCTATATTAGAGATGGTATGACCGAGATATGATGCGAACCTTTTTTCATAAAGGGGATATGTGGTACCGATGGATCATAAATTGCAAAATGATCTCTGGCCCTCAAATATTCAGCCGAGAATAGCAGATCTTCTGTTGTCTCAACATTTTGATACGAGCTCTGCCTATCGCGGACATTTACATGGATATCCTTCTTCTCAAAAAAACATTTATAAACTTTTAAAATTTGTTGCTCGAACCTATATCATCGGTGGGTCCAACGGCACATGACCGTGGGACCTATGAGACATACGCTCAAAACTCAAAATTTTTAACTTGTTTTGTTGATTACTATAATCTAGGCTACAGCAAGTCAATGAAGAATGTTCCGTCGCCACCTTCACTAATAAAATAGATTATATCAACTCAAACGTTGGGTTAAAATCACGTTTTGATTTCCGTCGAAACTTTCAAAATTAATGCCACATAGATATTATCCGCAAATCGACATTTTGACTTTCAAATACCTCGTAATAGCGATAAAACAGCACAGGTAACAATAATTTACAGCCTCTATATATGTGGGCGTATTTCTGTTATTAAGTGCTTAGTTGGTCCAACTATTTTGCTTGATTTGGCTATGGTACCATAGGTCCCACACCCTATAAATATTGTAATTTAATTGAAAATAGTCCTTTTTCAAGCCCGGCTATCGATCATTGCGGTCGCATAGTGTTAAAGAGGCCGGATATAAAGTGCGATATAAAGAAAATTCAGCTATTTTATCGAGACATTACTGGGTCGAAAATGTCCACATCAGGGCAAATATGTTTCTATATATACTCGTAATGCATGTGAAATTTCCGACACCAGAACTTGATAATCGTCATGATGGGATTGTGATGACTATTCCAATCACGGAACTACGCAATCCTCCCGGCTATTATCGATAATGGATACCGCACCGCGCAGGAGACCAGGATGTATGATGCATTCCAATACCTGTCGCGTGTCGAGCCGAACAATAGATAACTAACGTAGGTTAGTTATCTATAGTCGAACACGCCTGTTGAATAAAATTCAGTGAACCATAAAACCAGAAACCTGCCTTCTTCTATTTGGCGAGTATCGTGCATGCGCGCGTGATTCAATTTGATCAGCGACTCAGCGTATGTAGTAATGGAGGAGTGACGAATTTATCACAGTAATGGTTTAGTTTAGAATTGGAAACATTAACAGCGTGGATTGTGAGATGCCACTATCATGAGTACTGGAAAGGTATTTGAGTGCTATATTTATTAAACAGCAACAGCCTCGATCATCATGAACTGCTGATGCGATATATCATGGGTCGCCAACTCAAAACGGGTCACGGGTCACTTTCCAACTTTCGTAGAAGCCGCGGGCCGCATGAATTCAATATCGATACAAAATAGGCAACACAGTTTAACAATCACATTTTTAAAGTTTTACAGCAGTACAATGCCGTGTTCTCCAACATGGGAGACGGGCATAGTTACTACAAAATAAATGATATTTTATTAAATACAAATACAATAAGCAATAACACGCGTCAGCGGTGTCTTACAAAAGCCTAGAGGTGGGCCGTGCTATAAGTCGGCAGTTACGGAAAATATGAAGAATATCGGCCTGGTGTAAATGACCATAGCAGTCGACAAACACCATGAATACCCCAAAACAAACAAACAAACACGGTTTGAAGTGTAAGCTGCGCACGATATCTGACACACTTTTCAGCGACTAAAGAATCGATATTGAGATTATAGCTCGTGTCTCCACGGTACTTGCTGGAAAACAATGTCCTCGTAAAGCTTGATTTTGTGGGAAACACCAATTCGTTTTCTTAGCGTCTGTGTCTTGGCATTGTCTGGGACATTGCACGTCAAGGCAATTTGCCCATCCATATTCGCTACTCCTTCCTCTACCGAATGCTATTACCATCGCCGATGCCGTATCAGCTAGCGAGGAATAGTAATGATCAGCAAATGACATACCTTTTTTGAACAACTTCATCAATATTTTTATACCGAAATCTACTTCAGCATCAGTTTTTAAAGATTTAAAATCATGTTCCGGGCCGCAAAATATCAGCTCATGGACCGCATGTGACCGGCGGGTTGTTGACCCCTAGGTTAGATTGCGCAATGCGCATATTTCAGCTACAATTATGCCGCATATATATACAGTAGGGTTATTCAGGTTTTCAGTCCGATTCCCATGCCTTATACGAAGGGTGGCCAACCTTTTCGGCCAAAGGGTCACATGCACTGGACGAACCATTTCGCGGGCCACTAGCCGCGCGAAGCGCGAAAAATTGTCGAAGTTAACCGGTCAATAATATTATTACTTGAGTATATTGCGGGTCTGCTGTATATCGCTAGGCTCTCAGTTTACAAGGACCGAATTCTTCGGCGCCTGGACATATCGATATCGAAAGCTTCGGTCAACATGCGTCAATCATTTTGTGCCTATCGTCGACGGTTTTTCTGCGAGCGCAAACGGCACTTTTGTCTCGTACTTGCGAATATAGTTAGACCCAGTCTGGTACATAAGGGGTAACAATATTAAAAGCAAGAAATCGAGTGACGACATATGGAACGCGAAGCGTGAAGAAAACTTTTATTTTGTATAAATCTATCGCAAATTATTTTGCTTTATTGTAATGTTCGAAGATCTACCAAAATGTGACTGACTCATGGATCTGCAAAAGCGTCAGAACTTATATTCTAATCATCACATTTCAATTGTTGCGGTCAAACTAATCAGATTTTTGGTTGGCCTTGCAAGTTCACAATTTGTGCAATCCAATTTTGGGAACATTTCAAAAATTCGGAAATTAGGTCGTGGGCCACTCAAAACCTTCTCGCGGGCCACATGTGGCCCGCGGGCCTTGGGTTTGCCGGCCCTGCAATATATAATGAATTTGAGTATATGATTCTAGTGGCACGTCTGTAATATCACCTACAGACGAAATTGATCGACCCGCTGCTAATCGTGAACTCATGTAAGCCGATAATTCTTGTAGTACATTTAATACTATAGAAATGATGATAAAGTATTGATCATTGAAGTCAAATTTATTGTGCTGTGGGTTTCATGTTCATAATGTCCCACAAGCAATAACTTAACAGTTAGTGTGCATCCTGTGAACAGTTTGACAAGGATTTCCTACGACTGCAAGATCCATGCAGCAAACCAGATGCAGCATAAAGTAATGTACAGGTACTATAGCATATCGGTATCTACTGACTTTTGAAATGTAGGCTATTAGAAATTCGGAATGTTCCTTTATGGAATGTGAGATTGCTGACTTTGGAGCTGAAGATAGGCTGCAGCTATTTTCTTATGAATATTCGCATCACATTAACATATTCATTTTCGTATTTTTGTGTCCACAACAGTATAACCATCGATAGCGATAACCGATAATAAAATAATCGAGGATTTCAGTGAACATGTCAAAATTTATGGCCTTTATTATTGGTTTATAGTTATGGTATTCAATAGAATAGTATATTCATATTGAAATGAACCCGAATATTGTCGGCTGACACTCGTCAAGGGTAATCGTCAGCAACTAGTAGAGAATTAAAAAAAACAGCGTATATCAACAGTCGTAACGCAAAATATGACGTCACTAACACGAAATGTCGAATACGAGAGCGTTCAATGTACTATTTTTAGATGATACACGAACTCTTTTTGTTGACATAGCCTTGGCTACAGTATTTTGATAAGAGTCGATTCCAAGGCACACAAATGAAAGTGTGAGCGACCCTTTCCGAGTATGCGAAATCTGTCGTCTCGATAATTTTTTGCACATGCGGGATTATCCAACAAGTGTTTGCCAAATGCAGAATTTATGGCCTTTGATTGATCTGCATCAATCTTGAGCGGATGAGTTAAGGGTGAGCTTTTCGCCGAGCGTGTTCTAATGAATCTTGGGACATGCTGATTTATTCGTTCCTGCAAGCGCTTGACCTCTGACGAGTGTCAGCCGAAAATATTCGGGTTCATTTCAATATGAATATATACCAACCAATTGTATATTGAAGTTCGGTATCTCCAAGAAGCTCTTCAGTTATGGTATTGTAGGAACAACAATATAGTTGGCCAATCTTTAACCTCGTTTCATTCAAAGGATACCCCAACACTAAACTAGTTATGAACTCCGTAAACTTAACATGTTCATGGCCTGGGGCAGACGGGTCGTCGGCAATGTTACCGCCATGTTGGCATGGTCGCCGTACATACTTTTAATGTTTAATTATAACTTTCAATATTAGTATATTACACGGAAACATTGCCTACATTACGGCAGTATTAACAAAGTAGGCTATATCGATGAGCCGTAGGAAGGCTGATTGCTGATGGTCATCTTGTCGTGGACAAGAAAGTACACCGTTATTATCAATGGATTCTTACTATATGGATGGGACATATATGTGTTTGTGTAGACAAAGTTATTTCATTTCTACCAGGAGTCTATATAGATATTGAACAGGCAATGTTATGTAGTTCTTAACTGCAGAGGAAGGCGTCGCAATGGTTCATTGTTCATGGATCAATATGTTGAATCATGTAAGTTGGAGTAACGAACTATGTATGATGATTTATGATTGTTTATTAATTAGCAATTTATTACCTTGAAAAAAGTGTCATCAATGATGCGGAAATAGACTATTGTCGGTGGTTCGCAATCGGGCAGCTCAAAAGTGCTTTCTGAAACTATACTTTTATTATTATCTGCATTCTTATAGTGGCAAAGATCGTGTAATTTCAGTAGGCCTACTTGAAAACGGTCATATACTTGGCTCGAATCATAAGAATTAATACTCGATTCAGGTGCGAGTATCCAAACCAATGTGCTCAGCCCTACTGATTAGTCCAGTGGTTCTCAACCTTTTTGAACTCGCGACACCCTTTGAAAATGACAAATAGTTCGCGGCACACTAGCACAGTGGTTCCCAACTTCTTTGGCTTACGGAACCTGCAAACTACCAGAATACTCGGCAGCACCCACAGTCGTACAGAGGTGGTCTCTGACGCAGTACGCTACCTTTTCGGAGCACTCAAGTATAGGCATTGATCTGATTCCAAGAAGAATTACGGTATCTTCTATATCAGCGGACATGTCACAAATACATGTACGAATGGTATCATTTGACATGGTAACCGTTTTCAATTCTTCAGCAGCTTTGGTCGCAAACAATTTTCTTTGCAATTCCGTGTGAGGTTTTGAATTTTTAGCTACCACTACTACCACATAATCGGCCTGCTGCGATTTCGTTGCAACTTCAGGCTGCGCTTGGATACTATTTCATAGGATTTGTTTGACAATACACTCTGCCCCCTGCCGCATTGTCGATGTAATTAACCATCGCATCGAAGAGGCCAAGTATGACCACCACTCACGAATACCGAGGAGTAGAGACGTGTGTACTGTACATATGCATTGTACAATGATGCCAAACGCATTTACACGCAGATCGTGTAGCACGCGTGAGAATAGTAATACCTCAATAGTTTCTACCCAAGTGTTGGAGGTTTATCTAGGCTCCTCCTCGCCATCTCATCCGTGTAAGCGGTGTCTTATAAAAGCCTAGAAGTTGGCCGTGCTACAAGTTGGCTGCTACGAAATGAAAGAAATGAATAAAATTGACCTGGTGTAAATGACCGTAGTAGTCGACAAACACTATGATTACTATAAACAACAGCAAACACAATAGTTCTACTAGCAGCCACCCGCAGTTCAATTTTTGTTCCACAACGCTGGATTAATAACGTCAGCGGCGGTTAGATTTGTTAACTGACATAATTTGATCAACTTTACTTCTCAATTCTCCCATTCGTCGCCTGTAACATAACGTTGTGCTCCGAGCCTACATATTAACGGCAGTGCCGGCACGCTACCTAACAATCGTAGTGTAGATGGCTATGTTGGTAATTCAAATTTGCAAACGTAAACATCACTTCCAAATGAGTTAATTTCTCGCTGATGATTAAGAAGACGATGAGGATTTGAAAAGTGTATTGTCACACAGGCGCCACCATGTCTACTCTTCTCTGCCATCAAAAAACATATTGTGCAAAACTGAATCCAGCCTTCCGGGCACGCGATATGTCGGATAGAGCGAATTTGCATGGGGTATTGATGGCGGTCACGACAACCATTTTGAGTTGTCAAATGTACAAACTTTCACGTCGAGCCCGATTTCGGTTATTAATCGTTTGCTATAGACTAGAATAATTTTGCGCATAATTTCAAAATTTCGTAGGAATCTCTCGCGGCACCCTTGCGAGACATAAATTGCACAGTAGTTTGCCGCGGCACATCGGTTGAGAACCACTGGATTAGTCATTAGTGAGTAGAATGTGGGAATAGTCCAGCTTGAACTCCAATGCCTTTTTTACAGGATGTCATAGATTCCTGGCTTGACTTCTTGACAAATGGCTTCACTACAAACATTCGAATAATTTCAATTATTTAGATCGGCAATGTCTTTAATTGATAGTGCTCAACAACGTCAAGAACACTGTACGAAGAGTGCCTTGTTGACTGGAACTGAAAACGTTCAGAAGAACTACTGCCACATGGAACAAGCGTTGTTGCAAAATCGGTGCTGCGTCATGCTCAGGAAAAAGTCAGAAAGCTATTCAAGGTATAAAACATTGAATACACTGCATGAAAACCAGAGGCGGTGGAAATAATCATCTTTTGTACTGAAGTAGATGTAATGTTATAAATTTATACATTATAAATCGAGTGTTTGCTGGGTGATGTCGAGACACACTGGGGAAATGGACCTGCCACTCGGAACAACTCGTAATCATGGATGTTGTCGGTAGGGATGATTACGAGCATCGAGTATCAATTGTATGGATTTAAGTGGAGTAGCAAAATAATATTTTAGCCGGTATTAAAATTATACGCTGCTCGCCACCGAAAAATAATTTATCAATTAGAATGATCGCTTCGATCTTTTTACCGACTGTGGAAACCTTGAAAACACCATTGGCCGTATCGCAGCATATGAAACACATATAGTAGGGATGGTGTGCACCCCTGAAGGCTTCAGGTTCGTGTGAACGCAAACCTTCATGCCTACATGAATAGATCTTGGGCACGTAGCGATGCCTCTTATGATTGTTCGTATATCCGTTTATGTATATTGCCAATTCGCGAGAGGAATACTGAAAACGCGGACTAGTAAAGAACCAATCAGGCGGCCAATATTTATTTCTGATTTGAAAAGAGGTCGCTGCACTACAGAATAGGACCGTTTCCAAGTCTGTAAAATGGTTGTTCATGTCCCTTTCAACACTTCTGCACAGACATGGTTTCGTAACTATCAACACTTACGGAGAATCGCGTTCATACTGGCCATAATTTCCCGCAAATTTACCGAAAAAACTACCTGTATGAACATAAGTTCGCGGTAACTCTAAATAGGTATGAACGTGCTCTTTTCCCGGAACTGTTTCGGTAATTTTTTCTCTATGTAAACATCGCCTGTTTCGGAACTTGTTCCCGAAAGAGTTTCGTAAATCCGGTATGAAAAGGGCCTTAATCTCTCCACACAATCCCAGTGCGTTGAGCGCCTGGTGTGGAAGCTGTGTACACCAGTTTTAATGTAAACTCGTTTGTCTAAGATGTACGCTCCAATATTAATCTATTAACTATCTAATAGGAAGTTTAAGAAACACATATGTTTCGGTGTTACTTTACATCGGACTGCCTCAGATCAACTGTTCAATAGTCAGAGGGAATTAAATTCATTTCTACAGCGAACACATACGACAAACATGTGTCAAGCCGTGGTAATTTTCAACCCATCCCCGAACTACTCAATAAAGCGGTAATGTAACTTAAGTACATGCAATATTAGTGAAAGTCGTCTACAAACCTAACTGCCAGCAAGTTCGTAGTGCAAAAGAAGAGGATCTATTGAAGTATAGTCAACGTGGATACAAAGCGCGAATTTCGATCGAACTAGATGTGACAAAATGACGAACTGGCCATGAACTCGTGGCCGGCCACGATGAATTCGTATGGCCCGCCATGAAATTAATATCTCGCGGCCGGCCACAGAAAAATCTGTGGCCAGTAAGTGGCCACGGGAAAGCTGAGACCTCTACTGAGTACCCATACAAACGATATAGTGATTTCTTATGCCTTATGATTTCTTATGATTAAGCTCAATAATTTCATTCACCAGTGCCCGTGTGGTATAGTACAGAATGTTTGATCGCGTCCAATGTACTCAAGGAATCGCTGAATATTGAAAATTTCTTTACCTGACTCTGCCGCACCCATAGTAGCGCACTTTTGATTGCAATGAGCTCCACTGAGAAGATCGAGAGAATTCTGGGGAGAGAGTTCGCGATACCAGAAATTTGATGATCGACCACTGTCTACGGTACCATATTCTAAATGGCTACATCTATTGTTACGATTATTCACAAAATGATTACTAGAATTCGCATACATTTAGCAGCGGGGACTCATAAAATCAAAGTAAGCCATTGTAATTGGTGCAAAAATTTAATGATCGACTACTGCTCACGGTACCATATTGTACATTGGTGCATGGATTTCAACGGTTATTTGTAAAATGATACCTAAAATATGAGAATTAGTGATTGACCCCTCTTTACGGTACAATTCCATATTCTTTGTGGATACAAGGATTTCTGCGGTTATTTAGAAAATGGTATTACTTGAAAAAAAGCGCGTATAAACCGGACAAATAGATGTAAAAAGCGCTTAAACCGAGGAGGGGGGACCGAAAGTGCGTATATCAACAAAGGAGGGCCCTAGGCGGCCGCCTATACCTCGCCTACTCCAAAAGCCACCACTGACCACCATCTAGCTCAGTGGTTTACAAACTCGACGCCGCTGAGACACCCTGCCTACGCCCCTGCAATTATGTACACTGTGTCATTTATAAGCATCTCTCTGAAACTACTAATTCAAAGTTTCTGAGCTGTCGCGACGGTTTCCTGGAGAATCATTATAGACAGATATCGCAAGCTGATCAATGAACAGATGTCAACTCAACCCTGTTCTACTCCAAAAGGAACCAATAAGTTCATTACTAACCTCTAAAAAAATTAATCATGTGGAAAAGCACTATTGTTTTTGACATCACAAAAGGAATGTTACTTACAAGCTACGTACAGTGTATATGAAGATTGCACAACATCGCACACCCAGCCAATGTTCAGATGCATGAACTTGAGTGTTTATTGTGATGTCTGTAGTCAATAGTCATTGGCATATTTTAATGCGAATCAGGAACACGTCAGTACACCCTATATGAGTGGTACACCCCAGGGTGTACGATGCACCCGGTTGAAGAGCCCTGGACTATAGCATCTAAACGACCTCAATCAACTTTAGGAACATACCGTTATCCCAGAATGGCGAGTACAATCATTATTACAATATAATAACTTATTTTAGGAAATGATGGCATTTTCGCTAGGGTGGGGGTCCCCATATTAAAATCCATATATGATACACTATATCGCACGCAGCGCGTAGACAAAATTTCAAGTAACATAAATCTGCTTGATAATAAGATTGTTTGGATTGATTTACGAAAATATTTTGAGCCTACTTTAAGACTTCAAAATTCCGGACATCTAAGCTTATATTATAATTTCCTCCCGGACGCAGTTTTTACAGTGATATTCAGGACATGTCCGGGAAATTCCGGACATATGGCAACCCTAGATTAGTGGTGCGTCATAAAACAAACAATTTTTTGCAATTGCGTCGCAAATACAGAAGTTAGGGAGCCACTGCACTTGAATTTCTTATTAGGTTTATTTGGAATATTCCCCACCAAAAAGCGTAACAATTACTTAGGATTTTCATCCAAATTTTTGTACCATCCACGGGTTGAAAAGCACTGGCGTAAGCCATAGTAGCTTACTTGTTGCATATCGGAACAGAATGTTAAGTATCTTCATCTAAATTTTGAATAACAATTTTCGGTTGGTTTGAGAGAATGAAATTTATTTTGCAGAAGTGCGGATGGCTTTTAAAAAGGTGGAAAAGCACTGCCCTAGAATAATGATAGAATTGATTGTTGTCAGTGTTTTGTTGATAGTCGTGAAAATGCCATCTCGCTTAATTCCTATTTTGGTAGAAGGTCGACGTTTACTTGTATATGTCAAAGTATGAGATTTGATACAGGATCGAGTCAACTTCCTGGCAAACGTGATTCTTCGTATTTCATAAACGATATCGATCAGCTGATTTCCTGGAAGTTACCGCGGACGCGGTACTACAGTATATCGGCACTGCATTGATGGCTGTTATGTGAGATTGTGGCGTTCGGTCGACTCATTCAATTCTATGCTGACGTTGTGGACAAATGAAATTGTGAGCGATATTGTATGATGCTGTGAAAATATTGTAGAATGCATGAATTTTTGTCATTTGCCTATATAGTCTTCTCGTAAACTTATTGGTCTTAATCAATGCATTTCATTTGCAATGTTGGGATGACTCGAGTCACTTTTTTCGCATGACTTGACGTGACTCGAGTCACTTTGCAAAAATGACTTGACTCCGCGTTTCAAAAATGTGGATCAAGTCGAGACTCGAACCAAAATTGACGAGTCAATTGCAAGTCAACAACTGATCGGTGTCGATAAAAATCGCTGTATCTTGCATTTGCTCGGATTGTTTTCGATACGCTGGCGTGACCTGTGAGAGCGTCCAATTTCATTCATTCAATGATTTTGCATTCTACGGAACCTTCAATGTTCTGTCGCAAAAAAATTGACCGCAAACGAAGTGATCGGAGCATACGGCGTACATTGCTACTAACTTGTGATATTATAACATTTAGCAAAATATCCATCTCAGTTCTATATTGACTGGTGATTTGTGCTTGGTGCTCACCTTGACCAAACTTCTTGTATGATTTAAATGGAATTGGCGCAGTTTAAATTGTATCCCATGGATATATTGTTGGATAATGCATCGCAACAATTCGTTTATTCTATTCTCAATTTGTGGCGTATGATTATATACGGAGCGTGTATATAGTTCTACGCATGCGTCAGCTATAAAATGCCCTTTTGCATGATGTCAACTCTTTATTCGTTCTTCGATTTAAAATAAATGGCGACTAAATCTCCATTTCAAACAGGTAGCAAATGCAATGACTTAATCCTGCCTCGTACTTCGAAAAGACAAATGAACTTTAATTGTGACTTAACTCGCGACTTGACTTGAATCGAGTCACCTTAAAAAAACGAGTGACTTGACTTGACTTGAGTCAAGATGTGCATTGACTCAAGATGACTTGTGACTCGAAGGCAGTGACTTGATCCCAACACAGTCATTTGTGCTTTATGATATACTCCATAGTCTGTTTTATTGTCATCGTTTCCTTGTTTGCTTCAAATATTGGAACTAATGCTTAATCGAATGGGCTCTCTTGTCAAACACGGTTCCGAGTATTTCATAAACGATACCAATGAGATGACTTCCTCTAAACAGTATTATCGCAGTATTGCGGTCTATCGTCGGTGCAAACGTATTGCAGATGATGCTTGTGTAGCAAACAAAGCTAATCGCGATAAGTTAGTGAACACACAACTAAGAAAGGCATTTGCGTTTTTGGCTTGGTTAAGGTTGGTCACATTATTATCTTGCACCCACACATTCATCCAACCAACAGTAACTATGTTATTAAGTTTGATAGGACATCGTTAAATTGCTTCTTGAAATGTCGCTCAAGAATTAGATTCTTTTGATGTGCGGATTCGTGATCTACCTCCGTTCGTCTGGTATGAAAAATTCATGTTATATCTTGAATACGCTGTAAATGTCTCTTTTCCAGCAAAATTTTGTGTGAGACGATATGTCAACGGTGAATGGATCTCAAAGGGAGATTGCGGGGTTGGTATGCAAGTAGTGTTATGTTCCTACTGAAATTTCTATCCTGTGTACGTTTCATGAAGGGTCCGAGGAAAATGTCGGTGATGCAGAATGGCCTTCAACTGAAAGCAGAAAATGAGAAGAAACGCGTTCCAGACAAGGAATGGACTGTGAGTGAAAATTATTATCTTTCAAATACATAGCTCATGCAATGTCCTTTTAAGATAAGCAAAATTTCTAGATGAGAACGGGGCATCAAATTCTGAATCATAGCCTTGAACGCGGTCAGAATAGAGTTCATGAGATATGGGAAACATTGATCGTTTGCTGAATTCCGTTGCAGGTTTTTCAGAGAAGAGTGAACGGAGACGTGGATTTTTACCGCAATTGTACCGATTACGAGAAAGGATTTGGTAATTGTGATGGAGATTTCTGGCTGGGTAGGATAGTTTTGAATTTCATCTAAGCCCTTCAAGGAATCTGTCGATCACAAATTGTTTTCATTATGGGCAATAAAGCTCATTCTGCAAGGAATGCAATTTTATATGTCACGAATTGAGATTTTAGATTTATGGTATTTCCACAAGGAAAGTAATTCGATCGTTTCGAAACCTACCCCTTCTCGTAACATTTTCTGCAGGACTCGAGAAATTGCATGAAAGGACAACGGAAGGAAGCATGGAATTAGAAATCAACATGATCACGAAAGATACAGGAGCTCTTCGTGTGGCTAAATACAGGTGAGCTTGATTTCGATGCTTCAGTTACCAGACAATTTAGGAAATTTGAAAAAGCGATTTGTGGAGTGAAACGAGTAATAAAACGAATACAAGTACCCACACCATAAGACGAATAGTACGCCTTACTAATAATATTTCCTAATTGAATCCCAATTTAACATTATTCACGCGAATATATGACGGAAGAATACGACGTAGAATGTATGAGCCGTGTCGTTTTCGTTACGCTAAATGCCTTTATCTCAATAAAAATGAGATCATAACAAATTGCATTTTCCAGCAATTTCAGCATCGGACCTGGATCCGACAACTACACTTTGCACGTATCAGGATTCTCCGGGAATGGAACCAGCGATTATCTCAGCCTCAACAACAATCGACAATTCTCAACGAAAGGAGCAGATCACGATGGTTGGAAAGATCATTGTGATTCTTACTACGAATCGGGCTGGTGGCATGAAAGTTGCGGCTACACCAATCTGAACGGAAACTTCAATGAAATATATCCAAAGGGAATTTGGTGGTATGAAGATTATCCGCCCGCCTACAGACTGATGCGCTTCACAGAGATGAAATTTCGCAGACGTTTGTGAAATGAAGGATAGACCTCAAAATACGCTACAAATTCAATGATAAAATATGTTATATAAGCAATGTACATGCGGTATGCCAGCCAG
The DNA here is from genome assembly GCF_051294905.1 of Botryllus schlosseri. Classification (NCBI taxonomy): domain Eukaryota; kingdom Metazoa; phylum Chordata; class Ascidiacea; order Stolidobranchia; family Styelidae; genus Botryllus; species Botryllus schlosseri. The sequence continues at coordinate 5,651,143 of NC_137245.1, forward strand.
AATGTTGCGCACATACGAACTTGTAATCGGTTCAATAACAACGGTATCGCGTGTCACCACAATCGGCAATTATTAACGAAAGACGCAGATCAAGATTATTGGATATATAATTGTGCCTCAGGATGAGAATGAGGCAGCTATTATCTAAATTGCTGTCACCCAAATCTGACTGGAGACTTCAACAAAACAAACTACATGCAAATTTGGTGCTTTTCACCCTCCAGCGTTCTGCGCTTCTCGCATATGAAGTTTCGCCGACGATTATGGAAGGAAGGACGGACTTCAAAATGCATTGCATACAATATGTAAATATATATATGTATATGTGTATAATAGATCATATACCATAGAACAGTGCTCTTCAACCGGGGTGGTCGTACACCCTAGGGTGTACCAGAATTTGCAAAGGGTGTACCACTCGGATGGGGTGTACAGGGGTGTACCAGATCCGAATCAAAATGAGCCGATGGCTAGCTATCACAAAGGCAGGTTTATGGGTCAGTACAGGTTGACGCACATGTTAATGAGCAATATAGTGCGATGTTATCTCAAGTGTAATACTGTACGCCGCTTGATTGTGATGTCATAAGAAAATATTTCTCCTATTCATTTAGCCGTCGGCAATAAACCAATGGTTCCGTGTGGTGTTGGAAAGTTCAGCTAGTCATTTGTCTTTTGTTGATTTTTGAGAAAACCGCCGTGATAGCTCAGACTTCTTGAACGGTACTTCCTACCCGACGTTAATAAATACCACAATGCACATAAATGAAGTGACGTAACCAACCAGGGTCGAAACAGCTTCCACGTTGAAATCGAAACCCTTCTGTTTTAAAATGCCGATTTTATGTCCAATATTTCGCCATAGGCCTACATTTGTAATTTAGTATTTTGTTATTAGTGATGCAAATTAGTGACAATAGACTGCACATATCGGCATACGATCTGAGGTTGCTGACATCTCTTGCAGCCCATGTTTGTTGTTTGTTGTGGGGTGATTGTCGACTACTATGGTCATCTACACCAGGCCGATATTCTTCTTATTTTCCGTAACTGCCGACTTATAGCACGGCCCACCTCTAGGCTTTTGTAAGACACCGCTGACGCGGATGAAGTGGCGAGGAGGACCCTAGGTAAACCTTAGGTATCGGAATTCGGAAGTCGACCTCCGTCGGACTCGAACCCGCACCCATTGGTGTTGCAGCCGCGGATTATACCACTGCGCTATCTCGCCACCTAGCAGCAGACGTGCTACTATCGAATGTGTCTGGTGTGGGGCAGGCCTGATACGCAGTAGGCTGGTGCGCCTGCTATCATCGCTGATCTCAATTACCGCTTCTGCAGCAGTAGCTTTACCTACTCTCTCCCCAATACTGTTACATTTAGGTTGATTATCGTTCGTAATGCCATGCTGTTTTTGGGCTGACACTAAATAAATTCCAATTTGCGTGGCGGGCGGCCTAACTGGCTGCGAATAGACTCTGTGACCAGATACTATTTTATTCAAATCCAAATTTTTTGACGGCAATAACTCCGCTTCTGCTGGTTGGAATTGAATCAAATTTGAAGAAAATCGTTTTTATAGACAACCTGATACTTTCATGGGGTGAACAGAAAAATTTCAAATTTTTCGTTATTTATTTTAATAGATAAATAGAAACTTTCTTCCCCCGTAGCAACGCGGCTACTGGTTGGAATTGAACCAAATTTGGTATGTAGGCTTAAGTTAGATATCCTAACAATTTTATCAAGTAGCCAGTACGATTTGAGAAAAAAAGTCATTTTTGAAGACCCCTAATGAACAGGGGTGTACGAGTTTTGAGCGAACGTTAAAAGGGTGTACCACGTCGAAAAAGGTTGAAGAGCACTGCCATAGAATATTATTGTTGAAATCACTTCTACATTTGCTTATCCTTTCATTATATAGCAATCTTGTGGTTTTTATTTTCACGAAAATCGCATTAAAATCAGACTGACTGAGATAAAAGCGAGAGTTAAGCTCTGTGACTGGAATTCGTTACAAAATCGATAATTTGACTCGTGCTCTACAATACCTGACTTTCACGCCGCTTGATTTGTGAATAACTCATTAGTCGACTTGAATGGAATTGTCGCGGGTGAGCTGCTAAGCGTGTTACAAGAGCATATTTTCAATACGCTTAATTTCGTGTTCAGCAGTATCGGTGGTACCCAAGTAGAATGCGAAGTGACAAATTCCAAAAATGAATATTCTAAGACTGCTTTTGCCTTAAAAGTGATAACAGTCTCAATACCAATAAACATTAGTCAGAAAAGGAATTTAGGAAGTAGTCAAATAGCACATGTCTAGTCTACATGCACTCACTTTTTCGACCCCAGCCGCTGAGTTACTCTACAAATATTTTCAATTTTTCCCAGCAGTGGGAAGCAGCGTTTGGTTACCTTTGTATAAATTATACAATTTTACAAAACCTGACGATGTGTTTACTTTGTCACAGTACATGGTATAATTCGAAGGGCGAAGATGCATATTACGATTTTTTACTCTTTGTAACTGAGTTGCAATTTGCAAATAATTTCCAATGTTATCATTATCGTTACTATCAGCTCGCCGATCAACTATATTTAAGATGAAGTCAAATTCATGCCCGGTGTATTAGTAATTGCAAGAGACCAACCTCACGGTAGCGCGCAACCGATCGCAGATTTTCGTCTGAATCGGCGCCATTTCTGTGGAGCGACACGGGCAGTTGACCGGAAAGTTGATCTTAACTCACATAATTACTATGAGTGGCTAATTGTTTGCGATGTTACGCGTTCTACAGATATTCATGCATTGTGTCTTATATTCATATAGCATACATATTATTCTTATATTCATGAAATATCCATATACCATATTTTGAAATCGGGAAAGGAAAGGACACTTTTTCAAAATTTCCAAATTAGAATACCGGAGTAAAATGTTGAAAAAATGGTAATATTTTCCTACTTCGTGGTCAGCTGACTAAGAAAAGATCAACTTTCTCGCTCAGCGCCCAAAATACAGTTTTTCATTCACATTAACAGTTGATTGACTAAAACGAAAAGATCAATTTTCCGGCTCAGCTCCCGAAATAGCCGCCGCAGCGTTACTTCAGTGATGATTTTCTGTATCCCAGTCGAATTGTGCCCTATATTTAACCAAAATTCTCAAAAAAGAGGACAGAATCTAAAATGGAGGACATTTAGGCGTCCTCGGAGGACATTTTCAAAAACCTGAAAAAGGAAGACAAATCCTCCTAGAGGAGGACGTGAGTAGTTATATAGATCGGTCGCACGCGGCTATGGGGTTCTTATGGGCGGGGTGGCATGCTAACGAGAAACCGGGGGTGGCATGCTAACGTTTTCGTCTTATGGCGGGGGTGGCATGCTAACGTTTTCGTCTTATGGTGGGGGTGGCATGCTAACGTTTTCGTCTTATGGTGGGGGTGGCATGCTAACGTTTTCGTCTTATGGCGGGGGTGTCATGCTAACGTTTTCGTCTTATGGGTGCGGTCGCATGATAACGCGAAACTCGTGGTGACATGCTAACGTTTTCGTCTTATGGGTGCAGTCGCATGATAACGCGAAACTCGTGGTGACATGCTAATGTTTTTGGTATACGTGCGGCGACATGCTAACGACGATAAATGTGTCTGTCGTGTATTCTTACGGTATCTGTGGTGATTCACCATGTGTTCTTATGGGTGCGGTCGTGATTCGCACTTTCAGACATCTCTCGCGTGGTGTTGAATATGTACGAGTCACCAACAATAACCGCACAAACGGAAACGCGGTTTGTTGTGAGGATTAAGCAGTGCGACCTATATTTCGAATGACCTGCGTGCGGAATTGTTTCTCGTCCAGCCGCTACTATCGATGATTACACTATAGACCGGTCAGTGTGAAATAATTTGATCGTAAATTATAATATATGATGTAGTTTAGTCGTGTCAAATGACCGATCGTGTTCTCTTTCCTCGCTATTGATTGCCACCTGAATAATACTTTCGACTTATTCGCTGTTTCGCACCTATAGAATAGTCTGCTGTTCACCGTCGCAACTTCATCGCGATAGCACAATTTTCACACCTCGATCAGTAGAACAACACCGCACTAACCCAGTTGTCGAATCACATAGGTCATACATTTTACGCGAAATGAAATATTGTATTGCGGTATACAAATATGCAAACTATTCTTTCAATTCAACAAGTCTAGTTAACGAATCGATTTTCAAGCTACCGTCACAGTTTTTAACACGAGTGAGTTGATATCTCTTCCCAGGTACGAGCGAGGCTTTGTTCCATTGATCCAAAACCACCTCGCCAGTATCATCCTTCAATGTAAAACTGTATAATTTCAACTCCTTTCCGGCACCAGAATTGACCGTCTTCTCCTCTCGAGAAACACAAGTAGCAGCGATCGAGACGTATTCATCTTTATTTCCGTATACCGATTCACAGGTCAATAATGGGTATTCTTCGGTCGTATGTCTCGATTTTCCATGCAGAGTTACTGACGAAGCCCGTCCCAGTAATACAGCAGGTTTTCCAGTAAATTTGTCAATTTGGACCCAACCGGATTTGACCATGAGTTTTTTTCGTTTGGCGAATGCTTTCTCAATGACCCCGAACAAATCACGATTGAAACACGTGAAAGATATCTCTTCGTTATTGCCGTCGATGAATATACCTTTGAGATATTGGCTAACGCCACCTCTTTTGGGTGATGAGACGAATTTGACGCCGACGTGAAAATTTGAAGTTGCTCCGACTCGCATAGTGTTAATGATGCTGTTCGATGCCATATCGTTTGGTAAAGTGAGAGTCATCAGCAAACCCGCCGACATTTATAGAATTACGTGCGTGATATTGAGTGAGTTAACAGTCTTTGTATAATCCTGATGACCCGCGTGAATAGACTTGGATTGAAATAAAATTTACAGGAGTTCTGTAAGAAAGGATGTCGTTCACAAGTGACAAACGGCACGAATGAATTTTCTTCTTACCCAGTCACTTATCAATGTACTGTAGTGAGTATTCAAGACGTCTGTTGCTAAATCTCTGTACGCCGCTAGGGTACGTATGTCACTTTTCATCGCCGCAATGCTTATGACACTAAAAACCCCATTCCAGTCGATGCCGTATGATCGAATCGAGTTAACCAATGCGGTAAAATCACACTTTCGAACACGGCTCACGTTTTGTCCATGTACATAGAAATCTAGTACTCCGTGGATGAATTTTTCCGTCTCGCTCAATGTGGGGGTTGTCAAGTTATGATAATAGAGAAGGTAATTCTCAATAATCGCGCTAGTTGCCATAACGAGTATATGTAACTATCACCTGAAAAAGTAAACCATGAGAATGACACCACAATGTGTTAAAATGGTGAAATACACCACTCAGATTTCGAAAAAACAGATGTCGGTGGGTGCGTTTGACATGTGCGACACAATAAAATCGCCCGTTTCGCTAAACAGGAAATTCACTAAAGCGCAGTGGGCTGTGCGATTTTGAAAAAACAGATGTCCGTGGTGGCGTTTTGATCTGTGTGACACGCTAAACACGTCCGGTTCTGAAATTAGGAAACACGGTCCGTTCTGAGGATTACGCAGTGCGTGCGCGACCTATATTTCGAATGACCTGCACGCTGAATTATTTCCCGGCCAGCCGCATGCTACTATCGAAATAAATCTATAAATAGCCAACACCACGATCCGATTGTTATACTTTGCTGTCGCAGACATAAACGTTGGTTGGAGCAGTTAGATTGTACAATGGCCGAGGTTCAGATAGACAATATTGATACATTTGGTTATGAACCAAATGCATTCGAATCGCAATTTGAAGAGAATGCGGATATCTTTGACGTGATTAATCCTGGTGATCTGACGACGCCTGATTTAAGAGTTGAATCCGCAGAACGCGACCTTACGACAACGATCGAAATGCGGCCAAACCACGCAGATATAGCGCGCCAGGCGTCGCTGAAGTCGGTGAGTCGACGCAGACGGAATCGTGTTCGCGAGGAAGAAGACACACCACCAGAGACAGGCGACGAACGCCAAGAAGTTGTAAATCAGAACTGGCAAGCGATAAAATCGTATGTAGTGAAAAAGACCAGTCATGTGTATAATATTCGAGTTATCGATCGTGAGCTAACAGATGTTTACCGCGATATCCAAGCGATATTTTTCTCCGAGTCACACACCTTTAAAGTGAACTACGCACTGGCCTTCATTTTATATCACACTGAGACTCTGAGATTTCGTTATTTTCATGCGTCGGCGAATGTCGATAGTGTATTAGAAACACCAGCGCTAATTTCAACATTACCTGAATTCGATGAATTTGTTGAATCTATTCGCTTGGAAACCGCACTTGATTTGTTACAAAACTCTCGAGCAGATACAAAGTCACTGCCGGTCTGTCTGACTAATGTACAGTTTTATGTATATCCTACCGATGGTATGTTGATTGGTTGAGCTGATATCGAAATACCGCCAGGACTTGCACAATCAAGATGTGCCACACCATTTATACGGTTAAAAAAAAAAAACTACGACGCCGATGTGTCTTTTCATGATCTCAATCATTTTCATAGCGATCAAAGAAAATAATCCTGTCATTGAATTTTATTGAGATTTACTTGTATATAATGTGTGTGGTGTTATTGGGGTTTATTTGTACATTATCTTTGTTCAATATGAATTTTTTTGTATTGTTTGTTAATGTATCATTTGTTTCAGGTGGATAGCATTATTTCATATCTCAAGTCGGTTATGTAATTAGATTTAAATAGTTTACATATAGAGATTACATCGACGCAGGGATCAAGGGTTTAATGAGTAAGTTATTCGGTACGAGTACTTTGATTTATGAACATAATTTAATATTTGTTTATACTACAGACAAAACAATCATCGAAATTTGAGCAAAGAATTGGATTGGTGAGTTATTACTATTCAGAACTAGTGAGTGTGATGTAACGATTTTTGTTGTTGAACAGGCAGAGTAAACTCAAGGATTAATAACAACACGCAAGTCTACCGGTAAGTTATCCGCTATAACACAACGTTAGCGAGCGTAGTTTAATACGTCGCTGATTTTATTAAGCATAAAGAGTCAAGGAAGACACCGACAAAGAAAATAGATTGTAAGTAAGACTAGTTTAATGTTCCCCAAGTTCTGAATTTGACTGTGTGTTATCGCTTCTACAGATGAGTCGACGACGGGGAAATCACGAGGACGAGAATGAGCCACCAGAGATTGACAACCAACACCAACAAATTACATCTCAGAACTGGCAAGCGGTGAAATCGTATGTAGTGAACAGTAGCCGTGTGTATAATATTCGAGTCATCGATCGTAAGCGATCGGATGTTTTCCAAGATACCCAATCGATATGTCTGATCAACCCGCAGTTTTATGTATATCCTACCGACGGTGTGTTGATTGGTTGTGTCGGTATTAAAATACCCCCAGGACTCGCACAATCAAGATGTATCTCGACATTTACGCGTCGAAAAAATAACACGAAGTACAACGATAATCTCTGTGCTTTTCGCTGTATCGCGCACTCACTAGGAAAAGATACCAAAGATTTGGCTCAACAATTTACTTCGGTATATGGCGTCAGTGTAGAATCTGGTGTGACACTTGACATGTTACATGATATCGAGGTCTTGTTTAATGTGGCCATATTCGTGTACACCAAGACCGAGGGTAAAGCTGTCGCACTACGTCGTAGTACCTTTGAAGCGAAACCTGTGTATTTACATTTAGAACATGCACACTTCTGTCTCATTACTGATATGAGGCGATATATACAGACCTATAAATGTGATGTTTGCCAACGATTATTTGATGAACAATATGATTTGACCAGACACAAATGTGTAACGGGTCCTGTTGAAGTGTTCCCCGGCTGGGTTTATAGCCCTCCTCTGAACATCTTTGAAAAACTTGATCTAGAAGGGGTGTTCGTTCCTCACGAACTTCGTTATTTCAAATACCGTATCGCGTTCAGTATAGAGAGCTTGTACGATACCTCAAAAACTTTGCGAGAGCACCAGAACATCCCCATCTCTGTTAGCATATCGTCTAATGTGGAAGGTTACTCGGAGTCGCATGTGATTGCCTCGAGCGGTGACACAAACGATTTGTGCGCACAAATGATTGATCATTTTCATGATATTCAAAGCGAATCATTCAGACTGTCACTCACAGAATATCAACCCTACTTGGAGATGCTCAAATCAAAAATTACCGAAATGAAAGCGCTTGATCCTTCAAAACACCCAATACCCCTTGAGCGTTTACAGGAGGAGTTTATGTGTTATTTACGTCAAATTCCTGTTTTGTCGTTCAATGGTGATCGGTATGACTTGAACTGGCTCAAAGCGTATTTGTTTGGTTTTCTCGTTGACGACAATCTCAGTGTATGGAAACGCGGTAACAAATTTCTCTCAATGACGACCAACAGACTCAAATTCTTGGATATTGTGAATTACTTGGCACCCGGGTTCTCGTATGATTCATATTTGGAAGCCTTCAAATGTAGCACCACTAAAGCTCACTTCCCGCACCAGTTTCTGACTAGTTTGGAAAAGTTGGATAACTCGAGGCTTCCTAACCACGACGAGTTTTATAACCCACTAAAAGGTTACAATATATCAACATCGGAATATGAAAACTGTTTGAAGGTTTGGAACGACAACAAAATGACCTCTCTGCGTGATTATCTCGGATGGTGCAACGCGAACGATACTCGCTACCTCATAGAGGCTTTAGAAAAACAATTCCAATCTTTCAAAAGTCAATTCAATGTTGATATATTCAAGGATGCGGTCTGTCTGCTCGGGGTTGTATCGAGACATCTTTTTAATAGCATCCCACGTGATTTCACCTTGTTCAATGATAAACACCGGGATCTGTTTTCGCTATTCAGAGACAATTTAGTGGGTGGACCATCGATCATTTTCCATCGATACCCAAAACCAGGTGTAACTCGAATAAAAGAACATTTCTATAAGGGAAATGCACAGATTGCGCGACATATAACAAGTTTGACCAGCGACTCACTCTATCTGTATGCTTTAAGTCGACCAAGTCCAACCGGATTTGCGGTACGTTGGCAACCAACCGACGCCGAGTGTACTAAATTCAAACCTGTCAAGACCGCGCCGAAATGCTCAGAGACTGTAACCCAGTGGATGAATTGGTATTCTCATATTCATAAGGTGCATGTTCACCACGCTTTTAACGGGTCTGAAATTCACGTGGGGATACGCAATTATCGACCTGATGGGTTTTATCGTAATTCGGGCGGACAAGGGATAATCTTATTGTTCCTTAGATGCGATTTTCACGCCCACGATTGCAGATTCGGATGTGACGACCCAGTACGTCGAGAGCGAGCTAAACGCATTCATGATTATTACGAAAGTCTAAATTATCGAGTTGTATGTAAATGGGAATGCGAGTGGAATATCGAGAAGAGAAATCCTCATATTGTGCGATATCTCGATGGCATTCAACCGCAACTGACTCGTGCCAAGTCTGTCACCCCACAGAAATTGATGGAGATGGTGATGAATGGTACTTTCTTTGGTTGTTTGTTGGTTGATATTTGTACTCGACCACGGTCGAAAAAGCGATTCGCTCAACTCCGCCCGATATTCAAAAATACCACGGTGTCTCGCGATACCGTGAAAAGTGACATGAATCAGCTTGCTGTAGATCGGAAATCACCCAGTAAACCCACTGACATGTTGGTTGCGTCGTACTGCGGTAAGAAAATCTTGCTAACCTCCGACTTGATCAAATGGTATGTAGATCACGGGTTGGTGGTATCAAAAATTCATGAGGCTGTCGAATTCACAAAAAAGACATGTTTTGACAACTTTGCGAAAAATGTCTCAGACTGTCGACGCGCTGGGGATCGCGAGCCTAACATGGATATAATTGAGCTAACGCAAAAACTCGCTGCGAATTCTTGTTATGATTGCGAGTTAATGAATCCGCGTAAACTCAAACAAACCACGTTCTGTGATAAAAGTGAATTGGACGCAAATGTGGAGGATCGCTTTTTCATCAAGTGTGAACAATTAAACACAGATCTATTTGAAATAACGAAGCATCCTCAAAAGATCGAGCAAGATAACTGCATTCAAGTATCGTTCTGGTTGTATAATAATGTCAAATTACGGATGTTGTCGTTTTTTTATGATTGTTTATGCAAATATTTTCGAGCCGACTGCTTCATGCTACTTTCGATGGATATCAACTCGTTTTTCATCGCGCATTCAGCACCGCTCGATGATATTCTCATTTCCGAGAAAAGGAACGAATTTTACTGTGATTACGAGAATTGGTTTCCGCGTTATTTTTGTGATGAGCATCGAAACGAATTCTTGACTGATCCGATTTCTTTTGACCGCTCGAGACAATGCTGTAAAGATGCGTATGCTCATTATCTTCATCAACCTGGTTTGATGGAAGTGAGATACGACGCCGATGCATCTTTCCACGCTCTCAATCGCTTTCACAGTGACCCAAGATAAAATAAATCACGGCGTTGAATGTTATTGTGGTGTACTTGTATATATTTTGTGTGACTTTAATTTATTTGTATATACTGTATGTTTGATGTGATTTATTTGTATTGTGTGTTCATGTATCATTTGTTTTCCAGATGGATAACACTATTACCTATCTAAAGTCTGTCATGTCGTTAGATTTTAATGGTTTACATGTAGAGATGATTACCTTGGAGCGGGAATTACCACAGTTCACGATTCTTGGTTCTACCAAACAACCCCCAATGTCGATGATACCCGATTGATGAAAAGCAGACCACCAAAACTTGTGATCGTGGTAAGGTCTATAGTTTGGTATAGTAACACTGTTAGATTTTAAAGCGCTATGAACGTATTATGAATCCTCTTATGTGATTTATTATTTTACAGATTGGGATCAGCTGCTTGACGACCTGAAGCATTCGTAACGCTACAACTTCCACTGACGATGAGAAACAGATGAAGATTTCATAACCCGGCGAAAATTGCTAAATCGAACTTTACTGGGTTTATATATTCCGCTAGAACAAGATGACTACAACAGTGGATATTCCCAACCTTGTTGATATATAAACACATGCACTTTATCGAGTTTCAATAAACAACAAACGATGGAATTGATCCACCCATTCGCGTGTATTGTGAGTGGTCCTTCAAGAAGTGGGAAGACTACTTTCGTTGCCAAGCTGATTAGACATGCGACATCAATGATTAAACCTAGTGTGTCCAGGGTCGTATATTGTTACAATAATTATCAGGAGGTTTTCAAGACGATGCATAACGTAGAATTCCACGCTGGTCTAGATATTTTAGAAGAGTTGAAGGTTTGCTCTGAAGACACCTTGATTATAGTGGATGATTTCATGACTGAGACAGCGAAAATTGCAGACTACTTTACAAGATTTTCTCATCATTCAGCCAAGTCAATTTGCTATATCACACAGAACCTGTATCACAAGGGTAAAGGAGCACGTGACTTGAGTCTCTCGAGCTCGTATATGGTGATTTTCAAGAATCCGCGCGACCAACAGCAGATCAGTTTTCTTGGTCGACAAATGTATCCAAACTCTAGATTTTTAACAGAGGCTTATCGTGACGCTGCTAGACAACCTCATAGTTATTTATTCCTCGATCTCACGCAAGAAGCACCTGAAAATCGACGCGTTATGACCAATATATTCCCTGGTGAAACCATGGTGGTTTATAGCCCGATGGTATAAATAGCCAGACGCAGAGCCGACTTTAAACTCAAAATGACCAAGGTACCAGCTCGGACACGGCGGCATATTCCCACACTAGAGTTCCTACATAAAAGTAAACCCGAGATACGCAAGCAAATTATATCGGGGGCCAGCAAAGAATTGATCGAGTGTATATGCGATTGTACAAAGAACATTTTAAACGGCAACATCCCTCTTTCAAAGTATAAAAGAAAGCGACTATCAGCTCATAAATGTAGTTTACGTCGACTTGTCAGGAAAGACATCCCTATTCGACATAAAAAACGTATGGTCAACCAGAATGGGGGTATGTTTATGACTCTATTATCAAGCATCCTACCCGTCGTCACTGGTTTACTCGGTAATCTTTTCAAAAAATGACTTCTTTTAAAAAAATCTTCATAAATCCGAGTCCGATCAACGGAGCTGACGTTCAGAAATTGAATTTGGATATCGACAAATGTATGAGCGACATATTACAGATGAACATACCCCAAGAACGAAAATTAGCCTTATATAACGACGCACTAAATCGTTATCAAACAAAACACGACACACTGAATCAACCGATGAAAATCGATATATCAGAACAAAGGAATCTATTTTCGGCTAGTGAGTTGGATGCACTGCGACGCCTGATCAAGGGTGAACTATCAAGGATTCCTATACCATCGCCGAGTCGCCAACGAAGCAAAGTAAAGACTCAGCATGCCCCGACGAAAAGCGGTCGTACACCCAAGACCCCGAGACGATACGGATGGGAGCCATACTAAGTATTTCACACCAGGGCTCCCTGGTAGTTACCGCGGTGCATACGTATTCTCTAGAGGGCGGAATAGAGCCAAAGTCAAGGAGTTTCTTTCGAGCAAGGACGCGTACACAAAACATTTTCCATATCGAAAGAAATTTAAGAGACCTAGAGTGATTACGTCCGGTCTTGGTGTTCAGTATCAAACCGATCTCATGCATATGCAAAACCTTTCAAAAGAAAACGATAATTTTAAATATGTGTTGGTGACGATCGATTGTTTCAGCCGATTTTTATATCTGTATCCGCTCAAGAACAAAACCGCGCAAGGTATTATTCGTGGATTCAAGGAAATATTTAAGGATCGTATACCTCATGTTATTCAAAGTGATCAGGGTTCTGAGTTTACTAACCGTGCGTTTCAGACTTTCTTGAAAGATAACAATGTGCGACATTTTCATACAAATAGTGAACTGAAAGCATCGATATGTGAGCGTGTTATTCGTACTGTTAAGCAAGTGTTATACCGTTATTTCACGCATAATAAGACTTTGAATTATGTCGATGTCCTGTCCGAGATATGTCGAGGGTATAACACTACTTTTCACGTGGCTATAGGGTGTCCTCCAGCGGATGTTGATTATTCAAATCAAGAACAAATTTTCCATAGGTTATACGGCGACATGACCCCTAAAAAACCCAAACTAACTATCGGCACACCCGTCAGGATTTCGAAATCACGTGGTAATTTTGTAAAATGTGCCTTGGCGAGTTGGAAGAAATCTTTTTCGTATCTCAATGTCGTAAAGGTGACCCTCCTACTTATCAGTTGAAAGACTACCACGGCGAAGTTATAGACGGTAGATTCCAACGTGAAGAATTACAACCAATAACTAAAAATAATAATATTTACAATATCGAGAAAATCCTGTCTACTCGCAAGAAAGGACAGAAAACGCAATATTTTGTAAAATGGTTGGGTTACCCGTCTAAATTTAATTCCTGGGTATCGGATTTGTATAAATAGACGCTGAAAATGTTGTTCAACCAAACTATGGATTCTGATCCCGTCTCATCTCGCATGGGTCAAGTCTCGAACAGTCTGAAAAACCAGATTGTGTTTATTGTACAGATTTGTATGTTAGTGTGTGTAATCGTGTTTTCATTATATCAAATTTCTGTCGGGGTGGATCGTGAGATATATTTAACGCTACTGTCTTCTTCACTTGGGTATTTATTACCGAATCCATCACCTCGCCGTATATGTTGAAAGAAACAATAAAATGTTGTTGACTCTACCTTCGAATGCGAGTTTGGATAAATTTCCGAATACTAGCACAGATTTTCAAACGGAACTTTACAAAGAATTAGAAATGAATCGCCATGAGCTAGGATTATGTGAGCTGACCTTCCCCCATGATTTCCAACCGCGAATTGAAGTGACAGCGAAAAGTATCGGTTTTGGGTTTGTCGATGCGAATGGATACACCGATCGGTATTATATTCCCGAAGGTTCGTATTACAGCATCGGTGAAATGTTAGAATCGTACGAGAAATATTACATGGGGGACATTTTCATTTTACAAGGATTCGGTGACTTTAGAATCACATTCAGAAGATTAGTCACGAGTAAAAAAAGACACAAGCGGGGTGTACCCATAAATACCGATACCGCAGACTCTAGCGTCAAACACATACCCCGTACCACGCATGATTCACCCGAGCCTTACGGACTGATACCGCTTGGTTCTGTGTTGGACACAATAACATTTAGACGCGTTGTATCTCGTCGCCGTGGAGTGGTAGAATTTATCTTTACACCCGCGATAAAGTTGGAACGGATTGATAAGGTTTATGTGTATTGCGATCTGATACAACCAAGACCACACGGTGACAAGCTGCAACAACTTTTACGGGTGGTTACTGTAACCGCTAAACCGAATGAAAACCAAATCAACATATTCCCAAAACCATACTTCTTTGCTTTAGCGAGAAACAATTTTAGAACGATACGAATTTATCTACGTGATGCAGCTGGCAACCCTATTAAATTTCGAAAAGCACCAGTGACAGTAACCCTACGCTTCCGTCGTAGAGCTGTTGATTCGATATGAGTTACATCACGTTGTCTGGCACCCAAGGTGAATTCTCAGTGGTGTTACCGAATGAAATTATTTGTAATGAACTCGCGTTGATGGATATGAGTTTTGTCAGTGAATCTCTTGATCGAATTATAATCAATCGTGATCAAGCACTCTGGGAGCTACATAATGAGAAAGATCGAATAGTAGAAGCGTACCTAACACCACTTGGGAATTATGCAAACAACCTCGAGTTGACGCGAAGAATATTATCTGACAGTTTCAAACACTGTTTCACCGAAAGAATCAACGATGAACTTTTCCGAATTCGTTACTCGAAACGTATCACACTCCACCCCACGGATATATTCACGAATTATTTCAGTGTAGTTGATCAAGTGTCGACACCAGTATGTAATGTCACGTCGATCAAACCTAAACCAACTCAACCCCACCTCAGATATCTTTTTGTGTATATCAATGTACTACGACATCATCCGGTGGGTGATTACATGAGTCAATTGCTTCGTGTGATCCAAGTAAATAACGAGACGTGTATGAGACAAGAAGTTGTATATGAAAAACCGTTTTATTTCCCAGTATCGATTAACCACATCCGCGATATAAAAATCACCATCCGGGATCAATACGGTCAGTTAGTACATGATATAGAGACCACATTGACACTCCACGCACGATGAAAATAGTGACGTTAACCACCTCTATGCTTGGTGTTGATTTTGAACACAGACTACTCACCATCAACAACATCCCGACGAGATATTGCGAATTAGCCCTCATGGAGATCGATTTCACTTTAACCGAACCGGCGATTGGTCAATATTTGTTTGTGTATTGTGATATTATTCACCCTCACTTACTTGGAGATGTGTTAGCGCGTTTATTACGAGTTATACCGCTGACACCTGGTGATGTCACGCATAATTGGGTAGCGACAAATCCGTATTATTTCCCTGTTTCAAAAGATGTTGTAGATTCTGTATGTCTTTACCTCAGGGATGAGTTTGGGGAACCTATAAATATAATAAGTCGTTCATTGCAAGCTACATTTAACATTAGGAAGCGAATATGAAAGTTGTTTTCACGTGTGATCATCATTCTGTCCATCGTCATTATAACCAGACAGGTGATGGTTATGGATATTTTAGTGGTGGAGTTCAAGCCGGTTCCGGTATTGGGAGTTTGTTTAAATCACTCGGTCGTTTAGTGACACCTATTGCGAAATACGCCGGCGGTCAATTGTTACGGACTGGAGGTGAAATAGCGAGAGATCTATTACGGGGTAACTCGATCAAGTCTAGTGTTGTCAAGAGAAGTAAACAAGCTGGCGGTCGAGTGATTGATAAAATTTTAACCCCAAAAGCTATAAAAAGGAAAAAAACAAAGTCAAAGAACACTTCATCCAAACGTCGTCGTAAACAACAGGATATATTCGACTAAGAACTATGTTGATGCACGCGGGTTCCAGAGAATGTCATAACTCGGGATTAAACATATTTAGTATACCCCACACACAAACCAGTATTGAGGAATCGCAATATGTCGTCGTCAAACCCCATAGTTTAGGTAATGTCATGGAAGTACAATTACCAAGGACGGATCGATATATGGATCTACAAAACACGTTCTTGAGATTACGTTTGAAGCTC
Organism: Botryllus schlosseri; assembly: GCF_051294905.1. Classification (NCBI taxonomy): domain Eukaryota; kingdom Metazoa; phylum Chordata; class Ascidiacea; order Stolidobranchia; family Styelidae; genus Botryllus; species Botryllus schlosseri. The sequence goes on from NC_137245.1 coordinate 5,667,444, forward strand.
ACTAAACGCGATGGAACTGATTTAGCAAACGATACACAAGTGGGCCTGGTCAATAACATGTTGGATTCTCTTTTCAAACAAATCGATGTAACTATTTCAAATGAGGTTATCACAAATTCGGATAATTGTCATGCGTACAAAGCTTATATCTCTCGGTTGTTGAATGATACTCACGAGGCCTCGGAGAGTTTTGTGCAAGGACAAGGTTTTTATAAAGATGTCGCTGGATCTATGGATGTTCTTGGTGCAGCGAATACTGGATATGTTAAACGAAAAGACCTTACAAAAAACAGCACTCCGTTAGAGTTGATCGGAAAAATTCGAATGGGTCTTTTTGAACAGTCTAGATGTATGTTGGATAATGTCGACATGAAATTAAAATTTACACGTAACGAAGATAATTTCTGTCTGCTCGGTGATGCGGAAGATGTACAAATTGTTTTACTCGAAATGGAGGTGTATGTCAAACAGATGAAGATCGCTGAAAGTGTAAGCTTGGCACACAAGTCTGTATTACAGAAGAATACTGCAAAGTATCCCTGGATACGCTTACAAATGTCGACTCATACATTCGCGGCGGGCTTGTCGAAAATTGATAGAGAGTTAGTTAGCGGCACCATGCCAAAGAAGATCGTAATTGGTTTAGTTGAGACCACGACATTTAACGGTGTTCGGACCAAAAACCCATTCAACTTTAAACACTTTGATGTTCAAAATCTTTCGTTAAGTGTGGATGGGCGTCAAATTAACGGACGCGAATTTCATTTCGATTTTGATAAACATGGCGGACTCGAAGGATATATGGCACTATTCTCTCAGACAGGTCGCTGGGAATCCGAGGCACCTTTAAATATTTCACGCAAAGATTATGTCAATGGATACACTCTTTTTGTGTTTGATTTGACGCCCGATAATAGTTTGGGATGTTATCAACTTCATAAGACAGGAACTGTGCATCTGGTTTTGACTACATCGAAGCCGTTACCAACCTCCGTAACCTTGTTATGTTTGAAGGAGTTTCAACATCTTCTACAACTGAATCAAAAAAGACAAGTCGTCGAAATATGAATACGTCTGAGATCAATGATATTCTCTATAACCATCCTGACACACGAAGTCTATATCTAGGAACTTATCCAGTAGACCAGTTACCGAAGAAACCAATTAGCGGAAAATTCGCTATCGTCATTAATTACGATGAGTCGAGTTTGCCTGGGTCTCACTGGGTGTCTATATACCGAGATGACGATACTCATTTTCATGATTCGCTAGGTTTCGGACCACTAAAACCTCGGATATTCCAATTCCTGGAGTCGGATGAATTTTCTGTGACTGGGAAACAGCTACAGAGTAAAACTTCGGATGTGTGTGGAGATCATGCTATCGCATTCTTGATAAAAAGAGCTCAAGGGTTTTCAACCGAGGAATACTTGGATAATTTTGGTGATGATAAAAAAGTGAATGATACGATTGTACGTGCTTTTGTGAAGAGTTTGATTTCAGAGTAATAAACGAATGTGTAAATGTGTATACTTGTGATTCTTGTTGCGACTGTGAACAGCAGACTATTCTATAGGCGCGAAACAGCGAATAAGTCGAAAGTATTATTCAGGTGGCAATCAATAGCGAGGAAAGAGAACACGATCGGTCATTTGACACGACTAAACTACATCATATATTATAATTTACGATCAAATTATTTCACACTGACCGGTCTATAGTGTAATCATCGATAGTAGCGGCTGGACGAGAAACAATTCCGCACGCAGGTCATTCGAAATATAGGTCGCACTGCTTAATCCTCACAACAAACCGCGTTTCCGTTTGTGCGGTTATTGTTGGTGACTCGTACATATTCAACACCACGCGAGAGATGTCTGAAAGTGCGAATCACGACCGCACCCATAAGAACACATGGTGAATCACCACAGATACCGTAAGAATACACGACAGACACATTTATCGTCGTTAGCATGTCGCCGCACGTATACCAAAAACATTAGCATGTCACCACGAGTTTCGCGTTATCATGCGACTGCACCCATAAGACGAAAACGTTAGCATGTCACCCCCGCCATAAGACGAAAACGTTAGCATGCCACCCCCACCATAAGACGAAAACGTTAGCATGCCACCCCCGCCATAAGACGAAAACGTTAGCATGCCACCCCCGGTTTCTCGTTAGCATGCCACCCCGCCCATAAGAACCCCATAGCCGCGTGCGACCGATCTATATAACTACTGACGTGTGGTAACCCTAATATAGTATAATAAACGTGTTTCATTTTCTGCTTTCTTGTCTGTCTTGGACCCGCGAGATTCCATGAGAATATGGTATCGCGTAGTTCATTAAATTTCTGATATCATCCAACGAGGTATTAAGTTCAGGAGGCATTTATTTCATTGTAATTTCATTGGACGTTCCATCGATTTTGCGTGACATCCTTGCGCAGGGGATGCACAGGCACTGGAATTTTATTGCGATATTGCTCAGCTTCTAGTAGACAAAGGCGAGACAATGAAGTAAACAGGGTTCCGTTGACATGTAATAAATATTAGGCACATCCAAATTTTGAGTAGCATTCGGGAAACTGATAAATAAAGAGGTTATCACCGTTATCGAGGCCGTGAAATGAGCGTATACTCAATGGTGGGGATAAAAGACATCGCTCACATTTGATTGATTTTGGTCGATTTGCTTTTGTAAATCGTCTGCAGCAGTGATTTCACGCAAAACCCGGTATTGGACTCTGGTATCTGGAACGATCAGTGAGTGGTAACCTTAAAACTTTTGTTAAATGACATCATTGAGATACATTTTCGAAATCTTCCCACCCATCTTGGTACGTAACAGCATAAAAGTAAAGAAGTAACATCGTCAAGTTCTTTCCATTTGCAAGTAGAAGTAGAAGTATAAATAGGAGTTGAAGAACGAAAATAGTGGAGTAGTTTCTAAAAGTAGACTTGATCGATGCGTCGCGCCGTCGCATATAGGCTACTTATACCACTAAAGCGTGGACTCAATACCTTTGCCAGTGGTACGCAGTTGTCTTCAACTGTATTAGTCTACGGTTTGCATTGTAGTAGCAAAAAATGTCATAAATAAACGATGTAACAATTATTTAATTTATGCAGCAATTTCACATTTTTATTGTTGTGTCACAACAGATTTATATCAACGAAGACCAATACGCAACTGGTTATAATGGGTAACTATGCTACTATGCCAAATTCATCAGTATGGCGAATAGCATAAATTATAACCTTGACGAAATGAGAGTATCGTCCAGAATACATACAGTATGGATTATTCCAAATCGAATTCGTAAAGAATGATTGTCACTAAAAGTAGTTTGTACGAAATTCATGAAGCCCACTCTGTCAAAACGGTACCATCATTCGAACCATGCATAAAAGAACAACATTGAAGTGTGATCACGGGCTCTCAGTATTCCTGGCCGTTCTGCTCCATAGCCGGAATCATGTAATTGAGCCAGATCATAATCTCAGATGTGCTCCGAGTAATATGACATACATTTAGCACGAGATGGACGAGCTTGCGTATATAGGGAAAGCAGTTCCATCAGTTAAATTAAATTTTAAATAATTCGTGATTGAATCGGTCAATATGATCGGAAATTGCAAATATATTGCTATCAATTTTTCTATTTTCTCTGCTCATGTAATTCAATTTAGCGGTAGAGAGGAGTGGGGTGTGTTGGAAAGGGTAGGACCCTTAAATAATAATAATTGAACATCTTCGGGTGGGCCCGGTGGTATGATGACTTCGTTACATGATGCTATTTTGTGAACTCCTATATCTGCTATGTCAAACGATATTGAACTTGCCAAAACGTGCTAACCCAAAAGACGCACGCGATTTGAAATTAGTATTTCTTTACTGGCAAATCAATTTTGCCTGTGGGGTTCAGATCGCCAGGACAGGAGCATTCGGTGAATGTCATTAAGGCACATATGCAGAATTAAACGTATATGTATATATAATATATATCGACGTTTTCGATCAGCACAAGGACAAGGTCATCTCGATGCTGATCGTTCCAGCACACTTTTCGTGTGTTACATGGCTTATAACTTCATATGTCTTGGTGCATCGTGGCGCAGTGATGGCCGACGCCGAAATGCCCATTTCCATAAATAATACGTACTTTTGCGTATTTTTACATAAATTTACAAAAAATACCCAATAAATAACGAAATAATTTAGGGCTCTCTTCGATCTCGCCCCCCCCCAAATTGGGTGGGGACGGGTGCGGCAGTTACGGTTCTGACAGCACAACACTTATACGTTAAAAGCTACCGTGTGGCTACACTTTACTGCAAGGCCATTGCTTTGCCTGCCTTCTGCTGCTTTACAGATTCCTAAATAGTAAGGTCTATTAAATCGAACAATATAGGTAATTTTCACAAAATTATGACAGTTTTCAAAATTCAATCAAAAACTAGAATGGTTCGAAAGAAAGTACAAACGGTAAAACATCATGACTCGACTTCGTTAGATAAGGGAGATTCTGTGATTACTGTAACCAGAGATATTGGGGTGTCAAGCAAGGCACATATTTTTACCGATATGCGGGTAACTCCACATGGATTACGAATTGTCTTTAACGTTGTGGAAGAACTCAGCATACTTGCTTTTTAATTCAAATGCAAGTATTGATGGATATGATTTTACTTCTCGCTTCAAAACATTTTTGTGCGCCAGATTCTGACTTTCTATGCCAGGAATAGGCAATTATTTTCTGCCGCGGGCTAAATAAGAAATATAAATCAGTTGGCGGGCCGAGTAAAAAATTTGAGCTATTTTCTCCAGCGTATTTTTAATTTATTTCTAAATTGCACGGTTAATAAATGCTGCTCAGTGAATGTGCTGATATTAGGTAACTAGAAAGTGACATTTATTTTGAAAAATATCCATTTGCTGTCCATGATTCGAAACAATGTTAGACATGATACATTTTATCTCTTTTTAAACCCCTATCCACGTTCTTTTATCAAGACTCTCTAACAATGGTTCTGAAACTTTTCTAGGAACGCCTTTCTTTATGATAGTAAACAATTTTGCGCCCACTTATCGCAAAATAATAACAGGTGCAACCAGAATGCTGGCAATCCCAACGGATAGTTTGATGGCATGGAAGAATGGCTGTTGATGAGAGAATTGTGAAATATCAAAGTCAGACAATACACAGAGCGACAACTCTAATCTGAGGGTATATCGCGCAGAACGCGAAATTCTTTTTGAATAAACTTCCTTCTGATGCTTTCATGTCTCCCGGTTCGAGAACCACTGCACTGAAATATAGGCCCATATGCAATAGTACAAAGCCTATTTTCTTGGTCGCCGCCTTCCGAGCAGTATGCAGGTTAAATAACCTTTATGTAGAACAGGGGCGGGCAACATACGGCCCGCGGACCTGATCCGGCCCGCGAAGGGATTTTGTCCAGCCCGCGGAGAGTTTTCCGTCTTACATGATAGTGTGGCCCGTGGCCCCAGTCTGCCGAGATTTCTCGCTACATGCTTACTACGTCCAATTTTAGTGACTGTATATTAGGGCTCTTCAAAAATGACTTTTTTTCTCAAATCGTACTGGCTACTTGATAAAATTGTTAAGTTACCTCATTCAAGCCTACACACAAAATTTGGTTCAATTCCAGCCTGTAACCGCTTTGCTACATGATAAGAAAGTTTCTATTTATTTTACAAAAATAAATAATAAAAAATTTGAAATTTTTCTGTTTACCTCATGAAAGTGTTAGGCTGTCTATAGAAACGATGCTCACCAAATTTGGTTCAATTCCAACCAGTAGAAGCGGAGTTATTGCCGTCGAAAAATTTGGATTTGAATAAAATAGTATTTACGGTGACCGATTCTTTGTTTATTTATTATAGTTGTGCTCACCGTAAATACTATTTTATTCAAATCCAAATTTTTCGACGGCAATAACTCCGCTTCCACTGGTTGAGATTGAACCAAATTTGGTGAGCTTCGTTTCTCTAGACTACCTAACACTTTCATGGGGGTAAACAGAAAATTTTCAAATTTTTATCATTAATTTTTACATAATAAATAGAAAGTTTCTTCTCCTGTAGCAAAGCGGTTACTGGCTGGAATTGAACCAAATTTTGTGTGTAGGCTTAAATTAGGTAACCTAACAATTTTATCAAGTAGCCAGTACGATTTGAGAAAAAAAGTCATTTTTGAAGAGCCCTACTGTATATGTTATGAAATACGTGCATGCGCAGCGTGCGAGAGTGGAGCTTACGCATAAGTACGTCGAAGCGAGAAGACATTTAGGGCATTTACGAAGTAGTCAGCCCTAATGTCGTTTGTGGTGATCATGATGTTTGCCGACTACAACGGTCATTTACACCAGACTGATATTTCTTATTTTTAATTCCGTGACCGCCGACATGTAGCACGGCACACTTCTAGGCTTTTGTAAGACGTAGGGTTACCATATTTTGAAAACCTGAAAAGAGGACATTTTTTCAAAATTTTCAGACTTGCAAAACCAGAGGAAAATCCTGAAAAATGGTAAATTTTTTCCCACTTCGTGGTCGATTGACTAAAATAAAGAGAGGTCTACTTTGTCGCTCAGCACCCAAAATACAGTTTTCCCTTTCACAGTATCAGTAGGTTGACTAAAAAAGGGTCAACTTTCCGGCCCATCTCCCGAAATAGCCGCTGGTGCGTTACTTCGGTGCTAAATTATTGTATCTCAATCGATTTTGCCATAGATTTAACTAATATTCTCAAAAAAGAGGACAAAATCCCAAAAAGAGGACATTTGGGCGTCCTCCGAGGACACTTTAAGAAAAGTCAAAAAAGAGGACAAATCACCTTAAAAGAGGACGTACGGTGACCCTATAGTAAGACACCGCTTATACCAGCGGTCGCCAACTCAAAACGGGTCGCGGGCCACTTTTAAAATTTCGTAGAGGACGCGGACCGCTTTAATTCAATATCGAGATTGGTGAACAACGACGCTAACTCGTCACCTACTCAACCCTAATGAATTGATATCTTGGTAAATTAGGTGTACCGGGGTTATCTAACGAATTGAAATCTTAATTAAGGATTGCTCCGTGTGTTGATTGATAAGATAGAAGCAGACATGGCGGAGCCTGTATGACAATGCTATTCTCAAATCCACATTGTCTTCGTCATTATCGACGAGAAATGGATTTGAAGCGACAGTGCTGTCGTTAAAATGCATTCATTAAATACAATTTATTCCTTGCAGATGTGGATAAATGGGCGAATAATGTATCGATCCAGCAATCCGGCCCGCCAAGTACCTAATTTTCCTATATCCAGCCCGCCGACTGGAGAAGTTGCCCGCCCCTGATGTAGAGCGAAGCTTGCAGTTTTTCTGAACTTCGCCCTCCCTTGACCGAGTGTTTCGTGTTTTTGTCATAAGACCGACTTTAATTAAAATCATTAATGTCGGCGACATGATCGGCAAAAATTGAAAAGATGGGTTTACCCCTGACTCCAATATGCGAATATGTAGTGCTCTAAATTGTAAACCTAAACCTTCATTGAATTTCAGTTTTCGGCTTTCTTTTTTTTGGCATGCCCGGTAATCCTTTATGGGTGATAAATATGGTGAGTCATATAGCAATCGCGAGCATTGATTGACTTGTTTTACGATTAGGGATTTGGAAACATCACGTCACATATTGAAACACATACCGTATAATGCGTAATGTGACAATGTCAACAAGGAAGGTTTGAACTAAACTATATGGAAAGAGTGATTTCTTGTGACTTCAATTGCTACTCCTACTTTGCCACATTTACTTTATAAGGTATCTGGATTACACATGATGATTACGTGGGCAGCGTAATGGTGGCATATTAACGAACAGGCTTCGAAGTAAACGAATTTCCTGTTTATTTGATACAGCCGATGGTTTTAGTCATTTAAAAAGCAAGTTTTATATTTTGAATTACAAGCTACCTTTCGCGGGTCGCACTTTGCCAAGGTCTGTTCCATGCGGTATCAGCCCATGTGGTAATATGGCCGCAGATATTCTTAATATGCCAAATTTCTTATTGTCCGTCTGAGGTGTTCCTTAGCAAAGCTGTGTTGATAACAACATTTATAAATTTGAATCACCTGAAGACTCTTAGAAATTTTTTCGACTAATAGGTTGTATTTTTACTTTCTTTGTGTTACATTTCTCCCGAAAACTCATTGATTATTATCGAATTCAATATAATCCACCTATCTCAATATTCAGACGCTGACAACCTGAACGCAGTGCTAGAAATGAAGACTGATGTGGGGAAAATGCAGAGGTGGTCAGTAACGAAGTACTTCTACTTGAAGTAGATTTCGCCTACTCACACTACGTTTTAGGTAGTTATGATTTTAGACTACTTCTACTTGACAGTTTTCAGTTTTTCAGGCAAAAATAAGCGTAGAATACCCACTTGCTTACTTGTGAACCACCGCTCCTACTTCTACTTGAGTAGAAGTTCCGGCGTTATTTCTACTTCTACTTGAGTAGCGACGGTGAATACTTTTGACCACCACTGGGTAAATGTTCCTTCTGAATAATGAATATATACGGTAACATTTACACAAAACTATTTTCGATGAGATTCAACATCCTTAAAAACATCTTGCCCGCAGCGTCATTCTCCAGTAAGTTGACCCGTCGACCACAATCCACTGTGCCCGTACATCAGCTAGTGCACCTCACACCTGTTCATAGCGTAAATTAACAAATATTCTGTAGCAGGGTTGTAACCATTGCACAAGGTTACGAGACACAATGTGGTGACTTTAACAATTCTTCGAAGTTATGAAATGTTTTTTCATAGTATTCATGGTGTCTGTCGATTACTATGGCCCTTTACACATGTGGGCCGATATTCTTCATTTTTATTTCGTAACTGCCGACTTATAGCTAGGCCAACTTTTAGGCTTTTCGTAAGTCACCGCCTGCGTGTCTTACAGTCCAATGTCTGCCTTCGCCGTCCTCGTATTGATTCATATGACTTGGTTCGAGTCATGAACAATGATTCGAGTCGAGACGAGTCATTTTACGAACTTGACAAAAGTGTAAATGGCGAGTGTAACAGGAAAACAAAAATCCCCATAGGGCCTCTCTATACAACGTATTGTAAGTATCTTATACGCATGTAATCTATCATTAATAGAAGAGTTCATGACTAATTTGGTGCAGAAGACGGCGTATTTACAGATACAAAAAAACAAACTATCTAGTATCGCAGTGTGATCTTGTGGCGATATGACGCTGTATTCAAACTTGTACGTGAAAGAGAAAAGTCGATGAACATTGCGAGTTGACATTCCGATCTTTAACGACATGGATACCGATGTTAAGCTATAAGATATTGCGCGAACACATCGCTTGACATATGGTCACATTTTCAAGACAGCAAGACGCGCCCTGCTAAAACGGGCACCTTGCGGTAAGCTCGCAAACGCACATGCACTATTTTCAGGTCTCAATCGCCCGAATCGTCCTTCATCGTGGTGACCGAAGCACCATCCAACCACGTACATGTTTTCCTGCGACGCTACGCAGGCCGTGTACCGCAAATAAGGCGGAAGATGTAGCAAATCATCCGACCATTGATTATCGCTATACAAGATATCGATCGACTTTACGGTTGAATCTTCATCACCGGCAACTGCATACATCCTGTCGCCGACAACAGCTAGTTGAAAATGGGAGCGGGGAGCTGGCATGTCCATCACCTCTGTCCAGTCACCAGACCCTTCACTGTAATACTCCACCGATGACAACTTTTGACTACCACAGATTCCCCCAGCAGCATATATCCGATCTGCGACCACGCAAGTAGCGAAAGAGTGCCTGCTGTTTCTCATTGAACTGCGCGGTAGCCATGTCCCGTTGATGTAGAACTCCACAGTATTTCCAGCTATATTTTCAAAGGAGACACAATAACGATAAACAACCGGCGATGGATAGTAGTAAAATATGTAATCTGCTTTTTCGAAGTATTACAAGTTTTCAAAACTTAATCAAGGTCTTGTTCTTCGTCTACTCGTACACATTTTTTAGCCAGACCACTTTCTTTTTATATATTTTATATTTTGAACTCCAAGTATACAGATATATAATTCACATCGATTGCGTGAGCCAAAATATCAGGGCATCTAGGCGAAGCATTCTCTTCTCTGTATCATAGTCACAGATCAAAATTTATAGAATTGCTATAAATATCTCCATTGGCATATTTCGTTTTGCAATTTTCGTTTTAGGTAGACTGTACAGTATTTTCATATTGAAATGAACCCGAATATTTTCGGCTGACACTCGTCAGGGGTAATCGTCAGCAACTTGTAGAGAATTGGAAAGAACATTGTATATCAACAATCGTATCACAAAATATGACGTCACGAGAATGGAATGAAATCTCAAATAAGAGAGCGTTCAATGTACTATTTGAAGATGGTACACGAATTCATTCTATAGACAAAGCTTGGGCTGATGTATTTTAATAAAGGTCGACTCCAAGGCACACAGATGAAAGTGTTAGCGGCCCCTTCCGATGACGCGAAATATGTCGTCTCGATAATTTTTTGCACTTGCATCACGCTCGGTGAAAAGCCCGCCCTTGACTCATCCGCTCAAACTCTGTTATTGGCAATCATCTGTTGGATAACACAGTTTTTTCATAATATTATCGAGGCGACAGATTTCGCGTCATCGTCATTTAGTTTCTATTTTCCAAACTAAACGTCTGGTTGCCGAATTATAATCTCGTAAAACTGCTTTAAAAACAAAGTATTGTATGATATGTTGTTCCGAAACAGACTTGCATCTGATCTCAATCTTTTACGCTATGGGGATTTCGGTTATGCATTTGCTTGTCACATCAGTAGGCTACAAAATAAGTTGACTACATATCATGATGTAAGCCGGGGCCTATGATATTGAATGTAGCCAATAACCATTTTATGCAGTCAGTTGGATTGTAGCGAATTAGGGTGTGATTGCATTGTTATAGGAGTATAATATATTGATATATATCATATATATTAATATATATTATACTCATATAAGGTCTCCCTACCGGCAGAATGATGATGAATCACGAAACGTTATTACTCTAATACACTTTTCCGTCGGTCGGGATTGAAGAATTGATTTCTGACGTTTACATGATCGCTGTAATAAACTCGAACACACCCGTCGTATGAGATTCCCCTCCAATGGCGTACACCCGATTTCCGATAACAGCGGCGTCCAATTGGACCCTATGGTGCTGCATGGAAGTTTCCGCAGTCCAATGACCATACAGGGGGTCATACACGACAACGCTATTCAAGATACGCTCATCGGAAGCACTTCTGCCGCCCAAAATCCAGATGGTATTCGCCACTGTCGTAACTGCAAAGTTGAATCTGGAAACATGAACATTAATTGGGGGAATATACGAAGTTCTGGTATATATTTACCTTTTTTCCCCTGGTATCGGATTATTAACCACTTTCCATTTTCCATCACCGACATCATAACAATGCATGGGGCCGTTAACAACCTCCTCGTGCGGGTGAAAGCTGCTACCTATCATATATATGCCATAGGAGTCGCAATTGCATCCTGGAAAGAATACATTTATTCTCACGGACAAAATGAAAGGAATTTTTCGTCCGAGATCGATATAGTGTAAGCAGTCTAGCTACTCGACTAATTGCTGGAAATAACTTCGACAGGAACATTTCAAGATAGTCAACCTATAGCAGTGGTCAAGAACATATGGCTCTTTTGGGCATAACATATGACTTTTTGCGATTTATTTTTATTTTTGTGCCCAATTTATCATTATTGCAGTAACTTGTTACTAAACCTTCAAAACGACCAGTATAATTATCCTTGTGGTAGTTGTCTGCCAAGAAATCTTGGATTGCACGATACGTTGATTGACCAAAGAGTCTTGGAGACATGGCGGCGCCTGTATCACAATGCAGTTTCAAATACACATTGTCTTTCTGATCTACGACGAGAAATGAACTGCCGTGGAAGTGACATTCAAAATCGTAAATGCAAATTACAAACAACGTCAGAGCTATCCACGTTCTTGATTTATAACGTAGCTTTGCATAGTCGCTGTCACAATGCAGGCGTGTGGCCCAACGTTATGTTACTTTGAGAATTGAGAAGTTGAATCGCAATCAGTGTGACAATTACATTGTATTAAATATCAGTTATAATAAATTCTAAAACAGCGGTTCCCAACCAGGGGTCCGCGAAGCCGCTGAATTTGCAAGATCGTTCTTAAATAATTTTGTGTATTTTTTAAATTAGGAACATCGCGAGGCAATTTTTCTTCATTAGCTGTAGAACTCACATCAACAGAATGTCCGTCAAAGACGAAATATCGTGCTGCGCAGACTCATTTTAGCTGCTATAATTGCCAATATCCTACTGATACAAATATTTTGCTGTTTTGTTGGGGATTGTGTAAAAATAAATGGATGCATTAGTGAGGTCAATCACTGTTATTTGGATATGTTTACAAAAAGTATGAAAACCACATGGTCTAAATGAATTTTCAGCATTCGTTCATATCAAATCGAAGGCGCGGATTTTGAAGGCACGACTACGTATTTCAAGAAATTCAGTAGTAGAATTCGCTTTGAAATAATAAAAGTCAACCCAATTTCTACATGAATAGTATGTCATTTTGAAGAAAAGTCATTTGGTTGCTGTTTATCACTAGCCCTACAGTTATCATTTCATCATAAAGATTATCGAACGATAACGGTACGGTAAAGTATGGATATATGAATATGAGACAGTGTTGCCAACAAAATTTAGGTTACATCAATCATTAGCAAGGAGCCAACCTATTTCAAAAAGACTTACACTTTACAGAGGCGAATCAATTGAGCCTGTTATGCTAACACGATCCGTAGAAATAACAAGACTCGCATATTGAACATCCCGAAAAAATCCGAGTTTTTATACGTTCAATTTCTGAAACCTCGTAATGCCTATACTAGCACCAATGCTCACGACGTCTAATATACATGTCGGTAACGTGCCGAATGCGGTGGATGATCGGCAATTCACATACATCAGGTATGGTGCGAACCCCTGAAAGGTGTATATTACTATATATATGTATAACTAGCGACGACTCTGGCCACATTATGCCACAATGCGGAATTACATTCTCACTTTGCGTCGCCTAATATATCCACTGGAAAAATGAAATGCGAAATTAATTCTACAAAATCAACATTTACCGTCACTTTGCCAACCATGTCAACGATGACTCGGATAGACAACACATACATGTTTTCCAGTGAAACTTAGGTTTCTATTCTTGCGCCGAATATAATCTCAAGAACAAGTTATAGAGTATAGCCAACACCCTAATCGGGTTTCCTATAAGGATTTAAAATAAAGATATATCTCCTGACAGATTGTTGTATTAGACATCAATGCATTCTTTATATCCATCTCGTTGGTGTAAATATAATTGTTTGGTTGATTAGGCACAATACGCTGACTTCTTACATAGTGTGCTTCGTTATTGCTATTGTGTGATTGCTCGCAAAGCTCACAGCAGCGAATTACTAAAGACACAAATGGAAAGCTGAATATTCCGAACGAACTCTCAAGCAAAAAACTTTTGAAATTGGTAGGTGCATTCTAGTGCTGAGTTTCTTTTCATGCTGCCAGCGCCTGGCGGATAGTGGTCCGAAGTTGAAAAGCATGGAAACGTTGTGAAAAATTAATTACATGAAAAAGGCTCACAGTGCAGTACCTACCAAAGTTAGTTCATTAATGTGTACCCCCAAATTTATGAGGTTCACACACAGAGCGCGAACGTGAACCTCAGCTTCACATCATCCCTATTACCTACCGTGTGCTGACTGGGCTCGCCACTTCCGTCCAGTAGAATAATCCTTATCCTTTGATATATTAAGGTGCCGCCTTATTGGAGCCATCTGTCCTCCACTTGCTATAGTTCAGGAGTCAAAAGTGTTTATATCAAACTTCAACATTCCCTCTTACATCTTGAAAATATTACATTGGTAGTCTTAATTGTAAGCCTCGTGATAGATTATGATTTGATAGCTATCCTCTCTACTTCAATGAACACTGGACACTGGACAGCTATTGAACACTAATCCGGTATTTCGAAAATAGCAATAGTAATAGGATGCATCGGCACATCTAACATTTAAGGCTGGTGAGTTGTCAGTCGCTTGTAATTCGTAAATCGTACAGGACTACTGCCTACAGATAAAGCGTCTTGGCTACTTATTTAAATTCCGTGAACATCACATTCTATTTTATAGTTGCCCGTTACCATAGACATCTAACAAATAGCCCCCTCGTCGAACATCACTGCCACTTTTAGTCAACCATATAGTAGCCGTAGGCCATCCGGCAGACTACCGCTGAATAATTGTTAAGTCAAATCAACTCACCTAATTTGCACTCCGCCGTAGCCATTTATATGTATTGGTAGAAAATTACGGAATGACGAAGTGGGAAATGGGAACCGCAGCTTAACTGGGAACTTTATTTGATAGGCTTTGATGCGACCGGATATAATGAAGATTATATGCGCAGCAAAGTGTCAAATAATAGTATATATTGGTGAATTACCGTCCTATCAGTAGAATATAGTCTGTCTGGTGTATGTTACCACTATGCCGACATAGGCTAACCATTATGGTCATGGTCATTGACGATTGGAATAGCCTACAGAAGGTAAGCATGAAGCCAATTCTCGATTTCCACATCGTGATCTCATGAAACGTAACGTCTAAAGAAGATCAGTACGATATTCGGTTTTTCTTGACTACTTATAAACGTTGAGGTTTAGGATAGGGTTACCATACGTTCCAGTGGCGTCTCGTCCTATAGGGCAACTGGGGCATTGCCCCACCTAACATTATGATCAATAACAATGATTTATAATTTATAGACGCTCAGCAATCAATATGTACCGAAATCCCGGCGAAAATCGCATTCTTTTTGTGCTTTCGCTTGTAAATGTTCATATATAGCGAAGTCTCTCCGAAAATCGAATTATCGTCTGCATTTTCACTTTGTAAATGCCTAGCCGGGGCTTGCCCCGGTAGCGCTCATAACAAGCTTTCACTGTGTGTTCTCTCAACGTCGCTCACAGTAAAGAAACGGTGAACTGGTCTCTCCTATTCATCAAATTACCGAGCAACCGGGGAATTGGCGAGTCGCTCTGCCAGTGTGATGTAACAAGGGTATATATACCTGAACTTTGTTACCGTCCAATGCGTTGAGTCGACCTTTGTTGGTGTAAGTCGATTTGGACGGTGTTTCGCAACATTATGATTCTTGAAACTTGGTATGTTATGTCGTAATGGTGGTATTCAACACTGGTCCAAGTTCAGGGTTGCTACTTACAGTTTAGGGTAGTAATTTCGTTTCCAAAGTTGAATGTGTGTTGACCCGTCGTGTATCGCCAACAGATATTACTCAAAAGCGGGTATTGGTCTCCATTGATTTTTAAGATGTTCCATACCGGGATCGGTGCTGGCATTTGGCATAGTAAGTCTTAATGTCAGTATCGAACGTTGTGCCAAGTTTTAAGTTTATCACTGAACTGTATGGGTGCGAATTTCGTTTCCTAAGTCGAGTGACAGCTGACTCGCCATTTATCGCCAACGTATTTTACGTAAAACTGGTATTGGTTTCTATTGATTTTAACGATGATCCATACCTAGATTGGTCATGAACTTTTGGAAGGTATCTTCTTGATTTTAGTATCGAACGCTGTGACAAGTCCCGAGGTTGATACTGAATGATTAGGGCAGTAATTTCGTTATCGAGGTCGAGTACGGTAGAGATGTAGGCCTACGCTGATCTGACACATAGGCCTTACTACCGCATCGCGGATTTCACACAAAGCCGGTGTTGGTCTGTGCTAATTTTAATTGTGTTTCATACTGAGATAGGTGTTGAGATGATAATCTCTTGAAACAGTTTACTAAGATTCTCGGTTTGCATTCAAATATTTACTTTATTTGATGTTCTCCAATGTCAATTTCACCGTGAAATTAGGCCTCCAAGTCATTTGTTTACAACACCATGTCAAACGCGATAGCTATAGTTCGTTTTCGACGACGACTAACAGCTTATCACTTGATCAGCTTATTCCTCAATATATTTTACGAAAAATTCGGTGTTTTACACAAGACTCTGCCCTTATCGGCCTGAAAATTGTCCATTGATCTAGTCGTAGGGACGAAAGCGCAACCTAACCTTTTTCCCAGCGTATTTCGATAAAAATGAAAAGTTGACGTATAAGCGAGGATAAGTACGCCTTGTTATACACTTTACCACCGCTGGTACCAGAGGCTGTGTCTCTAGTACGACCGAAATTGGGTATCGTGATCTGAAGCATGTGGTGTACTGCAAACGGTGTCTCGAAATTGCCCTATGGTCGTCGTTGCTCGACTCGAGTTGACTTGTTTATATTCCAATACATCTTTTTCCGAAGTATAGTAACCACTGGTGAACTTTCAAAATTCCTATAGTTGAAAAATCGCTCACGATTCTAAACGCTCTCATTCTGAGTATTTCAGATTTTATTGAACTCGTCATTGAACATATTGCAACTATGAAATCACGCCTCGCGCAATAGCCTACTAATATAAACGTTAAAATATGCAGGTATGAACTACTGTACTTCAAATTTTCTTTCAAATATTTTGAAATACGTAAGCCATGAATAATGCCATACCCCATACAAGCTGTGTGTGACTACATGAAGTCACATTTTCACGTCGGAATTCACGATTGTGACGTCATTTAGACAAATAAAGTAGCGTACATCCCTTGCCCCACCACCCGATATTGTCACGAGCCGGCATTGGCTCTTTTAAGAGGATTTGTCCTCTTCTCTGACATTTTTGAAAGTGTCCTCGGAGGCAATCTTCCCTTCCATTTTTGACGATTCTGCGTACACTTACCAACTTACTCACAACAGTGCTTAACGAATAAAAATAGCCGGCCATCACTTCGGATTGTTTGTGTGCAGCTTAGATTTTCTGTGCGCAGAAACCGTGTCAGCACTGCGCAATTGCGCACGTGCGCAACTTAGACGGAAGATTGCTCGGAGGCCCCCCAAACGTCATCGTTTTTGAGAATTTGTCCTCTATTTTGAAAATTTTGTTTAAATGTATGTGAAAATCGGACTGAGATATAGGAAACCGCGCTCAAGTAACGGTCCGGCGGGTCTTTCGGCAGATGAGCCGGAGAGATGACCTTTTTTTAGTCAACCAACTACAAACTCGGAGTAAATTTACCACTTTTTCCGGATTTTTCTCCGGCATTGTAAGTCTGAAAATTTTGAGAAAGTGTCATTTTTAAGATTCCAAAAAATATGGTAGCACTAGATTAGGATCGTCATTGGTATTGAAGAAATGTTCAACTCTACGAGAAACAGACAAGTCCTCGCGTTTTTTAGAAGCCACTAATATGTATCTATAGCACATATATCTGAGCTAAGAGGTGGTGAGCAATAAAGTGTTTTCGAAGTATTCAAGGACCTTTTGTCTGGGTATTGCGCACTTGCACAATTTGATCAATCGTTTCTTTTTTAAATTACTATCATTTCTACTTCTGATACTACTTTCTTTTTCAATTTATACTTTGAAAAGTAGTAAGTATCAGAGGCGGTCAAAGTAGTCAAGAAAGATACTCAAGTAGGAGTAGAAGTAGCGAAGTAAAAATCTACTCAAGTACGAGTAGAAGTACTTTTTCCATAGGCAACATAAAACTACTTGAAGAAGAATTTGCTGGCTTTAAATCTACTCAAGTAAGTAAGTAGTTTTGAAAACGATCATAATACGTTCGCATGGACTTCCAAAAGCCGCAAATTGAGCTATGCGGATGGTGCAGAGAGCTTCATGTACAATGCATATTGATGCATCCCAGAAAGTATAAATTTCCGACAGCATGAGCATTCGACCGCATCATGAGATGCAAATGATAGTTTTGCTATGGAAATGAGATACTATAATCTTTTGTTTACTGGATCATCCCGTTTTATAAAATGTCATGGCACGTTCCCTCACGCTAATTACGGCCGCTAAAACATACCTGACGCTCAAAAAGTCAGAGCCCACTTTTCCAGATTAGGACACGCCATGGGCTTCTAGATTAAAATATGATGGGTAAATGCTAGATTGCCAAACGGTAGTTTCAAAAGTTATGATTGGTCATATTTACTGTGATGAAATATGTCATATGGGCGACAATGCGGTGCAATGCAACCTGCAACCTAAATAATATTTACTTTCGTGAAAACATATTTGTAACTCTATGTACTTGATGTGAAGCGCGACGGAAATTTTGACTTGAATTTTCTTGAAATTGAAAGGTAAAACTCCGTGAAAACAGCGTGAGAATTCCCTGGTTTCTCTTTCTAATTGGAGGGTTACACTACTTCTACTTGACAAACTGAAAATTGCGAAAAGTAAGTAAGTAGATCACAAAATATGACGAAGTAGAAGTAGAAGTAGCGAAGATTATATCTACTTGAGTACGTACCAGAAGTAGAGGAAAACTACTTGAGTACTTCGAAAAAGTAGAAGTACTTCGTTACTGACCACCTCTGGTAAGTATATAACTTTCCATCACTGAGTCAAATTGTCACAAAACTGTCAATCCATAGTCATATTGCAAGTCAATATAGCAAACTATTCCACAACAATTAAAACCGCAAGGTACTATTTCCATGTAGTATAGTTCCAACCTCGTTTGGTACCATTTTTTTACAACACATTACGCGGTCTTTGCTTGAAATACGTTTACAAATTATTCATTCTTAATACAAGTCAATCAGTGCACTTGTTAAAGGTAATACTCACCTATAAACGATGAATGGGCATGTCAAACTAGAAAGGTGAGAGCTGAACGCTGAAACGTCGAGAAGATTTGGAGCACCAGATATTTGTTTACTGAAGTCGGAATTTGATGTCCCAAATCCTGAAAGGTAAGACGAATCCATGCATTTCACAGTATTCTGAGTCGACGTAAATCACAGATTCGATGAGACTCTTGAAGGTACAGAACTTCTATACAATTGAAGAGTATATTCACATTGAATTGAAACTCGCCAAAGGTAATCGTAAGCAAGAGTAAAGAATTGGAAATAATATCAACAATCATATCACCAAATTTGGCGTCACCGGCATGCAATTTCGAATATTGGGAGGAAGAGAACGCTTAAGCTCGATGTAATAGGTTAGATGGTACATGAACTCCTTCTGTTGGCACAAACTTGGTTGGCGTATTTTGATAAAAGTCGACTCAAAGGCACACAAATAAAATTGTGAACGGTCTCTCCTGGTGACGCGAAATGCGGTTGTGGAATTGATTGTATTGTGTAGACCAGGGGATCCCAACATGGGCGATATCGCCCCTAGGATGCGATTTTAAGAAACAAGGGAAGCGACTGGGGGCGAAAATGTTAGAACGTCCAGTGGGATATATTTAATTACCATGGTCAAAAAATGAACGTGAAGACGGGAATCCGGTTTTCCGAGCATCTATTACAGTGATTCCCGAACCGTATGCCGCCACAGATTCTCAGGTGTGGCGCGGATATATTTGTAATTTATTAAAGGGGACTAGCAACCCAAAAACCTAATTTTCGGATGGGACCCCCATCAACATGAAATTTTCACAGTTGTTAGATGTCGCTATGCTATAAGCGAAAAAGCAAACATTTTCGTTCTACCCTGCAGATTGTGGATTTTTTGGATTTTAAGGAGAAAAATGCACCGACACGGGGAACACAAAATCTCAAAAATTTTAAGCTCTTTTTTCAATCTAACGCCTTCTTTAGGAAGAGCGAGAACAGTGCTGTGCTATGCTAAAATTTTAAGGACTATGTAATACCCATCTTGGAGAAATTTCATTTCGAAATTTAAAAATTCAAATAAATCCCAATTTTTGTCATAAATTTGCTGTAAGTTTACTTCGACACGCAGGCAAGCGCATGCTGAAAAGGCACTCTAACCACTCCATATCTGATAAACAAGCACGTGTGGACTACAGGACCGAAACAGCACTTCGTCAGCACCCCCCTCCCAAAAAAAGAACGTTGGTCTTGACCCCCACAGGGTGATCAATTTCCCTTCGGCCGATATGTTTTACCGCTACTTATCAGCAAGATCTGTTGTAATGTTTACTGAGACTGCCTGCATCACCTAACTAAAATTTTCCATAATTCATGATTGAATCGGTCAATATTATCGGGAATTGCATATATATTGCTATATATTTTTATCCTATCCCTGCACACGTAATCAGATTTACCGGTAGAGCTAAGTGACCTGTTTGGGAATATGTGGGGCTCGTAAATAACAATTAAAAATATTCTGGCAGACCCTTTGGTATAATGACTTCGGTACGTGATGTTATTTCGTGACCTCCTGTCTGCTTTAGGTCAAAAGATATTGAAATCGCCCAAACGTAGGCCTACTTGACTAAAAGATGCTCACGTGACTTGGTGAAGTAGCCATGCTGTTTTGCTAGCTTCGCTAGCAGGTTCTCCCACTCGGCCGAGTATGAATGATTTTTCTCATCATGTCGACTTAAATTATATTATTTATACACATATAAATGCTCGGTGCTCATCATGAACTAAAAATACGGGTTCATAGCTGACGTCAGTAAATAAATATGTAGTGCTCCATAACTTGCTGAAATGTCGGCATTCATCATACTCATTGTACTGTTTGACATAACTACGTTTGTGACTGAGGATCACTGCTAAGCAAGTGTACGGGTGCACTAATTGAATTATTTTACGAATTAGGATTTGAAAACGTTTGACGCAACAGTTTAAAGTACAGCACTCGTAATTATCAATGGCAACAAAGAAGAGTCGAACTTGACTAGGGAAGCATTGTCTGGTAACTGCAATTGCTGCGGCATACTTTGCTGTATACGCTTGATTTTAATTCTGGAATTTTCATACGACATACGTAGGTTACGTAGTAACATAAATAAGCTGGACTTCAAAGTAAACGCATTTCCGGTTCACTTTATACAGGCTGTAATTTTTGTCCACGCATTAACATTATTAATTAGATTTTATGGTCAAAACTGCGAGCAAATCTTCGCGGACCGAAAAATGCCCAGTTCTGGTGTACAGTACGCTGAACAAAATATACAGGGCCTATTCCTCAAGACATTAGTGTATAATAACCTCCGTCATGCAAGTATGGAGATATTTGGAATTGACGATACTGTAAGCGGTTTATTTTCAGCGACGAAGTTGCGTAGACATTATGCAATCCCTTGCGGTCGTAGC
Organism: Botryllus schlosseri; assembly: GCF_051294905.1. Taxonomy (NCBI): domain Eukaryota; kingdom Metazoa; phylum Chordata; class Ascidiacea; order Stolidobranchia; family Styelidae; genus Botryllus; species Botryllus schlosseri. Next base: position 5,688,806 of record NC_137245.1, read on the forward strand.
CAGAATAGAATTTAAAAGGAGACATTATATTACGTCATTGACCTGGGCGAACATAGCCCGAAATAGCGCCAGTCTTGCTCATCATAATATATGAAGTGGCAATAGCACCCGTCTACACGTTCCTGGTTACTTCCATATCCAAATTGTTAAGGTAACCAATATTATAAGTGACACCCAGGGCCGCGGAGTCGAAGTCGTGAAGTCGGAGCTTCGTTAAATTTACTTTTGTTCCTGTCGGAGCTATAGAAAATATGTAGCACTTCTTGGAGTTGAAGTTGGGGAAGCACATACTGGCTGAAGTCGGTGTAAGAGTTTGTTGAAATGCGCTGACTCCTACTCCGACTCCATGTATACTTTGAAATCGAACGAAATGTTACCAAAAAGTCCCGTTGCAGTTACAGGAGTCATCCAGTTTTTCGTTTTCGAACGATCACAAACTTAATTTATTTCTGTTAGTACAGCTTTCATAGTTTCTGTGAACGATACATGCATAAGAATGTATCAGAGGTATAATTTTCGTGTAGATTTACAGGAATATCGGAGTCGGAACTGGAGTCGAAGTCGGTGAATTTAAAATTCCGGAGTCGAAGTCGGGGTATTCAATCCGTCTGAAGTCGGAGTTGGAGTGAGTGGTAAAAGGAACCGACTCCGCAGCCTTAGTTACACCTCAAGCCATAGAAAACAATATCTATATTACTTTGGAATCTTATCGATGGTTCGAATAATAAGAAATACGCCATTCACATCGCCACATTTCTTCATTGTTTATTTGTAACACCTAGAAATTATAGTCGCTCAAAAGTGCTGCAACACACATCACAACCTTGTAAGGAAATTAAAAACTGTCTTATTCCATGGTGTAAACATATCCGACCAATAAGCAGTAGGACAAGTTTTTGCATCTTTTGCAACTTTTTTACAGCTTCCGGTCGCTTCCTAAATAATCGGAAGTTATGTAGTATGGTGTTTTGAGCAGTTTGAAGGAATCTTATATTGCGACTTTTCTCCATTTTTTTCATGAAACTTTTTGCAACTTTATCGATTTTCCATGCCACTCTGCTAGTTTTTTCGATTTTCCATGCAACTAACTTGGAATAAAAATATTTGGCAGTATATGTAAATAGATCGCTTGATTATTTCATTGTCGTTTAAATTGAAGTTCCTTTCTGATGTGACGTACATTCAGGCGGACCGGCGAAAATTATATTTTCACTGGGTCAATTTTTCCAGGCTATTGATTTTCTTGAAGTCGGCAACACTGTGTTTTGCTACAGAGCCGTGGATACGGATCGATTCAAGTATCTCATACCCTGATAATTTTAAAAAACGTGTCCGAAAATACAACTTTTGTGAAAAATAAATGCAACTTTTGTGAAAATTAGTGCAACTGAAACATATCCTACTGACTGCAACTGAAACATATCCTACTAATTAAAAATATTTATAGGCTGACTGATTATTGCTTCAATGGTCCGCGAAGTCAGCATTCCTCTCACAAATTGGCAATATACAAAAACGGCTACAGGCAATCATTAGCGGCATCAGTGCGCGCTAAGTACTATTCGTGTTAAGAATCCATGTACTCTCCATGCGATGCTGAGCGGAAGGAATGGAATTAGTAGTCATGAGAAGCAGATCATTGCATTCATCGAGATACATTCGGTTATGTTTTCAATTCTAACTATCTTAACCTGAGGTCAGGATAGATTTTATTTGTATAGTATTTTAAACTGGCATGAAGATCACATTTACCTTTTCCTACAAAATCTAACGGCTGATTTAGTGTCGTAGTTGTGGGGAAATTTGAAGATTTTGATAATCGCTGTCTTAGTCGAGAGCCACGGTGATCCACTTCTAGGATATTATAAATAATGCTGGGCTGAATTGAGCAGGCTGACTGATTCGATTTGGAGCCCAATATTAGGTTTAGAGTCGTGTCGAGTTTGTCCTAGAATCGCTGAATCAGTAATTTCAAAACTGCAGGTTAGTCAACCACATCACAGCAGTGAGAAAATATTACATTACTTGCTGGAAAAGATCGCTCGCAGACGTTTTCCGTAACAAACGCCCTTTGATTCGTTAGAAAAGTTTCCGTTCAATGAATTTACCTTCGAGTTATATATCGTATATGATAAGAAGCACGAGAATACCGTTAAAAATATAGAGGAAGGGACGGGATTCCGAAATATACCCCTGATCACACTGAGGAGTGAAAAGAATAACACAAAAATGTAAAGAGCGGCGAATCCGCGGCTTTTTGCGGCGTTAGAGTTTCGATGTTGAAAACTAGAAGAGAGGCATAGGGCTACACGCTTCGCTCGCCTATTGTCAAAATCCGTGGTTATAGAGTTGTTCCTAGTTGCATAACCACTTTCCGGTCTGTGTCGCAATGTAGTTACTGGTAATCTGAACGGACTTACGATAAAAACCTAAACCGCCGCTACCAGTATACGCGAGCCTAGAAGTTCGCAATTCACCCAACGATCCCAGCATTTATCTCTTATTTTAGGGTAAGTCCTCAGATGAGATGCCTCTGAAAACTCCGCCCTTCCCTAACGTTCACGCGATACTTATAAATGGCTGGGGCGGCTTACAATTCTTTTTATTCTTTAGCTCGCCTGCAGTCTCATGGATGGAATGTAGTTTGGTTCGTTTTTGACACGATATGACCTATTTTATTGATGTATGCAGCATGATTTGTCATCATGCGAGTCTAATTGAAATTGGTACGGCATTTGGCTGATGACCGCGCAATACACGTTCGGTTTACCAATGGCAATGTCAGTGATTGCTGACTAGGGCTTGTTATAAAGACAAGGCAAGGCATGGAATAATTTTTCTTATGATGACGTTGTTGATCGAGTTCGTATTAAGAGTAAGTCCGTTACCCAGAATGGTATGGTGGTGGACGACGTCGATTTTTCCCGATACGAGCTAGATTTATTCCAGAAGGATTTTATATACTTGCACTGTTGATTCCCCGAAAAAGAAAGTAGGGAGCCATGACGTTAACGAGGTTATGGAATATTTCTTTTATAAGAGCCTTATTGTATGAATTTGGCTGATTAAGGGGAGGATCGCATATAGCAAAGGGAAATAAGGAAACCCAAACATACTCAGAGGGAGGTAAGCTATATCTCATTGTCAAAATACACTAGTCTACAAATTTAAAAAATAATGCTTGGCCAAAAACTTTGATGATTGATTTATGTCAATTTTAGGTTGCTGAATTCTAAGCTCAACTCAGATTTGCTCTACCTCTTTAGAAGTTTTCGCTTTAAGTTTTGCTCAATATCATAGATTGACCACATTTCGAATTTCGCTGGAGATATTACAGCGATCATGTAGCAGTAACAGTTCAAACATTGTTATTGAACTTATCTATTTTGAAACCTGGACTGTTGTGGAACAAAACGTCTGTACTTTGATCAAGTGGTCCTTTCAATCAAAACCTCTTTTCGACTCTTTAGAATATATGCGGACTCCACCATTTTGTCGGTAGCTGTTATCACGTTTATACATCGCTCTTGTTCAAAGATTGTGTTTAGTAGCTACAAACTTGGCGCACCTACAACCGTTATCTCTGTAAATCTACCCTGCAGACTTAATCGGTCAGTGCATATTGTGACAGGACCTTTCTTCCTCGTTAAAAAGTAAAATGTTGTAAACAATAAACATTACATTGCTCGTATATATATATGTAGAAGAGAATTGTGCACTCTGGCACATGACCGAAATTTGCGGTCCCGTAGGGTTGCTTTGGAATCCAGAGAGGTTGAGGTCGAGTATGGTAGAGGTGTACGCTGATCTGACACTTACCTACACCGCATTGCGGATTTCACGCAAAAGCCGGTGTTGGTATGTGCTAATGTTAACTGTGTTCCATGCTGAGATAGGTGATGTGATGATGATATCATGAAACAGTTTAATAAGATTCTTCATTTGCATTCAAATATTTTATTTTGTATTCTCCAATGTCAATTTCAATGTGAAATTGTGGCCTTCAGGCCATTTGCGTACAACCCCCTGTCAAACACGATAGCTAGTTCGTTTTCGATGACATCTAACAGCTGATCACTTGATCAGCCTATTCCTCATCATATTGTACGCAAAATTCGATGTTGGTCTGACCGTATTGATTTTGACAGTGTACCTACTTCTCGATGATGTCATGCAACAGTGTTTACGGCTTTCATTCACGTATTTATTCGGTAATATATTTTCCGATCTCGATTTCGCGGCAGACTTCTAGACAGTAAGCTGTTTGTGTTATGGCACAGTCTCCAGTTTCAAGGCCAAAATCTCCCATGTTGTTTCGAATCCGAAATTCCCAGGCTGCTTCCGTCTTAGTTCTTCAAAGATCATTCAAAATGCTATGTTGGATCCAATATGACAGGCCCAATATATGAGATAACAATGGCGTATATGTCTGAACTCGTTGTCATTTCCTGTTAGGAGTTAGACTAAAGCAGGGCTCACTAACACATGGCCCGCGGGCCACAAGCAGCCCTCAAGGTCATACTTTGCGATCTGCGATAGGATTTGAGATTTCGGAAGAGCGAAAACTAAAGCGTTTGGTGTTATTGTTGTTTCAAAACAAGCTATTCTCCAGAGCCCAACATCACTATTCCTCCCTAGATGAAACGGCTTCGGCGATGTCAACAGCGTTCCATCGAGGGAGAATCAGATGATATCAATGGGCATATTGCATTGACGTGCAATGGCAAAGACAATCCCAACACCCAAGACTCTCAGAAAAAGGCTTATTCCTTCCCCGCAATATCAAATTTTACGGGGGATAGCCTTTCAGCTATAGTACCGTCTCCCGCTAGCGCCAATATCGATTCCTCAGTCGCTGAAAAGCATTGAAGATCATGATACTTTATGCTGTATTTGTATTTCTTTACTAAATATTACTTCTTTTGTGGTAACTATGCCCGTCGCCGAAGTTACAGAGCACAGCGTTGTACTGACGTAAGCTTTGAAAACATGGCTGCTAAAGTGAATGGCCTATTTTGTCTCCATATAGCATGCTTGCGGCCGGCGGGCTGTAGGAAATTTGAAGTGGCCCGCGACCCCTCTTGAGTTTGCGACCCCTGGGCTAAATGCTACACAATATCTCGAGTTATAGTCACATCTGCTGATTGTTAGTTTGGTCATGTGCGAACATGAATCGAGTTGAATTTTTGCTCCGTACGCCAATTATGCAATTTTGTTTAGAGGAATGATTAGAGGTAAAGAGAATCGGTCTTTATCAGCCTAGAACTTGTCGATGTATATCTAATCGTACGCAGGAGGAAAGCTCACTCTTGCCTTTCCCCCCAACGTATTGCGATAAAAATGAATAGCTGACGTACAAGCGAGGATAAGAACGCCTTGTTTTACACTGCTGTTATACACTGTTACTTCACCGCTGGTGCCACAGGCAGTGTCTCTAGTTGAAACGTAATTGGGTATCGTGATCTGAAGCATGTGATCTACTGCAATCGGTGATTCGATATTAGCCGATGGTCGACATCGCCCGGCTCGAATTGACTACTTTATATTACAATACATCTTTTTCCGAGGTAGTAACCACTAGTTACCTATAGTTGCAAAATCGCTTTCTCTGAACTGTGCTGCAGTAACTAGCTTTTTTAAAATTATATTGACCACCCCCATTTCATACGTAGAATCCGAGCGAGGTTTCAGCACATTAAAACGCATCGAGACTTTTTAAGAATCGGGATGTGTAAAGATCGGCTCGATGTGCTCACGATTCTCAACGCCGTCATTCTGGTTATTCCAGATTTCAATGAACTCTTCATTGGACATTTTGTAACTATGAAATCACGCCACGCGCAATAGGCCTACCGATACAAACGTTATAATATGCAGGTATGAATACTGTGCTTCATATTGTATTTCAAATAATTTGAAATGCGTAAGCCTAGTTAAACATGCCTAATGTATATAGCCCATACAAACTGTGTGTGACCACCACGAAGTCACATTTCACGTCGGAATACACTATCGTGATGTCATTTAGACTATTAAAATCGCTTGCACCTCTTGCCCCACCACCCGATATTATCACGAGCCGTCACTGGATATAGATAGGCTTTATCAGCCATGATCTGAAGCATTCACTTCATGGCGGCACACGCTGTCCTGGTATAAAAGGTGCGATTGGGCTGCGGGCGAACTGATTCAACGATCTCTTTAACCACTCGTGATAGAACAGAATATCGGTATGGATATATGGATTATATACATACTTTCCAAAATCTACAAATATAGCGATTTCTCTACGGTTACAGGGGAAACCTTTTTATAGCCGTACCTTTGCGCTTGTTTTTCAGATTTCTTTTCGAATGTTCACAATTGATTTCTAGTCCTAACTTATGGCAACCAGAGTACTACAGTCTGATATACCTAGTACTTCGGGTTCGCGCTCGTTGAAACGCAAGCGAGATGACGTTACGAATCCTGACCATTCAGCGAAACCAAGTATGTCGATCTTATCTGTGTTTCGAGTGCATCACTCCTTTGTCGATCAAGCAATTTCATTATACATCCCTTTGAAATGTCACTCATTATTAACGATACCCATTCTCGAAAAGGTTTTTCAACTAACAATAGTGGCAAAGATTCATGTCTCCCATTGTTGTACGATTCCCGACTGTTTTAACGAGTTGTAACTAGCGCAAGGCAAAAGTATTCGGGTATTCTGATCCGAATCGAGTATATATTGTAGTGATTCGTGTCGAGTGGAGATTATTTTTTCAAGTACTAAAATGATACATTCATATCCACAAAGTGTAGTTGCATCACATCATAAGAAACTAGGTTCAAGCGACGCACGTTCATAGAAGTAACATTTCTGCGAGGTCGAGGTCAACTCACAACATTTTCACAATGTGCAATGAAATAGGCATAGTCGAAAAACAATATAAATACCTGTAATATAGTGTACGATAATAGGCGGTGCCCCTTTAAAATTCCCTCTTCGTTCATAATCTTATGACGTTATAGTAAGAGTGGGGCAACTTCTCCAGTTGTCGGGCCGGATATAGCAAAATGAAGTACTTGGCTGGTCGTATACATTAATCGCGTATTTATCCACCTATCCACTAAAATAACTCATATTCGATGTAACCTTTAAGTTAAATTAAGTAGAGTCCAAAACAGTGTTTTATAAATTTATTACGTAATGTGCTTCAATAGCCCTTGAACTCAATGAGACATCTTTTGTCGAATAAAGTTGTCTGTAAGTTATGTGTACAGTAACTGTATGACGGCTGTACAAACCGTTGCTCGCAAATATATGTGGGTTCACCCGGGCAGCGGGCCACATTAACATGTAAGACCGGAAACTGTCTGCTGGCCGATCCCAATACCGTCCCACGCCGGGGGCGGTCATAAAGCCGTACGCTACCCGCTTCTGTTATAAGTGATTCTCTGCTCGGAGCGCATGTAGTTTCGGTATTTAAATTAACAGGTAGTCCAATCAACTTTGCCCGGCCTTTCATTAGTGTATAAGCGGTGCGAGGAAGGCCTTTCTGATTTCTCTCTTATGGATACAGAATGCAAATGCTACGATTCACATGACTTATACATGCTTGGAGCCATCAGATACTCTGCGTGGCCGAGATATGATCCCATGAATGATTTTCAACGCTATGATTTCGTCCATAATAATTGGACACCACTGGTCAGCACTGTCGTGGGATCTAAAAGGCGCCATTCCGGTTTCAGGTATTGTTGAGGATGTTCTGTACAACCTTAGAAGCGGGTAAGATATGCATAGAAGCAAAGCGTAACTACGTATTTAAAACCTTGGTACCTTGCATTCGTGGGGGTACATGCTATTATCGACTTCTTCGGATTACGACAAAACACAAATTGGATAAATCATTGTGACACACTGTGATGCACTACGATTAAAGGGTCTTAAATGCGCTCTAATGGACTGTTAGAAGCAGGAAACTGAGCTATAACGATTTGACGGAGAGATTGATTCGTGCTGCTACATCCCACGATCTATAGGTTTCTCGCGTCATAAGAATTCGACCTCGGCATGAGATGCAAATGATTTTTTTTCTATGGAACAGCGTTGCCGAAATTTAATTCCGGAATATAAATGCAATTCCACGGTGTGTTTTCAATTTCTTCATGTACGTGCTCCAGGCAAAGGAAAAAAGGAGGACACTTTTCAAAAATTATGAAAGCTCCACCACTGGAGAAAAAAAACTGGTGATTTTGAAAACTTTTTACTAATAGTACTGTGTTGACTAAAAATGTCTTCACTCCCGAATCCCGCTTTTTCACGATAATGTGCGGTGTTGACTGGGAAAAGGTCACGACTATCGTTTTACCCGTTTTTTTTTTTTTTTACAAAACTCTCACGTTCGCTGCATTGGGGTGGGTCGAGTTTCTGAACGCATTTGAATGCTTTTTCGAGAAAAAGAGGACAAATTTCCTATAAACAGGACATTTAGGCGATCTCCGAGGACACTTTTTATTTATTAAAAAAGAGGACAACTCATCTTGAACGAGGACGCGTGGTAACCCTACTTAAGTAGGCTACTAGAAGTAGAGGAAACTAACCGTGTGCTACGGCAAAGTAGAGGTACTTCGTTACTAACCACTTCTGTATGTCATCTTCAGCAACGTTAAACGCACTTCCTGTTTTCAGAACGGGATTCGCCGTCGCAACTCGGGAACGAGAAATCTGGGTATTAGGTGGTCGCAAGGATGATGGTCCCGGGCTGGCCCTGAGAGACGTTTTTATGTATAACACCGAGACGAATCAATGGCGCATAAAAAAAGCATGCCTAACGAAAGAGAGGGGTTTTGCGCTGCTTTTGTCAGTAGAAAATTGTTCGCAATTGGTGGAAGATACAGCCAACGACATTCAGGTATAGTTACAAACATAGTACTACTTCTATTTTTTGGTATACTCGATCGGAGTGTTGTACATGAAAACAACATTTCCACTTAAATCTGATCAGCCTTGAAACACTATTAATTGTATTTAAATAATGATAATATTGAGGCAGAATACAATGTTTGGATGGATCTGCATCCCTTTCGTCAATAAGTCCCGCCCGGGGGGACTTTGTGTTACGGTAACAGGTCATAGTTACGAAATCATAACTATTTAGACCAGCTTTGGTCATTCTTCGTTACCCGAAAAGATGAATCTTGCAAGCAATGTTCCCTCTAATTTTCCACGAGTCTGCGCAAACACGCTAACTCACTGCGCAGGCCCTAGGAAAACAGTGCGCAACCCCCATAGGGTGATAAAAATAACTTCTGGGGGCTTCACCCCCAGACCCCCAGGGCTATAGGCTTTTTTTCGGTGCTTATCATTTCCATTGGGTGCCCGTTTAGTGGTTGTGTCGCCTAAACACGCGAAGCGCGAAAAATTTATATAATTTATGATTGCATTGGTCAATATGATCGGGAACTGCATATATATTGCTATCAATTTTTATCCTCTCCCAGCTCACATAATCAGATTTACCGGTAGAGCTGATCGAGTGAGGTGTGTTGGAATAGATAGGCCCTCTAAATAATAATAAAACATCTTCAGACGTACCCGTTGGTATAATGACTTCGTTACATGATGCTAGTTCGTGACCTATCTGCTATGTCAAAAGATATTGAAATCGCCCAAACGTTCTAAACTCAAAGACGTACACCATTTCAAATTGGCATTTCTTTACCGGAAAATAATGTTCCCTCTATATGGCATTTGTCTTTTTGTGGGAATCAGATCGCCGGGACAGGAATATTCGGCGCCAGCCATTAGGCGCCTATGGACATAGACAATTAAGCATATATGTATAGCCAATATATATCAAAGTTTTCGGTCAGCACAAGGGTAGTCGTTTTCGGCCACGGTTTTCTCGCTGCTGATCGTTCTGACACACTTCTCGGAGTCGCATGTTACACAGCCTTCAACTTCATATGTCTTGGCGCGTCATGGTGCAGTAATGACCGACGCCCAAATGCCGATTTCTATAAATCATGCGTATTTTTTGTCGGGGAAAAGTACCCAATAATCAAGATATCCGACAATATTAAATCGCGCGTCGCGCTAAAAATAAATTCTTGAAAAATCCAAAAAAATGCACCACGATTTAAAGTAATTCACGAAATAATTTTGGGCCCCCGTCGAGCTTGGCCCCTCCAATTGGGGGGTTTGGGCTGCGACTGTTACGGACCTGAGTAAATCTTACGCAATGTTCATGCCACGCGGAGAAGACTATTCGTTAGCTTCTCGCAGATTAACTTCGAGCTAGCCCGTTTTTATTTATAACTTTTTTAAACCCGGTTAATTCGCTATTCCCAGAAAATAATACGCTATTGATATGATATCAGTATCGCTCACGCTCACGCGTACGAGACAATACTAAATAAAATATCTTCCGTAAGGCGCAGGTGATAGTAAATTCTCATTTTTTCGCGGAGCACAATATTTACCTTTGCGGGCCGCACTTGTACCTCGATTTCAGACTTCAGTGATAAAACTATATGGCCCTGGCAATGTTCCATCTAATTTTTCACGAGTCTGCGTGCCTGCGTGGTTCATTCGACAACAGTGCGCAACGACTAAACAACATCACTTCTGATTTTTTGTGCGCAGCTTAGATTTTCTGTGCGCAGAGACCGTTTCAGCACTGTGCATTTGCGCACGTGCGCAGCTTAGAGGGAACATTGCTTGCAAGGTTGAAAGCTGTGTCAGCTGGTGATTAAACAACATGCGTCCCAACCTAATTCGTCAAATTATGGAATATTCATAAATAACACTTCCTCACACGACTTTTGCGCCAGAATATGCGCCCAATTTGAAGGCGCTGTATCCGAATCTGGCGGTATTTTTCTTCTATCACGTCACGTTCTATCTACGTCTTTTTTCTTTATTTTTTCGGGTTACACAACTAGATGTAATCTACTTGCAGTACTTACTGAAATTGACATCTTTTCGGACTACTTGTACTTCTACCTGAAAAGTATTTTTGATCAGCTATTCACTTTTGCTATTTCCATTTTGAAAATTAAAAAGTAGTTTAAGAGAAATATTACATCACTCTCGTGAACAATACCGTGGAACGATTTTCCAGCAATGTCACGCCTACTCGATGTAGAAAGATAAATTACACTGGTCTACAAATTTCAAAATAAATTTTGCGCTGAAAATTTTAACTATTGATTTAGGCTGATTTTAGGTTGCTGAATCCAATTCTGTATTCAGCTTTTCTGTATCACGTCAGATTTTTTCAGTATGAATTTTGCTCATTGTCATACATTAATCAAATGTATGCTATTTTAAGTTACAATACGGAGAGCCTATAACAGCAACGGGTCACATTTTGGTATTGAAATAATCTCTGATGAATCCTGGGTTTTCGGTGAAATTTAATCCAGTGGTTCTCAATCTTCTTTTATTCAAGACCTATTATAATAATAATGATAATTATCAACCCATAAAATATATGTGGACGCAGCCATTTTAGTCGGTAGCGGTTATCATCGTTATACATCACTCTAAGTTTAAAGATTGTGCTTAGTAGCTTCATATTCAATTTAGTTCCGAACATTATAATTATAAATCGGTCCTTCAAACTTAATCGGTCAATGCAATTTTTATGCTGGAACAGAGCCTGAGATGAGAATTGGTTAATTTCGCGATACTTTAGAATAAGCTTCACATTTTTATAGGCTTCTGATTTGGCGTAATATAGGGTTGCCATACGTCCGGAATTTCCCGGACATGTCCGGAATTTCACTGTCCAAACTTGCGTCCGGGAGGAAATTCTAAAATAGGCCTAAATGTCCGGAATTTTGGAGGCTTGACGTAGGCTCATAATTTTTTCGTAAATCAACATAATAACATAATTTTTCGGAATATTTATGCTACATGATATTTTTCTTCGCGCTGCGCGCGATTTACTATCACATTTTTTGATTTTTATATGGGCCAACACCCTCGCAAAAACTGCAGTAAAATATAATGAAAAATAACCTTCATTTACTGAAATAAGATTAATTGTAATCGCAAGTACAGAAGAAAGGTTATTCCTAGAGATGGTTATGGTCGTATAAATTCTTTATTCAAAGATAGTGGGGGTCGTTTGCCTTTATTCTGGGGCTCGCGAAGACGTTGATCCTAATCAGCTTCCAAAAGTGAGTAAATCTGGGCAAAGTTGCTGACTTCTTTTAGTAATCAGCTCGTCAAATTTTGATCTGGGCCAAGGAACATTTTCAAATTGGAGATTGATTTGCGACCATAAACGGTTGGAAAACACTACTTATGGGGTGTTTATAAAGCTCCGTGGTGCGCACCGGCATACGGCTGATAAACAATCGTATCGGTGTGACATCAACATGACTTAACGATGTACCATTACGCTCCCTGTATTTTCGAAGTCATTCTCCTCCACCAGCTCTACCGCTAACTCTGATCATGTGGGCGGAGAGAGGATCAAACTGTATAGTAATATGAAAGAACCAATATTATACAGAGAATTAATTCAAAAAATTTAACGACCAGATGCATAATATCGTAATAACCAGATGCTCTAATATCGTGCAACCGCCATCTGTCCTGAACAAATATCAACCGCAGGCTAGTGATTAACCGTAACAAAATGACCATTTTTTGAAAATAACATCATCGCATCCTCTGTATGTAGAAGTTAGGAATAATTTTATTATTTTAACGCGAATTATGTAGCTAAAATTCTTGAAAATCCACACCGTCTATTCGATATCAGCTATTGCCGAAAATCCAATTCCACAAAGATAGGTGATGACGAATGTAATAATAACACGTAACGCTTTCGACGCTACCTTTGGGTATGATGCGACATCAAAAGTGAGAAACAGATTTTGGTGAACATATAACATTGCCAAGCTGTCTGCATCTGTTGGTTCAAAAAATTACCGCAACGACATATTTCGTGTCGTCGGGAGGGGCAGTTCACACTTTTATTTGTGTGTTTTGCAGTCGACTTTGACCATAATACACCAGCCACGGCTATGTCATTAAAAGGAGTTAGTGTAGCATCTAAAAATAGTATATTGAACGCTCTCTTAATCGAAATTTCATGCTGGTGACGTAATATTTTGTGATACTATTGTTGATATACAATGTTCTTCCCAATTTTCTACTAGTTGCTGACGGTCAATCCTGACGATTGTCAGCCGAAAATATCAAGCTTCATTTAAAATTTAAATGAATAATTGAATATACTATGCAATTGAACATATAACGTCCAGCATATGCATTTCTATCGACCAGCTAATCTCGAAGTTCCTGTGGAATTTCGGTTACGAATATCACAGGAGAAAATGCATTTTTGCAAATAATTATTTTCCAAATCCCCAACAAAACATATCTGAAGAGCCATACGTTTGTATCAGTAGGCTATTGACAATTTATCAATTACAATGAGTCTGCACAGTAGAATATTTCGTCTCCGACGGCCATTCCGTTCATGGGAGTATGAATAGGGCTGGGCAAAATCGAATACCGAAGTGATTCGATTCCGAATCACGTATTACGCTTCAAGTCGAGTATTCGAGTATCACCCATTATGACGTCACAAATGAATGCACTGTGTCGAAGTTCTAATATATACTTTTTATGCCACCACAATTACCTTACTGCCTGTTATCCGTCACAATAAAGTTACTTAGATATTTCTCGACCCTACCTATTTCATTGCATTTCTCAAATATGACGTCTAACAGTTTGGTCGGGTAGCGTTCACTGCAAATGTGGCTTACATGGGCCTAAAAAGTCTATTCTCTGAACTCGCCTTTACGAAAAAGGATTGAATCTAAAATGTTTGCAGTTGGCCACTACAACAGTAAATTGTAGACAAAGATGTGTCTATGTAAAATATCATACTTGGGCACCTTCAGCAACGTATTAAAAAAATGAGCAGTAGGGCCTTCTATAGGAGCAGCCTAGCGTAAGCCAGGGAACAAGACTGGATAAAAGATATATTTTTTGTCAGATCAGCAGGGTTGTAGCTCGACTCTAGTCAAGTGAAGTCAATTTCAATTCACCGCAGGGTCGAGTTCAAGACCAAACGGTACCAGTCCGAGTCACAATGTTGAAACTCGAGTCTGATGTCAAGGAATGGTGTTCACTGTTAGTTATCGAGTTCATTCCGGTTCAAGACCCTTTTTGACCACTTGTTCCGGTGATATTGAATGCCTCACACTCATAATATAGTACTTTCCCTCACTTTACGCACTTTTTGGCGATGTTTTACAAACACCAGTGCGGAATACCAATTATGTAGTAGCTTACTAATCTCTGAAGTTACAACGAAACGCCTGTTTCGCCTCGCCGATTTATCAAGTCGAATCATGCGCAATGCAAATTAGAATCGTTTCATAAAAAGGTTGCCTAATACCATCTTAAAATATACACCTAAATGCAGGGACCGGGAACCTTTATCGGTAAAACAACCATATTGGCCCTATATATTTAAGTGTAATACCCAAAGGGCGTTACGATGTCAATCGACTGTTACGTCTCAATTAATAATTGGTGACGCCATGTTGGCTCGTAATCGAGCTTTACTATATCGGATTCGTCAGGTGTTATTATAACACCAAACACCAGCGCTAGTCATGCTGATTGTCCAACATCTGACCATGCGAACACTTTGGTACAGCTGTATGGGTTGGCAACTGTTACAAGACGGATAATATTCCTGTATTTCATTGAGAGCTGACGTGTTCACAGTTTTTCGGATTTTCACGAAATATATGCACTGTGCCGCATGCGAGAGGGGAGGAATACCTCAATTGTTCTACAGGCAGCAGTTCAGTCAGTTCTCACAAACCTGGATAGTAATATTGTTAACTGGTATAATTTAGTTAAATTCAATGATCACTTATCAACGTCTCCGACGATGGCAAAACGGCTAGGCTAGAAGCCCACATTTTAACGGCAGCTCCAGAAAGCTAATGTGTCCGACTGCCCGATTATGTTAGTAATTTGAATTTGTATTGGGTTATGTGATGTCACTATCAAAGTAGGTCATTTATCGTCGGTGATCAAGTAGACCAAGGGTCGGCAACCTACGGCCCGCGGGCCGGATCCGGCCCGCCAAGCGAAATCGTCCGGCCCGCGACATCATAATTAGTTATCACAAGAATACGGCCCGCCGTTTCATAATGAGTTTCAATCTGCAGTGCAGCACTGCTTGGAAAGAATGCGGCATTGCTACGATATAAGTAGCCTACATGGTATTAGTCTATTGCTACGCCATAAAACGAAGGTGGTTGAAGTAGGAGATGGAGATTGTCTATAGAGTAGACTACATCAGTAGGCTACTTATCAATCGGGTGTATCTCGCAACCGAAGGTGTAGGCTACCATACTTTTTAAAGGGTTTACCACTCTGATGGGGTGTGACAATAAAGGTGTCCTTCCTCTGCTTGCTGGAATCAATCAATCGTTGAGTTATATTTTTCATCTGGACAAGTCATACACAATGTGCAACGCGATAAGACACAATGCGATGTCATGAACAGATAGGAGGATGTCGAACGACACGGAGTTGCGATCCTATCATTCTAACATCCACCTCGGCCTAGAGTGCCCGATGTCACATTTCTTTTCGATGTTGATCTTGTTGAAGCCGCGGCCCTTTCTACTAGTTCTTTCCATACCTAGTGAGTGCTTTCTTTTTTCTCTCGGGTCTTTTACTGGGCTTTTTTTGTTGTCGTAAGAACGACGACGGTGGGGGAAGAGGAGCCCAGATAAACCGGGCCGGGCCGCCAGATTGGTAGGCGCTTATCGTCACCACTATACGATATGCCCCCCGCCAAAAACGCTTGGAATATCTCAGACGCAATGACAAAATCTCAAAACTTACACTGTTTAATTATAGATAACTAGCCTCCGTAGGTTAGTTATTTATAGTTAAATTCACCAGAAGGCGAATAGTGTTTTGGCCACAATGATGGAAACTGTTTATATGATTTGGTCTCACAAACTGAATCACCAACATTTACGCCAGATAATATTAGAAGCAGAGAATTAATATGGCGATGCCCTGTATATCTGCTATGTTGGCGCATTAAGTCGAGCAGCTATGCTTGCACGAGTCTACGAACCGAGAAATGAAAAAGCAACTCTCCTCGAAAATATAAATATAAATTTAACGCCACATCTGAACAAATTGAATTTGCAACTTCGGGGGAAAACAGCTGAATACATGAGATGTTGAGGCGCATTCGAAACAAATATACGACCCTGGGAATGTCAACAATACAAAGAAATTATGCTCACGTTCTTATACTTGAGGAGAGAAAACCTAGTACCAACACTACATTTGTAACTGAGATACGAAATTTAATTACTGAATATTCAGCCGCTTTTCCTAAATTCCTTATCTACAAAATAAATTCCCACTATACAGCACTCCGTTTAATGTGGACGCCAATACCATTTCCTGAAAATTTCAAATGGGGCCGTTTTGAAATGCCATGCAGTTGAATTGAGTGACAAATTTGATACAAAGGGCATATCGCTGCATGACTTTACAAAGAGGACCTTCTTGAAATTAGTCTTTATCCAGCTTGATCAACAATGCAAAAGAAATTGCATCGATATTTGGTAGCACGTACGAATGTAAACAATAGTTTTCAACAATGAAATTCACGAAGAGCAAGCTAAGATCACTATTTCGGACGCCCATTTAAAATATGGTCAGATTCTTGCTTCATCTGACTTGTTACCAGAAGTTGAAAACCTTTCACAAAGCAAGCTGCGTCAATTGTCACATTTATTCTGCGTTGTTCAAGTGTAAATAAATGTGTTTTACTAATGGTATGATTGAGATTGCAGCAATGTAGGATAATATACCGAAATGAGTATAAAATATAGTATTATGAAAAATTCCGGCCCGCGAGAAAGTTGTACACTCGAAATTTGGCCCGTGACTACCAAAAGGTTGCCGACCCCTGAAGTAGACGATATGTATTTCCAATCTGCTTTGTCATACCTAGGGTTGCCATACGTCCGGAATTTCCCGGACATGTCCGGAATTTCACTGTTCAAACTAGCGTGCGGGAGGAATTTAAAAAATATGCCAAATGTCCGGGATTTTGAAGACTTTTCGTTAATCAGCATAAAAACAATATTTTTTGGGAATATTTATGCTGATGCATGATATTTTTCTTCGCGCTGCGCGCGATTTACCATCACATTTATTGATTTTAATATGGAGACTACCACCCTCGCAAAAACTGCAATAAAATATAAATAAAAACAACCTTCGTTTACTGGAATAAGCCTAATTGTAATCGCAATTATAGGAGAATGGTATATTCCTAGAGATCGTCAAGGCCATTTAAATGCTTTATTCAAAGATAGTGGTTGCAAATGGGGGGTCGTTTGCCTTTATTCTGGGGTTTGCGAATATGTTGAACGTAATCAGCTTCCAAAATAGCCCGTGAGGAAGTCTGGGCAAAGGTGCTGACTTCTTTTAGTAATCAGCTCGTCAAATTTTGATCTGGGCCACGGAACATTTTCAAATTGGAGATTGAGTCGCGATCATAAAAGGTTGGATACCACTGGATGTGGGGTGTTTATAAAGCTCCGTGGTGAGCACCGGCATATGGCTGATGAACAATCTTATCGGTAGGACATGAACATGACTTAACGATGTGCATTGTGCAATTACGCTCCCCGTATTTTCCAACTCATCATCATCCACCAGCTCTACCGCTAACTCTGATCATGAGGTCGGAGAGTAGTATCTAAATAGTAATATGTGGAACAACCAATATTACTGACAGAATTAATTCAAATAAGTTAAAGACCAGATGCATATTGTATATAGAAACCGGATTCATATAGCAAGCACCTCCCACCCAGAAGTTGAATCGATTGCCCTATAGTGTGGGCTCAAAATCATTGTTTATTTGGGCGGGAAGGGGCTGAAAACATGGGCCTTCGGTCCCGGTTACACAACGCACATCCACATACTCCTGAACCGGATCGTGACCACCTTTGGTCTATGAGCAAAGCTTTGCTAGTGTGACGTCATAACTCATTTTGAAATCCACTAGTGGGCGCTAATGAGTGTCCGGAATTAAGGTTGCAGAAATATGGTAACCCTATCATACACCCGTAGCCATGTCTGGTTTTCTGCGATCAATTAAAGCATCGTTCAATCCAAGATTAACAGGCATGTGACAATTGCGACATCTGGAACCGTTAATAAGCAAGTGATGTTTAACTGCCGGGCGCGACAGCAACTTTGTTTATGCATACGAGCTTCTTATCGACTCGATAGATTAGATTTGTCCGGTGTCTAGTACTAAACAGTGTGGAGGTACCATATTTGCGCTACTGTAGAAACGAACTGTTAGTTTATATTGGACTGATGAATATAAACAATTATTACCAGGCATTATTTGACTAAAAATTTTGAATTTTCAAAATGGGTGTTTCCGAGCCATTAAACCCCCTAGATCAGGGGTTCTCAACCTGGGGGGCGCGCCCCACTTAGGGGGGCGTGAAACATGTGAAAGGGGGCGCGAAGAATCAGTCACCTGAAAAAATATTTCGCGCTTCGCGCGATTTACCTCCAATGCACGCATGTTTCTATCTATATAGACCCAATTTCATATTTTTTATTCTCTCATAAACATTCATAACTTTCCATACCACCAAACAATCTGTTGAGGTTGCTAGCATCCCAGTGGGATTTTGTGATATGACGATAAGGGGGGGCGCGAAATTTTTCACCATCAAAAAGGGTGGCGTGTCTACGAAAAGGTTGAGAACCACTGCCCTAGATACACCATTGTCAACTTCAGCTGAACGTGTCCGTAACCATTCTCTGTAGGGGCCGGAGACCTATTGCCCACCTACCATATATGGCTCTTTTGAAGACTAGATTCACCTTCAAAAATCGAGTGACCTGACTTGACTCGAGACAAAATGTGCAATGACTCGAGATAACTTGTGACTCGAAGTTTGGTGACTTGATCCCAACACTTGAATCATAGCTGTGCGACTACACCAATAATCGAGCGACGATACAGGTTAGGGATTAGTCCAACTCGTACCGTTAGAAAGAGATTTACCTGGCAAGTTTATGGTGTAGTTTTGGACCCGTATCATGGATAGTATGTCGATCAAGCAATCCACGAAATAGATGTTACCATCCCGTTAACTCCCAAGTTGCAATCGCCTATTAATTCACGTTTATTTGTCAGGTGATGCGGGTGTCCAGGTATACGCTGATGATCGGTGGCGCTATGGTCCAGCAATGAAATTTCGTAGATACGATTTTGCAACCTGTGTCGTTGGAAGTCAAATATTAGTTGCGGGTGGCGTATCAGATGCAGCTGGCGATTCCTTTGTCCGCGAAATAGAGATTTACAATACTCTGAGCGATGCTTGGACAATCGCAAGCGGGGTGTCATTGAGTCGGAGATCGTTTGCACTCGTACATGCGAATGACAGAGTGTATGCTGTAGGGCAGTGGTTCTTAACCTTGCCTCCAGCGCCCCCCAGGGGGCGCTGGCGATTTTGAAGGGAGCGGGAAGGCTCAGGGGGCGATATGGGGGGCGCTGGGCTCAGGGGGGGCGATATGGGGGGCGTTGGAGAAAAATGGCTTCGCAGTAGATGATGTGGTAGTAGGACATATCCTTAATGCGTATTCAGAGCGAATTAACACCGAAAACTTCGTTATATATAGCCTGCAGAAGACATATAGGTTTAATTGTCCATAGGCGCCTAAATGACTGGCAACGAATGTTCCTGTCTTGGCAATCTGAACCTCAGAAGACGAATTCCATCTGGCTGGGAAAAATTATATGCCAGTGAAGAAATACCAATTTCAAATCGTGTGCGTCTTTTAGTTTAGTTAGTACGATTGGGCGACAGGGATATATAGAACTAGATATCCCTGTTGGGCGATTCTATATTTTTTGATATAGCAAACAGGAGGTCACGAAATAACATCATGCAACGAAGTCATATCAACGGGCCCGCCCGCCCGAATATGTTTAATTATTAGTTACGGGCCCTGCAGTTTCCACGACACATCACAATGTTCCCTCTACGTTTTGACGAGTCTGCGCACACTCACCAACTCACTGCGCAGACCCTTGGACAACAGTGCGTAACGACTAAAAAAAGGTCATAACTTCGGATTTGTTGTGCGCAACGTAGATTTTCTGTGCACAGAGACCGTGTCAGCACTGTGCACGTGCGCAGCTTAGAGGGGACATTGCACCTCACTCAGCTCTACCGGTAAATCTGTTTACGTGAGCAGAGAGAGGATAAAAATTGATATCAACATATATGCAATTCCCGATCATATTGACCAATTCAATCAATAATTAGTGAAATCTAGGCGAGAATAGCTGGCTCAGTAAATAGACACCCAATGTAGATGACCAGTATCAGCAAATAGCGGATAGCCGAAGGGGGGTCTTGAGGCGAAGCCACCAGGAAGTTTGGTTTATCACCCTATGGGGGGCCCAAGACCAACGTTTTTTGGGGGGTTTGACGAAGTGCTGTTACGGCCCTGGTAACGAATTAATTGTACCTACGGGCACGCCCGAATATGTTCAATTAGGAATTTCGTGCCCTTTGTTTTCCAATACAACGGCTCGCTCAGCGCTACTGGTAAATCTAATTACGTGGGCTGAGAGGACAACAAGTTTATAGCGACATATATATGTAATTACCACCTATTCAGTCATGCATTATAGAAAGTTATGGCACCTAGGGCGACCAGGCCAGTGGCCACACAAACTTTGGTGACCATCGAAATCACGCTACGGGGTTCTTGGGGGCGAAGCCCTCAGAATTTTGGTTTATCACGCTATGGGTAATCAAGGCAATCGTTTTTAGGGGGGTTGACGAAGTGCTGTTACGGCCCTTCCTCTTACTCATTGTCTTTATTACATTCCTTACAATATGAGGTTACGGGCGCTGGAGGAAAAAAGGTTAAGAACCACTGGTATAGATGATTGCACTGTCGATGAACTTATCATCTTACATTTTACATCTTGTAGCCTACTTTATAGGTATACTATTGTAGACGGCCCGAGAATATTTCATTTGAATTGTGTTGTGTTTCGGGTATTCTATAGCTGAACTTATGGCTGTTGTACCGTAACCGTGCGTTGTTATCTGCCGTTCGGGAACTTGTCAGTATTAAGTCACAACTATATTTCGAATCTGGTTACTGCATTTTCTGAAGTTCGCTCCTACTGAGAGTCAGTCGAAAAGCTTCAGATTGGGCAATATGATTGTTGCAATCCCAGTTATCGTTCCGAATGTAGTTACAATCGCCAGTAGCCAAAAATTAATTTACGCTCGCAGATCTTTGACGTCAAGAAAACAGCTGTAATTCGGTTATTTGAACCGATCAAATATTTTGGCGTTCGTCACACCACGAAGATGTCGAAGATTTCAGTCTTGACTATTCTATATATGAAAATATGCAATGCAAGTCGTCAAAAGTTTCATGCAATTTTTTTCAACATTTAGAAAACTATGACATATTATACAATTTTTTTTTAAATAAATTGGATAAAATATGTTTAGCATGTGTTATAAACGAAGTGTTTTAAAACACCGCTTGGTTTGAAGTCAACCCTAAGTTATCTATGTAATGTTAGGGCTGTTCAAAAATAACCTTTATTCCTGAATCTTGCTGGTTACGTGATTAAATCGTTAGGTTGCTTTAAAAAAACGACTCACACCAAATTTGAATTCGTTCCAACCAATATTCGCGGATTTCGAACAGTTTGTAAATTTTGAATTTGCCTAAAAATGCAAAAAAAAATTTTTTTCAAATTTTCCTTCCTACCTCATGAAATTGCTGCGCTCTCTTCAAAAACGATGGAAAACAAATTTGACTCAAGCTGTAGAAGCGGGGTCATTCAAGTTTTTGATGATAATTCTGGGTAGATCCTCCAATCAAGGATAATCCCAGAATTATCAAATAAAAACTGAAATAACTCCACTTCTACGGCTTCGAATTGAGTCAAATTTGTTTTGTATCGTTTTTGAAGACAGCGCAACAATTTCATGGGGTTGGCAGACAAATTTGAAAAAAACATTTTTTGCAGTTTTAGGCAAATTCAAAATTTTCAAGCTATACGAAATGCGCGAATATTGGTTGGAACGAATTCAAATTTGGTGTGCCTCGTTTTTTAAGGCAACCTAACGATTTAATCACGTAACCAGCAAGATTCAGGAAAAAAGGTTATTTTTAAACAGCCCTAATGTAACGTACATATGCATATAACGGTTTCTTATCGGCTGTGTGCACTTGTCTCATCGGGGAACTCGAGTGCAACCTCAGGTGTTGCGATCAAGTCACTGCCTTCAAGTCACAAGTCATCTCGAGTCATTGCACATTTTGACACCAGTCAAGTCAAGTCGATCGATTTTCAAAGGTGACTCGAGTCAGGTGTAGTCAATCAATTTTGGAGGTGACTCGAGTCAATTAAAGTCGAGTCAAGTCCTACTAAAGCTGGCGACTCAAATTTAAAATTACATAGCCCCGCAATGAGATACTATACTTTATGGTGGTTAACAATATCATGTCGGGCCACCATCGAGTTTGGTTTAAAATTTAGTTGCATGAAATTCCCAATATTCCAAAAATTTGTTTTTCTGGATTGTTTGAATTCTTTTGCAACACGCTTGGCGTTCCTGAAAAATTGTGTCGTGGACACCAAAAGCAGTCAAGCTAAGTCGAGTCGATTCGAGTCAAGTCACGAGTCAAATCACTATTCAAGTGATGGTGCCTTTTCGAAGTACGGAGCATGATTAAGCCATTGCATTTTGCTAGCTGTTTGATATAAATTTTGAATCGGGGAACGATCATAGAGTTTTTTATATATGCAAAAAGGCGTTGTATAGCTCACACATACGTAAAACTGCTAAACTACATAAATAACTGTACAGCGTCAGTCTATATAATTATCAGCCAAAATATAAAATAGAATAGGAGACCTCCGAAAGTATAAACGAATTGATATGATGCAATACACTACCCACTTACAGATCCATGAGATAGAATTCAAGTCACCAGTGTCAATAGTTGACTAGTAATATATTGAAATTGGGGTTACCATACGTCCTCCTTTAGGACGATTAGTCCTCCGTCTTCAGGAAATTGAAAATGTCATTTTTAGGCAATTCGTACTCCTTTACAGCTTTTACGGCTAGGCTAAGGGACACAGCAAACTCGAAATCGGCTTAAATAACGCAAAATAGGTAATGCGTACGTTCGAACGGGTCATTCGGGAGTCGCGTCAAAGTGATGACCTTTTTATTTATTTAACACAACAAGATGTCCGGTAAATAATCCAGAATCAGCTTAAGCTTAAGCTGGAAACTCCGGTTGGTCGATTTATTTGTGATAGAAGAACGGAGGCGCAACAACACGCACGATCATGGAATGATTGGTTGCTTTCACAGGATACACCAGCGTTTCGCGAACAATCCGAACATATACAACACCGATTTTCTTCGACACCGATCACATGATGACTTGAAATTGACTCGAAAAATTTTGCTCCGAGTCACGAGTCAATCCACATTTCTGATACGCTGAGTCAAGTCACGTCAAGTCATTTTTCCAAAGTGAGTCGAGTCAAATCAAGTCATGCGAAAAAGGTGACTCAAATATGACTCGAGTCAGGTAATGGCTCGAGGCATCCCAACACTGGAAACCACAGCACCGCTATCGGATGGATACTGGTCGACATTTTTCAACTTTTTTTTGTTTTTATAGAACGATTTATTGAGTTTACCTAATTTGACGATGCTGATTCCGAATTTATCGTCATAATTTTCTCATCACGTCACAGTGGTTATAGCTATGACCCAACAGCAAGGAATACGTCACATAACAGGCTATTTTTAGCACTGAAATGCAAAATATTAAATCACAGTCTATAAAGAATCTTGACGTGATGGATAAAAGTGACTTCATGTTCGTAATCAGCGTAAGAAAATTTACATAATAGATATCATTTTAGCCAAAAAACAAAAATCATGTCGACCAGTGTAATGGATATATTGTGGCCTAATTATTTTACTCGTCATCTGCTATCGTGCGTGTTTTTCTCGGGGCGATAAAATGGCGAAAAACGTTAATCCTAGCTAGAGGTCGATGAGGTGGAAATTCAAAATGAAGAGATGTACCCGAATAAACTCTATTTTATTTTTCTCCACCAACAAATTTCCGGACCCAACAACCTTGAGCCCTGCCGTCAATTGGAAGAATGCGGAACGGCTGTTATAGTACACCGTGACTACGGAAGTTACCACTTACCAGCGTACTGGACAACTACGCAGGCACACTGCTCAAGAACTGCACATCGTTTTCATATCCAAATCCCGCTGTACTAACACCGTCTTGAAAAGCCCAGAAACACAGTATGCCACGCTGCAAAAAGTCGGCATCCGAGATCCGAGGTTGAATGCATGGGAGGATGCGATGAAGTGTGAAGAGTGAAATGAAAAGTAAACGATTACGAAGCAATTGAAGAACGATGCAAAATGAAAAAAGTCGAAGATACTGAAAAGACAATGTCACTGAACTGTACAATATCCATACCGTGGTGCACAAGGCCTAAAAAGGCTATAAGCGCCACTGAAATGCTTTGAATTAATAATAATAATAATAATAATAACATCCAGAGGTGACCAACGGTACGCGTGATAGCCTACATCAAATGAGGATGCAAGTGTTATGGATGATTCTCCTTTGACTTCGTATTAAGACTGGGCGAAATCACATACCCGAGTGACTCGATTCTGAATTTTGTATACTACGCTCTGCCTCAGACCTAGTATACGCTTTGAGTCGTGTCGAGTACAGCTTTGTAACTTTTATTGTAACTAATTATTCTTCCTTCGTTTTCGACAATTCGAAAAAAATCTATGGCCAAGCAAAATTGAGTTCCTGAGTGATTGAAATTTGTATCGAGTCTAGTATTCGAGTATTACACATTATGACATCACAACATTAAAAAGGACGTGGAGATTTCATATATACACAATGCACATAAAATATATAATGGCAGTTCTGCAACACATAAAAATAGATCATCTGTTTTTTTTTCCGAACCTGCCTATTTCATTGTTTGTACTTTGTAACAACGCACTGGGTTGATTATGAATTTCGGTACTAGGTATACGTCGCCTACTTCATGCCAAACTTAGTTAACAGCTTTCCACCGTTGAAAATAGTATCGAGACTCTAATTCTCGTTGATAAGTTAACTATTATTAATAATGAACACATCATTTCGGAAATCCAAGAAACCCTCTTTCACTACTTAATGACTCATTAAAATCAATACTGCCTTTAAGATTCAAGTATTGGTTCAATTACAACCAGTGGAAGCGGAGTTATTGTCGTCGGAAAATTTGGATTTGAATAAAATAGTATTTACGGTGAGCACAACTTTAATAAATAAACAAAGAATCGGTCACCGTAAATACTATTTTATTCAAATCCAAATTTTTCGACGGCAATAACTCCGCTTCCACTGGTTGGAATTGAACCAAATTTGGTGAGTATCGTTTTTATAGACAGCCTAACCCTTTCATGGGGTGAGCAGAAAATTTTCAATTTTTTTATTATTTATTTTCATATAATAAATAGAAATTTTCTTCTCCTGTAGCAAAGCTGTTACTGGCTAGAATAGAACCAAATTTTGTGTGTAGGCTTAAATTTGGTAACCTAACAATTATATCAAGTAGCCGGTACGATTTGAGAAAAAAAGTCATTTTTGAAGAGCCCTACTGCGTACACCCAAGTGGTTGTAGCGATACTGATTTATGCTAACATTGCACAGTACCTGAAACAGTAAAGTAATTATTGCAGCACTGGGATCGATATGATTTACATTGAATCTCTTTATTCGACAGGGTGTGTGAGCTCAAAATCTTCGCAACACTAGAAAATTTACTGATCATCCCCGAAATGTTATCCCATGTTGCCGAGTTCGTTCTGCCGCGTGGTACATATTTTAAAATCTGTAGCTGGCTACATAGCGTCTCAATATTTCCGCAGCCCGGCTGATAAGTTCTCGAAACTACTTTTATAAAAGTAATTATCCCTAATTTGGTATACCGCCCGTACATTCTAGTTTGTGACGCACCTGGCCATACAGGAAGGAGCAGCGTCACTCCCCTCCCCTCCCACTCCCCTCAATAATAATAATAATAGCCTGTGTACACCAGATTTACTGCGTAGCAAAGATTGGTAACCACGCCATTGACTCGTCCTGGAAAAGGGCAGGAGCGTTCTGTATCGCAACGCAGTCCGCTATACATAAAAATATACCGCTGTATATAGTCAGGGAATTGCCGCAGCAAACAAATATGAGATCCGTCCACAATGTTAGATTTATGAGGCCCGCCGTTTCAAGTGTGTCCCGATCAGAGTGGGATCAATTACATTATTTCAGTTCAATTACAATTACAATTACAATTACTTTCATGCATGTTTCAATTACATTACAATTACAATTACTCCATGCTAAAAATATCAAATTACAATTACAATTACTCCTTGCATGCTTCAATTACATTACAATTACAATTACAATTGCTGCTGTTGAACATGTAATTGAATAATCATAAATTCAACCGTTCTCCTTGACAACCGTAGCGTCGTTCATCATTGGTTTATTAGCAATTTTATCAGTTCACTACACCACAAAAATGCGATACAATGAAAAGACAGGAAGATGTCGAAGCGACAAGGAGTAGTCTATGGAATCTGACACCCACCTTGGCCTAGGCGATGTAAAGAGGAGGCATGCACACTGAATGGAAGTAAAGAAGATAGTATAGAAAAAGAATGCGACAAGAAATAGGGCGGCATGTCATGGGAAGCGAGATCGATAGGTCAGTCGTGGTCCGGTAATCTTGAGGATGGACTGTATTTATTTAGTAGTAATTGCTTGTATTTCGACTTGAATGTGGACATGCTCGTCGTAATTAACAACAATTCAAGTATTCATGTTTCATTCATGATGCGCATATACCCGGTAATTAATAAAAAGAAAAAACGTTTTCGAACTATTCCAGTATGCAGTATGTCGTTGAAAATAGTATTATAATATATGCACGTGTTGGATTTGCGTATATAGTATATAATTAAAGAAATATTATTATTTTTATCGAGGGACGTAGGAATTAGGATGAGGAGTAAAAACAAAACCGTGCTTTGTCAGATAAGACGTTATATAATATCCAGTGGTCTGGTTAGTTAGCCAGACGAAGTAACGATGCAGCATCGTGATCTGAAATCGTATTGTAGATTGCAAATCCACGGATAGATGCGAAAGATGTGAGTCACGGATGAATGCACCGACAAACGTACTGCAGAGCCGGCTGAAAGCAGCAAACTTTGTAGTCCTAGAGCTGGCGATCCAAGCGTCCAAATTTGATGCATCTGGTCTTTGTCGTAAGCTATTGATGCACTAATTCCGAAAATACAAATTAAAATCTCGTCAGGGCAATGTAACTGCTCCAAAATAGCCGTTTATGGCCGACTGTTCTGAAAAGTGAGAGCGCCGCAGCAGCATGACCACAACAATGACCAATTACGCCCAGCGATTGTTCAGAACATTGCCGATTCCCAGACTTTCACGACTATTTTGGGATGGTACCATTGCCTGGAAATATACCTTTATTGCGGGATCAGTGCGATTAGGACCATACATATCAAATTTTGACGCTTGGATCGCCAGCAATTGGACTATCAATTCTGCTGCTTTTAGCCGGCTCAGCAGCTCGCTTCTCGGCGTATTCAATCGTGAGACACGTGTTGCGAATCCATCCGTTGGTTAGTAATCTAATAATTGTATACAATGGCAGCCGAGGCCAGCATAGCGGTAAGAATAAAAAACTTCACCTGCAAGGGCGCAGTCAAGGGCTTCCGCGAATGGATCTATCAAATTCCTTGTCGACATTTAAAGAGAATGCATTATAAGTCAATTATTTTATGTTGTGCTTGTCAGGTCTCAATAGCAATTTAATGTAATTGAAATTGTAATTGAGCAAAATTTTGGTCAAATTACAATTACAATTACAATTACACAAAATAAAAATGCTTCAATTACAATTACATTACAATTACATTGAAAAATGTAATTGATTACATTCAATTACAATTACAAATTACAATTGATCCAACTCTGGTCCCGATTCCTCATCACACATTGCTAATCGTCACCATGAATGTGTGGGATTGCTCCCTTCGAATTTCAATTATACCTTTGCTTAATACACAGAGATGTCTGCGCACGTGATATACTAAGGCCCTTGTAGGACACAGCGCAAACCAGTTGTCGTAGATACAATATGAAAACATGGGAGAATGCCTTTGCTGCAGCTCTGCAATAACGCCTCGACTATGCTGATGATTTACCCTGATGTGAGGAAAAGTAACAGGAACTTGTCACGTAGGCCTATAGCGACGTAACAGAGATAAAGCAAGGGTAGTCTTAGCGGTTGCAGGCACATATCTGGTGACAGGCGGTGAGACCTTGAGAAGTATACAGAGTTCGCCTCTATTCCGATATCTGAACTTACTTAAGAAAGACAGGTGAAAAGATAAGGTGATAAATATTACTCTATTTGACAAACCCTGTTGCATTGTCGACGGGAATCGTGGATTCCACCCATTTGAACCGGGTGCTAATCTGGTGAACGGCACCTTCTTGTACAGAGTATTGCTTTCGGGTCCCCTCCAACATGTGAGAACGTGCCAGATGCAATCATTCTCATGGAGTCACATCCCGGTTATGGAGTAGGTTTCGTTTTCGTGTGCCACTCCAAGAAGACGCAAAAAAGGTTTCACACGTAACCAGAATACTACATCCCCGATATATCTATATTCATAAAAATGGTGTATTTGACTCGTTTCCATCGACTGGAATGGGTGCGGAAGTAAGCTTTTGTGCCAGCAAGGGCTGTTTTCCGGAATTTGACCCTACGCTATGGCGAAAACATTACAAATAGGCCTCCACAACTTTCCAGCTACAAGTATTTTGTGTAAACGTCCACTAATGTCAATGTTTCTTGGGTTATGATAATCGAATATTAGCATGACAAACAGCGATTACTTAGTTTAAACGTGATAGTTGATGTCTGGCCTGTCCGCTCCACAAATATATGAATTACTTTGGTCGGTGGAGAAGATTCGCATGTAGCGGTCGGTGTTGTCGGTACCTGACGGTGCCTTCAAATATTGTGATCGAATGTGTTTTTTAGTTTGATATCTAATCTTTGAGTTATGGAAAGGGAATTCCCATGGGACGAAGGCTTTCCGCTTCGAGATTTCCCCGCATATTCTGATACGCAGTCACAATTAGGTTCAGCAAGTGGCGTTTCATCGTCATGGCAGGAAAGTGGTCTTCCGGTGTCAGCACCGTTGGTAAGTTATGGTACATCTGCACAATAATTTACTGCCAATGATTTTCAATATAGCAGGTAGGCGTCCTTCCTCTTCAACGTCCGATCAATACGTTCGATGAACCGGCGCAACCAGTCGGTTTTAATCAGCCTGGTGACAATACTTTCGTTCCCCAGAATGATCCGGTAATGCAGTTCGGCATGCAGTCGGAGCCGTTCCTGGTAAGGCGAGAATATTCTATTGCAGCGTCCTAATCTTGAGGGAAGCATTAGGTTCTATGTCAGCATTTGTAAAATGAAAACCGGTATGAATGTATACAAATTTTCGTAAATCAAATTATAAACACAATTTATTTGGGAAAGACGAGTCGACTAGATGGGATATGATCATTTCCATCGGATACAAATCAGGTGAACTCGCTTTATTCTTTAAGAAGAATCTTGCTTTGGCATTCCTTTTCAATGGATAAGAATATGTTAAATACATTAGGCTACTTTAATGGATGCCACGTGCAAGTTAGTTCTGTGTTCATGTTGGCTATCGCCCAAATGCGCGAAAGGGTGGTTCACATAAGCAGAATATAGTGTATCCCAAGGACACCTGAAACGATTGGCGTGGTTAAGTCTTTTACACGCGAGATTTTGTGCAATGATGTTGATCGGATTCCGACCGATCGCTACGGTAGAAACCTAGTGAATACACCCATTTCTGTAATATATGTTTTGTGTAATAATTTCAGGGTTGTACGAAGTTGTAAGGTTATGAGTCTACAAGTCAATAACCAATTATAAAATTTCATCTCGAGTCGCATCCTAGGTCCATGTTATTGCTAGTGTTGCGGTTGAGTCCGCGTCATATATGGTTCAGTGTTCAGTCTCGCGCTCAACTCGTGTTAACCTCACTTTTTTCCTAATCTTGTGTGATATCCAAGTACTCGTATTTATATGATATTCATTTTTCTCAACTCTCAATATGTATATTCAAATGGTTATAATACTCTAAGCAGTGGTTCCAAACCTTTTTCGGTGGCAGGGCCAAATTTAGAATTTCACAGTACGGTCGGGGCCGCACGAATACCAGGGCAATGAAAGGAACCCAAAATAGTCACCAACATATGAAAATTCGCATTGTTCCGATCATTCGCTTGACGCCATTGGCCATTGTGTTGCCGCGCTCCCGTTGTTCAGAACAATCGACATTTGCTGGGTATTTCGGAGTAGTTTGATTGCCCTGGCGAGATTTCAATTCGTATTTTTGGAATCAGTGCGACACCTTCTTTCGATAAACACCGTCAGTAGTGAAGGTTGAATCGTTTGGTACCGTCCAATCACAGAAGGCCACGTCGCCTTAATTGCCACGCCTACATTGCCACATCATCCGCCCATTGCCGCACCTATAGCACACCCATTGCCACATCATCCGTCCATTGCCACATCACCTGTCACATTCATCTGTGTCACATCATCTGCTACGTCATCAGCCACACCCATTGCCACATGATTCGCCTATATAACGTCCATTGCTACATCATCATGATTATGCGTACTGAGCTGTTTTTTGAGAATATGAATTCTCGCTACACTAAACGTTGAACTAGATTTGATAACGTCATCACAGAGGAATCAGTCAACTATCTAGCTCTAGGTTGTAGGCTCGATCCTTGTAGTCACCGCATTTCATACGACGCTTTTCATATCTTCTAACACTTTACTCAGTCTCATTGAAATAGCATTGTATAGTGTACGATTTTATTTCGAAAAAACAGCATATCAATGATATCGTTGATCGTTATTGCGTCGATTCGCGTGCTGAAATCCTCCAGATCGGTTGATGTTTCGAGGTACACCGCTTTGCTGCCATCCGACGCTGCGATCCGAGTTCTTGCGTTCGATCTGACCGTTTTGTTTGATGTAGCGATCACTGGCTTGTAGTATATACGATACGAGCGGAAGGTCGGGATTAGGAACAACTACGCTGGGCGAATAGATGACGAATTCGTCAGCCGGATTCAGAGGTTGATAATGCTCGATCCCGTCGCGAGTATACGTAACGACCAGACCTCCTTCATGCTTCAGAGTGGCTCGATATTTCTGAATGGTCCCGTTTGTGGAATGTACAAAGAGTTGATCCGAGGTCAATTCTGCTCCATTCGAAGCTTCGATACGTAATTTTGTGATGTCATTAAAAAGATACAAGTCTTTTCTATAGGGCCCTTGGGGCAGAATAGTATCTCCACGGATTGCTAGACTCATTCTTTGAAAAGAAATATCAAACATAAGTACAACAGTCATCGCGCAATTCCACCTCGCCATCAAATTTAGTCGACCCTCTTCTTATATTAGGTGTTGCATAACAGACATTACGAATATATTGCAACCCCTTGCGCTTTATGAGAAAAGGACACGTAGGATAAAACTTTGCATGCTCGAGCCATGGATCATCGCACGGCAACCAATTTTGAAACAACCCTCCGCATGAGAAACACTTTAAATGATCCTTATAGCCCAAATAGAACAATCCACAGTCTGCATTACATCATGGATAACATCATGGCCGGCATTACAAGCATCATGGATTACAAATTCATGTTCTGAAGTCTCATACATGCACCGACTCTGTACATTCAATGTGGGGGTAGCTGACTTGGAGACAGAAAAACACACATATTTGACCGTATCATGGTCTTAGTATGAACCGACATGCATTCGAATTGTGGAAAAATGTGTCGCACACTATTTCACCGAGATTAGAACCCTTTCACGGATATTCGTTGGTGCTATCGATACGGTGAACAGCACGTTATGTATAGAGATATCTTCACAGTCAAATACGCGAACCATGCACAAGCATATACCCCGACTTTCGTTGAATATTCACGACACCAACAAATCTGTACATCTCCTTTCCCTCGACATCAATGATAGAATCCTCATCCCAATGCGCAGTACGAATGGTGGGTTCATCGGGTGTAAAATCCAAATCAAATGACACCAAGGTCTGCTTTCTCATTTTCAATATTTCCACCACCGCATCTTGTCTGTGTCTTAGCACTACCGTGTGAGGATGGCGAAATCTGTGGGTGGTAACACGGATGGACATGATATTCTTCGATATGATCAACTGAAACCTCGGATGTGGTGGGTTAGAGTCTTGTCGTGATGGTCCGTTTCGAAATGCAAGCGGATGAACTAGACCAAAAGTTTCGAAGATGCGTTTTATAATTGCTCTAGGTGTGAAATAGACATCGCACTCTTGCGGGGAAACAACACGAATTCAGTCTTCACACCGCAGAAACACAGCCGCTTGGTTAACATCACAAAACTGCAATTGAACTCAAGATTGCCATACACGGAATCGCTGTTAACGATGTCTGACTGCGGCGTTTCGACGAGTAACGAATTCTCGTATTTAGTATTGATTGTGACACATAATCAAAACAGCGACAGTTTTCACAACCCGGTACATACATTGAACCAACTGATGTAAGGTGAAACACTACGTTCGCAGCAAAAAAGTTTGCAGGGTATGACCACCACCAACATATAGAGTAGTGAGTGAGTAATTAAACTACATACCTCGATTTTACTATGTTACGAGATCCGGATCACGATTCAAGTCTACCTGAACGATTAAATACATTGCGACGATGTCACTTGGCTCTTAATTGGGTTGTTTCATCTGAAAGAGCTAATTTTTTCTGTTATAATACTTTATTAGACGTGTATGGCGAGGCGTCTGGTATCGAGAAGTGAGATCGCAAGCAATCATTGAGTCAGTCGTGATGTCTGGTTGGGAGTGTCGGCCTCTTATATCCAGCAAGTGTAATGTGCCATATTAGGCCGTAAGTATCGTAGGCCCCGCGTGAAGTGTACAAATTTCGATGTTGCGCAAATACCACAAACTTTGCTTGCTTTCAGAGCCGGCAACTAAATGCAAGACAGAGACTTTACGCAAAAGTTGCTATTCTGAAAATTTTGTCACGGTAATGGTTTGAAAACTTATACTTGAGCACTACGAAATGTACAAGTACTTTATCTTTACACGACGTTTTTTGTAAAATGAATACTAATTTTATTGAAAAAATAAAAAAGAGCGAAAAATTACATTTCATCCCGGAGCGCAACAAGAAAAATCGTATGAATTTGTAAACTACTTATTCATGACATAATAATAATTTCGCGTAGGCTATGCATACAAATGAGGAAAGTTACATCAACGCGTGTTAACTATCGAGTTATCGAATGATTTTTTCCTTACATCAAAACAACTAGAATGTGTAACTACATTAAAAAACGTATCTAAATGAGCTCCAGTGCATTCTGATTATGCAGCATGCCAAATTTCATCCCACATTGCATGATGGAACAACTTTAAAACTAACGCAGTTCTATAGCAATTTTTGCCTAAATCTGTCACTTTTTACGTGGAGGGAGTACATAGCGAAGTATTAGTACATTTTGGAGCACTCAATTATAGGTTTGGCCTGCTTGCGCTATACTTAATGAATCACTCCTGTGTCATAAATACTTGAGTTGTTGGTGCGTGTAGACAAAAACCTACTTGGGAACATAAATTTCATTTTTCAATAAAATTAGTATTCATCTTACAAAAACGTCGTGAAAAGGTAAAGTACTTGTACATTTCGGAGTACTCAAGTATAGGTTTTGTCATCTTATTATATGCTCAGTATATTATATGTCAAGAATTGTGGAGCATTTATGTGGGTCTCCAGGGTGCTCTTCATTGAGTGTCCGTGTTGAGCGATAAGTTTAATTCGCAAAATTAGTGTGTTCAAATCAGGCCTGTCGCCAACATAGTGATGTCGCATAAGCCCTAAATACACATAATAGAATATCAAGGAAAAGTATCATCTAACGTATAATGAATGTTATTTATTTCTCGGAAGCAAGTTATTATCAAAACATAGTGGTCAAAATTATCGCAGAGCAATACCGATTTTGCGTAAATTCCGTTATGCGTCCGACTATGTTACTAGGGATTTTGTAGTTAGTTAGGAAATTAGGAGTCCTATCTTCCCAATCGCTATGGAAGAACATCAAAATCATCACAAAGCAATATCGAATTTTGCCTGCATTCTGTTGTGCGTTTTACTACGGTAGTATGCGCATCTGCATACAGGTGTCCAGACGTGGACTTTCTACTATATTCGCTCCGAACATTATAGCAGCACCCGACGCAGCTTACATTATTACGTTATAAGACGCCGGCGGCGTTTCACTGTCGGTTTAATCACCCTTATTCTAGTGACATGAAAAGGACTGAATCGTATGAAATGTGGTCACTACAAGAATCGAGCGAAAGCGCTGTTTCACGCCGTCTTGCATCGGTCACGATTAGTTTTACTTTTCAACTAACTTGTTTGTCGTTATATTCATTAGACTCGCTTTCATGCGGCTAATTTGTCCTTATCATTATAACGTCGGTGATCGCGTACCTGCGGCGAAGGTGTTCGTTTAATTATAGCAACGAGAACCGGACCCCTGCGGCTAGCCGTTGGCATTTTAGTGCTGAGTTAAATACCCTTATACTCGACATGCAAACATTATACAGGTAGCGGTTATACTGCGAGCTGATGAATTCGTCATCTATTCGCCCAGCGTAGTTGTTCCTAATCCCGACCTTCCGCTCGTATCGTATATACTACAAGCCAGTGATCGCTACATCAAACAAAACGGTCAGATCGAACGCAAGAACTCGGATCGCAGTGTCGGACGGCAGCATTTTTCCTAACCCTACCACCTAATCCTAAGACGCGTGCGGGAATGTTCTTTATGCTTGTACAACTCAACGAATACCCATCGGCCTGCTTACTACATTTTAGAGATTATCTCCGCAATTGTGTATACAAGAATATACTTCTCTTAGTAACCAATTTCTCGTGAATTCTGAACCACATTGACGTGTGTTAACTTCTGGTATTAGGTGATAATATTATTTTCATGTCTGATAATGCCATGTCAAGGTAATAAAAACGTAAGCTAAGCAGTTTTTGATAATAGCACATATCAAGGTGATACAAACGTAACCTCAAACTACTTTGAAATATAAAGTCCTAAAAGTGGGTAGTTTCTCCTGAAAAACCAGTAAGTAGAAGTGTAAATAACCTACGAACATAACCACCTATGTCAATTACTTTTCAATCCCTAATTGTACTTGTATTCCAGCAAAATTACGAATCGTTGAGTGCCGAGCGATAGCCTCTATCATACTTGCGGAAAATAAAGATTTGGTACACGAGTATCAGATTAAAGTAAATTGAGTAAACTTGAGAGGTTATTGGTGATTCTGCTGGAGTTTATATGAAGGGAAGTCCTGATAAAACCTTGATTATTTCAGAAAAGAATAGAGGGCTTCTCTCGATATTTTGATAGTCTCCGTCGTACTGTGGGGTCAAGGCTGGTACTCAATGGTTCTGTTAGTAATTATATGGAATGTGTGGGAATCGAATTGGAGCGTAAAGTATGCTCCTGTGGCATAGAGCCCTACGAAATGAGTCCACATACCCCGTAAAATTCCGCTCCAAGCGCTGTGGCTTAGCTCAAGCGAACAAGTATTTCGTACTTTAGGTGTCAAATCATCTTTCTTATGATTGATAAGCTTAGGGAGAATTAATCAGAAAATTTTGTAGAGTACCGTAGGCATCGATTCATTAAGTGAAATGGGCTTCCTTATCTTAAATTGAAACGGACAGAATAAATCGAAACAATTTGCAGAGTCCCGTAGGCGTCAAGACATAGCTCAGGCAGAGATTACAGCCTAATAACGCGCGGGAATCGAGTGGGATGTTATAGGAAGCAAGACGAATCATTGTAAAAGTGTTGCAACTTAATTAGGCCTACATATGTAATTCCATCACTAAAGTTGATCGGGCATAGGTAGCCTACGTGCTACGCTCCTGCGAACAGATTCACGCTAAGTTGGTATAGAACTGCGTTAGTTTTAAAGGTGTTCCATCATGAAATGTGTGATGAAATTTGATATGTTCCATTGTCATAATGTCCTACACCTGTGAACCAATCTTCAAGTTGCGCATTCAATGTTTAGCTTGGTAATTCCGTTATTAAAGTTAAGTATGCATAGGTACGTGCTACGCTCCCGCAAAAGTCGGTATAGAACTGCGTTAGTTTATAATTTGTTCAATCATGAAATGCGTAACAAAATTTGACATGGTGCATTGTCATAATGTCTTACAACTGCGTACCGAGTTTCAAGGTGGCGAGTCGAATATTAGCATGGTAATTCCGTTATTAAAGTTTACTATGTATAGGTACGTGCTACGCTACGGAAAAACAGATTTAGCCAAAAGTCTGTATAGAACTGTATTGGTTTTAAAGGTGTTACATCAGGAAATGTGTGACGAAATTTGGTATGGTGCATTGTTATTATGTCCTACAACTGCGTACCAACGTTCAAGGTGAGAATTTAATGTTTAGCATGCTACTTCTGTTATTAAAATTGACTATGTATGGTTAGGCCTATATGCTATGTTCACGAAAAGCAGATATGCGTAAAAGTCGGTATTCGACTGCGATAGTTTCAAAGGTGTTCCATCATTAGATGTGTGATGAAATTTAGCATGGTGCATTGCCATAATGCCCTACAACTACGTATCAAGTTTAGAGTTGGGATTCAATGTTAAGCATGGTAATTCCGTTATTAAAGTTGGCTATGTATGGGTACGTGCTATACGCTCCCGCAAAACAGATGTACGCAAAAAGTCGATGTAGAGCCGCGTTAGTTTTAAAGTTGTTTCATCATGAAATGTGTGATGGGATTTGGTATCGTGCATTTTTGTAATGTCCTATAACCGCGTACCAACTTTCAAGGTGGGAATTCAATGTTTAACACGGTAATTCTGCTATTAAAATTGACTATGTATAGGTATATGCTATGTTAAACGCAAAACAGATATGCGTAAAAGTCGGTATTCGACTGCGTTAGTTTTAAAGGTGTTCCATCATTAGATGTGTGATGAAATTTAGCATGGTGCATTGCCATAATGCCCTACATCTGCGTATCAATGGTGACGTACTAGTATAATGCACATTTCGGAGAGATTAAGTAAAGCAATGATCTCAGATAAATC
The DNA here is from genome assembly GCF_051294905.1 of Botryllus schlosseri. Taxonomy (NCBI): domain Eukaryota; kingdom Metazoa; phylum Chordata; class Ascidiacea; order Stolidobranchia; family Styelidae; genus Botryllus; species Botryllus schlosseri. The sequence continues at coordinate 5,726,352 of NC_137245.1, forward strand.
CGTTAAATTAAGGCAGAAGTAGCAATTTACGAAGAAAGTTAGCATTCTAGGCCTATACTTCTGTTTAATACTGAAAATGTCATGAAGTTGAAGCGAACTGAAATCATAAACACTTTAGTATTAGGTCCATATACGCAATAAGCTACTTTAGTATTCTGATGGTTTGGGATAAAATGTAATTTTTCGTGCTTTTTTATTTTTTAATAAAATCAGTATTCATTTTACAGAAACGTCGTGTAAAGGTAAAGTACTTGTACATTTCGGAGTACTCAAGTATAAGTTCTGGTTAGCTAAATTTCGATGTCATAGAAATACCACAGCCTGTGCTACTTGCACTTCTTCAGGGTACTCAATTAGGTTTTTAGCTATATGCAACAAATACTTTCGGGTGTTTTTGATATTGGACTGCTCCAACTCCATGATAATTATAGTATTAGGCAAAAATGAACCTACAATACGAACGTTTTACTTACTCGGAAATGACTACTTTTACGTTAATTTATAAAACTCAAGTAAAGCTCACGAAATCCATAGTGTAAACGTCTCTAATGCGCTGAAAAAGGCAGAAAAAGTACTCAATACGCTAAATTTGAATCTAAAAATATTAATTCTCGTAAAACGTAGTGGGTGTGGGATTCGAACCTATGTGAACACTTGTTCATTGGAACTTAAGTCCAACGCCAAAAAGCTATACTTTACAAAATTTTCGGAGTACTGACTTTTTTAGGTAAATTCTGTTATTACGAGCTTAGTTACTAACTCTGAAAGCCAGCAAACTTTGTGGTATTTGATCAATATGGAAATTAGTGCACTTTGCGTTTAGGTTGTGTTGAAAACATGAGTAACTTAGAACACTTGTTCATTGAAACTTAAGTCCAACGCCTTAACCGCTCGCTCAAGCCAGTTCCGTTGCTACGATATCTGAGAAATCTATTAAATTAGGGTAGAAATAACTATTTCCAAGTAAGTTTCACGGAGTCTCGATACGCTATATTTAATCTAAAAATATTAATCCTCATAAAACGTACTGGGTGTGGGGTTCGAAGCCTAGAATAATAAGCGGATCGTGATTGAAAATAGAAGGAGGATCACTGGATTAACGTTTATGGAATACTCCGCAATGTAAAATTAGTATATACTGCACAAAATCCAGAGTGTAAGAGTCTTTACTGCATCGGAATAGTGTAGTTTTCTATCCACTTTACAAATAACCGGATCCGGATATCAACTCTGAATCGACAAACCAATGAACAATATTCAAACATGTTACATCCCCGTGTTTCCATGAAAATAACAAGACATTACACATCCAGTATACTTCACGATTGTTCATAGATACCAAGTATTCGCGTAAACGAGGTGTGTGACATTACATACATCATGGATAACATCATGGCCGGCATTACAAGCATCATGGATTACAAATTCATGTTCTGAAGTCTCATACATGCACCGACTCTGTACATTCAATGTGGGGGTAGCTGACTTGGAGACAGAAAAACACACATATTTGACCGTATCATGGTCTTAGTATGAACCGACATGCATTCGAATTGTGGAAAAATGTGTCGCACACTATTTCACCGAGATTACAACCCTTTCACGGATATTCGTTGGTGCTATCGATACGGTGAACAGCACGTTATGTATAGAGATATCTTCACAGTCAAATACGCGAACCATGCACAAGCATATACCCCGACTTTCGTTGAATATTCACGACACCAACAAATCTGTACATCTCCTTTCCCTCGACATCAATGATAGAATCCTCATCCCAATGCGCAGTACGAATGGTGGGTTCATCGGGTGTAAAATCCAAATCAAATGACACCAAGGTCTGCTTTCTCATTTTCAATATTTCCACCACCGCATCTTGTCTGTGTCTTAGCACTACCGTGTGAGGATGGCGAAATCTGTGGGTGGTAACACGGATGGACATGATATTCTTCGATATGATCAACTGAAACCTCGGATGTGGTGGGTTAGAGTCTTGTCGTGATGGTCCGTTTCGAAATGCAAGCGGATGAACTAGACCAAAAGTTTCGAAGATGCGTTTTATAATTGCTCTAGGTGTGAAATAGACATCGCACTCTTGCGGGGAAACAACACGAATTCAGTCTTCACACCGCAGAAACACAGCCGCTTGGTTAACATCACAAAACCGCAATTGAACTCAAGATTGCCATACACGGAATCGCTGTTAACGATGTCTGACTGCGGCGTTTCGACGAGTAACGAATTCTCGTATTTAGTATTGATTGTGACACATAGTCGAAACAGCGACAGTTTTCACAACCCGGTACATACATTGAACCAACTGATGTAAGGTGAAACACTACGTTCGCAGCAAAAAAGTTTGCAGGGTATGACCACCACCAACATATAGAGTAGTGAGTGAGTAATTAAACTACATACCTCGATTTTACTATGTTACGAGATCCGGATCACGATTCAAGTCTACCTGAACGATTAAATACATTGCGACGATGTCACTTGGCTCTTAATTGGGTTGTTTCATCTGAAAGAGCTAATTTTTTCTGTTATAATACTTTATTAGACGTGTATGGCGAGGCGTCTGGTATCGAGAAGTGAGATCGCAAGCAATCATTGAGTCAGTCGTGATGTCTGGTTGGGAGTGTCGGCCTCTTATATCCAGCAAGTGTAATGTGCCATATTAGGCCGTAAGTATCGTAGGCCCCGCGTGAAGTGTACAAATTTCGATGTTGCGCAAATACCACAAACTTTGCTTGTGCGATGTCGGTGTTTTGATCTGAAATGAAAAAATTTAGCTTCCATCCGCGGCGGCGTAGCGCATCTTAGAATAGTCGATAAATTATATAGCTATGCTATTCGTGCCGCTATAAGCATAGGTTTATATTGGCTATATATATATATATTTTATTCACTATCAGAAATGGTAAGATAAAGCATCACTGCAATAGCTATTAAATCAGCTCCATTACGTATCTAAAAGCAGCGGCTTATGGGGTTGTAAAATCAGAATAATCTCAGTAGTTAAATGCTTGCTACAGCTTGCAATTTACCGACCTTAGGTCGTGAGTAAAGCTAGAATTCATAGACTAACATCCATCTCAAATCCAAGTGCATACCCACGCGGAGTAATTATAACCAAATTTAGTCATTTGTATTGAGTGACTTCGTTCCTATAGCCCCGGCAAACGCAGCTTACATTAATACGGCGTTACTGAACATCGAGTAATAAGCGGTGCTAGCCAGGCTACACTTAATACGAATTTGTATTTTGTGGGCACAATCTATGCTATAGTTGAGCGAGTTGAAATGATACGACCTCGGTACACTTCTTCGATATAGATATAGCTGCGCAAAGATGTAGCCTTGAACGCTAGCGTCTGGAACAGATGTGATGTCAGTGATCTGAAATGTTATAGCTTCAACCCGCAGTGGCATAGCGTTTTAAAATGGGAGATAAATTATAGCATAGACATAGGTTTAGCTATAGATTTAATTCACTATCGGAAAAGCATCAGTGCACTAGCTATTAAAATCACATATCTAAAAGCAGCTTATGGACTTGTAAAATCGGCATAATGCAAATCTATACGGAAATGTAACCTAACTCACCTGCATCATCAGGTGAAGTGCATAGCGCGATAGTTGTGACAGAAATGTGAAATTTTCCGAGCGTAAATTGCGTATGCAATGTCGGCGTTTTGATCTGAAATGAAATGAGCGAATTTAAATATAGGCGATAAATAATATATATACTGTTGCTCTAGCTAATTAATTAATTCATAATATTGTAAGCACACTGCCCGAAACGAGTAATAAGTGGGACTAGGGAACTTGCATGTACATACGAATTTATCCGAATTCGGTCATATCCTCGCTTAACATTATAGCCGTGCACAGAACTCATTATTACGTTATTAGCTATTTAAAATGATGCGATATAGGCGAAATCTCGGTGTAATTCAATCTGTGCGTATTATCCATGTATGCTCCAATGCGTTTTGCGGCTTTAGTATAGGTATTGGATCTAATATATTCTATAAAACATCTACGTTGCTATATATATATATATATATATATATCTTAATCCGAAGTGCATTGCTGCATCGAAAAATTATAGCTATACGCGGTACACTGTCGATTTTTCAATATAGACAAGAAATAGCCCACCTTTAGTGTTGCGTAATCTGGTTTGTCATTATATGCTTGTTCCGAGCTTGCGGCGCTAGTCTTCTTGGCTGCATGAAATAGGATGTTTTAGCTTCAAACTCGACGCATTAGCATGCCTAAATTGTAACCACAGCGAGATTCGAGTAATAAGCGAGGCTAGATAGTCTACCCTTAACAGAGAACTCGCATATGCATTCGAATTTGTGCGACTTCGGCTATATTGTCAGCTAACATTATAGGCGCGCACAGAACTCATTATTACGTTAGCTATTGGAGAAATCTCAACGTAATTCAATCTGCCTGCACAATCCGCGTAAGCTAATGCTGCATCGAGAAATTATAGCTAAATTTAGTTTAAATTGACAGAAAAATACATTGATCTTACCTTGCCTGCCTCGCTGCGCACATGACAATACTTGTAACAGAACTGTGAAGTTTTCAGAATGCGAATTGCTTTACGTTGGAACTAAACATTCTAATTCGTATCGCCAACGCGGCATTTTCTTGGAAACGCAACTTTAATTAGAATGTTCTAATTCACTATGTCGATGTGGCGCGACTTCTTGGAATCGTAAGCAACTGTATTCGTGGCACATTTACACGCGTCAATTTCTTGGAATAGTATTCGGCAATATGCGCGGCGCATGAGCTTTGCGTGATCGTAGGCCTTTATGGTTGCGATATCTGTATTATCAATTTGCATTTGAAGAATTCCACAAAATCATTGACTAATTAATGATGACACAGATGACACACGAACATAGTTTTACATTTATGTGTAATAACTCGAAAAAGGTGTTGTCTCGGAATTTAAGAGAGAATCGGCGGTTAAATTCTCAAAACAGCACGACGTGACATTATACCCAACCAAACCAGGTTCGATTCTAGCTAAGGTAAGTTTTGACGTGGCAATGGGCGGATGATGTGGCAATGTAGGCGTGGCAATTAAGGCGACGTGGCCTTCTGTGATTGGTGCGTAACAATTTCAGGTACCCTTACTACTACCGTCATATCAAATTATTCGGACGCTAGGGTCTCGAGCTATAGGACTACCAATTATGCTATTTTTTGCCGGCTAAGCAGTACGCATCTCGGCGTATTTAATCGTGAGTCACTTGTTGCACATACGTCCGTAAATTAGTTATCAATACCCAGGGCCGTAACAGCACTTCGTCAGCCCCCCCCCCCCAACTTTTCTCTTGGCTCCCTCAGGCTAGATGGCTGTTTAACGCTATTTATCATCTAAATTGGGTGTCCATTTTTGGCAGCATCTCTCGATTAATTCGATATAATTCATGATTGCATCGGTCAATATAATCGGGAATTGAAAATATATTGGTACTCAATTTTTATCCTCTCTCTCCTCGCGTAATCAGATTGACCGGTTAAGCCGAGTGAGTTGTGTTTGAAAAGGTAGGACCACTCAATAATAATTAAACATCTTCGGGCGTATACCCGTTGGCAGGAACGAAACAGCACTTCGTCAGGCCCCTCGAAATACTTAGGTCTGGAGCTCCCATAGGGTGATAAACCGACCCCCCGTCCCGTTGTTCGCTTCTGCCACGAAATCAGGATCACCGTTTAGTGAGCCAGCGTGGAGAGCGAGAATTTTCGATAATTCAAAATAAAATAGGTCAATAAAAACGGGAATTGCATGTATATTGCTATCAATTACTTGTCCTCTCTGCTCACGTAATTAGATTTACCGGTAGAGCTGAGTGAGGTGTCTTGGAAACTGTAGGGCCCGTAAAAATTAATTAAACATATTTGGACGGGCGGACCCGGTGGTACGACTTCGTTACATGATGTTATTTCGTGACCTCCAGTCTGCTATATCAAAAAATATAGAATCGCCCAAACGTACTAAACTTAAAGATGCACACGATTTCAAATTGGTAGTTCTTCACTGGCATATAATTCTTCCCTGCGGGATGGTAGCCTATTTGTCTCGTGAGGTTCAGATTGCCAAGACAGGAATATTCGGCACCAGTCATTTAGGCGCCTATGGTCGATTATACCTATATGTATTTTGTATATACATAACGAAGTTTCCGGTCAGCGTAAGCCGTAAGGGCAGTCATTTTCGGCCAAGGTTTTCTCGCTGTCGATCGTTCTGGCACACTGCTTGGAGTCGCATGTTATATGGCCTAAAACTTTATATGTCTTCGTGCGTCGTGACGCGGTAATGGCCAACGCCGATATGCCCACTTCTATAAATCTTGCGTGTTTTATCTTGGTGGAATAGTATCCAATAATGAAGGTGTCTACTTGGAAACTTGAAATCGCGCACGGCGCGAAAAAAATTTGAAAACGTTGCATAAAATAATCTATAGTTCATGCTAATTCACCAAATAATTTTTGACCCCCTTCGAGCTCGTTCCCCCCAATTTGGGGACTTGGGGTGCGACAGTTACGGTCCTGTCAATACCTATATCTATAGGTACTGCTCGTTCAACTGGAAAGTTAGGGCACATTGCATTGAGACAGCAGTGACATAATCTTAGCAGTCTACTCACAACGTTCCTGCAATCCTAATTGAAAACTCCGGAATCCAAGCCAAGCAAGAATATTTTATAAATATTATTTCTTTTCACAAATCGATTTCTCAATATTTCTGTGGGGGCCGCAGAAAGCCTAGCTGGGGGCCGCATGCTGCCCTCGGGGCCGCGGCTGGGAATCACTGCTATAAAGGCTATCAAAATATATCACTTGGATCGAGTCGTACATAATCTTGAGTCATGGCTTGGTCCAGCTTTGCAAAATGACTCGAATACGTGTCGAATCAATACCTGTAGTACCTCCAAGTCGAGTCGAGTAATTTTCAATATTAACGTCTAAGACTTTAAGACTCTAAGACGAGTCGAGTCACCGAAAATTTGCGAATCAAGTCGGACCGGAGTCATTGCTACCTTACACCCGTTCATTAATGCCACTTTTTATGTATAACACTGTAATAATCCTATACTAGCATATCACGTTGTGACTGCTTGTAGTTTGAACGCGATCATTTATTTGTGGTCTGTGCGTCGTTAAATATTCCAGAATTGTGATGGTTGCCAAGTGAGTTAAGGTCGGCGCGTGAATATTCTTACCTGATCGAACATCAGTTTGTGGCTTGAATTCAAATGTCTGCTTCATGACACGGAAATGACCATTGTGTTTCTAATATTTGTTGGAATGGTCCAATAGGCAGTCCCAATCAGGTATTACAAGTATAATTTTATTGTCTGGACAGGGAAGTGAATTTTCGAGTGAACAGCCTCACGGAAGCTGTGATACGCCGTTGCCATCATCTACTGCACGGGTATTTCAAGACCCACGGCGAGCGGGCTTCCTCTCGAATGAACAATTCAACAGTCTCGGTTTATCACCACATTCATTTCCGGCCGTGGAATCTCAAATCTCCGAGCAGGGAGATGCCTATTGTCCGCTTCAACAATTGTTCAATCGGTTCGGTGGACCATCACAATCAGTCACTCGCAGTGGGTTTGGATCTAACCAGCAGGGATACTTTATGTCGCCCGAAGAAGAACTCGGAGCCGGTCCTGGTAAGGCGGGGAAATTATTACGAGTTTATGAATTTCCGCGTCGGAATGTGGACCAAAGCGTAAAACATTGTATATGATTTTCAAAATTAAACCGTTCTGATCTTATAAAGATTGGTGCGGATGATCGATTCACATTCGCATAATATTTCACCAATTCACGGCGTAAACGCATTTGGTAAGGCTAACTTCTTCAGGCGGACTAACGCTAATCTATAGCGCTGGCGATTCAACATCGGACATATGGCGATTAGTCAATCAATATCGTCGATTGCATCCGGAAATAGTGTTGGAATTACTCGAGTTATGACTTGAATCGAGTCACACTCGAGTCCCATTTTTCCGTATGACTTGACTCGATCCACTTTTCAAAAATGGCTTGACTTGAGTCGACGTTTCTGAAATGCGGATTGACTCGCCACTCGGAGCAAAATTTACGAGTCAATTTCAAGTCGTCGCTTTATTGGTGTTGACTAAACCGCTTCCTTTTGTATACATTCGGATTGTAACGACACTCCGCTGGGAGCAACCAATTACTCAGTTATTGAGTGTTTTACCGAGCCTCCATTGTTATCCTCAATTTAATTGACCGCAAGCGCAGCGACCATAGCTTACACCTTAAGTTGTCGTAAACTAGTAGGCCTAGTAATGTAATTTTAGCAATGTATCACTGAACTTTCTCACGGTTCTAAAACATTATTTTTAGCTGACGATTACCCCAGACGAGTGTCTGACTGAAGGTTCGGTGTCTTTCAATATGAATATATCATTCAATTTTGCATTGAAGTTTTAAACCTTCAAGAGCGACTCCACCCAATGTTTTTCTTAACATTCTCTGTGGACTAACGCAATCACCATACCCTTCACGACGACGCAGTCATTCGTCGCCAAGAACAACAATTTCTGATCGGAAGCAAGGTCACGAACTTCGGTTCAAGCCATATACACAGGCGATCTACAATATCTGCCACTAACAATACTATTGACCGTCTTCATTCGTTCATTTGGAAAAAAATTCGCGCTTGGCGCGGCAAGGACATGTAGGCTACACTTCTACAGTGTAGCCTACACATAGATTCCATGGCATAACTGTTATCATTTGTGATGCGTAGTGATATCAGTCCTATTTTTTCCGTTATCGAATTGTATTCGCCCCTATCTGACGACTGAAAAAGGACATTCAACATTCAAGTGGCCCCCGCAATGATTCGTAAATCTCGTATGGCCCTCTAGCCGAAAAATCTCACCACCCCAGGTCTATTTGATCAGCTGTACCGACAAAGTCTATTGTTGCTATACAATGTTGATTCACCCTATCAATGGACTAATTTAGCAGTCTGCAGAATCCTCAGAAAGCTTGGTTGATTGTGTGACTGTGAAAATTACGAAGTAGTTGCAGTTATTGTTCTGCTGCGTGGTGCGATGATTTTTTAAGAGAAACTGCCTTGCGTGATTTGAATGTCCGTTTCAAGCAATCGTGGAATTCCCACAGTGCTGCGACAGTGGCTTTCGACAAGATGAGAAATGTTCATGCTTCAGCTAGACCCGGGGTGGGCAAGCTTTTAAGCTCGCGGGCCGCATTCCACATCTGAATCCATTCGCGGGCCGCACTATATAAAATTGGGATTATAAACCAAGACGCAAAATTGGTATTTGATTATATAGTGAGGACATGGAGATAATATATATGCTTGATTAAAACAATCCAGAGATTGCTTTGGTGATATCGTACACGCGTCAGAAACAGTGGCGAGATTTCATAGGCTGGTCGACCTCAATAACCAATTCGTCAAAACTAGAGATGAAAGTCGGTTGTCCCGATACTTAGAACAGGAGAGAAATTTAAATCTGTAAGGGGTGAGCAGCGATCTGTTCATATATTTACTAATTCCACTTTTGGTTCAGTTCCAGGACACACAATGCTGACAGCATCATAACCATGTTAGCTTCAGACACGCTCCTACTGTGTGTAGATGAAATATAGTTACCCCAATTCTACGAATATACAGAGAACGAATCTACCTAAGACACGCACTGAAACAATCAAAACCGGTGTGGCCTATCTGAAATCACACTCGTGATCCGAATTATGCCAATCTCGTTCAGAATTTCTGTGATGTTTAGCAGTTGAAACCTTTCAAACTGCATGGGCCTTGAGATCGGGCTGTCGCACCAGAAATTAAACCAAAAATAATAATATAGAAAGTATTTACCTTAGAACAGAGGTCTTCAAACTTTTCAAGACACGCCCCTCTTATGGTGGTAAAAGATTTCGCGCCCCCCTTATCGTCATATCACAAAACGCAATCATGATGCTAACAAACCTCACAAAACGCAATCATGATGCTAGCAAACCTAACGGATAGTTTTATGGCATAGCCATAGAAGGTTACAACTGTGGATGAGAGCTTTTTAAATAAGAAATGCAGACAAACCACAGAGCAATAATTATGAACGAGATGTAAATCGCGCCGAGCGCGAATCAGTTGAGAACAGCTCCAAGCCTCCTTCAGATGCTTTCACGCCCCCCAAGAGGGGTGAGCCCCCATATTGAGAACCACTGCATTGAAATTATCATGGTACTTGTTCAGGGAGCGGTAGCTGAAAAAAGCTCAAACACTGATTTAAATCGAACGAATATCGTTTATACGTTTATATTGCTCATAAACAGTTGGAACAGGCACAAATTGCATATCATGAATGTGTAGTAGGGTAGTGTATTGCATATCATCATTGTTATTCATTTATCTCAACATAGTGAGGTTTCGTATTCTAGCCTGTGCTTTGCCGATGTTACCGTACAGCCGCATGCGGCCGTAGAAGGGAATTTGTGCGGCAGTGAGTCGTCATTTAATTAGTATGCGTTGGCGCCTGTCGACAAGCAAATTGAATTTACGAATCGACTCCTGAATTTTTCAGATATTTTACTTTATCTGGAAATTTTATTCGCGCTATGCGCGATTCAAAGCTATACTTCATTTCAATATAGTAGCGCTCTTTGCAATCTGAGTCCCACAGTACAGATACGAACAGCAGAGGAAAATGCGCCGCATGTAGCAATACCAACTTGGAATCGTGTGCTTCTCACGAAATGAATTTGCTTCTGGTGCGTTTAGGCGATTCCAATATATTTCCGGTATAGCAGTAGTTCTCGATATTCTTGGCTGCGCGAACCCCCTTTTGACCGCCGGGACCCCCAAGTTTTAGTTCAAATATCCTATGGAAATGTTAGCTGTGGGCTAGTGATGAACATTTCTTGAAATTAACATCATACTATTTATGTAAAAATTAGGAAGTCGTTTATTATTTCCAAGCAAATTCTGGGGCTGCATTTCTTGAAATACACTGCCGTGTCTCGAAAATGAACGCCGTCGATTTGAAATGAACGAGTGCAATAAATCCATTAACTTGCGCAAATATAGGTGGTGGGGAATGTAATAATAACGCCTAACGTTTCCGACGACACCTTTGGGTCTGATCGCCACATAAATGGAACCAATACAATGTCCAGGCTAGTCATTTTTTTATAGCAGCTCATATTGGAGGTATTCAGGAATAGCGGTTATGTATATCACAGGAGAAAATGGATTTTTTGCAAGCGAATTTATTCCTAAAGCAAAACATCTCTAAACAGCAATATGTTTGTATCAGTAGGCTATTGGCAATTTAGCAATTAAAATGAGTTTACACTGCAGACAATTTCATCTCAGACCAGTGTTGGGATGACTCGAGTCACCTTTTTGGCATGACTTGACTTGACTCGAGTCACTTTGCAAAAATGACTTGACTTGACTTGACTCGTCGCTTCAGAAATGTGGATTGACTCGTGACTCGGAGCAAAATTTACGAGTCAATTTCAAGTCATCTAGTAAACGATGTCGATTAAATCGCTGCATCTTTTATATATTCGGATTGTTCGCGATACGCCGGTGTGACTTGTGAGAGCAATCAGTCTTTCACTGATTGTACTTTTCACTGATCCTCCATTGTTACATCACAAATAAATTGACCGAAAACGAAATGATCACAGCTTACCTTTATGTACTAGCTGTAGAATCATCTAATAGCAACGTATCTCTGTTTGTTAAACGGCTCAGTGCTTACATCGCGAAGTGCCCACCTAAGCCGACCCTCTTGTATGATTTGAATCGAACGAATATAGTTTATGCGTTTATAATCTCACGGATGTGTGGACGGCCCTGGATGGGTAGTGTATTGTACCGTATCAATTTGTTCAAACTTCTCGGCGCTTCGTATTCGATTCTCTATTTTGGCTCACGTATTTTATTAGCAGCTCTAAGCGTGCGTGAGCGATACAACGCCTTTTTGCACGTATAATTAACCTAATACTCGGTAATTGATTCAAGATATATCACCAATCAATCTGTCATTCACACAGCTAGCAAAATGTAATGACTTTGAATCATCCTCATACTTCGAAAATTCAATTTGACTTGAATTGTGACTTGACTCGTGACTTGACTTGACTTGACTCGACTTGACTCGAGTCACCTCCAAAAAACGAGTGACTTGACTTGACTCGAGTCACCTTCGAAAATCGATTGACTTGACTTGACTCGAGTCAAAATGTGTAATGACTCGAGATGACTCGTGACTCGAAGGTACACTGTAAATTTTGAAGTGTTGCTCAACCCGGAAAATTGAACACGAAACGTGATCCAAAAATTGAACGCCTAAAAGTGTTTCGAAGTGTTCAAATTAAAGGTGTTTACCTAAAAAGTGTTCAGTCTCAAAGTGGCTGGTTGACTAGTCACCGGAACGCAGGGCTCAAAATTAAATCAGATTTTATTGATTCATGAATAAATGACGCTTATAATACCCAACCTGGGTGATTAAATACATGCAAACATTGAAATTTCCAATAGCTGCTGTGACAGGGTTTCATAAATATAGATCAGCAGTTGAAACCGTTCCCGGAAGAGTCGATGAAATCACGAACGTCACAAATGATTAAGAGCAAACTCACTACAAATATCATGCAACTCGCTCAATCATGAAAATGATTGCATAGGGAATTAGGGATAGTGATAACAAAATATGATTTAGAATCCTAAACTTTCGTGACAGGGGCATGGAATCAAATTCGTTGGTTACGTCGGTTAGCGGAAAACATGATCAACACAAATCATTACAACTTATTTAAAACTGATCAAATTACGGCTTGTAAATTTCTAATTTTATTGTAAACAAACAAACAATGAATGTATCAGTATCACTACCACTACCACGATAAACAACCATAAGTATTTTTTTTACTCTTAAATTTGGCCTGCTAAAAATATCCTAGGGCTTGCATTAGAAGTATTTATATCAGCTTAATGCCAATCACTTTTGTTTAAATAACAAAGAAATCGTTACTTTGAGTCCATACGAATTTTGCAGATTTACAGAAAAGATTTTGTTGTTATTTACCAGTCTGCTGCAAAATATGACATCTGGGCAGTGGTTCTTAAACATTTTTGGACACGCTCCCATGTGATAGCACAAAATTTCACACACTCCTTATTGTCGTATAATAGAATTTAAAAAAGCATGTGCGAAAAAGATTTTAGTTGACAGCGGCTTCACGCCGCTTCAAATGCGTTCTCCTGTTTGAGAACCACTCCTTTAGGGTATCACAATCCAATGCATAGCAGCACAAATCGTCAAGAATGTTTCTGAATACTCCATTTTCACTGAAGCAGTTTTATATTCTTGCCATCAGCTGCAATCCAGGCTCGGTCAATCTCTGATTCGTGGTGTTCCATGGTATTTGTTCTTTTCTACTGGTCGACTCCATGTTGTGCTCCTTGAAAATGTGATTAAATTCCAAAGTTTTGAATATGTCAATGAAAATTCTAAATTTATGCAGAAATAAATATAAATGTTTCACACATGCATGTTACTCAAGCTTAGGAAAGGCGCTCGGATACATGTAAAATCCTATCACTGAGAAGGACTAAAATTAGCGTAACGACTAATAAAAATATCTTGAATCAGGTCTGCGTTTTTTTTTTTCAATTCGGCCATTTTGACATTTACATTGACATTCAGACGCACAGGCAACAGTGAGAATGCAGAGCTGTAACTCAGAATGACAGTTATAGCAGAACTTCGCAGGTCTATGTAAATTTGTATGGTCCACAAAAAAGAAAGAATACGGTACCTGTTTCAATAAGACATGCGCTTGGGTCTTGGATTATATTTGTTTATCTCTCAATTTGGCTTTGAGAAGAAGACAGTTGACTTCATCGACCTCGTTTTGCTGAAAATGTAATTGATTGCAAACAAGATCCGACAATAAATATAGTAGAATTGTTATCCCTATGGGTTCGGAGTTCCATTATAATAATTGAAATACGGTAGGCTTTACATATAACTTTGATTCCAAGATTTTATAGCCGCTTTGAATTGAGACGAGAAAATATACCAGACAAAGGACACATTGATTGTCTTAAGTATAAAAACTTTGTGACATCTTATCGAAGGTGTTGAATACTTTTCCTTCATTGCAGTAATTGTAACTGTTCTCAATCTTTCGAAATCCTTCATTCCTGATTAAATTTAACTAACGAAATTAATTGGAATTAGCACGACATGGGAAATGATCTCCATTTGATGTTCCAAGTATAGTTCAGTAAGCAGTAGTTTAAATACAAGTTACACCAGCTCTTTACATTCAACAACACCCCTGTTCAATTTACACAGATCAAGCCTCTCTTCAGCTCATATAGCATATATAGATAGTTTTTGAGAAAATTGGGACTGCAAAAACCAGCACATTACATAATCAATGGTGATATATGAAATGAATAAATATACTTACATAATCACATGTTTCCATGGGTTCTTGAGGCGAAAGTATGTATCGCAAAAGATGACTGCACCGGTACAAAATCCAATCAGATGACTGCTAACGGCACTATCAACATTTTCTGCTAGCAGAGGCACGGCGGAATCAGGGGCTCTTTTCGAAGAGTCGACATCAGTTGGATGAATTTGAGGATCAATCTAAGACTGTTAAAAAGAAAATACTTGTTTTAAAAATGTGCAATGCAGGGTAACTATTCAATATTCGAACAGCTTCTTCGAGGTACAAAACTTCAATATAAAATTGAATAGTATATGCATGTTGAAATGAGCCCGAATATTTTCAGCTGAGACTCGTCAGGGGGAATCGTCAGCAACTAGTGGAGAACTCGAAAGAACGTTGTACATCAACAATCGTATCACAAAATATGACGTCACCAGCGTTCAGTATTAACGCAGATATCAGACTGGATGTATTGTATGTGACAAAAGGGTGTCTTTCATAGAACAATTAATTATTGTAATGGAAAGTTGCATGTGACCTTACCACCAATTTTACTCCAGCCCAGGTACCATACTTTCCTGGATTGTTAATCATTTTAGTGAAATTTTACCAGCAAACATTCATAAAAATAACCGAATGCAGCAGAATCAAATTCATTATCTAAGGATATACGAGTTTACTTACGAAACATGGCGATGCTTACCAGTATCTTAAACAACAAATGCATTTCAAAAAGGTGGCAATTGCAATACATACTACCTGCACATTAGGGCATTTTTCATATTCTTTCCATCAGCTGCAACCCAGGCTTGATGAGTCCCTGATTCGTGGCATGCCATGGCGGCTCTTTTTTACTGGTCAAATCCAAATGCTGCTCCTAGAAAATACAATAAATACCAAAGGAAAATTGTAAATTTCATGCAGAAGTAAATATAAATATTTCACACAGGTAGGTTACAGAAGCGCAGGATAGGTGCTCAGCCCCCCAGGTTGAGAACCACTGACCTAATCCATTATAGCTCAGTAAGCAATAGTTAAAGTACAAGTTACACGAGCTCATTACGTTCAACTACATCTCTGTTCAGTGTTCAGTGTATACAGTTCAGTGTACACTGTACTGTGTACACAGATGAAACCTTTTCCAGCGCATATCGAATAGTCCGTAAGCTACTCTGCGAGATAGTTTGTGAGAAAAGTAGGGCTGCAAAAACCAGCAAATTACATAATCAATGGTGATACATAAAATGAATAAATAGGCTTACATAATCACATGTATCCATGGGTTCTTGAGACAAAGGTCTGCATCGCATAAGATGACTGTGCTGGCACAAAACCCGTTACGAACGACTCCTCACGTCACTGTCAACATTGTTCGATAGCGCAGGCACGGTAGACCCAGGGGGCTCTTTTTAAAGAGTCGACATCAGTTGGATGAATTTGAGGATCAATCCAAGACTATTGAAAAGAAAATATATTTTGCGAAAATTCGCAATACAAATGAACTGCTCAGTAATCACGCAGATATCATACTGGATACAGTTGTTATTTTCTGCGATAAGTTGTGCATGACAGAAGGGTGTCTTTCATAGAATAATTAGGTAATGGAATGGAAAGTTGCACACGACGTTACCACCAATTTTACTCTGGCACAGGTAGTATACTTCCTGGATTGTTAACAATTTTAGTGAAATGTTATCAGCAGACACTCATAAAAATCTTTATTACGAATATAACCGAATGCAACAGAATCAAATTCATTTTTTACGGATATTCCAGTTCACTTACAAATCACCGTGATGCTTACCATGATTCCATACAGCTGATGCATTTCAAAAAGGTGCCAATTTCAATACATAGTACCTGCGGCATAGAGTTTAGTTCAGTTACCGTATCATAATATAAACTCAGAAAAGTCAAATTTGGGGATTGGGCGAAGCAAATACTACCCCTTGTGATCCCATGGTTTGTTGAAAAGATTGTTTGTTTTGTTGTGCTATTATTAGGGCGATTTTTTGGACCTAAAAAGGGAAATTTGACTGAAAAATTCAAGTTCACACATATTTTGATGATGAAAAACTTAATTTTGACCCCATGTACTTAAATTCGGTGTTTCTCACATAATGTTAGAATTGTATTACCGGTACTTCTCTTTATTTCTGGATGGGGCTGTCTGTTCTTCCGAAGTAGTTTGACCTGAAAAAATCTTTTAGCATGAAAACTGACAAATTTTTACATGAAAAAAACTTATTTTATCGAAATCTGGACCCTTGGAGAATTCTAGTATTGATTACATTTCGTATTATGGTAGAAATAATTAAAACTTTGTAGTACAACGAAAGATACTTTCCTACATTTTCGGGTAGAAAGTGCCTGTCCTAACTAAGTAGCTTGGCAAGAATGAAAAAAGAAAGTTCACCAGCGGCAGCTGTTGGCCGGCTACACTGAAGTTGTGGGTTCACTGCCCTCTCTCTCATTATGAGAAAGTTGTCTACATCGCAATTTTTCATCATTCGGTTTCTAATGGAAAAACCAATGCCCACGCAGTGTTGCTTCAGTTAGGATAGTGCAGTAGGCTACGTTGAGCATTTGCTTAATTTGACAGTCTATGATTCACAATGATCAGGCGATGGTCCGTCTACAACGGTAGGACTAAAAAGTAGGCTACAAGATGTAAATTGTAAAATGATAAGTTCACCGACAGTGCAATCATCTATGATACAAACGAAATGCAAGTTTGCCAAAAACATTTTGATTTTGTAAACAATTTTGGCAATTTTTGACCTGACGGTACAATTTTGACAAAATTTTGACCTATTTTGACATGTCAAAAAAATCGCTTCAGTAAGCAGTACCGGTACAGTGTAAAATGTGTTGCAGTTGAAAAACAATCAATACCGTTGCATGACTGTCATACCGGCATTCAATTGCTGACATTGCAGTACTTGTCCACAATGGACCACAATATCGCCTACATAGGGTTATTTCAGTGTGGATGGAGAGAACATCCCTTTATCTATATATCAAAAAAGTTAGTTCGATAGCAGCTTCCCATCAGTACCTTGTACCTGGTCGCAGCCTGGTATGTAATCAGATTCGAAGCTCGACCCTACAGCAATAAGATCAGACGAATCATATACTACAAAACATCTAAAGAACATTCAAATGAATAAGGGATATCAGTAGCCTACTAAAACATCTAAAACAAACGACCTTACTGCAATGTCAAAACGAGCTCAATTTACGACTATTCTCACGTTACATATATTCAATAACATTTACCGCATTTCCATACCTTACAGTACATGGACGTTATGATCCTTTACGTCATCAGGTAGCAGAAACTGCTTCAATATATCCATTCTGCCAAGTCTTTTCGTGTACCCTACTCTCTGCTTGAAGCCTGACGAACCACCAATTCAAATTCGAAACTGAAATCGAGCGCGCTCTACCGTAACGAAGGTGGTGACCCCTCTGTGTCACCGGGAAATATGTATATTTTATTGTTATATTAGTGGTTTGGTCAGTTGAATAACATTGTTTTACATATAACATGATTTTATGTGATCTCCAATCCTACCGATAGTTTATGAATGCGAAATTGATGATAAATTACCAAGTATAAATTTTCTGAAAATAAGCCGCAGTGGCGAAGTGTTACATATAAACGGAGAAATACGCAGAAGCGTTGCGACGATAATGGCCCAATGCGTTTATATGCCCAAAAAGTGTGTCCGTACGCAGAAAAAAGTGTTATGAAGTGTTCAATACGACCTTGCGGATTTACAGTGTAGTGACTTGATCCCAACGCTGTCTCAGACTGCCATTCGATCCGTTTATGTGAGTCCTTTGAGTTTTACCAATTATGAATCGAAATCTGCTTTGCGATTTCTCTAATTTAGAAAAAACGAAAATTAGTTTACCGGACATTTTTCCTAATCTGGAGGTATCGCGAGCCCACTGAAATTGCTTCGCGGAGCCCTAGGTGTCCGAGGACCCCCGCTTCAGAACCACTGTACTACAGCCTAACGATAATCCTGATGGTAGGTCAACAAATAACAACATGCGACAAAGTGACTAATAACCATTGGCCCACCCGAAGATGCATCATCATGTGTAACTTGCCCTGAATCTGATCACATGGGCTAAAGGATAAATATTAGATGGTAATATGTGAATATACTTGATCATAATGACGAAATTCAATCTGTAAATCTGAAAAAAATTTCGCGCTTGGCGTCCATCGTCATTATTCAGGACATGGTCACTCGCGATTTCGGTGCATATAGTAATCTGATATGAGAAAGCAAATTAGTCCGGAGATCACCAGAAATGGGCATGGACGGTTTAACATAGGTATTTGGCGCCGAGTTACTTCATTACGGCTTATGCATTGGAATGCGGCCGTAGGACACATAAGTAATCGAAATGCGGCCGTGAATAGCAGAAAGGTTGCCCACCACTGGCCGATATTAACAGACCGGTGATAAACCGTTTCATGTGTAGCTTAGCAGTGATACGTATACGTGAGCGATACGAAGCATTTTGCGTGTATATTCAACTCTATATTAGTTCTCGATTCAGATTAAATGGGGGTTCAATCTGTGTTTGAAACTGCTAGCAATATAAAATGACTTTTAGTCATGCATCGAACTTCGAAAATTCAACTTGACACCTGACTTGACTTGAAATGAATCGACTTGACTCGAGTCACATCAAAATATCGAGTGACATGACTTGTCTCAAGTCAAGTTCGAAAATCAATTGACTTGACTTGACTCGAGTCAAAATACGCAATGAATCGCGATGACTTCTGCTTAGAGCTAGTTCGGAATCGTGTGATGATGATTATGATTACGATCACAGCACAATATCGAACGAATACAATAACGAATTCATTAAAAAGTAATCACAATTACTAACTGTCAGATTCATTTTGCTCTCCTAAAATTGCACCTTGAAGCCGATTGTCCGTTTTTTATCCTAAATACAGAATGCAGATGCGAGGCGTATGACTTATATATGATTGGAGCCATCGGAAACCATTCCCGCCCGCAAGATGGGCTCACGACTGACTTTCAACGCTATGATTTCGATACGACAGAATGGTGTATGCTCAACAACGACGTAGTCGAACAAAGAAGGTGAGCGCGGCTATCGCCAATGTGAATGTTCAAGTTGCGTAAGTATGTTAGAAAACACCCATGTTTCAGAACTGGCTTTGCAGTGGCCACTCTGCAAAACGAAATCTGGGTTTTAGGCGGTTGCGTTACGCTTGAAGACAAGGAAATTTTCAAGAGAGATGTGTTCGTGTACTGCATCAGGTCCGGGGAATGGGCCGCAGGAGAAAAAATGGATCAACCGAGGGCGGATTTCTGTGCTGCTGTCGTCGGTGATAATCTGTACGCAATTGATGGAAGACATACACGGTCAGAAACGGACGGCACCGCAAGTGAGATAAGAGTATGTAAATATTGCAGCCCATGAACGATATAGTTCGTCGGGGAGGGGGGTCCTTCAACATGTGATTGTTTTCAGCCGATCAGGGATGCGAGTCGATCCACATTGTCACAGAGTTAGAGATGATCGGACATTATTTTCTAATTCGAATCGCGATCCCAATTTCAGACTAATATGGTCTAATCCAGAGGTGTCAAACACGCGGCCCGCGAGAACATTTTGTGCGGTCCGCGAAGCCATTTTGGAATTTCAAGTATTCGACAAAATATTCGAGAGCCACATATCTTTTTGAGATAAGAACTTAAAATTCAACATAAACATACTCTAAAATTCAGTGAAATCTCAACCAACTACACTATCACGTCACTTTTAAATGCTACCATGCAGTACAAGATCAGCTATTTCGTCACATTTCTCGTACATGATGATGAAACATGACCTGTTGATGAGTCATGACTAAAAATTGTGATTTTATTTGGTGCGACCTTTTGTAAAGTTACTCGTTGTCGGACTGACTGGGTGATTAGCGGGCCATTTTTATTTGACCTTAAAAAATCAATAATATGACTTTATGTTTTGGGAAATATGACTTTATATGACTTGATGTGAAAATTTTGTATTTTTACTTGCGAACAACGTCACTCACGGAACTTAATAGTAAAACATACTCAACACAACAGTAATACAATAGTAAAACATACTCAACACAACAGTAATACACATCTATTTTTATTTTCAACCACTGTTGTAGTACAGTTTCATGTAGTGTGGAATGTTAGAGTCTTTCAAGTTACGATTTGAACGTAAAATGACTTGAGTAAGGAAAATGAGCGCTCCACAGAAGCTGATGTGGGTTGACACTTCTGCAGTTTTGCACGAAGCAGTGGTGAAATCACTTGTCTCTGTAGCTTCATAATTTGTTTCACATCGTTTTTTTTCAATCGCTTCTTAATGTAATTTCTGAGCTCAAGCGAATCTTTTCCGAAATCAAGGGCATTTAGATCAGCATGCGCCTATTTGATGGTGTACTTGCAACTTTACATTTTGAGTATTAAGTTTGAAATATTGTTATGGTGGAGGCCTATTTCTGTTATCTGACTAGTCAACGTCGGATCTTTGACTGAATTTTTGAAGCTCTTTACAATAACTCCTTTATCTTGCTATGCATTGACTATTTCTTCAACTTGTGGACGTGTCTCGGCATCATATTGAGCAGCATTCAACCAGCTACCCCAACGAGTAACTGCCGTACTTTCTTAGTGCTTAGTTGCTCCACCGCTTAAATTGTTATTTGATATTCAAAGTGTACAACGTTATGACTTTCTAACTAGAAAATACGACTATATAACTTAAAAAGCTGATTTATGATTAAACCAGGAATATATGACTTTCTATGACTTTATAACTGTCTTAATATACTTTATAATAGGCTTACCATACGTCCTCTTTTAAGAGGATTTGTCCTCTTTTTTGACTTTTTTGAAAGTGTCCTCGGAGGACGGCCTTTTGTCCTCTTTTTTGAGATTTTGTCCTCTTTTTTGAAAATTTAGGTCAGATTTAGAGCAAATTGCGAGTGATATGCCGCACATTAGCACAGAAGTGAAGCTCCGGCGGGTATTTCGGAGTGGAAAACGGTGATTTAAGCGAAAAGATGACCTTTTTTTTTAGTCATCCACCTGGCAATGTGGAGAGAAATACGGTATTTTGAGCTCTGAGCGGAAAATATGACCTTTTTTTTAGTCATCCACCTGGCAATGTGGAGAGAAAAAAGGTATTTTGAGCTCTGAGCGGAAAAGATGACCTTTTTTTTTAGTCAACCACCTGGCAATGTGGAGAGAAAAACGGTATTTTGAGCTCTGAGCGGAAAAGATGACCTTTTTTTTAGTCAACCGATCACAAAGTGGGAAAAATTCACCGGTTTTTGAGAATTCTCTCTTTTTTTGGCATATTTCTGAAAATGTGTCCTCTTTTTAGATTTCCAAAATATGGTAAGCCTACCTTATAAGGGTGCGGTTTTTGCGTTAAAATTGATTTAGCGCCCTACTGATGCATAGAAAATAATATGACTTTAATGACTTTAAATGACCTAGTGATTAGATCAGAGGTCTCAAACACGCGGCCCGCGGGCCGCATGCGGCCCGCGAGACCATTTCGTGCGGCCCGCGACGGCATGTTGGATTTCGAAGTATTGGACAATATTTTACTACCAATTTTTTTTTTAATTTGAGAACTCAAAACTCGCTCTAAAACTACTCCAGAAGCCAGAACTATACTCATCAAACTTCACTATTACATCACTTTAAAAAGTTTCGACGTAGTGTAAGATTACCTATTACGTGACATTACTTGTTTATAGTGTTAAACATAAACATGACCCGTTGATGATTCGTACTAAAAATAGTTATTTGGACTTGGGCGCGACGTTTTGTAGTATTAATCGAATTCGGACTCAATGGGTGATTAAATAAAAATTACTCGAGTTGAGTCGCATCAAAAGTACAATCAGAGAAGGACTTTTGTGACGCGGAACGCCGTGATTTGGTACAACCACGGATGCAACAAACTATCCAACTGTTATTGAAAATAGTAAAAGAGAGAGAGAGAGAGATATTTATTGATTTGTCCAACCGTAAAGAAAACATCATTGACACATGTAACAACAATAAATGAACTTACGGTATAGGGCAGGGTGTGACCGATATGACTCTGGGTAGGGTCAACTAGTCTGATCACACCCTGCATTAACAAATACAGATATTGTGTTATAAATTTGGATGCATTGGTTGGGATCAATCAATTCAGCTCAGCATAAAAATAAAATACTAAAGAAACTACAAATTTGGTGGGAGACAAGCGGATCATTGGTAATGGGAGATGAGGTGACTGAATAATTCCTTTTTGAAGGAGTGGTATCGGAGGTCCCGTATTGAGGAGGGTATAGCATTCCATATGACAGGACCGGCATAGTCGATCGATTTCTTTGTGAGGCTACTGGTGGGTCGATGAAAATAGATGTTGCCCTGGGAAGAAAATCTGGGATTGTGTGAGTGAACAGTTTGAGCAAGGACGAAGAAATCATTTGAAAAATATTGATGCATAAATTTAGCTACTTCAAATGTAAAAATATCGTCAAATTTCAGAATATTGTATTTGCGGTAGTACTGGGATAATCTTGTTCGATGGGGCAAGCCAGCCATCAAACGCATGGCTCGGTTTTGCAGGGTACGAATTTTAGAACAATGTGAAGTACAAGCATTCCCCCATACAATTATGCCATACTGTACATACGAGTAAAAAAGCGAAAAGTAAATTGTCCTAAGCACAGATCTAGGAACTATGTGCTTGAGTTTTGTCATTACACCTACACATCTAGAAAGCTGTGTTATGGTATGAGCAATATGCGGTTCAAAAGGTCCTAGCTTGCGCTTCGTAGCTCATTTAGATGCAGGTCGGTATGGCAACCATTATAATTATTTTGCCCTATTGATGTGTAGGCCTATAGTTGCTTACACTGGCGTAGCAGCATGTGCTGCCGCCCCTCGCTCTCGCTTAAAATGCCGCCCCCTAAGAAGACAGCAGCAAATTTCGACATAAATTGATTTTCAAGCAAACGTGTCAATGCAAATAATTACAAATAATATGCCGCATGTCAGCCTCACCGTCTCAGCGTTAATAAGGCTAAAAATAATACAGACAAGAAATAGGGAACGAACGTATTGTGCAAATAGAAATCAATAGCCGCCTCAAAACTTAACTTGTCGGGCTGTGACTGAAGCAAAATCAGCGATAATAACTTAAAATTCAAGTTTTTGAACGTATAGTCTCTTTCAGTCTTTCTATAGACAGAATGGATAGAGCTGATAGCCGATCATCATTCATGGTAGAACGTAAATAAGACTTAATCAGTTTGAGCTTTGAGAAGCTCCTCTCACAGCTTGCAATTGAAACACCAATGGTCAGATGAAGTTTCAGCCACGAGCATAAATATGGTGCCGAATCAAGTAGTTTTGCATTAACTAGCCACTGCTTCATACCAGCCTCTTAAATCTGTCAATTTACACAGTTAACTCCAAAAAGTCAACCTCGTCGTCATAGGTGCTTTTAAAAGCGCTGGTGAATAAATTGTGACTTTCACTTTGCAGCAGCGCGTGGGGATTAAAAAATCCAAACATATCTTCAAGTGGCTTAGGCTATGCCGGTAAACCTGGTTTGAGCTTCAAGTTTACTTGTCACACTTGAATACCCAGACAGGCCTACTGCTGAGCTAGCTAAAAGCAGCATAATTGGTCATGGTCATCCTATAGTTGGCCAGGCCCCCCGAGCGCTCAAATTTAACAATACTGATCTTAATCGAAAGCTATTGTTGACCTGATTCCGGAAATACAATTTAAATACTGGTCTGAAAATCGGCATTGCTCCAAATGATCGCTCGATATAATTTCCATTATCATGGTCAATTAGTCAGTGTGTTGCGGCGCTCCGATTGTAAGGAACAATCGGCCTTGATGGCTATTTTTGAGTGGTTCCATTGCCATGTAAACATATTAATTCGTGTTTTCGGAATCAGCGCGACACTAGCTTTTGATGGAGACCAGTTTGATTAAATTTTACCTCACGGGATGCCAGTTATAGGACTACTAATGACGCTGATTTTAGCCGGCTGTGTACACTGTGCACTGCGCAGCCTCATTTACCGCCCCCATGGAGCCTGCCGTCCCTGGCGCAGAGCCAGAACCGCCAGGTGCCTGCTACGCCACTGGTTGCTTACATCCTGTGTCATCTTGGGTATCCATGTTATCATCGCCAATTAAATGTGGGGAGTATAAAGTAGTCGGAGCCTACGCTTCTCAGCTGTAACACAAATGGATTCTTCGGCGATCGGACATTTCTATTGATATTGCACAGTAATCATTATCTTCAACTTATTATTGATCTCTTCTAATATTCGAAGGTAAACCTAACGTTGATTTAATTTGACTTTGGCAATGACATGATCAATAGCCTAGTTATGTGTACCCGAGACCCGGATTATAGTCTGTACTACTCCAATGCTCTGATCAGATCAATCTTTGTAAAATTCTAAAATTCTACCTATAATTGCGGCACGTCAAATTTCCGCTAGCTGCAAAATTATAACGCTACAGCTGTTACAATGTCCTGACGCATTTGTACTCTCGCATGATGTCTACAACTAATTATGTTGACAAACTATGCCAAATACAGCAACAATTTCATTCAGATATCTAAAAATGTTATTTATTTTGTGACAGGCGTGATTAACAATAGTAAATCACATTTTTACGATGCGTGTGGAATGTCAGTCTGCAAGGTCCCGTCAAATAAGGCCTACTTGGAAATACATTGAATTCCCCTATTATTGATGCTGCGGCCCGCGGCGCCATCAAAAGTAGGAAATTGGCCCGCGAGCACATTTGAGTCTGAGACCTCTGGATTAGATAGAGATGACTCTCAGTTGTGCCGGGTCAAACGTTAAAATCAGAGAAGGACTTGCGACTCGGAACGTTGACTTGGTAATCGTAAGGACGCATCAATCTATGAAACTGTCATGGGGAATAGTCATATATAAAAAGGTCGTAGCCTGCGTTGCGTAGGGTATATAGTTTTCTAATCAAGTCAGTATAGCAACCTTCGGCATCATGTATCCCCCGTAAAGTATAGATGGCTACATGCTGGGGGTTGTTTGTTCTCTTTATACATGTTACTATCGGTGGAGTGTGGGCTGGGCAAAATCGAGTACCTGAGTGATTCGATTCTGAATTACGTATTACGCTTCGAGTCGAGTCGAGCATTCGAATATCACTCATTATGACGTCACAGCAGAATATACGTCGTCATAGTTCTAATATGAACATTTTATGCCACGACGAAGAACATAATTCCTGTTTTCCGTCATATTAAAGATACTTTAATATTTTTTTGACCATACCGACTTCATTGTACTTCTTGACAATGTTGTGGGATGATCATGACTTCGGAAATGTGTTACTTTGTACTGTGTCTCGTTTTCTGCGACACGGCCAATCAAAGTTTCAAGGCCTCCTCAATGGAAAATAGTATCAAAACCATAATTCTCGTTGGTAAATTACCTTTCAGTTGCGAGAAGCGTATCATTTCAGAACTCGAAAAACCTTCTTTTACTACTCGACTCGAATCATTAAAATTATTACTCGAATCAGATTCGAGTAGTCGAATCATTATGCCCATCCCTAGTGGTGAATGGCGAGTAAGGTATTCTAGTGCGCTCCACACCCTCAACACCAATGAATTCATCAATGATTGGATATTTCTATTCCAGGGTTCTTACCCAGGTTCCGTAGACCCATTCGGGGTAAAAAGCACCACATTAGGGGTACGAGATGCATTGTGGAATTGGGCCTATATGTTGAGTAAAATTGTCTTGGCCAATTGATTCAACTTAGAAATGGTGTTCGCGCTACGAGCGATTTTATGAAAATGGGCTGTCTCATTTTGATATAGCTACCTTCAGAAATTGTGTTGAAAATGAACAGGGGCTACGAGAAATCTTATTGGAAGCACGAGGTGCACGATCGGTATATTTAAGGAACAATGCCATTACTATGGCTAAATAATGATTATATTTAAGCTGTTATTGATATGTTCCCAATCGAAGACAAATTTAACGCTGATTTAATTTGACTTTGGCAATGATAGTAACAATAGCGTACCTTTCACGACTATACCAAAACCCGGATTAGGGTACACCGCTCAAATGCTTTGATTATCTGATCAATCTTCATTAGATTTTGAAATATTCTCCACAAAATTGTTGCACGTCACTCGCTGCAATATTATAACCCGACTGTTTGACGATGGCATGATGCATCTTCTCGCATGATGTTTATAACTCGTTATTTTAACATATTATGTCCGGCACAAAAACAATTTTATTCAAATATTTGAAAAAGTGATTTTTCCGTATCAAACGTGAATAGTACAAATGGTTTTATTTAAAACAAACGGCGTTTTAAAACACTTTGTTTAAAACATGTTTTATGTTTTAAACAGTATTTAAAAAAAAGTTTTTTTAAGAAAAAACAAAATTGATTTTTTCAAGTTGTAAAATCATGCCATAATTGTGTAAATATTTGACAAAAACCATGTTTTATGAGCCTACGGACAATTACCACCAGATTTAGCCGACGTATATCGATATGGGATGGGTGGAACTAGAGGTGGTGTGTGAACGTGAGGTTCACGTTCGCGTTCTGTGTGCGAACCTCAGAAATTTAGAGGTTCACCTTCGAAAGCTAACCTTCGTAGTTTCGGCACTGTGACATTTGCAATTGTCAATGTCAATCCACTATGACGTCACGATTGAATATTCCTGACGTCGTGACTTAATTTAAAACATACTGTTTTAAATTAAGTCCATGCTGTGAACATGTTTGATTTAGATTGATTTTTGTTATAAATGTAACCCTAAGTACAATGGCAAATAGCATTTTCACGATGTTCGTGGAATGCCTGTCTGCAAGCTCCCATCAAATAATGCCTACTTGGAAATAATACATTGCATATCCATACTATCGATGCTGCGGCCCGCGGCATCATCAAAAACTACGAAATTGGCCCGCTAGCACATTTGAGTTTGAGACCTTTGGTCTAATCAAAGTCCAAACCCTAATGAGGCGACGATTTCGTGTCCCGTCGCAATCATATAATGGCTCGAATTATTATTTTAGGGAGTCGCTTGAAAATTGAAAAATATGAAATTCCGCGTCCAAATCCAGATCAAAATTCTACTTGCATATTTATAAATCCAAATGCGATACAGCTCCGATCAAACTGGACTGATGAATGTTCGTGTTTTTTTTGTCGCTGGCCGTTTTGAATCAGAGGTTGAATCATGTGCTCGAGTCGAGCCCAACTGGAACCCACAGACTGATTTGCTACCGACAGTACAAAATTTACATCGCTGAGTAGTAACGATTTACACCCTTAATATTTTTTATTCGAAGTCTAGACGAAACCGGGTGGAAACCCGGCCCAAACCCGACCGAAACCCTAATGCACTGTACCTCTTTGTAATATGTTTGCGATACTCCATTCAGAATTTTGTTTTGATGTTTATGGTGTAGCCTACTTGTTTTGTTACATGTTATGCATATGAACGATTGTAAATAGTAACTTAACCATTTCTCTACACATTCCAGGATATACAACTGTCGAGGGCTTTAAAAAGAAAGGCAAGTTCCAGTTCAATCAATGTACTTGGCCAGATCATTATTTGCGAGTTGCGTGGTCGGGGAGAAAATATATGTTGCGGGTGGTGTGACGAGGCATCCAGATAAAAGCACGGTGGAGTTTTACACTACAAGCTGTAACCAATGGACAAAATTGGTAATTAACTTGCCAAATACGCGTAAATCATTTGGACTGGTGTACGTGAATGACCAATTGTATGCTGTTGGCGGGGATAGCGACGGTTCAGTCATACGCAGAGATAAATATGGAGGACAGTGGTCGGATACTATCACATATCTACCGGAAAGATTGCACTCGTATGACGTATTTTCTCTGGGAGGGGATATTTATGTTCTTGGAAAGACGGAAACGGGCCAAGAAAGATTTTGGAAGTTCCGACCCACAGGTTCTAGACCCGTGTGGGTCGTGCTACATCAAGTACCGTGGAATCCTCGGGATGGTGGAACTCGAGTCACTCTGTTCAAAAATCGGTCCAGCGAAATCAATCAAAATGCGAGGTTCTCCGTTTCGCAAGTTGAAAGATGATCCTCGTCAAGGGCAGGATTCGTATCGAAGTCTGATGCTATATTAAGTTTCCTGTTGCCTCCGTGTATATATCTCATAAGTAGGGCGAGTTTTTTGAAATGTATAAACAAAGTAAACATTTTGTCAAAATTGTAGTGTTAGGTCACTGTCTGTTCATTGTGAATCATAAACATTCAAATGAAACAAATAGCTTGACTTCGTGGTCATCGCATAGTCCTTGTAACAGGAAGCGCATGAAGAAAAATTGTGATGTAGACACCATTGTCAGAATGGAGCAACACGGTGAGTGACAAGCAGTGTATGCGCTTCTTTAGTGTTGCCAACCAACAACTGCTATTGTTGAACGTTCTTCATCCATTCTTGGCAAGCTACTTAGTACGGATAGACACTTTCTATCCGAGAATGTATGTAAAAATCTTTCGTTGTTGTACTACGACAAATTTTAATCACTTCTACCATAGTACGTGATGTAACTACTGGAATCCTTCACAGGGCCAAATTCCGTTGAAATAATGTTTGTTTATGTAACATTTTGTACCATGTTCATTGTCCGTATTCTTAAAATATGTATCAAAATCACCATCAATTAATTGCTGAGACTGTGTCCAATACGCGATACTTGTTGCTGTGCAGACCGTCTGCTGATGCTAATTTTTCAAAGCACGTGAATAATTTTTCGGATACTTCAGGGATTTTCAACCAATCGGCCATGGTCAACTGGTGTGCTACAGGAGCATTTAGCACAGAGGTATTTCGAAATTTTGTAGATTTAATGAAAATTTAATTATATTTGTTATTTACTTCGACTAAATATATTCATATTCAGGGCTGTGGAGTCGGTAAATTTTACTACCGCTCCGGCTCCGACTCCGACTCCACACATTTTCAATATTCCGACTCCAACCCCGACTCCTGAGTCCATAA
Organism: Botryllus schlosseri; assembly: GCF_051294905.1. Classification (NCBI taxonomy): domain Eukaryota; kingdom Metazoa; phylum Chordata; class Ascidiacea; order Stolidobranchia; family Styelidae; genus Botryllus; species Botryllus schlosseri. The sequence goes on from NC_137245.1 coordinate 5,756,028, forward strand.
ACGTACCGACTCCGACTCCCGACTCCGACTCCAGCAGTATCACCATTTTACTTCGAAAATTATATGCCACATTGTCGGTTGAATGACTATCATACAACCATTAAACATATGCAAACATATGATTAACGGTGGCATGCTAAATCGTTTCATTGTGGCACAGCTCGAATTATCCACTCTGCAATTAACACGAAAGAAAGATTTGCAAAATATCCTTCCTTTTTCAAGTTTTTATAACATGGACTCTCTAATATCCTGAAATGTATGAATCAATCAAATATGGCAGATATGCAATCCCGTATAATAAAAATGTAGATAAAAATCCAAGTGTAGCTCTTGTTTATGGGTCAGCAACTAATAAAGAGATTGAACGTACTAATTTTGTCATTGCACATTATACTGATTACAAGCACACACACTCTTACTACTAATATTCATTGGTCATAAATGGAATTTAGTTAAGTAGTCAAAGACCATAGCCTATGTCTAGTCTACATGTACTTAATCAAGTATTCAAGGATTGTGACTTGCAGTCTTTCTTCATCATTTGTTCTACCCAAACAGCTAAGCTACATAACAAATATTTTTAATCTTGTCAAGTGGGAAGCTTAGTTTGGTCATATTTACATCATTTTTACAATTTTACAAAATCAGCCGATGCATTTGCTCTGTCACGGTACCATGGTATAATTCCAAAAATTGCATCCATTTTGACTGCATCTCGAAAACGCATATTGCGATTTTCTTCCCCTGTGCAACTGAGTTGTAATTTGCAAGTAATGTTTAATTTGATCTATACCAGGGGTACGCAACTTTTTCGGTCAAAGGGACACATGAGATTTACGAACCATTGCGCGGGCAACTGGAATGTTGATAACCTTTTTTAATCTTCGGATATGAGCGAACTGAATTAGGTAAAATTGCAAACAAGACTTATAATATTACGTTCTAAAATTGATAACAATGTGTCATGCAACTATGCAGTGCGCAATCAGGCCCTGGTCGCGCGAAGCGCGAAATTTATTTGCAAGTTAATAACTGAATTATATCAATAAATATGTTGCTAACATACATTGGGGTCGCATCTGTGTACCACTGGGCTCATTTGGCAAGGACAGGATTATTCGACGTTTAGACATAGCAAATCGACGGTATCAGTGGACATGCCTCAATCATTTTGTGCAAATGTTTTGTCGACGATCTCGCTGCGAGTGCACAAGCGAAGCCGCATGTTGGACGACACGTTATCTCTCAATTCTGTGAATAATATGTATTTATAATTTTCAGAAGGGGGCTCAAATACTAGGAAATCTAGTGACGATGAATCATGCGAAGTAGCGAGAAAAATTTCAACTCAAATAAATCTGCTATGAAATATTCTACTTTATGATAGTATACGAATATTTGGGATAAATGTGGCTGGCCCCTGGAAACGTCAATGCGTCAGAACTGTTGTTTTAGTCATCATCAAATTTCGCGGTCATGCTAATCAAATTTTGGTTGGCCTTGCAATTGTACCTGATGTCATAAATAATTTCGAGAATTACCTCGCAGGCCACACCTAACCTTCTCGTGTGCCAAATTTGGCCTGCGTACCACGTACTCTAGCTGTTATAGTTTTCACGACTCCGACTCCACTCAGTATTTTCCCCCGACTCCGACTCTAGCTGTTATAGTTTTCACGACTCCGACTCCATCAGGCGAAAATTACTCCGACTCCGACTCCGACTCCGACTCCATCAAGCGAAAATTACCCAGACTCCGATTCTGACTCCACCGACCCCGACTCCACAGCCCTATTCATATTCTCAATTTAGGTAGGCTCAAGGTAGGCTGCGATAACCTTTTCGTCCGACTGTGATGGGGCGCGAACTCAATACATGGAGTTCTTTCTATGATGAAGTAAATAAAACTACAAACAGTTGGTCCGAAAATTGGTATCTTCATATGGAAACCTTGAAGGAAACATCACTCCCTGTTCTGTCATCTTGATATTTCCTGTTAGTCTTGTTGATTCGAGAGTGGATGAAAACAAGAAAGGTTGAACCGAGAAATCGATACAACAAATGGAAAATATCAGTGCAGATGAGATCAACATATATTATGGCAGAATATTTGCTTGGTCCTTTCGAGAGACTGTGCGGTAAAAATTGCTATCAAGAGAAAATCGTACGGTTGGCTTTAGGATAAGTTATTATTAATATATTTCTACTGATTATTTTGAATTTATAATAGGTGGTTGACGTGAATCCAGAGGTGGTCAGTAACTAAGTACTTCCACTATTTGAAAGTACTCAAGTAGTTTCAATCTACTTCAGGTACTTACTCAAGTATATCTGATTTTCTCTACTTCTACTTCGTAATATTTTGTGATCTACTTACTTACTCTTTGCTATTTTCAGTATGTCAAGTAGTAGTTTAATCCCCCAATACGAAAGATAGCCTGATGAATTTCGGAGCCGTTTTCACGGAGTACCAACATTTAATATTCGAAAAAGTCCAGTAAAGCCCAGAAATTTTGTTTCGCTTCGCGTATAGTACCCTAGTGATGGAGTGACTAATAGGTTTTCATAAAAGTATCAGTGAATATAATTTGGATACCGGATTGCTTGGTTCCTCTCACAACGCATTGTCGCCCATATCAAATATTTCATCACAGTAAATATGGCCAACCATAAGATTTGAAATTACCGTTTCGCAATCTAGCATTACCGTTTCGCAATCTAGCAATTACCTATCATATCGTGATCTTGCAGCCCATGCGTGTCTTGCTAATTTTGAAAATCCCTCTTTCTTGAACGTGACATCTGTTTTAGCAGTTCACCATTGAAGCTTTATGGACAAAAGACATGAAATATATTTCGGCATTTTTGAAATGATATTTGTATTTCACTTTCGAGTGCGAGTATCATACCTTGAGTTCTAATTACTTTCAGTTCTTTTGTCTGCAGAACATACGCGTTGAAGCGTAAAAGCAAGTGGAGTAATTATGCCTCTAATTTCCGGAAACCAAGCTACACTAAATATAACTTTTACGATCCAAAATATTTGTTATTAACGTTTACTAATCGCGCAAAGTGATGAAACCGTATCCGATACAACTTCTACGTATTGCTCTTCGTCTAAACTTGGGGCCTTATAATATGGGGTAGGGCGCCATGTCATGATATTCTCTAAAAACGGGGTTTCCTAGTAAACAAAGGGTTAGTATCGCATTCGTATATCAATATTATAATTTTATCCCATGATGCGAAACAATGCTTATTCTGTCGAAAATTGATACCGCGAGGGATGCATCAATACGAATCAAGCTCTCTGAACCTGCCGCATAGCTCAATTCGCAGCGTTTGACAATCCATGCGCACGAATTAAGACTGCGTTTTCAAAACTACTTACTTACTTGAGTAGATTTAAAGTCGGTCAATTCTACTTTTACTTCAAGTAGTTTTAGTTGACTTATTGAAGAAGTACTTCTACTCGTACTTGAGTAGATTTTTTCGTCGCTACTTTTACTTCTACTTGAGTAGCATTCTTGACTACTTTGACCATCTCTGCGTAAATCCGTTCAACGTTATTCCAGTATCTAGGAAAATACTTATATACATGAATGGAGTTTATATATGTATATGATATCCGTAAAAGTCTTGAAGTCTTGAACTGACACAGACAAATAGCGGTATATATGAGGGGAAAATTTTAAGATTGTATAGAAACTCTTTCTGCCGATATAAATCCGGATTGGTCAATTTTATTATAGTTGACTCCAAGACAGAAAGATGGAAGGCAGAACAACATTTAGCAATCACAGTAAACAGATACTGTCATTGTGATGACTGGCACACACCGGATAATTCATTAGATGTTGACCGATTGCTGAGTTTAACGCAGAGACCGGGTTATAGGAAGTAGAGTCAACTGCGTCCATACACCGACGAACAAGGGCAGAACGATCGATCTGTTTGTTTACTGACCTAACCGATTTAGGCACATGTTGGTTCACTAGTTCAGCCAACCGCAAATATGTGCGACCCTCATACCGACTATCACAGTGGCATTGGAATTTATATACAATATTACTTGTTTGTAAAGCAGGGTGCTCATGTACATCCTTGTGGGTTTGAGGCATGAGCACTGAGCAGTCTAGTCATGAACACCACTGGGGTATTCAACATAAAATAGCAAGATTGCACTGATGACCGAATATGATTAGAAAAGCGGTCTGACACTGACCCAAGCCAAGGGAGATGTATGTATACATGCTATTTGTCTGGTCGATGAATCAGCGGCTGTTTGAATTGCCACATTGTCTTTTTCATGGCAGATTCAATTACGTAATCAGGATATCCATTGCCGATCAAGATGGATTTGATTTTATCAATTTCCGCCATGAGCCGAACATCTGAACATATCGTTTCCAAATTTCGCTCATATGCCGTAGCGCAAAAACTAGACGTGATGGAAGAAAACCACCGGCATTTTCGGAATCAGCACACCAAAATTCACCTATATCAGGTGCAAAATCAAAGTCAACAAATTTTTCGTTCGAAATTGTTGCCCATTAGTGCTATCAAAGAACGGCAACCTAATATCGTATGAATATCGTTTGGATGCTTTTGTCTAGGAGTGTGCGCTATGTAGCCTTCGGGAGCGCGACTATTATATGAACCGGCATTTCGGCGCTAGTCATTTATACGCACGTAACGAATGAGACGCGTAGAGGAAAATAAAGAGCCGGTGTCGATATGAGAATTTGGAATCATATTCGTATCAATCAATCAATCAGGTTTATTAATATTTTCATCGTTTCAAAGCATCACAAGACTGCGATACAATGAAAAGATAGGAAGGTGTCGAAACAACTTGGAGTAGCCATTAAGATCAGACAACCACCTTAGCCTAGGCGAAGTAAATAAGAGGCATGCACACTGAATGAGAAGTAATGCAGAGAATATAAGACGCAAGCGACAAAATGAGGTGGCATGTGACGGAGGGCGAGGTCGATGTTAAGTCGTGGTCCGGTAATCTTGAAGACTGGCTAGTATTGATTTAGAAGAAATTGCTTGTATTTCGACTAGAATGCGGACATGCTCGTCGACTGTCGGATAGCCGGCGATATGCTGTTCCACAATTGGGGTCCGGCATACTTGATAGAGCAATGCGTTTTCTTGTATTCAGTCCTTATCATATGGTAGTTGTTCTTCGTTGGCGCGCATGTGCTGTACTTGTGTGCTTTTGTCTCACGAAAAGAGTTATTCTCTTAGTTACGTCTGGTACGTATAAGCGATTCCAATATATCAGGTGGACCAACGACAACCTTTGCCGCTTTATCGCGACCTTTGGAGCTTTGCAGACAAATCTAGTGTCAGAACAACCTTAATGAGACATCGCAACAACAAGGATCGACACATTTTTCATCATCAGGTCATATCATCGTAACAACATTGATGGGCCAGTCACTTATTGGCTATATTCCACCGAACACAGTGGAGCTGTAGTCAAGTGCGGTATAGCGTCCGGAATTTATATCCTTCGCGACTAATACTCTAAGAATCACTTGCGTAACTTATGCCATTGTCAGCTCCAGATTTGTTGGTGCATGGGATTCCTTGCTTGAAACGCAAAATATTATAAAATTTAAAATGTTTGGCACGCCAGTTAGTGACATTTTGATACTTTTCGACATTTTGACCCGCCGCATATGAAAGATTGCTGACCCCTGCTCTACTAATTATAGTGGTTCTCAGGCTTGGAGTCGTTGCCCTTTTCTGGGCATCGCGAAAATGTTGAACTTGATCAGTGTCAAAAATAGGCCGCGAGTAAGTCTTAGCAAAGGTGCAGACTATTATTTTAGTGATTAGCTTACCAAATTTTGAGGCAATCGATATGCAAAACATTACCAGTGTGACGTCATATGTGTTCATGCCGCATTCAAAACCCCACTATGGGGCGCTAAACAGTGTCCAGAAATCGGGCAACGAAGATATGGTAACCCTAGTTCCGTTAACCGTACAAAGATTTGAAATTTAGCACTCGTCAAATTGAACATGACGATTTCCACATCGAAGAATTAAATATCAACGACTGCTGATTAAAATCATAACAAAGTCGTTATTTGGCGAGTCGTTATCTGTATTGCAGGACGAATTTTATGATCGCTTTATCTTATTCTCATATGGCACTACTTGAAACGGGCACCAATCGTTATTTCGCAATTCGTTACTCAGCTTTTGGATCTGCCATCATAGCCATCCGCTTATACATCATGCTAGCGTGGGTTGCTGCTAGAATCAGGACCAAAAAAGCAATTCGTATTCAAAACGTCGATTTCGAGCCGCCACAGGATGATTATTCAAACTTCTGGCAGGCGAAGTCCCCCCGACCCCCTTTAGCGACCAGGCTTTTAGCCGCAACTAGACAACACGCTTTGATGAGATGTGGATACGCTGTGCATTTGCTTTCAATTCGCACCAAGTGCGAAAAATATTACAAGTTCATGACTTAATTTCTTCTATATTATTGGTAATTGCATATATCACTATTCATTTTTGATCCTCTCTCAGCACCGTGGTCTGATATACCGGACGAGCCGGGGTAGACGTCTTTGAAAATTTAGGGCACGCAATTCATAATTATAACATCTTCGGGCGAACCCAAGTCGTGACTTCCCCTCTGCATTAGTCAAAAGATATTGGCACTTCTTCGATGGCAGTCAGAGATCGAAAAGTGTTCACCATGATCACCAATGAATGTTTTCCATGAACACGAATAAAAATTTACAAACGTCAAAATAAATTGTTTTTTTTTGTGCCTTTGGAGAGACGGATATTAGGGTGGGTGAAAGGGAGATAGGAAATAGGTTAGGGTCAAAGTTGGGGTTAGGTATCCCAAGATTAGGGTTGGGTATGTTAGGGAAGGGGGACATTAGGGTTGGGGGAAAGGGGGATTGAAGGTGGGTTACGGTCAAAGTTGGTGTTAGGGTTTCCCAAGATTAGGGCTGGGAGAGGCAGGGTATCAGGGTTGGGAGTTAGCAGGATATTAGGATGGTGGTTAGGGGGATTTGAGGTGGGCTAGGGTCAAAGTTGGGGTAGGGTATCCCACAACTCTGATTTATCCCTACCTCACCCTAATACTCCAACCCTAATCTTGGGATACCCAAAACCCAACTTTGACCCTAAGCCTCTCCAAACGCAAAAACAATATATTTTGACGTTTATAAATTTTCATTCGTGTTCATGGAAAACATTCATTGGTGATAATGGTGAACACTTTTCGATCTCTGACTGCCATCGAAGAAGTGCCTACATAATGAGTCACCCAAAACGTAGCAGACTATAACAAAACCAAAGAAAATCTTTCGTGAGACGTACACACAAATTATTTCTTCACGGGCACATTTTCCTCTGTGGGTGCCGCTGGTGACATTGGTATTGTGGGGCTCAGATTGGGAGGACAGGATTATTCGTTGCGCCCATCCAGTACGGTTATATGGACAATGGATACATACTCGAAGTTTCGGCCAAGGTCTTTCTGTGGTAGCGTGAACTCCCATGTCGAACGAAACTGCATATGTCTTGGTGTATCGTGGCGCGATAATGGCCGGCACCAAAATGCCTATTTATATAAATTATTCGTATTTTCTTTTCTTTGAGGAGGATAATTATATAATATAAATATGGTTTGATCAATAGGACTCAAGTCATTCATATCACAACACTTCTTCATATTTTGTTGTTTGTGTGTATCATCCCGACATTACAATCGCCTTAAAGTGTTGCAACGGACGCAAACAACCATTGTAGAAAATTGGAAACAGTCATATTCCGTGGTGTAACCATATCTGATCACTAGGGCGTTTTTTTACATGTCAAAATTTGTCTAAATTTTGTCAAAATTGTAGCGTTAGGTCAAAATTTGTCAAATTTTTTCATAAAGTCAAAAAATTTTTGACGTCTGCATTTTGTTTGTATCGTAGATTTTGCACTATCGGTGAACATATAATGTGATATTTTACCTCTTTTAACCTATTTTATAGGCCTACCGTTGTAAACGGCTAATCGTCTGCTCATTGTGAATCATAAACGGTCAAATAAAACAAATAGTAGGTAGACATGGTGTTATGGTCAATGTACCGCAATATCCTAACTGAAGAAAGTTTTCTTGTGCGTTGCATCATTCTCATATCAAGAAGCGCATGATGAAAAATTGTGATGTAGACAACATTGTTAGAATGAAGCAACACGGTGTGTCACCAGCACCAGCAGTGTACGCACAACTTGAGTGTTGTCAGCGAACAACTGCTGCTGTTGAACGTTCTTGGCAAGCTTCTTAGTAAGGACGTGCAGTCCGTGCACTTTCTACCCAAGAATGTAGGAAAGTATCTCTCGTTGTACTACAAAATCTTTTAATTATTTCTACCATAATACATATTGTAACCACTGGAATTCTTCATAGGGCCAGATTTCGTTAAAATATTGTTTTTTTTTCATGTAAAAAGTTGCCTGTTTCTAAGCCAAAAACGTTTTTTTAGGCCAAACTACTTCGTTAGGACAGTCAGTTCCAACCAGAAATGCAGATAAGTGGTACAATTTTAACATTATGTGGGAAAACACCTAATTGGCATATCTTAAGTCAAAATTTGGTCAAAATTAACCCTAGACTGCTCAGGCGGGATATCGTTACCCGATGGCTCATGTGGGGTCAAATTGACCCTATCAGTTAATATGCTTTTTTTCTTACCAATTTCGCTATACAGTTGTCTAATAACCTCATGCGGGACGTTATAACGATGCATCTACCTTTTTGGAACATTGAACCCTACTCTCTACCCATTTCAAAGTTCCCGCTGAGGCCTAACACCATTACACGAATGGCGAGCTGTGGTCAAACACCCCCCATCAGTTATTTATTACAACAATTATTACAATACAACCATCGGAAAGCTATTCGTCATGTCTCGTTAATTCCACGTGACATAAACAATGCGAAAGAATCATATAAACAGCGGGAATCGGTCCGATTACAAAGAGGAGAAAAATACTTAGTCTGGCCACTATACCTTCAAAATCTGTCCCATGCTAAATCAATGGCTCATAGCGGCGAGGAATGAGAGATAACCAGCTAATGCTTTATTCCAATTGATAGTGCATATGACCATTTAGGATTACATGGCTGGCAAGAACAATCTGACCGCACATGAAAATATGACTCATATATTTGCTCGCCTGTTGTCAAATTGACCCCAACCTGAGTGGTCTAGGGTTAAGTTTTTTTAGGTCAAAAAAAGTCAAAATTTAGATTTTTTAGGTCAAAATTTACTTTTTTTAGGTAAAAAAAAAACCGCCCTACTGATCACTAATTAGAAATACGTGTAGGCCGCCTGGTTACTGCTTCACTAGTCCGCGACTTCAGTATTCCTCTCGCAAATTGGCAATATACATGAGCGGCTACGAACAATCAGTAGAGGCATTGCTGCAACCCAAGAACTGTTCATGTTGAGAGTACTTGTAATCTGAATGGAAGACTGCGTTGCAGAAAGGGAGTTAGTAGCCGTCATGTCAGACACCGATCATTGCATTGATCGATATACATTCAGTAATGTTTTGAATTCGAGGTATCAACCTGAATTCAGGATAAAATTTATTTGCAGTGTTTTTAACTGAATGAAGATCCACTCTCCCTTCTTGCTAAAAATGCACCGGCAGTTTTTAGTCATAGTCAAGTCGCGAGGAATTTCGAAGATTTTGATAGCACCTGTTTTAGTCAGAGTTTTAGTGATCCATTTGCGAGAACTAATAAATAGAGCTGGGCTATATCGAGTAGGCCAACTAACAGTATCGATTCGGAGTCCTATATTTAAGTTTCGAGTCGGGCCGAGTATCACGGAAGATGTAAGGAGTAACGACTCTGCGGCTTGTGGCGGCGTTGGAAATTAACTTGCGATAGGACATAGATAAAGTGCATGAGTAGGCTTTTTCCATTTGCTCGCCTACTGATAACTAGATTTCGGCAAACTCGAGTACCTGATTGATTCGAGTCTGAATCTGGTATTTAGCTTCCAGTCGAGTCGAGTATTCGAGTACCACTCATTATGACGTATAGTACCAGTATGTAAAATGTCAAAGTTTAAATTTGTACCTTAGATGCCTTCACAAAGAATAAAATGCCTGTTCTCCATCACATTGAATACGCTCTATTATTTTATTCGACCATATACCGATTTCATTGCACTTTGTGAGAATGCTGTGGGTTAATCTTGACTTCATGAATATGTTATTTCCCGTAATACTAGTAACTTTGTACACTATTTCGTGTGAAGCGATACGGCTAATGGAGGTTTCAAGGCATCCACAGTCGATAAAAATATTGAAACTAAAATTCTACTTGCAACTTTCAGTAGCGAGCAGCGTATAATTTCAGACCGGAAAAAATAATAGTATCCTATTATACTACTGCACTCGAATCGTTACAATTGATACTCGATACTCGTAACCAGCCCTGTTGACGACGTCCATGATTATTAGTTGTTCCGATTGGCAGATCCATTTCCCCAATGTGTTTCGACATATATGGAGTTCAGATATGGACCGGACCAGTATACGCCGGCCTCGAAGTTCGCAATTCTATGCATTTATTCCCTATTTTAGGATAAGTCCTCAGATTACCGGCTTCTAAAAGTGCCAACTCCGCCATTCCGTACCGTTTTTCAAAATATATAAATGCATGGCTACAGCGATATACAAACCGGACTAATCACTGTAGTGTTGGCGCAGAATTCTTTTTCATGTATAGTTCGCCCGCGGGCCTATGGATGGAACGTACTTTGGTTGATCGTAGAAGCGTAGTTTTTAACGAGATGCGACCGATGCCGTAGATGTGTTTAGCAGGATTTGTTATCATGTTTTCAAATTAAAATTAGTACCCGTTTGCATGACGACCGCACGGTACACGTCCCATACCCGGCAATAATTGTAAATGTGTTGTTGGAAAGACGACGGCAAGAATGGAAAAATTCATTTAATGTTGACGTGGTTGTCTGAGTTCGGATTAAGAGTATGTCCGTTACACAGTATGGTATGGTGATGGACAGCGTCAATTTTTCCAAATACGAACTCGATTTGTTCCAGAAGAATTGTTTTAACTTACTCTGTTGATTCCCCGATGAATATAGCAGGGAACCAAGACCGTAACGAGGTTATGGAATATTTCTTTTATAAGAGCCATGTACTGATCTGGCTGATAAGGAGAGCCTCGCGTATCACAAAGGGAAAGGGGAAATCCCCAACATACAAAAACGGAGGTCTATTTCACTGTCAAATTGCACTGGTCTACAAATGAAAAAATAGATATCTGCACCAAAATTATTTGACGATTGATTCGGGCTAATTTTAGGTTGCTGAATTCGATTCGGAGCTTGAAGATGCTGTATCACGTCAAAGGTATTAGCTATGAATTTTGCTCAGATTCATCAATTGCCCAAATTTTGGCTTTATCTGTAGACATTACGGCATTGATTCTCAAACATTTTGTCGTCGCGGAACCATTTTGGACCGTCACCGACCAACGCGGACCCCTCACTGTTTAGTTCAAATATAGCTCAAACATTGTGCAATCGTCATCTGTCCTGTGCAATTTTTTTAAGTGTAGGCTAGTCATGAACAGCAACAAAATGACTTTTCCTGAAAATTATATCATACTATTAATGTAGAAATTGGGCAGACTTCCAATAATTCGACATTAAGATTTCTTCAAATACGTGGTCGTGACTTGGAATTCGTGCCTTCGATTTGAAATGTACGAGTGCCTTAAATCCGTTTCCACAAAGATGGACTGATTGATGTGGGGTGAACGAAGGTGGTCAGGATCCGGTTCAGGACCATAGTAGGAGAAAGATTTCATTGATTATCAATGTAGCCGGACTGAATCCCGATTTTGAATTTGCTTTAAATGTCGGATTCTAACGTGCGGACTTACAAATAACGAACTCTCTGTTGGGACAGCAATGTGGTTAGGCGCGCATCAAATACCTCGTTTTATTTGCTAGAACAGGACCAAAGATCAGAGTCGGTTAATGTATATCGATATTTAAAATGGTTTCGAGGATTTGTGTTTGTGTTATGTATGATTATACGCCAGTTACAGCAGCTCCTATTATATAATCACCCTCGCATTTTCATGGCGGTTTCTGATTTGTTGTAATATTTTACTATGAACCATGGTTGGTTTAAGTCAGTGGTTCCCAATGTGGGCGATATCGTCCCCTGGGGGGAGGGGGGAATAGACGGTCTAGGAGGAAGAAAATAACAAAGGGGAGAGGGTATCGAAAACGGACGAAGGGGGATAGGGGGCGAAAACAACGAGGGGCGATAGAGGGCGAAAACAACGAGGGGCGATAGGGGGCGATGGCGCACTAAAACGGCTATATTGGAGTCAGGACCGTAACAGCCGCACCCCAGGGGGGCGAACTCGAAGGGAGCCCAAAAGTTTTTCGTGAAATAACAAGAATTATAGAGTAATTTTTTAGAAATTCACGCACTTTTTCATAAATTTGTCGCGCTGCGCGCGATTTAATATTGTCATGTATCTTAATTTTGGGGTACCCGTCACCCAACACGCATGATTTATGGAAATGAGAGACTTCGGCGTCGGCCATTACCGCGCCACGACGCACCACGATATATGAAGTTATAGGCCATGTAACACGTGACTCCGAGAAGTGTGCCAGAACGATCAGCAGCGAGAAGACCTTGGCCGAAAAGGAATGTCCTTGTGCTGACCGAAAACTTCGAAATATATACAATTATACATATATGTTTAATTGTCCATAGGCGCCTCAATGGCTGGCGTTGAATGTTCCTGTCCTGACGTTCCGAACCCTACAGGACAAATGCCATCCCGCCGAGAAAACTTATTTGCGAGTAAAGATATACCAATTTGAAATCATGTGCGTCTTTTAGTTTGGTATGTTTTGGCGATTTCCATATCTTCTGACATGGCAGATATAGGAGGTCACGAAATAGCATCATGTAACGAAGTCGATATAACAACGGGTCCGCCCGAAGATGTTTAATTATTATTTAGGGATCCGACCTTTTTCAACACACAACACTCAGCTCTACCGGTAAATCTGATTACGTGAGCAGAGAGAGGATAAAAATTGATACTAATATACATGCAATTCCCGGCCACATTTACCGATTTAATCATGAATTATATAAATTTGTCTCGCTTCGCGCGTTTAGTCGAAATACGGTGAATCACCAGTCAGTACATGAAATAGGTATAGCTGATACGTAGCGACAAAAAATCCCTCTGGCTGAGGGGGGGTCTGGGGTTTGGTTTATCACCCTATGGGGGGGGGCAAGACCAACGTTATTCTGAGAGGGCCTGACGAAGTGCTGTTATGGTCCTGATTAGGGTCAAGTCGGAAAAATGATCTTCCTTCAGTCAACTCACGAAAATTTAGCTGTAAAAGTGGTCGAGCCGAAAAGTTGACCTTTTTTTTATTTGTCAACTCGCTGATGATCCCAGTTTGTATCCCCATTCTTGGTTCCTAATATTTTGGGAGCGATGATCGGTGTGGAGCTGCAAAAGACGGCGAGGAGACGAAAAAGGTTGGGAACCACTGGTTAAAGTGATCAGCATTGCTACTGAAGCAGAAGAAATAAAGCCTTACATTTCTATTCAATTACAAATAGTAGCTGTAATTTTTAAGACATGTCAAAGCTAATTCCAGTTGAACACGAAATGAAAGGTATGCGTGTGAGCATCTAGGTTCGGAATCGGAGAAGGTCGAATACTTTGAGCAGTTACGCAGAGGTGGCTCCATACGAAATCGCAGATGTATCTCCTCGGCTATGCAAAATATCTATACTGACACTACCTATTGGTAGAATATCTGGATATATTATCTGTTACTCTGCTACGTCATACAGTTCTAATGATAATTTAACTCACGTGAGTGGTGCAATCTTCTCGTTAAACTACTTTCTACTTCTCAAAATTAAAATTGCAAAATTAAACAGTTTATTAAAAATACTGTTCAGGTAGAAGTGGAAGTAGTCAGAAAACATGTTCACATCAGTAAGTACTACAAATATGTATAATCTACTAGAGAGTATGCCGAAAAGGTAGTCATGATCGACATATATGTATTCCCTCACAAACTTGACGCGATAGAACGAAAATAACGCCAGATTCGGATTTACCGCCCCCCCCCCCCCCCCCCCACATTAGTTAAAAGTTACCAAACGAAAACCTGGCTCAAAAATCGTGTGGACAGGCCTTATGATAGCCCAAGTTTAAACGTACTTGAGACACAAAGTACATTTTCAGCTAGTAAACGAAATCTTTCCAGGGTATAAATATCAAAATAGCAATACTGAAATTGATAGATTACAGCAGTGGTTTTCAAAATACGCACCAGCACCCTCCTGGGGGCGTTCGCGAGTGCAAAGAGGGCGCGGTCCCTGCAATGGGCGATTGGGGGCGATAGCTATGAAATTGGACCGAAAGACGAATTTGATGGAGAAGCATAAATCAATCATTTCGGAAAACTGCACAAGTATATGGTGATTTGATTCAAGGATATATTACAATTGGAAATTCCTTACCGGATAATCAATCCATTATGTAAAGTTTTCGAGTATGAAATGAGGTGCTGGTTACATTATAGAAGAATTTTGAGTTCAAACGACACTTTATTATCTCTAACGAATCGTTCTGGATACACAATTTAATCAAATAGAAATACTCTCAATGGAGACGGGTAGACTTTTAAATCATTGCCTTCCCCCTCATATTTGATGGAACGTGTTTTCGATGCGGTGACAAAGTTTCTGAATCACAGCAGAAATAGAGTCGACAGTACGGAACGTGGAAACTGGAGATTTCAAAATGACATTTTTTTTATCCAAGCTTAAACCTAATATGACCAAGATTACGATAATAATACACCAACGTCATCCGTTTCCATAATAGCTATATTAATTGCTGAACAAGTATCGTTATATTATTTAGACGTGGAGACAGGGTGTCGAGAAGCACTGGCCCTTTATTAGCTGTCCAGGGCGCGGTAGCACAAAAAAGGTGGGGAAGCACTGGTTTATAGCAACAGTTATGGCTGATCGTAATTGAGTATTGTCGGTGACACGCGGTGTTTTTAGTCAGTGACGCTTCGGCGGGTATTTCTGGATAGGATAGGATGACCTTTATATATTTTTTTTAATCATCCACCTAGCAATGTGGGGAGAAAAACGGTATTTTGAGCTCTGAGCGAAAAGATGACCTTTTTTTTTAGTCAACCGATCACAAAGTGGGAAAAATTCACCGGTTTTTGAGAACTCTTCTCCTCGCAAGTCTCAAATTTCTGAAAAAGTGTCCTCTTTTTAGATTTCCAAAATATGGTGAGCCTAGTATAGTGGCAGTATCGAGATCTCTACAATCTCTATAGCAGTGGTTCTCAACCTTTTTTTATACACGCCCCCCTTTTTGATAGTGAAAAATTGCGCGCCCCCCTAATCGTCATATCACAAAATCCAACTGGGATGCTAGCAACCGCAACAGATTGTTCGGTGGTATGGCCGGTTATAAATATTGATAGAGAATAAAAAAAATATGAAATTGGGTCTATATACGGCTTGAAACCGGAAGTTCGTGATCTTGCTTCTGATTGGTCAGAATTTGTTGTCCTTGTTGATGACTGACAGCGTCGTCGTGAAGTGTCTGCCGACTGCGCCAGTCCATAAGGAATGTAAACAAACATATTGGAACAGTATTTTGCAACCGTTTCAAAGTTGCAGGCCTTGTCAGGATGAGTCTGTTTGGTTATAACCTAAGATGTAACATTCTATCGGCTGCAGTAACATCACCCCAGCAGGAGAAATGCCATAATTTTCAAGAATTTCCATAGTCATTTTTAATTCTAAATGTTCTCTTTGTCGTAAATGGGTATATTATTGGTAAGACATTTATAGTTTGTTGTTATCCACTATGGTCCATTGTGCGGTGTTTGGATGTGCAGCTACACAAAAAACAAATCCTGATCGATCTTTCCACCAATTTCCAAGTGATGAAAAGCTTAAAAAGACGTGGATAAACAGAATTAGCAGGAAAGATTGGTCGCCCAGTACTGGCTCCGGAGTGTGCTCTTATCACTTCAGAACAGAAGATTACAGCCGTAAGAGGGTGTCAGATGTGCCAGTTGGGTTCCAGAAAAAAAGGTTAAGAATGGATGCCGTGCCGAGCTGCAATCTTCGAGGCGAGAAAGAGGATACACGGAATAACAAACGTAAAACGTGTACAGCTCAGCGTGCTAGTGACACCACTTTGGATGCAGATAAAAATTGTCATAATTCATCTAGCTCAGTATCCACCAACTCTTCTGATTGCTCTGTAAATGGCAGCACAAAAGCCATGTCATCGTCTTCAGAACAATGTTGCAGTAGCTCAGATACTCACCCCCAAGGAGGAGAGCTTGAAAAGCTGAGAGGTGAAGTAGCTGTTGCTCGTAGTGTAATTGCTGCTCTTGTTGATAAGACCAGAAACCAAGAGCAACAAATTGCTCAGCTCGAGAGTGACAATGAAGCTAAACTTCTTTCTATGCTTGGACAATCTTCACAGATATTCATAGCGGCAAATATGACTGATGCTGAACTTCACAATTTCACCGGACTGAATAGAGAGATATTTGATATTATTGTGCTGGAGATTGACCGATTTCAGCCATTGAATTATTGGACTGGCAAAAGTGCACATTCTGTGAACACTTCTGAACAGCTGCTGATACTCCTCATGAAATTGAAATTCGACCTACCGAATGTGTTTTTAGCCAAGCAGTTCAATCTAAGTCATACGTCAATCAACAATATATTTTTAACCTACTTGCACGCCATGCATGAAATATTCTTCAAGCAATTTTTGAACCAAGTTCCATCGGTTGCGAAGCATTTGTGCTCTACTCCACAAAAGTTCCAAGATATTCCAAATTGCCGCATGATCATAGATTGCACAGAATTCTTTATAGAGACTCCAAGACAAGATCTTGAAGCAGCTTGTTCAAGTTTTAGCAACTACAAAAAGCGACTGACAGCTAAATACCTTATTGGAGTAGCTCCGAATGGAGCAATAACATACATCAGTGATGGATACCCTGGCAGTACCAGTGATAAAATGATTACCAAGCTGTCAGGGGTTTTACAGCATTTTCAGGTCTGTATCAGCATTAGAATCAGTCGTATCATGCTTGTAATGACATGAGTAACAATTTTTCTAGTGAATAGACTTTCGTCATTGTTTTCATTGACTCGACTTGGACCAAGTATTATAGATCAAGAAATTAGACATGACCCGATCGAAGTCCCATGGTGTGATAGCACTTCTTGTGACTTTGATACTTACAACCCTGGATTATATTATACTTCTTTATAACAGGCTGGGGATTTAGTTCTGGCAGACAAAGGATTTCTTATTCATGAATTGATGCCAAGTGGAGTGTCCTTGAATCTTCCACCATTTCTAGCTGGAAAAAAGCAATTTACTGAGACTGAGGCGAGGTTCTGCAAAAAGATAGCAAGTTGTCGAATACACGTGGAGAGAGCAATAGAAAGAATCCGTAATTACAAAATTTTAGCTACAATCACTAGTAAGAAGAGACCATTTGTCGATCAGCTAGTACAATTATGTGGAGCTTTAGTAAATTTTCAGTCTCCAACTATTGATGGCGTATTTGATCGATACCTAAAATCGAATGAGCCAGCGCAGGTATAGATTTTTTTAATTCAAAATAATCATAGTGCTTGGATTTGGAAAGGATTGAGACACTGCAGTTTTTCTTTCTTGAATGCGTTGTCATTATTCTACCGTAGGCCTATATGCTACTTCGAAGTTTGTTGTTACCATTGTTACAGTGTGAACTTCATGATGTGTAATTTTGTTGTTACATACTTTACTTTTTGAATATGTTTGAATCCCTTCAATGTGCCGATTACTCTTGATAAGAAGCACCCAAAATATATTATACGTATTCCTGCAATGGATGTTTATATAAAACTTATTTTGCAGTAACATGAGGCAGAAACGAATTCAAATAAAAATCAGTCAACTTAGGGAAGTTGGTTTCGCCCCAACAATTGTCCTTTGCCACCTTTATGATGTGGATATCTTTTGTGGTCCATAATACAAAATGACCCCATGACGTCTTGGCTGCTTCCATTCCGGCCTGGATTTGATGCCAATATTCATGGTTGATTTTCAATGAACCACATTGATCCAAATATGGAGAAGTATCTCTTCCACGTTTCTCAAACATTATATCATTAAAAGTTTTATTGCGGTGAATCCATGGACACTTGATTTCTAATAGCCGTCTTTCGCCACTAGAAGTGCTTATACCTCCATCTGGGCTGCACCCAAGATAACCACAAGGGAATAGAAGCAATCCAACCTTCATAATAGAGTTGCCGGTGTAGTTTTCATATGCTTTTATCGCAACATCCTCATGCATCTGACCCCACATTATTGCACTTTTGCAAGATAAATTATATTCACCACAAAGCGTTTTGAATATGGACTCGGGGTAGACACCAGAGCAACCATGTCTGTCGAAAGCTTTTATCACCCGTCCAAAGTTGCTTCCAGTCAGTCTGTAACTGCGCATTCGACCCCATAATTGTGATCGAGATTGTAGCTTTGTCTTTTCAGCAACGACGGTAATTTGATCCGGGTCTACACGGCACTTATTCAAAAATTCATTCTTGTCAGTTTTGAATAGTGCGAAGAGATCAGATACATTTTCTGTTATGCTGATAAATGAAGATACACGTGATGGTGGCTCCGGACCTGTAATCCATTTTATTGGGCACGTAGTGTCAGCTTTCATTATATGTGTTTGGAAGGATTTTCTATCTTCAACGTCAAACTTTCTTGGCAAGGCACTGTAACATTTTTTGGATGAAGGAAATAACTCTTTCATCGGCTGTACGTTTTCTTTACATGCCCTTCTTGGGTGTGTAATCCACGAATTCGGCAGATCGGTTTTAGACATTCCATTTTTGTTAACATAGATCGCAACTGTGGCCATGTGGCTGCAAATCCATTTGCCCCGCGGGCATTCACACGTTGCACTTCTGATGCCCCCAGTTCCGTCTAAATTGATGGTGACTTTGTAAACACAGTCTTTCCAAGATGCTCTGATCTTTGCAATAATCTGAAAGTCTTCTATTTTCAAAGAGATAACATGATTGGATTTGATTTTCAACTCTGCTTTTCCAATTACAGCCAGGTCTTCAGAAAAGAATGATAACGCTCCTGCTAGGGTGACTACCTCTGAATCCATGAATTACGAATAGCTTCCAATATTACTGCAATCGAAATAATATTATACTGTATATTAGGTAATATCACGACGAATAACCTAACAAATTCATCCTTACAATGCCTGGAGTTTTCTCACGGTTCTACAGTACTCTTCTTTTTGCTGACAATTACCCCTGAAGAGTGAATAACTAAAATATTCAGGTATATTTCAATAAGAATATACCATTAAATTGTGAATTGAAGTTCTGTACCTCCAAGAGCTACATAGTGGATAACAACAAATTATAAGTGTCTTATCAATAATATCACTATTTACGATAAAGGTAACATTCATAACTATGGAAATTCCTGAAAATTATGGTATTTCTAGTGCTGGGGTGACGTTACTGCAACCGATAGAATGTTATATCTCAGGTTATAACCAAACAGACTCATCCTGACAAGGCCTAGAACTTTGAAACGGTTGCAAAACACTGTTCCAGTGTTTTTGTCTACACTCCCTTTGGACTAGCGCAGTCAGCATGCCCTTGACGACGACGCTGTCAGTCATCACCAAGAACAACAAATTCTGACCAATCAGAAGCAAGCTCACGAACTTCCGGTTTCAAGCCGTATAGAGAGAAACACGCGTGCATTGGAGGTAAATCGCGCGGAGCGCCAAAAATTATTTCAAGTGACCGCTTTTTCGCGCCCCCTTTAGATGTTTCACGCCCCCCAGGTTGAGAACCCCTGCTCTATAGTGATGGCAGACATACAGTATGTCGGCCAACCTGAGCCTGCGACAGGCTGTAAAAATGACGTCAAATTGACTTTCTCCTGTCTTTCGCTAAACAATCATCATATTTTCGTAATAACTGTTCGATTGGCACGAGACACGAGTATAGTAGTATATACCATCGCGACAAACTCACATTTGCAAGTTACTGTAGCGCAAATTTTTACCCCTTCAAGGGTTATTAAAGTGTGGACCGCAAATGGTATAATTTTGGGTCGGCACCCTGCCAGAGCTATATGTTAATATTTATGTAATATTTATTGAAATTATTGCAAAAAATCCTGTGATCGTTTTCACATATCCAAGGTCACTGTAGGGTACTGTCGCCAATAAGCGAGACACGCATTAAATGTGGCTTTATCATGAGAATTCATGATAAGATTTGTCCGACACTGTTTTTATTTCTGGAAAACATGGTCGAAGACCGTTGGGATGAACGAGTTTAGGGGTGTGCGACGAGCGAGTTCAGGCCTATGAGACTCATTCATTTCGAGGCCAACCCCTTCTGCGTCGGGGCACATAAATACGTAAAGTTTTGGCGAACAAACCGCTGATGAAATGCGGTGCAAAAAACAAAAGCATCGACAAAACCTTGCTCTAAAAATGACTGATGCTGGATGGCCAAACCTTTCGAGATGGATTGGATATGCTCCGTTGTCGGCACGGAATAGTCCCGTTCTTGCAATCTGAGTAGACAGTAGTACAACTGCGATACGCAGAGGAATTTAATTCACCCTAATTTGAAATCGCGTGCGTCAGAGATGTTTTGTAGAGCTGTGTTGGGTAAAATTGTGGTGTTCGGGTTCTGTATGTCATTCATGCCCGTAAAATCGTAGCATACAACTGTAATAATAAAAATATATTCCGTTTCATGGGTGAGGCTCGGGTCGCGATGGATACCACAAAAACTCAGATTTTGGTGTTATACTCAAAAAGCAGCTTTGCCGTTATTATACTGTCCTGCATTCTCAAGTTAGATTGAGCTAAAGAGTAGAACACACAGTACCGTGAGTTATTTGCTCTTTTCACAAACTTGCGAGACAGAAGTTGGAACAACGTATCAGCAGATAGCGAGCTCTAATGTGCCTACTCTCCTTGATCGTTTTGCACCTTATGTTCCAAATACATAAGGCAGAAGCCTCAACACAAACATGTGGGTTTTTCATCCATTCGACAAACTGGAGCCTCGCGTGTCCAGTTGTTATTGAGAGAGTGATAGAAATCTCGTGACTGTCGGCGCGCGTATTGGCGAGTATGCTGCATATTGACGGAAGATTGCGAGCTCACTAATTGACTGCTCAGTCGGACTCGGTAGTAATCTTATAGTAGCGTGAGTTGTCCAGTATATATCATCATACTTGCGAGTTAGTAAACGCGAGGAAGCTGATCCGATCAATGTATTATTGGCATTGATGCATGTGCTTAACCCTATTAAATTGATGCTACCTTGGTAAATTTGAAATCAATTCAATCAATTCAGCAGGCGGCCAGCTGGTTCCGCGCCTGGTTCATAGTATAGTAATTTTGTCACCATTTAAAAGCGACAGGTGATATTGAACTCCGGTGAGGCGGCTTTTACGTCTCTTCTGACGTATTATGACATCACATACCTACGGGAAAGCATAGTTCAGCGCCTATGGTGAGTGATATGGCAAGGCAATATTATCAGTCCTACTCTGAAGCGTTCACTTCGAGGCGGCACACGCTGTCTGGGTGTAAAAGGTGCGATCGGGCTGCGAGCAAACTGATTCAACGATATGTCCGAATACTCGTGGTAGAGCAGAATATCGGTAAAAATAGATATGGATTAAAAACTTACTCCCCAACATCCACAAATATAACGATCTCTCTTCAGTTACAGGAAATACCGCTATACAACCCTACCTCTGCGCTTGTGTTTCAGATCTTTTTTCGGGTATTTGCAATTGATTTCTAGTTTTAACTTAATGGCAACCAGATTACAGTCAAAGATGCCTAGTAGTTCGGGTTCGCAATCGTTGAAGCGTAAGCGAGATGACGTCGCGAAGCCCGTCCATTCGGCGAAAACAAGTAAGTCGATATTGTATGTGTTTCGAGTGCATCACTATTACGTTCTGCATTTCCTTCTACATCCCTGTGAAATGTCGCTCATTACTGACGATACCCATTCTCAAAAACGTTTTCATACTAATAATAGTGGCAAAGATTGAATTTGTCCCCGATTGGTATACCTCTCACGACTATTTCAACGTGACGTAATAATCGCTAAGGCAGAATGAGTTGGTGTTCTAATCCGATTCCAATATATATTGTACTGATTCGAGTCGAATAGAGATATATTTCTTTTTTCAATTACTGATTAGATACGTTCATTTCCACAAAGAGGTAAATTAGCAGCGGGAATTGCATTTCCCAAGCTCTCTTGCCACCGCAGAAGTCTTAATATGTTTAATGACTTACATTTAAAACAAAAATCAATTTAAAACGAAAGTGTTTAAAACAAGGCCTTCGTTTAAAACATGTTTTATTGCTTTTTGTTTGAAATATCTGTACCAGAACTGTTGAACCGACTTGACTATATCGGGTGGTGATTGTCCGTAGGCTCATACAACATGTTTTTTGGTAATTATTTACACAATTATGGCATGATTTGACAATTGAAAAAATACATTTTTTAAAAGGCCTTTGTTTAAAACACTGTTTAGAACATGTTTTAAACAAAGTGTTTTAAACCACCATTTGTTTTAAATGCAACTCTAGTCGTATTACAACATACGAAACAACGTTCGAGTGGATTAAACCACAATATTTTCACAATGTGCAATAAAATAGGTACGGTCAAAAACAATATATTTATCTTTAATATAGTGCAGCAAGGGCATTATAATAGGAGGTGCCCCTTCAAAATTCTCTCTTCATTCATACTCTTATGGCGTTATAAGTCAGATGCGTGCAACTTCTCTAGTTGGCGGGCCGGATATTGCAAAATGAAATACTTGCTGGGTCGTATTTCCTGGATCGATCCATTAATCGCGTATTTATCCTCCTGCATACTATAATAAATCGTATTCGATGTAAACTTGAAGTCTAAACCATTTAGTTCAAAACAGTGATAAATAAATTTATTAACGTAATGGGACATCTTTTATCCATCAAAGTAGTCGACAAGATCTTTGAACTGTGTGTGCATGACGGATTTCCAAACCCTTCGTAAAGATTGCACATGAACATTATTAGATAGAAACGCAGCTTTGTCTTGTTATTGTTCATTGCAGAAAATGTTTGGTGGCGAATATATGTAGGTAGACCCAGGCCGTGTGCCACATTAACATATAAGACCTGAAGGTGTTTGCCCGCCGCTTCCAATACCGTCACGGGCCAGGTCCTGCATCGGGCCGTATGTTGCCCGCCCCTGTTAAAAGTGATTCGCGGCTTGGAGCGCATATCGTTTCAACATCAAACTAAACAGGTAGTCCAATTAACTTTGCCCGGCCTTTTATTAGTGTATGGCTGATGCGAGGAAGACCGCTCTAATTTCTCTCATATGGATACAGAATGCAAATGCTACGAGTCTTACGACTTATACATGCTTGGAGCCATCCAATACACGGTGTGGCCGAGATATGAACCAAGCAATGACTTTCAACGCTATGATTTCGTCTAGAATGCTTGGAGACAACTGGCCAACACTGTCGAGGGATATAGAAGATGCCATTACGGCAGTAGCGGCTCGTCCTATAGGGCAACTGGGGCATTGCCCCACCTAAAATTCTGTCAATAACAATTCTTTACCATTTATAGACGCACAGCAATCTAAATGTACCGAAATCCTAGCGAAAATCGTATACTTCTTGTCCTTTCGCTTGTAAATGCCCATTAGGGTTGTTCAAAATTTGGAAAATGTTTGGAATTATGCGTGTCCATCGCTTATTCTGTAGATTATTGTTAAAAAACAATAACGGGGTTGAAAGAAGCTCCCAGGAAAGCCGCTAACGTTTGTCTAAATGCGTTTGAAAGTCGCTGTTGAAGAGTGGGCGGGCAACCGACAGCAGAGGCGGGCAATCACGAAACCACGGTTCTTGATTGGGTAATCGGCTAAGCTTCACTGATTACTGCAACAGCTGACTCGGATTCGGGAGCTTCGCTTTACTAAATTGAAAGTCTGTTTTGCTGAGGTAGAGTCTGTTAGTAGCGGTTGTGGTTCTGTACAAGCGCGTTGTGGGTTGATGAGTCATTAGTAGTACTGTAACACGTGTTCTTTGAATGCTTCAGAGTCGATAGCAGTAGTTTATGATTTGGAGCAACAATAGTGCACTCATGGCAGAGGCAAAACGGCGAAAGATTGCACACATGCCGCAGCGAAGAACAAGATCCAAATCTGAGCAGTACTTGGTCGGATATACTTGCGATTACATCTGTGGCTCGAGATTACCTACTATACGAGAAGTAATGAGTTACTTGCTGCATCTGAAAGAGCATTGTCCTCAGCCAACCCCTACTCACGAACTATGTACTGTGGTGGTGGATGATGTAATGACAGTGGGGAAAATGGCGAGAATTGCGACAATGCAGTGCGATCACTTAAAAACCCTTGGAATTCAGAAGATACAAAATGCGGCAGGTCAGACAAGCTGAAACTACTTTCGACATAATTGAAAATTGGGATATACAAGATGCTGTAACAGCTTTGGTTTTTGACACCACAGCAAGCAACAGCGGCTGGAAGAAGGGTGCAGCGAAGATCCTTGAGGACCTTCTAGGAAAGAAGGTTTTTTACCATGCGTGTCGGCACCATGTGTATGAGCTAGTAGTCAAAGACGTCTGGAAATGTTTATTTGGAAAAGCAACGACCGGACCAGAGAACACATGGTTTGCCCACCTTAAGAAGAGCTGGAGGAGTCTTGACAGAAAACAGCAATTCAAGACTCTGACTATTCCTATATGCTCTAAAGAACGAGCAGCAATGACAGTTGAGAACTTCAAGCTACTATTCGCCAGAAATGATTTCTTCGACATACAGGTACAGGTACAGATACCAACAGATTACTACTTTTAAGTATTCTCGATCAGGGTCTTGTGCTTGCACAGCTAAAGTGGGTACACTGTAAAAATTATTGTTGTAAAGTACCCTGTAACCAGCTTGTAATGGCGGACTGCAAGCTTGTTGAGGTTGTAAACGCCAAATGCAGGCACATAACAAGCTGTCGTGCTTGTAAATTAACAGGCTTCAGAAATGATGTCCAATAATGAACAACGCAGTTTGAACGTATACTCCAGACATGCCTCAGACATGATGTCAGAGTGTCAACGCAGTTCAAACTCACCCCAGAAAAGTCCCAGACATTCCCCAGACATGTCCCAGACATGATGTCTGAGTGTCAGAGCAGTCCTAAAACACCCCTGATAATTTGTTCGATTGGCAACGAAGTCGGAGCCTACTCCAGACATGCCTCAGACATAACGTCAGAGTGTCAACGCAGTCCGAACACATTCCCCCCCCCCCCGACATGGCCCAGACATGATCTCTGGGTGTCAACAGAGAACGAACACGTCCCAGACATGATGTCCGAGTGACAACACAGTTATAAGACACCACAGACATGCCCCAGACACGATGTCAGAGTGTTAGCGCATTGCAAACTCACCCCAGACATGCCCCATACATGATGTCTGAGTGTCGAAGCAGTCCAAACACACCCCAGACATGACCCAAATCTGATCTCCGGGGGCCAACGCAGTCCCAACATACATCAGCCATACCGCAGACATGAAGATGATTAAGTGGATACGTAGGCCACACTCTAGTCTTGATGTTCGAGTGGAAATAACACAGTCCAAACGCACCCCAGATGTACCGCAGACATGGTTTCCGAGTGAAAACATAATCCGAGCACACCCTAGATACGCCCCAGATTTGATGTCGTCCATAACACTCCATACATACCGCAGGCATACTCAAGACAACAGAAGTATTATGGTCATTATTTTTCATCATTATTACTTCAATCACAAATCGTCAATGCATATTGTACAAAATAAAGGCACGGCCGCGGTTGAACGGTTCGGTAAAAGTCCGCCAAAATGTTGGCTGCCGAGTCTTTCATTTCTGCTTCACTGGGCAGCAGAAGCTTTGGCGTCAGCTGTAGCGTTTGTTGTAGCTTGAGTCGAAATCATATTCTTGTCGAATCACATTGAGGGCTGCTATGTGTGGCGTCATTTTTAGATAGGAAGTGTTAGAGACGTAGTATCTATGTGCAGATTGTGAAGTTGTGCATCATTCACCTTTAGTTAGTACCATTTGACGTCATATCCGGCTTAATTCATTTTGTGTAGTATATGGCGCGAATATGTTGTGAGAGTGGAGCGGAGCCGAGAAAGTTTGCTAGTTTTTCAGTCAGTATTGTCTTATTGAAAGGGATTCCACCGCTGCGATAGCTATATATTCTTGTGTAGTCGTGCTCAATTGACTACTACATCCATGAGATTGGTACGTAGAAAATTATATGTGATTTGGTGACTTTGCAGAATATAGAATTAGTCCTGTTTGCTAACGGACGTATTCCATCGAGTAAACGATGTCAGCGTTGATGACTGTTACTGAGATGTTGTTTGGGATGGCTGATTCCACTGACTGCCAGTTAAGTTTGAATTTGAAAATAAATTCAGGTAAATTTCGGCCTCACAGTTCTAGTTTATTAATTACTTGACATATTTGTGTTACAGGTGCTTCAAAAGTGTCAGATTTGCTTGGTATATGGTCTGTGTAATTCCAATTGAAGTGCCAGCATTGTGTATCTATTAATGACACAAGATTGGTAAGATACTCTGCCATCGGCCTATATGGAATCTCTGTCCATTTTTTGAAATAAATCCTGCGTGATGAGAGCTTTTCTATATAGAATAATTAAGGAATTAAACAGAAAATCCTGCGTGACGTTGCCACCAATTCCACTCCGGGCCATCGGATATACTTGATGGTGTAGTATTCAGCACAATTTTGTCTTGCATTGCAGGTGATATTTCAAAGTGCAGGAGATGTACCCTGTGGTCTGCAAAAGTCAGATCAACGCAACAATATTCCATCGATCATGACTTATCTCGTAGCCTCTATACTCCGGAAGAAAATAATCGGTTGTAGTCGAGTAAGTTATTTTGTAAGATATAAATTTAGTCAAGGTTGCAAAAGATTTTAGCAGTCAATTGATAATGACTGCTTTCGAAATTGCAAGATGCATCTTCACGACTAATGGAAAATGACCCATAATGACGCTACAAATAAGTTGAAATCCTTGAAAATTTATTGTGACTGTGATGGTTATTTCATGCGGTTCTTATGACATTTTCGCGCGTAAAGTGACGCAAAGTTATATCTAGCCTACCAATGCTACCTCAACTTATTTGAAAGATTAGAAGTATTTCATTACTCACTACCCATCAGTGTTATTGGGTACTATTTCCCGAAGCACATTCGGCTCATTGTGACTTGTGACAACCATAAACCTACGTAAGATTCAAGTGTTGAAGTATGGATGTATTGCACTATTTCAAAGCCTGCATATTTTAGAACTCTTGGAATGTGAAACTCGGTACAACATTTGCACGCTTTACATCACGAATCAGAAGAACCAGTCGATCCAGTTTCCATTGCAAAGAAATATGTTTAGAAGTCATGATGTACAAAGACAGCCTATACAAGCAGCGGAATCGTCCACAGACATTGCATGAAGCAGGAAACCCTGCTTCGCTGACTAAGTAAGAAATAGCTATTTTCTTGTCCATCTAAAACAGTATTTCCCAAACTTTTGTACACACCAGAGTCCGATAAACGCTCAAAACTTCATCATCGTGCATATGTTTGAATGTGTGCTCCTAACTAGCTTGTTTGAATGTGTGCTCCTAACTAGCGGTCAATAACTCACTGAATAATAATTCTATTTGTTGTTGGGTTGTAAGAAAACTCAATGTTTCACATCAATGGGGTGGTGGCCAATGTTACCTCTAAGCTGCGCATGTGCGCAAATGTGCAGTGCTGACACAGTCTCTGCGCACAAAAAATCCGAACTGATGACCTTATTTACTCGTTATGCACTGTTGTCCAAGGGTCTGCGCAGCGACTTGGCAAGTGTGCGAAGACTCGTCAAAAATGAGAGGGAACATTGGTGGTGGCGACGTTGTCCGATTGAATGCGCCTTTTACGACTACGGATGAGGTGACCATATATTTATAAATCATACTTTGGTTCGTATTAATTTACGTATTTTCCCAAACAGTGATCCATAGTTTATGTCGCTCCCTGCTCTCAGCCACCCCCCCCCCCCAATCACCAAATTGAAAGCTAGCGCCCCCTTCAGAGTTGTAAAGGCCCCAGGTGGGACTGCAGCCCACTTTAAAAACACTTTTCTAAAAGAATCTCTATTTATATGACCAATTTGAAATTTCAGATCGGAGAATCTATGAAGAATGGAAAAAGCTTGACGTGATCTATAAACTGTAACATCCTTATCACCGAAATCAATTTCATCTTACCCTGCCAAAAAAGAGCTGATGAAAGAAACTGCTTGCATAGTTATGGAATATGCCTGGTGGATATATTGCGCTGACGTGTTGCTGTATAAATAAATGCGCGCTTCTGATTTGTGAACAATCATGTCCACCATATATGCATTAGGCTATTTGTACTGATGAGTAATGCCAGTACAGGTACAAGATTAGGTATGAGAAAGAGAGAGAGTTACAAGCTTGTGCCTGTAGTGAGCTTACAGGCTTATGGTTGTAAGGTTGTAATGAGATTGCAAGCTTATTGTTGTAATGAGTTTGCAAGCTTATGGTTGTAAGGCTGTAACGAGTTTACAAGCTTATGGTTGTAAGGTTGTATTGGAAGTCACCAGGCTTTTTGCTGTAAATTTACAACAATAATTTTTACAGTGTATATGATAACAACATTTCCACATAAACTTGAACAGGCTTCGAACCGCTAATAATTCTATTTACATAATGAGAATATTGAAGCAGAATGAAATCTTTGGGTGAATCTGCATCGCTTTTGCCAATAAGACCTGTCAGTGTGGACTTTGTGTTACGGTAACCGTTCATAGCTACTAAATCATAACTATTTATGCCGATTTTGGTAATCCTTCGTTATTTGAAAAGATGAAGCTTGCAGGGTTGAAAGCTGTGTCAGCTGGTGATTAAACCACATGAGTCTGCTAGGCTACGGCTCGTTCCAATCTAGATCGTCGAATTACGGAGTATTCATGAATAACACTTGTCTACACGAATTTTGCGCCAGGATTTGCACCTAATTTGTGAGCGCTAAAAACGAATCTGGCGTTATTTTTGTTCTATAAAGTCACGTTTTGTATATGCCGATTTTTACTACTTTTGCCGCTTACTCAACTAGATATAATCTACTTGCAGTACATACTGAAGTTGATACGTTTTTGGATAACTTCCACTTCTACCTGAACAGTATTTTGGATCAGCTATCTACTTTTGCAATTTCTATTTTGGGAAGTAGAAATTGCATCACTCTCGTGAGTTTCATTATCACCAAAGACTTTAATTTTGATACCCAACTACTAGTAGATGCGTAATAATACCGCGGAACCATTTCCCAGTAATGTCACACCGAGTTGAAGTAGAAGGATAAATTTCACTGCCCTACAAATTTAAAAAGAAATTTTGCACCTAAAATTTTAATGATTGATATAGGCTTATTTTAGGTTGCTGAATCCGATTCTTCTGAGCTCAGAATTTCTCTATCACGTCAGATTTTGTCGGTATGAATTATTCTCATTTTCATAAATTAATCAAATTTAGGCTATTGTAAGTGAAATGACGGCGAACGTATAACAGCAACAGATCACATATTGTTATTGAAATCATCTATGATGAATCCCGGGTTGTTGAAATGAGTCAGTTTTTGGTGAACTTCAATCCAGTAGTTCTCAATCTTCTTTTAATAAGGACCTATTCTCGACCCATAAAGTATATGTGGACGCAACCATTTTAGTCGGTAACGTTTATCATCGTTATACATCACTCTACGTGTAAGGATTGTTTTAAGTAGCTCCAGATTCAATTTATTTCCCAACGTTATATTTATACATCGGCCGTGCAGACTTAGTCGTTCAATGCAATTTTTATGCTGGAACAGAGTCAGAGATGAGTATTGGACAATTTCTACCGATATTTTAGAATAAGCTTCACATTTTTGGATGTTTCTGATTTGGCGTAATATCTTATCATGAACCTGAGTTGGTCGAAATGATGAGCGTTGCTACTCAAGTAGAACAGGTAACGCCTTACATTTCTACTCAATTATAGGTAGAAGTACTAATCTCCAAGACATGTCCGAACGACATGAATGGACCCATAAGTACTATAAGTCAGTAAGTATACAAGTTTGTTTGGTCGCATACTTTCAACAGTTACTCAGAGGTGGCTAATCACGAAATTGGAAGACGAATATTCAGTTTCCTGGCTTTAGGGAAAACGACCGAATACAGATTGAGCAAATCCTATATTATCCGCGAAACAATTAAGAAATCTCATCAAAATACATACACAATTGGCGTCATGTTGTATCGTCTCAAAATTAAACCATTTTCGTGTAACATTCAAAACCCCAATCGACCTAATAGTTGTGACCATACTTTGAATTCTGTATTCTGTTATAGAGTTGAGAGTACATTTCATTGAAATGTGGCTGGTTAACCCTTTTAAAATCGGATCAGTTTTCGCGAAACTGACCATCACTTTTTAAATTCATACCGTGACCACAGCAAGACTTAAAGCTGGGCTGTTTCAGTTTAAAAGTGGGCGGACTATATCTCCCTACCGTTTCCACCTCCCATCGACACCCCAAGACATGTCTAGGTTTTTTATAAGACAAAATAAACAACGTTCTCTCTCTCTCTCTCTCTTTCAAGACTGGCCCTCCAGGATAGCGTCAGAGAGTCAATAATGATGCATCAGTGAGTAGCCACCGTTGCCTGGTTTCGAACAAGCCGTCACCCAAGGCCGTAAACCGCGAGGCTCGCCAGATATCGAAAAATCAAAAATACATGAAAAATTTACATATGGGCGTGCTCAGTGAGTGGTCATAATGGTCAAGTTCAAGATCAATATCGCATCGAACCCCTACCGCCTAGTTAATGGCATGAAACAACGTGGGGCACTTGCTCTTGTCGTATTCAACCATTTGCAGGCATAGTAAACCAGTTTATGACGCATAATCGGTCAATAACTTGACTATGTGCTTGCAAATCACAGAAGCGTGGTTTTCCTGTGGCATAGTACTTAATCGTGTTTATTACATGCGTGAATAAATTTTATTTTTTCTGAACAAATGTGGCCTCTAACATTGACTGAACAGTTTGGTCAGGTAGCGTTCACTGCAAATGAGGCTCACATGGGCCCAAAAAGTTGATTCTCCGAACTGAATAAAATCAATCCATGCACGAAAATTACCGCGTTTGCCACAACTACTTGTCTCGTGGCGAAGTCACGGAAAAGGAATGAGTTTAAAATGTTTTCATTTGGCTACTACTAGAATAAATTGTCGACAGAGATGTGTTTATGGCTTTAGAACAACTGTCTCTGACTAAAGCAGTGCTTCTGAACCTTTTTCAGTTCGTGACCAGCTTTTCATCCAAATTTCATTGCGCGACCCACCAGACACCATTCCGCGACTAACGTTTTAACCACTGCTCATGTACGCCAGTTTTCATGTTGCCAGCGTAATATAATTATTTGGCCGCGCCTAGCGAGAACATTTCCTGGAATTCGGTCAATGATATGGGCGATTCCATGTTGTTTTGTCCTCTTGTCGGATCAGATTTACCAGTAAGCCTATATATAGAGAGAGCGCTTACGAAGGTGGTGTCCAATTAATTATTAATTAATACTAATTATATCTTCGGACGGCCCCGTTGCTTTGTTAGCAGGTTATCACTTTCTTTCATGTTTTTATTTCGTGATCTCGTGTCTGTATAGTCCAAATATATTGGAATCACAGAAACGTTTCATGACTAAAATCAAAGATGGAATTCTTCCATGCGACACAGATTCGAAATTTGCATTTTAACACGAGGCGAATGATTTTTCTCAGGGGGTAACATTTGTTCAGTGAGTGTCAGATTGTCAGGACAGCAATATTTGGCAACATCCAATTAGGCGCCTATGTGGTCAATATACAACTCGATATCTACATATATATATCGAAGGTTTCGGTTCTTTTCAGCCAAGGTATTCCCGATGTCTATCTCTTTGGCAGTTTGCTCTTGCGCAATAGTGTCTTTGCCGAGACTTCACGTGTGTTGTGGCGCTGTTATGGCCGACACCGAAACGCCAATTTCTATACATTATGCGTACTTCTGGTAGGGTAGAGGTACGTATATTGAAATCTAGACATCTAAAGATGTTAAATCGCGCAAGGCGCGAAGAAAATTGGAAAAAAAGTTGAATGCATTACCAAACAAATACTCCGTAATTGATGATGGATCACGTTGATTCATGAGCTATTTTTGCCTGGCCCCGACGAGCACCCCCGCCCTATCGAGGGGTTTGGGTACGGCAGTTATGGTCCTGCATGTAACAGATGATTACAAACGTAAAAGGATTATCTAGACTTCTCCTTGCCACCCGATCTGCGAAAGTGATGTCTGGATGCCTGGAAGTGGGTCGTGCTTCAAGTCTGCAGATGGGGAATCATAATAAATATTACCAACCTGGTGTAACTTACCATTGTAGTCGAAAAACATCATGGGTATAATTCATATAACAGCAAAGGAGAAAACGCATGTCCAATGAATAATTCGTCTTTTACGTCGAACACAAAGGAGTTGTGAGTAGCTTGAGTTGAGGCAATTGTTTCCTGATTAAAACGGCAAACCAGGCTGGATTGCAGCAATTGCCGATCAACGTTCGCAAAGCCATTGGAGGAAAGAATGAATTCCAATTCCCATTCGTACCGAATATCGTACCGTCCACTTTCACACTCTAATCAAAATGTCTGTCACGAAAACCTGGCTCCTGGGAAATTTGCTTGTGGCGGTCATGGACGCAAAAATAATTTAAAGGAGAACGTATATTAGCTCGTAAAATCCTGTTAAGATGAGCTGTTTGGAATATTAGGGAACTAATTTCGAAACTGTAACAGTTAAATATGCTTCGCGGCCCACCTGAAATGGCTTCGCGACCCTCCGCTTGAGAAGCGGTGGACTAAAGCATCCAAACGGCCTTAATATTATTGTTTATTTTGATTTGCGAAAAAAATTTGAGCCTACTTCAAGCCTCCAAAATTCCAGACATTTAGGCATATTTTAGAATTTCCTCCCTCAAGCAATTTTTACAATGAAATTCCGGACATGTCCGGGAAATTACGAACGTATGGCAACCCTACCATAAATAAACTTAAATCATGTATATAAGTATTTACCTAAATACTTAAATAGCGTTGCATTAATTGAATCAGTTTCATTTCAACCACCTATGTTAAATTCAAAATAATCAGTTAGAATATAATATTATTAACGTATCTGGAAGCAAAATTGGTTGTTGTACTATTTTCGGTAGTAAACAATTTAGTGCAGTTTTTCGAAAGGTTCCAGCAATAGTCTGCCATAATATGTTCGCCGTATCTGCACTGATATCTTGCTTGTTGTTTTGATGTATAGGTGGAACCCTTCCCCTTTCTGTTCCCTCTAATCAACAGTATTATCAGAAAACATATCGCGATGACTGAACAGTAAGTGAGATTTAATTCTCATGTTTGCTCCAAGGTTTCCATATACAGATATCATTTCTCGGACCAACGGTTTGTAGTTGGATGCTTGGTGATCTTCCAAAAAGTTTTATTTACTACATCCTAGAAGGGATTCTACGCACTGAGCATGAGCACCTTTATTATTAACCCTAGACAGCTCAGGTTGGGGTCAATTTGACCCCAGGCGAGCAAATATATGAGTCATATTTTCATGTGCGGTCAGATTGTTATTGACAGCCATGTAATCCTAAATGGTCATATGCACTATCAATTGGAATAAAGCATTAGCTGGTTATCTCTATTTCCTCACCGCTATGAGCTATTGATTTAGCATGGGTCAGATTCTGAATGTATAGTGGCCAGACTAAGTATTGTTCTCCTCTTTGTAATCGGACCGATTCCGGCTGTTTATATGATTCTTTCGCATTGTTTAGGTCACGTGGAGTCAACGAGACATGACGGATAGCTTCCCGATTGTTGTATTGTAATAATTTTTGTAATAAATAACTTATGGGGGGTGTTTGACCACAGCTCGCCATTCGTGTAATGGTATTAGGCCTCAGCGGGAACTTCGAAATGGGTAGAGAGTAGGGTGCAATGTTCCAAAAAGGTAGATGCATCGTTGTAACGTCCCGCGGAGGTTATTAGACAGCTGTATAGCGAAATTGTTAAGCAAAAAAGCATATTAACTGATGGCGTCAAATTGACCCCACCTGACCCATCGTGTAACGATATCCCACCTCAGTGGTCTCGGATGGGTAGGGAGTAGGGTACCATGTACCGAAAAGGTAGATGCATTGTTGTAACGTCCCGCAGGAGGTTATTAGACAGATCTATAGCGAAATTGGTGAGAAAATAGGCATATTAACAGATGGGGTCAATTTGACCCCACCTGACCAAGCGTGTGACGATATCCCGCCTGAGCAGTCTAGGGTTAAGAAATTGCAATCCTTAGTCCGTATTCGAATCTGAGATTCATCAAAAATTCGTGATTCAACCTTCTCGTTTGATATGTAGGCTATACAAGGTATACCAACTTTGTTGGCTTTGCAGAAAATTTTCCATTTACAAGTGAACAGAGATTAGACGCATATGAGTATTTTAGTTAGGCTTTCCAGGGACAAAATTGATAACTTTATACTCCTCTTTCATATTGGTAGAATGACCAATTGGCACAGGAGAAAATATATTTCCATTGTGCAAAATTACAATTTTTAGGCTTGACAATCTCCTTTTTTAACAAAACAAGTTCTCGCATCAGGTCATGTTAATATTGATGGAACAACTGGGAACGCCATGAGTGTTCACCATTGTCAATTATATATTTGTGCGCAGTATAATAGTAGAAAAATCTTAGATTTACTTCCCACCAAGTAAAATATTCAAGGGTAGATACGGTGATTTTAAGCTTCTTTAGGAGTATAAATATCTTCTTTTCTGGAGCAAATGTGGCAAAACCAATGTGATATTCGTAATCAGCAACCTTGAAAACCTAAATTTGCGAAGACGCCATATCCATCAGGTCCTGCATAAAATCCGATCACGTTTATGCTATATATAGATTATGGAAGTTCCAATATTATCGACCAAATTCATACGTAAACGTAAATAACCATTTAGGCAACTAGTAAATTTAGGTATACTGATTTTTCACAGCAGTCAAAAAGGTTGAAAACCACTGCACTAATCAATTCTCAACATATTCGGCGATATCAAAACGTTAGGCTACAAGCCTACATTATAAAGACAGTGCCAGAAAGCTAATGTGGCTGGCGTACCCGAGTTGTAACAGTTCTGTGAAGGACTGAATGTGTCAATAACAAGGACATAAGTTGAAAAATACGCTGGCATATACTCTAAATGAGAAATTACATTAATACCAGTTAAAACTAACAGCGCTACACATCCCTGTTTACACTGCGAAGACTACGGAAAGACTGAGCATGTACTAGGACACTTGCCCTCGTGCTGCGAGGCAGTCATGTGTGACAGTATCATAGATACAGGCGTAAAACCACCGTGACAAGTGATTTGAATTTCTATTAAGGTATTTCCCTATCAAAGGAGGTAACGTGGATTTGAAAACTGCATTTTATACTCACGTAGCCATGTGTGTTTTTCTGTGATCAATCAACGCATCGTTCAATTCAAGACCAACAGGCATGTGACGTCTGGTACTGCGAATTAGCAAGTGATGTTGGCTGACGGGCGCGACCGCATCATTATTTTTGCCTACGAACTTCTTATCGACTCGATAAATTAGATTTTTCCGGTCAATATTACTAAACAGGGTGAAGGTACCATATTTGACCTATTATAGAGAAAAACGGTTATATTGGACTGACGATTAAGCAATTACTAGCGGATCATATTTGATAATAATTCACAATTTTTAAAACGGGGTTTCCGAGCCATAAAATCCCATGGATGCACCATTGTCTTGACCTTGCATTGACATGTTTCAATTCAAGACTAACAGGCATGTGACGTCTGGTACTGCGAATTAGCAAGTGATGTTGGCTAACGAGCGCGACCGCATCATTGTTTTTGCATGCGAAATTCTTATCGACTTGATATATTAGATTTTCCGGTGTATACTACAAAAGAGTGTGAAGGTACCATATTTGCCCTATTAGATTGTCGAATAAACAATTACAAGCAAGCAATATGTGACAAAAATTTAAAATTTTTAAAGGGGGTTTCCGACCCACAAAACCCCCTGAATACACCGTTGTCTTGACCTCGCATTGACGTGTCTCAGTTACCATAAGAATATTTATTCTGGTCACTATGAAAAGTTATAAAAAGTGACAGAAATAACGCTAATAAGATGTGAATTAAGTTCGGCAGATTGCTAAGTTATAAATCATCCGTAACTTATCTTCAAAAGAGCCATGTATGGTTTGTGGACAATAGGTCCTCGACGCCTACCGAAAATGGTCACGAACACAGTCAGATAGTCACGTAATCATAATTGCTGAAGTCATTTACTCAGCCGCGACACATCTTAACCATGGCAGTGTTAGGATGAGACGGGTCACGGTATTCGTGTGACTTGACTTGACTCGAGTCAATTTGCAAGATGACTTGCCTTGACTTGACTTTGACTCGACGCTTCAGAAATGCAGATTGACTCGTAACTCGCAGATAAATATACGGGAGAATTTCAAATTTTCAAGTATTCGATGCCGACTATATCGTTGTATCTTGTATAAGTTCGGATTGGTAACCAATCATTGAATTATAAGTTTTACCGAGCCTCCATTGTTATATCACAATGAAGGGATCGCAAACGCAGTGATGGGGGCTTGCAGCTTACGTTGTCGTAAACTTGCTTCCCGTAATCAACCCTCTAGTACAGTGGTTCTCAACCTTTTTTGACACGCGCCCCCCTTGAAGATGGTCAAAAAAATCGCGCCCCCGTGACGCCCTTTGCATTTATCGTCATGTCAAAAAGAGCACATCATCTAATACAGAGGTGGGCAACGTTTTTGATAATCATGGCCGCATTTCGATTGCTTATGTAGCGTAAGGCCGCATTCCAGGGCATAGCCGCAATGAACGATCTGGACGCAAAATACCTATGGTAAACTGTCCATATCCATTCCCGGTGAACTCCGGACTTCTACTTTTCACAATGGCCTATTGTACGCACCGAAATCGCGAGTGGCAATGTTATGAATAGTTGCCGGGAGGTGCATATTGTCGCGCGGAGCGCGAAAATTTTTCAGGGCCGCAAACGAATTGTTATTTCTTGCCAATTTCCATTTCGGCTCAGATTAAGAAGGGCGCTACTGCATTAAAATCGAAAAATGAAGTCTTGTTGAATTGCGCAGAGGGCGAAGAAAATTTTAAGATTAATTAAAATCTCTCGAAAATGCGAGAGTGAATTCGTAATTGCAATTTGCATGTCTACGGCCGCCAACACATACTAATTGAATGAGGCGTCGACGGCCGCTCCAATTCCCTTCTACGGCCGCAGGCTGCCCACCCCTGATCTAATAGTATACATAAGGTCTATCTTACGCCAATTTTGAATCTGCATTCCAGTTGTTGAGTCTTTTACATTGCTGGCAAATTTCTCCAAACTTGTTTGAAAATTACAAAAAAACATTGAACAAGACATCCATTAATTAATATCAAGGTAGGTCACCCTGAGACTAATCCTGATGCTGGTAGTGAGTACAGAGAGCAAGGCGTCGTTCTGTCCTGCCAGGCTAAATTTGATCAGTTTTGGAAATTAATGAAATTGTGTTGATTTATAGCCTAATTGAGGGCGAAACCGGGCAACCTATGTTGCATCTAAGTCTGTCTTAGGCAGTGCAGTTCGCAAGCTACTAACAAGAGCTGCCCGGCGCGACAAGCTTTAGGCTACTGTCAAAGCTATGAAGCAATGAATGACTTACACGTGGGAATTGCTCTAAATCTTCAAAGAATTTCAAAAATTTGCTCAAATGAAGTTGAAATCAGACTATACTCCGTTGAGCGCGGTTGCTAGAGTTTGTATTTGCAAACTTTCTTGAATATGGAATAAATTTCATCTTCATTAATCGTCTTCTCATAATGGATGTGAAACACATGTTCAGACACGGACAATTTATACCGACTTTGTCAATTTCTCGCACCCCCCCCCCCCCCCTATACTGACTTCGTCCATTTTTCGCGCCCCCCATGAGAGCTTCCCGCGCCCCCAAGGGGGGCGCGCCCATCAGGTTGAGAACCCCTGCTCTAGTATCATTTGAATCTAAAGAATATAGTTTATACGTTTATAATTGTTTATCGTGGATATATAGGTGGGCAGGGTATTGCACCATATCAATTTTTAGAATTTCTGAGGTTTCGCATGTTATCCTGATTTAGGCTGATAATTACAGACTCAGGCTATACCGCTATACATGTGTACAGTTTAGCTCTTCTACGTATGCGCGAACGATACAGTGCCTTTTTGCGTGTATAATCAACTTCTTATGCGTTTCTCGATTCAGAACAAATGCGGAGTCCATCTGAATTTAAAACAGTTAGCAAAATACAATGACTTTGAATCATGACTCAAACTTTGAAACTTCAACTTGACTTGACTAGTGACTTGACTTGTGACTTGAATTGACATTACTCGATTTGACTCGAGTAACCTCCAAAAATCCAGTGACTTGACTTGACTCGAATTAAAATGAGCAATGACTAGAGTTGACTTGATCCTAACTAACACTGAATCATGGCTGCGCGACTACACTAATGATCAAGAGAAAATACAGGTTTCTGATTAGTCAAACTCATACCGTTGACAAGAGTTATACTTGGCAATTTTATTATGTCGTTTTGGACCGGTATCACGAGTTAGCAATCAGGCACTCCCACGAAGTACTTGTCACGATCTCGTTGCCTCCCAAGTTGTAATCGTTTATTAATTCACGTTTATTTGTCAGGTGACGAGACTGTCGAGGTATGCGCTGGAAATCGATGGCGCTTCAGTTCAGGAATGAGATTTCCCAGATATGATTTTGCAACCTGTGTGGTCGGAAGTAAAATATTAGTCGCGGGCGGTGTTTTAGATGCAGCTGGCGATTCCTATGTCCGCGAAATAGAGATTTACGACACTCTGAGCAGTAATTGGACAATGGCAAGCGGGATGACATTGTCTCGGAGAGCGTTTGTACTGGTTCATGTGAATGACAGGATATATGCAGTAGGGGGAGATGACGAGCGTACCGTGGTTTGGAACAATTCAAGTGCAGGCCAAAACTGGTCCGATTCCGTAGCCAATACGCCGAGATTGTCGTCGTATGACAGCGTGGCTCTGAATGAAGCGATTTATGTCGTTGGAAAGACGGAGGATATCAGAAGTTTTCAAAAGCACTGTCTGGCGGATAATCAATGGCGTGACCTACAACTTCCCTCCATTCCTTGGCGTGGCGGAGTACGAATGGCTATCGTCCCTAATCGGCAGCGCGAAAATGCAGAAAATGCGAAGCGTCTCCGATCTGCAAGTTGAATTGATTGATATTACCCAGGATATGTTTTTGACACTATTCCTATAAGAGCTGACTTCTTTCGTTGATAACTTGGCGACGTTGCGACATGTTTTCTGTTCACGCAATCAAGCAATCGCTAATCTGTGGGTTACTTAGTATGGGAATCGACATCCAATTCAACATCCTCATTTGCTACTGCTGTCATTGCAAACATCATCAAATCATTTAACATCAAGCGTGGAAGTAATATTTCCTGATTCAGGTAATAAGGCAGGTATAGATACGCTATAGCTTTATTGTCAAGGTCTAGTAGCGGACAAGTGATCCTTAGGCATGAGCATACTTTTGATTTGAAATATAACCAAAATGTAACGAAATGGGGCAGGTAGTAGAGATTTGTAGGATCAGAATTTTGGATTATAACCGACAGGAATCCGACAATGTTTTCTCAAACAGGATCGAATACGGATTCACATTTTACGTGACAGCCGGATCCGGATCAGGACAGGATTCCAAATGTCTAGGGCAGCGCAAGCGCCCCCTGGGCGCGTTCGCGAGCGTAAAGGGGGCGCTAACCATGAAATGGGCGATTGGGGGGCGATGGTTTTAAAATTGGGCGGTAGGGGGCGCTGAGAACAAATGGGGTCGTAGTAGGTTCAGAAGGCACTGTTCCGTAGTGTTGAAACGATTGATAAATAAAGCAACTAAATTCGCAGTAAAATGCAGAATCGATTCAGTCAGGGTAATTTAGGGTCGTCTGTCTATTTATTCAGCTGTACGGGAAAATTCCAATGTTACTTTCCAATGTTGAACCGACCCAACAATGGACTAATTTAGCTGTTGGCAGTATCCCTGAGAAGCGTGGTTCATTGTTTACTGTGAGAACTACGAAGTATTTGAGCAGTTATTGCACAATGCAAGTTGTTACGTTTCAAACGATCGTGGATTTTCCACAGTGCTGCGACCGTTATCTTCGACATGGCGTTCTGGGTGCGGGAGCGATATCGCGTTTACTTGACCGGCATATCTTGAAAATTTATTAGTAGAGTATACCCGTTCTTAGTATCATTGATACAAGATGAAGGTGTAAATGGCGCTGTCCGGATTCATATATATATTTCACCGGAATTTCGCGACACGTAAACTGCTTCTATTTTCAAGCTTGCATGAGCTACCAGTACAGCGCATGCCCGATTTTGATGGAGAAACAGAAAATTGCACGAGGATAGCATAATTAGATTCCAGGACATATTTCAATTAGAGATTCATTCCCGGATAATCAATCCATTCTGTGAAGTTCTGGAGCATGAGGAGCTGATTACATTGTAGTGCAGAACAATATGCGCTGGCACTTTATTCGTTGTCCAGGGGGGCGGTAGCTGGAAAAACATGGGAGACATTGGTCTAGAGCAGGGGCGGGCAACTTCTCCAATCGGCGGCCGGATATAGGAAAATTAAGTAAGAATTAAGTACTTAGCGGGCCGGATTGTTGAATCGATACATTATTCGTCCATTTATCCACTTAGGTAAGGAATAAATCGTAGTAAAGGTAGGCTATGTATTTTAACGACAATGTCGCTTCAAAGTCATTTCTCGTCGATAATGAGAAAGACAATGTGGATTTGAGAATAGCATTGTCACACAGGCGCCGCCATATCTGATTCTCTCTGATCAATCAGCGGTGCAATCCTTAATTAAGATTTTAAGGCGGTCGATAACCCCGGTACCCCTAATTTACCAAGATACAATTCATTAGGGTTGAACAGGTGAATAGATAGCGTCGTTGTTCAACTGTATGGCCTAATTAATCTCGATATTGAATTCATGCGACCCGCGTCTTATACGAAATTTTAAAAGTGGCCCGCGACCCGTTTTGAGTTGGCGCCCCCTGGCATAAGCGGTGTCTTACAAAAGCCTAGAAGTGTGCCAAGCTACAAGTCGGCGGTTACGGATCAAAAAATAAGAAATATCACCCTGGTGTGAATAACCAATGTGGTCGACAAACACCATGATTACCACAAACGACATTAGGGTTGAGTACATCGTATATGCCGCAGACATGGGGTAATCGCGATTAGTAATCGTAATCGATTACGACGATTACAGCATTTTGAAGTAATCGTAATCGTAATCGATTACATTCGAAAAAAATCCGAAGTAATCGTAATCGTAATCGACTACTTCCCATATCTAATCGATTTGTTTGTGAAAGAACGATTACTTTTTGTTTGTACAAGGACTATGACATAAACTGAATATTCGTGAACAAGAATGAGATAATATATCACGTTAGCGTTAGCACAAACGTCTATTTTCAAACGCCACTGACTCATTATTACGTCAGAAGTATTAGCTCCGCTCGTAATTGCGTAACAAGTATCCACACATAGTAAACAGACATTCGATGGACATTGTAGTATGATTGTAAGAACACCTCCCGTGGTGTATATCAGGTTAACAATACACTACAGAAGCCGCTACCTCGCAGCAGAATATTGATCACCACTCTGCCTATAGTTTCAAATAGTAACTTATGTAATAATGTTTGGTTGTGCTTAGTTAAACGCCGTTTACCATTGCTGCTTGGCGAACATGAAGCCTACGTACGCACGTGCACCTGAAGAAGATTC
This sequence comes from Botryllus schlosseri, assembly GCF_051294905.1. Lineage (NCBI taxonomy): Eukaryota > Metazoa > Chordata > Ascidiacea > Stolidobranchia > Styelidae > Botryllus > Botryllus schlosseri. The sequence continues at coordinate 5,798,460 of NC_137245.1, forward strand.
GTAATTTTGTACTCGTCGAATAAGACATTGCAGTTTCCACAACGAAGCATTACAAATAAACAGCTGCTAGTATATATCATAACCGAGCCGTGCTTAGCCGTTTCTCGTAACAGCAGCTCGCTGTATATGTATTAAGTTGAAGGCAGAATTTTTATGTTAACCATATCTTATTCTCATATAACTACTTGAAACGGGCGTCAATCGTTATTTCACAGTTCGTTACTTAGCATTTAGTTTAGACCTATCGCCATAACCATCCGCTTATATAGCCTGACATGTTAGCGTGGGTTGTAGCTAGAATCAGCAATTCAGCCAAAACAGCAATTCCCCTGTCCAACCGTTGGTCAATTTTCAAAAGTGAATTTCGTCAATAATATTGGTAATTGCATATATATTACTATTCATTTATAACCTCTATGAGCCCCGAGTGTCAGATTTACCTGTAAAGCTGGGGCACGTAATTCATATTGATAGCATCTGGTATGTTGTTATATTTACTGTATGTTGTTAATTCGCGACCTCCAGTCCGTTGTATAATCACAAGATATTGTACTCGCCCTAACGTAGCAGACTAAAAGAATATCTTTTGTGAGACGCCCACACAAATTGTCATGGCTTTATTCTTTTGTGGATGCGCCGGGTGACATTTGCATTGTGGGCCCAGATTGGAAGGACAGGAGTTATTAGTCCCGCCGACTCAGCGCGGCTATTGACAATGGACGAATAGCCTACCCTAAGTTTCGGCCAAGGTGTTTCTTTGGTATCACATCCCTGGGAGTTGCGTGTTGGCCGAAACTGCATATGTGTTTTGGTGTGTTGTGGGATCGTGATGCGGTAATGACCGGCTACGAAATGCCTGTTCCCATAAAATATAGCCTATATGTATGTTTTTTCTTGAGGGGAAGATGTATGCATTTCTAACCCAGCTATCTACTGGAGCAGGGGTCACCAACTGTTTTGAAACAAAAAGCTACTTCTTGTGTAGTGTGTGCTGATTATTGCGACGACTGACGGGTTACCTCGTACTCCCGTCGTTTATCCATGTTCAGTTGGATTTCTTCACTTAGAGTAAGACAATCAAAGCACTGGGCCGGGTTTCCGCCCCTTACCAAGAAAAAAAACGCTCACTCGCAGGGACTCACACCAGCTCCTCCAAGCTCAGTTGCGTTGCTGCAGTGCGCGCAGAAGCGCCGATCTCCGCGTCTAGACTCGGGAATATTAACTATATAGATTCCCGTTGAGCCGCCGCGTGGGCGAAGACAAGCAATGCCCCCAGCGACTGCGTTCGTATGTTCCTTGGCGTCGGCCGACCCATGTTCAACTGCTGCTCATATGAAACGAGCTCCAACTATCAAATCTCTCATTTGGATATTTGCTACAGCGCAGTGGTGGCCATACGAACGGGGGAAGCCTTGGCGAGACTTACCGCCCCCCCTATAAGTATCTATCCGTATCTTATGGGGGGCTTCGCCCCTAGACCCCTCTTTTGCATCTGTTATTATTATCTATCTATCAAGGTTTGGCCAGGTGCTGGATTCGGCCATGTCTATTTTTTCATGTGTGCAAAGATACACGACATTAAAACTAAGTAATTTTACCGCATGCAGAGACGTGATGATTATCGGGATATGGTACTTCTCTAACAAATGCAGAGATTTGATGATGATTGACACATCTGTACGGAATCCTATTCTTGCCTTACACGGATTTCCATGTTTATTGGTCATTATCCTTGAAAAAAGCACATAATCCCAATAAGGGAGCCCTTCGGCCAGCCCCCCTGGCGACCGCCCACCTCGCCCACCCCAAAAGCCCCCACTACTACAGCGACCGCGGTCGACTCATTTGGTCCGCGTTGGTGACCCCTGTACTAGAGATATTTGAATCGCAAAGCTCGAAAAACATTTACAAGAATTAATTAAATTCTCGAAAATGCTCTATAATATATGTTGGTTTACGAAATACTTTTGAGTCCCCTTCGAGCACGCTCCCCACTCTATGAAGGAATTTGGGGCGCGGCAGGTAAAGACCTGGCAATAATGCAAATCGTTGGATGAGATAAATTATCCACTATTAAGTTGGGCAATTGATATATTATGACGTAATAAGCAAATGACGCATGATGAAGAAAGTTGATATCTCATTAAGCCTTTTCATCGCAATCCTTGTATTGTCTTCCCATATATCATTTAAGATTATAGTCCCAAGCAAAACAAATGTAATCGTGAGTAATCGTGATTACTTTTTCAATGTAATCGTAATCGTAATCGACTACTTCCTGATTTTGCTGTAATCGTAATCGTAATCGTAATCGCGTGATTCCGAAGTAATCGTAATCGCAATCGATTACATTCATAAAGTAATCACCCCATGTCTGATATGCCGATAGTGCAAGTCTTCTCTCTTCGACGTACTTACGCGTAAGCTCCACTCTCGCACGCTGCGCATAGTGCGCGCACACGTATATAATAACATACAGTCACTAAAATTTAACGTAGTAAGCAAGTAGTGGGGAATCTCGGCAAAATTATCATGTAAGACGGAAAGCAGTCCGCGAGCCGGACAAAATCCCTTCGTGGGCCGTATATTTCCCGCCCCTGGCTAGAGCATCAGTGAGAGAGAGAGAGAGAGAGATACGGAATTTTTTCGCCTTCATCATCGAGGTGCTTCGATGACGGAGATGCGATACTGCCTTTTGAGCAAGGTCATCTAGTCTGCACCCCTATTTTTTCTCCTCCATGCTATCCGTGATTGCTGAGCGCCTAGCAGGATAGCCGCGGATACCAGTTTGGGAGTCTTTGGTCTGACGCCGCCGGGGAGCAAACCCACGACCTACCGATCAAGAAGCTGGACGCATCACCATTGCGCTATCTCGCTCGGTGAAAGTGACTTTCTGCTGCTTACTTCGATATCTTATATAAAATTGGACTCAGCTGGCTTCGGCATTGCACAACTATTTCGAAAAATCCCTAATATCAAACTTCAATGCATTGCCGTAGTGCAATTGGAAAGATTGATGATCAGCATCGTGGAGGTTGTTTTTGGATACGAATTTTTACATTTAAGACTGAAACAGGATACGGATTGGATCAGGATTCCACTTTATCGAACAATATTGAGTCCAGATCCCGGAAAACCATGATCCGTACATCCCTAGGCCCCTAAGGTGGGAAACCGATACACGAATGGCAAGGTGGAATCAAATTGACCCCATCAGTTAATATGATTTTTGTCTTATCAATTTCGCTATACAGCTGTCTAATAACCTCCTGCAGGACGTTATAAGGAGGAATCTTCCTCTATTGAACCCTACTGTCTACCCTTTTCAAGATACCCCCCGTATAAGGCGTAACATCATAACACGAATGTCGAGGTGGGGTCAACGTCAAAGTGACCTCATCGATTATTATTACAACAGGTATTACAATGTAACAATACAATACAACAATACAATACGATACAATAATACAACAGTACAACAGTTAATTATTACAAGAAAGTAAATTGAATCAGAATCTATATCGGGTCCAATGCATGTTTGACATGTGATGCATCTTCCGCAATAAGCCTGAATATTATTCACGCATTCAATCCACCTAAAACTAACTTTCTCTGACCAGCACAGAGATCTGAAAGCTTGTCGTTATGCTTAGTTGACTCCGCGTGACATAAACAATGCGAAAAAGTGATTAATCCGTGGAAAGTTGCATTTATTTTTGACAAAAGTTGCACTAAGAGACCACATTTTGCTCGGTTGACTAAAAACAAAAAAGTTCAACTTCACAAATCCACTCCTGAAATACAGTTTTCCATCCGCATTCTCTATTGATTGACTAAAAAAGGGGAACTTTCCGACTCAGCTCCCGAAATACCCGTAAGAGCGTTACTTCAGTGCTGATTTACGGTAATTCAGTCGAATGTGGTCGTGTATTTTACCAAGATCAGTAATACTTTCATGAAAAATCGAAAAAGTTGCAAAATGTTGCACAAAGTTGCATGAAAATAAATCGACAAAAGTTGCAAAAAGTTGCACTATAAGCAGGGTTACCATCGACATTGGCCCAAAAATAAGGACAGTCAAAAAATTAGATTAGCACGAAAAAGTGTTTTTGTACATACTTTGTATCTATACGAGCCATGGCATATGACATTCCATACTTTTCACCAGAAATATTCTGCTTTAGCAACTCCTTTTTATTAGAAAGTGCGTCATGGCTCTCGCGACAGCTCAGGTGTAGGTCTACCTTTATTCAGATCCGAAACAGTACTTCGTCAGCCCCCCCCCCAAAAAAAACGTTGGGCTTGCCTCCCCTCCCCCTACGGTGATAAACCAAATTTCTCCACCTCGTTAGAGGCGTCAACCAAGATGGAAAAAAACCGTACACCGGGTTTTAGACGAAATCGTATTTGAGCGGATGGAGCAAAAATTCCAGTAACAATGCTTGTATAGTCTTGGTCCTGACCGAAGAAAACTTATTTGCAATGTTGACATCGGGGAATATTGCTTTGAACAATTACGATATGCAATCGATGGTGATGAATGATTGCTGGTGTTTGACAGTATGGAATGCCCAGGTACGTGACGTACCCTCAGCAGCAGCTGCCTTGTAGTCTGTGGTCGTTGGTGCTGATCGACTTGTGGACAAAATTATTCATCGACTGGCTCAAATTAACCATCATGACACACTTCTTGTGTTTCGGTGTATCAATGTGAGTTGAAATAGCAGTCTTTCCTATTGCCTCCATCCAGGTTAATGTCACAATTGCAGATAATGTTAAGTGCAAAACACTCGCCCTTCAAGTTTCGTTAGAAACCCCTGGATTCTCTCTCATAATCGTCACGAAAAACGTTTTTACGCCTGTTCATTTAAACCAGTGGTTCTTAACCTTGTCTCCAGCGCCCCCCAAGCGGTGCTGGCGATTTTGAAGGGGGCGGAAACGCTCAGGGGGCGATATGGGGGGCGCTGGGCTCAGGGGGGCGGTATGGGGGGCGCTGGAGAAAAATGGCTTCGCAGTAGATGATGTGCTGGTGGGACATATCCCTAATGAGTATTCAGAGCAAATTACCACCGAAAACTTCGTCATATTGGTTTAATTGTCCATGGGCGCCTAAATGACTGGCACCGAATGTTCCTGTCTTCGCAATCTGAACCCCAGAAGACGAATTCCCTCTGGCAGGGAAAAATTACATGCCAGTGAAGAAATACCAATTTGAAATCGTGTGCGTCTTTTAGGTTAGTACGATTGGGCGAAACGGATATCTAAAGCTAGATATTCCTGTTGGGCGATATCCCTGTTGTGCGATTCTATATTTTAGATATAGCAGACAGGAGGTCACGAAATAACATCATGCAACGAAGTCATACCAATGGGTTCGCCCGCCGAATATGTTTAATTATTAGTTACGGGCCCTACAGTTTCCAAGACACCTCAAGGGAATAATTACATGCCAGTGAAGAAATCCCAATTTGAAATCGTGTGCGTCTTTTAGGTTAGTACGATTGGGCGAAAGGGATATCTAAAGCTAGATATTCCTGTTGGGCGATATCCCTGTTGTGCGAATAGTGCGATCCTATATTTTAGATATAGCAGACAGGAGGTCACGAAATAACATCATGCAACGAAGTCATACCAATGGGTTCGCCCGCCGAATATGTTTAATTATTAGTTACGGGCACTACAGTTTCCAAGACACCTCACAATGTTCGCTCTACGTTTTGACGAGTCTGCGCACACTCAACAACTCACTGCGCAGACCCTTGGATAACAGTGCGTAACGACTAAAAAAAGGTCATAACTTCGGATTTGTTGTGCGCAACGTAGATTTTCTGTGCGCAGAGACCGTGTCAGCACTGCGCACGTGCACAGCTTAGAGGGAACATTGCACCTCACTCAGCTCTAACGGTAAATCTGGTAACGTGAGCAGAGAGGACAAGAAATGGATTGCAATATATATGCAATTCCCGATCTTACTGACCGATTTTATCATGAATTATCGAAAGTTTTCGCGCTTCGCACTGGCTCGCTAAACAGTACAGCTGATTTCGTGGCTAAAGCGAACAACGTGATGGGGGCGGTCGGTTTATCACCCTATGGGAGCCCCAAGACCCAAGTGTTTTCGGGGGGGGGGGGCTGACGAAGTGCCGTTTCGTTCCTGCCAACGGGTATACGCCCGAAGATGTATAATTATTATTGAGGGGTCCTACCTTTTCAATCACACATCACTCAGCTCTACCGGTAAATCTGTTTACGTGAGCAGAGAGAGGACAAAAGTTGATATCAATATACATGCAATTCCCGATCATATTGACCAATTCAATCATTATTTATTGAAATTTTTCGCGCATCGTGCGTCCAGGCGAGAATAGCTGGCTCAGTAAACGGACACCCAGTGTAGATGACTAGTATCAGCAAATAGCGGATAGCCGAAGGAGGGTCTGGGGGCGAAGCCCCCCGGAAGTCTGGCTTATCACCCAATGGGGGGGGGCAAGACCAACGTTTTTTGGGGGTGGGGGCTGACGAAGTGCTGTTACGGCCCTGGTAACGAATTAATTGTACCTACGGGCACGCCCGAATATGTTTAATTAATAATTACGTGCCCTTTATTTACCCATACAACAGCTCACTCAGCGCTACTGGTAAATCTGATTACGTGGGCTGAGAGGATAAAAAGTTTATAGCGACTTGTACATGTAATTACCACCTATTCATTCAGGCATTATAGAAAATTTTGGTACCTTATGGCGACCAGGCCGCACAAACTTTACCTACCATCGAAATCACGCTACGGCGTTCTTGGGGGCGAAGCCCTCAGAAGTTTGGTTTATCATTGTCTTTATTACATTCCTTACAATATGGGGTTGGGGGGCGCTGGAGCACGATAATTTTTGAAAGGGGGCGCTGGAGGAAAAAGGTCAAGAACCACTGATTTAAACTAATCAGATTTAGCCTAGTAGCAAAAACTATAGTGCAATATGATTTAAAAAATTTATCAATGATTTATAGCGTTACCACTTTTTAACCAATGTGTCGACTGCACTGTGCCTTTTTTCACCACACAATAAATGCTGCAGCTTGAGCTTATTCTGCTGTAGACGAAATAGCAGGAACCTGGTACTGCTGTTTAGTGCTAAAATGACGTCAGCTGCGGTAGCTTGGTGCAAACGAAACTGCGATACCACCACTCATTCTCCTAGCTATCTCACCACTTGGAAGTCAAATCTTGTGGTGTGTACGTCACAAGAGTTTCTTTCATTTATGATGTCATAAAATCTCGGCGAAAAAGCATAATTGTAGAATATAATGCAACACAGATATCAGAGGAAAATGATCGAAGTTCTGTAGCGGTTGAAAATAAGACAAAATAAGGACGCAAGTCGAAAATAAGGACATTTCTTAGAAATAAGGACAGTTGAGCTTTCTAAGACGTGGCCCTTCAAAATAAGGACAAATCTTAGAAATAAGGACGGTATGGCAACCCTGACTATAAGATTCCTTCAAACAGCTTAAAGCAGCATGCTACATATCTTACGAGTATTTAGGAAGCTGCCGGAAGCTGTAAAATAAAGTTGCAAAAGTTGCAAAAACTTGCCCTACTGATAAACAGTCGGAATCGATCCGATTACAATGACGAGAAAAACAGTTTGTCCGACCAATATACTTTCAAAATCTGACCCATGCTCAATCAATAGCTCAGAGCGGCGAGGTATCAGCGATAATCAGCTAATGCTTTATTCCCATTGATAGTGTATATAACCATTTAGGATTACATGGCTGGCAAGAACAATCCGACCGCACAGGAAAATATGGCTCACATATTTGTTCGCCTGGGGTCAATTCGACCCAAACCTTAGTGGCCTAGGGTTAGCAGATAGACAACAGCTATAGCATATATTACCGGAGATTTTAAATACCATTACAATATTGTATTTTACAAGCCCGTATCGCAGTTCTGGTGGAAGTCGTTTTCAACCAGCATTAATCGCTATAATCCGTGTTGCATACTCAAGTGCCACTTGGTTGGTACCATGCATTTAACGATACTTTCAAGGGTACAGAGCTTTAATTTACATTTTCATAATATATTCTTCGCGTAATATATTAAAACCCGAAGAATTTCGAGCTGACACTCATCACGGAAAATCGTCAGCCAATACTGAATTTCAGAAATCTGCGTCGACCTACATTGCATATAACGATTTATCACTGGTCGACATGATGTTTCTTTCTGGCCAAAATCATGACAGTCAAATCAATTTTCATACGCTGATTACGAATATGAAGTCGCTTTTTCTCTCTCACGTCAAGATTTTTTATAATCTGTAATTTAAAATTTTGCATTTCAGTGCTAAAACAGCCTGTTTTGTGACGTATTCCTTGCTGTTTGGTCATAGCTATCACCACTGTGACGTCATCAGAGGTGGTCAAATTACTCACCATAGGTACTCAAGTAGAGTTAGAAGTAACGGCGTCATTTTCTACTCAAGTAAAAGTAGAAGTAACGGCGTCAATGTGTACTCAAGTAGAAGTAAAAGTAACTTTTTATATGTATGTAAAAAAGTCATTATCTAGGCCTATTTTTTATATCAGTATCAATTTATTAATATTTTCTTCCTTTCAAAACACCACAAGACTGCGATACAATGAAAAGATAGTAAGGCGTCGAAACGACTTGGAGTAGTCTTTGAAATCAGACATCTGAAATCAGACCTGGGCCTATAGGCGATGTAAAGAACAGGTATGCACATCACAATGAATGAAAAACAAAGCGACAATGAGGCTGTGAAGCATTTGAAAACAAAAATACTTACCATTTGGTGTGCCGATAGGGTTTGGAGAGAGCCACGTGGACATGGAAACGATTGTTACTTTTTCTCGTGTTTTATTTTTAAATTTAATGTCAAAAATCAGCATTAAATTCAATATCCAATTTGACTTGCGCAATACGACCAGTAGTTGAAGATTCTCTTGGTGAAGAGTCATTGTCTGAAGAATGTTCTCAGCATGGGTGTGATGTTGATCAGCAGCTATATAAAGTTGAATCAAGCTGAACTAAATAACTGTGTCATAGATTTTAATTTACCAAATGAATCTGCTCTTATTGTAGGTTCCAGATTAGAAGACAAACATATAGCCTACTTGGCACTGATACCACTTTTGCTTTGTATATGGATCGTGATAGTGAATACACACTCTTCTTTGCCGGCGAACCCTCTTTAATCTATATTGTGCCGATGTTCAAGAGACATTGGGAGGCGTGAATTGCGCCTCTTTATTTATGCATCAGGTCTAAAAGCTGTTTTGTCGCACAATACAAATCAATGTGCCTTTATCCCTGTAACTGGTACAACTGGCATCAAGGGGTCTTACGAGAATATAAAACTTCTGATTTCGAATTTTGAATATAGTACTCAAACGTGTAAAGTTTCCGTTGATTTTGAACTCATAAATATGATACTGGTTCAACGGTCTAGAACCACAATGAATGTGTGAATGGGACAGTAAAAATTATTGAATCAAAAGTAAGTCGCCGATAAAAGATTACCTTACACCAGGCTTTAAAATGTTTTAGAGCCTGCACTTATCCACAGATCGAATGTTGTATTTCCACCATTATACATTAAACTGTATCTCATGAAAAAGTTTTTTAAAAGTTCTGATCAAAAAGAATGCACGTTCTAAATACATTCACGAAACGTTTCCTCACTCGAGTGTCGTTACCGTTAAAGAGGGTGTATATTTGTTGGATCTCAAATCAGAATACTCACCAAACCACCCTATTTCTTATTGGGAAGTAGGATTTGGAAAAAATACACGACTCTCCCTCATTGAAGTTGCATCTAAATTTCTTGAAAATACTAAGGATCCTTTTTTATTTGGAGGATTTAGTTTAAGAACGTAAAACCCCAAATCCAATAAAGTAATTCGAGAACTTTGTAAAATGTTTAGGTTTTTCGAAGTACATACCTTCAATATTGCAGCAAACAATACGTTTTTTAGTAAAATTTTCAATCGATTTTTGCGAAAAATTGTGATGCGATGAGTGAATTCTGATGGCAAATTCGAAATCAGCATCGTCAAACTAAACACAATTATTCGTCCTAAAAAAAGAAAAAAAAGTTGAAAAATGTCGACCAGTGTTATGACGTCATATGAACAAACTACAGATATCTAACTTATGGATAGATGGGCAACACGTGATTCTCGGACCAGAGATTCGATGGTCGGCAGATTTGTTGTCGTTTCATAGCATGAAAAGGCTGGTTTTTGGCCAGATTGACTGTTAAATCTGCAGGTATGCTTGGTGTGGATAGGATATAGGGCAGGGGTTCTCAAAGGGTGGGCCACAGAGCATTTCGAGGTGGGCCACAAAGCTATTTAGAAAATTTTAGAATTGATGTAAGTTTAGTTATATTTGTTATGTTAAATGTTAGGAATATATATTCATAAACTTTTCATCCGACTCTGATGAGACGTAGTGACGCGTATGGAGTCAGCATGTACAAGTCGAAAACGGGAGGGACAAACGACGGCCTTTTCCACTGACTATCGACAACCTACGGCTAACAGCAACTAAAGTAATTTCGAGTATATGATACTTGTCAGGTAATGCTAAAGTAACCAAGTATTCCGGCAGGGTCATATATCGTATGCCGTTGAAAGGGGGTGCAATAAAGTCGGAATTAAGTGTAATTGATGTATAGATTTACTGTACTTCGGCAGGTCGTATTATTGTAAGACAAAAACAGCCATAATTACAAATTATTCGCAACTTCTGGTGAAGGTATACTACACCACCGTAACGAAACGTAATGGATTGAGGATTTAGCGAAGCGCAATAATCTTTGGAGACGGTTTAAAATGTCCCGCTTGGAAATCATTGAACATAATGTAAGAGTCACATGAATTGAGTATTGAATCATTGGATTGAAGATTCTGACATCGCAACTTCACTTAGTTTGGTACAAGACATACAGTATACATTGTACAGCATGCATATTAAAAAAACTCTTTCTTCACTTCTCTGTAGTACTAGCACCCAATTCATTAATGAATTGTTCGAAACTGGCCCAGAATGATTATATTATTCCCTACAATAGTGGAACAAAAACCCTAATAACACTGTGGAGTGGATGTGGGAATCTGATCATTACGTTTCGCGACGCGGATGGAGCAGCAGACGATCATAATATACACAAGAGTTTTAGCCGATGATCTATCTGGGCCGTAACTGCCGCACCCAAACCCCTAATTCGAGAGCTCGAAGGGGCCCAAGATAATTAAGTTGGTTGTTTGTTGGAGGATATTTATTAAACTCGAAAATTTTCGTCGCGCTTCGCGCGATTTCATGTCCCTAGACCTAGAGGTCTAGATTGAACTATCGTCAGTATTTAGAGAAAATGCGCATATTCAGGATAAATAGGCATATCGGGCCGTCGAGTCGACAGCCACGCATTGAACAGGATTAGGACTCTAAGATGAGAGGTGGGCCACAGCACATTTTTAAACCGGAAACTGGCCCACGGCCAAGAACGTGCTAAGAACCCCTGATATAGGGCAATCAGAACAAGTTATTTAGTGATACAGTACATCTAGCCACTGGCGCGGCTATCAAAGCATTAATATCAGGAGTATATTTAAGGAGCAGAAAAAGTCATGATATCCACTCTTATTATTCAGGTTATCAATTGGTTTCAATATTGACTCCAGCTGAGGTTTCCTTGAAATATTTTCGTTTGTATAATAATAGACAGGTAATGTATGTATTGATAAATAAAGGGAAAAAGTTACACGATGTGTCTGTCACATGATAATGTTCAGGTTGAAGAAGACTTGTTGGATATCAACAGGAATATTTCTATTTCTATCCTAAGGAAAAATGGTGCATGGGAAGATCTTGCTGTTCAATACAACTCCGTCCCTGATGCTCGAAAGGTATCATCCAAACAGCTTAAAAAATGTTGGACTAACATGAATAAGCTAACAGAAAAGCCAAGATTTGATAATTTGTTTCTATCGACTTAGTAAGCTCCAACCAGTGTTATAAAAATCAAAGTGAAGTTATTTACTTGCACGCAGTTTTTTTGAGTTAAGAAATCAATATTATTATCCATCAACTATTAATATTGACAAAATTAATTTGTTGAAGCATGTTGTCATTACGTGATCTCGGGCAATGATTGTCGGTCCTCGGATGATATTGAAATCGCTCACCCATACCAAATGAAACTAGAGAAAACATTCCCATTTCTATTCGCATTTGGTCTACGGCTCTCATTCGTGCCTCACGGCGCTTTTATTAGAACTTCAGTGATTGAATCAATATCGAAGCTTCCGATGGTTTTGGGTCACGGCTTTATCGCCAGTGATCTATTTGGCAGCGCACTTCTCATGAAGTCGCATTGGACAAACCAATGGCCGTATGCGGCCCGTGGGGCGCGGGTTTGAGACCCCTGCGGTAGACTATGCACAACAAAATTTTAAATATGCATAGTGACACTAAAGAGCGCGACTCAGATTTGAAATAGCTCCGCAACGAAATACTATATACTTTATGTTCATTATCAATATAATTTCGGGCCACCATCGAGTTTGGTTCAGAAATTAAGTTGTGTGGAATGCTCAATGTGCCCGAAATTTGTTTTTTCCGGGATCGTTTGAATGCTATTACAATGTGCCTCGCGGTTCCCAAAAATTGTTTCGCGAACACATAAAGGACCTATAGTTTGCGGACCACTGAGCGAAATGCTTGTGAATGTAAGAGTTCATAGCCACGGCCTGCAAGAAATCGGCGTATACTAGTCACACTTGCATTTCCCTCTGAATTTAATGATTGCGATCTAATACCACGCGGAACATGTTGTTTAATGCCATTAGTTATGAAGCAGCCCGCTGGTGAATGAACACTGCATCAGATGGCCCCGCTGGAGAACGCTAGCGGTCAGAACCTGCCAGTTGGTGATCCCCACGATCGTTCGTGCACTAACACTACAATGTAAAAAAATAACCTCGATTTACCTCGAGATGTCTGGAAGCAGGGTGGCCAGCCACTTGTCAGTAATATAACATTACCGTCACTCAATGCAAATTTAACTTACACCCGTCCGGTATTCTAACTGTACACGCCAGACTGTAATGTCACAGTCGACTCCGGAATATCCAATCTACATGTTCTACTGTACAGTGTGTATTTACGACCGAGACAGTAATTTTACCGCCCATCTACATGCCGCCCCAGTCAACAAAAGCGTGGATATTCAATGCCGAACCAGGCGAAGTTGGTGAAGGAGGGAAGGGATCACAGCCGTTTCCTTACTATACTATGATTTACTAAAACGGATCGCTCTCGAACTCAAAAGATCGATTATTCTTCTTTCCATCGACGGCCGGGTAGATTGGTGTCAACGTTATTAACCAATCAAATTGCGATGATTATCACGCGGCATCATCGTGACGTTCCTTCTGCATAGCTTCGCCAGGTTTGTGACCACTTGAGCGTGGAGTAATTGTAATGTCTAGGGCAATTTTTTTTTGACCTAAAAAAACGGAAGATTTTGACCTAAAAAATCTAAATTTTGACTTTTTTTGACCTAAAAAAAATTGAAATTTGACCAAATTTTGACCTTACGTATGCAAATTAGGTGTTTCCGCACATAATGTCAAAATTGTACTACTTATCTTCATTTCTGGTTGGAACTGTCTGTCCTTGGAAAGTAGATCGGCCTGAAAAAACGTTTTGGGCACAAAAACTAGCAAATTTTTACATGAAAAAACTATCGAATAGTATATTCATATTGAAATGAACCGGAATATTTTCGGCTGACACTCGTCAGGGGTAATCGTCAGCAACTAGTAGAGAATTGGAAAGAACATGGTATATCAACAATCGTATCTCAAACTATGACGTCATTTGTGTGACTTGAAGTCGACTTTTATCAAAATACACCAACCAAAACTCTGTCAACAAAAGGAGTTCGTGTACCACCTAAAAATAGCACATTGAACGCTCTCTCTTTCATGTTGGTGACGTCATATTTTGTGATACGATTGTTGATATACCATGTTCTTTCCAATTCTCTACTAGTTGCTGACGATTACCCCTGCGGGGATGAAGAGCGGTCTGTCAGTCTGCGATTGTATACGGGAAGTCCGTGGTCTACGGATAGCAGCTTATAGTATATACTTAACTGGCAGTAGCTGACACGAACGTCCTGTGTAGTTCTTGACTGTAGTTCAATAGACACCAACAATTGCCTTTTCCAGATATATTGTACGGACGGTATATCAATTCGGGTACAAGCAGTAGGTTAGCGTACATGAGTCTCTGAGTCAACTTGGATATGCACTGGGTTATAACTATGCGATAAGTCACGTGATGTAGTATTATACCATAACAGATATATGAGAGAGAAGGAGCCAGGGCTCCACACTGTCCCATCAAAGATGGAGTGATAACGATATTCCAAACATACAGGAAACTGAATAGGACAGAGGCACGAATGTTAAGTGCAATAACTACAAAACAGTAACTGTACAATGAGCGGCTTAAAGGCAGCACGTGTTCATCATGAGAGGTCGAATCCCGTGTCCAAGAAACCATTAGATAGCGGCATGGGTTGGAAAAGGCAAAAGGTTTTTTGTATTATTATAAGAAACAAAGAGCAATAAAGTAAAGGGCGAGTAGCGTCATAACCACCGCGCCATGCGTGCGTAATGTTAATGGGTACGGCGTGGCAGATTGGAAAGACGGTTTTAAGGAGTCATCGGAAATCCCGTATCGGCGAGTCTGGGACGATTTGAAGTTAGAAAAGCCGAATTACTCAAGTCGTTAATCGACGATTACTGGGGAATAATTTTCGGAGATCTGAGTGTGGAATGATACATGGTGAAGTCATATTATGCGAATTTTATGCCAGAGTTGTGAGAACTCGTTAACGGTAAAATCCGGGGGCTTGAGAACGCGGCGTGAACAAAGCCGTGTCAGAGTCTAGTCATAACTAAAAAAAAACCGAAACCAAATCCAATTAATGACGCGGGGTTGCCGACAAAAGAGCGGTGGTTATGGTCGCCAAGCAAAATACATGCAAGCATAAAAAGGAATAATAAAACACATTAAAATTGGTCCTCTGAGGGATAAATCAATGTCCAGCCATCCGGCATCCATTAGGGGATGTGACGATCACATGTGCCGCTAATGGCGCGAACGGGAAAGTCAGTCCGTCATGTTAAGCGAAAGAACGAAGTTATTTAACAATTAGCCGTGTGGCAAAAAACCGCCAAATTGCCGAAATATTTACAGAAGTCTATGCTCATTTCATGTATTGATAACCCTGCCAATGTAATGACCATATATAATCGCGATATGGCATTAAAGACCAACCAGGTTTGTAGATTTCGATGCGAGAGACACGAGCGCGAAGCGTAAATGGTGCGGTAAGATTCCGGTTGAAACAGCATCCTTAGAACCGGACGTTGTAATCGTGAATGCGATTCATTCAGGCAGGTCCCTCTCGAGATAAGCGATTCAGCGCGGCTTTTTGGGCATCGCGGGCAGGTAATGTCTCTCGTGAGCATTCGGTGATCGGCAATTTGGTGCGGTTACGGGGCGTGAATACGATTTCTAGAAAGAAAGTCGGCAGCAGTATCAATGAAACCAATACATGCTCGCGCAGTAAACACGAGTAACAATAAGAACATAATAATAACAAAAGCATGGAAACAATAATAAGGCAACAATTAAGAAACGTGTGGCAGGCAGCGAAACAGATGATGATTGGCTCCTTCCTTTGGGTAGGAAATAAGTAATTATATCCGCGGCAATCAACTCAAGTGGTGGGGGTGACGTCATCTATGTGACGTAGGTAACCACTCGTAAAAATAATGAAAAAGAATGGCAGATATCAAACTGGTCAGTTAAGTACATTGAAACACGTGTATTGTGGTAGCAAGTCAAATCTAGTGTCGATATAAAATCAACGGGATTAGCAATATTGACGTGATTTAATCAATAATTTGGTCTATTAACGGATCGAAAGAAAGGGACAATAGCAATTAAACATCACTGCACGCCACTTAACACATCGCAAGTGTAAAAACGTGCGCCCGCTACTTCAATAATTTGCTTCGAAGACTTACATAAAAATGACGTATCGACCGGTAGATACATCGTACACAGTAAGTGTTAGATCAAATTCCTCCAACACTGGATAATACTTTATCCAAAAACCGTATTAAATATTATATACACTATATATAGTGTCCGGTCGTGGATCATTTCGATAAAAAGGCGTACGGGCGAGACAGGGTAAGCGGAACTCTACTTCTGCTTCGTTATGCAATAGAGTGAAAGTAAATAGAATGAGTTTTAAACTGGAGAGTTGCAAATCATAAATCCCATGCGCATTAGAATTGCCGAATTGCGCACCAACAGTCCCCATATCTAAAAACGGTTTGGCGAGATGTCAAAACCAACACAAGAACAATTACTTGGACACGTAATTTCCCTGCTCACAGCATTACACACGACCCGCGGGCAGAAAGCGAAGACCTATACAGACCCCGTACTCCAACCGTGTACCTAATTAACGAGTTCCCCAAGTAGCTCTAAAATGGGCAACGTGGTATTTAATATTAACAGATTCGTGACTATACAAACGATTCACGGATCTAGGTGACCAGATGTCAGTAATAGGTAAGTAAGTAAGTAAATACGTAAGTAAGAAAGTAAGTAAGTAAGTAATATAAGTAATGAATAACTAGGATATTCCTCGCTACGTCATCTGCGTAAGCGGTGTATTACAAAAAGCTCAGAAGTGGGCCGCGCTCGAAGCTGGCAGCCATGGGATAAAAACGAAGAATATCGGCCTGGTGTAAATGACTATAGTAGCCGACAAACATCATGAAAACCTCAAAATAAACAAACAAATAATGACTAATGAGTCGGAACAACGAAATGAAAGAAACCAAGGCCACGCGACGTAATCAAGACGATCATCGCGGGGTTAACGAAGCAAAAATGAGATGAAAAATAAGCTAGTTTTATGCAAAAATGAATGAAGACATACAAATGCGGTATGCTCAGTTCGGAGTCAAAAAGCGCTTATTGGTAGCTTGATATAGCACGCCGCGGCACGGTAATTAATACAATCTGAAGTTACGTTAGATAGCAAATCGAATTATGGGCATCTGAAAGAGCTGAGATCGTTATCTGATTGTATTCATCTCTAATCGTGCGCTCGCGAACGTTTAAAACGACAAAGGGAGTCGGAGGCAATTATTCAATAGGGTAGCGATGCGATCTCAAAAATGAATTTATATACAAGCGAAGAACTAATAAATTGCATCGTCAATTCCGATTTACCGTTACCGAGAAGTATTGTATAATTTTGGCAGCAGATCGCAACGTTGTAATTAACAAACGAATCATTCAGAGCCATTATGAAGCTCGTTTCAATTACCGAATGAATTAGGAATACTCCTTTAGTACCATAGTCAAAAATAATTATCAAGTAAAATGCAGTAGATTATTGTAATCTAGCGTGCGTACTATGATGTAATATTGAAATTTTCGAACAACCTATTCAAATTAATGAAGCATAAAGTGGACGATTTTCGATCAAAAGTTGCGTCTTTAAAATAACTAAAAACGAGTCAAACATTCAAATTAGTAGGTTACGAATGGGATCACGGATATACGCTGTGCATTCTGGGGAAATTCACCATTCACTCCGCGGGAAACGACATCGTTATCTCCGGCGTCTGCCAGATGAGCGGACTGATCAACAATTTGATTTTCATGATGTAAGCCTATATCGGTTTGAAGATTATCATTGGATATGCCGAAGCCAATAGAAGGTTCATCACCGCGGTATCTAAGATCGAAGTTATGCGCTATTTTATAAGCTACACCCGTATCTGATTCGCTGTTGGTTGCCATAATCACAAAAACCGCAATAAATTTACGAATATAATTGAAATATTAAAAAGCGAAATTTTATAACACGGAAAATTACGGTCAAATGTATATACGAACTGCCAGCCGACAAACAAATCCAGAAATCGTATAAAACGGGTAAATACCGGATGTGTCTTGCAGTCCTGGCGTTTTCGTGAATATTCGTATCGTTGCAAGCGAATGCTAATAGTCCGATGATGGAGCGGCAAAGAGTCTTTTCGTTTGAACTAAGTCACGAACGTCGGGGCGCCATGCGGGGATGAAGAGCGGTCTGTCAGTCTGCGATTGTATACGGGAAGTCCGTGGTCTACGGATAGCAGCTAATAGTATATACTTAACTGGCAGTAGCTGACACGAACGTCCTGTGTAGTTCTTGACTGTAGTTCAATAGACACCAACAATTGCCTTTTCCAGATATATTGTACGGACGGTATATCAATTCGGGTACAAACAGTAGGTTAGCGTACATGAGTCTCTGAGTCAACTTGGATATGCACTGGGTTATAACTATGCGATAAGTCACGTGATGTAGTATTATACCATAACAGATATATGAGAGAGAAGGAGCCAGGGCTCCACACCCCTGACGAGTGTCAGCCGAAAATATACGGGTTCATTTCAATATGAATATACTATTCAATTGTATATTGAAGTTCTGTACCTCCAAGAAGCCCATGAAAAAAGTAGTATTTTAACGAAATCTGGCCCTATGAAGAATTCCAGTAGCTACATTACGTATTATGGTGGAAATAATTTAAATTTGTTGTAGTACAACGAACGAAAGATAGCTTACTTTCCTACATTCTCGGGTAGAAAGTGTTTGTCCTTACTAAGTAGCTTTCCAAGAATGGAGAAAGAACGTTAAACAGCAGCGGTTGTTGGCTGAGAACACTGAAGTTGTGTGCACACTGCTGGTGACACACCGTGTTGCTTCATTCTGACAATGTTGTCTATATCACAATTTTTCAGCTTGCGCTTCTTGATATAAGAATCATGCAATGTCCAAGCAGTCTTGCTTCAGTTAGGATATTGCGGTACGTTGACCATTAAACCATGTCACTATTTGTTTCATTTGATCGTTTATGATTCACAATGAGCAGACGATGGGTCATTTACAACAGTAGGCCTATAAAGTAGGCTACAAGCTGTAAAATATCAAGTGATAAATTCACCGACAGCGCAAAATCTACGATACAAACAAAATTCAGAGGTCAAAAAATGTTTGACTTTGTAAACAATTTTGACAAATTTTGACCTAACGCTACAATTTTGACCTAATTTGGACTTTTTTTGACATGTCAAAAAAAAATTGCCCTAGTAATGTCATATTCATGTTGTTTACGGCTGCACACTTGAGTTTGAATTATATTTCCCCCGTACCGGCGAAGTGTATTTACGAGATTATATATAGCGATGGAATCGAATATGAATGAGGTCCTTCGTTGAGATAAGTTGAGTAATAGATAGTTCGGGCTATGATGAAATTTTATACGTGCTTGCTTAGATGTCTACTGATATAGTCTGCTTGTTTGTGTTGAAAATGATGATTTTCATGTTACATGAGACATTGTTAAACTGTTGCATATATTGTACATATTGTATATTCGTTGTATACTGTACTAGTGTTTGAAATATTCTGGAACTTTGTTAGCTAACCGCTGGTCTCCCTGCAGGAAGGTGAATGACTCATATTGAAAGTGTTCTGGTTTCTCGTGTACGTTCGAGTTAATGTTTTGATACTCGGGTATAATTGGTTTGATTCTGGCTTATCTCGTAGTAGTACGATACGTCGCTCGCTGCGTGAATAGGTCCGCTGTAATATACTCTGCTGTGTGTGTTGGACTGGTGTTTGTCCAGTGTAAGGAATAAGAATCTCAAGCCGTAGGTAGAACGGACTAGATCCTGAATTTCATCAAAGGTTATGCGCCCTTGCTAATCTGCTCAACAGCAACGATGTCATCTGCTGGAATATGGAAAAGTTGAAGTGCGGTAGGATTTGTAATTGGCCTACGTGGAAGATACAAGTTAAAGGTGAATTAATGGCCAACGATTTATGGGAATATGTTGCAGAAGGAGACGTACAGAATGCATCCAGGTCTAAGAAGACTGAGGCCGCTGGTATGTTATTGCGTAGCCTTGATGGTTCCGTGTTGCCGGCTGTGCCGGAAGACCATCATAGTGATCTAGGCTTACCATACGTCCTCTTTTTTGACTTTTTTGAAAGTGTCCTCGGAGGACGCCCTTTTGTCCTCTTTTTTGAGATTTTGTCCTCTTTTTTGAAAATTTAGGCAGATTTAGAGCAAATTGTGAGTGATATGCCGCAAATTAGCACAGAAATGAAGCTCCGGCGGGTATTTCGGAGTTAAAAACGGTGATTTTAGCTCTGAGCGAAAAGATGACCTTTTTTTTTTTTAGTCAACTGATCACGAGGTGGGAAAAATTAACCGGTTTTTGAGAATTTGATTCCTGATTTGCCAGTTGCAAATTTCTGTAAAAGTGTCCTCTTTTTTGATTTCCAAAATATGGTAAGCCTATAGTGATCCGAAGAAAATATGGGAGGATCTGGAGAATAAGTTTGCGCCGAAGAATTCGATGATGTTTCTATCACTGAAACGGCAGATTGTAATGATGCCGACTTTAACGGATACGAATATTATTGAGAAGATTCAAGAATGTCAATTGCTGTTTCAAAGAATGGCTTGTATGGGTCATGCCGTCAGTGGTTGTGATCAGGTTTTCGAAGTGATAAAGCATTTGCCGTACAGTTTTGAAGTGACGCGTTCGTATCTTGTGAACGAAATGCAAAGTAAACCGGATTATTCGTTGGAAGATTTGCTGTTGAGAGTGCAAACATGATTCTCCACCGCAAAGTGTTCAAGCCTACCAGGCAAAGGGGGTGTACGGTAAGCCGAAATTTACTGGTACGTGTGATCATTGTGGTAGAGTTGGTCATAAAAGGTCCATGTGTTGCATGGGATTTGAAAAGTGATGTTAATCCACGTGATCGGGAATTTGAGCCTCGTGGTAACGGGCGTGGAAGTGTTTCTGGTGAAGGCCGAGGACGTTTTGAGCGTCGGACTGCTCATTATGCTGATTGTGGAAGTGATAATTCTCGAGAAAATAAATCGACTCGTGTAGGAGAGAGACATTCGCTGTTTTATTCGTCTGCTGTTTTACCCGTGGAAAGTCATTCCGATCCGACCTTCGTCGAGTGAGGACGTCTCGAGGTAGCTCTGATTAATGCACGGGGTTGGCGCTCGACTTGAAGAATCAGCGGTGAGATCGTTTCATGGTACTATAGCCTAGTACGCAGTGTAGTGTAGAAAAGTGCTATTCATTCAGGTGTTACGTATAACAAATAGATAGATAGGTCAATATACATAGAGGGTTCAAGAGGTAGCTCCCTCTCTACCACAGCGTGGTAAATGGAGGGCATACAACATACGAGGGCAAAGCGTAAACCGACCGATCCTATATCATCGGATAGTGACGAGCCTAGTGATGGCGTTAGTGACCGGCTTCAACCGAGTGGGAGCAAAATCCCCGCTCGAAAGTATGCAGTAGCGGATGAGAATTCTGTATCACAAACTAGCACTACTAATGTTAATGCAAATATTGTTTGTTCTCCCACGTCCGAGAGTGTCTCCCGACCTCCTGCAAACACAGTTTCTCCGCCAGCGGCACAAACCAGCATTGTTCCCGATAACAACGAAAATAACATAGATAGGAAAGTGGTGATTTCAGGACAACAAAGGTCTATTCTGCGCTATCACCCAACAGTGGTGAACAGGGCGTTGTCCGCGTTGATCACCAATTATCAAGACATCAAACCTCTTCACAAATCCGGTTCTTTGCTCATCACCTGTCACAATCACAAGCAGGTTACGCAGTTGTTGTCATGCGGTAGTCTAAGCGACCCAGTGACGCATACCGATATCCCAATCGAAACGTCGAAATTTACACCGAGGCCGTTCGCCAGCAGAGCTGTAATTACGGGTGTTCCACTAGACGTAACGGACGCCGAGTTATTGGACAGCTTCGCCACCTATCATGTAACTTACGCCAAGCGACTCAAGAAGAGAAGGCCAGAATACGGAGTCTCCGACAGTCTCTCGGTGTTACTTTGTTTTAGTACCAGGGAAGTGCCAGAATTCATTTCATTCGGATATCTTCGCTTTAGGACAAAACATTATAATCCACCCCCAACTAGGTGCTTTAAATGTAACCGCTTCGGTCACACCGCGAATTCGTGCCGCGGTAAACTTACTTGCGCGAAATGCAGCAGTCGTGATCACGAATACAAGGATTGCCCTAACTTGAAAAAATGCGTTAATTGTAACCAACCGCATAGCGCAGGGTATGGAGGATGCCCCATCTACAAAGAGGAAGCTAAAATTCAAATTGTTAAAGAACGCACAAACGTGTCTTTCACAGAGGCGAAGGAAATCGTACGATCTCGAACCTCTGAAACCTCTCAGACCACCTCTGCTAAGACACTGTATTCCGAAGTGCATCATCGTCGTAAAACTACAGCCCGGTCTTCAACAAACAATAAGAAACCAAGTTGTTATACTTCACCCGCCCCAAACGACGGCGACCTTAGATATCTGTCAAACTCAACTGTCGTACCCAGCCAAATTAGTGAAGATCGACAGAAACAAACCACATCCATGTCCAGCTTGAATATCAACCCAATACAGCTATTGGCGCTTGTTGCGGAGGTTGTACAGCTAACGGTATCAGCATACAAAACTGGAAACAGCAACATCTTCGACATCGTGGCTAAGGCATCGAGTAAATACTTCGGCTACTCTGTCGAATCCGATCTATTGCAGCAAGCATCAAACACATCAGATCCCTCCGTCGATAAATCTTCTCCGGTCTCGCAAGGCAGCAAAGTTCAATAGAACACTATCTATTCTCCAATGGAACTGTCGCGGCATATATAGAAAATTGAACGAGTTCAAACAATTTGTATCCACCCTAACCATTAAACCGGATGTTATACTCATTCAAGAGACGCACCTCGTTGCGAAATACTCCCCGAAGCTACGGGGCTACCATCTGTATCGACGAGATAAGACATTACACTCCGGTGGCCTCGCCACATTTGTGCACGAGTCATTGTCATCCTCGATTGGCTATGGTTTTCAATCGGCGTGTTTTGAAATGTTATGCGTCAACGTTAGCGGAATAAACATTTGTAACGTTTATATGGCGCCCGACGTTGTTATCGGCAGCAACGATCTTGCATGCCTACGTCACTTTTCCTCTCGGTCACTCATTTGCGGCGATTTCAATGCCCACCACCTACAGTGGAGCCACTGCTCGAACGCCAGAGGCAAAGCGATCTACGATTCCCTCGACCAACACAACCTGGTTTTGCTGAACTCATCCCAGCCCACTCGTCTGAACATCTCCACAACGGCAGTAAACAGGTGGTCTCTTTTGGACTTGACCGTAGCCTCTGGTGATATTGCCGCGCGATGCAACACTTCCGTTTCCGACACCCTCATAGGAAGCGATCATTTTGTTATCTTTACAACAATCAATGACAGAATAACTCGCTCCTCGCCTAGACCCCAGAAGTGGTTGCTTGGGAAAGCTGATTGGGAGAGGTTCTCAATATGTGTCGACGATTCGCTGGCGGGTGTACTCGAGGATGATGTGGAAACATTAAATTCCACTTTTGTCGACGCTTTAAATCGCGCAGCCACCGAAACCATTCCGCGCTCTAGATCCACAGACAAGATCCCAGTACCGTGGTGGACACCGGAATGCGCTCGCGCCATCCGCCGCAAAAGAGCAGCTTTCAAAATGATGAAACGTAGTTTTACCACTCGTGACGTCATAGAATATTAAAAACGCCGCTCCGAATGTCGCCGAACTATATTGCGATCAAAACGCTTAAGTTGGGAACGTTTCTGCGATACCCTCAACAGTCATTCGGGAATGGCGAAGGTCTGGAAAACGATTGGTTCGATTTCGGGTAAATACAGCTCCATGTCTATACCATCTCTTATCTCGAATAACAGTAACGCCATCGGCGACTTGAGCAAGGCAAATATGCTGGCATCGACTTTCGTTTCCGTCAGCAGCTCCGAAAACTACGACCCTGACTTCCTGCTCACGAAAACCGATTTCGAAAAATCACACCCCATCAGCGACATGGTTAATGAAAATAATCTAAATAGTCCTCTCGATAGACCATTCACGCTACAAGAATTTAATGTTGCATTACGATCACGCAAAAGCACGGCACCCGGAGATGACTCCATCTGCTATGCAATGATCAAACGTCTATCATCCGCTGCTGTTGTCAAGCTTCTTGCCCTTATAAATAGGTCTTGGGGAACAGGATGCGTTCCGGGGGCCTGGAAACACTCCATCGTCATCCCAATCTTGAAAACAGGCAAGGAGTCAACTAGGCCGGAGTCCTATCGCCCCATCTCACTCACAAGTCACATCTGTAAAATTATGGAAACTATGGTCACGAACAGATTACGATGGTACTTGGAATCCAAGAATCTGCTAAATAGATGTCAATCGGGTTTTCGCCATGGTCGCAGCACGCTCGACCATATTCTGAGAGTCCATGACACTGTTTATAAAGCGTTACATAATAAACGATCGGTGGCGGCAGTTTTTCTTGATATAGAACGAGCATACGACATGGTTTGGCGAACTGGCCTCATCCACAAGCTGTCACAAATGGGGGTTAAAGGAAACATGCTTAGGTGGATCTCAGAATTTCTAAAAAACAGAACCTTCCAAGTCCGCGTGGGTAGCTCGTTGTCGCGATATCACATTCTAGAAAATGGTTTACCCCAAGGTTGCGTTATTTCGCCATTACTCTTCTCCGTGATGATTAATGACCTTCCTACAGTTATTCAGTGTGAGCATGCATTATTCGCGGACGATTGTGCTATATGGGAAAGTGGATTATCCGTGGAATCCAACATCTCTGCGGTCCAGTTAGCCCTAACATCGATTCAACTGTGGTGTAAACAGTGGGGTTTCAAAATATCGCACACGAAATCGGTGGCGATGCTATTCACAAGAAAGCGATCACTGCCATCCGTGTCTCTACGTATCGGCGGCACGCAACTCAGCTTTGTAGACAATTTTAAATATCTTGGGGTTGTTTTTGATAAATTGTTGTCATATAAATGCCATATAGAGTATCTCGAGAAGAAATGTAGCAACAGATTGAACGCTTTGCGTCGTCTGACTGGAACCTCGTGGGGCGCTGGCAAGAGTTCGCTACTGATAATCTATAGGACAATGATACGATCACTTACCGATTATGGAATGCCAGCATACTTCTTCGCCCCGAAATCCCTCCTGGTGAAGGTGGAGAAAATCCAAAACAAGGCACTTCGAATTATCTGCGGAGCTATGCATAGTACACCGATTTGCGCATTGCAAGCATCCTGTTGCGAAATGCCTCCGCACATTCGCCATAGATACCTAAGCCTAAACTACCGATGTCTTCTGCTTAGTCATCCAGCGAGCAGCCACTCATCTCGGCACATTATCGAAGACTCGTGGCATGAAATATATCGTGTTATAAATCCGAGATTCAATACTTTTAACACGCTAACGAAGGCAGCTTGTTTTGAAAACATGGTGATCGAGCGATTCGATTCCCCTTCCCCTCCGTGGGAGTTATCGATTCCATGCGTTGATATCGACCTATCTAGGTTAGTCTCGAAACAGGACGTACCCCAGTACATCCAATGTAGATGTCTCGACTTTATCTTTGAAAGATTTGGCGAACACGTCCATATATTTACTGATGGTTCAAAGACTGAATATGGTGCTGGACTTGGGGTATACGTCCCAGAATATTCGTATTGCTATAATCGGGCTTGCCCGACTCTATCTTCCTCATTCTCAGCCGAATTGAAAGCTATAGTCTTCGCATTGATGTGGATACTACAACACAGCAGCTCCACGAATCGACGCTATGTAATCTTTTCCGACTGCCTGGCGGCCCTGAGGGCGTTGTCATACCCGCATACCCGTAAGCCGCATAAGGAAATATATCTCTCATTTGATATTCTTTCACAGATAAAGACCACGGGTGGCATGGTAACATTTGCCTGGATACCAGGTCACGCCGGAATAGAGGGCAACGAGAAGGCTGACCAACTAGCTCGGGCTGCATCAAGTCAATCGCGGGAACCCGGTATCGATATCCCAACCGTAACATTATCAGAGGCGAAAGTGGTCACCCGAAAGCTCTGCAGAGACCAATGGCAGGCCGAGTTCACTGCAGAGGAGAGAGGGCACCACTACCGGATGTTGCGACCATCTATAGCAACTGAGGCGCCAGATTCCTGCCGAAATCGCCTATTTGAAAGAATCCTGTTTCGTCTCCAAACCGGTCACTGTCGCCTGGCGGCTCACCTATTCAAAATAGGTTGCGCCGACTCCCCCCTTTGTAATGTGTGTTACGTCCCCGACACGGTTGACCACATACTCTTGCATTGCGAAAAATATGACTTTCACCGAACATTTCTTGCCTACGCTTGTACCACGCTCAATGTACCGCTTACGTTAACCAATCTACTTACTATGCCGCAATTATTTACGCCGGTCGGCGAGTTTATTATTGCATGTAACTTGTATATATAGTTTGAAAGTTTGTATAGTTTGAAAGTTTATATAGTTTGAAACTTATTATAAGCCCATGTCCCAGAGCACCAAAACTCGATCCTTGATAACATATTTTGTCCGTGGTGCACAAGGCCGGAAACGGCGACACGCGCCACTTAAAACTCATCATTAATAATAATAATAATAATAATAACCCGTGGAAAGTAGAAATCTGGGTATTCCGCATCGTGGTAATGGCGATCGTTTTCGTGTGAGTAAGCAATATCTGATGCTTACGTCTGTTTTCCTGTCTCGACACAGACTGTCTGTTATCTGTGATAGTGGTGCAACCAGTCATATGAGTTGCAATCCTGATATGTTTATTGAAATGAGACCTTTTCGTGCGGAAATCGAATTGGGTGATGGTAAAGTCATCTATGCTGAGGGCATTGGGACCCTTCGTATGGTCATGTGTGAAAATGGAAAGAGAACTGGTATTGCCGATTTACAAAACGAAATTTATGTTCCCGACTTGTCGACAACACTGTTTTCCGTAACAGCTGCTGTTGCCAATCCGAAATATGCAGTCGCTTTTAATTCGGATGGTATTCGGATTTTTGATAGAGTTGCTGGGCACAATGTGGCTACTGGCAGGATCGTGAACAATGTGTATGTGCTGGATTTTCGTCCTTGTACCGAAGAAGATATGTCGGAGCCTTTGTTACGTCCCGTCGAGAGGGAGCGTCGTTCTCTTGAAGTTGATAATAATGCGAACGAAGTTGATAAACCATGAGTTATGACATTGAAAAGTGAAGTCGGTGATGCAGGGTCAGCCGATCCCGATCCCGCGTGGTTCAGAAGGAGTGTCTTCCAAATTGTCAATGGTCGACACGAAGTGTAATAATGGCGATAAAGCGGATGTTTTGCCGCTTGATACTGTTGGGGAATTTGTGGATGTTGCTGAAAATTGTCTGGCTGGAGACGCTTCAACTGAGTTGTGGCCTCGTCGTATTGGCCACGTCAGACGAGAAGTGATTGTACAACGTGATGTTTGTGTCGATGAAACACGACTTGGTCAAGAAGGAGAAGTGGCTGAATCTCAGCCTGAATTGCCTGCGTCGAGTTTCATCTATCCTGTTATAATGGATGACGATCAGGAATTAAGTGATGATGAGAGAAGTGGAAACGAAGAAGATATTGCAGAATTGCGGAGGTCTACACATTTTAATGATGGTCAGCCGCCTCCGAGACTTACATGCAATGAAATTTTGCGACAGACCGTAGAACAAGTTGAAGTTGGAGTTGAAGCGGAACCTTCAGTCTCATTATTGTCGTATGCAGTACCTGCTACTGATGTGCACGTGGCAGAGCCAAAATGTCAGAAAGATGTATTGATCTCCGACCATTCTGATTTATTGAGAAAAGCTGCATCAAAAGAAATGAAATCAATGTGTGACTTGAAAGTGTGCGAGTTGGTTAAATCTCATGTCGATGCAGATGGAATTGAAGTTAGTTACGCGTCAACTTATGGTGAATTTGCCGACATTTTGACAAAGCCGTTACGCCGACAACCTGCTGTTACTTGAGAGTTAATACTGGTGTAGACCATTGCTGTTGTGTTGAACGTTTAAAAATGTCTCAAGAGAAGGAGTGTTGAAAATGATGATTTTCATGTTACATGAGACATTGTTAAACTGTTGCATATATTGTACATATTGTATATTCGTTGTATATACTGTACTAGTGTTTGAAATATTTTGGAACTTTGTTAGCTAACCGCTAGTCTCCCTGCAGGAGTGTGAATGACTCATATTGAAAGTGTTCTGGTTTCTCGTGTACGTTCGAGTTAATGTTTTGATACTCGGGTATAATTGGTTTGATTCTGGCATACCTCGTAGTAGTACGATACGTCGCTCGCTGTGTGAACAGGTCCGCTGTAATATACTCTGCTGTGTGTGTTGGACTGGTGTTTGTCCAGTGTAAGGAATAAGAATCTCAAGCCGTAGGTAGAACGGAGTAGATCCTGAATTTCATCAGTTTGTGGTGGGCTTGTAAATTGGAGTTGATATTAATGTTTACTTTACTTTTTCCGTGGCCTTAAATGTCAGATTGGCGGCAGTGAACAGTGTGATACTCGCCAAGATATTTGAGCTCCGAACGTAATGCGTAGCCTACTACCTGTCCGTTGATATTTGTAACGCTAAACCGCAGAAGTGTGTCGTTACTCCTTACCAAATCTTGGCGTGTTGTGGTTATGGCTTTGACATCTTCTGTTAGTACAATCATTAATGTATGCATTGGTAACGAAACATGGGCTATTTTCAAACCAATTATTGCCTGTGTCTACAATGTCTGCGACTGAATTTACAATCATTGATGGTCGTTACACAACGGTTCCCATTTTATCTGTTCAGCCAATTACTATATCTTGTAATCATTCTGATTAATATTTGTTGTACTCATATCAGTTGATATACGAGTTATTTTGTTGATAAATTTAGCCCGTACTTTACGACAGAGACTGAAGCACTGAAGTGATTGCGTTATGCCCACATATCCGTATAAATCTGATGGTGAATTGAAAAGAATTCAGCGATGGCGAATTAAGGCAGCAGTTTATAAAATATCGTCCTCCCGTGAATTGGTTCACCCTGCTGCGACAATGTCCATGATCACTGATCACCAGGCCGTGTTATTTTTGGCATTTCAGGAGCCAGATGCCAAAACTGCCAAAAATAAAAATTTGAAAATGCCAAAAATAAGCAATTTTTGGCATATGCCAAAAATAACACGGCCTGTCAAATAGTGTATTTTGTTCATGGTGTTGGGTTAGCAGGACCTCATTACAAGCGAGAAGAGCGTTTGTGAAAGGCAGGTTTCTTAATCTGGGTTCAGCCCACCCATTAGGGGTGAAAGCATGGTGTCCTAAATGGTGTGGGCACAGCGAGATTGAACGGCTGACTGCATTTGGTTTACGTCATACTTTCCATTTGTCCAAAGGCAATTTTACAACCATTTTTGACCGGCTTGTCGAGCACTAAATTTAATAAAATGGGTATCAATGAGAAGCTGCCGCAGTACTGATTATTAAAATCTAAATTATATTCTGCTCATGGAACTGGAAGCCCCAAAATCAACCACAATTTTTGCATCGTGATCGAGTTGAACATTGTGACGCAACAAACTGTCTGGCTATTTCTGAGCTGCATAGTCTCGTTTTGCCAGACAGTCTTGTTGCGTCAATGTTCTTAAACAAGCTAACCTTCCCAGGACTCTTCCATGCGAGTTGGTAATATTAAAGCCACCAGAAGTGACAAAAGTCCTCCGAAAATATATCAGTAGACTGAAGGAGAAATGATAGTCGGGCTACTAAATAGAATGTGTTGAGAGACAACACATGAAACTCCTGGAAAAGGATCGGGAAGAAAATTCTTTCCGCGATGAGATCGATGGCACTGGCGAAGTGATCTCTTTTCATGATGCATGGAAGCCGGTTCGGCCCTCCAAAGATTTTGAAGCTCTGAAAACCTATTGTGGATGACTGGCAACATTCTTTCCCTCAACGGCTACTGTTGAAGCCGATATTTCCCAGATTCGCTGCCAAAAATAAAAATCGAAAAATGCCAAAAATAAGTTATTTTTGGCAGTTTTGGCATATGCCAAAAATAACACGGCCTGCTGATCACTGATCAGCCGACTATCACTACTAATGCTGTCCGGTTGACAGTACAGTTCATCACACGAATATGGGGCCAGCAGAATTACCCAGATATCAGAGACCACACCGTGTCTAAACTTGGCCGAAATCATCCACGAGTGGGCTCTGAATAACGTTAGCGTGCCACAGTAGACTGCCACAGATTATGTAGGCTGCTGATGGTAGCTCTGCGTTGTCTTGATCCTATTCTTCCCGACAAGGTACGGACTTGTTTGATAAACCATATTTCGCCCCTATTCCAATTCAAGAGAGAAGATATGCTCATCCCAAGAACTGGATTAGTTGTGTCAAACTGGCCTCGGAAAGATCTCTCTGTTCGACTGAAATCAATGTGTCGTTCCATGCATTTTATATGACTGTCTGTCTGGTATTTGTATGCATGTTCGTGGTGGATTTTATTATAACTAACACGGCAGGCAAGAAAACATAGCCTATTGTCAAATTGTGATGTTTTGCAAGACAAGAGTCAATATCTCTGTCAGAAAGCAACAACGATTCAGGTAGCGATAGGGGTATTAGCGGTTGTAAGTTGTAGTAGCGAGAGGGTTAATGCGCGGCAATGAAAGGGTTAACAAGTGTGCAGCTGAATTGCGAAAAGTAGCCTATATCTTTTGAAGCATCGTTTTGGCATCGAAAGTGTATGATCCGCCGGCGATGGCTTCCAATTTTCTTGACTGGGGTTCGTGTAAATCAGGATTACATGCCAGCTTGTAAGTTAAAGTCCATCCATACCTATCCAAAAACAAAGCTATTCTAATATATCGCAAAAGTTTCTTCACAATCTCAAAACGACATTGAAACAAACTGCATATTCATTCATGATTCACGATGAAATAGTTATCGATGGGAAAGTATTGCTGCTGGAGATCTAATTCTTCTTTAGGAAGCATTAGCACGATTGGTCTCAAAAAAAGATGAATTAATTCCACCGCCGTGTAATCTTCCAAATGTTTCTTTTTCTCATCCCCATCTGGTATCCTGCAGTTACACTAACAAGAAATCATACGTAAGTCGCTATATTAGGCTAAGTTGTTCCTAACCTTGACATGACATTATAAAGACTAAGACAAATAGGCTAACAAAAATATAATAAGTTTTGAAGTACCGGTTCATCTGGTACATTGTGTGATGACGGCTCCTCATTTTACATGATATAGCAGAGATTCATGACTGAATTTATCTAATGCAGTGGTTCCCAACCTTTTTGTCTTCATTCCCCACTTCAGATTCATTCCGAACCATCATTCACCACCAGGACCGTAACAGCACTTCGTCAGGCCCTCAAAAAAAAAACGTTGGTCTTGAGCACCCCACAGGGTGATAAACAACCTCAGCCCCTCTGAGCCTGTACGCTTTTCCCCGCTACTTATCAGCTACATTGGGTCTACTGTTTAGTGCGCCGCCTATTTTCGACTAAACGCACGAAGCGCGACAAATTTATATAATTCATGTCTAAATCGGTCAATATGATCAGGAATTGCATCTATTTTGCTATCAATTATTTTTATCTGCTCTCTGCTCACGAAATCAGATTTACCGGTAGAGCTGAGTGAGGTGTGTTGGAAAAGGTGGGACCCCTAAATGAGAATTAAACATCTTCGGGCTAACCCGTTGGTATATTGATTTCGTTACATTATGCTATTTCGTGACCTCCTATATCTTAGGCTTACCATATTTTGGAAATCTAAAAGAGGACACTTTTTCAAAAATTTGAGACTTGCAAAACCGGAGAAGAATTCTCAAAAATCGGTGAATTTTTCCAATTTGTGATCGGTTTCGGTTGACTAAAAAAGGTCAACTTTCCGCTCAGAGCTCAAAATACCGTTTTTCTCTCCACATTGCTAGGTGGTTGACGAAAATAAAATAAAAAAAGGTCAACTTTTCGCCCAGCCGAAGCGTCACTTCGGTGCTTATTTACGACATAACACCCGCATTTTGCTCTAAATATGACCTAAATTTTCATAAAAGAGGACAACAGGGCGTCCTTCGAGGACACTTTCAAAAAAGTCAAAAAGGAGGACGAAAAATCCTCTTAAAAGAGGACGTATGGTAACCCTACTATATCTGCTCTGTCAAAAGATATGGAAGTCGCCAAAACTAAAAGGCACACGCAATTTCAAATTGGTATTGCTTTACTGGCAAATAATTTTTCCCTGTGGGTTCAAATCGCCAGGACAGGAACATTCGGCACCAGTGATTTATCCGCCTAAGGATAATTAAACATATATGTATATTGTAGATATATCGAGATTTTCGGTCACCACAAGGGCATTCCTTCTCGGCCAAAGTCTTGTCGCTGCTGATCGTTCTGACGCACTTCACGGAGTCGCATGTTACATGGCCTATAACTTCATATGTCTTGATGCGTCGTGGCGCAGTAATGGCCGATGACGAAGTCTCCATTTCTATAAATTCTACGTATCTTCGTGGGAAAGGGTACCCAATAATCAAGATATTCGGCAATATAAAATTTCGCCCCCAGCGCAAACATTTTTTGAAATAGTGGCATGAATTTTCAAAAAATGCTCCATAATTTATCTTCATTCACGAAATAATTTTGGGCCCCTTAGAGCTCGCCCCACCACGAATTGGGGGGTTCGGGGTGCGGCAGTTACGGTCCTGTTCCCCACTATCCAACACTTAACTGCAAAATGAACGCTCAAAATTTCGTGAAAGCGTTATTTCACGTCAAACTAGTCGTGCTGGATGCGTTTGTGACGCCATCATTGCCAATGCAGAGTTAAAAATGAGGTTTTGTGAACAACACGCAACATAATTTACTATGCATACATTCCAGAGTGCTGTTAACTGGTAATTGCGCATGTGCCTCCGTGAATATGTAGACTGTCCTGTATATAATTTTGAACAATTGCGTCTATTCCCCACCAGAAACCATTGTATTCCCCCACCAGTGGGGAATTCCCCGACATTTGGGAACCACTGATCTAATGCAGTGCTCTTCAACCGGGGTTTTCGTAGACCCTAGGGTGTACCAGAATTTGCAAAGGGTGTACCACTCGGTTGGGGTGTACAGGGGTGTACCAGATCCGAATTACAATGAGCCGATGGCTAGCTATTACAAAGGCAGGTTTATGGGTCAGTACACAGGTTGACGCACGGGTTAATGAGCAATATGGTACGATGTTATCTCAAGTGTAATATTGTACACCGCTTGATTGTGATGTCATAAGCAAATATTTCTCCTATTCATTTAGCCGTCGGCAATAGACTAATGGTTCCGTTTGGTGTTGGAAAGTATGCAGTTAACAAACATGTGTTCAGCTAAAGTCATTTGTCTTTTAGTGATTTTTGAGGAAACCGCCGCGATAGCTCAGACTTCTTGAATCGGCACTTCCTACCCGACGTTAATAAACTGCAATGCACATAAATGAAGTGACGTAGCCAGCCAGGGTCAAAACAGCTTCCATGTTGAAATCGAAACCCTTTTGTTTTAATGTGCCCATTTTATGTCCAATATTTCGCGATACATTTGCAATTTAGTATTTTGTTATTAGTGATGCAAATTAGCGACAATAGACTGTGTATAGCGGCATGCGATCTGAGGTTACTGACATCTCTTGCAGCCCATGTGCTACTATCGACTGTGTGTGGTGTGGGGCAGGCCTGAAACGCAGTATAGGCTGGTGCGCCTGCTATCACCGCTGATCTGAATTACCGCTTCTGCAGCAGTAGCTTTACCTACTCTCTCCCCAATACTGTTACATTTAGGTTGATTATCGTTCGTAATGTCATGCGGTTTTTGGGCTGACACGAAATAAATTCCAATTTGCGTGGCGGGCGGCCTAACTGGCAGCGAATAGACTCTGTGACCGAATACGATTTTATTCAAATCCAAATTTTTTGACGGCAATAACTCCTCTTCTACAGGTTGGAATTGAACCAAATTTGAAGAACATCGTTTTTATAGACAACATAATACTTTCATGGGGTGAACAGAAAATTTTCAAATTTTTCGTGATTTATTTTTATTTAATGAATAGAACCGTTCTTCTCCCGTAGCTTTGCGGTTACTAGTTGGAATTGAACCAAATTTGGTGTGTAGGCTTAAGTTAGGTAACCTAACAATTTTATCAAGTAGCCAGTACGATTTGAGAAAAAAAGTCATTTTTGAAGACCCCTGATGAACAGGGGTGTACGAGTTTTGAGCAAACGTTAAAAGGGTGCACCACGTCGAAAAAGGTTGAAGAGCACTGATCTAATGTATTGAAGCAAAAGGTGTCAAACATATCGGGCAGTGGATGAAAACATATCTAAGCTATGGCTAGATAAATATCATTAACAAGACAACAGTTTCAACTACTCCGCGGCCTTCCATCAAGATTGTCGGTATAATGCAGGGGTGGCCAACCTTTTCGGCCAAAGTGTCGCATGAAATTTACGAACCATTGCCCGGGCCACTTTAATGTTCATGACCATTTTTAGTCGTCCGACAGGAGCGAACTAAATTAGGTAACATTGATAACAAGACTTATAATATTACGCTTTAAAATTGATAACAATTATGTCATGAAACCTGTGTGAGTGTGTGTGCAACTGTGCAGTGTGCACTGTGCATTCATGTCCTGGTCGCGCCAAGCACGAAATTTTTTTGAGGGTAATGAATGAATTCAATCAATGAATAAAAACGTTACTTGCATATATTAGGCGTCGTCTCTGTATACCACTTGGCTAATTTAGCAGGGACAAGATTATTCAAGTCAAATTGAATTTTCGAAGTATGAGTGACGAATCAAAGTCATTACATTTTGCTAGCAGTGTGAAAGACAGATTGATTGGCCAATTATGTTGAATCAAATATCGACTTAAATATACATGCATAATGGCGCTGTATAGATCACGTACAGGTAGAACTGCTAATAAAACAATAGAGGATTGAATACGAAGCCTCGTGAAGCTTCACGTGACGCGCGACGCTTCACGCGAAGCTTCACGCGATCAGAAATCGAATCCTTGTCGCTATTTATAATATGACTGCTCACGATTTCGCTGGGCATAGTAAGTCGTAATGAGTACAGATATTAGTCCGGAGTTAATCGGCGATGGACAACTGGACATAGACGGTTTAACGTGGGTATGTGGCCTCCAGTTAGTTCATTACGACTATGCACCGGAATGCGGCGATAGGCTACATAAGAAATCTAAATGCGGTCGTGAATAGCAAAAAGGTAAGCAACACCTGCTTTAGTTGTTGACGAGTGTTGTCAGGTATCGCGTGCAGATCATAGTTAAAAATAGAATGAAAGTGATGGTCTCGATATCGTTCGTTGTATTTATATTTCTTCAACAAATTATTGTTTATGTTGTGGTAATAATTAGGAATGGTGTGAACGAGAGGTTCAAGTTCGCGTTCTGTGTGTGAACCTCAGAAATTTAGTGGTTCACGTTTACAAACGAACCTTGGTAGGTTCTGCACTGTGAATCATTTTATTATAATACAATTTTCCACGTCATTATAACATCTTTGGTTGAACGTTATTGTATTTCATCTGCGGGCCACTCTAGGCATGGCGCTGGCAGCATAAAAATAGTGGTAATTTTACAAATTGTGGCTTCATGGGGCTGCTGATTTTCTTTCGTGGCCTGGGAAAGCTTGAAGCTTCCTACAACCATTGCCAGTAGTGCCAACTAGGCCTTATTTTTCTGCACCAAGCGTATACAGCAGTGGTTCCCAACCTTTTCGGGTGTCGGGGCCAAATTTAGAATTTCAGAGTACGGTCGGGGCCGCACGAATAGCAGGGCAATAAAACGGACCAAAAATAGTCATCAAAATATGAAAATTGGCATTGTTCCGATCAATCGCTCGAACCATTTGCCATTGTTATGGTCTTTGTGTTGCTGCGCTCCCATTGTTCAGAACAATCGACCTTTAGTGGCCATTTCGGAGCAGTTTTATTGCCCTGGCGAGATTTCAATTCGTATTTGTAGAATCAGTACGAAGGTAGCTTTCAAATTATTCGGACGCTTCGGTCGGGAGCTGTAGGACTACCAATTATGCTACTTTCGGGGCCGTTTAGTGAGTCAGCCTTTATTGCCTAAACGCGCCAAGCGCGGAAATTTTCTGTAATTCATAATTGAATCGGTCAACATGATCGGGAATCGCATGTATATTGCTATCAACGTTTATCCTCTCTCTGCTCACGTAATCAGTTTTACAGGTAGAGCCGAGGGAGGTGTGTTTGAAAAGACCCCCCAATAATAATTAAACATCTCCGGGCGTATATCCGTTGGCAGGAACGAAAGAGCACTTTGTGAGCCCCCCTTCTCCCAAAAACTTTGGTCTTGGGCTCCCACCTTGTTCGCTTTTACCACGAAATTAGTTGTACCGTTAAGTGACCCAGCGCCAGGCGTGAAATTTTCAATGATTTATGATAAAATCGGTCAATATTATTGGGAATTGCATATGTATTGCGATTAATTTCTTGTCCTCGCTGCTCACGTAATCATATTTACCGGTACCGCTAAGTGAGGTGTTTTGGACACTGCAGAACCCGTTGGTATGACGTAACATGATGTTATTTCGTAACCTGCTGTCTGCTATATCAAAAAATATAGAATAGCCCGAACGTATGCTACTAAACTAAGAGGCGCACACTATTTCAAATTGGTATTTCTTCACTGGAATATAATTTGTCCCTGCGGCATGATATGTGTCTTGTGTGGCTCAGATTGCCAAGACAGTATTTTGTACATATAGCGAAGCTTCGGTCAGCATGAGGGCAGTCCTTTTCGGCCAAGGATTTCTCGCTGCCAATCGTTCTGACACACATCTTGGAGTCGCATGTTACATGGCGTAAAACTTAATATGTCTTGGTGCGTCGTGGCGCGGTAATGACTTACGCCGATACGACCATTTCGATAAATATGTATATTTTTTTTTTGGGGGGGGGGGGGGGGGTACCAAAAGTCAAGATATTTGGCAGCATGAAATCACGCCTACAGTGAAAAGATGCACAAGTTTTCAAAAAATACTCTATAATTTATACTTATTCACGAAATAATTTTGAGCCCCAATCGAGCAACCCCCACCCCAATTGGAGGGTGTGTCGTGCCGCAGTTATGGTCCTGTCTATACCTACCAGTGTTGGGATCAAGTCACTACCTTCGAGTCACGAGTCATTTCGAGTCATTGCACATTTTGACTCGAGTCAAGTCAAGTCAATCAATTTTCAAAGGTGACTCGAGTCAAGTCAAGTCACTCGATTTTTGGAGGTGACTCGAGTCAAGTCGAGTCAAGTCAAGTCAAGTCACGAGTCAAGTCACATTTCAAGTCAAGTTGCCTTTTCGAAGTATGTATGAGGCATGGTTAGCCTACGTCATTGCAATTTGCTAGCTGTCTGAAATACAGTTTTAGTGGTCATTGATTCCGAACCGATGAACGAATATAAAGTTAAATATACACACAAGCATGCGCTGTATCGCTCACATATACGTAATTGCGTAATAGCCTCAGTTTATAGTTACCAGCCAAAATATAGAATATAGAAACGAATTGATAACATGCAATACATTACCCATTTACAAATAGATATGACAGGCTACCATTCGAGCCTGCGCCAATAGACTATATAAACCATATTCGACTTCAATTTCAATAAAACAAGAGGTTTGGTTAACAGAGAACAGAAATAGACATTTTGATATTCTATTACTTTACTACTAGTTACGACAACTTAAGCTGTAAGCTTCGATAA
Organism: Botryllus schlosseri; assembly: GCF_051294905.1. Classification (NCBI taxonomy): domain Eukaryota; kingdom Metazoa; phylum Chordata; class Ascidiacea; order Stolidobranchia; family Styelidae; genus Botryllus; species Botryllus schlosseri. Next base: position 5,836,444 of record NC_137245.1, read on the forward strand.
CCTCGTTGGCGGTCAATTTATTTGTGAGAGAACAATCCAGGCTCTGTGAAACGCACGGTCATTGAATGATTGGTCGCTCTCACACTGTAAAAAATAAAAACCTCGATTTACCGCGAAATGTTTGGAAGCACGGTAGCCAGACATTTCGTGGTAATCTAACATTACCGTTAGTCAATGTAAATTTAACTTACACTCGCCCGGTAATCTCACTTTACACGCCAGACTGTAATGTTACAGTCACCTCCGGTATATCTAATCTACATGTTCTCCTGTACATTTGCGATCGAGACTGTCATTTTACCGCCTACCTACCTACATGCTGTCCCTGTAAATCAGGATTACATACCAGCTTGTAAATTCACGTACATCCATACCTATCGCAAAGCAACCCGATGCAAAAATATCGCAACATTTTCTTCACATCCCCAAAACGACATTGGAACAAACTGTATATTCATTCATGATATCACGATGAAGTGGTTATCGATGGAAAAATATTGCTGTTGGAGGTCTAATTCTTCTTTAGAAGACATGCAGTAACACGAGTGGTCTCAAGAAAACGTGAATTAATTCCACCACCGGCCAAACTTCCAATTGTTTCTTTTTCTCGTTCTCATTCCTTCTGTGTAAGTAGTATCTTGCAGTTCCACTAAAAAGAATTCATGCGTAAGTCGCTATATAAAGCAAAGTTCCTAACCTGGACAGTGGACATGACATTATAAAGACTAAGACAAATGAGCTAACAAAAATATAACATGTTTTGAAGTACCGGCACTGGCACATTGTGTGATGACGGCTCCGCCTTTTACATGACATAGCAGAGATTCATGACTTTATCTCTGTATTGAAGCAAAAGGTTCCTAATTTAAGGTGGCTTGTGTGGCAAACAAATCCAGCAGTGGATGAAAACATATCTATGCTATGGCCCGAAAATGACATTACCAAGCCAACAGTTTCAACTCCTCCGCAGCGGAGTATGTGGTCACTATATAAGTCGACAAATATCCCAAAACAGAACAGAGAATGCGGCGAATGAAATATATCAATCATGAAATCTAAGTCATCGAGGGCTGGTGTGCAGAGTCAGATATTCACGGTAACAAATACTATGTAGTACTGTATTACCTTTTAAGATGCGTATTCCATTCAGCATTCCTAGGAATCTTCAACGATCGCGTCAACTTTCTTCAAGCACAACAAGCTTCGCTCCACCCTTTGCTCAAATCTCACTAATGGCCACTGGCCAGACGACACTCGAACGATTTCGAAATAAATGGTATTCATCCGCTGAAACATGACACCAATAATATTTACTGGGCACGTTATAATGTTTGATCTGGGTCGTTTTTTCCATACAGAAACATTTAGCATTGCACATAGTCCCCTTTTTCATCTAATTTCGTATAAATTGATATATATATTCTATGTGTTGTTCACTACTTACTGTACTTACCTAACCAGACGCTACTTGTGATGTCACAGTTGTGCGTTGGTTGTTTACTACGAATCTCAGAAAAAGCAGTCACCTAATGTAACCTATTACAGGTCGCCTTGTCCGCCATTAACAAATGGTCAGCTGAGCATGCGGTGCTGATATTTCTAGTTTCCCCGAGCAATATTATACATTTTGAACTAATTTTCTAACTTATCGGCCTTATCCGTGACAACGAATGTAACCAGCGAGACTGGCCGTAGTAGCCGTACAGCCATCGCCTTATAATATAATATGGCTACGGTATACCACATTAGCTACGATTGTCAGTTATTTCTTGTACCCTACTAAGCTTAAATTGATACTAGAGCCAACAATTTCGGTGTGACAGACCCCAGTGTCGCAAACGAGGTTCAATCAGGTCAAATCACCTCTAGAATGATATATCAGTAACATTCAGTTCTACGTATACACTGGCTGCAGCGATTTTGATGCTAATCAATTTTGCCAATAGCCCGGTAAACTGCAGTAACGAGTAACTGTCAGTAATTTTGCGAAGAAATTCTGGTAACTTACTTTACAGCTATATTAAGGTAATATTACATATCAAAATGTAAAATGACAAGCTACGCGCAGTAATTGGCTGCGACCGGTAATTCGTGGTAAAATTTACAGAGATTTCCCAGTAAATCTACCAGATTTTTTACAGTGCACGGGTTACACAAGCGTTTCGCGGACAATCCGAAGATATCCAAGATACAGTGATTCTTATCGACACCGATTACTTGATGACTTGAAATTGACTCGTGAATTTTGTTTCGAGTCACGAGTCAATCCTCATTTCTGATACGCCGAGTCAAGTCAAGTCAAGTCATTTTAGCGAAGTGACTCGAGTCAAGTCAAGTCATGCAAAAAAGGTGACTCGAGTCATCCCAACACTGATACCTACATCAATAGCTAATGCTCGTTCAACTGGAAAGTTAGGGCACATTGCAGTGAAACAGCAGCGACGTAACGTTAGCAGTCTACTTACGACTATCCTGCAATTCTAATTAAAATCTCCTGACTCCAAGTCAAGTACGTGCATTTCATCAATGTAACATTTTATTTTTTGTCAATACTCGATTTCCTAATATTTTGTGGGGGCCGCAAGAAGGCTTCTGCGGGCCGCTGTTGGGAATCACTGGTATACAGCAACATTCAGAGGTATTATTGTAGCCGTGCTTGAAGAGGGGAGCAATTTTATTACATATTGAATCTCGGAAAAAGCCACTTACTTTATACTTCCACAGTAAATGCAAGGGTGGAAATAGCTGGGTACACACGATTAATCCGAAAGAGAAGGTTGTCAATCAAGCCATCTACTCTTTCTAAGCAAGGACGTTCTGTATCTCACCGCAGTCCGCTATAAATAAAGGATATCGCTATATAGACTCAGGGAGTTCCCGCAGCAAACAAATGATATATCACCCCACTGTGTTACATTTACACAGTCTTCACCAAGACAGCACTACTAGTTGTCACAATAAATGCGTGGGATTGTTCCCTTGGAATTTCAATTACACCTTTCAGGCAATATACAGAGATGTCTGCGCACGTGATTAGTTGCATACGCAGTACACCGAAGTCCTTGCAGGACACAGTGGAAACTAATTGTCGAATGCCTTTGCTTCAGCTATCCCCTAACGCCTCAACTATACTGACGATTTACATTAAAATGAGGAAAAGCTACTGGAACTTGGCGAGGGCAGACATAGCGGTTGCAGGCATATATCCGCGCTCTCGGTTTGGTGCCAGGCGGATCGACCTTGAGAGGTGTACAGAGTGCGGTACTATTTCATATTGTATTTATTTGAGTCATACATGTAGAAAGGGATTGGTGATAAATATTACTCTATTGGGACTCCGCTGTGAACTTTGGACGTGAATCGTGGATTTCGCCGAATTGACTGGTTGCAAATCTGGTAAACGACAACGTATACTACAGAATATTGCTTTCGCGTTCTCTCAACGGATGAGAGTGTGCCACATGTTATTATAATTCTCATGGAGATTTATCCCGTGTTCCGGAATTGGACCCTACGCTATGGTAGAAACATGGTAGATACCCGACTTTTTGTGTATGTCGTTCACTGATGCCATCGTTTCCTGTGTTATGGCAATGCATGACAAGCTGCCATTACTCTATTTGAACTTGATAGTTGACGGCCTGTCCGCTCCACAAATATGAATTACATTCTTCGGTGTTAAATATTCGCGCATTGTGATGATTCACTAGTGACGGTCGATATTATTGGCATTCAATCGATGCCTGCAAATCTCTTTGATCGAATGTTTTTTTTTGTTTAGTTTAAAATTGAATATTTGAGTTATGACCTGGACAAACCCTTGGCCACGCTGGAGCAACCACTTCCTCCGTCGGGATTACCCCTTTTATTCCCATACGCGTTCGCAATTAGACAGAGAACGTGGCATTTCATCGTCTTATCAGGGAAGTGGGCTTTCGCTTCCGTCACCGTCCGTAAGTTGTGGTACATTACTAATCATTTACGGGCAATGATCATCGATTTTCCGAGCAGGGAGGTGTCCTTCCGGTTCAACGTCCAGTCAATACGTTCGGCGCACCGACGCAATCAGTCGGTTTACATCGACCTGGATACGTTCCGTCGCCCGAACGCTCTGTTGATACAGTCGAACAAGGACTCGGAGTCGGTCCTGGTGAGCAATGCGCGAAACATTGCATACTTACATATTCCATCATTTCCAAAATGAAAACCGACCGGATCTTATAGAGATTGGTGCGTACGCCGTACGATCAAATACCATCCGCATAAACTTTCACCATTTCACGCATCGGGTCATGCCGACCTTTTTAGGCGGACTAACGTTAAACTAGCACTAGAGATTCAATTCACATCAGACATGTGGCGACCACTACATCAATGTAATCGATTGCAATTAGAACTATTTTGAATCGTGCGATTCTGATTATGACTTCGATTACAACACAATATCGAAGCGATCGGTTACAATTTCGAATACATTCGAAAGCAATCACAATTACTCACCGACACATCTATTTTGCCACCTTAAAATTGAGCCTTGAAGCCGATTCTGCGTGTTTTTTTTTCAAGTAAATACAGAATGCAGATGCGAGTCCGTATGACTTGTATGTGATTGGAGCCGTCGGAATCCTACCTCGTGCACAAGCTGGGCCGACGACTGACTTTCTACGCTATGATTTCGACAAGAATTCATGGTCTGTGCTCATCAACGACGTAAATGAGCAAAGAAGGTGAGCTCCGCTATCGCTTATGACAATGTTCAAGTTGCGTAGGTATGTTAAAAACACCTATAATTCAGAACGGGATTCGCAGTCGCCACTCTTCAAGACGAAATCTGGGTTTTAGGCGGTTGCGTGACGCTTGAAGACAAAAAAGAAATTTTCAAATCGGATGTGTACGTGTACGGCATCAAGTCCGAGAAATGGACCTTGAAAGAAAGAATGAAATATCCACGGGCGGATTTCTGTGCTGCTGTCGTCGGTGATAGTTTGTACGCAATTGGTGGAAGGTATAGAAGGGAGAAGAAGACCGCAAGTGAGACACGAGAATGTAGGCCTAATTATTGCTGCCCTAATGACAATTGATCCACGCGGGGGTTTCCTTTGACTAGGAGATGTTTTCAACCGATCATTGATGCTTGTCAATCCATACTGTCGAAGAGTTGCAGATGATCGGACGTTTTAAAATTCGAATCATGATCCGAATTTCAGACTCCAATAGGCTAATCCACGTCCAAATCCCAATTCGGTCATAATTGACTGATAAATGTTCGGTTTACGTGGCTGACCATTTCGAATCATAGGTTGCATCATGATGGGTCCGACTGCGAGCCTAACTTTAATCCACAGATTGAATTGTTACCGAAATAAAGTACAACATTTACATGGCCGATTAGTGGTGATTTACAATGGAAATATTTTGTATTCAAAGTCCAGACTCAACCAGGCTAGAAGCTGACCCGAACCCCAATGACATGTTCGTCTTCCTCCTCTCTTCAAGATTCTCCAATCGAAAGGAAACGACTGTAAAAAGTAACTTGACCATTTCGATATGTATTCCAGGACATGCAAGTGTCGAGATGTTTACAAAAGATCGCCAGTTCCCCGTCAACTCAATGAATATGAGTAGATCATCATTTGCGAGTTGCGTGGTCGGGGAAAAAATATACGTTGCCGGAGGTGTGACGTGGAAACCAGATGAGAGCACAGTGGAGTATTACTCTACTAGATGTAACGAATGGACATGCCTGAAAATTGACCTGCCAAATATGCGTAAATCATTCGGATTGGTATATGTGAATGATCAGTTGTATGCCGTTGGCGGAGATCGCAATGGTTCCGTGATACGCATTGACAAAGATGGAGACCAGTGTTCGGGTCCTATCATATATCTACCGAAAGAATTGAGTTCATATGACGTCTTTTCTCTGGGAGGGGCGATTTATGTGCTTGGAAAGACGGAAACTGGCGAAGGAAGATTTTACAAGATCCGACCCACAGATCCTAGGCCGGATTGGGACATAGTAAAGCGAGCACCCAAGATTTCTTGCGATGGCGAATTTCGAGTTTCTCTGTTGAAAAATCGGCCTTGCGAAAACGATCAAAATGCGAGGGTCTCCCGTTCTGTAAGTTTTATAGATAATCCTCGTCATGGACGGGATTAGTATCTCAATCTTACTCAAAACCATGTTTCCTGCAGCCTCTGTGTATATAGATCACATAATTATGACTCGAAATTGTATCGGTTTACGTGTTGATATTCATAGCATGTTCATTGATCGTATTCCTGGAATAGATAAAAATCACCAATATTTTTGGCTGCAACTGTTTCCAATACACAATATTTGCTTCTGTACAGAACGTCTGATGCTTCATTAATCGATAAATCATTCTTCAAAATTACGAAGTTTCTATAGCTAACTAGCTTGTATGTGGAGGGGCTCGGTAATGAAGTACTACTTTTCCTAAGTACTCAGGTTTTTGCCTGGCTAGAGCCTTATATCAAGTGGGCCATGGCCGATTGGTGAGTCACAGGAGCATTTAAAGATGAGACGCAGAAAAAATTATCGATCTAGAGTAAATTTAGTTATATTCGGTATTTTATTTGCTGGAAAAATATATTCCCTAATTATATACATAAGATGCATTAGGTTTTTCAACCGGCTGTGATGAGACGTAGTGACATGTATGGAGCCACAATATACAAGTCGAAGATGGAAAGAGGAAGTGGCCCTTTTTGTCCCACGGCTGCGACAACCTACAGCTAACAGCAGCAAAAATAGTATCGATGCTATAATGACTGGAGTTACTGCTGAAGTGACCAAATATTCCGGCAGGGTCATATGTCGTAAGCATATCAGAATGGTGTGCATTAAACTCGGACTTTAGTGTATTTGATGTAGATTCGGAAAGTCGCATTATTATGACATAAAAATTGTCGTAATTGCAATTTGCTATCCATTATCCAATTCCTGTGGAAGTATTCGGCAGCAACGCGACGAATCGTTATGAATTGATGATCCAGATCAGCACAAGTCTGTCGAAAAATACTAGGCCCAACAATCATTGTACAGTGTACAATGTACATAATGTTAGAGTCGCATGAATTGATTGCATCATAGAATTTAATGTTCTGGCATCGTAACTTTAGTACTTACAAGACATTCGAACAACTTGCATAAATAATTGTTTCTCCACTCCATAGCATTCCATTCAGCCGAATCACGTTAGGAATAGTTTGAAGCTGGCCAAACAAACTTTTCGGCCTCTCATTTTCATTCATTCCCTACCAAAGTAGAATTAAAACCCTAATCAGGAGAACTCAGTTCGAGGCTGCGGGGATTAGATTATTGCACCATAAACCCCAAAATCTGGAGTGAGGTCGAAGGGGTCTCTTTTGTGAGTCGTTTTAACGAGATTTATCAGATTAAAGCGCGTGGAACAATTGACGTCAGTAATGTACAATAGAGTTGTAAGGTCTGCCACGGCCCGTTCTTAAGGAAATTTATCAATTTGAAAATTGCAGTAATATTTTTTGAAATCGCCCAGTAGTTGAGTGGCATACAAAATGTGTCAAATTAAGTATACTTCTGTATATACAGTGACACTCTAAATTCAAGCGAAGAATGAGACACAATATTGTGCATAGGTATATACAATATTTGGCTGACACATATCATTGGCTGAATGTAGCATCGAGAAGCCGCCATATTGCGTGCAAATCCACACATCATCAGAGAAGGTAATAGGATGTGGGTTCGAGCTCATCTGAAATTATCAGCGACCTGTTTCAGTCAATATACAAGTGTATATTTGCTCACATTCATATCAGTAGCTCAATATAATCATTCCGGACGAATTTATGCGGTGTCAAACATTCATACCGGCTAACAGGTGATATGGAGTTTTAGAGGTAGCCGGCCAAGCTTCCCTTTGAAACCTTATGGCAACTTCAAGAGCTTTAATATTGATACACGCCGAAAGGCCCCGCAAATTGTGACTTCACCGGTATGGGGTATGGGTTTTTCATCGGGCGGCAGTGTTTGAATAATTATCCTTATTAGAGATAACTAAACCTACGTTGTAGCTGTCGGCGGTGTCGTGATTGAAACCAATAGGCAGCTGACCACTGACCAGATATTTTGGTTATTGCGCAGTAGCAACACTTATAACTGGAGACTCGCTGTTTTGATGTTGCCGAATTCCTAATCCTTAATACGGATGTATTGCAGAAAGTGCGTCAGGTTGCGTGATGAAAATTTGTCTACTCAAGCAAAAGAGATTCGTGCTTTTACTCGAGCGATACAGATGATAGGCCTTACTAAAAATGTGTGGTTTGCGTAATACCAAAAGGGGGCTTGACCAATACGCTAAAGGATTGGATTGCGAAGGTTGAGCAATGTGCAAGGGCTAGTTAATCTTGCGCAATGCATAAAAGCGTTACAATGCTAATCGTGCAATACAAGACAAAGGATTGCGAAGCTTGCGCAATATGCGAAAAGAGATTCCGACGTTGAGTATTGTTGCCACGATATGGTACAATTGTATGCGGGTCACGTGCTGGTAATCTTATTGCTACGGACACAGTATATTTCCTTCCTAATAGATACCTGACGTTCCCTGGGGCATTAGGAGGACCAGAAGTCCCGCTACAACGTAGTATACAACTCTAGTCGCAATATGCTTGCATGTCCCTGAACAGTTTAATGATGATCAGCAAAGTACATAAATTCGATCTGATTCGAAAGTTACTGTTGATGCAGAAATTAGCTCAGTGCCCTTTGTATTTTATGCATTTATGTATTTACTAGGGATGGTGTGAACGTGAGGTTCACGTTCGCGTTCTGTGTGTGAACCTCGGAAATTTAGAGGTTCGTGTTCACAACAGAACCTTGGTAGGTTCTGCACTGTGAACCTTTTGGTAAATTGTAATTTTCACTCCATTATAAGATCTTTGGCTCAAATTTATTGCATTTCAACTGCGGGCCACTCCATGCATGGTGCTGGCAGCATAAAAAATCAACGCTTAACGAGGATGCACCATGCACCTCGACAACCTTAAAAGTTTTAGTTGCTGTGTTGCAAAAATTTTCACGGAATAACCAGCTTTCCGCTTGTGAATATTTAGTGACTATCTGCTGTGAGCTTGACCCGCAATCACACAACATCACGAGCGATATACGTAGTCAGCGAATGATGCTTATTCAACCAATCAATGACATTGATATCGTTTTCTGATGTAAAAAATCGAACGGGCGTAGGGGGTCCATCTTGACTTCATATCTTTACTGTATCATTAAAACCAAATCCGTGCGATTAAGGTGCTTGCTACTGCTACATAACTTGTTGTTGTTTGTGGTATCGGTAGCGAATATTGAAACCCGTTGTACACTCTGCTCAATATCAATGTAGCAATACTCAGACTCCGAACACATTGTCCGGTCTGGCTAAGACCGTTAAGGCGTAAGCTTATATTCCTTGGTAAGTCCTCGTCGAAATTGTTGGCAAAGCGACGGAATGTATTGATTTTACGCAATTAATATATACTTTGATTACCGCTGTTGATATATTTAGCGACGTTTAAAACGCCGATATGTACTTCAGCATTGTGGCATTATGTGGACTGAGTCTTCGCTTGGTATCGTGTACATTAATATAGGCTATCACTTCATTGGAAGATAGGGTTGGAATTAGCAATATGACGTCACGTGACGTCACGAGGTTCACGTTCGTGTTCACACAGAACCTTTCAAAAAGGTTCGCGTTCACACGAACCTGAACCTTTCAGAGGTTCACACCATCCCTACTATTTACGCATGACTTACGGTAAACTGGGCCGTATACAGACATTAGACAATCGACCGAGTCGAGATGCCTCGCAGTCTGAGGAAGTGTTAGATTTACAGTGAATCTGCCGGTCTGTGTAACTTGAATCTGAATAGCATATTGCAAGAGACATGGAAATGTTTCTGGTGCAAAATGGAATTAAGAGGGAGCGCATTGATTTACGGCAAGGTAATTCTTTTATGTATATTTTCAACATATCTCTAAATTGTGTCATGTTCATGCTGTCAAGTTTCCCACAGTACCAGCGGTGTGAGTAGATATAGATTACCTAGTGTCGATCTAGCAACTGGATGTGCCGTAGGATCAGACCATGAGGATGTGATCTAATTCTTTATGGCAATTTCATCTGAAGATATCATGTATTTGTAGATCTAGTGATGAAACCTCACTTGCAGATAAAGTTGTGCAATGTGTACGTCTTGTTTCGCACTTGACCTAGGTTTCAATTACTTGGAAATTTGATTTTGGTAGAATGTTTAATGTAAACTGTTGGCTGTGCTCTTTTATGGAGCGCAGATAGGATCAAATGCTTTTCAATTTTAGTATTCTCGAAAAAGCTGCGTAAAAGTCAAATCTCTGGCCAACGGTAAAGGCATCTGGTTTGTTCAGGAGAACACCAACTTCGTGTTAAGGCTCATCAGGTGATTTGGATGATTATTACTACTTTTTTCATCGTTTATAAGTTTCATGTTATTCAAAAGGTCACCCTAATAGAACAATTGAAGACGCCAAGGTGCAGTTGCGAGAAGAATTCAATAGACGTGGCGCCAATTGGCCGAATATCATCACTGTCATGAAGGAGGCCTCCACTCATCATGACAGACGTAACCAGTTAAAGTTACTGGAATTCGGTGGCGTTGCTGAAATTTTAAAGAGCTGCACGACATTGGACTGGTCAGTTCTTTTATTTCTCACGGATGACTTTGATATGCAGTCATGAACACGAAATTTGGACTATGCACAGAGCGATAACCATGAATTAGAGGCTAGTAACTCGGAGCATGAAAAAATTTCAGTTGCCCACAGCTTCACGTCCTCCTTGAAATGCTTTCAGGCCCCCAAAGGGATGGGCTTGCCTCACCCAGTTTTAGCACCACTTAGGTACTGCCTATCACGTCGAGCAAGTGCGACGTTGAAGACATCGTGCCACGTAACGGGTTAAGCAGCCGCGGCAGCTGGAGCGTGAAGGTCCTGTGGAAACTTCAATAAATTGCAGCTCCATTACGGTGGCGTTCTGAAGGAAATGGCAGCGGCCAAATTTTTTTTTCGTTTTTCCCCCTCAATTTGAGACCACATTATTTTTAGAGCGCAGTGCCCCTGTAACAGTGCTACAGCACACTGATGCCTTGCATGGATCTGCTTCAGTATAAATATATAGAGAAATTCTGTGTAATAGAATCATTCAATAGGCCCATGATCAAAAATACTTGAGGCGTCCGAAAACGAAGGTATATTAAGCTATACTAAGCAAATATGGTGAGTGGCGACATCATTTAAAAGAGTATTGCGCTCTAAAAATGATGTTGTCTGTGATTAAAGCGCATATCGAAAATTAATTTTTGACCGCAGCCATTTTCTTCAGAAACTCAATGTACTGGAGCTTCAAATAAATGAATTTTGTGTAAGACCAACTAACGTGACTGCGCGTCATTGATACTTGAACTTGACCCGTTGCGACATTTCTGGCACGATATCTTAACCGTCGCACTTACATGACGCGACCTCCATATCGTAGCTCAATTTTTGATGTAGTATATGGCAAATATCTGCTACGACACTGTGTTTGATTCCAAATGATACATCAGCATGGGCTTTCAATCCCACTTGCAACATATGCATATTCACCATACCGTGGAGGCTCCGTTGTACACTACCGATATCCCGCTGTGAAAATTCCGTCTGATTGAATAGGGAATTAATATAGACGTATAATTTGTATATTAATGAACGCACAATTCACAAAAATGATATAACGAAGGTGATGCCGATTATGCTTCATTATTGTTGATGTGGAATGATAGCATTTTTGTTGTGAAGTACTGCGACAATATCCATTGGCCAAGAACGTATTCGGTGGCTGTGACTTCATTTGGATAATTCCCTGTAAGAGGCCAGCTGGTTCTAATATTTATAGTGAATTTGAATCTGTCCTTGGGAATGTTCATTGTTCAATCTTGACGAGTGTCAGATCATAAGACACTGGCATAGCACATCACAGTACCTATAGCGTACAACAGGGGAGGGCAACATACGGCCCGCGGGCCGGATCCGGCCCGCGAACTGTTTTCCGTCTTGCATGATAATGTGGCCCTCGGCCCCAGTCTGACGAGATTCCCACTACTTGCTTACTAGGTCCAATTTTGATGACTGTATGTTATTATATACGTTTATCCGCAGCGTGCGAGAGTGGAGCTTACGCGTAAGGTCGTCGAAGCGAGAAGACTTATTGCATTATTGGCATTTACGATGTACTCAACCTTAATGACGTTTGTGGTAACCATGGTGTTTGACGACTACAATGGTCATTTACACCAGGCTGACATTTCTTATTTTTGATTCCGTAACTGCTGACATGTAGCACGGCACACTTCTGGGCTTTTGTAAGACACCGCTTATGCCAGTGGTTGCCAACTCAAAACGGGTCGCGGGCCACTATTTAAATTTCGTAGCGGACGCAGGCCGCATGAATTCAATATCGAGATTAAATAGGCCATACAGTTGAACAACCACGCTATCTCGTCACCTACTCAACCTTAATGAATTGATATCTTTGTAAATTTGGGTTACTGGACTTATCGAACACCTTGAAATCTTAATTAATTGTTCATTGATCAGAGAGAACCAGACAAGGTGGCGCCTGCATGACAACTCTATTCTAATTGTCTTCGTCATTATCGGCGAGAAATGACTGTGATGCGACATTGCTGTCGTTAAAATACATTCCTTAAATACGATTTATTACTTGTATATGTGGATAAATGGGCGAACAATGTATCGATTCAGCAATCCGGCCCGCCAAGTACTTAATTTTCCTATATCCGGCCCGCCGACTGGAGAAGTTGCCCGCCCCTGGCGTACAACCAAGTCAGTATGGTAATTATACAAATAAATACATTCATATGTTTCAAGTGGTATTGCGAGTCCGTGCTGATGCATCATTTGGAAGCAAACACAGTGTCGCAGTAGATATTTGCCGTGCTCTGGTATCATATGGACTGTGGAAACAAAGTGAGTGACGCATATGTTGTCCACGGCTCCACGTACTACATAAACAAATGAAGCTAAGATATGGAGGTCGCGTCGAGTAAGTGCGTCTGTGAAGACGTTGCGCCAGAAATTTCGCAACGGGTTGAGAAATGCGATAACTGGAGCGTAATGAGTGTTGTGAAAAATCCATTTGATTGCCGCAATAATTTGGTGTGGTTCTGATAAAAACGGCTACGGCCGATTTTTTTTTTCGTTTTGTTCTTCAATTTGAGACGACATCATTTTTGTAGCGCAGTGCTCCTTGAACGCTTGGATTAATAATCGATTATTGTAATAAATTATAATCAATTTTCCCTTTATAGCTAAGCTTGCTCAACTATATTCGCCAATACAACCCCAGCAAACACCCGATATCCCATGCATTTACTGGTATGTCCACAATTGTTCCAACTCGTCCCACCTCCCACGGTTAGTTACTGAGGACTTGCTCAGTTTGTCACAAACTGGACGTCCAACTATGTAACTCTAGGTGACTTCCAGTGGAAGAAATTTTTACAATATTCCTATTCCCGTCACCAATGAATATTCCAGAGGATGTCATAGTAGTATGTCACCTGGATGCCACGTACATAGGAGTTCATCAGGATGCCCCTACTTGGATATCGCTTTCATTGGAAACAGCAGCCTTGTTGAAAATGGCATATTATCATTATTCTTCCCCATGTTGGATGCACATATCGCGGACGAGATCGTAAGACGTATAGGCTTATAGCCATTTATCAGTGTACTGGTTTTATGAAAATATATCGCAATCTTGCGTTGTATTGATTTGATGAAATTGATAATAAGCTGAACTATAAAGAGGCATATAGCTGGACCCATAAGCGTGCACAATTGTGCACATCATGGCGAAATACGTGTTCTGAATATGTATCCCGATATAGCGAAATACTGGAACAAATGTGTGCATCAATGTGAAATTGTGATGCATGTGGCGGCATCACAACGTGATTCACTGAGGATGATACGCCATGACTATTCGTAGCACACAGCACGTCTCCACAATCGCGGCCCTATCGTGAAAACCAGACAGACATCTTCAAACCAGACAGCCTTCTTCCTTCTCCGTTACGTGTTACCTGCGCAGTCCAGCGCGACGGCGCGTGCATCTGACATTTGAATCTGAGTTGATGTCTGTGCGACTGAGGCGACGAGATAATGGACGCAGACAAAACAGTCATTGTTCATTGATTAGATTGAGAAGCTGTACGAAGCAAAAACAGAAGACTTGCTTTCTGTTGTTAGTGTTGTTGATTCAGAAACTCTACCTGAACCGCTCCAACAGAGAAACAATTTGAAACGGTAAGAGTTCTCATTTTTAGAATGATGCGTAAATAGACCTAACTATACCGTATACATTTCTTGTGAGCGTAATTTAGCTTCTCCTTTTCGTTAATAGTTTGTGCTCAATATCGATATATGGTAGAACAATAATTGTTTGCTACGCCTCATTATTTCTTCGAATGCAGATACGCCATACTCTGAAGTGTGAATACGCTGTAATATGTTTGAATCGCCATAAACACCGATTTGCTGATTCATTCCAATAGAAATACTTTACTGGTCGGTTGACTGAATGTTCCTCGAGATAGTGATAAAAATATCATGTGTATTTGCAATGCCATATAGTAATTTATGTAATGAGGCATTTATATATTGCTTGATCACTGGCTATAACTCTATGAATTATACTAATTTGGTTGCGCCTGAGACTGGTTGCCGCCATTGTGGATTATTACCAATTTACAACTCTTGTTGAACTTGGAAATATTCTGCGGACTTTTCCTTCGGAAACCTTATAAAATGAGTACATTTACTGAATGGTATGTCTCATATACAACCTCTATGAGTAATTGAGTATGAACAAGTGCAAGTTATATACTTTAATAGGATACCATGATTGATTATTATCAAGTTCATTGTTGATGACTATGCACCTTTGTCGTACATGAAACGCTCTTGCCGTGGCCAAATTCACCCTGTATATATATAGCCGCACCGGTGTAAATTGTCCAGTAACGTCAACGGCAAGGTAACTGATGTGAAATACAAGCATATTGTTTGAACGTGATAGAAGGTATTGTTTTAAAATTGGGTTGAACCCCTCTGCAAGGTAAGGAAATGCATGTGTCGTAATCAAACCCTCAACTCAGAACCACGGTTTGGCCTATATGCCCAGCAAATCGCAGCTATCGGAATGAATTATCGAATTACCATTGATGATGTAATCATATTCCGGGTGTTTCACAGTAGCCAATATTCTCGCCAACAATAACCTGATAACTGATTAGTGTGTAAATGTACTATTGGGAGCATGCTTGCACCCGCATCGGTTTGTATCTGTTTCGCGTACTGTCAGATGACTTTAATACAACCATTCTGATTATTTCGATTTCCTAGATATCAGCAATGTCTGCCATTGGTGATGACCAAGTCAAGCAGACTGTACGAAGAATGCATTATAGAGTGCTCACTGCTCAGTGTACCGTCAACATAATGAAGTACTTCCACTCGATAAAAAGAGCACGGAGCAAGCGGTGCCTGTATAATATCATTTTCTCTGAGTTGCATGGTAATCCTACTTATCTTATCCGAAAATCAATGTTCAAGATCAGAATATATTCTCAGGCACTGGATGCGATATCCATTCATCAACAATGTCAAGTGTTGCGCCAAGCCCCGGTATCAAAGTTGGAGAGCAAACAAAGGTAACATAAATAACTTGGATACAATTTGCAAAAACCGAAAGTGGCTGAAGAATTTTTGGTTGGTTCTCAATCAGTCATAGCGTCATACATTCCTGCTCAAGTTCAAGTAGCAATAGTGACCGAGTGTTTTAGTACAAGCAGAAATGGAGTTAGAAGAACTCAAGTAATTTTTATTTGATGGAGTAGATTTTGGTCTATGTCAGAAGTGGCCAACCCGTGGCTCGCGAGAAGGTTTTCAGTGTCCCGCGAGTTAATTTTCGAAATTGGTTGTAATGTCAATAAATAAAATAGGCAGGTAACTTATTGTGAGCTTGCAAGATCAACCGAAAATATGATTAGCCTGACCGCGAACTTTATGATGTTGATGACGAAAATATATGTTCCGACTCATTGGCGGAGGCAAGGGCCATCCACATTTTCGTATATATATATGAACATGAAGTAGAATATTTCGTCGCAGATTTATTTGACTTGATATTTTTCTTGACACTTCGCGTGATTCATTGTCACTCAATTTTTAGCTTTTATAGTATTGTTCCCCTCTCATGAAAATTAAATATGCGCCCATTCTACAGAATTGAGCCCAACTATATTCGCAATTATGTGAGAACGTATTGTCCTACATGCGACTTCGCGCCTGTACTCGCAGAAAGATAGTCGTTGGTGAAACCTTTGCGCAAAATGATAGACAGATGTTCACTGAAATCTTTGATATTGATATATATATACAAGCCCCGACTATTCATGTCCTGGTCAATTGAGCCCAGCTGTATACAGAGGCGACCCACAATACATGCAACATTAATATTGCCCGAATTCATTCATTAACTTTAAAAAAAAATCGCTCTTGGCCCGGCTAGGACTTGTACACAGTGTTTTCATGACATGTTTGTTATCGAATTTGATGCATAGTAATATTAATGTATGTCCTATTTTTACCATTACCTAATCCTGTTCGCTCCTGCCGGACGATTAAAAGAAAAGGACATCAACATTAAAGTGGCCCGTGCAGTGGTTCGCAAATCTCACGTGGCCCTTTGGCCGAAAAGTTTGGCCACCCCTGATCTAGGTGTTGCATTATCATAGCATGTAATTGTAAATAACTGTTTTCAAGTAGGCTACATGTTATCAAAGTAGTGTTGTTACCCAAGTAGAAGTAGAGGTGACATCATAAATATATTATGTATATGTATCGATTTACAAGACATGATAAGACTACTCCAAGTGGAAATAGAAAATGAACTTGAAAATTAGTCAAGTAAGTCGTTCAAAGAAGTAGATCTGGTCTTGGTGTCGCTTTCTTTGAGGATACATAATTGTTCCCAACCAGGATGCCATCTGTACTGTATATTCTGGCATTACGATGCTATGATGTATTATTTCTTGTAATCCATGTACGCCATATACCAAACTAATCCGCAAATCAATGAAAAGGTAATCACTTCTCCGCTGCCTACTGCAAAGTCCATTCATCTGCAACACAAGTGGACTACGAGGAAGCAGTGAATTCTTTGTTACGTTATGCCCCGGAAAAAGTCAAAAAACAGCAATTGAAGGTATTTATCAGTTGAGCTCATATGAAATCGGGGAGGGGTCCAAGTAGTCGGTGTTGGTACCCAAGTAGAAGTAATGTCATAGATTCCCTCACAAGCATAAGTAGCAATTTACAAGGTAAAGTCGACTCCGCTGAATTCAAAGACCGTGTAACCGCTTTATTCGGCGAAAAATGCTTGTACAGGAGAGAAGTAAAATTGCATTTAAAATACTCCGGCCGGTTAATGCGGACATCGCCGATTCTGTGGTTAATTCGGCCAAAGTGGGCGGAACAACACTGTGAATAAAGTAGAGTCGACTGTACATCAAAACTGTACTGAAAGTATGAATAGCGATTTACAGGGTATGTCATACCTATTTCAAGTGGAAGTTAACAAGTACTCTGTAGTTTGATGAAAGTCGATTTGGGCGTAATATCGCATTCATTAAATATGAAACGCAGTGGCGACAAACTCGCCAGGCCGGACTCAAAAGCTTCAGATCGCTCGCGGGCCCCACCACTGGAGTGATTCCAAACTATTACCAGAAAATCCGTGCAATGGTTTTTCATTTGAAACTTTATCATCAGGCCTTTCAACACAGTAGTGTACTAGATGAATTATATTTCGGATCATATGGGTTCTATTATAGTTGCACCTATATTAGCAAACAACGAAATTGTCAATAATATGTTGATTAAGCGGCAGAATACAGTTGAAAATCAATGAAACAGTAGCTCTTCTAATATGATGCAAGTCGGTATTTTTTCTATGCTACCGATGTTTTACTCGAACATGGCGGCAAACCTGGGTATGCGTTGAGGTAAACAAAGTATTTAATTGTAAATGCGGACGTTGGAAATTTCTTCATTGTCTTAGAAAGCGATTCAGGCTCCCCTCAAGGTCGGAGACCATTTGAGTCTTTCGTGATGCACTAGTGCAGGGGTCGCCAACTCAAAACGGGTCGCGGGCCACTTTTCAAATTTCGTAGCGGCCGCGGCCCGCATGAATTCAATATCGATTTCAAGTAGGCAACCACGCTTTAAAACTCTACGTCAGTACAACACTGTGCTACCTAACATAGCCGATGGGTTTAGTGATCATACAAAAAGTAATATTTTATTAAAGGAATAAAAGTACAACAGAAGATCACTGTCATCAATTTCATTTTATTTTGAACTCTGAGCTGTGCACGATACCTGGAAACGCTTTTTGGGAATAGCGAGATACGTTACTAGCTGAGAGACCATCTCCACGTAAAGCTTGATCTTGTGAGGAAGTCCTAAGCCAGTGGTTCTCAAACCTTTTTAGACATGTCCCCCTTTAGGATACTGAAATTGAGAGAATTCTATAATATGAGTTCGGGACTATACACAGAGCAATAACTACACCTCTGAATAGTAGGTAAATCGCGCGGAGCGCGAAAATTTTTTCAGTTGACCGCAGCTCCTTGCCTCCTTCAGATGGTTTCACGTCCCCACAAGGGGACGCGCACCCCGCAGTTTCAGAACCACTGCCCTAAGCCGTTTTTTAAGCGTCTCGGTCTTGGCAGTATTTCGGCCATCGCAAGTCAAATTCAGCATTTCAAAATGTTTTCTTAGCTTTCTTCCGAAATCTCAAATCAAGTCGCGGGCCGCAAAATATGACCTCGCGGGCCGCGTGTTGGTGACCCCTGCACTAGTGCGACCACAGATATTGTAATTATATTTTGTGAAACTATTATATTCACCATGTAACTTGCATGTATCAGTTCCGTATTTGCGTTTTTGCTTCTGTTTTAGGGAATTTTTCCATAGAACTTGGAGCACAATATGCAATTTTTTCCGTACTCGACATTTGCAGTGTTGAGGGATTATTTAATGGAATTATTTCTTACGAAAATTTCAAACATTAGAAAAGTGCTGCATAATACACGCATTGTTCAATCTACGCAGAATTGCTGGGCGGT
This sequence comes from Botryllus schlosseri, assembly GCF_051294905.1. Lineage (NCBI taxonomy): Eukaryota > Metazoa > Chordata > Ascidiacea > Stolidobranchia > Styelidae > Botryllus > Botryllus schlosseri. The sequence continues at coordinate 5,855,741 of NC_137245.1, forward strand.
CTGTATGTTTGACACCCCTGATGTAATGGAATGTGGCTTCTTCCGAACATGGGTTGGGTAGTCGAAGTAAAAGTAGTCAGTACTGCTCAAGTATTACATCATTTCTATTGAAGTATATGCAGTGGTTTACAGGACATGTTAAACCTACCTCAAGGAAGCAGTTAGGGTGATGTCGTAAACTTGGACGAGGTGTCGGTTGATTTTAGCATATAACTGTAAGTGGCGATTAACAAATTGAAGTATTCAACGTTGGGACTATAGTGGAAGTAGAAGTAACTTAGTAGGAGTAGTTTTAACATACTTCGTAAATCACAGTATACTCCAGTATAAATTGAAGTTGAAAGGTACTCGAGTAGTTTGAAAATAATAGATTTGGTTGTAATGTTTCATTCTTTTACCATGTAATGGTTTGAACATGTGTAGCCGAAGTAGAAGTGGTCGTTTTTGGTACTCAAGCTGAAGTAAGAAGTAACATCATGAATTTCTATTGAAGTAGAAGTAGCGATTTTCAAGGTATGTCAATTATTTCAAGTGGAAGTAGAAATATAAGTTGATAAGTACTCGAGTAGTTTGAAAAAGTAGTCTTCGTCGAACAGGAGTACAGATTCACGTTACTTAAATGTCTACTTGAGAAATAACTACTCCTGTTCGACGAAGACTACTTTTTCAAACTACTCAAGTGACGTATAAGGCGTTGTTCAACTACTTCGAGGGGAAGTAGGCAACGTAAAGAATTCACTGACATTGCTGTATATATTTCAGCCACAAGCGCCGAGAAGAAACGTTTTGGTGCAACAACTTGTGATTGCCGAAGAAAAAAATAGGCACTCAACATCAGCGAACGGTGCTTTGATTTAATTCTTGCATTGTGAATTTTTACTGAACCCGTTTTGTCATGCTCGTTTTAAATTGCTGCTGTTTCTTTATTCCTGTGATGCCATTCTTTCATTTAATCAATGTTTTTTTTTACATGGACTGTTCCATTAGCTTCGAGCTGTCCTAGCAGTTGCTGTGTCTTATATTCCTGCGTCACCTTTTTATGTACTTGAACTAATGACAAACAGTCAAAGTAAAAAAGCATTGAGTGGTTTTAGCAGCTGCTGTTTATCAAACCCCTGTGACACATTTTCTGTGATTACTTGTTGCAATATGATTTTTCACTTCCGCCTTGACTGTGTTAAGTGGTAGTAGTTCTCGTCTTTCACATTTTGTGTTTCGTTAATAGTAGTATAGTAGTATAATAACCAATATCGTATTTGTATTTTGCCAGTTTCGTTACCCACTCACCCAATATACGCTGTGTGTGAGCTGATATGATGTTGTATCCCATGTTTTTAGCCGTGAGGCGTTGAACCAGGTATGGAGTGGAGATGAGAAAGAGTGCGAATGACACTTCCATAGGGAGTGGCGTCATGTCCACAGTACGTCAGGCGCATCCATTAGGGAGTGGCGTCACGTCCCCAGTACGTCAGGCGCGTCCATTAGGCAGTGGCGTCACGTCCACAGTACGTCAGGCGCGTCCATATGGAACCACGTGACGTCCAGGCTAGGTCAGACGCGTCCGTGAGGAGTCGCTTTATGTCCACAGCACGTCATTGCGGACGTACTCAGAGAGCAGACAGAACGTCTCTAGTTGTCGACAAATCCAATCCAGAGAAGTAACGGCAGGAAGTTACCGGATGTCCGGCCTGCTATTCCACCGGAAGTCAACTGGACGTCGAGTGTTTGCTGGGACATTTTCAATTTTATTTCGAGTTTTGCGCGATTTAGTGTCACTAAATGTCTTGCTTATTAGATGCCCTTCTCCAAGAAATACGCATAATTTCTAGAAATAGGCATTTCGGCGTCAGCCATTACCGCGCCAAGATGTACCTACATATAATGAAGTTCAGGCTAACATGGGACTCCGAAAGTTGTGTAGCGAGAAAACCGATTCAGTAATGAATGATGCACGCGAAAAATCTACGCTATTGGCACGATTAAGCTACATGAACTCTCTGCTTACACGGAGTAAAATGAATTTTCTCACAAGTATAGGTGAAAACACCCACCGAACTGTAGGTTCTGGGAGCGAAGCCCCTGGAAGTTTGGCTTATCACCTTATGGGGGCGCAAGACCAACGTTTTTAGGGGTGGGCTGACGAAGTGCTTTTTCGGCCAGGATTTGCGGATGGCCAGTATAGCTGCTGTAAGGTGTTTTCGGGCGGCGCATTGTATTCGCATTTGCCAGAGTAGCCTGCGTCTGGTGGTAGTGCGCAATGAGCAGGCTAGCACGACAAGGTGCTTGGTTCGACTCCGAAACGCTATACTTCGTTCGATATTGTCAAATAGAAGAATATTATTCGAGTTGGCGTGATCGTTTTAACCCACGGCCTTCGGCGCGAAAGACTGTGAACGACTCTCGGCGGTAGCACGTTTATCTGGACAAGGCAATTTTACCTCGACTCAGCAGACTCACTACCATAAAATCACATTGATTCCAACATGAAGATAATATAATTACGATAAAAACCCTCTAAATGTCACACTCCAGCACCAGACAATTGCAAGAAACGGTTGCATACTTTACATTTTGGCTTCATATCAATTTTTGAAAGTCCACCGGTCCGCCAGATATTGTTTTGAAATTTTACCGGCCGCGAGGTGAAAAAGGTTGAGAACCACTGGTCTATATCACAATTTTTCAGCTTGTTCTTCTTGATATAAGAACCATACAATGCCGAAGCAGTCTTGCTTCAGTTAGGATATTGCAGTGCGTTGACCATAAAACCATGTCAACCTATAAACCTGGGTTGCCATCCAAGTTGGATCAATTACAATATTTTAATTCAATTACAATTACAATTACTTCCTTGCTTGTTTCAATTACATTACAATTACTGAATTCTAAAAATATCAAATTACAATTACAATTACAATTACTGTTAAATATGTAATTATTACAATTATAATTACAATTACAATTACTTTTAAACAGGTAATTTATTCAGTAAAGAGGTGTTCTTTGACAACCGTAGCGACGTAATTAGCAACAATCTCAAGCTATATTCTAGGGTTACCATATTTCTGCGAAGCAAATTCCGGACACTCTTTGCGCCCACTAGCGGATATTAAAATGAGGAATAACACATTGTTTGTCAATATGACGTCACAATAGCAAAGCATTGTCAATCGACTGTATACACTATACAGCAGGGGCGGGCAACTTCTCCAGTTGGCGGGCCGGATATGGGAAAATTAGGTACTTTGGCGGGCCGGATTGCTGAATCGATACATTATCCACATATACAAGGAATAAATCGTATGTAATGAATGTATTTAAACGACAGCAATGTCACTTCAAAGCCATTTCTCGCCGATAATGACGAAGGCAATGTGGATTTGAAAACAGCATTGTCCTACAGCCGCCTCCATGTCTGCTTCTCTCTGATCAATTAACACACGGTGCAATCCTTGATTAAGATTTCAATGCGTTCGATAAGCCCGGCACCCCAAATTTACCAAGAAATGAATTCATTAGGGTTGAGTACAGCGCAAATGCCGATAATGTATGCAAGTCTTCTCGCTTCGCCGAACTTACGCGTGAGCTCTATTCTCGTACGCTGCGCACACACGTATATAATAACATACATAACAGCACTTCGTCAGCCCTTCCCCTCAAAACGTTGATATTGCCACCCCCACCCCCCTAAAAGCTAAACGAGCGAAGCGCGCAAATATCTCTATAAATCATGATTGAATCGGTCAATATGATCGGGAATTGCATATTTATTGCTATCATTTTTTATCCTCTCTCTGTTCACGTATTCATATTTACCGTTAATATAGAGCTGAGTGAGGTGTCTTGTAAAATGTAGGGCCCCTAAATGATAATTGAACGTCCTCGGGTGGACCCGTAGGTATAATGACTTCGTTTAATGATGCTATTTCGTGACCCCCTATCTGCTATGTCAAAAAACACTGAAATCGCTCAAACTTACTAAACTAAAAGACGCACACGATTTCAAATTGATATTTCTTTACTGGCTAATGCTAATGTAATATTTCCCTACGCCTACTTGGGTACCACAAGGTATCAAGGTGAGATGAATTGTGGTAACCGGGTGGGGAAACCAATCAGGACCCGTACCATTTTGGCCCCATATTACAGAGGTATTTTATGGGGAACCATGCGGGTAACCCACTAAGCTGGTAGCGAAGACAATATTACGACCCCGACCTGCTACCACTACTCACTCAAACCAATATATACGGCAATCTGGGTATATAATAATCTTTACGGTGGGTGAGTGAGGCCGTCATCGTTGAGTAATATTTTCAACTGAACAAGACACACACAATGTTCAATGCGATAAGACACAAAGCGATGTAATGAACAGATAGGAGGATGCCGACCGACGCCAGTTGCCGTCTTTTAGACTTACATCTACCTTGGCTTAGAGTGCCCGCCGTCACAGTTACTCTCGATGTTGATCATTTTCGAGGCCACGGCCCTTGCTAGCGATTTCCATAATTGCGAAGAGGAGCCCGGACACACCTCCGACGGGAGTCGAACCGAGGCCGCCCGATTATTAGGCGCTTATCGTCACCGGTACCCGAATTCAATTCATATGGAGATGGAATTCAATTAGGAAATGTCTTAGCGACCATCATCGCAAATGAATAAATCGGAAACCGATTATAATATGACTTTACTATATAGAAGAACATACCTTGCTGTAGGTAAATATAAAAGAAGCATCTATTTTGGAAAACTACTCGGTCACATTTGGGAGTCGTATGGAAATCGATCCGTCTTCATTTTCGAAAATCACAACTTCCAATTATTTGATCACAGAAATTTTACGTGTAAAATTAATCCTGAGTTAAAAATAGTAGATACAGATAAGGGATAAAGGTAATGGGATCTACGCTAGAAAATTATAACGCACGCTGTGAGGAATTGAGTACTCTACCAACGGCAATTTAAGTTCACTTCAGTGTGACTAACGGTAAATTTTAAATAGTTCAAATCACGTTAACGACGTCAAGCATGGCAGGGGTTTTAATGTTCAATGTTCGAGCAACCAACAGGGATCGCATAATAGCTAGAAAACTTTACTACATACGGAACCACCTTTATTATTCGATGAAATAAACCTAATAACATTGATAGAAAATAAGGTTGGTTCCTGTGTGGGTGATATATAGGAAATCTAAGCTCCTATATAAGTAGATTTCTCATGTTTCAAGATGATTTGATTACAAATACTCTACAAGTAAAACTCCCCCGAGTTCAAATTGATAGGTACAATGAGAAGAGACTTATTGCAATCTACCTGGGATTGGTATGGTTTAATCATGCATCTTTATGGATGGAAATCCCGCTTGGTTTCGATGTGGGTAGCATGTTACTATAACCCATTCCGTTTATCCATCCCACCTAACCACTTAAATTCCACCTGGATACCAAGTGGGCGTGCTAGCTGGGGTATGGCATTTGTCTTGTGGGGGTCAGAGCGCCAGGACAGAAACATTCGGCGCCAACATTTAAACATATAATTTATAGGTGCATATATATATATCGAAGTTTTCGGTCAGCACGAGGGCAGTCCTTTTCGGCCACGGTCTTCCCGCTGCTGATCGGTCCGGCACACTTCTCGGAGTCGCATGTTGCAGCATGGCCTATAACTTCAAATGTCTTGGTGCGTCGTGGCGCGGTAACGGCCAACGCCAAAGTCTCCATTTCTATAAATCATGCCTATTTTTGTTGGGGACGGGTACCCAATATGAATGACGGTAATGTCAAATGCAGGTAATGACAAATGAAGGTAATTTGTCACTATTAAATCTTGCGCAGCGCGAAAAATTTGTTTAAAAAAGTTGCATAATTTTGTAAAGAAATACTTCATAATTCGTTTAAATTCGCGAAATATTTATGGCCCCCTTCGAGCTCGGCTCCCCCAAATTAGAGGGTTTGGGGTACGGCAGTTACGGTCTTGCATACAATCACTAAAATTTCCCGTTTAAGCAAGAAGTGGGGAATCTCGGCAGACTGGGGCCGCGGGTCATATTATCATGTAAGACGGGAAACTGTCCGCTGGCCGGACAAAATCCCGTCGCGGGCCGGATCCCGCCCGCGGGCCGTATGTTGCCCGCCCCTGCTATACAGGAATGGAGTGGAACATATGTCACGAATTGGATCATCTATAATGTGAGCTCTGGTGATTGCTACTTGCTAGGGTACCTGAAGTAGATTTCTCCACGGGCCGGATGAAATCATCTGGCGGGCCGTGTCTGGTCTGTCGGGATTGTGTTTGACAGCCCTCCGATACTGTTAGGTCGGTTCGGCTATCTGATTGTGTGTTTTTATCAGATCCGAAACAACATTTTTCTACCCCCTTCCACCCAACCATAGGGTAATCGCAGTAACTTTTGGACAATTACTATATGCATTTATGGCTGTTAAATTTTATGGATGAATTCTGACTATAATATTAATTCTTCAATATATTTGGCTACTATAAAATGCACCAGCGGGTTGCACATCCGGTGATTTCCAACCTTTTAAGATCGCGACCTCATTTCCAACTTGAAAATGTTCCGTGGCCCAGCTCAAACTTGAATATAAGCAGATTACTAAAAAAATTCAGCTTGTCCAAACTTACTCACGGCCTATAGGAAGCTGATGACAACCAACATCATCGTGATCCCCAGATAAAGGCAAACGACCCCGAGATTCGAAACCACTGTTAGTGACTGAGGCATCCAGTCTAGGAATACCGTGAGCTTATAATTGCGATTACAATTGGGCTTATTTCAGTAAATTGATGATTTTATATATATTTATTTTTGATTGCATTTTTTGGCGAGGGTGGTGCCTGGTGTCCATACTAATGCCAATATACGTTGCATTAACTCGCGCAGTGCGAAGAAGAATTTCGAATAGCATAAATCTGCTTGAAAATAATTGTTTCTGTTGATTTTCGAAAAACTTTTGAGCCTACTTCAGACCTTCACAATTCCGGACATTTAGGCATATTTTATAAATTCCTCCCGGACGCAAATTTTTCAGTGAAATTCCGGACATGTCTGAAAAATTCCGGACGTATGGCAACCCTAAGATATTCATGTTTCATTCCTGATATGTAGAATACACTTTAATTAAAAAACTCGAACGTATTCGAACTATTCCTAATCATGACTACTAAAAACTACAAGCACAGAAAAATGTTTCAAGCGACTGTTAAGAACCAAAGGTTTGAGCGACTAACAGGGAATAGGTCAATGAATGCAATCAAACGATTAGGCTACTCAGAGCTGAGTCAGCGTAATGAAATGTAATTGGTAAAGCGTCAGCGATAAGTATGATACCAATAAGGTGCGTAGAATTAAAATAAATGCAAAAGGAAAGAACCTCCTGATAACGAAGAGTTACAATATTTTGGTTCGTATTTACATTTTCACTTGCTCGGAAACTGTTAGATTGCATTTGATGAACATTAGGGTGCGAAAAGTTTCTGGCCCAAGTAAATTTGGCCAAGATTGGAGGTAAGATTGGGATAACATCTCTGCCAATGCGTGATCAAGTTTGATGAAGCCTTGGTTGGAAACTTGATGTTTTTTGCTATTGATGCAACAAGCCTCGGTACTGCCCAGTAAACGCCGTACAGACCAAAGATGTAGAAAGCCGAGCCCGATATAGTAGATATTAGATCTCGGCAGGTCGTAGAAAGGGGGATTTTGTGTCGACTCAATTCAATGTCTTTTCCATGTCCTTCAATAATGTAAATATTATGCAGATGCTACAGCCTTTAAACATGGCGAGTAGAATGTAGATCCTACATTAAAAGAATATCCTGATACAATAACCTGTTTTCTACCACTGGGCATAACCTGATCACGGCTGCGTTCACACACACACACCACATTATCTACTACATATTAATCACATTTGCGGTAATTTAATTCAAAAAGAATTGGCAAGTAAATAATGCCGGTGTAAAAAATGAAACGAACGAAATTACTTGTAGGGCCAAGTAGCAATGAATGAAACTATGAGAACAGTCAGTAATCAGGTTTCATCGTCTGATGATGATAATCCCTCTGGCGTTTTCTTTTCAACACCCTGTAGAAATAAAATGAAAATGACGATTATTAGCTAAGACATTCGTACTGCGAAAATGGCAGAGGTAGCGAGTAACGAATGACTCCTACATTTTTTTCACCCATACTTACTAAAATGGATTTGATTCTGGACTATTTCCACTCAAGTTTTCAAGTTTTTATTATTATATTTTTTATTATTATATGACTAGAGAACTGACTTCAATCGCCACTTCTACTTGATTATCAAGATCAACGATGACTACTTCAGCAATCTTCGAAAACAGCCACCAACACAAAAAGAATTCTTGACTAAAATTTCTTCACATTCTGTCAAAAATGATCAATTCAACAATCCAAATGAATAAGTTATTTGGCAGCTAGTTGGAGAGATATATACTCAAGTCTAGAAAGTGGAATGATACTCTGCCTGGAAAGCTGAAGACCTAATAATATTGTGTACAGAGAACAAAACATTTGAGTGGCGGCACTGGTATAGACATTAACAAATTATTAGAATTGACAGCAAGATAAACCAGCAAGACATTAAAATGAGAATTTATGCAGTTTCTTAGGCTGTAGTGATACTCAGCCAGTAATTGACCTAGCAGAGAGCAAAACGTTGTAAAAAAAGCGAGCGAAACCTCCGACAAATGATACGATAAAACATTAGAATCGACAGTCTTACTAGAAGCAGAATAACAATCATGAGGGGTTAGAGAACAGAAGCCCGGGAAGTGACCATCAGAAATTACTGCATACTGGCCGAACAAATCCATGACCACTAACAAATGGTCTTTTAATAGTCAATATTGATACCAAATGACACCACCCCTATTTCACCGCAACATTTAGCAAATACAGCGCTGGAGTCAACCTTATAAAGCGCTAACCAAACGCCCATTAGTTTTCCCACCTACTACTTCGCGCTTCGCGGATGGAAATACGCATTAAAGCGAATGGACGCGACTTGTCACACTCTTGCTATTTCTGCTCCCTTTTTCTCTTCCTTCCTCTTGAGGAAACAGTCGGCCGCGTTTACGGATCGTGAATTCCCGGCTTAAGGGTGATTCTTCCTCCAATGGTCAGCACCTTGAAAATTGAGAACAATGTTGTTGCAAAATGCATGACAATTTGAAAGTTACATCATTCTAATTATTCCAGTTATGGCCGTGAATCGTTACAAGTGCGGTAACCATAAGAATTATTACTATACTTCAACTACAAATACAATATATTGTATAAAATAATTACTAATTCTTTTACGTTGATCGAGTCCCAAATGGATGAAATATGTCAAAGAATTTGCTAAATTTTTTTGTATAATTTGACAGATTCCGAAATCTTCTCAAAGTGCACCTTTCAAAAATTTGATATCAAGACTCCCAACATTTTACAATTCGAAGTTGGATGGCTTAACCAATACAAGCGAACAGTTTGTATCGCAATTGACAATTATGTAGAGAACGCTGCGAGACATGTCAGTAGGCCTACCCTAAAACGTTTCTCTGACATGGACATTAGGGCTCTTAAAAAATGACTTTTTTTTTCTCAAATCGTTCTTGCTACTTGATAAAATTGTTAGGTTACATAATTCAAGCCTACACACCAAATTTGGTTCAATTCCAACCAGTAGCCGCATTGCTACAGGAAAAGAAAGTTTCTACTTATTATATAAAAATAAATAGAAAAAATTTTAAAATTTTCTGTTCACCCCATGAAAGTGTTAGGTTATGTATAGAAACGATGTTCATCAAATTTGGTTCGATTCAAACAAGTGGAAGCGGAGTTATTGACATCGAAAAATTCGGATTTTATTAAAATAGTATTTACGGTGGGCACCACTATAATAAATAATTTAAGAACTGTGTCACGCTGTCATACTGTTTTACGCAACCGTTGTTATGCACTGCATTGTTGCTGTGTTCTGGCTCCATTGATGTTATTTCTAAATTCGACATTAATGCGTCATAATTCTCCATCTGGTTTTGAATTCAACTCTGTTTTGCTTCCTTTATGGTGCCGGTAGCTCTTTAATAGGCACGCGAAAAGTTTTTCGGGTTTCAATAACGTTTATCATGAAGGTACTTTTGAAAGCAGTATTAAAATTTTGTACCACCAACCAGTTATTTAATTACTATTTATCTTCAAAGTAAATGCTCATTGCATGAAGCAGGGTTGTAAGACTCGAGTCAGGATTTTCTGTTGACTCGACTTGACTCAGGTCATCTTAAAGTACTGAAATGACTCGACTCATTGCGCATGACTTGAGACTCAGACGGCCAAGACCGACATTTCATGATTATTTCAAAGAATAGTACAGCAAATCGCTATTGGGATTTCGTCTATTGATACTCTTATTTGAAAATGCGACCAGAAACTGCTAAAAGTAAGGAAAATTCGTATATTATAAATGCGACCCACTCGATATCACAAAAAATATATAAAAAGTTCGTTTAACAAGACTTAAATTGGAAACTGAGCAGCTAACACAATGACTCTGGCTCGAGTCATAATACCATAACTCGGACTCGGACTTGACTCGGTGGTGAATTGAAAATGACTCGAGTCAAAACTATAAAAGTGAGATTGACTTGCGACTCGGAGCCTTGTGACTTGGTTACAACCCTGGCATGAAGCCTCAATAGTTACATGAGTGGGGTGACTAGACAAAGAACACAGTGACATTTGCAGCATATCATGAATGTCTCTTACTATATGTGATCTTGTTCAAATGGAGGTTGATGAAAGCATATTTTCCATTCTTTCCGACTCTGCTTTAATTTCACCAGACTGGCAACCTTTTTCATGATGCTTTTTGCTGACTGACCAATATTGTCGCCGCCAACGGTACGAGTGCAAATGTCTGATATGTCAATATAGGAACAGAATTAGTTGACTGTTCATGACCGTCCAGGTTCAGAGTTGCATCTCAAAGATGCTAAAATAAGCCTAAATATAATCCAAGCAATACGATCGTCCACTTTGACTGACTGAATTTCTAAAATAATAAACATAACACCTTGATAGCTTCCACATCTTACGTTTATATATACCGTCTGCTATCGGCAAGCATTTGAAAATAACAAAACAGATTCAACATACCACATCTCTTGCAAAGGCTTTTGCTTTCATTCAATATGTCATCAAACTTCTTTAAATCCTCCTTTGTGGTGAGTCGCTTCGTTTTATCATATACAATCTATGGCGGAATAAAAGTTTCGGATAAGTTCTAAAACGAACACAATTTTCCACACAAAAGTCAATTGCCACACGAAATGCCAAATGCTACGGTCCCATTTTACAAGGTATGGCGAGGTAACGTATTGGTACCCTCCATTATAGCTAAACACCAATGAATTGCGGGTTCGAGCCTGACACGTCGACTCCATAATTCCTACCGAAGTGTTGGCCGTTTATCTTGGCTCCTCCTCGCCATCTGATCCGCATAGCCATGTCTTAAAAAGCCTTGAGTGGGCCGTGCTATAAGGGGGCAGATGGTTGCCGATGAACTCGGCACTTGGTGAATTCGGCCCTCGGGAAATTTTGTAATGAAGTGTATTAACAGCTATTATTATGAATTATTAAACTAATAATAGTATTATCAAGTGATTCGTCAATCTTGTAAGGAGGTCAGGGCATCCGTAGATCACGCAGTCACGGCGTGATTAGATCACGGATTGCGTAGCCGCGGGAAATAACGCAGCGCTCATATACCGACCACGCGCGGTCTGCTTGGAATCGATGGCGTGAGTGACGGGCCTGTGTCGTGTAAGTTTTGAGAAGATGGATCTTGATGTTGTATGTGAGATCGAAAATGTGGAAGATCAAGCGGCGCTTCTTCGTTTATCGATCACGACAAGCCAGTGTTCCTCATCAACAAATGTTTCGCATGATCACGTCAAAATAAATTATTTTTTGCCTTTGGAGAGACGATTCCACTCTGGGGTTAGGGTGTCTCGATAACAGGGTTTAAGGATCCCAAGATTACGAGATCTACCGCGAGCCACGACACGTTTAAATTTCCTTTTTGATACTGTTCATTCATATTAAATGCATTTCTAATGCGAAGGTGTTCTAGTGCCAATTCCTACAAGGGCCGAGTTCACCAAGTGAAGAGCGTCGCGTTATTTCCCGCGATTACGCAATCTGTGATCTAATCATGCCGTGACTGTGTGATCTACGCATGCCCTGACCCCCGTACAACATTGACAACCACTCAAAGTGCCAAGTTCACCGGCAAACATTCCAGTAACCAATCATGGCGACCGGTACCGCTACGAGATCTACCACGGCCGAATTCACCAAGTGCCGAGTTTGTGCGGCCGAATTCACTAAGTGCCGAGTTCACTGGTAATCGGGCAGATACGGAATGATAATAATAAGAACCGGCCTGGTGTAAAATGACCAGTGTAGCCGAACCACCACCATGAACACCACAAACAAACATCTAACATGGAAAAGAAATTACCTTTACAGCCTTTGACAAACACAGTTACCATTGAAATCAGCAATTTAGGTCTTATTCGAAAGCAGAAAAACAACTGTTTTAGCGGACATATCAAATCAAATGTTGGAAAGTTCATGTAAATTAGCCCAAAATATTATCTTACTGTGACCATATTCTATCAATAGCTAGCCAAATTCTCTGGGCCAACATAAACAAGCTGCGTTTGGTTTCAACGATTAATAATCTTGTCACTGGATTCGAGGTATAATTGCACTCAAATATCAAATTTTGCTCCATTAATCAACATCAAGTTGAAAATGTCCATTCTTGCACCAACTTTTATAAAATGACGAATCAGTGTTCTACAGGTATATATCTATATGACTTATATACCTAGAAAATTCAAGCATAAATATTATGATATACCGTAGGTATATAGGTACCGGTAATTCAGATGTTTGAAGCGACTTGGACAACTAGATAATTATAGTGGTCTAATTTCACTAAATTAGAGCGAAATGCCAGCAATATAATTGTAATCTAATTCGGAAAAAACGGTTTAGCTCTAATTCTAGCCTGGAAAAGCTGAAACTTTTCTATAGTTGTCTACACCTGTTTTGCAGAAAGTCAAACAGCTCTAGGCGTCATATACTACAGGCAATTCGAAATACCCCATAAGCTATATGCTACTGCGTATATACCGTTAACCCGCTACCTCAGTCAGTCACAATTCCTATATATTTACGGCATTTACCATACAGAAAGAGCGAACTATGCCTGGCTGCGACCTGTTGCGCGTCAAATCTTTGTCCGGCGCGATGACGTAAAATTTGAATCGCCGAAATATTCTAGAAGTCACGCATCGATAATCATATTCCTAAACGTACAACATCTCACTTTATTTAGTTATTTTCTGAATAAAACTATTAGCCATACTCGTTGAACATGCGAGATTACCGAAAGAGCGAATATATATATAATGAAGATCATATATATCAGAAGAAAACAAAACTGTTCGACCTTAGAGCAACAACACGAATATACAACACCGGTGACATCCTCACGCAATAAAACGAAGGGAGAACATTGTTTTCTAATGGATAGAACGAAGCTACTGCATGAGATCGAACAAAACCGGATGGGAATTCATCGTGATTGAATGTACCGACAAAGTCATCCTTTCTACGTATTTTAGTCATACCAGCGAGAGATAGAAAATTTGCATTATTAGGTTAACTACCGGATGTAACGAAGCCTAATGCATGAGATGGAACAACGCCGAGTATGAATTTATTCTGATTGAATATTACCACAAGACCATCCTACTACGTATTTTAGACATTCCCTCGACACTTAGAAAATCAGAACCTAATCGAGATGATCCCGGATGATCCTTTTACGGTTTTGTGTTTGCTGGGTGGTCAGAGATTTAAAAAAAACTTTGACCGTATGGTGTAGGAAATGGTTCAGCATAGAAGAGTGTATTTGCTGCTCATCCATTTTTGGAATACCGGTACTAAGATCTAGTTTAGCCCATTGGTTCTCAAACTTTTATAGACACGCCCCCCCCCCCCTTTATGACAGTGAATATTTCGTGTCCCCCTTATCGTCATAGCACACAATGAAACCATAAAGTTAGCGATACTTACAGATAGTATGATGGTATGGAAGGGTATGACTGTTGATGAGAGAATTCTCCAATACGAAATTCAGACTATAAACCGAGCAATAACCATAAAACATAGCTGAATCGGGCCAAGCGCGGAAAAGATTTCAGTTCACTGGAGCGTCGCACCTCGGTCAGATGCTTTCATGCCGCCCAAGGGGGCACGCCCCCAGTTTGAGAACCACTATATTGTACTTCACAACGTTTTCTGTTGTTACTGAAGTATGGGAAACAGTTTAGCGTGACTGAATTATCTAGTTATAACAACGCAGCACGCATAGAACACCGATGTAAATAGGCTAATTATTACATCAGGTGACTGTTTACTAAGGCCTTAAGGTCCCTCGTCATCATCCTGGTTCGTACCGGATTTTCACTAGTGCGACGAATAAATGATTGATTAAATTATTATTTTATTTTATGATTGTCAGGTTTCCATGAAAATGTAATTTAGATTGTAATTGAGCAAAATTTTGATCAAATTACAATTACAATTAAAATTACACAAAATAAAAATGCTCCAATTACAATTACAATTACAATTACATGAAAAAATGTAATTAATTACAATCAGATCAATTACAAATTACAATTGATCCAACTCTGGTTGCCATATGTCCGGAATTTCACGGACATGTCCGGAATTTCACTGAAAAATCTGCGTCCGGGAGGAATTTCTAAAATATGCCTAAATGTCCGGAATTTTGAAGGCTTGAAGCAGGCTCAAATGTTTTTCGTAAATAAACATAAACAATATTATTTTCAAGCAGATTTATGCTATTCAAAATTGTTCTTCGCGCCGCGCGCGAGTTATTGTAACGTATAATGATATTAGTATGGGCACCAGGCACCACCCTCGCCAAAATCCAATCAAAATAAATATAAATACCCATTATTTACTGAATAAGTCTGATTGTCATCACCATTATAAGCTAAAGGTATATTCCTAGAGATGGTTACGGTAGATTGGATGCTTCAGTCACAGACAGTGGTTCCAAATCTTGACGTAGTTCGCCTTTATCTGGTGATCGCGATGATGTTGGACGTAATCAGCTTCCTAGGCCGTGAGTAAGTTTTTTTAGTAATCAGCTTATGAAGTTTTGAGCTTTGCCACGGAACATTTTCAAGTGAGAAATGAGGTCGTGACCATGAAAGGTTGGATATCACCAGATGTGCAACCTGCTGGTGTATTTTATATGTAGGCTATGTACGTACGTAAGAACACCCGACAAATATTTGAAATTTTGTACTCGTCAAATGAAACATTACGATTTCCATAACGAAGCATCAAATCAACAGCTGCTGATATATATCATAACCGAGCTATTACTCGTAACGGCAGCTAGTATAGCATCTGTATTAAGTGAAAGGCAGAATTTTATGTTCACATTATCTTATTCTTTATATGACTGTATTTGAAACGGGGCCAATCGTTCCTGCGCAAATCTTTACTCAACATTCCTATCCTACCGCGATAGCCATTTGCTTATACACCATGTTGAAGCGTGGGTTGTAGTGACAAAAGAGGACCCCCGCTCTTATCGTTGGTCGTGGGCCACCATAGGGTGGTCCTGGTCAATTATCAAGGTAATGACTGAATTTTGTGAATAATATTGGTAACTGCATTGTATTACTACTCTCACAGCCCCCAATGGTCAGCTTTACTGGTTGAACTGGGGGCACGTGCTTCATAATAATAACATTCGGTATGTTGGTATAATTATTTAATTGTACGTTGTTAATTCGTTACCTCTCGTCTGTTATATAATCAAAATATATTGTAGTCGCCCAAACGCAGCAGACTAAAAAAACTTCGTGAGACGCACACACAAATTTTCATATCTTCATTCTTCCGTGGGTACCGCGGGTGGCATTTGTCCTGTGGGGCTGAGATTGGAAGAAGAGGACTATTCGTCACACCCACCCAGCGCGACGATTTACATTGGACATGACCAAGGTCTTTGGTAGCACACTTCGTGGAGTCGCACGTTGTCTAAGGCCCTTTTCATACCGGGGTTCCGGGAATAACATTTCTCGAAAATGTTTACCGGAACCCCTCTATGTGAACATAACACTGGTGTTTCGGGGCGGTATGAACGCGCTTATTTTCGGAGATTTTTACGGGACCGACTGAGTATGAACGCGAATGGCGCAGCTGGGTTCCCGGAACGCTTTCAATCAAACTTTTAGTTACGGTAACGCGCTGTTCATTCAGGCTGCTTGTATTTCGAGGTCAGCTATCTGCGGCATTTTGATCTTGTTGTGTAATGGTGTTGGGAATGCATTATTCTTGGATATATATTCTGTATTTATGTTATGCTATGATGAATTAGATAATCCCAACCAACTGCAACCAAATTTATAAAGAATATCTGTCACTGTTAATGCAGGGTGTGATCAGACTAGTTGACCCTACCCAGAGTCATATCGATTACACCCTGTCCTACACCGTTAAGTATCTTGTTATAATTTCATGCGCCAATGTTATTTTCGTTTCGGTTGGACGAATCAATAAATATTTCTCTCTCTCTCTATGCTCACAATACGTAGTCACTGACTACTAGTCAGCTTCTTTTTTCTGTGGTTTTGTAAACAGAGCACAGCTAAAAAGGTACAACACCATCTCCAAATGATGCAGCATTGGGTGAGTTGCCTGAAAACTTTCTGACTTCAACACTAATTTGGTAGGTGATCTCTACCCTTACCAAATTTGTTATATCAAAGGCAAGTTTCTAACCACGGATATGCTGTGCGTAGGTCAGTCACCGTCATACATACACCTACTGAAAGGGGGATTTAGTAACATCTGCTTTGATAGTGGCAGCACAGCAGGGAATGATGTCCTTAGCTCTGACTCACTAACCAAAATTCAAATTGTTCCAACGGGCTGGTGAGCCATCGTACATCATCCAAGCCATAATTTGGTTTTCACCTATGCCTTCATTTTCTTGTTACAACCAAGTCATTCCTTTGTTATGCAATGTTAGGCAACGTGTAACTTAATCTGATCTTTTCGCAGGTCTAGATGGAGGATACTGATGAAAAAGGTGGAACTGTGCAAGTGTGCATCAAGCTATAGTTTCTCTCATGAATAAAATGTCATGAATAAAATGAAACAGCACAAACACATCTGGTTAAGCAAGAGCATTGTTTATTGAGAAAGTCACACAGGGCATTTCCGACGTCTGGGCCAGCGATACTTGGATCACCACCAGGTTTTGTCTTCATTGCGTATACCATCCTCTGTATCATTCTGGCCTTAGCGGATTGCAGTTTCTGAGAAAAGCCGAACACCGCACCTTCAGTCGACAAAAATCTTTCAACCTCATGTGTGCTTTGCTAAGTTTCTGAAAAAGCAATTGTGAATTTTAAGGGCAGCAGAAAGGAAATTTATATTACATATTTGAAATTAGCTTTAGCTTATACTCTGTGTTTCAGGTAAAAAGGGTTCATGAGCCAGGGCTGAAAGGGATAGGCTGCGTCATCAGTTATGTATGCTAGTACGGAACCATCAGGCTCCCAATCATGAAGTCATCCTGAAAAACTTGAATGCGGCAAATGCATGTTTGGTACAAATGTTGCTGTGGTAATTTTTTAACCACCCACAATACTTGTACAAAGTACTGGAATTTCAAAATGCGCAACTTTAACTAGAACTACAAAAATTTTCAAACTAGCAACTAGAACAGGGGTGGCCAACCTTTTCAGCCAAATCGCCACATTCGATTGACGAACTATTCTGCGGGCCACTAGCCGCGCAAATTTTTTCAAGTTGATAGATTAATAATATTGTCACTTGACTATATTGCAAGCCTGCTGTATATCGCTGGGCTCAGTTTGCAAGGACTGGACTATTCGGCACCCGGACATATCGATATCGAAAGCTTCATCCAACATGCGGCAATCATTTTGTGCCTAGGTTTCATAGTCGACGGTCTTTTTGCGTGACTGGCTCATGGATCTGCCAATGCGTCGAAACTGATATTTCAGTCATCACATCTCAAGTGTTGCTGCCAGACTAATCAAATTTTTGATTGGCTTTGCAAGTTCACAATCTGTGCAATCCATTTTTGATAATACTACTAATTTCGGAAATTAACTCGCGGGTCACGGGTTGGCCGGCCCTGAACTAGAACCATCAACTTTTCAAAATCTGCAATTAGAACTAGAACTACTCACTTTCAAAGATCCGCAACTAGAACCAGAAACTATTCACTTCTTCAAATCCACAACTAGAACTACTTAGTTTTAGTAACTAAATGAGTAGATTGATGTGCATGTCTGACTACACTAGAAAAATATACAAATTTTGTCTCATTTTCAGCAATTTCAGTCTTAATAAGTGAGCAGGGTTGTAACCAAGTCACAAGTCCATCCCACTTCAATAGTTTTGACTAGATTCAAGTCGAGTCATTTTCAATTTACCAACTCATCGAGCAGAGCGTCCAGTTCGAGTCATGGTTTTATGACTCGAGTCCAAGTCATTGTGTTGACTGCTCAGTTTCCAGTTTAAGTATATTTTCCATCTATTTGGGTCTTGCTTTTGAGACAGAAAGTAGCCTACTTGGCAAGAACAATTGGTCTTTCAGACTTCTTTTTCTAACATCATGATTCAAGACCAAATTTGTCTGACCTTTTTGTAGTGGTATGCTACACAAAAACTGGCTGACATTCCGCCATGACAAATATAGAAATATTACTATGCACTAGGGCTGGGCAAAATTGAGTACCTGAGTGATTCGATTCTGAATCACTTATTACGCTTCGAGTCGAGTATCATAATGATGACATCACAACACAATGTACCATGCCAAAATTCAAATGTGTAGGCTACATTTTATGCCACCATCAAGAACATAACGCCTATTGTCCGTCACATTAAAGATACTTTAATGTTTTTTCGACCATACCGTTTTCATTGCACTGCTTGACAGATGACAGGGTTATGTGATGATCATGACTTCGGAAATGTGTTATTTCCAGCAACGTTCGTAGCTTTGTACTATCTCGTATGTTGCGACACGGCCAATCAAGGTTTCAAGGCTTACTCAGTTGAAAATAGTATCAAAACTACAGTATAATTCTCGTTAGTAAACCAACTTTCAGTATAATTTCAGTACTCGAAAAGTAGTATTTTACTACTCGACTCGAATCAATAAAGTTAATCCGCGATTCAGATTCGAGTCTAGTCGAATCATTGTGTCTAGCCCTACTAGGCACCAGAATTATTTTTATTAAAATCAACTTGTGACAGTTGCCTTCTTAAAATACATCTGATGTTTACCTGGATCTATAAACGATTGGCTTCATTGGCTAGCCTCCAAAGAGCGACAGCTACTCAGCAAGCAAGAGAAATTGAGCTCGTATAATTTGCTGGCTGCTTTTCGTTATGGTCTCAAAGCTCGTCGCAGAGTATACCAAATGTTTCTCTCACGGATTTCTCGAATTCCCTGGTTTCTCTGTACAGTGTACATACGATTAGATTTACCCAAACCATTATACAGCAATCACCAAGATAAACTGACTTTGTTGTATACGCAGGTGTGATCGGTGGTTCCTTTCATTCCAGGACTCTATCCTCTTTGCTGGATTTCAGTTTCTGCTCTCAGCTTCGGTTGATAAGATACAAGCCAGAAACATGCTCGGGCTCTATTACTGATACTGGTATATTGAGTATATAGAGCCCCATGCACATCGAGAAGGCATATCCGCAACATCCAATAGCTAAACGTTGGAGCCAACTTCTCCCCATCTCACGAATATGCCTATCCCTCATCGTTTTCCACAAGCATATTACAACTGGAACACCCCACAGACATGGTTTCGTAACTATCAACACTTACGGAGAATCGCGTTCATACTGGCCATATTTTCCCGCGAATTTACCGAAAAAACGACTTGTATGAACATAAGTTCGCAGTAACTCTAAATAGGTATGAACGCGCTCTTTTCCCGGAACTGTTTCGGTATTTTTTTCTCTATGTGAACATCGCCTGTTTCGGAACGTGTTCCCGAAAGAGTTTCGTAAATCCAGTATGAAAAGGCCCTAAAACTGCATATGTATTTTGGTGTGTCGTGGCGCGGTAATGACCGGCACCGAAATGTCTATTCCTATAAATCATGCATGCTTTTTTATTGAGGCGGAGAGGTATGCATTACAAAATCAGGCTATCTAGAACATTGGTTCTCAATCTGCGGACGCGGGAGGCTCTCAGGGGGGGGGGCGCGGGAAATTGACAAAGTATGTATGAATTCTGACTAAACATGTGTTTCACAACAATTCTGAGAAAACGATTGTTGAAGATGAAACTTATTTCGTATTTAAGAAAGCTCGCAAAATTCAAACTCCAGCAGTCGCGATCAACGGAGTATAGGATGATTTCAACTTCGTTTGAGCAAATTTTTGATATTCTTTGAAGATTTAGAGAAATCCCCACGTGTAAGTCAATTATTACTTCATAGCTTTGGCAGTAGCCTAAAGCTCGGTGCGCTGGGTAGCTGTTGTTAATGGTTGGCGAACTGCACTGCCTAAGACAGACTTAGATGCCATATAGGTTGCTCGGTTTCACCCTTAATTTGGCTACCCTAAATCAGCACAATTTAATTCAATTCCAAAACTGATCAATCTTATAGCATGGCAGTACAGAACGACGCCGTGCTCTCTGTAGTCACTGCCAGCATTAGGATTAGTCTCAGTGCAACCTACCTTGAAATTAATTGATGTCCTGTTCAATGTTTTTTGCTATTTTCAAATAAGTTTAGGGGAATTAGTCAGAAATGTTAGAGACTCAACAACTGGAATGCGGATTCAAACTTGGCGTAAGACATACCATATCTATACTATTAGATCAGGGATTGGCAACCTACGACTGTAGAAGGAAATTGCACGGCCGTCGACGATTAATTCAATTAGTATGTGTTGGCGGCTGTCGACATGCAAATTGAAATTACGAATTCTCTTCCGAATTTTAGAGAGATTTTAATTGATCTCGAATTTTTCTTCTCACTCCGCGCAACTCAACATTACTTTATTTATCGATTTTAATATAGTAGCACCCTTCTCAATCTGAGCCGGAATCGGAATCGTGTGCTCCTTACTAAATAAATTTGTTTACGGTACATTTGGGCGATTTCAATATATTTCCACCATTTCCACTACCGATACAATCGACAATCCTGATGGGGGCTCACGAAATAACAGCATGCAACGAAGTGACTAATCCCAATCGACCCACCCGAAGATGCATTATCATTTATACCTTGCCCTAAATTTTCGAAAGCACTACCTCCATAAACTCTACCGGTGAATCTGATCACATGGGCTGAGAAAGGATAAATATGGGCTATTTGATAGTAATATGTGATACTGCTATAGGCTACTATTAATTACGGAATTCATTCGTGAATCTGAAAAATTTCGCGACAATATTCAGCCCCAGCAACTCTTCAAAACATTGCTACTCGCGATTTTGGTGCACAAGTAGTCGAAATGCGGCCGTGATTAGCAAAAAGGTTGCCTACCTCTGTTTTAGGTGATGTGCTCTTTTTGACATGACGATACGTGCAGTAGGGTCAGGGGGCGCAATTTTTTTACCATAGGGGGCGCATGTCCAAAAAGGTTGAGAACTGCTGATCTAATTACATTAAATCGCCAAACTCGAAGAAAATTTCCAAGTTGATTAAATCCCTTGAAAATACTCTAATTTATGTTGATGTATTAAATACTTTTGAGACCCCTTCTAACTCGCTTTCCACCCTATTGGGGAGTTTAGGGTGCGACAGTTACGAACCTGGCAAGAATGAACATCTATGCGTGCGATAAATCGTCCCCTATAAAGTTGGGCAATGGGTACATTACGATGTAACAAGCAAATGACTATCATTTATAAACAAAGTTGTTATCTCATTAGGCCTGTTCATCGCAATCCGTAATTCCTTACATTGTCTTCCAATATATCGGCCAAGATTAGTTCTGAGAAGCAAAATAAATGTAATCGCGAGTAATCGTGATTACTTTTCCAATGTAATCGTAATCGTAATCGACTACTCACTGATTTTGCTGTAATCGTAATCGCGTGATTCCGAAGTAATCGCAATCGCAATCGATTACATTCATGAAGTAATCACCTCATGTCTGCTATGGATGTCGAAAGTGATATAGACTTTCACGGTCTGGGTGTTTCGTTCCGCTTAAATAGTTATCGAGCTAGCATCGAGAATTGCGGTACCTCTACATAGGCTATTCTATTTCGTATCCACGTTGAAGCATGGGCAACAGCCAACATTAATGTGACGGATTTCAGCTTCTAATGCAGCTGCAGAAGTATCATGCGAATAATGTCAACGCATCCAAAGCTACAGTGAGGACGAAGGTAGAGCAACAGTGGTTGCCGTCTGCAGGGGTGATTGGCTTAGTGTTATTTGATGATGATCTCGACAAGGGCACAAAGTACAAGATAGTTACAATAGATACAAAAGAGAAGGACATGAAAGAGTGACCATTACAGTGTTTAAACATTACCTTGAAACACATTCCCAAGAAGACAATTCAATCGACAAAAAATACAACACTTATTTTAAAAAACTTGCATCTTTCCGATGGTCTTCTTGAATATCCGGCAGCTCAGTGGAATGGGCAATCTATAGTGTTATTGATGCAAGAAGCTTCATTTCCACATTATGTGTCTCAAACAACCACAAAAAACGTTTCAAGGAATGATTGAGGATGTTTCTGCCCATCTCACAAAAAACTCGCAGCAAGTGTATAGTTTGCATTTGGAGTTGTTGCTGACCGCAAAAATGTGCCTTAACATCCTCAACCTGAGCTTACTTGGCAAAATAAAATAACATTGGTCTTCATAGCACCCCTGTCAATGATCAGCTAATACCCAGATGAGGTTACCCATGCTTTCAAGCGTTGGCCCAATAACAAACATGAAGTGACTATATGTGTTCTATACCCAATATGGGTGGAATTTCGGATCAATTGAGTCATCTCTAAACATTATTGAATATCGATAAAATTTTACACATGGTGTTTTTTTTTTTAACCAAAAAGAACATTTTGGCAGGGTCAGACCAACAACTTTCCAAAATTCGTTTTTAAGGACCACCCTAATGTTTATGTTGTAAAGTTTCCCACTGGACCAGTTTCTGAGTAGATATAGATTACCTATTTACGATCTAGCAACTTGATGTGCCGTATAAGAGCAGACCAGAATATGAGCCGATTCTACATGGTATTTTCATCCGGAGATATCATAGATTTATAGACCTAGCAATGAAACCTCTCTTGCAGATAAAGTTATGTAGGCTACATCTCGTTTTGTAGTTGCCCTGTTTCTGTTTCAATTCTTTATATTTTGATTTTGGTAGAATGTTCAATGTAAAGTGTTGGTTGTGCCCTCCAAATGCATTTATGATCAAAAGCTTTTCAGTATTACTTCTCAAAAGATCTGTCGCTAAAGGAATAGACATCTGGTACGTCTTCATGGAGAGCGCCAACGTTGTTTGTAGACTCGTCAAGTGATTTGGATGATTTATATTTATATTCGTCATTGATAAGTTTCATGGTATTCAAAAGGTCACCCTAATATAACGATTGAAGACGCCAAGGTGCAGCTGAAAGTAGAATTCAATAGACCTGGCGCCAATTGGCCGCATGTCATCGCTCTCGTAATCAGTTGAAGTTGCTAGAATTTGCTGGCGTTGCTGAAATTTTAAAGAGCTTTCCAATGGTGCACGACATTAGACTGGTCAGTTCTTATATTCCTTACAGATGACTTCGATTCGCAGTCGTAACTTCGAAAATCAGTAAAATGCAATTGTTTCTGCACCTCGGCAAATTGAGCGAATATGTTTCCTATCTATTTTCCTATTACATGGCATGTACACTGTGCCAGACTTGGACAACACTGGCGAGATAGCGCAGTGGTATAATTCGCGGCTGCAATACCAGTGGCTGCGGGTTCGAGTCCGACCGAGGTCGGAATTCTGATACATAAGTGTTGAAGGTGTACCTAGGCTCCTCCTCGCCACCTCATCCACGTAAGCGGTGTCTTATAAAAAGCCTAGAGGGGGGCCGTGCTATAAGTCGGCAGTTACGGAACTTATGAAAATTATTGGCCTGATGTAAATGACCATAGTAGTCGACAAACACCGTCAATACCACAAACAAACAAACTTGGACAACTAGCAAATTTTCAGCTGTCCCAAATTGGATTAGAATTAGAACACAGCTTTTCTCCAAATTATATTAGAATTAGAATTACTCAATTTGCAAAAACTTTGAAATTGACAGAAATTCCGAATGACAAAGAAGTACAACAAACTATTGTTACCTAACTGCAAGATGCCGCGGACGATGAGCCATTTTCTGATTCAGAAGAACAATAAACAAGATTTTAATTGAGAATACAGTATAGAAACGCTTGAAAAA
The DNA here is from genome assembly GCF_051294905.1 of Botryllus schlosseri. Lineage (NCBI taxonomy): Eukaryota > Metazoa > Chordata > Ascidiacea > Stolidobranchia > Styelidae > Botryllus > Botryllus schlosseri. The sequence continues at coordinate 5,880,379 of NC_137245.1, forward strand.
TAGTATTAGATTGATATTTCGCACTACGCGAGTGGAAGTTTACTACTAGAATTGTTCATGTGTCCAAGTTTGCACTGTATAGTGATACCATAGGCTAAAATTGATCATTTTCTAATTAGATGAAGCAAATCTAATTGTGTTGATATCAAGATAAGTTTGTGAATAACTATGCATTTAAAAATGGATAATATGGATGGAATCTACGAACTCTGACCAACCTGAATAAGTGATGTGCATTTTCATGACTAATCGTTTTGAGTGAGGCGCTTTTATTCTAAATAGATCAGAAAAGAGTTTCAACTGCTTGCTGATAAAAGTGTTGCAGATGTGCGCGAGAAATGCATCTTACTCCTGATAAAGTTTTTGGAATGTAGACAGATCAAGTTTGTATTGTGTTAAGTTTTCATAATGCCTAGTCATTGCTAATGCGCAAACCTTGCCTTCATCCGAAGCGGGATGTGATGGCTAGAATGCAGGATTTCGAATTGCTGGAATGTGCTTCACCTAGCTATTATTATTCTAATTAGTCCCTCGCCCATCTATTTATGATTCTAATTATTTGCAGAGAAATGAAGACGATGAAATTAATATCCTGCTGGAACTGCAGAAGGCTCTGACAGATAGGAAAATGAGATCGAAGCATGGTTTGAATGCGAAATGTCTTTGCCAGGTAAGTTGTGTGATTTGCTACCTGCCTAGTACGGATCTGCTTCAGTATAGATATATATGGAAATTCTATATAATATAATCCTTCAATATGATCTACTAAATACTTGAGCCGCCCTAAAATGACGGTATATTATGTTCTACTAAACAAATATGGTGAGTGGTGACAACATTCAAGATTGAGCATCTAACAAGTTATGATCAAAAGAGATCAGACGTTAATTATTTTTCCTGGAGATTCTGATGATGTAGAAAATTTATGCATCTCAACACATTTCCTGCATATAAGGGCGCTTCGATTTATAATCCAATAAAATAATATATTACACTGGTCAACACATATTTTTAGGCAGACCAAGTAAGAGTGGTTTTGGGGGTTCTGGAGGCACTGATACCGAATATGACCTATTTTTTCAAATTGGTTCTTGTTTTGGAAATAACCCATGGGGCTATTTCGACCAAAATCTCCCACTTTCGCTGTAATGGCTAGATACAAAATCGGCTCTGTCGTACTATAAAGTTCTGGAATTCAATCCAATTGTTATTTTACACGCATTGGACTCTTTTGAATCGAAATACATCAACAGAACTATGTTGCGGGGTATAAGATTTATCATGGTTATAGACTTTCACGGATATCCTGTTCATAAATAAGCTCCACTCGTGTATCTAAGTATTTAGGCTACCTTGATACTGAAATAACGTGACATTAATTCAATCAGTTTTACGTCAACCACCTATTGTAAATTTGAAATGATCAGTTACAACATAATATTATCAATTTATTTTAAAACACAGTTGTTTTTATACGATTTTCGCCTGTGAGGAATTTTGTGCAGTCTTTTGAAATGTACCAGCAATGGTCTGCCATAATATGTTCATCTCATCTGCCGTGATATCTTTCTTGTGTTTTTTTGATGTCTTGGTGGAACCTCTGCCCTTGCTAATCAACGTGATGATCAGCAAATATATCAAGATGACTGAAGAGGAAGTGAACTTTTATGCTCATGTTTGTTTCAAGTTTTCCAGATGCAGATACGAATTTTTGAATCAACTGTTTGTAGTTGGGTGCTTTGTGATCAACTATAAAGTTCTAATTACTACATCGAAGGTGAACTTCCACGCAGTGAACTCCTTTCTAATATGAAATTGGAATCATTCATCGGCATTTGAATCTGAAATCAATCAAATATACCAGATTTATGCTTCTCGTTTGACATGGTTACTAGGTATACCCACTTTGTTGACTCAACGTGAAATTATCCATTTACAAGTCAAAAGAAATGGCACGCATATGAGTTTCGCAGTTAAGCTATTCAATGACAACTTTTATAGCTTTATACTTGTCTTTAATGTTGGTAGAATTACCAATTGACACGGGAGAACATGCATTTAATTTGTGCAAAAGTACAATTTTTAGGCTTAACAAAAACTACCTTTTTGACAAACAAATATTTTGTATCAGGTCATGTATATATTGATGGAGTGACTGAGAGCATGACTGAGAACGACATGAGGGTTCTTCATAGTCAAATATATGTTTATGCACACTATCAAATTTGGTAGTTGAGTGAATACCCAAGATGGACAAATATACCCGTTTGTTTGTCTGAATTTTACATTGGATCTCCAAGCCTTCCGTCGTCTATACCACCGATTGAATATACAAAATTGATTTTATTGACCTCGCGATGCAATAACGAAATCCTGGAGGGTATGATGATGTTGTCTATGGGTCATACCGATGTGTGCATAAACACCCAACATTTGTACACCGACACATTGTATGTAATGTCATAAACCACATTTACGTGAATACTTGGTAGGGTTGAACAATCGTAATTTATATTCGATATGTATTTTCATTTTTCACGAAAAAAATCAAGGGTTGTGAATCTACATGTTTAATTACATTTGGTCATTGGTTCTGCTTTATCGCTTTGCATTGAATATCCGGATCCGGTTATGAACCGACCTGTATTGGGTTTGTAATTCCATACTGAATGGGGCGATATGTATTGACCAAACCGATTACCGCTACATATCCCTGTACGTATAATCTGTATAGGGTGAGCAAGGAAATTAATCACAAGTAACCTGGAATCGTTAGCACGATGGGTAGCATGCGTTCCTACATTTTCCGGAGATTGTTATCCGTGTATCAGCCAGTTAACAAAGTCGGGGGATTACAACTTTAGACGGATTGATTCTGGGAAATCTAAAGCACGAACCCGGACATCGCAGTCATATCGAAATAGCGCATTGTTATTGTATGTGTGTGTGTGGCTAACCGTCGATTTTGATGGGATGCACCAGAACAAGTGAGTATGCGATTACACAAATGTATCGGAGTCGTTGTTGGTGTATATTTTTTCACTGTCCGTTGTAACAATATACAAAAATATCAAATTGGCCGGTGTGGTGGTCAGTTTTCAAAACGAAAATGGTATTGTTACCCAGGGAAAAGATAGATTTCCAAGTGAAAACGGTATTGGTACTCAGGTAAACGACAGATTTCCAAGTGAAAATGTATTGTTACAATGGGTAAACGCCGGATCTCCAAAGAAAAATGATATTTTTACTCAGGTAAACGACGGACCACCAAGTGAAAATGGTTTGTTGCTCAAGGAAAAAATATATTTCCAAGTGAAAATGGTTTGTTGCTCAGGAAAAAAATATATTTCGAAGCGAAAAAGGTTTGTTACCCGGTAAAAAATATATTTCCAAGTGAAAAAGGTTTGTTGCTCAAGGAAAAAATATATTTCCAAGCGAAAAAGGTTTGTTACCCGGGGAAAAAATATATTTCCAAGTGAAAATTGTTTGTTACCCAGGGAAAAAATAGATTTCCAAAGGAAAGGGGGTTTGTTACTTTTGGAAACGATAGACCCCCAAGTGAAAATGTTTTGTCACTCTGATTAAACGATAAATCTCCAAAGAATAATGGTATTTTTACTCAGGTAACGGCTGACCTCCAGGTGAAAATGGAAATTTTACTTGGGTAGGTATCGTATGTTTAGTGTCGTTGGTGTTGTTAAACGTTGTCGCCGGTAGCCGTTGGGATACTATTACGAGTGTGAAAAGGATTTACACGTCCTGTGCAGAGTATCGCGATAGTGAACATATTTTTCGCGTGATGAAACAAGATCGCTGTTTAAATTTTAATGCATGCATTTCGATTACCGAGTTGCTGTACAATAGAGATGACTCTACATTAGACCGTGCTGTGTACTTCGATTAAAACCACAAGACCACATGTAAATCTATTCGCCCAACTCGATGATGTTGATATAGTGTTACTAAAATGAATTATTACCTATTTACACAACATAAAAATAACAATTCATGTCGTAGTAAGTAGGTTTCTTGAACTCGTGCTTGATGAAAACGAATGGTGACAAGTATGCGTTTGTGTTTGAGTGAAAAATAATTATTTAGAGTAGTGACATTTTGTGACCAACGAATGCAAATCGATCATGATATTACAATATACGCTTTCGTCAACATAACGACTTGGCGTAGAAACACTTTCACGTTTTTTGAATAACTGGATTCTCGAGACTTGTTACTTGTACGATGTACCGTTGGTGACTATAACGGCCATTTTGTATGATAGTACGTTTAGGAGGTTTGTTGCTAGGGTAATCACTTGATGACTCAGCACTTTTTGTTCGCAAAGTAGATTGATTTGTGTGTAAGATGTAAGCACCGTAACTAGAAAACATATGTACTCTGTTGTTGGAGTAGCTGATTTATTGCTATGACATGGACATATCCTGAGCCTTGGTTGGTTTGTTGTCTTACGAAAGATGAGGCGACCTCGGTGTCGTAAATTGTGTTAACTAAACCCGGATGGATACCACAGTTGTGCTGGACTTACACATGGTATTCGCATACTGTACACATACGAACTTTTGTGTAGACAACTCTGATGTTTCTGTTAATACTAGTTCCGTGTTGAACTATTTGATTATTAAGATACATGAACAACCCTTCAGACAATAATGTTTTGGAGGTATCGAAACAGTTGAAAGCACCTCCAATCATTGTACAGGTTTGTAGCATGGGAATATCGAGTATTTTTGTGTAACATGAATATATTTCATATGCCTTCGGTAAGAAAGGAGTTGCGTGGGGTAATCATACACTACCTACAAAAGTTAAACTTGTAGCGTTTGATTGCCTACTTTTTATCAATGTCTTTGTGATGTTAAAAGACGGCTGAGTTTACATTTACATTAAGCGGAGAAACTCAAGAAATATGAGTATCAATATGAGCGGTATATTATTTTTCGAGATATGCAGCCAATCTTCCAAGCATAACTTGTCAAAAATTTATCATGTCACAGAAAAGCCGGATGTTACGAATTCGAAAGAAATGTGCTTCGATTATCACGATGATGGAAATTAAGATCGTAGGTGGATGTGTATCGTTTGGTATGTTCACGAATCACTAAATGTCGGTTAGTTAAATGATACATTTACAAGTTTACCGAAATCTTGATTTACTAATGACAGCTTGATGATGTAAAGCTCAACCACTCAAATGTGTCCATTGCAAAGTATTTGACACAAACAAGATATCGAATGGAGACCAACACATTGGTTTCATTTCCGAGTGGGTGAAAATTTTTTCTGCTGAACCTATATGTTTTACATTTAGAAAAACGATCTACACCGATTAGGTGACACTGTTTAATATCCAACGAGTGAGTGAAATTTCTTAAGGTTTTGATTTACCGAGTTAATTATCAGCGATGGCCAGGTATGATTTGTATTTAGAAAAAGCGACCCACACCGATTAGGCGACACTGTTTAATATCCAATGGGTGACTGAAATTTCTTAGGGGTTTGATTTATCCAGTTAACTACCAGCGATTCAATCACATCCAAGTAACGTATTTTAGTGGCCGAGTATTGTGACGAATGACAATGGGAAAATTTCCAATTTCTCTGATCGTGTGCGTTACACAATTAGTTCTAGTATGCATTCAGTGAACATCATACAAATTGACAACAACTTTCCTTAGTTTGGTTACATGATGACAATTATTCTGGAGGTTTAAATCGATATCGCTACTATGAACAGCAATACAAACACCTTTTTGTAGATTTCAGTGTAGCACATACTTCGATATTATTGTTATGGGTTTTGTATCAATCAAGTCTGTTGAATAGAATCCATCTAGTAAAGATACCTCTATTTACTTTTTTGATGATCAAAGTCTTAGAGTGTGACCTCGTAATGTTTTTACATTTCTCGCATTTTCGACAGAGAGTGTGAACAGAGTTTAACACAGATTAAATGACACGACCCCGGAGCCCAAAGTGATATTTTCGTACTGCGTAATGTGCGTATGTTTCAATTCGATGTCGCAGATTCCGACAATAAAGTATTGCACCGGTTGTTAATCAGCAAACGAAATTGTTGTTTCATCTTTAGTCTTGGTTACTGGAAACAATTACATTTGTAAAATATTTTCTGATATCCGCGATGCGCAGAGTGATATGTACCAAGGTGGAATAATTTTTCAATCATGAACATTTCAGACACGCATAGTTTTACAACTCAATATGTTAATAACAACGGTACTGAAAAGTTTGTTGCTGTCATAATAACCTTTACCACAACGCCGGGTCTAATTAACGCGAATAATTTAATGATCAAGTCATGATAGACCATTACAAAATCTCATATGTTAAATCGATGAGACAATCCTTATGTTTACATCACGATAATTTTCGATATAACACCTGCGTTCGATTGTAAGAAATGAATTCTCAACTACGATGGTCATACTTTCAAATCTCGTATACTCAAATGTAATATGTTAATCTCAAACCGCACACCGAGTAGTATTTACTTTGGTTTATAAAATATACCGAGTAGTAATTACTTTATCTTACAGAATAGTAACGACTTTTACAGTTGAACAAAAAAGACGATTTGGCGGTATATGACTACAACCGAACTTGCTATGGATTTTAGATTGTAGCGATTGTATGTACTCGCGTAATCTTGTCTTCTTTCTGTGCGGATACTGTCTAGTTGGTCTGGTAAGTTACAAACGGATTTACTTGACAAGGTTTTCATGATTGACTCTTTTGAGTATGGTAAGATGTTAAAATTTCGAGGTGTAATACTATTTCCATTAACTCAATTGTGACAAAAAAATACCCAGATAACTTGTTCAAGGCTTCTTTTGTTCCAAATCAACATGTGAATAATCAGTTATTGTGACAAGTTGAAATATCGTACCGAAGTTGCGAGTGGGAACAGTACGCGATTGTGTAAGTGTGAAGACAGCGACATGGTGATCGTGTGAATAAATTAATCTGAAACGCAGTGAAATGAAAGTTTACCCAGCCTGTCTGGCAATCCTACTTCAAATCGTGATATGACAAAGTAGGTTGAAATATTCCGACTCAACTCATCGCCTTGCAACTCGATCGTGTTATGTGCAAGCGGTTGTCAAGTTGGAAATGTTTACAACAATGGGCGATATTTCATTGATTGATTCTATTGTGTGTAGTAACACATTAAAATATCGCTATAGTAATTACTGAAACTCTCTTTGACAAACGTAAAGACAGGTCGCGAATAGAGTTGTAATGTTTCATTACTTGTTTCAAATCAATGTGCGTATAATCTCGAAATGTGACTGGGTGAAAGTTGGTAGTCATGATTGTCAAACCTATTTCAATTCACACAATGTCAAAGTCCAAATATTTCATTCTGGATTATTTGGATTTACCTTTAGTACATCCCACGAATGGACTCCGACACCGCACTATAACATTTTTTGATAATAAGGATTCAAGGATTTTCAATCAACAATGCCTGAATTTTTTTGGTAATGCCAGAGTTGGTAAATGCTAAGTTGCGTGTTTTTGTTAAGTGTTTGATTTCTCAGTATTGAATATAATTATTGTATGTGCATACTTGTGATTCTTGATTCTCATTGAGCTATAGTTCATTCTATAGGTGTGAAACAGCGGCGCGGAATGTGCGAATAATCCGATGCGACTGAATGTTGGCGTCAGTAATATTCAGGTTACGTTCGATTCAACAAAAACGCGTTAAAGGGATTTGTCAAAGAATCAGAGTTGTACCGATTTAACACATTCAGATACGAATCAACTTGAGTTGTGTAGTAAGTTTCATTTCAAGTTGACAAATTGACACATTGCTTGAATATTTTCATGATTCTTATCATACAACTAAAGTCAGCCACTGTTCCGAAGTGTCAAAACATATAGCGATCGCGTGCAAGTGCCAAATTGTTGGTTTTCGAATCACCGTCTGCGACGGCTCTGTGGTAAACTAATTACTAAAGTAATACCATGCGACTGATTCCTAGATTTAGCAAACTATTTCGCACTGACTGGATTAGTGTAATAATCGATATAGTAGCACGCAGCTGCATGGGAAACAATTCAGCGCGCAGGCCATTCGAAATATAGGTCGCACGCGCTGCGTAATCCTCTTGCACAACAAGCCACGTTTCCGTCTGTGCGGTTATTGTTGGTGACTCGTACATATTCAACACCACGCGAGAGATACCTGAAAGTGCGAATCACGACCGCACCCATAAGAACACATGGCGAATCACCACAGATCCCGTAAGAATACACGACAGGCGAATCACCGCCACCACCTATAGCAAAAAAGGCGAGTCACGACCACGAGTTTTCACGATATACACATTAACAAAGATTCATTCACATGACTATTTACTTGATACAATACATATTCAACACTGGTCGAGAGATGCATATACCCGAAAGTACGAATTACCACCGCGACACCGGTTGAGCGGTTCATATACCGAAAAGGGTTACTGGTCGAGAGATGGCTATACTAGCACCGGTTGAGTGATGCATATACCGAAAAGGGTCACCGGTCGAGAGATGCCTATACCGAAAAGGGTCACCGGTCGAGAGATGCCATAAGACACAATAGCCGCATGTCACCGCACCCATAAGAAATAAGAGCCGCATGTCACCGCACCCATAAGAAATAAGAGCCGCATGCCAACACGAGTTTCGAGACACCGGTTGAGCGATCCCTATACCGAAAAGGGTTACCGGTCGAGAGATGCCTATACCGAAAAGGGTCACCGGTCGAGAGATGCCATAAAACGCAATAGCCGCATGCGAGCGGAAGGGGGGGTCAAAAGGGTCACCGGTTCAAGACGAGTTTCGCGGCACCGGTCGAGCGGGCCCTATACTACCCCATGCAAAAATCACCAATGTGCCAGCGATCGTATATACTACTGTCGCCAACACTGAGTTTTGCTACGGTGCCTTGGATATGGATTGATTCGTGTATTTCATACCCTAATAGTTTCAAGTTTCATAAATACAACTTTTAGTGCCACTTTGTGAAAAATAAGTGCAACATTCTACGGATTCGAATGCAACAAAAATTTGCCCTGCAAATTAGGAATATGTAGAGGCGGTCTGATTAGTGCTCCAATAGTCCGCGATTTCTGATTTCCTGTCGCAAATCTGCAATATACAAAAACGGCTACGAACAATAATTAGCGGCATCACGGCGCGCCAAGCACGATTCGTGTTAAGAAACCTTGTAGTCACCATGCGATGCTGAGCTGAAGGAATGGAATTAGTTGTTCTTAGAATGAGATCGTTACATTGATCGAGATACATTAGGTTTTGTTTTCAATTCTAAATATCCTAACCTGGGGCAAGGATAGGTTTTATTTGTGTAGTGTCTTAACTGCAGGAATATCACATATCCCTTTTCTTTGACAACGTACCGGCTGTCTTAGTGTCGTATTCAAGTCGTGGGAAAATTTGAAGATTTTTATAACCCCTGTTTTAGTCAAGAGCCAGAGTGATCCACTTCTAGGAACTATTAAATAGAGCTCGGATATATTAGGTAGGCTGTCTGACTCGGTCGGAAGTCCTATATTAAGTTTAGAGTCGTGGCGAGTATGACGGAGAATCGCTTAATCAGTAATTTCAAAACTGCAGGTTAGTCAACCACTTCACAGCAGTGGGAAAATATCATATCCATATAGTTGCTGGAAAAGATCGCTTCCCCGACGTTTTTCGCAACAAACTCCATACTAGGGTGTGAAAAGAATAACAGAAAAATGTAAGGAATGCCGAATCCGCGACTTTTTTTCGGCGTTAAGAGTGGCGATCGTGGAAACTAAAATTGAGGCATTGGTATATGTCCTTAGATGAGATGCCTCTCTATACTCATACTCAACCATTCCTAACGTTCACGCGATACTTATAAATGGCTTTGGCGGCTTAAAAATATTTCTATTCTTTAGCTCGCCCGCAGGCCCACGGATCGACTGTAGTTTGGTTAAATTTAAAAAATGGTAGTTTTGACATGATATGATCTATTTCGTAGCTGCATCGAGTAGGGATAGTATGAACGTGAGGTTCACGTTCTCGTTCCATGTGTGAACCCCAAAAATTCAGAGGTTCACGTTCACAAACGAACCCTCGTAGTTTCTGCACTGTGAACCTTTTTCAGATGTTACAATTTTACACGACATTATAATATTTTGGTTGAAATCTATTGCATTTCAACTGCGGGCCCTGCATGGTCAATGCATGGCCCTGGCGGCACAAAAAAATCAACACAAACGAGCTTGCTTTGTTACAAAAGTGGGCTCGAAATATCCAGCTCTCCGTTTGTAAATATTTAGTGATTCTCTGCTGTGAACTTGACCCGCAGTCACACATCATCAAGATCGAAATACGCGACACGTAGGTAGTCAGGGAATGATGCTTATTCAACCAATCAATGAAATTGACATCGTTGTCTAATATAAAAAATCTATCTGGGTACTGGATGTACAACTTGTTGATGGAGTAATATCGATAACAAGTATAGAAACCCGTTTTACACTCTGCTCAACATCAGCGTAACAATGCTTAGACGCCGAATACAATGTCTGGTCTGGCCTATATACCGTCAAAATTGTTGACAAAGCGGCGGAAGATGTTGATTTTACGGGATTTTTATATCATTTGATTACCCCAGTTGATACATTAGACGACGTTTAAAAAGTCACTATGTACTTCAGCATTGTGGCATAATGTATCGCGTATCGTGTACTGTACTATAATATAGCACTTCAGTGAAATGTAGGGTTGGAATTAGCAATATGACGTCACGTGGCGTCACGAGGTTCACGTTCACGTTAACACAGAACCTTTCAAAAAGATCCGCATTCACAAGAACCTGAACCTTTCAGAGGTTCACACCATCCCTATTATGGATCATGATTTGTCATCATTTGAATCGAATTGAAATTAGTACGCGTACGGTTTACCAATGGCACCGACTGTAGACTAGGGCTTGTTATAAAGACAAGGCAAAGCTGGAAAAATTTGTCTGATGATTACGTTGTTGGCCGAGTTCGTATTAAGAGAGAGTCCGTTACCTAGAATGGTATAGTGTTGGACTGCGTCGATTTTTCCCGATACGAGCTAGATTTATTACAGAACGATTTTCAAACTTACGCTGCTGATTCCCCGATAAATATTGTAGGAAAGCATGACGTTAACGAGGTTATGGAATATTTTTCTTTTTATAAGAGCCTTGTATGAATTTGTCTGATAAGGAGAGCCTCGCGTCTCGCAAAGGCAAAGGGGGAACACCAACGTACTCAAAGGAGTGTAGGCTATATCTCACTGTCAAATGATTATCTGCGTTCCATACGTACCTTATGGTAGCCCAAGTATCAACTTATTTGAGACACAAATTACAATTTTCAGCAAGTAAAGGAAATCTATCCAGTGTAGAAATATCAAAATAGCAATACTAAAATCGATAGATTATAGCAAATATTATTGCTGCTCATCATTGGGTATTGTCAGTGACACTCGGTGTTTTTAGTCAAGAGAGCTGGGTAATGTGTATTAGAGCAGTGGTTCTCAACCGCCGGCTTGTGGACCGGTGCCGGTCCACGACTACTTTTCTGCCGGTCCGCGAAGTATTTTAGGATTTTATATCTTAATTTCAAGATGCAAGATGTTGAAGGCTTGTCCATTGGTAAAATATATAAAACGTCAACTTTTAAACTGATGCAGAACTTCATGAGGTAAGGTCTGTAGTTTGGTCGAAGAGCAATACGAAGAAGTTGTATCATATGCGGTGTAACACTTTGCGCGATTAGTTATTAAAAAATATGGTGAATCGTAAAAATGCCATATTGTGTATCTTTATTTCCGGAAATTAAAGTTATTACCACACTTGATTTTATACTTCAACATGTATGCTCTCCAGACAAAAAAAAACTGAAACTAATTAGAACTCTCAGTAATGATACTGAGAATTGAACGAGAAATACCAATACTACTTAAAAACGCGGAAAAATTCTGTTTGCGATTCCGCATGTTTTTTCTATCCTTTATTTGATGACGTTTTTAGAGGAATCAGTTAGTAATTTTTGTATTCGCTTTTTCAAATCATTGTAATTGTACGCTTATAGTCGATTTGATTGTTTGATTACTGTTAAATTGTCATTTCGCTCGTGCTATAAATTGCCCGCGTCACTATCGTTTTGCTCTTCATTCCATCAAGCAACGGACGAGCAAACACTGTTGCGAATCTCGCTTGCATCTTGGTATTCTCAAATAAAAACCTAAGTAAACATTATTTATTATTCGATTTGGGTTGTTTGATTATGAATGAATACAAGACGCAAGGTTTGCAGAGTCGAAAAGCAGATTCAGTTGAGCAGACAGGACATGACGCTTGAAGAATCGGCTCTCATTAACATCGGAGTGTCGCGTCGAAATAAATGTATTTCATGTCTTTTGTCGGGACAATTTTACGGTGGTCTGCTAAAACAGGTCTAACGCTCAAAAAAGTCAGATGGCACTTTTCCAAATTTGAACACGTCATGGACTGCTAGATTAAGATATGATGGGTAAATGCTAGATTGCGAAAGAGTAGTTTCAAACGCTATGAAGGGTCATATTTACTGTGATGAAATATGTCATATGGGCGACAATGCGGTGCGAAGCGAACCACGCAACCTTTTTTGCTACCTAAATAATATTCAGTTTCGTGAAAACAAATTTAATTTCGTGAAAACATATTTGTAGCTCCATATCTACTTTGTGTGAACCGCGACGGAAAATCTGGGCTTGACTTAAATTTTCCTATAACTGAGACTCCGTGAAATCAGCCCGAGAATTCCCCAGTTTTTCTTTCTAATTAATGGGTTACACTACTACTTGACGAACTGAAAATAGGGAAAAGTAGGTAAGTAGATAACAAAAATATTACGAAGTAGAAGTAGTGAAAACTATATCTACTTGAGTAAGTACCATAAGTAGAGGAAAACTACTCAAGTATTTCGAAAAAGTAGAAGTACTTTGTTACTGACCACTTCTGGTAACAATGGATACGGATTAAAAACTTACTTACCAACATCTACAAATATAGCCATATCTCTTCAGCTACAGATAGAACCACTTTACAGCCGTAGCTTTGCGCTTGTTTTTCAGGACTTTTTTTCGGGTATTCAGAATTGATTTCTAGTTTCAACTTATGGCAACCAGTTTACCACAGTCAGAGACACCTGGTGGTTCGGGTTCGCACTCGTTGAAACGTAAGCGAGATGACGTTGCGAATCCAGACCGTTCGGCAAAACCAAGTAAGTCGATCTTTCTACTTTTCGAGTGCATCACTACTTTGTTCAGCATCTCCTTCTACGTCCCTGTGAAATCTCGCTCAATGTCGACGATACCCATTGTCGAGAAGGCTCTCAAACTCATAATACTTGACAAGATTGACTTTGCGCCCCATTGGTATATGCCCAAAATTATCGGCTGCTTTAAATAAACGTAGCTAGCACTAGGCAGAATAATGCGGGTATCCAAATCTGATTGGAGTATAGGCCTATATTGTAGTGATTCGATTCGACTAGGCAGATATCATCTTTTTCAATTACTAACATGGTACGTACCTTTTCACAAAAAGGTAAATTAGCAACAGGCATTTCATTTCCCATACTATCTTGCCGTCGCGGAATCCTTAAAATCTCGTAGTGGTCGTATCACAACATACGAACCTATAGGTTCGAGCCACGCGCGTTTCTGAAAGTGACATTTTTGTGAGGTCGAGATCAACCCGCAGCTTTTTTACAGTTTGCAATTAAATAGGTATAGTCGAAAAACAATATGAGTATCTGTAATATAGTGTAGCATGGCATAATAATATGCGGTGCCCATTTAAAATTCCCTCTTCATTCGTACTTTTTCAACGAAATAAGTCAGAGGCGGGCAACTTCTCCAGTTGGCGGGCGAGATATGGAAAAACGCAGTGTTGGGCGGGTCGGATTCATGATGCGCGCATTTTCCCACTAACATAAATAGTATTCGATATAAACTTGAAGTTTAAAGCTTTGACAGTATTTAATAAATATATTTACGATATGTATTTCAATAGCTGTTGAAGCCTACAAGACATCTCATGTCGATCAAATTTGTCAACAAGTTCTTTCAACTCTGGATGCATGACGGATGTACAAACCCATAGCAAAGTTTGCACGTGGACGTAATTAAATCGGAACCCAGCTTTGTCTTGTTCCTAACTGAAAATGTTTGCTTGCAAATATATGTTTAGGTAGACTTGGGTCGCGGGCCGCGTTAAAGGGGCAGTATACTCTAAAAATGATGTGGTCTCAATTTGAAGGGCAGAACGAACTAAAAATTTTGGCCGCAGCCATTTTCTTCAGAACGCCACCGTAATGGAACTACAATTTATTGAAATTTCCACCAAGTGTTTCATGCTCCAGTAGTCATGCAGAGATCGAACTGTATATAGTTGTCAGCCAATGTTGTGATGGAAATATGTCGTACACGCCAAGGTGGTTTAGATACCGCGTTCGACGGAAGATCTTCAGTCACGAGATTTATGTTGAAATCGGGCCTAGCACTATTTCTTTAAGACAGAAATCATCATTTTTAGAGTGCAGTGCCCCGTTAACATGCAAGACAGGAAAGTGTCCGCGCGCCTCTCCCAATACCGTCACGGGCCGAGCCCGGCCATCGGGCCGTATGTTTCCCGGGCCCGTTCTAACTGTTTCTCATCTCGGAGCGCATATCGTTTCGATATTAAATTGGACAGGTAGTCTAATCAACTTTACCCAGTCTTTCATTATTGAATAAGCGATGCGAGGAAGACATTTCCGATTTCTCTCTTATGTATACAGAATGCAAATGCTACGAGTCTTGTGACTTATACATGCTTGGAGCCATCGAATACTCGGTGTGGCCGGGATATGAACCCACGAATGACTTTCAACGCTATGATTTCGTCCAGAATAATTGGACACCACTGGTCAACATTGTCGTGGGATATAAAGAATGCCATCACGGTCTCAGGTACGTACCGAGATATTCTGTACCACCCTAGAAGCGGATAAGGTATGTATGAAAGCGTAAATACGTATTTAAAACCTTAGGTACGTTTCATTTGTGGTGGCACAGGCTATTTATTGGCTTCTTTGGGTTACGAAAAAAAATTGGATAAGTTTTTGTGACGCAATGGTCGGCGTATTGCGATACACTACGAGAGTGGTTCTCCACCGGTGAACTTCGGCACACTAGTGTGCCATTTACGTCTCGCATAGGATGCCGCGTTAGATTTCTTCGAAATTTTGAAGGTATGAGCAGAATAACTCTAGTCTATAGCAAACGTTCAATAATCTAAATCGGGCTAGATATGAAGTTTGTCCAGTTAACGAATCAAAATTGCTGTCATGCCCGCAATCAATATCACCCGCGAATTTGCTTTACGCGACATGTATCGCGTGCCGTCGATTAAGTTTTGTACAATGCGTTGATTGATCGCAGAGAAGAGAAGACATGGCGGTTCCTGTGTGACAATGACAATGCACTTTTCAAACCCTCATGGTCTTCCTTAATCACCAGCTAGAAATGAACTACTTTGAAAGTAATGCTCATGTTTTACACTACAGTATTTACAAATTCGAATTACAAACAATAGCCGTCCACACTGCGATTGTAGCGTGCCGGCACCGCCGGTACAATCTAGGCTCGGATCCCAACGTTATAGCCTATTACAGGCAACGAATTTGTGGATTGAGAAGTAAAGTTGATTAAATGATATCAGTTAAAAAAATTACCGAACGCATGTTTTTTGGAGCAATAATTGAACTGCGGGCGGCTGCCAGTAAAGCTATTGAGGTATTACTATCCTGGCATGTGCTTCACACGATCTGCGTGGAAATGCATTTGACATCAATATGTATTAGTGCGGAGCGGATCGACAAATTCTCCGGTATTACTCTGATTCTGTTTTAACGCTCTGGTCCGACTCCTAGGTCGTATTTTCGAAATGACCGTGATCCGGTCCGAAATACTCCGATAATAATTATCTACTCACAGGATGGTATTGAATATTGAAGGAAACAATCCAAACAGGACATTAAAAACTCAATGATCAAACCAAACCCAAACCTATATCTGCAGTAATTATGCCTACTTCGACTAAGCACGTGGTTTGTTTCCAAGAAAGTTTGACTTCAACTATTGATTCGAGGGTGGAAGAGGTAAAGCTGTCATATTCTTAGCAGTGTTGGGATCAAGTCACTGTCTTCGAGTCACGAGTCATTTCGAGTCATTGCACATTTTGACTCGATTCAAGTCAAGTCAAGTTGCCTTTTCGAAGTATGAGGCATGATTACGTCATTGCAATTTGCTAGCTGTCTGAAATACTGATTGAGTGTTCATTAATCCCGCACCGATAAACGAGTTAAATGTACTGGCAAGAAGACGCTGCATCGCTCACATATACGTAGAACTGTTAAACTACGTATTTGCATAGCCTCAGTTTATAGTTGCCAGCCAAAATAGAGAATAGACAAACGAATTGATTAGATGCAACACATTACCCATTTACAAATTGATGATACAATTCGAGCCTGCGCCAATGGTTGAGAACTATATAAACTGTATTCGATTTCAATAAGACAAGAGGTTTGGTTAAGGTAAGAACAGAGAACAGAAATAGACATTTCGCTATTTTATTACTTTAGTACTCGAGTTACGGCAACGTAAGCTGTAAGCTTCGATCACTTCGTTTGCGGTCAATTTATTTGTGAGACAACAATCGAGATTCAGTGAAATGCACAATATTTTAATGATTATGCGCTCTCACGGGTTACACCAGCGTTTCGAGAACAATCCGAATATATGCAAGATACAGTGATTTTTATCCACACCGATTACTTGATGACTTGAAATTGACTCGTGAATTTTGGTCCGAGTCACGAGTCAATCCACATTTCTAATACGCCGAGTCAAGTCAAGTCAAGTCATTTTAGCCAAGTGACTCGAGTCAAGTCAAGTCATGCACAAAAGGTGACTCGAGTCTGACTCGAGTCAAGTCATGACTCGAGTCATCCCAACACTGATTCTTAGTAAAACGCACTTCTCCTGCTCCGATCCGACTCCAGCCGTATCTGAAAAAGTACTGATCCGGTTCTGGCCAAAAATCAGAAAATCCGGCCAGGTATATAATCCGGAGCCGGTCCATCCTCCGCCCTAATATGTAAACGCCCCTTCGCTAGGGTTACTATATGTTGGAAATGTTTTTTAAAATTTTCAGACTTGCAAACCGGAGGAAAATCCTGAAAAATGGTAAATTTTCCCACTTCGTGGTCGGTTGACTATGAAATAAAGGTCAGCATTACGGCTCAGCTCCCGGAATATCCGTCGGAGCGTTACTTCAGAGCTCATTTACTGTATCTTGGTGGAATCATGCCCTATATTTAACCAAAATTCTCAAAAAAACGAGAACAAAATCTTAAAAAAGAGGACATTTGAGCGTCCTCATAGGACACTCTCAAAAAATTCACGAGAGAGGGCAAGTGTTTTTAAAAGAGGACGTATGGTAACCCTTCTCTACGCCTCTGTATTCGTTAGTGTCGATCGTGCTTGGCCTGTTCGATGCGATGGTTACTTGAATCGACAATACCGTAGTGTGCACAGTTTATTGTCAAACCAATCTCATGAAATAGTAGCCTATCTAAACGCAGCCAGAAGTTTCAACGAGATCGTAGCAGGCAAGTTGCGTGGTAGCACAAGTACCAGCTACAAATGCGAAAACTTCTATGGAAGTGGAGAAAGTTATTATTCTGGCTTGCACTAGAATTGTAACAAAAAGTATGGGATCAGAACCGCGGAAGAATTTAAAACGATTGCCATGTCAAATATTGCCATTCGTAGATGTATTTGTGACACGTTCGCAGATATAGAAGATACCGTAATTTTATTTAATCTAAACGAAGTTTACTTGGTTGCTGCGCGGAGGTGGAAGTACTTCGTCAGAGACCACATTGGGGCGACTGTGGGTGCTGCTACGTATTCGTGTAGTGCGCAGGTGTCGTAAGCCCAAAAAATCGAGAACGACTGTGCTAGCGTGGATCAAACTATTTTCTTTCTGAAACGATGCCGCGAGGTTCAAAAGGTCGCACTGCGATTATATGGAAACATGAAGTCATAAATGCGCTTACATGGACTGTTAGAAGCTAGCAACTGAGCTATACGGATTGTACAAATAGATCGATTCGTGCTGCTACATCCCACGAGTTATAGATTTCTCGCATCATAAGAATTCAACCGCACCTTTAGATGCAAATGATAGTTTTTACATGGAACAGCGGTGGTGAAATTCACTTCCGCAATAGACGCAATTCCGCGGTGTGTTTTCAATTTATACATGGACGTGATCCAGGCAAAAGCACTCAAATTAACTGGAGTTCTCAAAGTAGTGATACCGTGAGTAAAAAGAAATACAAATTCGTTTTTTAAAAAGCTACACATATAATTCACGTTTTCTGTGAAGAAACTTCAACTGGGGTCTGCTAAAACGAGGTGTAACGTTAAGAAG
The DNA here is from genome assembly GCF_051294905.1 of Botryllus schlosseri. Lineage (NCBI taxonomy): Eukaryota > Metazoa > Chordata > Ascidiacea > Stolidobranchia > Styelidae > Botryllus > Botryllus schlosseri. Next base: position 5,898,959 of record NC_137245.1, read on the forward strand.
TCACGAACTTATATTTCGTGCAATATTCGAAGAATATTTTGGACATTATTTCACTCTTATTAAAAGAACAGACCTGTTGCTACCATGCAAAGAAATCCTTAAGGTTTATCCGTCTCACTCTGTCTATCTATCTATCTCCCTCTCTCATCGAAAAAATTAATACTTGTACTTGATAACCTGCACATGGAGAGAAGAGAGTAAATCTCAAAATATTGCGTGGTAGAAGTTACGTAAAATTGGGTTTACTGGAGTTAGAGTTACGATATGTTGAGATTCGAAAAAGAGGACACTTCTCAAAATTTCTGAAAGCTCCAGTACCGGAGAAGAAAACTGATGATTTTGAAACTTTCACTGGTAGCACCGTGTTGACTATAAAAAGGCACCCCTTCGGCTTGACTCCGAAAATCCGCTTTTTCACGATCATGTGTGGTGTTGAATTAGCAAAAAAGTCACGACCATCGTTTCACCCGTTCTCTCACGTTCGTTCTGTTGGGGTCGATTTTTCATCATACTTGAATGCTTTTTCGAAAGTAAAGAGGACAAATTCCCAATGAACAGGACATTTAGGCGTCCTCCGAGGACACTTTCCATTTATTGATAAAAAGGACAATTCATCTTTAACGAGCACGCGTGGTAACCCTAATTGAGTAAGTACAAGTAAAGGAAACTCCGTTTGCTTCGAAAAATGAGAGATAGGCTACTTCGTTATTGACCAATTCTGTATGTCAGCTTCAGCAACGTCAAAGCCACTTCCTGTTTTCAGGACGGGATTCGCCGTCGCAACTCGGGAACAAGAAATCTGGGTTTTAGGTGGTCGCAAGGATGATGGTTCTGAGCTGGCCGTGAAAGACGTCCTTATGTACAACACCGATAGGAATCGATGGCGCATAAGAAGACGCATGAATAGAGAGAGGGAGGGGTTTTGCGCTGCTTTTGTCAGTGGAAGATTGTTCGCAATTGGTGGCAGAAGTAGCCAACGACATACAGGTATAGTCACAAACACAGTGCTACTTCTCGATATACTCGATCAGAGTGTTTTGCTTGCACCACTAGGAATGTTATATGATAACATCATTTCCACTCAAATTTGATCAAGCTCCGGAACGCTGCTAATTTTATTTACATCATGAGAATAATAAAACAGAATAAAATGTTCGCGTTGATCTGCATCCCTTTTGTCAATAAGTCCCACCTGGGTGGACTTTATGTTACGGTAACAGTTCATAGCTTCGAAAACACAACTATTTATGCCGGCTTTGGCCATCCTTCGGTACTTGAATGATGCATCTTGCAACGTTGACAAATGTGTCAGCTGGTGATTAAACAACATGAGTCTAGTAGGCTACGGCTCGTTCCAATCTAGTTTAAGAAATGACATTGTATTCAGAAATAAAACTTATCTACATGGATTTTGCTCCAGGATTTGCGCCTAATTTGGGTGCTCTGAATCCGAATCGGCCGTTATTTTGTTCTATCACCTAACGTTGTATACATGTCGATTTTTACTACTTTTTTGTGTTACCCAAGTAGATATAAACTACTTGCAGTACGTACTGAAGTTGATATGTTTTCAGACCATTTCCACTTTTTCATGAATAGTGTTTTTGTTCAAGCATTTACTTTTGCAATTTCTATTTTGAAAAGAAGTAGTTTAAGGAAAACATTGCATCACTCTCGCGAGTTTAATTGTTATCCAGAGTATTTAATGATGATACTCAACTACTAGCAGATGTGCGATAATGCCGTGGAATGATTTTCGAATAATGTCACACCGAGTTGAAGTTGAAGGATATAAATTGCACTGGTCAACAAATTTCAAAATAAATTTATCACCAAAAATTTTACTGTTTGATCGGGGCAAATTTTAGGTTGCAGAATCCGATTATGTCTCAGTATTTCTCTATCACGTCAGATTTTTTTCGGTATGAATCTTGCTCATTTTCATAAATAAATCTTTTTTCGGCTATTGTAAGTGACAATACGGCGAGCCTATAACAGCAACAGATCACATTTTGTTATTGAAATCATCTATAATGAAACCTGGGTTATTTCAGAACAGAATGATAGAGTTTTCGGTGAACCTTAATCCAGTGCTTATCAATCCTCTTTTAATCAGGACTTGTTCTCGACCCATAAAGTATATGTGGGCGCAACCATTTTAGTCGGTAGAGGTCATGGTTATACATCATTCAATGGTTTCTGGTGGGGAATTGACGTATTTGTTAAACATTATATACAGGACAGTCTACTCTACATATTCACGGAGACACATGCGCGATTACCGTTACCAGTTAACTGCTCTGGAATGTATGTACCGAAAATTATGTTGCGTGTATTTCACAAAACCCATTTTTAACTCTGGATAACCAATTATGACGTCCCAAACGCATCCAGCACGATCCGTATGACGTGAAATTAAGCTTTTGTTAAATTTTGAAGGTTACCGCTATCGGTTTAAACCACGTTTTATGTTACAGTTATCGGCGATTGTCTTGAGTACTGGTGTGGTTGTGTGTCTTGTGTACTCAAACAAGCGAATAGCTGCTCCGTATGAATAATAGTTTTGTGTATAGTGGGGAATGAAGAGTATCTCAAGTGGGGAATGAAGACTAAAAGGTTGGGAACCACTGCTTTAGGGAATATATCACGCAGTTACAATGATAATAACATTGGTCTACACTTTTTTTGCGCCAGGATCATTGGGTCAACTATACCTAATTTGGTGGCGCTGAATACGAATCTGGCGTTATTTTTGCTCCATCACGTCACGTTTTTGAGATAATATATATTTTGAATATTTCTATATCTCTACCTACTGAAGAGGTAATGTTTTACAACTACTTTAACATCTGCCTGAACAGCATTCCGGACTAACTAATTACTTTTGTAACGTAGAAAGTAATTCAGGAATAATATTGCACTACTACAATGAGGTAAATTGTCATTAAAAAACAGTAAAATAGCTGCGATAACTGAGTATATTTTTTCGAAGATTCCACCCATGAGTGGTGTCATTATAAACATTTTGCGTTATATGCGGCGAGACATATTGCGATTTCATATGTAGACACCTTCGACTAACTGTTTAAAGTATGCGACCAAATATACGTGGATATTTTTTGACTTTTAGTAGTTCTCAGACCTTCCATTTCGTCTCCCAATTGAAGTAGTTTTGACATGTCTTAAAAATGACTACTTTTACTTGTAATTGAGCAGAAATGTAAGGCGTTATTAGCGCTACTTGAGTAGCAACGCTGATCACTTCGACCGACTCTAGTTTATAGCAAAATAGTGGCACTTCTTCGATGGCAGGTTGAGATCGAAAAGTGTTAACCATGATCACCAATGAATGCAGCATGGCATGCAGTTGCGATCCTTTTAATCCAATATCCACCTCGGTCTAGCGTGCCCGCTGTCGCAGTTCTTTTCGATGTTGATCTTGTTGAAGCCGTGGCCCTTTCTACTAGTTCCTTCCATTCCTTGTCAGTGCTTTTTTTCGTCGGGCCTTTTCTGGGCGTTTTTTGTCACCTTAAGAGCGGCAACGGCGGGGGAAGAGGAGCCCACATAAACCACCGACGGAAATCGAACCGTGTCTGCCAGATTGGTGGGCGCTTATCGTTACCACTACGCCACCCTTCCCCCAACCCTAATATCCCCATCCACCAACCCTAACACTAATATCCCCTCCACAACCCTAATTTGGCCCCACCACCCTAATATCCCCCATTCCACCAACCCTAATATACCCCTTCTCTAACCCTAATATCCCCCACCCCTAATCTTGGGATGCCCTAACCCCAACTTTGACCCTGACCCATATTCAATCTCCCTTTCCCCAAACCCTAGTATCCCCCTTTCCCCCAACCCTAATATCCCCCTTCCCCCAACTCTAATACCCCCTCTCCCATAACCAAAGCCTAGCCCCCCCCAACCCTAATACCCGCCTCTCCAAATGCCACAAAAAAACAATTACTTTGACGTTTATAAATTTTTGTTCGTGTTCATGGGAAACATTCATTGGTGATCATGGTGAACACGTTTCGATCTCTACCTGCCATCGAAGAAGTGCCAAAATATTGAGGCAAATCAGAATCCACCAAAAATGTGAAGGTTTTTGTATTTAGAACTGGCGTTTAATCATGCAAAACACTCACAATATAGTCTTGAAATAACCAATGCTAATCTCTGGCTCTGTTCCAGCATAGAAACCGTGGTATTTGGTGTAGGCCACAGAATGTCCTATGTCGAGGGTGATCGACCGTCTTAGAACCGATGCATATTTATTTCTATTGTGAAGTAACACGTACTTCAGGTTTTATGCTTAGATGTTAGTAAGCAGTTTTCATTGATCTGGTTGTCTATAATAGACATGCAAGAGAAGCCTTTTATATCCTGGCAATAAACCAAACAAAAACAGTTCAGAAACAAGCTTTCATCGATTCCGATAAAATATGACGAAGTACGGAAACTGGAGAAGAAGAATTAGCATATGTACATGCGGATATTAATGATGATAAATTCTTTCAAATTATCATGATAAGCACGTTTTTTTGGAAAAGCAGACATCATGTTTCTTTTAATGTTTCAAAACAAGCTTAAAGGGCCACATATTCTGGTCATCAACCAGAGTGAACAATTCTCTTCTACATAATATACCAACAATACAATGTTTATTGTTTGCACACTTTTACGTTTTACGAAAGAGCAGTGTGCTGTCACAAAATGCATTGACCGATTAAGCCTGCCGGACGAATGTATAAAGATAACGTATGAAACTAAATTAGGTACGGAGCTAAAAATCACAATCTGTGAACGAAGAGTGGTATATAAAGATGATACCTGCTACCGACAAAAAATACTTGCATCCACGTATAAATTTATGAGTCGAACAGAGGTCCTGATTGAAAGAAGATAGAGAACCACTGGATTCAAGTTCCCCGAAAACTAAGTTTATTTTTTTCTACAACCCAGGTTTCATCATTATGGATGATCTCAATAACGATATATTATATGTTGCTGTTTTACGCTGACTGTAATGTCTCTAACGAAAGCTGAAATTTTATTAATTTATAAAAATGAGAAAATAGATACAGAAACAATCTGACGTGATGGAGAAATTCTGACGAAAGAATTGGATTCAACAACCTACTGTTAGTCTAGGTCAACATTAAAATTTTTGGGGCAATTCTTTTTTTCAAATTTGTAGACCAGTGTAATTTAATGGGTCCAAAAGATCTTCTGATTGAACGAAGATAGAGAATTACTGGATTCAAGTTCACCGAAAACTCACTCATTCTGTACTACAACAACCCAGGTTTCATTATAGATGATTTCAATAAAAATATTTGATCTTATGGTGTGGTATGCTGGTATGGCGGAGAAATTCGGAGCACAGATTCGGATCCAGCAACCTTGAATTAGCCTAAATCAGCGGTTCTCAACCGGGGGTCCGCGAGACCTCTAAATTTTTAAAAACCTTATTTTTATTATATTTTTTCGCACCGCAGCTGCTAAAACCTCGTGACTCATTTCATCATAATAATCGTCTGACATGGACTATAGTAGTGTTGAAACTAATTTCCATTGCCAGTTTTCCAATAACCCGCTGATACAAACATATTGCTGTTTATAGACGTTTTATTGGGGTTCGAGGAAAAAATTAAGATATTGGGATAGTAACGTCGATCAGGGTGACTTCGTAATGTCTGCGAAACCTTCTCGATTTGAAGTTGACAGTCTCATTAAATTAGTGAACAGTCGTTTGAAATAAAAATTTCCGAAGCATTTCAATAATTTGTCCCAATGCAGGAAACAGCTTCTTGGAAGTGCAGAACTTTATTATGCAATTGAATAGTATATTCATATTGAAATGAACCCGAATATTTTCGGCTGACAATCGTCATAAATCGTACAATGATATACCTGCTCTTAAAGCTCGGCTATCAGATTTTGCGCATTCTTATTGCGGATGCTGTATCGACGAGGCTGATTTTTTGATGAACAAGGAGTGTTTCGTTGCTATCAAGGCATTACGCTCCAACCCTGAAATTCATATCACCAGTTATATTGGTATAAAGCCTTGTCTTGTTAATGTTCAATTGTTCGTGGTCGAAAATGTTTGCTCGTAAATATATATGTAAACCAGAACAGAACAAGTCGTTTCATGACAGTCTTTCTCTGGTTGGAAAACTTGGATCCGTTCTTTGGAGCATAAAATTTGTCCATACTTTTAGCTTAGGATTTCACTTTGACGGTAGAAACTCTCTTCGGACCGATCAAAATGCCGTCGCGGGCCGAATCCGGCCAGCGGTTCGTATGTTGCCCGCCCCTGCGCTAGATGCTGGACGTGATATGTTTCTTCATTTTGGTGCCATAAATGTTGCGATCACACCAAAAGTATCGTCGGAAGCGTTATGTGTTAATATTGCATTAGCTTCCACCTATCTTTGCTGAAATGGTTTTCGGCACTCCTCGTTCATATCAAAACGAAGACGTGGATTTTCAAGACACGACCACGTACTTCAAGAAATACAGCAGCAAAATTAGCTTTTAAATAATAAAAGTCCACCAATTTCTACATAAATAGTATGATGTTATCTTCAAGAAAATTCACTATTTTGCTGTTTATCACAAGCCTACAGTTCACATTTGCACAAGACAGATGAAGGTTGCCCCATAATAGAGCTAAAATTGAACTAAAACTTGAGGGGGTCCGCGTGGGTCCATGACGGTCAAAAGGGGTCCGCGAAGCCAAAAAGGTTTAGAACCACTGGCCTAAATCAATCATCAAAAAATATGACGTCACCAGCATGAAATTTTGTGATACGATTGTGGATATACAATGTTAACTCCAATTCTTTACTAGTTGCTGACGATTACCCCTGACGAGTGTCAGCCGAAAATATTCGGGTTTATTTCAATATGAACACACTACTCAATTGTATATTGAAGTTCTGTACCTCCAAGAAGCTCTTTAAATCGAGTTTATGACATGCGTGAAGAATTTGTTTTTTCTAAACAAATATATGCTCTAACTTTGACTGAACAGTTTGGTCAGGTAGCGTTCACTGCAACCGTGGCTCTCATGGGCCCAAAAGTCGATTATCCGAACTGAATAAATTTAATCCATGCCCGAAAATTGCCGTGTTTACGACAAATACTTGTCTCGTGGCGAAGTCATGGAAAACGAATGAGTTTAAAATGATTCCAGTTTGCTACCACTGCAATGAATGGTCGACAGAGATGTAGGCCTATCCTATTTGGACACCTTCCACGGCCGAGTAAAAAGTATGAGCAGTACTATAGAAACATCCTTGCGCAATCCAGAGAACGAAACTGGACAAGAGATTCATATTCTATCAAATTAGTAGGGTTGTAAGCAAGTCACAAGTTTCCGAGTCTCCAGTCAATCTTACCTTTATAATTTTGGCTCTTGTCAAATCAAGTCATTTTCAATTCACCACCTTGTCGAGCCAGGGTTCAACGGTACCAGTCCGAGACACAATGTTGAAACTCGAGTCTGAGGCCAAGTAATGGTGCTCACTGTTGGTTTTCGAGTTCATTCATGTTCAATGGACGTTTTTACTACTTGTTCCGGTGTTATTGAATGCTTCACCCTCATCGCATAATAACTTCCCTCACGTCACGCTCTTTTTGACGATATATCAAAAACACCAGTACGAAATACCGATTATGAAGTAGCTTCGTATATCTCCGAAGTTACAACGAAACGCCGATTCTCGAGTCGTCGGACTTGGTCGAGTCATGCGCAATGCAAATTAGAATCTTTTCATAAGAAGGTTGCCGACCACCATCTTGAAATATACATATAAATGTAGGGTAGGGCTGTTCAAAAATTACTTTTTCTTCTGGATTCCTGCCATCCACTTATTAAATCGTCAGGTTACCCTAAAAAACGCTGCACACCAAATTTGGTTCAACTCTAACAAGTATAGGACTCCGCAGATCCAATTAAAAATTTTAATTTATTAGGGAAAATTGAAAAAAAAAAATTGCCAACCCGATCAAATTATTGAACTGTCTTCAAAGACGATGCAAAACAAATTTGACTCAATTCCGACCAGTAGAAGCGGAGTTATGTGAGTTTTTCGTTGATAATTCTCGGATTATCCACCGATCAAGAATAGTTGCCATATTTGCTCTATTATAGAAATGGACGGTTTGGCTATATTGGATTGAGGAATAAGCAATCACTAGCAGCCAATATTTCATAAAAATTACAGAATTTTCGAAAAGGGGTTTCCGAGCCATAAAACCCCCTGGATGCACCATTGTCTTGACCTCGCATAGACGTTTTTCAGCTACCATAAGAACATTCATTCTGGTGGTCGCCGTGAAAAGTTATAAAAAATGACAGAAATATTGATGAATAAGATACGAATAGTTTGGCAAATTGCTAAGTTATAAAATATACGTAACGTCTCTTCAAAAGAGCCTTAGATGATTTGCGATATATAGGTTTCCGACCCCTACCGACTATTGGTACGGACACATTCAGCTGAAGGTATTTATTCAGCCGCGAAACATTGTAATCATGGCGGTGTTGGGATGACTCGAGTCACCTTCTTCGTATGACTTAACACGAGTCACTTCGCAGAAATTACTTGAGTGGACTCGACGCTTCAAAATGCAGATTGACTCGTGAGTCGGAAAATATCTACGAGTCAATTTCAAGTCGTCAAGTAATCGATTTCGACTATATCGCTGTATTTTGTGTAAGTTCGGATTGCTATCTAATCACCTAATTGTGCGTTTTACCGAGCCTCCATTGTTATATCACAAATAAATTGATCACAAACGCATTGATCGGAGCTTACAGCTTACGTTGTCTTAAACTTGTTCCCCTTAACCCAGTGTTTCTTAACCTTTTTCATACCGTTACCGCTAAGAAGAAAATGACAGGATGGAACTAGGGTTGAATTATCCGGATAACGGTTAACCGGTTAACCGGTTAACCGCAGGTATTTTCACTATCTGATAGCCGGATATTTTTCTGCCGGTTATCCGGATAAAAAAGAATCGTTGCTAATGCATTTTACACGTTTTAGTAAGCTTCAATAAGTCGTATTCAGTGTTGGCGCGGCCGATTAACGAGAAGCGTGTTGCCAATTAGCGAGATGCATCCGTACACATTGCACAATGTAATGTGACGCGATCTCCTGCTGAGAAGATCGTTAAATTAGGTCATTGATTGCCGCGCGCTCGGCTATCGTCTCTGGCCTGATTTATCGCGTCTTCAACAAGCCGATAGTTCCACTGGATTGAAGAATCGCATCTGCAATAGGCCATGTGCAGTGTACACACTATTCCATCGCTGGCCTGCACAATCGCTTCTCCATTGGCTTGGTGCTCACGATATTATCGTTGACCTACACTATCGCATCTGCAATAGGCCTACGAACGATATAATCGCTGGCCTAACCATCTCGGACCCAGCATGCATTGGCTCCTATTTCTCGATGGCTTGTTGACGATATGCCGTTAAGTGTATTCTAATTAGTGATTCTGAGAGTGACACCGCGAAACTGAATGACATCGAATGTTCGCTAAAATGTGCGTGCGTGCAAGCGTAATTGATTTCCGCTGATGATTAATTCGAAAAAAATAAATCGAAACCCCCTGATTTTATTTCAATCCCCCTACATTTTCGGCAGGCTGCGTGCCTGATCACGTGAATTAGAGCGAGGTATCATGTCGGCATCAGACATGGGGTGATTACTTCATGAATGTAATCGATTGCGATTACGATTACTTCTGAATCACGCGATTACGATTACGATTACGATTACAGCAAAATCAGGAAGTAATCGATTACGATTACGATTACATTGAAAAAGTAATCACGATTACTCACGATTACATTTATTTTGCTTCTTAGAACCAATCTTAGAAGATATTTGTAAGGCAATATGAGGATTGTGACAGAAGGCCTAAAATTTGATAACAGCTTTTTTATAGATGGTATGTCATTTTCTTGTTACGTCATAATGGGTCCATTGTCCAATTTAGAGGATGATTTATCGCATCCACCGATTCGCATTCTTGTCACGTCCGTTACTGCCGCACCCCAAACTCCCCAATCGGGTGGGGAACGAGCTCAACGGGGACTAGAAAGCAGGGATGGTGCGAGCCCCTGAAAGGTTCAGATTCGTGTGAACGCGAACCTTTTTGAAAGGTTCTGTGTAAACGCGTCCGTGAACCTTACGACGTCAGGTGTCGTTATATTGGTAATTCCAACTCTACATATCAGTGAAGCGATATATAAATGTACTGTACGTAAACGATACCTAGCCACTGGCGTAGCAGCATGTGCTGCCGCCCCTGGCTCTCGCTTAAAATGCCGCCCCCTCAGTAGACCGCAGCAAATTTATTCATAGATTCATGTTCAAGCAATCTTTTCAAAAAATATATTACAAATAATATGCCGCGTCTCAGCCTCACCGTCTCAATGTTAATAACGCCAAAAATAATAAAGACAAGAAATAGCGAACGAATGTATTTCATTTTCGAGTCTTAATTAACACTTGTATAAATTTAAGCCCAATCTGTCAATCTGACAATTATAACCAACTTATACAGTTCCTAGGACCGGTTTACCTTCACAGCTATCTCGGTCTGCTGTACCAAATCGTAACTAGGGCTGGGCACAATGATTCGATTAGCCTACTCCAATCTGATGATTCAAGTCGAGTAGTAAAAGACGATTTTTTTCGAGTACTGAAATTATACGCTCCTCGCCATTGATGTTAATTTATCAACGATAATTATAGTTTCGATACTATTTTCCACTGTGGAAGCCTTGAAACATTAATTGGCCGTATCGCCGCATACATAACATGTAGTGCAAAAGTTATTAAGTTCAGTGGAAATACCACATTTCAGAAGTCATGATCACCCCTCAACATTGTCACAAAATGCAACGAAATCAGTATGGTCGAAAAAATACCAAAGTATCTTTAATGTGATGTATAACAGGCATTATATTCTTTGTGGTGGGATAAAAGGTACATATTTTAACTGTGACATATGGCATTCTGTTTTGACCTCATATAGAGGGATATTGGAATACTCGACTCGACTCGACTCGACTCGAAGCATATTATTATTAATAAGTGATTCAGAATCGAATCACTCAGGTACTCGATTTTGCCAAACCCCAATCGTAACCCAAAGTATAGATCACTAACCTACGGATAGGTGGGCAACTTAGTTGTCACACTTGAATACCCACTACCCAGACACTACTGATGAGACAGTTAAAAGCAGCATAATTGGTCATGGTCATCCTATAGTTGACCAGGCCCTCCGTGCGGTCAAATTTAACAATACTGATCGTAATCGAAAGCTATCGTTGCCCTGATTCCGGAAATACAATTTAAATCCTGGTTTGAAAATCGGCAATTTTCCGAATAATCGCTCGATATAATTTCCATTATCATGGTCGATTGGTCATTGTGTTCCGATTGTTAGGAGTGGTTCCATTGTCATGTTAACATATTCCAAATCAGCTCGACACTAGCTTTCGATTGAGACCAGTCTGATTAAGCTCCCGGGACGCCAGCTATATAGGACTACCAATTACGCTGCTTTTAGCCGGCTGTGTAGTGTACACTGTGCACTAGGGCTCTTCAAAAATGACTTTTTTTCTCCAATCGCACTGGCTACTTGATAAAATTGTTAGGTTGCTTAATTTAAGCCTACACACCAAATTTGGTACAATTCCAACCAGTAGCCGCATTGCTACAGGAGAAGAAAGTTTCTATTCATTATATAAAAATAAATAACAAAAAATTTGAAAATTTTCTGTTCACCCCATGAAAGTGTTAGGTTGTCTATAGAAACGATGTTCACCAAATTTTGTTAAATTCCAGACAGTGGAAGCGGAGTTATTGCCGTCGAAAAATTTGGATTTGAATAAAATAGTATTGACGGTGGGGACCACTATAATACATAATTAAAGAATTGGTGTGCACTGTGCACTGTACAGCCTCATTTTGCCGCCCCCTTGGAGCCTGCCGCCCCTGGCGCAGAGCCAGAACAGCCAGGTGGCTGCTACGCCACTGTACCTAGCGACGACTCAGGCCACATTATGCCACAATACTGATAAGTACATGCTGACTTTTTAAACGTCACAAAATGTATGGACTGAAGCTATCAAATGCTATAATAATCCCATAAAAATTATATCTTCCGTCGCTTTGCCGAGAATTTTTATGGGGACTTGCAAGGGAATATAAGCTGTACGTCTTAACGGACGAGGTCAGACCGGAAAATGTATTCGGTGTCTGACTATTGCGACATTGATAGTGAGCAAAGTCTAAAAACTGGTTTCTATTACTTGCTACCGATATCACCAAATAAACAAGTTATACAGTAGCCAACACCCTAATCGCACAGATTTGTTTTTTGTGATACAATAAACATACTAAATCAAGATGGAGACCGTACGCCTGCTGGATTTTTTACATTAGACAACGACGTATTCTTTATATCGATTTCAATATTGGTTGAATAAGCATAATTTGCTGACTACCAACATGTACTGTATTTCGTTCGTGATGTTGTGTGATTGTGGGACAAGCTCACGGCATAAATTTAATAAATATTCACAATAGGAAAGCTTATTTTTCGAAAAAACCATTGTAACAAAGCAGGGAAAATTTTAGAGATTGGCAAGTTGTATGATCGTTTAGTGTTGATTTTTTTTATACTGCCAGCGTCTTGCATAGAGTGCATGGCCTGAAGTTGAAATGCAAAGAATTATAACCAAAGATGTAATAATGACGTGGAAAATTGTGCTGCATGAAAAGGGATCACGGTGCAGAACCTATGAGGGTTCGTTTGTGAACGTGAACCTCTAGATTTCTGAGGTTCACACACAATACGCGAACGTGAACCACACGTTCACATCATCCCTACTAAAAAGTATTTCGTAGATCAACATAAACTATAAAGTATTTTGGAGATATTATTTAATTACCTTGAAAATTTTCTTCGAGGTTCTCGATTTAATGTCTCTATAGTTAGCTACATTTTGAAATGCATAGGTCTCCCCACAAGAAAAAGCACGCGTGGTCCATTTGAATAGACATTTCGGTGCTTGTCATTACCGCGCCACGACACTCCAAAAGACATATGCAGTTTCGACCAGCATGCGACTTCACGAAGTGTGCTACCAACGAAAGACCTAGGCCGAAACTTTAGGTAGGTGTCCATTGTCAATGCCCACGCTGGATGAGAGTGACCAATAGTCCTGTCCTTCCAATCGGAGCCCCACAATACAAATGCCACCCGAGACCTCCACGGAGGAATGAAGACATGGCAATTTGTGTGTGCGTCTCACGAAATTTTTAGTCTGATACGTTTAAGCGACTATACAATATCTTTTGATTATATAACAGACGGGAGGTAACGAAACTACATACAATAAAGTAATTATAACAACATATAAAATGTTATAAGTATGAATTACGTGCTTCCAGCTCTATCGGTAAATGTGACCATCGGGGACTGAGAGAGGATTATAAATGAATAGAAATATAATGCAATTACCAATATTACTGAAGAGATTCAGTCATCAACCTGAAAATTAACCACCCTATCGGGCCCAAGACCAAAGTTTGTGTTGGGGAAGAATTGCTGTTATGGTCTTGATTCTATCTACAACCCACGCTAACTAGTTGTATAAGGGGATGGCAATGGCGGCAGTTTCCAATGTTAAGTAAACAGTTGCGAAATAGCGATTGGCGCCCGTTTTAAGTACAGTCGTATGAGTAAAAGATAAAGTGAACATAAAATTCTGCCTTCCACTTAATACAGACACAGGAAGCCGACGGCACGAGAAACGTCAAAGAATGGCTCGGTCATGATAAATATATCAGCAGCTGTTGGTTAATCCTTCTTTGTGGAAATCATAATGTTTCATTTGACGAGTACAAAATTTCAAATCTTTGTCCGGTGTAATTACGGCCTACCGCTCGCCAAGCAACAACGGTCCAACTGCGTTTTTAACTAAGCATAACCAAACATCAGTACATGAGTTACTATTTGCAACTAGGCAGAGTGGTGATTATTATCCTGCAGCGAGGTAGTGGCTTCTGGAGTGTATTGACAACCTGATATACAGTATGGCTGAGTGTTCCTACAAATTGCAAATACACTACAATGTACATCGAGTATCGACTTACTAAGTGTAGAGTGGATACTTCTTACGCAATGACGGGCAAAGCTAATACTTCTGACGTAATAATGAGCAGTGGCATTTGAAGATCAGATGTTGATGTTATCAATAAACCTGGTATAATATCTCCTTCTTGTTCACGAATGTTCAGTTTATGTCATAATCCTCGTGCTAATCAAAAGTAATCGCTATTTAACAAAGAAATCGATTAGATATGTCAAGTAGTCGATTACGATTACGATTACTTTGGATTTTTTTCGAATGTAATCGATTGCGATTACGAATACTACAAAATGCTGTAATCGTCGTAATCGATTACGATTACTAATCGCGATTACCCCATGTCTGGTCGGCATCAATTCCAGTATCAGCTAGTCGTCCTTCTAGTACTCCTGCCTAACCTAAACATAAGGATGGTCAAAAGGATGTAAAGCCGTTGAAGTTTCCGGCGTACGACCGGCCAACCTTTTGACTCTCTACGAAGCGCTGCTTTCTATTCAGCCCCCTTCTGTGGAAGCTGAAAAGGCATTCAATGAACGTGGACTCTTTGTTACAAAATTCCGGTCCTGGCTACAGGATCTCACAATTGATGCATCTGTGCTTTATAAAGAGGGCATTGCAGAAGCAGTGAACATTAAATTTGCGTGGTTTTACTCGTATTCGCTCATACTGCGCGCGTAGGTATAGGTACTCTACAATAACACTGTGTAATGATTTTGCGATCCGTTTTACATGCAGACCTAATGAAATCGATTGTCTCACTTAGCAGTTGTTATCCGGTTAACCGGATAGATAAATTCCCAAATATCCGGATATATCCGTTATCCGGATAGTGAAAATTATTGATATCCGAACTAACCCTAGATGGAACTACCCCTTTTCAAAAAATAACCGCCTACACTCAATTAATTGTAAAACAACACAAAGTGACGTCATAATTTACACTGAAATGACTGTTAAAATAAGAAGTCAGTGGGAAGGCTGATGCTGGTTTTGTGTTATCAAGTGGTCACATCTAGGCAAAGGGGAGCATAATAGACAGCATCTCATGCAATTGTCAATCGCAAACTTATTTCGATATTTCGTTTTGATAAATACCATTGCAGAAAATCCTATTTCACAGCAAGAGTTGAAGGAAATTTAATCAGAAAGTTCAGTGCTATTATGACGAAGATTGGTTATTCATATTGAAGGCGAACCCAATAGGTTCCAATGTCTTCCCATCGTTTCTTTGAAGGCATTTTGATGATGGCAGACTTAATTTTTCGGACTAGACTAGACCACTACACTTTTCAATACTAACAACTATATTTCTACGATGTTGTTACTGCATTATAGGTGTAAAGCTGAACTTAGACGCCCCTTGTAGTTTTTCAATTTGCCATCATGCGTAACAATACACGACCTGCACTACTGCATAATAAATTGGACTCACCTAGCAATATACTAAACTACATTCGACCCTGTTATTCATAATCACTATTGGTTATGGTTACTATGATATCACAGCAGGCATGGTGTGTTAAGGGAAACTGAATATATAGCCTACAAGCTCGCAAAAATACATGTTTGCCTACATTCATATTTACGTTTGAAAATATTTCAGAGCAGCGTTATAAGTTATTAAGAAATGACAATTTGAATTACCCCCCCCCCCCCCGAAAATTGGTACATCGCCCCTTTGGGGGTAATTACCCCCAGGTTAAGAAACACTGCCTTAACCAATCCTCTTGTATGATTTGAATCGAAAGACCATTGCTCATACGTCTATAATTGTATATTATAGATATGCACTATTCAGGAGGGTAGGGTGTTGCACCATATGATTTTTTTAGCTTCTCGGGTTTCGGATATGTTATCCTGTAATTTAGCTGATGAATTATTAGACTGCGGCTATACCTCTATACTTGTGTAGTTTAGCAACGTTACGTATGCGTGAACGATACAGCGTCTTTTTGGATGTATCAGAAACTCTGTAATATCAAAAAACAGTGACTTTTAAAATCACGACTCATACTTTGAAAATTCAACTTGAGTTGACTTGACTTGTGACTCGAAGGTAGTGACTTGATCCCAACACTGAATCATGGCTGTGCGACTACACAAATTATCAATCAACTCTACAGGTTTAGGATTATTGCAACCCATACCGTAGCAAGAGATTTACGTGGCATGTTTGTGGTGTCGTTTTGTACCCGTAACACGGATTCTGAATCAAGCAGTCCACGAAATAAATGTTGCCATCCCGTGGCATCCCAAGTTGCAATCTCCTATTAATTCACGTTTATATGTCAGGTGATGCGGGTGTCGAGGTATACGCTGAAAATCGATGGCTCACTAGTCCAGCAATGAGATTTCGTAGATACGATTTTGCATCCTGTGTGATTGGAAGTCAAATATTAGTCGCGGGCGGCGTTTCAGATGCAGCCGGCGATTCCTATGTCCGCGAAATTGAGATTTACAATGCTCTGAGCGATGGTTGGACAGTGGTAAGCGGGGTGACATTGTCTCGGAGAGCTTTTGCACTCGTACATGCAAATAACAAGGTATATGCTGTGGGTGGAGTTGAAGAGCGTACCGTGATTTGGAACAATTCAAGTATAGACCAAAACTGGTCGGATTCCGTAGCCGATATACCGCAATTTTCGTCGTATGACAGCTTGGCGCTGAATGGGGCGATTTATGTAGCTGGAAAGACTGAGGATAACAGGATAACAAGTTTTCGCAAGCTCTGTCTGGCGGATCATCAATGGCATGGCCTACGACTTCCCTCGAGTCCTTGGCGTGGGGGAGTACGAATGGTTATCGTCCCTAATCGGCAGTGCGACAATGCAGGAAATGCGAAGCGTTTACGGCTTGCAAGTTGAATTGATTCATATTACCAAGGATATGTTTTTGACATTATTCCTAATATCTTTCGTTGGTACCTTGACGACGTGGCGACATGTTTTCTGCACACGCAGGCAAGCAATCGCTAATCTGTGGATGACTGTAGTATTTGAATAGACATCAACTCAAGATCCACGTTTGCTGCTGCTGCCATTTCAAACATCACATTTACCATCAAGTGTGGTAGTAATTCTTCCTAATGCAATTATTTGGGTAGCTTTAATGATAAGGACTAGTAACATACAAATGAACCCTAAGCATACTTTGAACTTGTAATTTTACCAAAATGTGATGGAATTGGGCTGGTACGGTACTAGATAGGTGTACAGGATCAGGATTTTGGATTATAACCGGACAGGAATCCGGGAACGGAACCGAATTCATATTTTTGGCTCGCAGCCGGATCCGGATCAGGACAGGATTCTAAATTGCTAGAGCATAAAAGTGACTTTCTGTTGTTTACTTCGAAATTTTGTGTAAACTTGGACGCAACTGGCTCCTGCATTGCACCATTATTTCGAAAATTCCTTAATATCAAACTTCAATACATCGCCGAAGTGTGATTAGAAAGATTTCGATGTAAGGGGCAAAATGATCATCAGTCTTGTGGAGGATATTTTTGGATCCGAATTTTTACATTTGTGACGAAAACAGGATCCGAATCCCGGAAAACCGTGATCCGTACATCTTTAGCAGATAGACAACAGCTATAGATCATATTTTCGGAAACATTATGTATCATGACAATAGTGCATTTTACAAGCCCGTAACCGTTGCATGTACCGTGCATTTTAAGATACTTTTAGGGTACAGAGCTTTGATTTAGATTTTAATGATATATTCATTGCGTAATATATTAAATCCGAAGCCTTTCCAGCTGACATCATGGGCAATCGTCAGCGAATACGGAATTTCAAAGACCTGCATCTAGCTACATTGCATGTCACGAAGTATGACGTCACACGAACAAACACGACATGAAATACAGGCTACAGTGAGCGCAAGTATAGTAGCCAATTTTCAGCTTGTGCCAGCAGAAGGAATTTTTGTTCAAGCACTGTTGGTGGATTTTAATATAAGTCGATTCGAGTGCAGACAGGTGGAACATTGTGCGACCTCTCCTCAATATAAAAAAATTATCGTCCCTATAGTGTTTTGCGCAAGTAGCATTTTCAGCTAGATCAGTGGTCCTCAAACTTTTCGAAGAAATTCAGGAAACGGTCCTTAGTCATTTTTTAAAATTGACTCACGGTCCCTCACAATTTCAATACAAAAAAACAGGTTTGATTTATGGTGCCAATGGGACAAGTGTAGCTCATTTTCTGTGATGAGCCCGGTTGCCCGACATTTGAGCATGCGAGAAAATGAAAAACGACTGCTCAGCACACGTCACAACAACATGGGGACACATGAACGTGCGGACAAATGAGCGTGCGGACACATGAGCGTGGGGACACATAGCATGACGATACATTAGCGTGGATATATATCGGCATGGTGCCATATCAGCATGGGGACACCTGAGCATGGAGACACATTAGCGTGGGGATATATCGGCATGGTGACACATCGACATTGGGACATATGAGCATGGAGACACATGAACATGGGGACACATCCACATGGGAACATTTGACAACAATTGCGCATTACGACACTTCAGCTTGTGTCACCTTAGCATACCACAATTGAGCATTATGACCGATGGCGAATTTAGGGGTTTCTTGTTGGGAATATTAGCTCATTTGGAATCCAGCTATTCGTATTATCAGTGCCAGTGCCTCCAATTAGCCAGAATTGACTGGAAAGCGACCTGATTTGGAAGAGTTCATATGTATATGAATACGTGTCCACGGGAGGTCGAGGAATCACTAATTTACAGCATAGTCGAACTCGTTACGGATGAAATGACATATTTATTTCTAGTTACAGAGGCGTGGAAAGTGTAGCTTGTGGCGGCTAAGATCTACCATACTCATAACTTCGTCAACAGCAGGAAGTTTATCTGACACAACCGTTATTTGACATTTACACGCGTAAATTGATGCTAACTCGCTACATTTGGACATCCTCATAACGGAACATAAAAAGTAGATTTGCTGGTAAAAACTCCCGATAATTCAGACAATTATTATCCGTTAACTACGGACACATTCTCGCAATTCTTACTGTTAGATTGTGATACGATAAACAGCATTATTAGTTTATATTCGTGATGCGTTGACTGCCTTTATCCATGACGACGATGACGAAGAAAGCGAAGAAGTGATTTTCCGCTAGATCCATACAAAGCATGGACTCTGATCAATAGTGAGTGGAACCAAAGTTTGCAAATTGAGTGGAATCGGCTGAAATTGATTTAATCCGGAATCGGGAGTTTTTAGAGTGAGACAATATAGTTGATTATCAGTGCAGGTATGCACAGTAGATAAATATCCATGTCACTGATTACCCAGCAAACACCCGATGTCCCATGGATTTACTGGTATGTCCACAATTGTTCCAACTCGTCCCACCTCCCAAGGTTAGTTACTGAGGACTTGCTCAGTTTGTCACAAATTGGACGTCCAGTTATGTAACTCCCGGTGACTTCCAGTGGAAGAAATTTTTAGAATATTCCTATTCCCGTCACCAATGAATATTCCAAAGGATGTCATGGTAGTAAGTCACCTGGATGCCACGTACATGGGAGTTCATCAGGATGCCCCTACTTGGATATCGTTTTCATGGAGTCAAGCTGGCTTGTTCAAAATAAAGACTCTCTCTCTCTCTCTGTGTGTTCAAAATGGCATATTATTATTATTCATCCCCACGTGGGATGCACATGCACATATCGTGGACGAAATCGTAAGACTTATAGGCTATATAGCCATTTATTAGTGTACTGGGTTTTTAAAAATATATCGCATTCGTGCGTTGTATTAATTTAATGAAATTTTTAATAAGCTGAACTATGAAGAGGCATATAGCAGGACCCAAGCGTGCACCTGCACCTTTACAACTGCACAATGCACATCATGGCGAAATACGTGTTCTGAATATGTATCCCAATATAGTGAAATACAAGAACAAATGTGAGCATCAAAGTGAAATTGTGGTGCATGTGGCGGCATCACAACGTGATTCAGTAAGCATGATACGCCATGACCATTCGTAGCACTCAACACGTCAAGTCTGGTATCTCTACAATCGCGGCCCTATTGTGAAAACCAGACAGCCTTCTTCCTTCTCCGTCACGTGATACCTGCTCAGTGCAGCGCGACGGCGCGTGCTTCTGGCATTTGAATCTGAGTTGATGTCTGTGTGACTGATGCGACGAGTTTCTTAAAGATAATGGACGCTGACAAAACAGTTATTAGTCATTGATTAGATTGAGAAGCTGTACGAAGCGAAAGCTGAAGACTTGCTGTCTGTTGTTAGTGTTGTTGATTCAGAAACTCTGCTCGAACCGCTCCAACAGTGAAACAGATTTAAATGGTAAGAGTTCTAATTAATATTGATATAGAATGGTGCGTAAATAGACTTAACTTTCGTATACACTTCTTGTGATCGAAATTTAGATTCTCCTTTTTCGTTGATAGTTTGTGTTCAATATCGATATATGGTAGAACATTCATAGTTTGTTACGCTTCCTTATTTCTTGGAATGCAGATACGCCATACTGTGAAGTGTGAACACGCCGCAATATGATTGAAACGTCATAACACCTATTTGCTGATTCATTCCAATAGCAATGTTTTGCTGGTCGGTAGACTAAATGTTCCTCAAGTTAGTGATAAAAATATCTTATGTATTCGCGAGGTCATACCGTAGTAATTTATAATTTATGTAATAAGGCATTTATATATTGCTTGATCACTGGCTAACTCTATATGGATTGTACTAGTTTGGTTGCGCCTGAGATTGATTGCCGCCATTGTGGATTATTCCCAATTACCAACTCTTGTTGAAAGTATTCTGCTGACTTTTCCTTCGAAAACCTGATAAAATGAGTACATTTACTGAATAGTACGTCCCATATACAACCAATATGAGTAATTTATTATGGACAAGTGCAAGTCATACTTTGGTAGGATAACATGATTGATCATGATCTAGTTCATTGTTAATGACTATGCACCTTTGTAGTACATGATACGCTCTTGCCGTGGCCAAATTCACCCTGTATATAGCCGCACCCGTGTAAATTTTCCAGTACCGATAACGATAAGGCAACTGATGTTAATATACAAGCAAATTGTCTAAACGTGATAGAAGGCATTATTTAGGATTATGATGCATGTGCCGCAATCAAACCCTCAACTCAGAGCAGCGGTTTGGCCTATATCGCCCAGCGAATCTCGGCTATCAAAATGAATTATCGAATTACCATTGATGACGTAATCATATTGTGGGTGATTCACAGCAGACATGGGGTAATCGCGATTAGTAATCGTAATCGATTACGACGATTACAGCATTTCCAAGTAATCGTAATCGCAATCGATTACATTCGAAAAAAATCCAAAGTAATCGTAATCGTAATCGACTACTTCACATATCTAATCGATTTCTTTGTGAAAGAACGATTACTTTTTATTTGTACAATGAATATGACATAACCGAACATTCGTGAACAAGGAAGAGATAATATACCAGGATATTGATGGCGCAAGCGGTTGATTTTCGAACGCCACTACTCATTATTACGTCAGAAGTATTAGCTTTGCTCGTCCTTGCGTAAGAAGTATCAACACGTAGTAAATATATATTCGATGTACATTGTTGTGTGATTGTTAGAACAGTGTAAGCCACGCTGTGTATCAGGTTATCAATAAACTCCAAACGCCACTACCTCGCAGCAATATAATAATCACCACTCTGCCTAGTTTCAAATAGTAACTTATATATTGATATTTGGTTATGCTTATAGTTAAACGCAGCTTGACCGTCGCTGCTTGGCGAGCAGTAGGCCCATCTATGTAGTATACGTATCTATTGTACGTACACCGGACAAAGATTTGAAGTTTTGTACTCGTCAAATAAAACATTACCATGGTTAAAATCAACATCTGCGTTTATATATCATAACCGAGCCGTGTTTGCCGCTTCTCGTAACGGCATAACGGCAGCTTGCAGTATCTGTATTAAGTGGAAGGTAGAATTTTAAGTTCACTTTATCTTATTCTCATATCACTACTTGAAACGGGCGCCAATCGTTATTTCACAATTCTTCACTCGACATTTATACCTGTCGCCATAGCCATCCGCTTATACACCATGTTAGCGTGGGTTGTAGGTACAATCAGGACCAAAACAGAAATTCATCCTCCACTCCAAACGTTGGCATTGGTAAGGTTGTATAACCAAGTTACAATGTTCCGAGTCACAAGTCAATCTCACTTTTATAGTTTTGACTCGAGTCAAGTCGAGTCATTTTCAATTCACCCCCGAGTCAAGTCCGAGTCCAAGTCAGCTGGTATAGGGTCGAGTCCGAATCATATTTTTTTACTCGAGTACGAGTCCAAGTCGTTATGTTCACAGTTCAGTTTTCTGATCAATCCGGTTCAACCCACTTTTTTCAACTCTGCTCTAGTGATATAGAATGGCTCGTATTCATAATATAGTAAATTTCATCAGTTTTCACAGTTTACAGCCCTATTTCCAAGTATGAGGACTGATAGACGAAATACAAATAATGTGGTAACTTTACTATTCTTCGAAGTTACATGGAATGTCTGTCTTGGCCGTTCTAGTCTCGAGTCATATGACTTGGTTCGAGTCATGCAAAATGACTCGAGTTCAAGTCGAGTCAATACAAAAAATGACTCGAGTCAAGTCTAGTCACCAAAAAATCGCGACTAGAGTCGAGTCATGACTCGAGTCATTACAACCCTGGGTATTGGGGCCTCATAGGGGGGTCAGTTTTCAAGTTGATGACTGAATTTCGTCAATAGTAATTGCATTATCTTGCTATTCATTCAGATTGACCGGTAGAGCTGGTGGCAAGTAATTCATAATTATAGCATCTGGTATGTTGTTGTAATTTCATTATTGTATGTTGTTAATTCGTGACCTCCCGTCTTTTATATAATCAAAAGATACTGTAGTCGCCCAAACGTAGCAGACTAAAGGAAAAACTGTCGTGAGACGCACACACAAATTGTCATGTCTGCATTCCTCTGTGAGTGCCCCGGGTGGCATTTGCATTGTTGGGGCTCAGATTGGAAGGACCGGACTATTCGTCACGCCCACAGAGCACGGCTACTAACAATGGACACATACCCAACGTTTTGGCCAAGGTCATTCTTTGGTAGCACACTTTGTGGAGTTGCATGTTGGCCGAAATTGCATACGTCGTTTGGTGTGTCGTGGCGGGGTAATGACCACCACCGAAATGCCTATTCCTATAAATTATGTATGTTTTTTTTCTTGAGGGGGAAAGGTATGCATTTCAAAATCAAGCTATTTAGAGACATTAAATCCCGAAGCTCGAAGAAAATTTTCAAGTTAATTACCCCTCTTCAAAATACGTTGATTTACGAAATACTTCTGAGTCCCCTTAGAGCTCGCTCCCTGTCCTATTGAGGAGTTTGGGGTGTGGCAGTTACGGACCTGGCAAGAATGCAAATCGTTGGGTGCGACGAATAGTCCTGCATAAAGGTGGGCAATGGGTGCATTATGACGTAACAAGCAAATGACGTATGATTTATAAAGAAAGTTGTTATCTCATTAGACCTTTTCATCGCAAGCCTTATTTATATTGTCTTCAAATATCTCTTCTGAAATTAGTTCTAAGAAGCAAAACAAATGTAATCGTGAGTAATCGTGATTACTTTTGACAAGTAATCGTAATCGTAATCGACTACTTCCTGATTTCACTGTAATCGTAATCGTAATCGTAATCGCGGGATTCACAAGTAATCGTAATCGCAATCGATTACATTCGTGATGTAATCACCCCATGTCTGATTCACAGTAGCCGATATTCTCGCCAACAATAACCTGATAACTGATTAGTGTGTAAATGCAGTATAGGCAGCATGCTTGCACCCGCATCGGTTTGTTTTTGTTTCGCATACTGTCAGATGACTTTGATACAACCATTCTGATTTTTTACCTAGATATCAGCAATGTCCGCCATTGGTGATGACCACGTCAAGCAGACTGCACGAAGAATGCATTATAGAGTGTGTAGTGTACCGTCAACATAAGGAAGTACTAGAATACAGCATGGGCTTCAACTCGACAAAAAAGAGCACGGAACAAGTGGTGCCTGTATAATTTCATTTTCTGTAAGTTGAATGGTAGGCCTACCTATCATAAGCGAAAATCAATGTTCAAAATCAGAATCTATTCTCAGGCACCGGATGCGAAATCCATTCATCAACAATGCGAAGTGTGGCGTCAGGCCCCGGCATGAAAGTTGGATAGCAAACGAAGGTAAAATAAATAGCTTCGATACAATTTGCGAAAACCGAAGGTGGTTAAAGAATTTAGGGTTGGTACTCACTACTCAGTCAGTCGTAGCATCATATCATACATTTCTGCTCAAGTTCAAGTAGCAGTAGTGAGCGAGTGCTCAAGTGGAAGTAGAATATTGAGAAAATTGCACGAGCATGGGTAGATTATTAATCTATATAGACCAGGAATGGCCAACCTTTTCGGCTAAAGGGGCACATGCAATTAACGAACGAGTGCGCGGTCCACTAGCCGCGCCAAGCGGGTAAAATTTTCAAAGTTTATAAATAAACTAGGTCAATAATATTATTACTTGGGTATATTGCGGGTCTACTGTATACCGCCCGCTAGGCTCAGTTTGCAAGGATACGACTATTCGACGTCTGGCCACATCGATATCGAAGGTCTTCGATAATATGCGACAATAATTTTGTGCCTAAATTGCATCGTAGACGATCTTTATTCGAGCGCAAACGCGAAAAGACTTTCTCTCGTAATTGCGAATACAGTTAGACCCAATCGGGTAAATTAGGCGTCTTTTTCATTTTCAGTAGGGGGTAGGCTATCAAGCATGAAATCGTGTGACAATTGAACACGCGAAGCGTGAAGAAAAATTTCACTTCTATTTTAGTTTATTGTAATGTACGACGATTTACTGAAAATGTGACTGGGCCCTGGATCTGACAATGCGTCGGAACTGATATTTTAGTCATCAACATCCCAAGTGTCGCAGCCAGACTTGTAATTTTTGGTCGGCGTTGCAAGTTCACAATCTGAGCAATTCATTTTTAATAATATAATAGGAAATTAACCTCGCGGGCCACGTAAAACCCTCTCGCGGGCCACATTTGGCCCGCGGGTTGGCCACCCCTGACATAGACAGGCCCATTCAATAATTTCAGAGCGGGAGCCGGAGCAGTGGTAATAATGCGGCTCTGGAGCTGGAGCTGGAGCTAATGTATGATAGAAGAAAGCGCCGGAGCTGGAGCAGTTTAAATTTACGGCTGCTCCAAAGCCCTGCTTGGTACTCCAGTAGCAGTAGAAGTGATATCCTGAATTTCTGTTGAAACTACAAGCGGAATTAAAAAATTGCGTTGATAAGTCTTCAAGAAATTTTGAGAAGTAAATTTGGTCAAGGTTTCACCATCATCTTGCCACGAAATCGTGACTATTTCTGAATATAGGCAGTCAACGTATATCCATGTTGACTAGCGCGTATCTTTATGTTGAAGATGATCAGCATTGAAACCCAAGCAAAGCATCAAATTTCTAATCAAGTGTGTGTAGAGATCTATAAGGCATGTAAAAGCTGCTTCCAGTACAAGCAGAAAATTGAGTTCGAAAGAAATCTTGTAATTTGTTTCATGAAGTAGATTTGGTCTCGGTCAGGAGTAGCCAACCCGTGGCTCGCAAGAAGGTTTTCAATGGCCCGCGAGTTGATTATCGATTTAAATTGTAATATCAAAAAATAAATTAGGCAGGTAATTTATTGTGAGCTTGCAAGGCACACCGAAAATTTGATTAGCCTCACCGCAAACTTTGGGGTGTTGATGACGAAAATATCAGTTCCGACGCATTGATTTGGCGGCAAAATACAGTTAAAATCAATGAAACAGTAGCTCTTCCAACAATGATGTAAGTCGGTATTTTTCTATGCCACCTATAATTTACTCAACACTGCGGCAAACCTGGGTATGCGTTGAGGTAGACAAAGTATGTAACTGTAAACGCGGACGTTGAAGTTTTCTTCATCGTCTTGGATAGCGATTCAAGTTTCCCCCAAGGCCAGGGATCATTTGAGTCTTTTGTGATGCACTAGTGCGACCACAGACATTGTAATTATATTTTTGTGAAACTATTATCTTCACCATGTAACTTGCATGTTTCAGTTCCGTTTTGGCGTTTGTGCTTCTGTTATTGGTAATTTTTTCATAGAACTCGGAACGCAATATGCATTTTTTCCGCACTCGATATTGGCAGTGTTGAGGGATTATTTAATGGAAGTATTTCTTACGGAAATTTCAAACGTTGCATTGCATCAAACAAGCATTGTTCAATCTACGCAGAATTGCTGGGCGGTCTGTATGTTTGACAGCCCTGATGTAATGGAATGTGGCTTCTTGCCAACATGGGTAGTCAAAGTAAAAGTAGTCAGTACTGCTCAAGTAATACATAATTTCTAGTGAAGTATATGTAGTGGTTTACAAGACATGTTAAACCTACCTCAAGGAAGCAGTTAGTGTGATGTCGTAAATTTGGTCTAGGTGTCGCTTGATTTTAGCATATAACCGTAAGTGGCATTTAACAAATTGAAGTATTCAACGTTGGGACCAATGTTCCCTCTAATTTTTGACGGGTCTGCGCACACTCACCAACTTACTGCGCAGACCCTTGAAAAACAGTGCGTAACGACTAAAAAAAGGGTCATCACTTCGAATTTTTTGTGCGCGCAACTTGGATTTTCTGTGCACAGATACCGTGAAAGCACTGCGTATTTGCGCATGTGCTCAGCTTAGAGGGAACATTGGTTGGGACTCTAGTGGAAGTAGAAGTAACAGGAATTTATACTGGATTATGTAATGATTTACGAAGTATATTAAAACTACTCCCAAGTTGAAATTGAAGTTGAAAGATACTAGAGTAGTTTGAAAAGTGTAGATTTGGTTGTAATGTTTCATTATTTTACCATGTAATGGTCCGAACATGGTTAGCCGAAGTAAAAGTAGTCGTTTTTGGTACTTGAGCTGAAGTAGAAGTAACATCATAAATTTCAACTGAAGTAGAAGTAGCAATTTTCAAGTTATGTCAAAATTATTTCAAGTGGAAGTGGTCTCCGTCAAACAGGAGTTAGTTCTCAAGCAGACATGTACTGGTAAGTAACGTAAATCTGTAGTGAAGTATATGTAGCACTTTCCAAGGCGTTGTAGAACTACTTCGAGCGGAAATAGGCAACATACAGAATTCACTGACATTGCCGTATATATTTCAGCCGCAAGCGCCGAGAAAAAACGTGTTGGTGCAACCACTTGTGATTGACGAAGAAAAAGATTAGGCACTCAACATCAGCAAACGGTGCATTGATTTAATTCTTGCAGAGTGAATTTTTACTGAACGCTATTTGTAATGCTCGTTTTAAATTGTTGCGGTTTCTTTATTCCTGTGATACCATTCTTTAATTTAATCAATTTTTTGCACATGGACTGTTCCATTAGCTTCGAGTTGTCCCAACAGTTGCAGTGTCTTATGTACCTGTGACACCTTTTTTTATGTAATTAATGCTTTTTTACTTTCACTGTTAGTCATTAGTTTGAGTGGTATTAGCAGTTGCTGTTTGGTAAACTCCAGTGACACATTTTCTGTGATTGCTTGTCGCAATATGATTTTTCACTTCAGCCTTGACTGTGTTAAGTGGTAGTAGTTCTAGCCTTATGTCACATTTTGTGTTTCGTAAATTAGATAGTTGTAGTTTCGTTGATAATAACCAATATTGTATTTGTATTTTGCCCGTTTCATTCCCCACTCACCCAATATACGCTGTGTGTGAGCTGATATGATGTTGTATCCCATGTTGTTAGTCGTGAGGCGTTGAACCAGGTATGGAGTGGAGATGATAAAGGGGGCGAATGACACTTCCATAGGGAGTGGCGTCGTGTCCACAGTACGTCAGGCGTGTCCATAGGGAGTGGCGTCATGTCCACAGTACGTCAGGCGTGTCCGTAGGGAGTGACGTCAGGTCCAAAGTACGTCAGGCGTGTCCATAGGGAGTGGCGTCATGTCCATAGTACGTCAGGCGCGTCCATAGGGAACCACGCGACGTCCAGGCTAGGTCAGACGCGTCCATGACGAGTCTCTCCATGTCCACAGCACGTCATTGCGGACGTACTCAGCGAGTGGACAGGACGTCTCTAGTTGTCGACAAACCCACTCCAGGGAGGTAACGGCCGGAAGTAACGGGATGTCCTGCCAGCTATTCCACCGGAAGTCAAATGGACATCGAGTGTTTTCTGGGTAGTTACAACAATTATACGGCCGGGTTTGAGTTCTTACACACGCAAGACTGGTGATTCAATTCGTCGGAATAACACCCTTTCTGCCTTTAGAATCTTCTCTCTTCGTTTCCATAAAACCAATTGCTATACATCTTATCAGTGTGAGTTTGGGCATCCATACTGGAATTGCATCTTAATTATAGCTAAGCGCTGTATGTGCTACCAATAAGAAGGGCCATTGGTAAAGCATCCGTCGTCTATAGATCTGGATCAAGGTTGTAATTATACGCGCAACAGTGGTTGATTCGATTCGTCATACTAACAACCTCATTGTATTTAAAATCCTGGCTCTTCGACAGCATGAAATCAATAGCTATACAGTACACATCTTTACAGTGTTAGTTTGCATGGGTATAGCCGTCCAATAGGACCGGTTACATGGCGCAGGCTATTGCAGAGCTCTTCAACCGGGCGTATCGTGTACCAAAACTTTTGAAGGCTGCACCACTCGAATGGCGAGTGGCGAGATACCGCAGTGGTATAATCCGCGGCTGCAACACCAATGGGTGCGGGTTCGAGTCCGACCGAGGTCGACTTCCGAATTCCGATACCTAAGTGTTGGAGGTTTACCTCCTCCTCGCCACCTTTTCCGCGTCAGCGGTGTCTTACAAAAAGCCTAGAGGTGGGCCGTGCTGTAAGTCGGCAGTTACGGAGAAATAAGAAGAATATCGGCCTGGTGTAAATGACCATAGTAGTCGACAAACACCATGAATACCCAAAAACAAACAAACAAACCACTCGAATGGGGTGCACCTGCATTACAATGTATCAATGACTACTGACTAGCTATTACAATAAATAGGCAATATTTTGCTTCAAAACAGTTTGACCAGATTTGCAATATCGCACAATGTTCCAATCAACTGTACGCTGCTTGTAAATTACATTCCTTTTGCGACGTCATAAACAAATGTTTCTCCTCATCGAATAACCCTTGGTAATGAACTTATTGGTTTTGTAGTAGATCAGGGTGCAGTTTGCTTGTGTTAAGCTTATGATATCTGACTATAATGATTCTGAAAAAATACGGTGAGATAGCTCAGACATCTTGAATTGGTAGCCTACTTGCTGCGCCATGCTTATAGATAGCGCAATCTACATAATTTCAGGGCAGTAGTCAGCGGATCTTGGGGTTTGTTTGATATTCATGGGGGTTCGACTACATCGGTCACTTCATTTTTATTTCGCATTTACCGACTTACAACAACGCCTGAGTAGACTCATGAGTCGAGTCGTTACAACCCTGGGACAGACGATCATTTTTATTTCAGCATCGTTCATAATGCTAATGCTACATGAGAGCATCAGCTAGCCATTTCATTCCATATTGAATCGCGAAAAATTTAACTTAGCCTACTTTACACGTCCAATGTAAATACAGCAAAGATGGAAATATAGCTGGGTACACCCGAATTCCCCCATAGCGAAGGTTTTTATTTAGGCCATCGACTCTTTCTGGACAAAGATAAGGATGTTCTGCATCTGAGCGCAGTCCGCTATATACATAAAAATATACTACCGCATATACTTAGGGAATTGCCGCAAAAACAAATATGATATTCGCCCACAATGTTACAATTATAAGTCACGACATATCAAGTAGGTCCCGATTCGTTAATCTTCATCTAGATCAGTGCTCTTCAACCTTTTTCGACGTGGTACACCCTTTTAACGTTTGCTCAAAACTCGTACACCCCTGCTCATTAGCGGTCTTCAAAAATGAATTTTTTTCTCAAATCGTACTGGCTACTTGATAAAATTGTTAGGTTACCTAACAAGCCTACACACCAAATTTGGTTCAATTCCAACCAGTAGCCGCCTTACTACTTTATTATATAAAAATAAATAACGAAAAATTTGAAATTTTTCTGTTCACCCCATGAAAGTATTAGGTTGTCTATATAAACGATGTTTTTCAAATTTGGTTCAATTTCGACCGGTAGAAGCGGAGTTATTGCCGTCAAAAAAATTGGATTTGAAAAAAAAAGTATTTGGTCACAGAGTCTATTCGCTGCCAGTTAGGCCCCCCGCCACGCAAATTGGAATTTATTTCGTGTCAGAGCAAAAACAGCATGACATTACGAACGATAATCAACCTAAATGTAACAGGATTTGGGAGAGAGTAGGTAAAGCTACTGCTGCAGAAGCGGTAATTCAGATCAGCGATGATAGCAGGCGCACCAGCCTACTGCGTATCAGGCCTGCTCCACACCACACACAGTCGATAGTAGCACATGGGCTGCAAGAGATGTCAGTAACCTCAGATCGTATGCCGCTATACGCAGTCTATTGTCGCTAATTTACATCAGTAATAACAAAATACTAAATTGCAAATGTATGGCGAAATATTGGACATACAATCAGCATTTAAACAAAAGGGTTCCGATTTCAACAGGGAAGCTGTTTTGACCCTGGCTGGCTACGTCACTTCATTTATGTGCATTGCGGTATTTATTAACGTCGGGTAGGAAGTGCAGATTCAAAAAGTCTGAGCTATCGCGGCAGTTTCCTCAAAAATCACTAAAAGACAAATGACTAGCTCAGTGGTTCTTAACCCTTTTTCCTCCAGCGCCCCCTTTCAAAGATTATCGGGCTCCAGCGCCCCCCAACCTCATATTGTAAGGAATGTACCAAAGACAATGAGTAAGAGGGAGGGCCGTAACAGAACTTCGTCAACTCCCCTAAAAAACGATTGCCTTGCGCACCCATAGCGTGATAAACCAAACTTCTGAAGGCATCGCCCCAAGAACCCCGTAGCGTGATTTCGATGGTCAGCAAAGTTTGTGTGGCCTAGGCCTGGTCGCTTTAGGTGCCAAAATATTCTATAATGCATAAATGAATAGTTGGTAATGACATAGGCCTATATATGTCGCTATAAACTTTTCATCCTCTCAGCCCACGTAATCAGATTTACCAGTAGCGCTGAGCTGTTGTATTGGAAAATAAACGGCACGTAATTAATAATAATCATATTCGGGCGTGCCCGTAGGTACAATTAATTCGTTACCAGGGCCGTAACAGCACTTCGTCAGCCCCCAAAAAAACGTTGGTCTTGAGTTCTCCGAAGGGAGATAAACCAAACTTCCGGGGGGCTCCGCCCCCAGAGCCCCCTTCGGCTGTCCGCTATTTATTGATACTGGTCATCTACATTGGGTGTGCATTTACTGAGCCAGCTATTCTCGCCTAGACGCGCGAAGCGCGAAAAATTTCAATAATTATTGATTGAATTGGTCAATATGATCGGGAAGTGCATATACATTAATATCAATTTTTATCCTTTCTCTGCTCACGTAAACTGATTTACCGGTAGAGCTGAGTGATGTGTGATTGAAAGGGTAGGACCCCTCAATAATAATTATACATCTTACACTTCGTCAGGCCCGCTGAAAAAACTTGGGTCTTGGGCTTCCATAGGGTGATAAACCGACCGCCCCCCATCACGTTGTTCGCTTTTGCCACGAAATCAGCTGTACTGTTTAGCGAGACAGTGCTAAGCGCGAAAATTTTCGATAATTCACGATAAAATCGGTCAATAAGATCGGGAATTGCATATATATTGCTATCAATTTCTTGTCCTCTCCGCTCACGTTGCCAGATTTACCGGTAGAGCTGAGTGAGGTGCAATGTTCCCTCTAAGCTGCGCACGTGCGCAGTGCTGACACGGTCTCTGCGCACAAAAAATATACGTTGCGCACAACAAATCCGAAGTTATGACCTTATTTTAGTCGTTACGCACTGTTGTCCAAGGGTCTGCGCAGTGAGTTTGTGAGTGTGCGCAGACTCGTCAAAACGTAGAGGGAACATTGTGAGGTGTCTTGGAAACTGTAGGGCCCGTAAGTAATAATTAAACATAGCCGGGCGGGCGGACCCGTTGATATGACTTCGTAGCATGATGTTATTTCGTGACCTCCTGTCTGCTATATCAAAAAATATAGAATCGCCCAACAGGGATATCGCCCAACGGGGATATCTAGTTCTTTATATCCCTGTCGTCCAATCGTACTAAACTAAAAGACGCATACGATTTCAAATTGGTATTTCTTCACTGGCATATTATTTTTCCCTGCCAGATGGAATTCGTCTTCTGAGGTTCAGATTGCCAAGACAGGAACATTCGGTGCCAGTCATATAGGCGCCTATGGACAATTAAACCTATATGTCTTTTGTAGGCTATTAATAACGAAGTTTTCGGTGTTAATTCGCTCTGAATATACTCATTAAGGATATGTCCTACTACCACATCATCTACTGCGAAGTCATTTTTCTCCAGCGCCCCCCATACCGCCCCCCCTGAGCCAAGAGCCCCCCATATCGCCCCCTGAGCGTTTCCGCCCCCCTTCAAAATCGCCAGCGCCCCCTGGGGGGCGCTGGAGGCAAGGTTAAGAACCACTGGACTAGCTGAACACATGTTTGTTAACTGCATACTTTCCAACACCAAACGGAACCATTGGTCTATTGCCGACGGCTAAATGAATGGAAGGAATATTTGCTTATGACATCACAATCAATCGGTGTACAGTATTACACTTGAGATAACATCGTGCCATATTGCTCATTAACCTGTGCGTCAACCTGTACTGACCCATAAACCTGCCTTATCGATAGCTAGCCATCGGCTCATTGTAATTCGGATCTGGTACACCCCTGTATACCCCATCCGAGTGGTACACCCTTTGCAAATTCTGGTACATCCTAGGGCAGGGGTGGGCAAACTACGGCCCGCGGGCCGCATGCGGCCCGCAACACCGTTCTGTGCGGCCCGCGAGAGTCTGAAGAGACTTTAAAAAAATATTGATAAAATGCGTACTAAAAATCGAATTAATGCAGGGACTTGATTAACTGTTCTTAGTATACTTCACCATGATAATTCTACGGCAGTGGTTCTCAAACTGGTTGGTGCGCCCCCCTGGGGGGCGTGAAAGCATCTGAAGGGGCGCAAAGCTGAGCTCAACTAAAAAATTTTTTCGCGCTTCGCGCGATTTACTTTCGATTGAGAGTTATTGCTCTGTATTTAGTCTCTCATCCACCGTCGTAACCTTCCATGCCATCAAACAACCCGTTGAGTTAGCTAGCATCCTGGTTGCGTTTTGTCATATGACGATAAGGGGGCGCAAAATCTTTCACCATCATAAGTTTGAGAACCTCTGATCTAAGGTAAATACTTAATATCACAGCGGGATAGTTGCAACGAAATTGACATAATTTGGATCGCGAGTGGGATTTCAGATTGGCCACTCCATTTTTAATTATTTCAGTGTTGTACTTGTAAAAAAACGATTCGGGCGTGTCTTAGGTAGATTCATTGTCTGTATGCGTAGAATTGGGATATTTATATTTTATCTACACATAGTAGAAGCGTGTTTGAAGCTAACATGGTTATGATGCTGCCAGCATTGTGTGTCCGGGAACTGAACCAGAAGTGGATCGCTGCTCACAGATTTCAATTTCAATCCTGTTATAACAATCGGGCCAACCGACTTTCATCTCTATAGTTTTTACAAATTGGTTATCGAGGTACGGCAGCCTATGAAATCTCGCCACTATATGTTTCTGACGTGCGTACGATATCATCAGAGCAATGTTTGGCGTGTTTTAAATAAGCACATATATTATCTCCATGTCCTCACTATATAATCAAATATCAATATTGCGTTCGGTTTATAATCCCAATTTTATATAGTGCGGCCCGCGAATGGATCCAGATGTTGAATGCGGCCCGCGAGCTCAAAAGTTTGCCCACCCCTGTCCTAGGGTGTACGACAACCCCGATTGAAGAGCACTGGTCTAAGATACAATAAGACAACGTGGGATAATGCCTTTGCTGCAGCGCTCCACTATACCGTCTCGACTATGCTGACGATTTACCTTGACATGATGAAAAGTTGCAGGAACTTGTCACGTACAGCGACGTAGCAGGGATAAAGCGAGGGCAGAATTAACGGTTCCAGGCACATATCTGCACTCGCGGCCTGGTGCCAGGTGGAGAGACCTTGAGATGTGTACCGAGTTCAGCTCTATTCCGTTATCTAAACTTACTTGAGAAAGACAGGTAAAAATATAAGGTGATTAATAATACTCCATTGAAACACCCTGGTGCACTGTCGACGGGAATCGTTGATTTCATTCATTTTAACAGGATGCGAATCTGGTAAGCAGCACCTTCAAGTACAAAATATTGCTTTCGTGTTTAGTCCAACAGGTGAGAATGTGCCAGATGCAATAATTCTCATGGAGTTACATCCCAGGTATGAAGTAGGTTCCGTTTCCGTGTACCACTCCAAGAAGACGCCAAAAGGTATTACACTTAAGCAGAATACTACATCTTCGAGATAGCTATATTCATAAAAAGTGGTGTATTTTACTCGTTTTCATCGACTGGAATGGGTTCGGAAGCAAGCTTTTGTGCCAACAAGCGCCGTTTTCCGGAATTGGACCCTACGCCATGGTGGAAACATTATAAATAGGCCCACGCGACTTTCCAGCTATAAGTATTTTGTGTAAACGTTCACTAATGCCATAGTTTCTTGTATAAGGATCATCGAATATTAGCATGACAAACTGCGATCACTCAGCTCAAACGTGATAATTGGTGTGTGGCCGGTTTACTCTACAAATATATGAATTATTTCCGTCGCTGGTAAATATTCGCCAGTGGCGGTCGGTGTTTTCGGTATTAACTCGCTGCCTGCAAATCTCTGTGATCGAATGTCTCTTTTAGTTTAATATCGAATCTTTGAGTTATGGCAAGGAAATACCCATGGGACGAAGGCTTTCCGATTGAGAATTTACCCACATATTCCGATGCGCAGTCACAATTAGGCAGAGGTGGTCAGTAACGAAGTACTTCTACTGTTTGAGGTACTGGAAGTAGACTTTGCCTACTCACACTACTTTTTAAGAAGTTGTGATTTTAGACTCCTTCTACTTCTACTTAACAGTTTTCAGTTTTGTAGGCAAAATTAGGCGTAGAATGCCTACTTCAGTGGTTCACAACCTTTCTGTCTTCGCGGACCCCTTTCGGGTCGTCACGGATTCCGCGGACCCCCAGGAAGTTTTAGGTCAAATTTAGCTCAATTATCGTACAATCGTCGTCTGTCTCGTGCATATGATAACTATAGGCTTAGTGATAACTAGCAACAAAATGACTTTTCTTGAAAATAAGATCATACTATTCATGTAAAAATTGAGTTGACTGCTATTATTTCAAAGCGAATTCTGCAACTACATTACTTGAAATACGTGGTCGTGTCTTGAAAATCCGATCCTGCGATTGATATGAACGAGTGCCGAAAATCCATTTCCACAAATACAGATGGTGGCGAATGCAATAATCACGCGTAACGCTTCCGACGACACATCTGGGTATGATCGCAACAAATATGCCACCAAAATTGACTAATAATTTTTTTAATGAACATATAACGTCAAGCCTGGTCATTTCTATTTAGCAGCTTATCTTGAAGTTATTATGGGAAATGGTTATGTATATCACAGGAGAAATGAATTTTTGTGAACATTTCGAAGTCACCATGTAAATATTCATCCCAATTTGTTCCACAATCCCCAACAAAACATCTCTAAACACCAAAATGTTTGTATCAGTAGGCTATTGGCAATTTAGCAGTCATAAAGAGTATGCACAGTAGGATATTTCATCTCAGATGTCCGATCTGTTGATGTTAGCTCTGGAGTTGTACTAGTAATGAATCGAAACTGCCTCGTGATTTTCCTAATTAAAAAAAATACAAATTAGGTTATCAACTATTTTGAGGCTTCGCGGACCCCCTGAAAATGCGTCGCGGACCCCCGGTTGAGAACCGCTGGCCTACTTACTTACTTACTTACTTACTTACTTGTGAACCACCACTCCTACTTCTACTTGAGTAGAAATTCCGGCTTTACTTCTACTTCTACTTGAGTAGCGACGGTGACTACTTTGACCACCTCTGCAATTAGGTTCAGTAAGTGACATTTCATCGTCATGGCAGTGTGGCATGGCAAGTGTCGTTGCCAGGGCCGTAACAGCACTTCGTCAGCCCCCCCCAAAAAACTTTGGTCTTGGGCCCCCCATAGGGTTATAGATCGAACGTCTGACCGAACGTCCCGGACCCCCCTCCGGCGATACACTAGCTGTTTACCACTATTCATCATGTTCGTTGGGAGTTTCTTTAGTGACTCAGCTTTCGTCGCCTAAGCGCGCAAAGCGCGCAAAATTTCTAGAATTCATGATTTCATCGGTCAGTATGATCGGGAATAGCATACATTTTTATCAAGTTTTATCTTCTCTCTGCTCACGTAATCAGATTTGCCGGTAGAGCTGAGTGAGGTGTGTTTGAAAAGGTAGGACCACTCAATAATAATTAAACATCTTCGGGCGTATACCCGTTGGCAGGAACAAAACAGCACCTCGTCAGGCCCCAAAAAACGTGGGTCTTGGGCTCCCATAGGGTGATAAAACGACCTCCCCATCACGTTGTTCGCGTTTATCACGAAATTACCCGTACTGTATTGTGACCTAGCGCGAAGCGCGAAAATTTTCGAAAATTTATGATAAAATCAATCAGATCGGCGACTGCATATATAATATGCTATCAATTTATTGTCCTCTCTACTCACGTAATTAGATTTACCGGTAGAGCTGAGTGAAGTGTCTTGAAAACGGGAGGGCCCGTAAATAATGATTAAACATCTTCGGTCGGGCGGAACCGTTGATACGATTTCGTAACATGATGTTATTTAGTGACTTCCAGTCTGCTATAACAAAAAATATAGAACCGCCCAAACGTAGGCTTCTAAACTAAGAGAAGCACACGATTTCAAATTGGTAATTCTTCCCTGGCATAAAATTTTTCCTATCGGGATAGTATTTGTCTTGTGAGGTTCAGATTGCAAAGACAGGAACATTCGGCGCCAGTCATGTAGGCGCCTATGGACAATTAAACCTATATGTATTTTGTATATATAGCGTAGTCTTTGATCTGCATAAGGGCATAGACCTTTTCGGCCAAGCTTTTCTCACTGCCAATCGTTCCGGCACACTTCTTGGAGTCGCATGTTATATGGCCTAAAACGTGATTGTATGTCTTGGTGGGTCGTGGCGCGGTAATGGCCCAATACCCAATAATAAAGATAAATGGCTACTTGAATTTTGAAAAAATTGCATAAATTTTCAAAAAATACTCTATGATTTATGCTAATTTACGAAATAATTTTGGGCCCTTCATCGAGCTCGGCCCCACCCCCCAATTGGGGGTTTTGGGGTGCGGCAGTTACGGTGCTGGTCGTTGCACAATGCACATGCTCAGTCTTCCCGTAGTCGCCGCATTGTAAACAGCGTCCTGGTTCTAAATGTCATTATTGTATTCTCATTATTAGAGTATCTGCCAGCGTATTTTTTACGATATGTTATACTATCGATTGATTGATAATCAGTCTGTAATACACTCAACGGTATTTACTGTGTCTGGACTTAGCAGCCAGTTACTAATACTCCGAAGTAAGTCATACTCGCATCATATGCTTCAGTCCAACTCGCCGTCGAGTTGTATCAGTTCTTGCGAAGGAGTTTTGGATGATTGGAGTTTTTCGATGATAATTCTCGTATTATCCTTGATTGGTGGATAATCCGAGGATTATCAACGAAAAAGTCCAATAACTCAGCTTCTACTAGTTGGAATTGAGTCAAATTTGTTTTGCATCGTGTCTGAAGACAGCTCAACAATTTCACGGGGTTGACAGAAACATTTGAATTTTTTTTAATTTTCCTGTTTAAATTTAAAAAATTAATTGGATCTGCGGAGCCCTATACTCGTTAGAATTGAACCAAATTTGGTGTGAAGCGTTTTTAATGGTAACCTGACAATTTATTGGCTGAATGGCTGGAATCCAGAACAAAAAGTTATTTTTGAACAGCCCTACTCCACAGCCCTGCGGCTTACGACATGACCTTTTCAGCAAATATCTATTTCCTCCGTAATTTCGTCTTTCTAAGCACTCGGCACAGATGCGTGACAGACAGACCATAAAATCATCAGTTAACACCACTGCGTACTAGTGCGGAACATGTACCGGATCCAGATCGGATATCCCGCCGGATTTTTTTTTTCAATTTAGGCCGGCTCGGATCGGAGTCAGATCAGTACTTTTTCTGATACGGCCGAAGCCGGATCAGTACATTTTTGATAAGGCCAGAATCTTTATGGATGAGCATGACTTTTGTAACTAAATAACTACCAACCAACCAACCACATGCAAGTAACCGCCTAGTAGATGCGAAAATAAACAATCAACATTTATAAATTCACAGAAACACCGTACCGTGTAGGGCCGGACTTTTCCCTTTTGGCCGGGGCCGGATCAGCACTTTTTCCTGATAAGGCCGGAGACGGATCGGAGCCGGACTAGAGAATTGAAAAACCGGATCGGAGTCGGACCAGAGAATTTGTCGATCCGCTCCGCACTACTTCGTACACGCATTCACCAGTTAATCCTAAATCAAAAATATTTAGATTGGTGCAAGGTCCAGCATCAGTCTACCTATCAATGGTATGTGCCTAGTACAACGCCATTATAACATATCAAATCGTTTTCTAATTAAGATTATTGGCGATTTTGAAACTTGGGATTTTCAGCACAAAATACATTCCGATTTTAAGAAACGTCATTTCTGTCAAGCTGCTCTGCGCCTCCTCGGATGCCTCCACGCTATTAGTTTGAGAACCACTGGTATAGAAGATGTGGAAATATGAAATGTGTAGGCCTACGTTTCAAGCTGCAACAAATAACAAACTGCCAGTTCTACATCACATAACCGATAATTTGGTACTTTCAAGTATACATACTTCATTACTGCACCTGACAATGCTATGGACTGATCACGGCTTCACAGATACATGAGGAGCTTTGTACTACATGTTTCCAATGCCGCAATACGACCAATCGAGGTTTCAAGGCTTTCCTAGTGGAAAATAGTATCAAAGCTAAAATTTCCGTTGATAAAAAACTCTTACCAGCACAACGCGTAAGATTCAGTACTCGAAAAGTTCCTCTTTCACCACTCCTCCTAAATCATTAGAATTATTACTCCATTCAGATTCGAGCACTCGAATCATTGTGCTGAGGCCTCATCTCGAATATATTTCGCGTCAGTAATAACACTGGCCAACAAAATGAAAAAAGATTTAGGCAGACCATCTGAGAGCGGTTTCCGAGGTTGCTGACTACGAATATCACATTAGTGTTGTCATATTCTTTGTAAGAAGATATTTATACCCCTAAACAGCCCCGAATTACTGTATTTACCCTTAAATATTTCACTTGATACTTGGTTGGAAGAAAATCGTAGTTTTTCTAATTTTATACTGCGCATAAATAGCTAATTGACTATGAAGAACCCTCATGTCATTCTCAGTCACTCTATCAATATTAACAGATGATGTGAAATATTTGTTTGTCAAGAAAGCAGTTTGTCAAGCCTAAAAATAGTACTTTTGCACAACGGAAATACAAATTTTCCTGTATCTATTGGTCATCCTACCAAGATTAAAGAGGAGTATAAAGCTGTAAAATTTGCCTTGAAAGGCTTAACTACAATACTCATATGTGTCTCATTTCTTTTGACTAGTAAATGGATAATTTCCCGCTGAGTCAACAAAGTGGGTATACCTAGTAACCCAGGGGCGGGTAACTTCTCCAGTCAGCGAGCCGGATATAGGAAAATGAGGTTGAGTAGGTGACGAGATAGCGTCCTTGTTCAACTGTATGGCCTAATTAATCTCGCTATTGAATGCATGCCCGCGTCCTCTACGAAATTTGAAAAGTGGCCCGCGACCCGTTTTGAGTTGGCGACCCCTGGCATAAGCGGTGTCTTATAAAAGCATATAGAAATGTGCTGTGCTACAAGTCGGCGGTTACTGATTCAAAGATAAGAAATATCAGCTTGGTTTAAATGCTCTTTGTAGTCGACAAACACCACGATTACCACAAACGACATTAGGGTTGATTATATCGTAAATACCGATAATGCAAGTTGTTGTTGTTTGTGGTATTCATGGTGTTTGTCGATTACTATGGTCATTTACACCAGGCTGATATTCTTTGTTTTTGATTCCATAACTGCCGACTTGTAGCACGGCCCACTTCTAGGCTCTTTGTAAGACACCGCTTACGCGGATGATATGGCGAGGAGGAGCCTAGATAAACTTCCAATACTTAGGTAGGGATTCTGGAGTTGACCTCGGTCGAAATCGAAGCCACAACCCATTGCTGTTGTAGTAGTGGATTATACCAGCGTGTACCTAGGGTTGTCCAAAATTTGGAAAATCGTACAAATCCTCCGTTGTAATGTCTTATTCTATAGATTATTGATAAAAAACTACACTGGGCCTAAAAGAAACTCACAGGAAGGCCGTTAACATTTCGTGCAAAGCGTTTGAAAGTAGCTGCCGAAGAATGGGCGTGCCACCGACCATAGAACGGCGAGAAGACTTGTAATCACGAAACCACGGCTCTTGATTGGCTAATTGGCTATGCTTCAATGACCACGACTGCAGCAGCTTGATGATGAGGTGATCAAGGAGTCTGCTACCGGCGGCGATTCTGAAAGCGCATTGTATGTAGGTTGACAGATACTGATTTAGGATTGATTCAGGGTATGTTGAGGTACGAAATACATGATGTACAAACAACAGCTGCTTCACAAAAACGTCTAAAGCATGACTGCTTTATTGTGTAGGAAACCGCCGTAGCCTATATGCCTTGTTTTCAACCAGGGAAAGCATAGGCGCTCATGCTAGTGGCGACAGATTCCTAGTTTCAGAAAGGCTATATCATTATTGAATACAAATATAAAGCCTAACAATGACACTTTAATTTGTGTCATCTTATTGGGCTCAGGTTGTAGTACATAGTTGAAGTTTTGAATGATCTAGGGATCGGTTAGGCTTGGCACTTATCAGATGTTTACAGCAAATTGAATTCACTTGTAAGTGTTTTCAGAGTCCCTAATGATGCCGCAGAGACGAGGTGTAAATGTAAGCACGGACTATGCTTGATATGATATAAACAATATGCACTGTGCAGCATTGTCTGTGCGTTGCCTTACACCCCTTTTCTGCACGATTATCAAGGACTTTGGCATATCATATCCAGCATAGTATGTGCTTACTTTTACACCTCTTTTCTGCGCCAGCATTAAGGACTTTGAAAACACTTGCAAGTGAATACAATTTGATGTAAAAGCATCTGATAAGGGCCAAGCTAACCCGCTGATTCAGCCGATCCTTAGAGCTTTCAAAACTTCAACTATGTACTACAACCGGAGCCCAATAAGCTCAGACAGGCAAAGTAGTGTCATTGTTAAGCTTTATATTTGTATTCAATAATGATAGATCCTTTCTGAAACTAGGAATCTGTCGCCACTCGCATAAGCGTCTATGCTTTCCCTCGTTGAAAACAAGGCATATGGGCTACGGCGGTTTCCTTCACAATAAAGCAGTCATGCTTTGGACGTTTTTGTGAAGCAGCTGTTGTTTGTACATCATGTATTTCGTACCTCAACATACCCTGAATCAATCCTAAATCAATATCTGCCAACCTACATACAATGCGCTTTCAGAATCGCCGCCGGTAGCAGACTCCTTGATCACCTCATCATCAAGCTGCTGCAGTCGTGGTCATTGAAGCATAGCCAATTAGCCAATCAAGAGCCGTGGTTTCGTGATTACTAGTCTTCTCGCCGTTCTATGGTCGGTGGCACGCCCATTCTTCGGCAGCTACTTTCAAACGCTTTGCACGAAATGTTAACGGCCTTCCTGTGACTTTCTTTTAGGCCCAGTGTCGTTTTTTTTATCAATAATCTATAGAATAAGACATTACAACGGCGGATTTGTAACATTTTCCAAATTTTGGACAAGGTACACGCGCGCATGCGAATACCCGTATATAATAACATACAGTCACTAACATTCGACGTATGTAAGCAAGTAGTGGGGAGTCTAGGCAGACTGGGGTCGCGGGTCACATTATCATGTAGGACGGAAAACTGTCCACGGGCCGGACAAAATCCCTTCGCGGGCCGGATCCGGTCCGCGGGCCGTATGTTGCCCGCCCCTGTAGTAACCCTATTCGAACACCGATGAAAGATTCCAATTTCACATTAGCAAGGAGTTCACTGCATGTAATTTGTCCAAAGATGTAGTAAATAAAACTTTTTAGACGATCACAAAGCACCCAACTACAAACAGTTGGTCCTAAAATCCGCATCTTCATATCGAAAACTTGAGCACAAACATGAGCATAAAGTTCACTTCCTGTACACTGTGTACAGTCATCTTGATATATTTCCCGATTTCCTTGTTGATTAGCAAGGGTAGAGGCTTTACCAAAACATGAGAACAACAAAAGAAATATATATGTCAGGGCAGATGAAATGAACAATTCAACATATTATGTCAGACCATTGCCGGAACCTTTCGAAAAACTGCACTGAATAGCTTACAGGCGAAAATCGTACAAAAACAATTGTGATTCAAAATACTTCAATAGTATTATATTCCAACTGATTATTTCAAATTTACAATGGGTCGTTGGCGTAAAACTTATTGAATTAATGCCACGTTATTTGATTATCTAGGTCAATACTTATGTACATGACTGTTTTTTTTTATGTACATGATATCCGGGAAAATCTGTAACTTTCATAAATCTACTACACCTAAATATGCTGCTTTTGCTGTATTTTGATTTAAAAGAGTCTTCTGTGTGTAAAAATAACATACATATTGAATTTCTAAACTTTATAATACGACTGAGCCGATTTTATATCTATTCATTAGCGCGAAAATAGGGGATTTTGGTCAAAATAGTCCCATGGGTTATCTCCGCAACAAGAGCCAATTTCAAAAAACTATGGTCATATTCGGAATCAGTGCCCTTCACAACCCTCAAAACCACTCTTACTTTGTCAGCCTAAAATAGGTGTTGACTTAATTACGATTGCCAATCAACGTTCGGAAGGCCTCTGAGAGAAGGAAATTTAAAACATACACAAAAACTGCCGAATTCCGCGTTCCAATCAAAAGAACACTCAGACGGGAACGTGGCTACGGTACTCATGGTCGCAAAAACAATGTAAACTAGAGGAGAACGGGTAATTGCTCGCCTAATCGTGAGAAGATAAGGTGTTTGACATACTCGTGAATTGAATAGATAACTGCAACATTTAGAAAATATTCGTGACCAACTTGTTGGGAAACACTGCCATAGCGGTATTTTTGCATTTGATCCTGTGTAGTCAAGTAGATTGACTTACGCCATTTCGTGTGTTACATCGAGATTATACGACCAACTGCTGTGGCGGTGGAATTATAATATAAATCAAAATATCGCTCACTATACGAAACACACATGTATTAGGGTTAACATATTTTGGAATCGGGAAAGAAGCACACTTTTATCAAATCATAAAAGTTACTTGACCGAATGGAAACAGCTGATTTTGAAATATCTACTGGAAATCTTGTTGTATTGACTAAAAACAAGAAAAGGTCATCACTGTCGTTCGACTCCCGAATGACCCGCTTAAACGTCCACATTACCTGTTTCCTGTAATTCAAGCTGATTTTCAGTTGACCCTGTCCATTACACTAGCTGTAAAAGCGGTAAAATGAGTGAGCATTGCCAAAAAAAAGGGCAATTGGGCGTCTTCGGAGGACATTCTCAATTTCCTGAGAAAGGAGGATAAATCCTCCGTAAGGAGGAATTAAATGGCAACCGTACCTGTATGCACTCGTATGCCCGATGTTTCTCAGGAATATGACAAAAATCAGCACATTGTGTAGTTGGCTAAAAGTTTGCCACGAAATTGGTTATTGTTTATTTAATGTTAAATCAACAGTGAACATTTTACAAAATATACGGGGCCTATTCTGCAATACATTGATGTATAGCCTACGTCAGTGCTTCTCAACCGTTGGTCCGCGAAGCA
Organism: Botryllus schlosseri; assembly: GCF_051294905.1. NCBI lineage: Eukaryota > Metazoa > Chordata > Ascidiacea > Stolidobranchia > Styelidae > Botryllus > Botryllus schlosseri. Next base: position 5,943,522 of record NC_137245.1, read on the forward strand.
TTTTCAGGGGTCCGCGAAGTCTCAAGATAGTTGATAACCTAATTTGTATTACATTGAATTCGAAAAATCACGAGGCTGGTTCGCTTCATTACTAGTAAAACTCCAGAGCTCACATCAACAGAATGGCCATCTGAGATGGAATATCCTACTGTGCAGACTCATATTCATTGTGAAATTTCCAATGTAGCCTACTGATACAAACATTTTGCTGTTTAGAGATGTTTTGTTGGGATTGTTGAAAAAATGTTTGAATGAGCAAAGTCAATCACGGTGACTTTGAAATGTTTACAAAAATCCATTCTCTCCTGTGATATGCACAACCATTTTCCATGATAGCTTCATGACAATCTGCTCGAGCTAGTTAGAAATGAACAGGATTGACGTTATATGTTCATTAAAGATAATTCTTTGTCAATTTTGGTGCGCTATTTGTTCCGATCATATCCGTTATTCGCCATCACCTATATTTGAGGAAATAGATTTTCGGCACTCGTTTATATCAAAATGAAGGCGTCAATTTTCAAGACACGGCCACGTATTTCATGAAATGCAGTTGCAGAATTCGCTTCGAAATAACAGAGGTCAACCTAATTTTTACGTGAATAGTATGATATTATATTCAAAAAAAGTATATTTGTTGCTGTTTATCACTAAGCCTACAGTTATCATTTGCACAAGACAGATGACGATTGCACGATAATTGAACTAAATTTGAGCTAAAACTTCGTGGGGGTCCGCGGGGGTCCGTGACGTTGCGAAAGGGATCCGCGAAGACAAAAAGGTTGAGAACCACTGCACTAGTTCATATCAAAACGGAGGGGCGGATTTCCAAGACACGACCACGTATTTAAAGAAATGCAGTTGCAGAATTCGCGTTGAAATAATATTCAACCCAATTTTCACATGAATGGTATATGATCATATTTTCAAGAAAAATCATTTTGTTGCTGTTTACCACTAAGCCTACAGGTATCATTTGCAAAAGACAGTTGACGATTGCACGATTGAGCTAAATTTGAACAAAACTTCGTGGGGTCCGTGGGGATCCGTGACGGTCCGAAAGGAGTCCGCGAAGACAAAAAGCTTGAGAACCACTGGCCTACGTCATGCAACCTTGTGGATATTTGAAATTTCTGCGACGAAGTTACGTATCCAGTACGCAATCACTTCCGGATGCAGTCAAAATGAAAATTAAAAGGGGACATAAAGTTAAATGATTCAGATGTCATCGATATAATCGGGACGGACGTAGCCCTAAATAGCGCCAGATTACCCAACAGAAGAGATAAACGGGCATTAGCATTAGCATCCGTTTGCAACTTCGTGGTTACTTTCATGTCTATATTGTTATGGTAATCAATATTATGAGTTACCCCTTAAACCCGTCTAGAAAACAATTGCTGTACTGCTTTGGAATCTTATCGATGGTTCGATCAATAAGCCAGTCACATCGGAACCATATTTCATATTTCCTGTATATGCGTAACACCTCGACTTTAAAGTCGCCCAAATGTTTTGCAACGGACAAAACAACCTTGAGAGGTGAATGGAAACGGTGATATTCAGTGCTGTTACCACATCTGATCAGTAATCAGACATATGTAAATGCCGCCTGGTTTAATTTTCACTGTTCCAGTGTTCCTGTAGGAGCGGTAATTGGCAATATACATGAACGGCTACGAACAATCATTAGCGTCATCGCTGCGCGCAGAAGCACCATTAGTGTTAAGAATACCCGGACTGTCAATGCGACTATGCGCTGGCGGAATGAAATTAGGAGCCTTTACAGATATCTTAACCTGAGGTCAGAGTGGATGTTATTTGCATAGTGTTTTTAGCTGCATGAAGATTCACTTTTCTGACTTGCTACAAAATGTACCGGTGGCTTTACTGTCGTAGCCAAGTCGCAAATATTTTCAAATATTTTGATAACCCTTATTTTAGTCAAGAGTCAGAGTGTTCGACTCCAGGAACTAATAGAGAGAGCTGGGCAATATCGAGTAGTCTGGCTGACTGAATCGTCTTGGAGGCCAATATTAAGTTTCGAGTCGGGCCGAGTATCACGGAGAATCGCTGAGTCAGTAATTTCAAAACCGCAGGTTGGTCAGCCACCTCACAACAGTGACAAAATATCACCTGAAGGTACTTGCTGCAAAAGAATGCTTCGCAAACGTTTTTCTTAACAAATACCTTTTCATTGGGTAGAAAAAGTTCAGGTCAATGAATGTGCACGCCGTCGTGTTTTATGTGGTATATGACGATAAGCACGAACCGCTCAAATATAGAGGTAGTGACGAAATCCCTAAATGCACGCGAAATCCTACTGAGAGAAAGAAGTAACGTGATACGTACGAAGTAACGACGCTGCGGCTATTAGTTGCGGCATTGGAAATGAACTTGCGATGTCAAAACCTAGAAATTGGACATGAGCAGGGCAATACCTTTTGCCCGCATACCGTTAACATCCGTAGTTATTAGTTGTTCCGAGTTTCATGCCACTTTCCAAGCGTGTCTCGTAATTTAGATACTTGTAAAGTGAGCGGAGTGCTGATATAGACCTGAACCGTCTCTGCCAGTATACGCGGGCCTCGAAGTTCGCAATTCGTCAAACACTCTCAGCTTTTATTCCTTATTTAATCCGACCGTTCCGTACCTTTATTCCAATACATAAAAATGGCGGCTACAGCGGTATACAAAAGGGACTAATCACTGTTGGCATGCATTTCTTTTCCTTCTTTTGTTCGCCCGCAGGCCCGTGGATGAAACGTAGTTTCGTTCAATTCAGATAGGTAGATTCTGACGAGATGCGACCTGTTTAGTATACATGTATGGAGCAGGATTTGTTGTCATGTTTATTGAATTGAAATTAGTATGCACTTGCCAGATGAACGTACAGTACAGTGACACTGATTGTAGATTAGGTCAGGAATAGCATAATTTATTTGATCATGACTTTGTTGGCCGAGTTCAGATTCAGAGTGAGTCCGTTACCCAGTATGGCAGGGACAGGCAACATACGGCCCGCGACGTGATTTTGAGCGGCCCACAGACAGTTTCCAGTCGTACGTAATAATGTAACCCTCAACCCCAGTCTGCTGCAATCCCTCACTACTTGCTTTACGCCAAATTTGACTGACTGTAGGTTATACTTTAGCGTGCGAGTGTGTATAGTGTGCGAGAGTGGATCTTACGCGTAAGTTCGTCAACAACATGAACTCAACCCTAATGAATTGATAACTTGGTAAATCCGAACCTTTGTTCATATACAATACGTTATATAATACGTATTGTATATACAATACGTTATACAATATGTTACCAGAGGCGCGCATCATACGGTCCATGAAGGGATTTTGAGCGTCCCGCAGACAGTTTTCACAACCTGTTCAAATGATCGACTGCACTACAAACCACTTTGACACCACGACTGAAAACATAAGTTGTTCGTAGGTTCCACGTTCTAGAGTTACGTTCGAGAGTTACGTTCGAGATTAAAACGACCTAATCTCGAAAATGAACAATGAACATATGTCAACTTTTAGAAATCCATCTTCGCGAAATCTTGAAATGAATGGTCAAGTATCAGTTTCGCACTTGTTAATTCTATATACCATTCTTTTTAATGTGTTATTTGATGTCGGATGAATGTTCGACCTTTCTTGCGATATCTTTGCAAATATCATAACTTACGATATGCTCGATATGATAGAGATATGAAAAAGCCCAACCTCGAAGAGTTCAATTGGTTGCGGCAGACCCTGTTCTACTGCAAAAGGTGCGATCGCGCTGCAAACGATCTGATGCAACGATCTGTCCGACTACTTGTAAAAGAACAGAATATCGGTAAAATGAAGATATTGATTGAAAACTTAATCTCCGTCATCTATGTAGCTATCACTCTACAGTTACAGATATAACCGCTTTTCATCTGTACATTTGTGCTTATTTTCCAGATTTTTTTCGGGTACACACAGTTAATTTATAGTTATAGCTCATGGCGAACAGATTACTAAAGTCCAAGATACCTAATAGCAGTCCGGATTCCCGCTCGTTGACGCGTGGGCGAGATTCGGCCAAACCAAGTAAGTCGATCCTGTCTGTGTGTCGAGTGCATCGCTCTTTTGTGGATTAAGTAATTCGTTTTATATCCCTGTGAAATGTCGTTCATTACGAACGATATTGAATGGATGAAAAAATAAGCGTCTTCGAAAAGGATCCCAAACTCGAAATAGTGGTGAAGATCCAATCTCCCCTAGTTTGAGGTTTTGAGGAGGAAGTTTCACAACGTAACTGGTTGAGCAGATTGATTCGAATACTTGAATCCGATTCGAGTAGATATTGTAGGCGTGAAGCAAGATATGATTTTTCTGGAACTAGAACGATACGTTCATTTATGCAAAGAGGTGAATTATCAGATAGAATGACATTCCCCCTACTATCTTGCATTCGGGGAAGCCTTTAAATCTGTACTGGTATTAAGAAAACATGCGAAACATGATATAAGCGACACACGTTACGGGAATTGGCATTTGTGTGAGTTCGTGATCAACCTTAAGCATTATCACAATCTGCCATGAAATAGGTGTGATCGAAAAACAATATAGTGATCGGTAATATGATGCAGCACGGGCATTATAATCAGCGGTGCCGATTGAAATTTCCACATCATTCATACTCTTTTCACGTTTATAAGATCCGATTCCAAATCTAATCACTCAGGTACACTCATCTAGCCCCACACTGAATAGTAGGGTTATTCAAAAATAACTTTTCTTCCGATTGCAGCCATTCACTGAATAAATTGTCAGGTTACCATAAAAAAAAACGCAGCACACCAAATTTGGTTCAATTCTAACAAGTATAAGCTTCCGCAGATCCAATATAAGTTTCAAATTTTTCTGTCAACCCCATAAATTGTTGAGTTGTCTTTAAAGAAGATGCAAAACAAATTTGACTCAATTACAACTAGTACAAGCGGAGTTACTTGAATTTCTCATTGATAATTCTCGGAATATCCTCGATTGATTTGTTTTATACAAATGCCTTTAAAAAGGTATGGGATGGTTGGAACCCTCAAAATAGTCGGCTCAACAGCAATAGTACAGATATTTCGTCAAAGGAGCTATATTTACCTTATATTTTCAATTGTCAATGTCGATCCATTATGACGTCACAATTGAATATTCGTGACGTCATGGCTCAAAAAACATGTTTTAAACAAGGGACTTGTTTTAAACAGGTTTGTGATGGTATATGTTTATCAATTTGCTAATATTTGATTGAAAATATAATAATCGGTTGGACACTCATTTGTTTCTAGCCGAATTATAATATATCGAATCGATATTAGAATGAACATGTAGTCTACTCCTTGCCCAGCGTCCAATGCTGTATGAGCGATGCGAAGAATACCTTTCTGATTTCTCTCTTATCGATACAGAATGCAAATGCGACGAGTCTTATGACGTATACATGCTGGGAGCCATCGGATACTCGGAGCTGCCGAGCTCAGCACCCACGAATGAATTTCAACGCTATGATTTCGTCCAGGATACTTGGACACGACTTGTCAACTCAACTAAGGGATATAGAAGGTGATTACCGTTAGTAGTAGAGAAATGGTGGATATAGCCGCATGCAAGCTTTTAACTTAAAGAAACTAACTTCTCCAATAAAATAAAGAAACAAAGGATAACGGACTTACGCATTTTGCAGAAATGCAGAGGGTAGTTCCCCTCGTGACGGATTGCTGCAAGCGATCTGATCGATATGTGGCTGTCTGATTCCCGATTTAAATGAGTTTGGTGTAGTGATATTTCTGGTGTTATTTTCGAGGCTGTAAAATTGCGTGACTCGCTATTTATGAGTGGATTGGTAACTTGTTCTGTCTGTTGATTTCAAAACTCGGCTGACCTATCGTGTCGCGATTTCCGGTTCAATTGAGTACGGTTGCTATCTGCGTGTCAAAACTCGTTTGTGGTGAATATGGTTTTATTATCAGGCGAGTAATATCAAGGTTATTGTATTCTTTGCTGTAATTTTCCACGTATGATCATCGAATCTTTCTGGATCTCTATGTTGTGTACCCCGACGGAACGGAAAAATTCGCCTGGCGTGACTCGTGGTGTAATAGCGGGTTGGTTGATTGATGTGTATATTCTGACAACGTATGATATGTTTCAAGCCTACGGTTAAGGTCACACGAATCGATGTAAAGCCCAGCTTGGTTGAATTGTCATACTTCGATGAGGGAGGGGGACGGGGGCTGCTACTTACGTAACCCGCTGTCAGTCAGACGCAGAGTCGAGTGGATGTAAAATTGGTATTCTGAAACCATGCTCTGGTTGAAATTTAAAAACTCAACTGGCGCATGATTTCTCTTGTATCTCTCAATCAATGATTTCCGGTTCAATCGAGTGTGACTGCAAACTATCTGTGTGGTGTACGCGTTACCAAATCAAACTCGTTTGTGTCATTACGTCCATGGTATATCACATTGATATGACTGTAAGCAGACAGTTTTGAATAACCATATGGGGTTCGATTGTTGCTACTTGCTAGCCGCCATTTTCAAGCGGTTGTTGACGACATCCAAAGCTACTTGCCGCAGCTCAGGACAGTAGATGACGTTTGTGCCAGCAGCGAGCCTCGGTACAAACGAGCGTGAATTTGGATGGAAAAGCAACGCATTGGAGGATCTTTACTGGATTACTTTTGGATTTACGTTTATCCGGACCCGGATTTGTAGATTTTACATGCTACTCGCCTAATAATTTCGCTGGCAAATGATGTCCATTGTCCATGAATCAGCAGTGGTCGATCAAGCGTGATGCGATGATGTCAGTCGGAGTTCAAAATACTCGTTTGTATTAATTGCATAAAAGTAGTCATTTTTCTTCTGACTCGTGACTCTTGCACCGATGTGGTTCCTATATCGAGAACTACGATACTCGATTCCATTGTACGCCGACGAATCGGGGCTCGTATACTGTGCATATAAGCGTGAATTCGGATGGGAGTATAGCGCATTGGATGATTTTTACTGGATTACATTTGGATTTACGCTCATCCGGACCCGGATTTTTTAGATTTTACATGCTACTCGCGGAATAATTGCGCTGGCAAGTGATGGCCATAAATCAGCCGTGATCGAGCGAGCGTGATATGATGATGTCAGTCGGGGTTTGAAATACACGTGTGGATTAATTACATCAATGTAGTCATTTTCTTCTGACTCGTGATCTTACATCGATGTGGTTCCTGTACTGAGAACTACGATACTCGATTCCATTGTACGCTGACGTATCGGGAAAGTTCGCCCCGTTTCGTAGGATACTGGTGGACTAATTTCGCTGAAACACCAGTTTAAGAATATTTGGCGTTATAATTGAGTAGTAGAAGACTTATCTATATGCAAGTAGACGTACTTGCTGAGTGATTCTAGCTTCCGACCCAAATTCCCAATATCTCTGTCCATAACCGATTGTGAAGTGGTGTAATGAATCGGTGATCCGAATCCAGTCTGGAGTTGCTCCTGCTTCTGGACCCGATCGTAATCACCTCCGCTCAGATGTGATCAACCTGTTGGCTGATATACAAACCTGCCATCGTTGCATGTTAAGTTGACGGAATAAGACTTGAGCAATCTGTAAGATCGATAGTAGCAACGTGTTTTCTGTTTCATGGGTATACAAATTGGGGTCCAGTTAAGATTAGCAAGAAATCGAGCAGTTTCATTCTCCTGGTACTGAGCCGAAACGCGATAACCACTGGTCAGGCGTAATCATCTGTCATCTACAAAGGATGTTTCATTTTGGTATGGCTGCATATCAATTGTGCATATAAACTTGTATTTCGGCAGTCGATGAAGAAAATACGTGACCCGTTCGGTAAATATATATGTTGTTTGTTTTAGGAACACAAGAAGTGAAGTATACCAACAGTTTGATGTTGAAGAAAATATTGTCCATGACGCAGCGTGAATAATGAATTTACCCGCTGTGTGCCGAAATAGCGTAGTGGTCGATTCCGCAGCTACAACACCAATGGGTTGCTGGTTCGACTTCGACTTCAGAATTCCTACTCAAGTGTTGGAGGTTTATCTAGGCTCCTATTTGTCATATAATCCGTGTAAGCGACGCCTTCTAGAAGCTCAGAAGTGGGTCGTGCTGCAAGTCGGCAGCGACGGAATACAAATGACGAAAATTGGTCTGGTGTAAATGACCGTAGTAGTCTACAAACACCATTAATACCACAAACAAAGAAACAAACTTATTTACCCGCTACAATATCAACTCCAGCAGGACATATATTCAATATATTTAGATATGTAAATTTCATTCCTAATATTTTCAATCTTAACCTCACGCAGTAAGTTTTTACAAGTGAACCATCTTTTAGGGGGGCGGTAATAATACAAGATTTTTCGTTATCAGCTAACGTTCTCAAGGGCGATTTGGTGTATGGAAATGTGAATATTGATTACGACGGTGCGATCTTAGACGGTTCGCTGTGGTAAGCAATCCTTCATATCAGTAAATAAATATGCGCAGTTTGAAAATAAAGTCGAACATTCGTACCCTGCTGCAATACCAAGCACAAAGCGTTATTGAAAAGGACATTGCGATGAAGCGGTAATCGATATGCACCGTACAAAGACGTTACAATGGTCACGCGCACACACACACATACACTAAAATACTAGTCAGATTACCGGACCACGACCTAACATATCGAGCTAGCCATCCGTCCCATGCCACCTCATTTTGTCGCTTGCCTTTGATATTCTCTGCTTTAGTTTTTCATTCAGTGTACATTCGTCTTCTCTACTTTACCTATGCCAAGATGGCTGTCCGATTTCAAAGACTACCCCAACTCGTTTCGACATCTTCCTGTCTTTCATTGCATCGCAGTTTTGTAGTGTTTTGAAATTATGAAAATATTAATAAACTGACACTGATACACTAAATTGTCCCAAGAACAGCTGCATTACAGTAACGTATGAGGTCTATATATTTGCGATTTCTTATTGCGTGCGAAGATTTTGAAAAAGGGACTAGTAGAATAGGTAGGAAAAGACTGGAAGAGCAAGCTCAGCACCTAATCGATATTTCGTCCATCAGTATTGGTGTTTGTAAGATAGGACTAGAATCTGTGTAAAATGAAGAAAAGTACTATATTATGAATGCGAGGTATTAAATACCACCCAAACAGAGTTCTGAAAAACGTGAGTTGAACTGATTGGACTCGAAAATGAACAATGAGCAGTGAGAACAATGACTCAGATCCGAGTCTCAACACTGTGATTCGGAGTTGAACATTCAAAACCTAAGTTGGACTCGGTGGTGAATGGAAAATGATTCGACTTGACTCGAGTCCTATCCAGTGTTGGGATCAAGTCACCACCTTCGAGTGACGAGTTGGGCTAGGCACTATCATTCGTGCACCCGAATCTGAGACGAGAAATAAATGTAAACGATTCTAGTCGAGTAGTAAAAGACGATTTTTTCGAGTAGGCCTACTGAAAATGCACGCTTCTCGCCACTAAAAGGTAATTCATCAACGAAAGTCATAGGTTCGATACTAGTTTCCAGTGTGGAATCTGTAAAACTTTGATTGGTCGTATCGTAGCATACGAAACCTACAGGACAATGCTACTAACGTTACTGAAAATAACAAATCGCTGGTTTGCCAGCTAGTTTTATGGCTCTGCAGCATCACCAGATTTTTATGACTTCATATAGCGGGTGATTTCAATCCGGATCCAAACATCTGGATAATAAGTAGCCTGTACACAATTAAGTAACTCCGTCGGTCGGAAGAAGCAGTAGTATCACGCAATATACTTTTCTCGTATCATTGATAATGATATCATGCAAATTCTGCACGCGATGTCTCTTGGAAGTGGCACGTGAAACGTTGTTGTTCCAGCACCAATATATCTTCTGTTGATGAGATGTCTTATTCGTTTTGATATCTGTCGCGTTTGTGGAAATCTTCAGCAACTATTACTGTTCTGGGGATCATTTTCGTTGAGCATTAAAATATGGTCTCTTGCAGAGAGTGACGGTCAAAAAATGTGTGTCTCAAATATTCAGCGGAAACCGCGGTAAATTATTATACGAGACTCCTATATATGACTTGGAATACAGCACCGATGCCTTGTAATTCAAAGGCTGCTGTATCGAGAGCGTCCATGACAGTTGATCTAATAACCATGTGAGAAGATGGTCAAATTTGATTGTTTACCTCTCTATTATAAATATTCTATTTCGGAGTGTTTCCTTGTATATCCCCGAAAGCGACGACATAGAGTCGATTATTACTGATCTCCCGATGTGAGAATGAAACTCGTGAAAAGAAGCTAGTGATCTATAATGGATTACAGAATATTCCGATGTCAACGCTGACGTTCGTGAAAATGGTGCGATTCGTTATAGTTCTGATCTTGTGTGAATATCCCAAACAGTAGATTATCGACTATAAAACGTTTGTGTAGCTATAATTCGTATCCAAGTTGTTGAAGTAATACATATGACGGTAGAATCGAATGCCATACATAAAAACTTATTCAAATACCTACTAAGAGTGTACATTATAACGTCGAGTCACTTGAAAAGTTGTCGTGGTAGTAGAATATTGTTTGTGAATCGATATGGTTAGTAACAGTTGCATTGTTCGCACATTTAATGCTATTTATCGATATCGGATCGGCTTATGAAATATCAGTGTGGGAACCAAGTGCGTGCCAACTGCCCTTTGTCGACGGAAATAAACACCTGTCTCCCGTATTGCTGTCAGAAAACAATCTGTTTTCATGAAATACGCATATTTGCACCCCAAGTCTTGCTAATTTTGTTGCCCGTTCGTTTTTGTATTGACATTAAGTGTCCTGTATCGCTCCTTTGGCGATGGTAATTTGGCGGAAAAAGTCAGCACCTAAGATTAAAAATCAACCAGAGAACGAGCTGTTTCTCCGTGACCTTTCAATATTCACCTATGGTTTTGAATTCACAGCAAATGACATTATTGTTGACAATATGTGAATTGCTAGCGAAGATTCGTAGTAATGGTTTTGTCTGTTTTTAGGATGATATATTTCTCAAATAGTTTCCCAAAATGAGAGACTGTTATGGAAAGACACTTCGATCCGGATCCGCCAGTACAGGAATGTGTATATATCGCTTCGGGTTCTCACCGCTCCGAATTATATAGACTCGCAACGTTCGCCAGGTTTTCGAGACTGTCGTACGCAAAGCGTGCAGATTTAGCATCTGACGGATATTACTGGCTAGGGTTCGAAGACAAAATTAAATGTTTCGGATGCAGTATTTCACTCGAAAAATGGGTTGAAAAGGATTCGAATGTAAGTTGTCATGAAGCGAGTTGTGTTCGAGACGTATTCAACATTCCCGTTGAAAGATCGAATTTCAGGAGTCTATTACGGGAGTTTAAGGTCCAAATCGATACACCGCAAGTCAATAACAGCGACATAAAACTTGCGAATATCATTGACCGAGAACACGCGTGTTTGATTAAGAACCTCGACTTGAAAAGGGAATCGAAGCGACGCGAAACCTTCAAGAAATGGCCTAGCTATCCAATACCCCACGCAGTAGGCGAGTTGGCGAAACAAGGGTTTTTCTATCTTGGCAACTTAGACAGAACGCAGTGCTTTAGCTGCTTCGGTGTTCTTCGCAATTGGAAACCCATAGACGACGTATCGGAAATACACCTTACACATTTTCCAAAATGTACTTTCGCACGTGGTAGCTTTTCAGGAAATATCGCACTAGCTGAGCAAGACCGCAGTAATTTGGATGACTTACTTCACGAGAAAATACGACGGCTCACTATTATCAATGTGAAAGAACCAGATGAGCCCTCCGAGGATGAAAAACACTATCTTGCTGAACTATTCCCTTGCCTAAACCCCGTGAATCCTGTAATGTCGTCCTTGTCACGAAGAATAGCAACCTTCGACGAAGGTTGGGATCCCGCTAAAATCAATGCTAGCGTTGAGCAACTAGCAAATGCGGGGTTTTATTACATCGATTCGGACAAGACGAAATGTTTTTACTGCAATGGTGGACTTCGGTGGGACCGGACAGACCAGGTTTGGACGGAACATGCTAAATGGTTTCCGCAATGCGAGTACGTACTTCGTATGAAAGGTATCGAATTCGGGCGACGCATCGAAAGCACATATCCAAATCTCAATCGTCCGATTATTAGAAACCCCATCACGAAGTTGGAGTTGACTAAACGCCAAAATGTTCTGCGGAATCGTCAATCAAACGATGGATCATCGTTGAATTGCATCGAAAATGGGAGAGGCCGTGGCGTGTAAACGATGTGAAATAAACATAAATGAATATGACTATAGCATGTGGACATCTTTGCGTTGTTTCTAGACTTGTGGGACTGACGTAGAACGCAGTGGTGGTAGTCATGAAGTACTTCTATTTTTTTTTCTCAGAATTATGGTAGTTTTTATCTAATTACACTACATACTCAAGTACCTTGTATTGGACTACTTCTATTTCTATCAGTTGGATTAGACGGGTCATTCTAACTGGTTGTAAAACTGATAGAAATATGAAGTACTTCTATTTTTTTTCCTCAGAATTGTGGTAGGTTTTACCTAATTACACTACATACTCAAGTGCCTTGTGTTGGACTACTTCTATTTCTATCAGTTGGATTAGACGGGTCATTCTAACTGGTTGTAAAACTGATAGAAATATGAAGTACTTCTATTTTTTTTCCTCAGAATTGTGGTAGGTTTTACCTAATTACACTACATACTCAAGTGCCTTGTGTTGGACTACTTCTATCAGTTTTACAACCAGTTAGAATGACCCGTCTAATCCAACTGATAGAAATAGAAGTAGTCCAATACAAGGTACTTGAGTATGTAGTGTAATTAGATAAAAACTACCATAATTCTGAGAAAAAAAAATAGAAGTACTTCATGACTACCACCACTGCGTTCTACGTCAGTCCCACAAGTCTAGAAACAACGCAAAGATGTCCACATGCTATAGTCATATTCATTTATGTTTATTTCACATCGTTTACACGCCACGGCCTCTCCCATTTTCGATGCAATTCAACGATGATCCATCGTTTGATTGACGATTCCGCAGAACATTTTGGCGTTTAGTCAACTCCAACTTCGTGATGGGGTTTCTAATAATCGGACGATTGAGATTTGGATATGTGCTTTCGATGCGTCGCCCGAATTCGATACCTTTCATACGAAGTACGTACTCGCATTGCGGAAACCATTTAGCATGTTCCGTCCAAACCTGGTCTGTCCGGTCCCACCGAAGTCCACCATTGCAGTAAAAACATTTCGTCTTGTCCGAATCGATGTAATAAAACCCCGCATTTGCTAGTTGCTCAACGCTAGCATTGATTTTAGCGGGATCCCAACCTTCGTCGAAGGTTGCTATTCTTCGTGACAAGGACGACATTACAGGATTCACGGGGTTTAGGCAAGGGAATAGTTCAGCAAGATAGTGTTTTTCATCCTCGGAGGGCTCATCTGGTTCTTTCACATTGATAATAGTGAGCCGTCGTATTTTCTCGTGAAGTAAGTCATCCAAATTACTGCGGTCTTGCTCAGCTAGTGCGATATTTCCTGAAAAGCTACCACGTGCGAAAGTACATTTTGGAAAATGTGTAAGGTGTATTTCCGATACGTCGTCTATGGGTTTCCAATTGCGAAGAACACCGAAGCAGCTAAAGCACTGCGTTCTGTCTAAGTTGCCAAGATAGAAAAACCCTTGTTTCGCCAACTCGCCTACTGCGTGGGGTATTGGATAGCTAGGCCATTTCTTGAAGGTTTCGCGTCGCTTCGATTCCCTTTTCAAGTCGAGGTTCTTAATCAAACACGCGTGTTCTCGGTCAATGATATTCGCAAGTTTTATGTCGCTGTTATTGACTTGCGGTGTATCGATTTGGACCTTAAACTCCCGTAATAGACTCCTGAAATTCGATCTTTCAACGGGAATGTTGAATACGTCTCGAACACAACTCGCTTCATGACAACTTACATTCGAATCCTTTTCAACCCATTTTTCGAGTGAAATACTGCATCCGAAACATTTAATTTTGTCTTCGAACCCTAGCCAGTAATATCCGTCAGATGCTAAATCTGCACGCTTTGCGTACGACAGTCTCGAAAACCTGGCGAACGTTGCGAGTCTATATAATTCGGAGCGGTGAGAACCCGAAGCGATATATACACATTCCTGTACTGGCGGATCCGGATCGAAGTGTCTTTCCATAACAGTCTCTCATTTTGGGAAACTATTTGAGAAATATATCATCCTAAAAACAGACAAAACCATTACTACGAATCTTCGCTAGCAATTCACATATTGTCAACAATAATGTCATTTGCTGTGAATTCAAAACCATAGGTGAATATTGAAAGGTCACGGAGAAACAGCTCGTTCTCTGGTTGATTTTTAATCTTAGGTGCTGACTTTTTCCGCCAAATTACCATCGCCAAAGGAGCGATACAGGACACTTAATGTCAATACAAAAACGAACGGGCAACAAAATTAGCAAGACTTGGGGTGCAAATATGCGTATTTCATGAAAACAGATTGTTTTCTGACAGCAATACGGGAGACAGGTGTTTATTTCCGTCGACAAAGGGCAGTTGGCACGCACTTGGTTCCCACACTGATATTTCATAAGCCGATCCGATATCGATAAATAGCATTAAATGTGCGAACAATGCAACTGTTACTAACCATATCGATTCACAAACAATATTCTACTACCACGACAACTTTTCAAGTGACTCGACGTTATAATGTACACTCTTAGTAGGTATTTGAATAAGTTTTTATGTATGGCATTCGATTCTACCGTCATATGTATTACTTCAACAACTTGGATACGAATTATAGCTACACAAACGTTTTATAGTCGATAATCTACTGTTTGGGATATTCACACAAGATCAGAACTATAACGAATCGCACCATTTTCACGAACGTCAGCGTTGACATCGGAATATTCTGTAATCCATTATAGATCACTAGCTTCTTTTCACGAGTTTCATTCTCACATCGGGAGATCAGTAATAATCGACTCTATGTCGTCGCTTTCGGGGATATACAAGGAAACACTCCGAAATAGAATATTTATAATAGAGAGGTAAACAATCAAATTTGACCATCTTCTCACATGGTTATTAGATCAACTGTCATGGACGCTGTCGATACAGCAGCCTTTGAATTACAAGGCATCGGTGCTGTATTCCAAGTCATATATAGGAGTCTCGTATAATAATTTACCGCGGTTTCCGCTGAATATTTGAGACACACATTTTTTGACCGTCACTCTCTGCAAGAGACCATATTTTAATGCTCAACGAAAATGATCCCCAGAACAGTAATAGTTGCTGAAGATTTCCACAAACGCGACAGATATCAAAACGAATAAGACATCTCATCAACAGAAGATATATTGGTGCTGGAACAACAACGTTTCACGTGCCACTTCCAAGAGACATCGCGTGCAGAATTTGCATGATATCATTATCAATGATACGAGAAAAGTATATTGCGTGATACTACTGCTTCTTCCGACCGACGGAGTTACTTAATTGTGTACAGGCTACTTATTATCCAGATGTTTGGATCCGGATTGAAATCACCCGCTATATGAAGTCATAAAAATCTGGTGATGCTGCAGAGCCATAAAACTAGCTGGCAAACCAGCGATTTGTTATTTTCAGTAACGTTAGTAGCATTGTCCTGTAGGTTTCGTATGCTACGATACGACCAATCAAAGTTTTACAGATTCCACACTGGAAACTAGTATCGAACCTATGACTTTCGTTGATGAATTACCTTTTAGTGGCGAGAAGCGTGCATTTTCAGTAGGCCTACTCGAAAAAATCGTCTTTTACTACTCGACTAGAATCGTTTACATTTATTTCTCGTCTCAGATTCGGGTGCACGAATGATAGTGCCTAGCCCAACTCGTCACTCGAAGGTGGTGACTTGATCCCAACACTGGATAGGACTCGAGTCAAGTCGAATCATTTTCCATTCACCACCGAGTCCAACTTAGGTTTTGAATGTTCAACTCCGAATCACAGTGTTGAGACTCGGATCTGAGTCATTGTTCTCACTGCTCATTGTTCATTTTCGAGTCCAATCAGTTCAACTCACGTTTTTCAGAACTCTGTTTGGGTGGTATTTAATACCTCGCATTCATAATATAGTACTTTTCTTCATTTTACACAGATTCTAGTCCTATCTTACAAACACCAATACTGATGGACGAAATATCGATTAGGTGCTGAGCTTGCTCTTCCAGTCTTTTCCTACCTATTCTACTAGTCCCTTTTTCAAAATCTTCGCACGCAATAAGAAATCGCAAATATATAGACCTCATACGTTACTGTAATGCAGCTGTTCTTGGGACAATTTAGTGTATCAGTGTCAGTTTATTAATATTTTCATAATTTCAAAACACTACAAAACTGCGATGCAATGAAAGACAGGAAGATGTCGAAACGAGTTGGGGTAGTCTTTGAAATCGGACAGCCATCTTGGCATAGGTAAAGTAGAGAAGACGAATGTACACTGAATGAAAAACTAAAGCAGAGAATATCAAAGGCAAGCGACAAAATGAGGTGGCATGGGACGGATGGCTAGCTCGATATGTTAGGTCGTGGTCCGGTAATCTGACTAGTATTTTAGTGTATGTGTGTGTGTGCGCGTGACCATTGTAACGTCTTTGTACGGTGCATATCGATTACCGCTTCATCGCAATGTCCTTTTCAATAACGCTTTGTGCTTGGTATTGCAGCAGGGTACGAATGTTCGACTTTATTTTCAAACTGCGCATATTTATTTACTGATATGAAGGATTGCTTACCACAGCGAACCGTCTAAGATCGCACCGTCGTAATCAATATTCACATTTCCATACACCAAATCGCCCTTGAGAACGTTAGCTGATAACGAAAAATCTTGTATTATTACCGCCCCCCTAAAAGATGGTTCACTTGTAAAAACTTACTGCGTGAGGTTAAGATTGAAAATATTAGGAATGAAATTTACATATCTAAATATATTGAATATATGTCCTGCTGGAGTTGATATTGTAGCGGGTAAATAAGTTTGTTTCTTTGTTTGTGGTATTAATGGTGTTTGTAGACTACTACGGTCATTTACACCAGACCAATTTTCGTCATTTGTATTCCGTCGCTGCCGACTTGCAGCACGACCCACTTCTGAGCTTCTAGAAGGCGTCGCTTACACGGATTATATGACAAATAGTAGCCTAGATAAACCTCCAACACTTGAGTAGGAATTCTGAAGTCGAAGTCGAACCAGCAACCCATTGGTGTTGTAGCTGCGGAATCGACCACTACGCTATTTCGGCACACAGCGGGTAAATTCATTATTCACGCTGCGTCATGGACAATATTTTCTTCAACATCAAACTGTTGGTATACTTCACTTCTTGAGTTCCTAAAACAAACAACATATATATTTACCGAACGGGTCACGTATTTTCTTCATCGACTGCCGAAATACAAGTTTATATGCACAATTGATATGCAGCCATACCAAAATGAAACATCCTTTGTAGATGACAGATGATTACGCCTGACCAGTGGTTATCGCGTTTCGGCTCAGTACCAGGAGAATGAAACTGCTCGATTTCTTGCTAATCTTAACTGGACCCCAATTTGTATACCCATGAAACAGAAAACACGTTGCTACTATCGATCTTACAGATTGCTCAAGTCTTATTCCGTCAACTTAACATGCAACGATGGCAGGTTTGTATATCAGCCAACAGGTTGATCACATCTGAGCGGAGGTGATTACGATCGGGTCCAGAAGCAGGAGCAACTCCAGACTGGATTCGGATCACCGATTCATTACACCACTTCACAATCGGTTATGGACAGAGATATTGGGAATTTGGGTCGGAAGCTAGAATCACTCAGCAAGTACGTCTACTTGCATATAGATAAGTCTTCTACTACTCAATTATAACGCCAAATATTCTTAAACTGGTGTTTCAGCGAAATTAGTCCACCAGTATCCTACGAAACGGGGCGAACTTTCCCGATACGTCAGCGTACAATGGAATCGAGTATCGTAGTTCTCAGTACAGGAACCACATCGATGTAAGATCACGAGTCAGAAGAAAATGACTACATTGATGTAATTAATCCACACGTGTATTTCAAACCCCGACTGACATCATCATATCACGCTCGCTCGATCACGGCTGATTTATGGCCATCACTTGCCAGCGCAATTATTCCGCGAGTAGCATGTAAAATCTAAAAAATCCGGGTCCGGATGAGCGTAAATCCAAATGTAATCCAGTAAAAATCATCCAATGCGCTATACTCCCATCCAAATTCACGCTTATATGCACAGTATACGAGCCCCGATTCGTCGGCGTACAATGGAATCGAGTATCGTAGTTCTCGATATAGGAACCACATCGATGCAAGAGTCACGAGTCAGAAGAAAAATGACTACTTTTATGCAATTAATACAAACGAGTATTTTGAACTCCGACTGACATCATCGCATCACGCTTGATCGACCACTGCTGATTCATGGACAATGGACATCATTTGCCAGCGAAATTATTAGGCGAGTAGCATGTAAAATCTACAAATCCGGGTCCGGATAAACGTAAATCCAAAAGTAATCCAGTAAAGATCCTCCAATGCGTTGCTTTTCCATCCAAATTCACGCTCGTTTGTACCGAGGCTCGCTGCTGGCACAAACGTCATCTACTGTCCTGAGCTGCGGCAAGTAGCTTTGGATGTCGTCAACAACCGCTTGAAAATGGCGGCTAGCAAGTAGCAACAATCGAACCCCATATGGTTATTCAAAACTGTCTGCTTACAGTCATATCAATGTGATATACCATGGACGTAATGACACAAACGAGTTTGATTTGGTAACGCGTACACCACACAGATAGTTTGCAGTCACACTCGATTGAACCGGAAATCATTGATTGAGAGATACAAGAGAAATCATGCGCCAGTTGAGTTTTTAAATTTCAACCAGAGCATGGTTTCAGAATACCAATTTTACATCCACTCGACTCTGCGTCTGACTGACAGCGGGTTACGTAAGTAGCAGCCCCCGTCCCCCTCCCTCATCGAAGTATGACAATTCAACCAAGCTGGGCTTTACATCGATTCGTGTGACCTTAACCGTAGGCTTGAAACATATCATACGTTGTCAGAATATACACATCAATCAACCAACCCGCTATTACACCACGAGTCACGCCAGGCGAATTTTTCCGTTCCGTCGGGGTACACAACATAGAGATCCAGAAAGATTCGATGATCATACGTGGAAAATTACAGCAAAGAATACAATAACCTTGATATTACTCGCCTGATAATAAAACCATATTCACCACAAACGAGTTTTGACACGCAGATAGCAACCGTACTCAATTGAACCGGAAATCGCGACACGATAGGTCAGCCGAGTTTTGAAATCAACAGACAGAACAAGTTACCAATCCACTCATAAATAGCGAGTCACGCAATTTTACAGCCTCGAAAATAACACCAGAAATATCACTACACCAAACTCATTTAAATCGGGAATCAGACAGCCACATATCGATCAGATCGCTTGCAGCAATCCGTCACGAGGGGAACTACCCTCTGCATTTCTGCAAAATGCGTAAGTCCGTTATCCTTTGTTTCTTTATTTTATTGGAGAAGTTAGTTTCTTTAAGTTAAAAGCTTGCATGCGGCTATATCCACCATTTCTCTACTACTACCGTTAAGGTTACAGGGCATATGGCAAACATGTATAATGCAACCTTAGAAGTGTGCAAGATATATTAAGGCATATTTACGCATTTAAAACCTCTTAACTATTCATTCGTTGCGGTAAAGGCAATTAGCGACGCATTTGCGTTACAATCAGGGCCGTGGAGTCGGTATATTTTACCATCGTCTCCAACTCCAACTCCGACTCCCGAGTCCTTAAACGCACCTGCATTTCGTTTGTATCGTAGATGCCTGCACTGTCGGTGAACTTATCGTTTCACATTTTACAGCTTGTAGTCTACTTTATAGGCCTACCGTTGTAGACGGTCCATTGTCTCCTCGTTATTAAATGTGTCAAACACGGTTAAATGAAACAAATAGGTTTACGTGATGTTATGCTCAACGTACCGCAATATCCTAACTGAAGCAAGACTTCGTGGGCATTGGTTCTTATATCAAGAAGCGCCTGATCAAAAATTGCGCTGTAGACAACATTGTCATAATGAAGCGACACGGTGTTTAATCAGCAGTGTACGCACATCTTCAGTGTTGCCAGCCAACAACTGCTACTGTTGAACGTTCTTTCTCCATTCTTGACAACCTTCTTAGTAAGTACAGAGACTGTCTATCCGAGGATGTAGGAAAGTATCTTTCGTTGTACTACAACAAATTTAAATTATTGCGTCCAAAATGCGTGATGTAACTACTGAAATTCTTCATTGGTCCAGATTTCGTTCAAATAAAGTTTTTTCATGTAAAAAATTGTCAGTTTATAGGTCGAAAAGTTCTTCCAGGCCATACTACTTCGTAAGGACAGACAGTTCCAACCAGAAATGAAGACAAGTAGTATATTTCTAAGATTACACTGATCTACACCAGCGGTTCTCAAACGCCGGTCCGCGACGACTTTCCTGCCGGTCCGCGAGGTACATGATTTCATCCCTAAATTTCAAGATGCAAGTATTTGAAGGCTTGTCCATTGGAAAAATAAATAAAACGGTAGATTCTAAACTGATGCGGAACTTCGTGAGATTAGATTAGTCCCGGAAACATGTTCGATTCGACTTGAAGTCCAAGCTGTTTCCGTTGACGAGCTGACGAGCTAAACCACCCAATTCGTATTATCATTCGTTTTCGATTCTTTAATTCTGTGGATGGACACTGGACAGGCATCGCTTTTGTCAGGTGCTTGGTCCTACTTCAAAACGCATCAACTCTGGAAAACGCATCAACTCTGGATAACGTCGAAGAGAATAATAATATTCGAGTTGGCGCGGTCGGTTATTTCATGACATTCGGAACGAAATTAGCCTATGTTTATCTGGGCATGTCAATTTTACCTCTACTCAGCACTCAGCAAACACTACCGTAAAATCACATGAGTACTATCATAAATATATTTAATTACAAAATCCTCAGAATTTCGCTCTCCAGTACACGGGTGACCAAGCTGCGGCCGTAGAAGGGCATTTGTGCGGCCGTAGACACGTAATTCAATTAGTATATGTTGGCGGCAGTCAGCAGGAAAATTGAATTTACGAATTGCCTCCCGAATTTGAAAGATATTTAAATCATTCTTGAAATTTCCTTCGCTCTAGACGAGATTCAATGCGACTTCCTTTTTCGATTTTAATGTGGTCGTAGCGCCCTTTGTAATCTGATTTCCATAGTACAGATGCGAACAGAGGAGAACAATTATGAGATCCATATTGAAATACCAACATGGAATCGTACGCTCCTCGCGGAAGAAATTTGTTTCTGGTAGGTTTGGGAGATTCCAATATCTACCCATTATACCGACAATCCTGATGGGAGGTCAAGAACTAACAACACGCAACAAAGTGACTACAATAACAATTGACCCACCCGAAAATACATCATCATTTGTAACTTGCCCAAAATTTTCGAAAACACTCCGTCCAACAACTCTACTGATAAATCTGATCACATTGGCTAAGAAAGGATAAATGATTGATAGCAATATGTGAAACCAAGAATATTAATGACGAAACTCGTTCATGAATCTGAAAAAAATTTTCCCGCTTGGTGTGACCATAGCCTAACTCAGTGGTTCTCAACCGGGGGTCCGCGGACCCCTAGGGGTCCGCGAAGCAATTTCAGGGGGTCGGTGAGACCTCTAAATTTTTAAAATGGTTGATAACCTGATTTTTATTTTATTTTTCAATTTGAAAAAGCATGAGGCAGTTTCACACCACAACTGCTAAAACCTCATGACTCATATCATCGTATTAATCGTCTGACATGGACTATGGTAGTGTGGAAACTCATTTTCATTGCCAATTTTCCAATAACCTGCTCATACAAACATATTGCTCTTTAGAGACGTTTTGTAGGGGTTTGTGGAAAAAAAAAAAAATATGGAGATAGTAGCGTCAATCAGGGTGACTTCGTAATGTCTACGAATCCTTCTCGATTTGAAGTTGTCAGTCTCATCAAGTTAGTGAACAGTCGTTTGAAATAAAAAAAATCAGAAGTATTTCCATAATTTGTCTCAATGCAGGGAACAGCTTCTTGGAGGTACAGAGCTTTAATATAAAATTGAATAGTATATTCCTATTGAAATGAACCCGAATATTTTCGGCTGACACTCGTCATTAATCGGACAATGATATACCTGCTCTTAAAGCTCGGCTATCACATGTGGCGCATTCTTATTGCGGATGCCCTATCGACAAGGCTGATTTTTTGATGTACAAGGAGTGTTTCGTTGCTATCAAAGCATTACGCTCCAACCCTGAAATTCATATCACGAGTTATATTGGTATGCAGCCTTGTCTTGTTAATGTTCAATTGTTCATGGTCGAAAATGTTTGCTCGTAAATATATATTTAACCTGAACAGAACAAGTCGTTTCATGACAGTCTCTGGTTGGAAAACTTGGATCCATGCTCTGGAGCATAATATTTGTCTATACTTTTAGATTAGGATTTCACTTTGACGGTAGAATCTCTCTGCGGGTCGATCAAAATGCCGTCACGGGCCGATTCCGGCCCGCGGTCCGTATGTTGCCCGTCCCTGCCCTAGATGCTGGACGTGATATGTTCATTAAATATGTGTTTCTTCATTTTGGTGCCATAAATGTTGCGATCACACCAAAAGTATCGTCGGAAGCGTTATACGTAAATATTGCATTAGCTTCCATCTATCTTTGCGGAAATGGTTTTCGGCACTCCTCGTTCATATCAAAACGAAGACGCGGATTTTCAAGACACGACCACGTACTTCAAGAAGTACAGCAGCAAAATTAGCTTTGAAATAATAAAAGTCCACTAATTTCTACATAAATAGTATGATGTTATCTTCAAGAAAAATCACTATTTTGCTGTTTATCACAAGCCTACAGTTCATATTTGCACAAGACAGATGAAGGTTGCACCATAATGGAGCTAAAATTGAGCTAAAACTTTAGGGGGTCCGCGCGGGTCCGTGACGGTCAAAAGGGGTCCGCGAAGCCAAAAAGGTTGAGAACCACTGGCCTAACTATTCATAACATGAGCGATTTTTCTGGGTATAGTAAGACGATATCAAAAAGTAGTTTAGTCCGGAGTTCGCCCCTAATGAACATTGGTATTTCGCGTCCAGTTAGTTCATTAAGACTATGTCCTCGAATGCGGCCGTAGGTGATAAAACGTAATCAGAATGGAGCGCCGTGAATAGAAAAAAGGTTTGCCACCCATGCTCTAGTACCATACTTGCCGGAAAACGGCTGCATACATTACATTTTGGGTTGATTTCAATTTTTTCAAGTCCAGCGTTTCGCCAAATATCTGAAATTTTGCCGGTCCGCGAGGTGAGAAAGATTGAGAACCACTTGTCTACACGTTTTTTTTGCGCCAGGATTCTTTTATTTCATTCTTACCTAATTTAGGGGCGCCGATTATGAATCTGGCGTTATTTTTGTTCTATCACGTAACGTTTGGAAAATATTATATATGTCGATTTTACTACTTTTTCGAGGTAGTCAAGTATATTTATTGTACCTGCAGTACTTACTGAAGTTAATGTTTCAGACTACTTCCGCTTCTACCTAAACGGTATTTTGGATAAATCATTTACTTTTGAAAGTTGGATAGGTAGAAAGTAATTCAAGGAAAAGACAGCACACCTTTAATGAGTTACATGATCATTATAAGTGCGTGACACAGCCCCTAAAGCACGGTAGCTCAATAGAATTTTCTAGATTCTACCAATGGATAGTGTCATTATAGAATTTTTGCGTTAGCCGACACGATACATCTTGCGATTTGATATGTAGCCACCTCCGACTAGATGTTGAAAGTATGCGACCACCTTACACCTATCCAAATATACTTAGATATTTGATTAATTTTAAGTAATTCTCATACCTTTCATTTCTTATACCCCTGGAAGTAGTTTTGACATCCCTTAGAAATTACTACTTCTACTTGTAATTGAGTAGCAACGCCGATAACTTCGACCAACTCGAGCTCTTGGCAAAATATTACGGTAAATCAGAAACCGACAAAAATGTAAAGCGTGTTTGTATTTGAACTGGCGTTCAATCTTGCAAGACACTAACAAAAAGTCTCGAAATCATATAAAACCAATACTAGAAATTGACCAATGCTCATCTCTTGCTCTGTTCCAGCATAGAAACATGGTATCTGGTGTTGGCCACAGATTGTCGTATGGCGAGACGGATCGACTGTCCTATTTCTATTGTGAAGTAACATGTAGCCTACTTCTGGTTTCGTGTTGAGCTGTGAGTAAGCATTCTCCATCAAAATGAAAATGAGGAAAATTCATTCGGATAATATCTGACGTGATAGAAAAATTCTGAGCACGGAATCGGATTCAGCCATCATTAGCCTGAATCAATCGCTACAATTTTTGGCGCAAATTTGTTTTCGAAATTTGTTCACCAAGGTTACGTGCGAAAACACCTGATTTAAATACTGGAAATTAGGTTTTTTAATATACAAAAAATGTAGAAGTTTTGATTATTAGGTCAACATCGTCCCTACTGATATCAAGTAGACACTCTCTCAGTACTAATAAACGGTGGTCAGAAACGAAATTTTGGGATTCAAATAGCGTATGTAGGCTATACATATACTTAGTCGATTATTATTCATGGACTAGGACAAGAACTACATTTGCACTATTTCCTAAACATTTGTTCGACCTAAGCGGCTGAGCTACTTACTAGATATAATATTGATCTTGTCTCGTCGGAAGCAGCGTTTGGTTATATTTGCATCAATTTCACAAGTGATCTTGTCACTTACAAAACCAGACGACCCGTTTACTCTTTCACAGTATCATGATATCATGCCACTCATTTGCACCAATTTCCAACTGCATCAGTAATTTTGTGCTGGTCGCGAAGATCCTGCAATATCCTTCCTCCATGCAATTGAATCGCGTTTTGCAAATAATGTAGAATGTCATCGATATTGTAACTAATAACAGTGATTGATGGTAGTCATCATTACAAATCCTATTTTATTTATTTTTAGTAATTTTAAGAGAAACCTTTGAAAGCACCTGTTTTCATGGTAAGGAAGTCGGAATCGGAGTCAGGAGTATTTTCACAAACTACCACCCTGACAGTAGCCAGTGATTTTTTTGAGACTCCGACTCCGACTCTAAGGCGTGCTAATTTTTTTTTGAGACTCCGACTCCGTTAGGGATAAAAATTAGCGAAACTCCGACTCCACGACTGCAACTGAACAGCCCAGGTTACACAAAAACAAAAACTGGACGAATCCATGTGACACAATAGAAGGCGCGTTGTGATGCACTGAGATTATCTGGAAACATGACAATTTACGTGATACAGTGTGATTTTGCATGCCCCGCGAGAACGATGTTTACGTCTCCGGGATAAAAACGACATTCGCATACAAATAATGCCAATTTGAATATATTTTCTGTTAGGTACATCGGCTTGCAGCAGCAGCAGCAGGCCTCCTTGATCATTTTCTTCGTAGTTACTCGATATGGGATGTTGATACATGTCTCAAGCTATTGTCTGATCAGTGCGTTTCCAGCTCCACAAGTAAAGTTATTTGACCCTTCAAACAATAAATAAATATGACTGATTTGAGACAAACGTAAGGGACGTCAGACGCAATGTAACAAACATAACCATGGCGCAGATATGGCTAAAAGAAACTTGATATTCTCGAGATGGTAAAATGGACATAAGCTAGTCTGATTTCAGAGCCCCGATTTGGAGTGATTCAAAATGTTTATATACCGTTTAAGCTATGTTCTCTGGCTTTAGCTACTGCAGAGGACAGAAAATGGCAGACTACGTCAATCCATAAGCGGGTCTACTATGAAATACAATTAAAATCACCGAGCGCGTTCGCGCACCCTATCAAAATCACTGGAATATGGTATATGTCAGCATCAGCAACGTCAAGCACACTTCCTTCTTTCAGAATGGGATTCGCCGTTGCAACTCGTGGACAAGAAATCTGGGTATTAGGTGGTCGCATGGACGATTATGATGAGCGGGTCTTGACAGACGTCCATATGTACACCGAGACCGATAAATGGAGCATAAAAAAACGCATGAAATATCCAAAACAGGAGTTCTGTGCTACCTTTGTCCGTGGCAGACTGTACGCAATTGGTGGAAGAAATATCCGACACCCTTCAGGTAGTTGGGAACACTTTGTTTGCGACATTTGGGTAAAGTCAATCAGGATCTTGTTCTTGCAAAACTAAAGCGGGAATCTTTTCACACCATTTCCACTTACATTTCAACAGATATAGAATCACTACTAATACTGCTATTTAATAATGACATTAATCGAGTAGAATGTAGTGTTTGGTGGATCTGCATCCTTTTTTTCAATATGACCTGCCCGGATAGACTCTGTGTTACAGCAACATTTCATATAGTTTGGCTAATGAATTACATTGACTTGGAACGGTAACCTCGAGGAAGTATTCGCCTATCCCTAACCCAATCAAAGTCATTGCGCTATTGGCGTCATAATCATGCGATGCGTGACGGGCAGGCGATTCGCAGTGTCGATAATATAATCTTAGATTGATATTCATCGTTACGCAGCAAAGAATTTACCCATCTTTCATATGCATTTTGAATAATGATATTGAAATCGCTTTTATATTCGTAACTGATCGAAATTCTGCGAAAGCTTGCAGATAAACGGTGCGATGGTGCGATCTCCTGTAAGGTTCTGCTTGGTGTGAACGTGAACCATTTTGAAAGGTTCTGTGTGAAGGCGAACGTGGACCTATGACGTCTCGCCACGTCATAGTGCTGATTCCGAAAGTAATATATTAATGTAGGGTGATTATAGTGACGACTCGGGACACATTATACCACAATACTGAAGTACATGCGGACTTTGCATCACCGAATGTATCAGCTGGAAGATTCCAATGCTATAATAATTCCTTAAATCAATATTGTCCGTCGCTTTGCCCACAATTTCGATGAGGACAAGGCTGAGACCGGACAGATGTAGCCTTTGAAACTCCGGTCTCTGTACTTGCGCCAGATATTATATCAAAAACAAGTTATACAGCAGTTAAACATCCCAAACGGACGGATTTTTGGTTTTTATCGTAAGTACAGTAAAACATCAAATCAATATAGATCCCGTATGTTTTACATAATTTTTACATTAGACATCGATCCATTTTTCATATCAATATCGTTGATGTAAATATGGATTAGTTGACTTAGCGCAATTCGCTGACTTTCACTGACTTATTACACGTAGGGTATCTCATTATTGTTATTGCGTGATTGCGGGCAAAGCTCACCGGAGAGAGTCACTAAAGATTTACAAACGGAGAACAGAATATTCCGAGCAAACTTTCGACCAAATAGATTTTGATATTGGCCAAGTGCATGCTCTTTTAGTGCTGAAGTTCTTTTCATGCTGACAGAGCCATGCAGGAGTGACATATCGATATAACATTAATTTGCTGTCAGATTTGGCTCGTTTCATATACAGGTTGCCGACCACTGCCATACAATTATATACCGTAAAGCGTCACCTGATGTTTCCGTAATTGTAATAGCCCAAGTCATTTTTCACCCGTGTTTCGGGTCATGTATCAATCACCCCACGACATCGATATGACCCTCCCGTCTCCTCCCGCGCTGCAATCGCTTATTACCTTGGGTTTATTTTTTCAGGTAAAACGAGTGTCGAAGTATACGCTAGAGGACGATGGCGCCATAGTCCAAAAATGTTTTTTCGTAGATACGATTTTGCAACCTGTGTCGTTGGGGATCAAATAATTGTCGCAGGAGGCGTGTTAGGTCGAATCGACCAATCCTATGTACGGTGTGTAGAGATTTTCAGTACTATGAGCTCTAGTTGGACATTCGCACGAGACATGCATACATTTTGCCGGAAATCGTTTGCTCTAGTACATGTGAATGACAGGATGTATGCCGTAGGAGGAGATGCAGAGCATACCGTGATTTGCAACAATTCAATTGCTGACGAAGACTGGTCGGATCCCGTAGTCACTATGCCACCTCTATTGTCGTATGACGCCTTTCCTCTGAATGGAGATATTTATGTAGTGGGAAAGAAAGCTGATAGGGACCAGTCAGGGAGTTTTCAAAAGCTCCGTATGGCGGATCATGAATGGGATGATCTACAATGTCCCTGGTTTCCTTCTCGTGGCGGAGTACGAATTGCTATCGTCCCTAATCGCCGGTGCGAAAATGCAGAAAATCCAACACGCCTCTGACATGCATGTTGAATGGATCCATATGGTTTTGACATGATTCTCCCAAGCGCTGATTTCTCTAAAATCAAGCAATCGCTAGTACGTGGTGTTCTGGTAGTAGAAAATATATCAATTCAACATCCTCATTTGCTCTGCTACTATTTCCAACACGATCACATTATTGAACAAGTGTGGTCTCTCGCTTACAGCACGCCTTCGTAATATAAAACGATGTAGGTATTGGGGCAGATCTAAATAAGCTACAGTAACAGCTTTTAATGATGCGGTCAATTAGCGTAGAAGTCATCGCGTTTCAAACAAAAGCCTTTTTAAAAATAACAAAATTGTGTTTTATTAAGTTGTATAGTAAAATCATGCCATAATTCTGTAAATACTTTCCAGAGTACATGTTGTACGAACCCACGGACAATTACCATCCGATATAGCCGACGTGGGATGGTTGGGACCTTCAAAATAGTCGGTGCAACAGCTATAATACGTATATATTTCGTTAAACCAGCTATATTTATCCTATATTTTAAATTGTCAATACCAATCTACTATGACGTCACAATTGAATATTCGTGACGTCATGGATTACAATTAAATACATGTTTTAAACAAGGGCCTCGTTTTAAACATGTTTGTTTGAAATTAATTTTTGTTTTACTACATTTTCTCCGAATGAGTGGTATATTGAGCAGAGAATTTCAAATGTAGATTCTGCCTGAGATGGTGTGTATGTGTGTTCTTGGAACAAGTTTTAGTTTGACATTCAATTCGAGATGAAGACAAGAAGTGGGTAGGCTACCACAATCAACGTCATATAGTGTACACATACAGCTTTCAAGCGGCCAAGTCAATTGTGGGTCTCCCATGATGTGGCGAGAACACGTTGACCGCATTCAAGATTTTTTCAATGTGTAAGGGTTTTCTTCAAAATGTAAAATTGCATATCCAAACCTAACGATTCAGGGAGGTGACATGTACCATGTGATTCTTCAATGCATGTTTCCCATCCGCCACAGGGGCATATATTTATAACTTTTCCAACATTTGGAAAATCTCAAAAAATCTGGGTTTTAATGTCTCAGTCTATAGCTCAGTGGTTCCTAAACTTTTTTATACCGCGACCCAAGTCTGAGTTAAAATGGCATCTGGGGACTCAAACCTCAAAAACATCATTGTAATATTAGTACGATACGTTTTTACGGGAATATAGGACATGGAAAACGTGAAGACAACAATTGTACATAATACAGCTCCATGAAACGTATCTGACTCGCGAAATTCATTATTATCCTCAGGGGTAGCATTTATAGTGCATTCGGACTTCTATCTAGTTTACTCATATTCCAAGGAACGGACTATTCGGTTCTGACAATTTCCACGCTGGGACATCACATTGTCGAAGGTTCTCGCTAGCTGAGGTTTATCGTCGCATATCTTTTTGACTAAGCACTTTACCCAGCCGTATGTTGGCCGAAACTTTATGTTTTCATATTTCCCGACGCGGAAAGGAGTTGCCCTTGAAATAACTTTGATTCATAGTCCCTAACCCGCACCCGCTCGTTGTACGCCCCTACACTATAAAGCAGGGGTGGGCAAACTTTTGAGCTCGCGGGCCGCATTCAACATCTAAATACATTCGCGGGCCGCACTCTATTAAATAGAGGGTATTAGCCTAAAGACAATATGGTTATTCCATCGTATGTATAGCAGTGGTTTTTAAACTTTATTAGACACGCCCCCTTTATCGTGATATCACTAAACATCCAAGAGAGGAATCAAAATGTTAGCAATCTTAATGGATAGTTTGATGGCCTTGCAGATTATGGCTGTTGACGAGAGAATTATAAAATATGAAATATGGACAATATCCAGAGCAATGACCATGAACTGGAGGCAAATCGCCCGGAGCGCGAAATTTTTTTCAGTTTACTGCGGCTTCGCGACACCTTTCAGATGCCTCCACGCCCCCTAGTTTGAGAACCACTGTTTATACAGTGACCGAAGAAATATGGAGATAATATATAAGTGGATCGTCGTCATCAGTAACCAGTATGTAAGGAAAAACACTCGTGGACCGAGCATGCAATATCTAAATCCACATCTAAATGAAATTGGCATTACATACCAAAACGCAATATTGATATTTGATTATATAGTGAAGATGTGGAAATTATATCTATTTCTATTTAAAACAAACCAACGATTCATTTGAGGATATGGTACACGCGTCAGCAACATTGGCGAGATTTCATAAGCTGCTGGTCAATCTCTATATACCCAATTTTCTAAACTAGGGATTAAAGTCGGTTGTTGATTCTTAGAACAGGATGGAGACTTGAATCTGTGGGCAGTGATCTGTTTGTAGATTGCTGATTCTGATTTTGGTTCAACTCTAGGACACACAATGCTAACAGCGTCATAACCATGTTAGCTTCAAATATGCTATATATAGATTTTATAAATATAAATACTTCTGCACATACAGAGAACGAATCTACCTGCCACAATCTCGAATCGGCTTTTCCAAGTACAGCACTAAAAGTAATAAACTAATTGGAGATGTCTAACGTTAAATTACACTCGTGATCCGAAAGTCATTACCGTTTTGACTTTCTGTAATGTTTAGCAATTGAAACCTTTTAAAATGCGAGGGCCTTGAGGTCAGGCAATCGCACCAGCAATGAAATAACAAATACTAGTCGGAATATAACTTATAATTACAATGGTGAAATATAATGAGAGATGCTCGATCGAGTCCCCGCAGGAATTAGATTTCTACTGAGCATTTTTTCAATGTTTTAAATACGATTCTTGAGCCTTTAGCGGGCTGCACAAAGAGGTGTCGCGGCCGCATGCGGCCCGCGGGACAAAGTTTGCCCACCACTGGTATAGGGCTACACGTTTTTCTCGCCTACCGTCAACGTCCGTAGTTATGAGTTTTTCCGAGTTGCATGCCCACTTTCCCAGTGTGTGTCGCAATGTAGTTACTGGTAATCTGAACGGAGTGCTTATATGTACCTGAACCGCCGCTGCCAGTAAACGCGGGCCTCTAAGTTCGCAATTAGTCCAACGCTCCAAGCATATATATCTTATTTTAGGGTAAGTCATCAGATGAGATGCCTATCATTACGCCACCATTCCTAACGTTCATGCGATATTTATAAATGGCTAGAGCGGCATACAATTATTTTTGTTCTCAAGCTCGCCTGGAGGCCCGTGGATCGAATGTAGTTTGGTTTTGACATGATATGACTTATTTCATAGATGTATGGAGTAGACATGGGGTAATCGCGATTAGTAATCGTAATCGATTACGACGATTACAGCATTTTCAAGTAATCGTAATCGCAATCGATTACATTCGAGAAAATTACGAAGTAATCGTTATCGTAATCGGATACTTTCAATATTTAATCGATTTCTTTGTGAAAGAACGATTACTTTTTATTTGTACAGGAATATGGCATAAACTAAACATTCGTGAGCGATGAAGAGGTATTGGTATTAAACCAGTTAGTGATAGCACAAACGTCAGATTTTCAAATGCATCTGCTCATTATTGCGTCAGAAGTCGCCTATTAGCATTTATCGTCATTGCGTAAGAAGTATCCAGCTATTCACACATAGTGAATAGATATTCGACGTACATTAGTGTAATTGTAAGAACACTCACCTGCTGTATATCAGGTTATCAATACATTCCAGACGTCACTACCTCGAAACAGGATAATTAATCACCACTCTGCCTAGTTTAAAATAGTGACTTTAGTATTGATGTTTGGTTATGCTTAGTTAAACGCAGTTTGACTGTTCCTGCTTGGGGAGCAGTAGGCCTATGTAGTACGAACGTGCACCGGACAAAGGTTTGAAATTTTGTAGCCTACTGGTCAAATAAAACATTACGGTTTCCACGACGAAGCATTAAAAATCAAGAGCTGCTGATATATATCATAACCGAGCCGTTTCTCGTAATGGCCGCTTGCATTACATTATCTGTATTAAGTTGAAGGCAGAATTTTATGTTCACTTTCTCTTATCCTCATATGATTCTACTTAAAACGGGCGCCAATCGCTATTTTACAATTCTTTACTCAACACTTGGACCTGCCGCCATAGCCTTCAGCTAAAATACAATGTTAGTGTGACTTGTAGCTAGAATCAGGACAAAAACAGCAAATCGTCCCCCACTCCAAACGTTGGTCTTGGGCCCCCACAGGGTGGTCAATTTTCAACTTGAACATTTAATTTCGTCAATAATATTGGTAATTGCATTATATTACTGTTCATTTATAGTGACAGTGTAATAGATAGTGTAATGGTTATGCGACCGGCTTCTCGATCGGTAGGTGTTGGGTTCGATCCCCGGCCGGGTCATACCAAAGACTCGAAAATTGGGGTCGGCAGCTATCCTGCGAGGCACTCAGCAATCACGGATAGCATGGAGGAGAAAAAACGGGGGCGCAGACTAAATGACCTCACGGCCGTATCGAAACTTCGTCAAAGCCTCTCGATGGTGCAGCCGAAAAAGAATATCATCATCTCTCTCTCTCTCTCTCTCTCTCTCTCTCTCTCTCTCTCTCTCTCTCTCTCTCTCTCTCTCTCTCTCTCTCTCTCTCTCTCTCTCTCTCTCTCTCTCTCTCTCTCTCTCTCTCTCTCTCTCTCTCTCTCTCTCTCTCTCTCTCTCTCTCTCTCTCTCTCTCTCAGCCCCCGATAGTCAGATTTACCTGAAGAGCTTGAAGCACGTAATTCATAATTATAACATCTGGCATCTTGTCATAATTACTTTGGAGTATGTCCTTAATTTGTGAATTCCGGTCTGTTATATAGTCAAAAGATATCGTTGTGACCAAAACGTAGCACTAAAATAAATACTTGCGTGAGACGCACTCACAAATTGCCACGTCTTTAATGCTCTGTGGGTGCCCGCGGGTGGCATTTACATTGTGGGTTCAGATTGGAAGGACCGGGCTATTAGTCACGCCCAACCAACGCGGCTATTGACAATGCACACATACCCCAAGTTTGGGTCAATGTCTTTCATTAGTAGCACACTTCGTTGATTCGCATGTTGGCCGAAACTGCATCGTGTGTCGTGGCGCGGTATTGACTGGCATCTAAATGCCTGTTACTATAAATTATACAATGAATGCTTTTTCTCTTGGGAGGAGACGTAGGCTATGAATTTCAAAATCAAGCTATCTAGAGACATTTAAATCGCGATACTCGTAGACAATTTTCAAGGTCATGAAATCTCTCGAAAATAGTGTATAATTTGTGTTGGTTTACGAAATACTTTTGAGTCTCCTTCGAGTTCGCTCCCCACCCTATTAGGAAATTTGGGTGCGACAGTTGTGGACCTTGCAAGAATGCAAATCGTTGGGTGCGATATATCGTCCAACATAAAATGGGCAATGGGTACTTTATGACGTAACAAAAAAATGTCGCATCTTTTATAAAGAAGGTTGTTATTTCATTAGGACATTGGGAACATGAGCTTCACGTTCACGATCAATTTAGAAGTTCACGTTCACTAACGAGCCTTGGTATGTTCTGCACCGGGATCATTTTCAGATATTACAATTTTTCACGTCATTTTGATATCTTTGTTTAAAATTTATTGCATTTCAACTGCGGGCCACTCAATGCAGTGCCCTAGCAGGATAAAAAAGTCAACACAAACGAGCATGCAACTTGACAATCTCAAAAATCTTACTTGCTTTGTTACAAAAGTTGGCTCAAAATTTCCAGCTTTCACTTTGTGATTATTTAGTGATTCTCTGCTGTGAGCTTGACCCGCAATCACACAACATCAAGACTGGAATACGCAGCGTGTAGGTAGTCAGGGAAAGATGCATATTCAACCAATCAATGAAATTGACATTGTTGTCTAATGTAAACAAATCTAGCAGGCTGCTGGCTGTATAACTTGTTAATGGTGCAAAATCGGTGTGGAAACAAGTATAAAAACCTGTTTTACTCTCTGCTCAATATGAACGTAACAATTCTCAGACGCCGAATACATTGTCTGGCCTGTCCTAGATCGTCGAAATTGTTGACAAAGCGACGGGAGACATTGATTTTACGTGATTCGTATATCATTTGATTGCCTCAGTTGATACATTTAACGACGTTTAAAAACTCACTTTGAAGTTCAGCATTGTGTCATAATGCGACCTGAGTCGTCGCTAAGTATCGTGTACTGTAGCCTACTATAATATATCACTTCCCTGAAAGGTAGGGTTGGAATTAGCAATATGACGTCACACGACGTCACGAGGTTCACGTTCGCGTTCATACATAACCCATCAGAGGTTCGCCCATGCCTAGTATGGATCATGATTTGTCATCATGTGAGTTGAATTGAAATTAGTACGCATTTATCTGATGGCCGCGCAGTACACGTACGGTTCATCAAGGGCACTGATTGTAGACTAGGGCTTGTTATAAAGACAAGGCAAGGCATGGAATAGTTTTTCTGATGATGACGTTGTTGACCGAGTTGGTATTAAGAGAAAGTCCGTTACCCAGAATGGTATGGTGTTGGACGGCGTCAATTTTTCCCGATTTATTGCAGAACGATTCTTTAAACTTACGCTGTTGATTCCCCGATAAATGTAGTAGGGAACCATGACGTTAACGAGGTTATGGAATATTTTTTTATAAGAGCCTTGTATGAATTTAGCTGATAAGGAGAGCCTCGCGTATCGCAAAGGCAAAGCGGGAACTCATCGAACTCAAGGGGAGGTAGGCTATATCTCACTGTCAAATGAATATCTGCGTTCCATACGTACCTTTTGATAGCCCAAGTTTTAACTTATTTGAGACACAAATTACAATTTTCAGTTAGTACAGGAAATCTATCCAGGGTAGAAATATCAAAATAGCAATACTAAAATCGATAGATAACAACAAAATTATTGCTGCTCATCATTGCAGTGTTGGGATCAAGTCACTTCCTTCGAGTCATGAGTCATTTCGAGTCATTGCACATTTTGACTCGAGTCAAGTCAAGTCAATCGATTTTTTAGGGTGACTCGAGTCAAACCAAGTCACTTGATTTTGGGAGGTGACTCGAGTCAAGTCGAGCCAGTCAAGTCAAGTCACGAGTCAAGTCACAATTCAAGTCAAGTTGCCCTTTCGAAGTATGAGGCATAATTACGTCATTACATTTTGCTATCTATCAAAAATACAGATTGAGTGTTTATTGATTTTGAACCGATAAACGAATATAGAGTTGAAAATATACCCAAGAAGGCGCTGTGTCGCTCACATATACGTAGCCTCAGTTTTAGTTACCAACCAAAATAGAGAATAGGGAAACGAATTGAAAAGATGCCATACATTACCCTTTACCCATTTACATATTGATACCATACAATTCGAGCCTACTCCAATGGTTGAGGAGTATATAAACTATATTCGAAATCAAAATCAATAAAACAAGAGGTTTAGTTAAGGTAGATATTTGAGGCGAGATAGCGCAGTGGTCTAATACGCGGCTGCGACACCTATGGGTGCGGGTTCGAGTCCGACCGAGGTCGACTTCAGAATTCCGATATCCAAGTGTTGGAGGTTTACCGAGGCTCCTCCTGGCTCCTTCATTCGCGTAAGCGGTGTCTTACAAAAAGCCTAGAGGTTGGCCGTGCTATAAGTCGGCAGTTACGCAAAATAATGAGGAATCTCGGCCTGGTGTAAATGACCATAGTAGTCGACAAACACTATGAATACCCAAAAACAAACAAACAAACCACTCGAATGGGGTGCACCTGCATTACAATGTATCAATGACTACTGACTAGCTATTACAATAAATAGGCAATATTTTGCTTCAAAACAAACAAGATAGATAATTTTCTATTATATTACTTTACAACTAGTTTACGACAACGTAACCTGTGAGCTTCGATCACTTCGTTTGTGGTCAATTTGTATGTGAGAGAACAATGGAGGCTCAGTAAAACGCACGATCATTGAATAATTGGTCACTGTCACGGGTTACACGAGCGTTTCGCGATCAATCCGAACATATGCAAGACACAGTGATTTTTATCGACACCGATTAATTGATGACTTGAAATTGAACTGGTGAATTTTGCTCCGAGTCACGAGTCAGTCCACATTTCTGATACGCCGAGTCATGTCAAGTCATTTTAGCAAAGTGACTCGAGTCAAGTCAAGTCATGAGAAAAAGGTGACTGGAGTCTGACTCGAGTGACTAATTTGCTGAAACAGACAAATATTTTGCAAACATTTCGAAGTCACCCTGTTCCACCTCGCTACCTCAACATTCAAAATTTTTCCACAAACCCCAACAAAACATCTCTAAACATCGGCTGGCTATTGGCAATTTGGCAATTAAAATGAGTTTCTACAGTCGGATATTTCATCTCTGACGACGATTCTAATATAGATAGTGGCGAATAAAATATTAAGGCGCAACGCTTCCGACAAAAGCTTTTTGTGTGAGTTTTCAAGGATCATATCACATCCAGCCAAGTCATTTCTATCACGCATATCATCGTGAAGTTATTTAGTGGTCATATCAGAGGATAAAATGGATTTCAAGGCGAGGTTTCAATTCCTCCATAAGAACAGATTAGGAAAAAATTCATGACTGTTCACTAATTTGCTGAAACTGACAACTCCTATCCAAAATGTTTTGAAATCATTTCGAAGTCACCCTGTTTGACCTTGCTATCTCAAACATTTCATTTTTCCACAATCCCCCACAAAACATCTCTAAACAGCAATATGTTTTCATCGGCAGACATTTGGCAAAAATTAGTTTTTACAGTCGGATATTTCATCTCTGACGACCATTTTAATGACGTGAGTCCTAAGTTTTACCAATTATGAAGCGAAACTGCCTCATGCTTTCCTTAATTAAACAAAATACAAATTAGGTTCATTTTACTAATTCGCGGAACCCCTGAAAATATTTCGCGGAGCGTCGGTTGCGAGCCCCTGCTCTGACCAGTACATACTACAAAGCAACTATGGTGGACGACAGCAACCTGCTCCATGGGTGGAACTGCAAATTTTTCAAGTGAGAACTCCCACAAGTCACGGCATTGAAACGGGTTTGCGTCAAATTGATGCGACTTAATTTCGGAAATGGACATGGGACAACTTTGTGAAATCCACCTTTGCTAAATATAGAAATAAATCGTAAACTATCAGTTTCGTTCTATTTAATTCTAAAACCTGTGCAATGTGCATTTCTTGTCACTCTGTTTTTATGTTGGCTGCTTATTCGATCTTGTGATATCTTTGAAAATGGCATACGTTACCATATACTCGGTCTGATGAAGACATGAATAAACTTATGCGAGTGTCTGAGTGATATAGCTAGGCTTTATCAGCCCTACTATGAAGCGTTCACTTCGTGGTGGCATACGCTGTCCGGGTATGAAAGGTGCGGTCGCGCTTCGGGGAACTGCGTCAACAATCTGTCCGACCACTCGTGACAGAACAGAATATCGGTGACAATATATGTGGATTACAAACTTACTCACCAACATCTACAAATATAGCCATCTCTCTTCAGTTACAGATAAAACCGCATTACAAACGTACCTTTGCGCTTGTTTTTCAGGACTTTTTTCGGGTATTCAGAATTGATTTCTAGTTTCAACATATGGCAACCAGACTACTACAGTCCGAGATACCTGGTAGTTCGGGTTCGCGCTCGTTGTAACGAAAGCGATGTGACATTACGAATCCCGACCATTCGGCAAAACCAAGTAAGTCGATCTTGTCTGTGTTTTGAGTGCATCACTACTTTGTTCTGCATCTCATTCTACCAGTGGCGGCTCGTGATAATATCGGGTGGTGGGGCAAGGTGTGTACGCGATTTTAATTGTCTAAATGACGTCACAATAGTGTATTCCGACGTGAAAATGTGACTTCGTGGTGGTCACACACAGTTTGTATGGGGTATATACATTAAGCTTGGTGAACAAGACTTACGTATTTGAAATTATTCGAAAAAAAATATCAAGTACAGTTGTTCATACCTGCATATTTTAACGTTTGTATCAGCAGGCCTATTGCGCGCGGCGTGATTTCATAGTTGTAAAATGTTCATTGTTCATTGTTCAATGACGAGTTCATTGAAATATGGAATACCCAGAATGAGAGCGTTGAGAATCGGGAGCACATATAACCAATCGAGCCTAATTACTGCAGCAAAGTTGATAGAAAACGATTTTATCAATTATAGGAATTTTAAAAGTTCACTAGTGGTTAACTTCGGAAAAAGATGTATTAGGATATAAACAAGTCAACTCGAGCCGAGTAATGTCGACTATCAGGTAATATCGAGACACCCTTTGCAGTAGACCACATGCTTCAGATCACGATACCCAATTTCGGTCGAACTAGAGACACTGTCCCCTGGCACCAGCAGTGTAAAAGTGTATACCAAGGCGTCCTTATCCTCGCTTATACGTCAGCCTTTCATTTTTTATCGCAATACGTTGGGAAAAGGTAAGAGTGCGCTTTCCTCCCGTGTACTATTAGATGAATGGACAATTTCCAGGCTGATAAGGGCCGAGTCTTGCCTAAAAACACTGAATTTTGCGTAAAATATATTGAGGAATAGGCTGATCAATTGATCAGCTGTTAGCCGTCATCGAAAACGAACTATTAGCTATCGCGCTTGACATCGGGTTGTCGGCAAATGGCCTAAAGGCCACAATTTCACGGTGAAATTGACATTGGAGAATATAAAATAAAGTAAATATTTGAATGCAAACCGAGAATCTTAGTAAACTGTTTCATGAAATCATCATCTCATCACCTATCTCAGTATGAAACACAGTTAAAATTAGCAACGACCAACGCCGGCTTTTGCGTGAAATCCGCAATGCGGTAGTCAGCGTTAGGCCCACCATACTCGACCTCGATAATGAAATTATCGCCCTAATCAGTGAGTGTCGACCTCGGGACTTGGCACAGCGTTCGATACTGAAATCAAGATATACCGTCCAAAAGCTCAAGACGGATATAGGTATGGAGCATCGTTAAAATCGAAAGAGACCAATACCGGTATTGCGTAAAATCTGTTAGTGATAAATGGTCAGCTCTCACTCGACTTAGAAAACGAAATTACCACCCACATAGTTCAGTGATAAACTTTAAACTTGGTACGGCGATCGATACTAACACTAAGACCAACTATGCCAAATGTCATGACTAGGGCAATTTTTTTTGACTTGTCAAAAAGAGTCAAAATTAGGTCAAAATTTGTCAAAATTGTTTACAAAGTCCAACATTTTTTGACCTCTGCATTTCGTTTGTATCGTAGATTTTGCGCTGTCGGTGAACTTATCATTTGATATTATACAACTTGTAGCCTACTTTATAGGCCTACCGTTGTAAACGGACCATCGTCTGCTCATTGTGAATCATAAATGGTCAAATGAAACAAATAGTGACATGGTTTTATGGTCAACGTACCGCAATATCCTAGCTGGAGCAAGTCTGCTTGGACATTGCATGGTTCTTATATCAAGAAGCGCAGGCTGAAAAATTGTGATATAGACAACATTGTCAGAATGAAGCAACACGGTTTGTCACCAGCAGTGTGCACACAACTTGAGTTTTGTCAGCCAACAAATGCTGCTGTTAAACGTTCTTTCTCCGTTCTTGGCAAGCTACGTAGTAAGGACAGACACTTTCTAGAATACGTAATGTAACTACTGGAATTCTTCATAGGGCCAGATTTCGTTAAAATACTAGTTTTTCATGTAAAAATTTGTCAGTTTTTGAGCCAAAAACGTTTTTTCAGGCCAATCTACTTTGTAAGGACAGACAGTTCCAACCAGAAATGAAGATAAGTAGTACAATTTTAACATTATATGCGAAAACTCCTAATTTGCATACGTGAGGTCAAAATTTGGTCAAATTTCAGTTTTTTTAGGTCAAAAAAGGTCAAAATTTAGATTTTTTAGGTCAAAATCTTCCGTTTTTTAGGTCAAAAAAATTTGCCCTAGTCATGACCGATCTCGGTATGGAACATCGTCAAAATCAATGGAGACCAATACCCGCTTTTGAGTAAAATATCTTTGCGATACATGACGGATCAGCAAGCACACAGTCAACTTTAGAAACGAAATTACTACCGTACACTTTAAGTAGCAACCCTGAAACTTTCACGATATAACATACCAAGTTACAAGAATTGTCATGGAGCGAAACATCGTCAAAATCGACCTATACCAGCAAAGGTCGACTCAACGCATAATACGGTAACCGAGTTCAGATATAGATACGATTGTTACATCACACCTTAAGGGCAACCAGGTAGATTGCCCCACTTGCTCGGTAATTTCATGGAAAGGAGAGAGTAAATCACCGTTTCTTTATTGTGCGCGGCTTTGAGAGAACAGACAGTGAAAACTGGTTATGAGCGCTCCCGGGGCAAGCCCCAGCTAGGCATTCTCAAAGCGAAACACAGAAGAGAATTCGATTTTCGCAAAGACTTCGCTAGGTATGAGCATTTACAAGCGAACGCATAAGAATAATGCGGGTTTCGCTGTGATTTCGGTATATATTGATTGCTGTGCGTTAGGGTTGTTCAGAATTGACCGACTTTCAAAAAGTCTAGGTTTTCAGTCCGTTTCCCATGCCTTATACCTTAAAAACAAATTCTGGCTTCTTTTTTTTGTACTTCATCCCCTGCATCCGTGTGCATTTTGCCGTTTTTTCATGCACCAAAAAAATTCTTCGGAATTTGGGGATTCCCCCGTTGTGAGTGATTCGACAGCAACCGCATGTGTTCTCATTGACGTGAAGCGGATGTTCTAGCGTTGATGACGCGCTAGGCACGGCAGTGAAATGGGGATCATTGATTACTCAGGTGTTTTGCTGCTTTGTTGTTGAAGAACTGTGTTTACGATTGAGGTGCAGGACTTACCAGGTAGCTTTTTAACTCATGCTGTTAGCGAGTCTAGCGCAGGATTAGTGATTATAGTATTGTAGCAGTATTGAATTATTCGATCTAATGGACCTGATACTCTTTCTTGTCTACTGAGATAGAAAACAAAGCTTGTAAATGTCTGTTCCAGTGACTGTGGAAAACAGCCAATCGGTTGCTCTGAATTTTATGTTATTTCCTAAGATAGCAATATACTGGTCGGAGTATTTCCAATTTAGGAATCATTATCTTCTAGAATCAATAACTGGATCTAATCCGACTATTCTTGCTCAAGTTGTGCAGTATGTGTTTGACCTTAGAGAACTGAAATGTTTCCAACTATTCTTTGTTGCTTGACTGAGATGATGTATATTTATTTTTCCAGGATTAGCTCTAGTGCGAAATATCTTTAAAAAAAAAGAAAATTGCCATCTAGTGATATAGTATCAAAGAAAACTAGAAGATCACGGTCGCAGACACATCATTTCCTAGCTGGGCCCTCTGAGGAAACATTACGAGATCGAAGCTGCTTACTCTTGGGAAAGTTATGCAGTATGTGTTACACCTAAGAGAGCATTCATATGCGAAAAATGAACCAGTAAAGTTACACATCCAGGACGTAGGAGATGAAGTACGGTAATACGTTTTTGGTTCCTGGCTGCCACAAAGACCATCACACAAGTCAATGCCATTGAAAGATTAGAGACAGTGTGAAAACAGAAACCAAATGGCTGTCACTGGACTAAAGGCCAGCAATATGTATCAAGAAAACAAAGTGACTTTGAAGCCAAGTTGAGTAAGCTATGGGCATGGAGGAGCTCCTGACGCGATGACGACAATTGAAGCAAGTACACTTCTCTCCGGCGATAAGAAACATGAATACAAAACATTTTATCAGGATCAAAGGGGTCCGTGATTAGCAACGATTGGTGGCAAAGATACAGTGTTGAAAGTGAAAACCATGCAACAAAAGAGACGGACCATGAGTGCGAGAGAGTGCACCAGCTTCAAGTAGCGAAGGTGAATTTACAGAGAGCTCATCTATATCTTCGCAGGTAGATGACACTTCCCACAGCAGTGATTTTGAAGTGGCGCAGTCGACATTGCTTCATTGCTTTAAATTTGTGACTCTAAAAGCGCCTGTAAACCTGTTCAACGACAAAGACATATGCCAGGTTTCCGATCGCTTGAAAGTCAGCAATAATGCTGCTACCATGATAACTGCAGCACTGATTGAAGCTTGCGATGGTGACCCTAATGACTTTCATCTTTCAAGATCTGGAACCTATCGACGACGCATTGCAAATCGTTTTAAAATTTCTGAGTCTATTGTTGAAAAAATAGCAAACGATCCACCAAAGCACATCACATTGCACTGGAATGGAAAGCTCACTGGGAGTCGTTTAGGAGAGCAATT
Source organism: Botryllus schlosseri (assembly GCF_051294905.1). Taxonomy (NCBI): domain Eukaryota; kingdom Metazoa; phylum Chordata; class Ascidiacea; order Stolidobranchia; family Styelidae; genus Botryllus; species Botryllus schlosseri. The sequence continues at coordinate 5,986,398 of NC_137245.1, forward strand.
TGAGGCCTTGGCAGTGCTGGCATCGTCTACGTGTTGTAACGCATTTGAGAAGGGCAATCTTCTTGGCATTCGAACTCTGGAGAGTGCTACCGGAAAAGCACAGGCTGATCCGTCATTTGAACTGCTGGAACTATATAATTTAACAAAAAATGTCAGAGCTCTTGTGTTTGACACAACATCCTCAAACAATGGAAAAATTGTTCTGTTACTTGAAGAATTGATAAACAGGAAAGTTTTCTACAGTCTTGTCGCCATCATATTGATGAACTAGTCATCCGGGAGATTTGGAAGTGAAGTGTCTATTTGGATCGGCGACCACAGGCCCTGAAAACACAGATTTTAATACCTTCCAAGAAGTGGAAAGATATTGATCAATTAAGAAGCTCTAAAACACTTCAGTTTGATGAAGGCAGCGGGTTGGCGATGAAAGCTGATGAAGCAAAGCAAGAATAATTCCACTGATTAAGCCATATAATGGAAAGCAGAAAGAAGTATTGATAAGAGATGACTACAGAGACTGTGCAACAGGCGCCTTGGTGATTTTAGATGACCAATATGTTGATAATCGTTTTCGCAAGCCTGGTGCTACTATAGCACTGGATGGACGAGTCAAGTGCTGTACTGTCAAAAAATGTTCATGTGGAGTGAGCAAATGGGCTATTCTGAAGAGTTCATTAGAAAGTTGGTACGAATAAATATTGCCCAGTTTTCTGTCCCAGCTTAAAACTAATATTGCATGTGACGCACAGAGTAATGATCTCAAATTTCTTCATCACATGACAGACTTTACATCATGCGATTTCACAGTTGCTGATGTGGCATATAAAAAGATGTGAAAACATCATTGGCATCTCACCGAGGAAACGGTGGTATCTACAATGTTTTCGGCTAAACCAAAGATTCCTGACAAAGTGAAGCAAACGATGGCTGCTAAATTGCTGCAAATGCCAATTCTTGAACAATTTCGCAGAGGTATACCTCTGAGTCTAATCTCTGACTCTGTCTCTGAGTCAATGAGTATGGTTGCTTTAATTGGACCGGAATCATGGTTTCTATTCGATGCTATGCATGCCGAACATGATCAGTTGAGTTTTCCAGTTTCGGAATGGCATACAGATCCGCATTTTGTTACTGCTCAAGAATTTGTGAGTAGTGTTGAAGTAGTTAAAGACGCAGCAAAGCGTTTGGTAAAATTGAATACCGACTTTGATGCTTTAAAAACAGATGACTAAGAACAGCGGACGAGCCTCTTACAAGCCGTGGAAGATCACGGGAACAGATATGCCGATTTCTCTAAAGCAACCATTTCATCCACCTGATTCAAGTAGTGTTTGCCAAGTTGATCCATTTCTTTTCCTTATTGTTTCGTTTCCTTTGAACAATGTGATGTTTAAAATGTGGCTGTGAGTGAATGATACATTCACAGTTGTATTGTTGCACATGGTGTTCCCGGAAATTGATGGACAATCTCAGGTAGGGTTGAGGAGTGTAGGATATGTGATCCAACAACATGACTATCAGTCTTAGGCAGTTTTGAGGAGTTCTAAGGGAGTGTAGGACATGAAAATGGTGTCCTGAACCGGCAATACTTTCTCTAATAAGGTTATGTAGCACTCCAAACCGCAATAGCTGCATAAACCCAGCTTATATATGACGTTTACTAGCCTAGTCCGAATGGCGACACTCAAATTTTAGGGGAATCCCCTATTTTTAGCCGATAATTTTCCAGCTCAAAATGCACACGGATGCAAGGGATGAATTACGAAAAAAAGTAGCTAGAATATGTTTTTATGGTATAAGGCATGGGAATCGGACTGAAAACCACGACTTTTTGAAAGTCGGTCAATTCTGAACAACCCTACTGTGCGTCTATAAATGGTAAATAATTGTTATTGAACAGAATTTTAGGTGGGGCAATGCCCCTGTTGCCTAATAGGACGAGCCGCCACTGCCTTCTACATCCATGGGAAATCTCCCTCATTACTGACGATACGCATTCTCGAGAAGGCTCTCAAACTCATAATACTTATGAAGATTGACTTCGCGCTCCATTGTTATCTATAGGCCTACAAGTATCGACTGTTTTAACGTGTCGTAACTGGCACAAGGCAGAATAATACGGGTATTCAAGTCTGATTGGAGTATATATTGTAGTGATTCGATTCGACTAGGGATATATTATATTTTTCAATTATTAAAATGGTATGTCCCTTTTCACAAAAAGGTAAATTAGCAAAAGGCATTTCAGTTCCTATGCTATCTTGCCATCGCGGAACCCTTAAAATCTCTAGTGGTCGTATCACAACATACGAAACAAGGTTCGAGCCAAGCACGTTTCTAAAAGTGACATTTTTGTGAGGTCGTGATCAACCCACAACATTTTAACAGTTTGCAATGAAATGGGTATATAGTCGAAAAACAATATAATTATCTGTAATGTATAGTGTAGCACGGGCATGATAGTAGTAGGTGCTCCTTTATAATTCCCTATTCACTCGTACTCTTGACATGTTATAAGTCAGAGGCGGGCCACTTCTTCAGTTGGCGGGCCGGATATGCCAAAATGAAGTACTTGGTGGGTCGTAGGCTATTCCTGAATCGATACATTAATCTCGTATTTATCCTCCTACACACTATAATAAATCGTATTCGATTTAAAGCATATAGTTCAAAAACAATGTTTAATAAATTTATTAACGTATGAGACATCTTTTGTCGATTAATGTTGTCATCAAGTTCTTTGAAATGTGGGTACAAGACGGATTGCACATGAACATTATTAGATAGGAACACAGATTAGTCTTGTTATTGTTTATGGTGGGAAATGTTTGCTTGCAACTATATGTGGGTAGACCCGGGCCGCGGGCCACATTGCCATGTAAGACCGTAAAGTGTCTGTGCGCCGCTCGCAATACCGTCGCGGGCCGGGGTATGCTGCCCTGCCCTGTTCTAAGTGGATCTCATCTACGGTTGCCATACGTCCGGAATTTCCCGGACATGTCCGGAATTTCACTGTTCAAACTTGGGGTAACCCTAAAAGGAGGGAACGCGGAAACTGCGAAAAACGCGGAACTCGCGGAAATGGCCCCTAAAACGCGGAAACTGCGGAAAAAGCTGGAAACCTCGATTCCTAAAACGCTGAAACAGAGGAAAACGCGGAACGCGGAACAGTCGGTCATTGACATTTGTAGATCTCATACATAGAAAGAATTCCAAAGTCTAAAACGAGGCAACCGCGGGACACCAATTTTCGAATGATATGAATTAGGCCTCATAAATGGCGGATTACTGTCTTAATAGTTGAAAATCAAAATTATTACCTATCTTAGAGGCAGACGGCAGTCGTTCACTTACGATTATACAGTTGGCCTCACAGAAAATACCTTGAAAACGCGGAACTGCGGGATACCCTAATTTTCGAGTATAAGGCAGATTTAATCTCACAAACGACCGCGAACTGTCGTGCTAGTTACAAAGTCGAACTTATGAAGTACCTGACGGTTAAACATTCCGTCACTAGCTCAAATAGGCGCTGAACATAGCCTGGCGGTATATATCTATAGAAATAAACGGCGCGGGAACTGTGGGACACAAATATTCCAGTATAAGACAAATTATGCCTCAAATGGCAGAGGACTGTCGTATAAAGTTAAAAATTGAGCATATCAAGTATCTGTGGGTCAAACATTCGTTCGTTAACGATTATACACGCCCAGCATGGCCTCGTGGCAAATATCTAGAAAACGCGGGAACCGCGGGACATCCTAAATTTCTAGTAAGACGGGTTTGGCCTCACAAATAGCCGAAAACTGCCGTCATAGTTGAAAATTGAACTTATGAGGTATCTGATGGTTAAACACTGGGTCACTGACCTTTGTAGACGCTACACATGGCCTGGTGGAGAATATCTAGAAAACGCGGAAACTGTGGGACACAGAATTCGAGTAGAAGACAAATTATGCCGAACAACTGGCAGAGGACTGTCGTATAAAGTATAAAATTTAAGTTATGAAGTATTTGAGGGCGAAAAATTCGATCACTGATCATCCTAGACGCTCAACCTGGCCTCGCGGAAAATATGTGGAAAACGAGGAAGCTGCGGGGACACCCTAATTTTCGAGTATAATGCAAATTAGAAAACGCGGTAGAGGCCTATATCAAAATTTTCATACAACAGAGTTTTTTTCTATGCTCCCTTGGGCTGACAGCTAAGTTTCAAAAGTGTCAGATTGTACAACTTCAAGAGTTACATCTAATGGACGCATTGGCTTATTCCTGCCTACAGCCGTTTTGCCAAAATGGAAATGTTTTGGTAAATCAAAATTTTCAAATAAAAGAGTTTTGTCTAGGTTTCCGTGGGCTGACAGCTAAAGAGTTAAATCTATAAAACTACAGTAATGGCAACTGTAATATTTTATATCTCCCTGTGCGATTCCAGAACTTGCTTGCTTGGAAGGCTTGCACCTCAATATTATCTAATGCTGTCTCTGCCTCACCACCAGACTACTTGAGAGTGCAACACGATATGCAGTCATTATACAAATGTGATAACGAAGCAATGGTAAAGTGAAAGTAAATGGAATGATAATCACGCGGATTTAGCAGCAGTCAATTTGATAACAAATGAAATATTCTTTCTCCTCTGAATTGTTGCCATCACTGGCGAGGCAGGATTCATGATACCATTTGCGGCATTGGACGCAAATGATTTGCTTGTCTTCGCTTTTCCCACCACTGCAGAAGGCGCTGTCGCAGTTATCCCATATCGATTTGTTTCGTATGGCGTTTTCGGAAGATGAGTCGGCAAGATTGGAATATTGCACACCACTTTTTGCTATTAATTGCCATTGTTCGGGAACAGCATCTTGTATTGATTCGGGTAAGTCACTCGGTAATTTCAGCCGCTGACGAGGTTGCTGCCAATTGACTGCCAAGTGGTCTACCCAGCATACGCGGTAAACTCCCGATGGAAGGTCTACCGGTAAGGGCAAATCATTCGCCACGCAATATGCATTGGCAATTACGTGGAGGCCACAGTCGAATGTGTTCACTTGTTGGTATGGACATCCATGCACAGCGCAAACTGCCAGTTTTCGAGTTTGCAAGTCACATTCGCAACCATAATGCTGGCGATGATTATTTTAAAGATGTTCCGGAATATATCCTCATAATTCCGACTTCTGGATATTTGACTGTTCAAGTGGACGGCATCAAGTATCCAATGATTCTTGACATGCACGAGAACGAGGAACAAATCTTTGTTTGAAATTCATGTGAAATGAAATTCATGTTTTCTTCCGATTACAATACTTTCGTTGGTGTTATTCTATATGTATTCGGTAGAATTTGACTCTCCCGCAGTTTCCACGTTTTCTAGATAATATATTATGCACGAGGGCAGATTGTTCGTGTATCTGTATGTCTAATGGTCAGTGACCGAATGTTTGACCCTCAGATACTTCATAAGTTCAGTTTTAGCTTTGTACGACAGTTCTCTGGTGTTTATGGGGCCTAATTCACCTTATAGGCCTACTCGAAATTTAGCGTGTTTCGCAGTTTCCGCGTTGGCTAGATGCTTTCCACCAGGACATGTTCAGCGTTTACAAGGCTAGGTGACCCGAAGTTTAACCATCAGATAGCTCATAAGATCAATTTTTAACTATTATGACAGTTCTCGGCCATTTATGAGGACAAATTAGTCTTATACTCGAAATTTAGGGTGCTCCGCACTTTCGGCGTTTCTAGATATTTTCCACCAGGCCTTGTTCAGCGCTTACAAGGCTAAGTGGACCAATGTTTAACCATCAGATAACTCATAAATTCAATTTTTTACTTTTTACGACAGTTCTTGGCCCTTTGTGAGGCCAAACTTGTCTTAAAGGCCTACTCGAAATTTAGGGTGTCCCGCGTTTTCTAGATGTTTGCCACGAGGCCATGCTGAGCATGTATAATCGTTAGTGGCCGAATGTTTAACCCTCAGATACTTCATAAGTTCCATTTTTAACTATCACGACAGTTCGCGGAAGTTTGTGTGGTTAAATCAGCGTCGTACAATAGAAATTAAACATGGAACGGCAACGACCGATTTTGCAGCTTCGTTCCGCTTCGCCGAGACTGGAGTGGAGAATTGTTTTGCGTAAGCGACTGTAGGATTTCTGGCAATCCAAAAGCTATCTTCCCGAGCGCAGAAACTACCGAATCTGGTCTTGATCGAAAGCTACTGTTGCACCGATTCCGAAAATATAAATTAAAATATTGATCAGGCACTGATCCACCTAGAATCTGTCCTCCAAGTCGGAAATATCGGCATTGTTCAGAACAATCGGGTAACCCTCAGATACTTCATAAGTTCGATTTTGTAACTAACACGACAGTTCACGGTCGTTCGTGAGGTTAAATCTGCCTTATACTCGAAAATTAGGGTGTCCCGCAGTTTCCGCGTTTACAAGGTATGTTCCGCGATGCCAGGTGTATAATCGTTAGTGAACGACAGTCTGATTCTCAGATACCTAATAATTTCAATTTTCAACTATGACGACAGTTTTCTGCCATTCATGAGGCCTAATTCGCATCACTCGCAAATTGGTGTTCCGCAGTTTAAGTTTTAGTCTTTAGAGTTCCTTTTATGAGATCTGGTAATGTCAATGACCGACTGTCCCGCGTTCCGCTTTTTCCGCTGTTTCCTCGTTTAAGTGCCTACTTTGTGATCCACTGAGGTCAATGACCTTCTGTTCCGCGTTCCTCGTTTTCCTCTGTTTTAGCGTTTTAGGAATCGAGGTTTCCCGCTTTTTCCGGAGTTTCCGCGTTTTAGGGGCCCTTTTCGCGAGTTCCGCGTTTTCGGCGTTCCCTCCTTTTAGGGTTACCCTCAAACTTGCGTCCGGGAGGAATTTCTAAAATATGCTTAAATGTCCGGAATTTTGAAGGCTAGACGTAGGCTCATAATTTTTTCGTAAATAAAGATAATAACATCATTTTTGGGGATATTTAGTATTTACGCTACATGATATTTTTTTCGCGCTGCAAAAACTGCAATAAAATTTAAGAAAAAAAACCCTTCAATTACTGAAATAGGCTTAATTGTAATCGCAATCATAGGAGAACGGTATATTCCTAGATATGATTAAGGTCGTAAACATGCTTTCTTCAAAGATAGTGGTTCCAAACGTGGGGGTCGTTTGCCTTTATTCTTTGGTTTGCGAAGATTTTGAGCGTAAGCAGCTTCCAAAATAACCCGTGAGTAATTCTGGGCAAAGGTGCTGAATTCTTTTAGTAATCAGCTCGTCAAATTATGATCTGGGCCACGGAACATTTTCAAATTGGAGATGAAGGCGCGACCATAAAAGGTCGGAAACCGCTGGGTGTGGGGTGTCTATAAAGCTCCGTGGTGCGCACCGGCATGAGGCTGATAAACCATCTTTTCGGTGTGATATGAACGTGACTTAACGATATACAATTACGCTCCCTGTATTTCCGAAGTCATCATCCTTCCCAGCTCTACCGCTAACTCTGATCGTGTGGGCGGAGAAAGGATCAAACTATATAGTAATATACGGGAGAACCAATAATATTGACAGAATTCATTCAAGAAATTTAACGACCAGATGCGTATAGAAACCAGATGCATATAGCATAGCAATTTACAACGTAGCTGGCATGGAGACTTAATATGTGAACTTGTGGTTTATAACTCCCCCTAGTGGGAGGGTAACCCAATACAAATATGACATAATAGAGGATGCGTAATGACAGTGTTACTAACAATGTCAGGGGCGATGTTATGCGGATTTGCTGTAAGTTGATCAGTATATATAGAGTATCAGATATCAGTATAATCAGATTAAGTTGATTGATATGGAATTCAGCGAAGAAGAATTGCTAAGAATATTCGATGACGTGAGTAGCCTATCTCGCTCTCGAAATGCATTCGTAATTGCTTCGTAAAACGTCTATAGGCAGCGGCAGCCTCATGTGCAATCATTCTTTCTCCCAGTAGATATTAGCATAGCAATCTACAACGTAGTTACGTTGTAAATTGCTATGATATTAGCCTAGAAGCTGTCGTTCAAGTATTCGCAGCATGTCTTGACGGGAATTTATATCTTTACAGATGGATGATTATGAGGTCACTCCACAAGATTCAGCCGTAGCGGGGAGTTCCGGGGCCTGTATAAGCAGCGTCAATCCGTCCCTTACAGTTGAAGTGTGTTTTGGAGACACGCAACTGTCAGAAATAAAAAAAATTCTCGAAGCCACCATTGTCGACCTGGATGCATCAATGGTTGATGACATCAAGGACGAAATAATGCAAGACTTGAGTCGAATTTTTGGATCAAAATCGACAATGTTGGTGCAGTACTCGGAAATGCTCCGCAAAGCATACTGTGGAAGTCGTACTACACCATCTGAAATGACAGTAAAGCGAATAATAACAACTGCCGCCCCAAAAATAATTCAACTACGGATGAATTCAAAATATTCGAATTCTTCAAAATCCACCATTGAAGATATTTCCATTACAAGTGATGACGAGAAGGTTTTGAAATATATGGCAGGCGCGTTACTGAAGTGGGGACTGCGGAATAGCTCGGGTGAAGATGCAAATTGGATTCGGTCGCAAATATCCTCAGACAGTTCATTACCATATGAATTCTCAAGAATTGACCGAGGATATTTGCTAGCACCAAAAGAGTCCTTTTTCGCGCTGATAGTGGAGGCAGAATACTCACTTCGAAGATTGATTTCCTCCAAATCAGTCAACGAGCATCAGATAATCAACAACCTGCATAAGAAAGCCGAAAGTTGGAACTCCGTCATGCAACTATTGATCACCCGTTTTATCCGTGCACGATCGCATATGCACTGGAAGCGGGTCCTCGAATACAGCAAGCTAGCGAAGTCCAAAAGTCGCAAATCTACTTCATCCCTCCGAAAATCATTGAAGGATTTGCACAAGTCCTAGTTAAATTAAGTTGAAATGCTAATCTTTATTTGATAAAAATTTTACAATAAAAACCTAACTTAATGATATATTCATGTATCGGAATGAACCCGGATATTTTTGCTGAAACTCATTAGGGGTGACTATCAGCCAATAGTATAGAATTGGAAAGAACATTGCATATCAATAATCACAAAATATGACGTCACTGGTATGAAATTTCGAATAATTGAGCAGAAAAGATAGCTATAGGTTATAGGCCGATTATTTTTAGATGATACACGAATTCCTTCCGTTCGCACAAACTAGGTTGGCGTGAACTAGACCGGTGACATCGTATTTTGTGATACGGATTTTGATATACAAATGTTCTTTTCAAGTTACTGACGATTACCTGAGATGATTGTCAGCAGAAATATTCGGATTATTTCAATATGAATATATTATTCAATTGTATACAAAGTTCTGTGCCTCCAGTAGTTTCATCATAAAAACCTAGAAAGCTTACTACAGGGGTTGCAGTATATTAGCGCCACGTATAGGGGCAAAATGGAGCAACTCTGCAGAGCGCGAGTTTGCACTGAAGAGTGCTACCGAGGGCGAGTCTGTGCGTGAGCATCGCTGTCGCTGGTGACCAAAGTATGCTTCCATTGGATCCTGATTAATTCTGCGGGGAAGTATGTACTGGGCACCCATTAACAGACATTCCCGAATAATTGCTACCATCGACTTGGTAGCCACTCGCAACCCTTCCTCAGTAGGGCGGCTAATGAGCATCAACGAGCGATTCACGTCACCCGGGAGAACTCGGGATTGTGCCCGTACATGCCATTGATCCAGGTAATTAATGAAGTCATTCTCTAGCCAATGTAAACGGTCGTCATCTGCGGAATAGAATGGTCGACGATCAGGTTTGAATTTTGATCCTTGAAATCCCGAATTCATCGCGTCGAACCACTTATCCACATGCAGGATAAATTTGGACAGGGCGGGTTCATTATCTCTTATGGCTGTACCTATGGAAACCAAATAGACTTAATTGCGAACGAATAATTTTGTTCAAATTCATACGTCACCTAATGTAAATGAAAGTGTCTGCGCTGCCAGTCGGACATTCATTTTCTCCCAAGGCGTTGGAGAAATGTGCGACTCCGTTAAATGCGGATAGAACCGTAAATCACCACGAGCGATATCTGCCTGTAACTTTAAATGCAATCATACCATCATTTCCACAACAGACTTTCACTCACCCTTACCAACTCTTTGATGGGCTCCATCACTATAAATCCATCGTTCCACATGCACCTCTTCGAGTTCAATAGGTTATTGCGTGCAGTTTTGAGCAGATGTGGAGGGTCTGGCACAAAATAGATGTACCTGAATACACAATCGAGTCAATGTTCCTGTACTTATATCATCTAACTGCAAGGTGCATCACACATGAGAATAGAGCAAACAGATTGAACAAGGTGTGAACCCATAATGATAATTGCTCAAGAATTTCCACCTGGAAGGCTCGACGGGGTTATTCATCCGATATGGTGGGCTGCCATCTTCCTCGGTATTGCATAAAAGTTTCATGACTGACCGGTTAGCAGGCAAACCATCACCTTGACAAAGACAAAAATCCAAAGTACCGCGATGGTAATACAACGAATAAGAACAACTTACAGACCACTCCTATAATTGTAGCCTGTGTGCGATAAGGAATTTCAACCAGCAAGTTGCTCAATATCATAAATAAATCTTCTGTTGATGCCCCAACCGTTGGGTAAAAGGCCACTACGCCATCTAGCTTCTGGTTTGTGATACCTGGAAACAGTATTTACATATTTTAATTCAAGGATAGAAGGCAGATATCCCTGATAGAAGGCCACGATAATACCTCTGATGAACACAGCCAGCATTTGAGAAGGCACTCTTGAAGATGATGACGATAAGCAATTGATATCTTCATTTTCATAATCCACAAAACCTATCACATTACCACTTGATGATTGAAACACGAGATCCTCTACAATAAGAAGACAAAGATTGTAGTAGGCCTATACATCACATAATTGAACAATAGCCACCTTTGATGGTCATTTCGTCAAAGCATAATACAACAAACTGTTCATGAAAATTTTCTGAGGATTTAATGATAGCGGAAATTCGCTTAGCAACACCATCCTGAAATCCGGTTTTACATCTATTTAAAGCTTTCGATTTTTCGTGGCGAAGTGTCCTTGCTGACGGCAATATCATCACTTTCTGAACCAACCTGTAAGCGGCTGGCGATTTTGCGTATAACATCAAGCAATATCTACAATATAAGAAAAATGAGAAAATTCATAATGGTACACATGCAAGAACTGACCTAATCACTGAAGGTGGATATCGTCTGCCATGGAAGCTTTCAGACTGTTGCAAGCGTCGCTGATTATTCCACCACTCTTTCAAAAAATCATCATCTGTCGAAACATTCACCATCAATTCCTCCAGATTCTCGGACACAGTCAAACCATGCTCTTTCCACTCTTTCTCTAGATGACGGAATCTGGACGAATCGTAAGTAAACGAAACGGTACACAAATTCCATACCAATATAACTAAAACAGCATACCTAGATCTGTACTGGCAAACTGTTAATTTCAATCTATCCTTGCTACAGCTGGTTAAGGGAGCATTGCTGCTCAATGGCAAGTACTCTGTCTCTTCCTTCCTCTTCAATTTAAAATGAAGGTTTTCGGCGCATCTTACATGGAAGGCCATGCACGAGGTACAAATCGCTGTATGCCCTAGAAAAGCCACTTCACAATCTTGACTGAAGAATCTGTTCATAATACATTGTTGGCAAGGATGATAATATATATTAACTCAAGTGCCAGTACCTTTTTTGGAATACTTTACTGCCATTTTGTGCAGAGACAACATTTCTGCATGCCCAAGAGTTTTTGTCGTGAACTTCATTATAACCAGAGCACACTTTTGCGCTTAGGATTTTGCGCAGCATTTGCTCCAAAGTGTTGTTTTCAAATTTGAACGAGGTTGACAAATTACTTGCATAAACGCCACCGTATGCAATGCAAAATTTGATCATGCCGTCTACGTCATTAATAAGTATGCTTGCGGATGGTGATGCATGCAGAATATTATCGCTATAATACGATAAGTGAATTGAAGTGGATGATAACTGAAACATACGCCAACCATCAGTTGCTGATGTTTTCCACGAATTTACAATATCACCGATAGAGCAAATGGATGGTTTCGAATTGATTTTAGGAGGTGAATACTTTGCAATTAATCGCCTTTCGCTGGGACATTTTGATGTGTGAGATTTTTGTGGTAAATTTAACGTTGGGAGGGATCCAAATTTAATACAACTTTTACAACTATTTTTTTGAATATCAGAGTCCTTGAAATGTCTGGAGCAGATGAAAGTCAATCCGTCTAGCACTTTCTTCTTGAACACCACGTCGTACCGGAATTTGAATATTATCTGTAAATAAAATAAAAAAAAAGTCATTTTGTTGGCATAATAAAAAAATTATCGTTACAGAGTATAATAAAGTCCTAGTTCCTACTGACAAACGAATAATCTTTTCTACATAACTCAATACAATACAATACAATGTATGCCTGGTGAAACTTTTCAGCCCAATCTTTTGTCGGCATCCCAAACCTCATTCCTGCTGTAGTTGGAATCTTGTACAATCTGTTCTTGCCTGTACTAGAGCTGTTGCAATGTGGAAGGCAGCAATATTTACCACCTCTGCTTCTCTTGCGATCTGGAGCCATTGGCTAGCCTTCACTACCGCAATTCTGAGTTACTGAGATCAACTATATGAAAAATATATCCATAAAAAACATATTATAAGATCTACTTGCACAAATACAGGCATTTGAGACGAAATATACCTACATCTAACATTTATTAGAACCTACAGCAACGTAGTAATAGAGCTGAACAGGCTGCTTGTTACGCGAGTATGTTACCCACCCACTAGTAGTGCTGTCGGTCACAACATCGCGAGCTCTCAAAGCCTAGTCTCCATGCCAGCTACGTTGTAAATTGCTATGCATATAGCAAGCCCCCAAAAGTTGCATGGATTACACTATGGTGGGGCAAAAATCATTGTTTATTTGGGCGGGAAGGGGCTGAAAAATGTGGTTTCGGTCCCGGTTACACAACCCAGCAAACACAGTACAGACCAAAGATGTAGAAAAGCCGAGCCGATATAGTAGATATTAGATCTTGGCAGGTCGTAGAAAGGGGGATTTTGTGTCGACTCAATTCAACGTCTTTTCCATGTCCTTCAATAATGTAAATATTATGCAGATGCTACAGCCTTTAAACATGGTGAGTAGAATGTAGATCCTACGTTAGAAGAAGAAGATCCTGATATTATAACCTGTTTTCTACCACTATGGGCTTAACCTGATCACGGCTGCGTACACACACCACATTATTTACTACATAATAATCACATTTGTGATAATTTAATTTCAAACGAATTGGCAATAATGCCGTTGTAAAAAATAAAACGAACAAACGAACGAATGTCTTTAGAAAGAAAGTGAAAACAGTCCTTATCATCAGGTTTCATCTTCTGATGAGCCAGTTAAATAACCAGCATGCGGCCTTTTCTTTTCAACACCCTGCAGAAATAAAATGAAAATGATGATTAATAGCTAAGACATTCGTACTGCGAAAATGGCAGAGGTAGCGACTAACGAATGACTCCTACATTTTTTTCGCCCATACTTACTAAAATGGATTCGATTCTGAACTATTTCCACTCAAGTTTTCAAGTTTTATTATTATATTTTTTAATATTATATGACTAGAGAACTGACTTCAATCGTCACTTCTACTTGATTATCAAGATCAACGATGACTACTTCAGCACTCTTTGAAAACAGCCACTAACACAAAAAGAATTCTTGACTAAAATTTCTTCACATTCTGTCCAAAATGATCAATTCAACAATCCAAATGAATCAGTTATTTGGCAGCTAGTTGGAGAGATATATACTCAAGTCTAGAAAGTGGAATGATACTCTGCATGGAAAGCTGAAGACCTAATAATATTGTGTACAGAGAACAAAACATTTGAGTGGCGGCACTGGTATAGACATTAATAAATTATTAGAATTGACAGCAAGATAACCAGCAAGACATTAAAATGAGAATTAGTGCAGTTTCTTAGGCTGCAGTGATACTCAGCCAGTAATTGACCTAGCAGAGAGCAAAACGTTGTAAATAAAGCGAGCGAAACCTCCGACAAATGATACGATAAAACATTAGAATCGACAGTCTTACTAGAAGCAGAATAACAATCATGAGGGGTTAGAGAACAGAAGCCCGGGAAGTGACCATCAGAAATTACTGCATACTGGCCGAACAAATCCATGACCACTAACAAATGGTCTTTCAATAGTCAATATTGATACCAAATGACACCACCCCTATTTCATAGCAACATTTAGCAAATACAGCGCTGGAGTCAACCTTATATAAGCGCTAACCAAACGCCCATTAGTTTTCCCACCTACTACTTCGCGGATGGAAATACGCATTAAAGCGAACGGACGCGACTTGTCACACTCTTGCTATTTCTGCTCCTTTTTTCTCTTCGTTCCTCTTCTCTGTCGCTTCCGCTTGAGGAGAGAAACAGTCGGCCGCGTTTACGGATCGTGAATTTCCGGTGGGTGATTCTTCCTCGAATGGTCAGCACCTTGAAAATTGAGAACAATGTTGTTGCAAAATGCATGACAATTTGAAAGTTACATCATTCTAATTATTCCAGTTATGGCCGTGAATCGTTACAAGTGCGGTAACCATAAGAATTAATACTATACTTCAACTACAAATACAATATATTGTATAAAATGATTACCAATTCTTTTACGTTGATCGAGTCCCAAATAGATGAAATATGTCAAAGAATTTGCTAAATTTTTGAATAATTTGACAGATTCCGAAATCTTCTCAAAGTGCACCTTTCAAAAATTTGATATCAAGACTCCCAACATTTTACAATTCGAAGTTGGATGGCTTTACCAATACAAGCAAACAGTTTGTATCGCAATTGACAATTATGTAGAGAACGCTGCGAGACATATGAGTAGGCCTACCCTAAAACGTTTCTCTGACATGGACATTAGGGCTCTTAAAATATGACTTTTCTTCTCAAATCGTTCTGGCTACTTGATAAAATTGTTAGGTTACCTAATTTAAGCCTAAACACAAAATTTGGTTCAATTCCAGCCAGTAACCGCTTTGCTACAGGAGAAGAAAGTTTCTATTTATTATATAAAAATAAATAGGTAATAAAAATTTGAAAATTTTCTGTTCACCCCATGAAAGTGTTAGGCTGTCTATAGAAACGATGCTCACCAAATTTGGTTCAATTCCAACCAGTGGAAGCGGAGATATTGCCGTCGAAAAATTTGGATTTGAATAAAATAGTATTTACGGTGACCGATTCTTTGTTTACTTATTAAAGTTGTGCTCACCGTAAGTACTATTTTATTAAAATCCAAATTTTTCGACAGCAATAACTCCGCTTCCACTGGTTGGAATTGAACCAAATTTGGTGAGCATCGTTTCTATAGACAGCCTAACACTTTCATGGGGTGAACAGAAAATCTTCAAATTTTTTATTATTCATTTTTATATAATAAATAGGAACTTTCTTCTCTTGTAGCAAAGCGGATACTGGTTGGATTTGAACCATATTTTGTTTGTAGGCTTAAATTAGGTAACCTAACAATTTTATCAAGTAGCCAGTACGATTTGAGAAAAAAAGTCATTTTTGAAGAGCCCTACTGTTCATGACCGTCCACGTTTAGAGTTGCATCTCAAAGATGCTAAAATAAGCCTAAATATAATCAAAGCAATACGATCGTCCACTTTGACTGACTGAATTTCTAAAAACACCTTGATAGCTTCCACATCTTACGTTTATATATACCGTCTGCTATCGGCACAACAAAGTAGGCCTATTTAAAAATACCAAAACAGATTCAACATACCACATCTCTTGCTTTTGCTTTCATTCAATTTTCCATCAAACTTCTATAAATCCTCCTTTGTGGTGAGTTGCTTTGGAATTCTCCTCTGATCAATTCCGATATCGTTTTATCATATACAATCTATGGCGGAATATTAGTTTCGGATAAGTTCTAAAACGAACACAATTTTCCACACAAAAGTCAATTGCCACACGAAATGCCAAATGCTACGGTCTCATTTTACAAGGTATGGCGAGGAAACGTAGTGGTACGTTCCATTATAGCTAAACACCAATGAATTGCGGGTTCGAGCGTGACACGTCGACTCCATAATTCCTACCGAAGTGTTGGCCGTTTATCTAGGCTCCTCCTCGCCATCTGATTCGCATAGCCATGTCTTAAAAAGCCTAGGAGTGGGCCGTGCTGTAAGTGGGCAGATGGTTGCCGATGCACCCGGCACTTGGTGAATTCGGCCGCACAAACTCGGCACTTGGTGAATTCGGCCCTCGGGAAATTTTGAAATGAAGTGTATTTACAGCTATTAATATGAATTATCAAACTAATAATAGTATTATCAAGTGATTCGTCAATCTTGTAAGGAGGTCAGGGCATCCGTAGATCGCGCAGTCACGGCGTGATTAGATCACGGATTGCGTAGCCACGGGAAATAACACGGCGCTCATATACCGACCACGCGCGGTCTGCTTGGAATCGATGGCGTGAGTCACTGGCCTGTGTCGTGTAAGTTTTGAGAAGATGGATCTTGGCGTTGTATGTGAGATCAACACTGTGGAACATCAAGCGGCGCTTCTTCGTTTATCGATCACGACAAGCCAGTGTTCCTCATCAACAAATGTTTCGCATGATCACGTCAAAATAAATTATTTTTTGCCTTTGGAGAGACGATTCCACTCTGGGATTAGGGTGTCTCGATAACACGGTTGAAGGATCCCAAGATTACGAGATCTACCACGAGCCACGACACGTTTAAATTTCCTTTTTGATACTGTTCATTCATACTAAATGCATTTCTAATGCGAAGGTGTTCTAGTGCCAATTCCTCCAAGGGCCGAGTTCACCAAGTGAAGAGCGTCGCGTTATTTCCCGCAATTACGCAATCTGTGATCTAATCACGCCGTGACTGTGTGATCCACGCATGCCCTGACCCCCGTACAACATTGACAACCACTCAAAGTGCCAAGTTCACCGGCAAACATTCCAGTAACCAATCATGGTGACCGGTACCGCTACGAGATCTACCACGGCCGAATTCACCAAGTGCCGAGTTTGTGCGGCCGAATTCACCAAGTGCCGAGTTCACTGGTAATCGGGCAGATACGGAATAATAATAATAAGAACCGGCCTGGTGTAAAGTGACCAGTGTAGTCGAACCACCACCATGAACACCACAAACAAACAAATAAATATCTAACATGGAAAAGAAATTACCTTTGCAGCCTTTGACAAACACAGTTACCATTGAAACCAGCAATTAAGGTCTTGTTCGAAAGCAGAATAACAACTGTTTTAGCGGACATATCAAATCAAATGTTGGAAAGTTCATATAAAATAGCCCAAAATATTATCTTACTGTGACCATATTCCATCAATATGGTCTGGCTAGCCAAATTCTCTGGGCCAACATAATCAAGCTGCGTTTGGTTTCAACGATTAATAATCTTGTCACTGGATTCGAGGTATAATTGCACTCAAATATCAAATTTTGCTCCATTAATCAACATCAAGTTGAAAATGTCCATTCTTGCACCAACTTTTATAAAATCATGAATCAGTGTTCTACAGGAATGTATCTATATGACTTATATACCTAGAAAATTCAAGCATAAATATTATGATATACCGTAGGTATAGTTACCGGTAATTCAGATGTTTGAAGCGAATTATAGTGGTCTAATTTCACTAAATTAGAGCGAAATGCCAGCAATATAATTGTAATCTAATTCGGAAAAACGGTTTAGCTCTAATTCTAACCTGGAAAAGCTGAAACTTTTCTATAGTTGTCTACACCTGTTTTGCAGAAAGTCAAACAGCTCTAGGCGTCATATACTACAGGCAATTCGAAATACCCCATAAGCTATATGCTACTGCATATATACCTTTAACCCGCTACCTCAGTCAGTCACAATTCCTATATATTTACGGCATTTACCATACAGAAAGAGCGAACTATGCCTGGCTGCGACCTGTTGCGCGTCAAATCTTTGTATGGCGCGATGCCGTAAAATTTGAATCGCCGAAATATTCTAGAAGTCACGCATCGATAATCATATTCCTAAACGTACAACATATCACTTTTATTTAGTTATTCTCTGAATAAAACTATTAACCATTCTCGTTGAACATGCGAGATTACCGAAAGAGCGAATATATATATAATGAAGATCATATATATCAGAGGAAAACAAAACTATTCGACCTTAGAGCAACAACACGAATATACAACACCGGTGACATCCTCACGCAATAAAACGAAGGGAGAACATTGTTTTCTAATGGATAGAACGAAGCTACCGCATGAGATCGAACAAAACCGGATAGAATTCATCGTGATTGAATGTACCGACAAAGTCATCCTTCCTACGTATTTTAGTTGTACCCGCGAGAGATAGAAAATTTGCATTATTAGGTTAACTACCGGATATAACGAAGCCTAATGCATGAGATGGAACAACACCGAGTATGAATTTATTCTGATTGAATATAACCACAAGACCATCCTACTACGTATTTTAGACATTCCCTCGACACTTAGAAAATCAGAACCTAATCGAGATGATCCCGGATGATCCTTTTACGGTTTTGTGTTTGCTGGGAACACACAGGATCGTGACCATTTCAGGTCTATAAGCAAAGGTTTGCTAGTGTGACGTGATATTGAAAGACAATATGCTCATAACTCATTTTAAATCCACTAGTGGGCGCTAAAGAGCCCAACAAACACAAAACCGTAAAAGGATAATCCGGGATCATCTCGATTAGGTTCTGATTTTCTAAGTGTCGGGGCAATGTCTAAAATACGTAGTAGGATGGTCTTGTGGTTATATTCAATCAGAATAAATTCCAACTCGGTGTTGTTCCATGGCATGCGTTAGACTTCGTTATATCCCGTTGTTAACCTAATAATGCGAATTTTCTATCGCTTGCGGGTATGTCTAAAATACGTAGAAAGGATAATGTTTGTGTCACATTCAATAACGATAAATTACTATCCGGTTTTGTTCGATCTCATGCGGTAGCTTCGTTATATGCATTAGAAAACAACGTTCTCCCTTCGTTTTATTGCGTGAGGATGTCACCGGTGTTGTATATTCGTGTTGTTGCTATAAGATCGAACAGTTTCGTTTTCGTCTGATATATCTGATCTTCATTATATATATATTCGCTCTTCCGGTAATCTCGTATGTTCAACGAGTATGGATAATAGTTTTATTCAGAGAATAACTAAATAAGTGAGATGTTGTACGTTTAGGAATATGATTATCGATGCGTGACTTCTAGAATATTCCGGCGATTCAAATTTTACGTCATCGCGCGGGACAAAGATTTGACTCGCAACAGGTAGCAGCCAGGCATAGTTCGCTCTTTCTGTATGGTAAATGCCGTAAATATGTAGGAATTGTGACTGAATGAGGTAGCTGGTAAAAGGTATATATGCAGTAGCATATAGCTTAGGGGCATTTCGAATTGCTTGTAGTATATGACGCCTGGAGCTGTTTGACTTTCTTCAAACCAGGCGTAGACAACTATGTAAAAGCCTCAACCTTTCCAGGTTAGAATTATAGAGAGCTAAACCGTTTTTTCCGAATTAGATTACAATTATATTACTGGCATTTCGCTCTAATTTAGTGAAATTAGACCACTAGAATTATCTAGTTGTCCAAGTCGCTTCAAACATCTGAATTACCGGTACCCATACCTATATCATAATATTTATGCTTGAATTTTCGGCACTTCTTCGATGGCAGTCAGATATCGAAAAGTGTTCACCATGATCACCAACGAATGTTTTCCATGAACACGAATAAAAATTTAGAAACGTCGAAATACATTGTTTTTGCGTTTGGAGAGGGTTAGGGTAAAAGTTGTTTTTTGGGTATCCCAAGATTAGGGTTGTAGTATTAGGGTGGGGGAGGGTATATCAGGGTTGCGGGAGGGGGATATTAAGGTTGTGAGAGGGGGAAATTAGGGTTAGGTAAGGGGGGATATTAGGGTTGGGAGAGGTGAATATTAGGGTTCGGGTTAGGGGGATATTAGGGTTAGGTAATGGGGGATGTTGGGGGAGGGGAATATTAGGGTTGGGGTTAGGGGGGTATTAGGGTTGCGGGAGGGGGATATTAGGGTTAGGGAAGGGGGATATTAGGGTTGGGGGAGGGGAATATTAGGGGAATACTTTGACCCTAACCCACCTCCAATCCCACTTTCCCCCAACCCTAATATCCCCCTTCCCTAACATCCCCCAACCCTAATCTTGGGATACCTAATCTCAACTTTGACCCTAACCCACTTCCAATCTCCCTTTCCCCCACCCTAATATCCGTCCCTCCAAAGGCACAAAGAAACCAAATTTATTTTGACGTTTATAAATTTTTATTCGTGTTCATGCAAAACATTCATTGGTGATCATGGTGAACACTGTTCGATCTCTGACTGCCATCGAAGAAGCTCCGAATTTTCTAGGTATATAAGTCATATAGATACATACCTGTAGAGCACTGATTCGTAGGTTACCTGCCTTCGTACTGGCATCCTGATTTTATAAAAGTTGGTGCAAGAATGGACATTTTCAACTTGATGTTGATTAATGGAGCAAAAGTTGATATTTGAGTGCAATTATACCTCGAATCCAGTGACAAGATTATTAATCGTTGAAACCAACCGCAGCTTGTTTATGTTGGCCCAGAGAATTTGGCCAGCCAGACCATATTGATAGAATATGGTCACAGTAAGATAATATTTTGGGTTATTTTACATGAACTTTTCAACATTTGATATGATATGTCCGGTAAACAGTTGTTATTCTGCTTTCGAATAATACATAAATTGCTGGTTTCAAAGTTAACTGTGTTTGTCAAAGGCTGTAAAGGTAATTTCTTTTCCATGTTAGATGTTTGTTTGTTTGTTTGTGGTGTTCATGGTGGTGGTTGGACTACACTGGTCATTTTACACCAGGCAGGTTCTTATTATCATTCCGTATCTGCCCGATTACCAGTGAACTCGGCACTTGGTGAATCCGGCCGCACAAACTCGGCAGTTGTTGAATTCGGCTGTGGTGGATATCGTAGCGGTAGCCTACCGGTCACCATGATTGGTTACTGAACTGTTCGCTGGTGAACTTGGCACTTTGAGTGGTTGTCAATTTTGTACGGGGGTCAGGGCATGCGTAGATCACACAGTCACGGCGTGAATAGATCAGATTGCGTAACCGCGGGAAATAACGCGACGCTCTTCACTTGGTGAACTCGGCCCTTAGAGGAATTGGCACTAGAACACCTTCACATTAGAAATGCATTTAATATGAATGAACAGTATCAAAAAGTAAATTTAAACGTGTCGTGGCTCGCGGTAGATCTCGTAATCCTGGGATCCTTCAACCCTGTTATCGAGACACCCTAACCCCAGAGTGGAATCGTCTCTCCAAAGGCAAAACATGATTTATTTTGACGTGATCATGCGAAACATTTGTTGATGAGGAACACTGGCTTGTCGTGATCGATAAACGAAGAAGCGCCGCTTGATCTTCCACAGCTCCGATCTCACGTACAACGACAAGATCCATCTTCTCAAATCTTACACGACACAGGCCCATCACTCACGCCATCGATTCCAAGCAGACCGCGCGTGGTCGGTATATGAGCGCTGCGTCATTTGCCACGGCCACGCAATCCGTGATCTAATCACGCCGTGACTGAGTGATCTACGGATTCCCTGACCTCCTTACAAGATTGACGAATCACTTGATAATGCTATTATTAGTTCAATAATTCATATTAATAACTGGTAATACACTTCATTACAAAATTTCCCGAGGGCCGAATTCACCAAGTGCTGAGTTTGTGCAGCCGAATTCACCAAGTGCCGAGTTCATCGGCAACCATCTGCCCACTTATAGCACGGCCCACTCCTAGGCTTTTTAAGACATTGCTATGCGGATCAGATGGCGAGGAGGAGCCTAGATAAACGGCCAACGCTTCGGTAGGAACTATGGAGTCGACGTGTCAGGCTCGAACCCGCAATTCATTGGTGTTTAGCTATAATGGAACGTACCACTACCTTACCTCGCCATAATTTGTAAAATGGGACCGTAGGTCCGTAGCATTTGGCATTTCGTGTGGCAATTGACTTTTGTGTGGAAAATTGTGTTCGTTTTAGAACTTATCCTCAACTTTTATTCCGTCATAGATTGTATATGATAAAACGATATCAGAATTGGTCCTAGAAGAATTCCAAAGCCACTCACCACAAAAGAGGATTTAAAGAAGTTTAATGACAAATTGAATGAAAGCAAAAGCCTTTGCAAAATATGTGGTATGTTGAATCTGTTTTGTTATTTTTAAATACTTTGTTGTGCCGATAGCAGACGGTATATATAAACGTAAGATGTGGAAGCTATCAAGGTGTTATGTTTATTATTTTTAGAAATTCAGTCAGTCAAAGTGGACGATCGTATTGCTTGGATTATATTTAGGCTTACTTTAGCATCTTTGAGATGCAACTCTGATTGTGGACGGTCATGAGCAGTCAACTAATTCTGTTCCTATATTGACATATCAGACATTTGCACTCAGTACCGTTGGCGGCGACAATATTGGTCAGTCAGCAAGAAGCATCATGAAGAAGGTTGCCAGTCTGGTGCAATTACAGCAGAGTCGGAAAGAATGGGAAAGGAAAGTAAATGACGTAGTTTATTTTTGTCCTGTTTTTGCGGCATATACACCGACTCATGATACGCATACACACGATCTGCGCATATGCATACCATGAGTGCATGATGTGCATATGCCGCTGGACAAGGAAGTGCAGATATAGCCTTTACAGCTTTCTAAGTCATGCACCACCCCTCCATGCTATCCCAGTAATGCATGAGCGCCAAGCAGGGAAGCCATGGATACCAGTGTTACTAATCAGGTCTTTGGTCTGACCCGGCCAGGAATCGAACCCACAACCTACCGATCAAGAAGCCGGGCGCTTAAAGCCGGGCGCTTACGCTATCTTGATCGCTTTTATCAACCTCCATTTGAACAAGATGACATATAGTAAGATACATTCATGATATGCTGCAAATGTGACTTTGTTCTTTGTCTAGTCACCCCACTCATGTAACTATTGAGGCTTCATGCCAGGGTTCTAACCAAGTCACAGGGCTCCGAGTCGCAAGTCAATCTCACTTTTATAGTTTATAGTTTATAGTTTTATTATAGTTTATAGTTTCCGAATCCAAGTCAGCGAGCAGAGGGCCGAGTCCGAGTTATGGTATTATGACTCGAGTCAAAGTCTAAGTCATTGTGTTAGCTGCTCAGTTTCTAATTTAAGTCTTGTTAAACAAACTTTCTATATTTTTTTGTGATATCGAGTGGGTCGCATTTATATTATACTAATTTTCCTTACTTTTAGCAGTTTCTGGTCGCCTTTTCAAATACCAGTATCAACAGACGAAATCCCAATAGCAATTTACTGTACTATTCTTTGAAATAACCATGAACTGTCGGTCCTGGCCGTCTGAGTCTCAAGTAATGCGCAATGAGTCGAGTCATTTCTCTACTTTGAGAAGATGACCTGAGTCAAGTCGAGTCAACAGAAAATCGTGACTCGAGTCTTACAACCCTGCTTCATGCAATGAGCATTTACTTTGAAGATAAATAGTAATTGAATAACTGGTTGGTGGTACAAAATTTTAATACTGCTTTCAAAAGTACCTTCATGATAAACGCTATTGTAACCCGAAGAACTTTTCGCGTGCCAATTATCAAGAGCTACCGGCACGATAGAGGAAGCAAAACAGAGTTGAATTCAAAACCAGATGGATAATTATGACACAATAATGTCGAATTTAGAAATAACATCAATGGAGCGAGAACACAGCAACAATGCGGTGTATAACAACAGTTGCGTAAAACAGTATGACAGCGTGACACAATTCTTTAATTATTTTTATAGTGGTGCCCACCGTATATACTATTTTATTCAAATCCAAATTTTTCGATGGCAATAACTCCGCTTCCACTTTCTTGAATCAAACCAAATTTGATGAACATCGTTTCTATACATAACCTAACACTTTCATGGGGTGAACAGAAAATTTCAAAATTTTTCAATTTATTTTTATATGAAAAATAGAAACTTTCTTCTCCTGTAGCAATGCGGCTACTGGTTGGAATTGAACCAAATTTGGTGTGTAGGCTTAAATTAGGTAACCTAACAATTTTATCAAGTAGCCAGAACGATTTGAGAAAAAAAGTCATTTTTAAGAGCCCTAATGTCCATGTCAGAGAAACGTTTTAGGGTAGGCCTACTCGCATGTCTCGCAGCGTTCTCTACATAATTGTCAATTGCGATACAAACTGTTCGCTTGTATTGGTAAAGCCATCCAACTTCAAACTGTAAAATGTTGGGAGTCTTGATATCAAATTTTTGAAAGGTGCACTTTGAGAAGATTTCGGAATCTGTCAAATTATACAAAAAATTTTAGCAAATTCTTTGACATATTTCATCTATTTGGGACTCGATCAACTTAAAAATATTGTTAATTATTTTATACAATATATTGTATTTGTAGTTGAAGTATAGTAATAATAATTCTTATGGTTACCACACTTGTAACTATTCACGGCCATAACTGGAATAATTAGAATGATGTAACTTTCAAATTGTCATGCATTTTGCAACAACATTGTTCTCAATTTTCAAGGTGCTGACCATTGGAGGAAGAATCACCCTCAAGCCAGGAATTCCCGATCCGTAAACGCGTCCGACTGTTTCTCTCCTCAAGCGGAAGCGACAGAGAAGAGGAACGAAAAGAAAAGGGAGCAGAAATAGCAAGAGTATGACAAGTCGCGTCCGTTCGCTTTAATGCGTATTTCCATCAGCGAAGCGCGAAGTAGTAGATGGGAAAACTGATGGGGCGTTTGGTTAGCACTTATATAAGGTTGACTCCAGCGCTGTATTTGCTAAATGTTGCGGTGAAATAGGGGTGGTGTCATTTGGTATCAATATTGACTATTAAAAGACCATTTGTTAGTGGTCATGGATTTGTTCGGCCAGTATGCTTTTAAACATTTCTACTTACTAAATACTGTATAATTACTTCTTTCTAAAATTCGTTACGTAAAAAGTCGTTTTGGGATATTCTTGCATTACTCTTATGAGTGAAGTTGTCTTGAATACTGGGCGAAATAACCCGATATCGTGGTAACTGAATATACAATATGTTCGAAGATTTCACTTTTTTGCAGTGTTAGAAGTCATTTTGTGTTCACATTTTCAAAAGTAGCTATCTCCGAATACCTGCTGAAGGTATGCAACCCCTCAACCATAACCAGTATTCCTTCTAAGCTGCGCACGTGCGCAAATGCGCAGTGCTGAGATGGTCTCTGCGCACAGAAAATCCAAGTTGCGCATAAAAAATTGAAGTGATGACCTTGTTTTTTAGTCGTTACGCACTATTGTCTAAGGGTCTCCGCAGTGAGTTGGTGAGTGTGCGCAGACTCGTCAAAAATTAGAGGGAACATTGACCATAACTTACTTTTTTACATTCTATTCTAGTCCTTTCATTGTCTACTTTCACTTGAAGTACATAGAGCACGTCTAGAAAATCGATATATCTATACTTCTCTTCTAATGATGTTGAAATTTACTTCTACTTGATTCGCAACGCGCAGACTACATTGACCATCTCTTGTAGGTACCAATATGTCATGCTAAAGAGTAACTAGAAAAAGAATTATTTTTACTAACCGATCCTCTGATTCTGTGAGTCAGCGCGATGTGGCAAGAATGAAATGGAAGCCAGCAAACGAAGAACAGCAATACCAGGGCAATACATTTTAAGTTGACTATCTTGTAATTTTTCTCCGCCTTCGACTCGGCTGTGGAGCGGGTTCTTTTCATTCCCTGGCGCTCGCCGCCTGAAGTCACAGTGTAGTGGCGAGCTTGCGATTTCCGCAGTTGAATAAAGATGAGTGCGTAACAGATAGCCATTACTTGTTTTCAAACAATATCGTTATGGGGCCGCCTCAGTCACGAACGAAAACTGTTCGGTTAATGTGTAACGTACCAGCAATGGGAGTAGAAACATCGCATAGAACATGAAGTTGAGGAAGGTGAACCATCCTGGTCCCTGGCCTTCATATTGGCATCCTTGGTCGTAGTTTTTGTCAGTAACTTCGTACGCGACGGTCGTTCCGATATCGTAATCCGATTTAATAGCAGATCCGAAATCGTAATCCTCACATACGACATCAACGCTGAAGGACAAGCAAACGTCTGGTTAAGTGTGCGATGTGGCGGGATGAGGCGAGGAAAGAAAATAATTCGCTTGATACTACCTTAAAATAACAAGCAAACATAGGCTATCCCAGAGTAAGTAATCCCAATCTTTAGCTATTTCAGCTAATTGTAGCTCTTTGAATCGTCTTCACACCCTTGCTTTTTATATTAGTATATAGCCTACTCGCATGCCCGGAACCAACAACGATATTTGGGTAACTCACGAAAAGTTAGTATCCCAGAATTCCGTGGATAGTAGTACGTTAGTGCAAGACTCTGAGCGCTGTTCCAATTTGATACATTCATCGATGGGGAATTCTTTTTCGTGATGTTTTTCGATACAGATCTGCCGCATGCATTTTCAGTTTATTTCTATGTATAGCACTCGTCAATCAACTTCTGTCAATGCTAAAATACCCGATTCCCAATCTACAAAAGTCTATGTGCAATTGTGCATGCTTTTGAATTAGCTAGATGGTGAGATCCGGAGGTAGGCTAGCTGCTGATCCGGAAATAGCGCAGTGGTATAATCCAGGGCTGCAGCACCAATGGGTGCGGGTTCGAGTCCGACCGAGTTCTGCTTCTGAATTCCCATACCCATGCCTAGAAGTGGGCCGTGCTATAAGTCGCCAGTTCCAGGGGAAAAAATGAAGAATATCGGCCTGGTGTGAATGACCATAGTAGTCGACAAACACCATGAATACCTTAAAACCAACCAACCGGCTCTACTCTCACTACATATTACACTTCGCGCCATCTACTGTACAAAATGAATCAAGCCAGACATCACGTCAAAGGGTACTAACTAAAGGTGAATGATGCACAACTGCACATAGATACTACGTCTTTAACAATTGGTCTGGCGTAGAATTGTCAACGTAGTCGTAACACTGTATACTGAATCTACAGCCCGTTGGCCCGTATGCGCCAACGTTTTTGAATTAAAACTCAAATAAACAAACGTCCAAGACATATCATGATCCCACTGCTTAAAGAAGACCTCCAAACTTGGCTATTATACGTTTTATCTACTTTAAATCGGTGCTTACTGCTTATCATGTTTTGTCATAAAATGGTCTATTCGTTCTAAATGCGGAATGGCCCAGGTGTGAGTCTTCCGGGTATTGATCTATTTCATTTCCTGTACATGAACAGTTGCGTGTTGCACCCTAAAAGATCTCATGGCATCAGTCATGTTCCATGGGGAATTCTGGTATCCACAGTACCAGCAAATCCTTCTTATGTGTTAATTATGTGTGGTAATCATCGACATCGATTGGATTTCAGCGTCAAGGTAATAATGGAGTATAACTTTTATTTCCGAATACACATTGCGCATATTATGGACATGTGGTTTGGCAATACGAGTAATGATCAGTTCTTCTCGCAGTGACACTGGTACTTATGCATGAACTGCAGTATCTTCTTGAGAAGAAGGACGAACGTCCCTGGAGGATGGACCATACGATTAGCGCAAACCCCAGTTGTACGGTGTAAGGCAGGGTGCAATATAATACCGGAGGGTCAAGGTTGCTGAATAGGCTACTCACCGCTAGCATAATCACCGACGTGGAGTAATAGAGGAAAATTATTGATTCTTTCACTTTGCACATTGCATTTGAGAATAGCCATTGACTATTGGCGTCTTGCACAACGTTGACAGGGATTGTCAGTAGGAACATGCTGTCCGCGATAGCGAGATGTAGTACGTACCTATACAATATATCAACGTATTTGAAAGTTTGTGAATGGATACTCGCATGACGAAGGAGCTTGCTACTAATAACTAACTACATTTGTACGTTTATGACAATGCAAATCATTATTTGTTGTGAAGGATCAATTATTATTATTAATATTATATATTTTTTATTCACAGTAGGAAACTGGTCAATACACACATAATCCGGGGAGCAACCTGAACCCAAAGGAAAATGGCGAGATTGGAGTAAATTTTCAAAATTTCAGTAATGCAGTCAAATTGTTATTCCTATGCAATACACGGTGAAGTCAGATTACAGAATTGCAGTAGATTTAGAATTGGCAAGGGTTACAGAGCAGAGGTAGAGATGATTAAAATTGAAGAATCGAAATTACAGAAATTATGCTGTGATTCACTATGGTAATTTTAGTCCAGTGGTGCATTCAAGGCCTTCCGAAGAATATGCATAGTGCCCAATAACGTGATCTTTTGGATCATGTCGAATCGAACGTTACCCGGAATCTGTTGGATTATTATTACTATAATAAAAAAGTGACGCGTTCAACTGATATTGATTTGATTCGCCTCGCGCAGGATAGTCTCCAAGGAAACGTTAAGAAAAGGCATTACATGCATGGGATTATTTGCTAATTATCCGAGTAATGACTGAGCCCGACCTAGATCGATATTTGTAACGATCTATATGATCATAGCCACGTCATACTAGAGAAGGTGTGGCTACAAGAGTTTCACCATTTTGCTACATAGGTTTAATTTGATTAATACAATTGATACATTCGATCACTCACGTATTAACAATAAGCGTATTGTTTTCGTGTTGTTTCTTTACTGATGGTTTAAGTTTCATTGGTATAATTCATGGATGGTGTTACAGGTACAGGGTTAGAATCGAGTTCACATAACCGTTTCACCCGCAACAATGGTGCGTGACCTTTGTTTATTAATCAATGATAAATCATTGCTTTCAACAATGGACTTGATAATTAATAACGGTATCGCAGGTCATGATTATTTCCGGGTTAACAATGGTGAATACGACTCTTACATTTGCATTTTAAGGGCTAGCAATAATTGCAGACTTTGGACAAGAAAATGTCGTTGAGTGATAATGAAGGTAATCCATCGTGACTCTTCTGTCAAGATTCGCTCAGTAATTACAGTGACTATAAATGTCATTACTAAACCAAACACCACTTTTGCCACGAGTTGCTTAACGAATACAAACGTAAGATCTTGATAGCTTCCACACCCTATTTAACGTCCACTTGTATGAATATAACTTTATTTTAGTTCCACGAGCTTTCGGAGCTCTGCTCCTTCATCAGGTGATAAAGCGAAAATAACGCAAAAAGAGCAACGCAAAAAGATTTTGAATTTGAACATATACATATACATATTATGACATCATAGTGGGTGAGAACTTTCCAGATTCCATAATTGTGTACTTTATGACGTCATAGTCACAAATATGTAGCATATATTTGAAACGCATGAAGTAAGCTGTGCTCCTAAAAATTGGATGCGATATAAGGTGTTTGTAGTATAATACACGTACAGAAAGGTGTCAATTGAAGTATTACATGGTGTAGTGAGACGTGCACCGTCTATCTATATTCAATCCTTGTCGGAATGTATCAAATTTGTGGATATCGGCAATATATCGGTGCGTGCTCATCTAACAAATGCTCGACTTCGACAGCGAAATTACTACGCTAATGATTGAGTCATAGCCTTGAAACTTGGTACAGTGCTAGATGACAGCATTGAAGTATACCATACTAAATCCTGTCACCCAACTCGATATGGAACACAGTCTAAATCAACAAAGACCAATAGCGACTCTGCCTTTAATTAGTGCGGCAGACGGATCGACAATAAAAAAGTCATCCGGGCGTGACGGTCACGTGATTTTTCGAGTGTCCACACCACCATCGAATACACGCTGGTAAAACAATTTTAAAAATAGCAGATTCATAGCGTTATATTGGTCCGTGACCGGTCAATACCGAAAATGCAATTACCGAGAAGGACACCACGGAGGATGAACATTACCGAAAATGGACAATACCGAGAATGGACATTACCGAGAACGGACAATACCATGAATGGGCAATTCCGAGAATGGACAATACCGAGAAAGCTTACCGAAAATACTATTATCGATAATGACCATTACCGAGAATGGACAACGCCGAGAATGCTATTACCGAGAATGGACACCACCAATAGTGAACATTACAAAGAATACTATTACCGACCGTCCTTTTCATTAGTTGAAAAATATATCATTATATTTTGCTTTTGCATTGCAAATGAGGTAGGCAATGCGATTCTTGGAGCCTCGAAATCTTTCTCGTTCATTTCCGATCAGTTCCTGTTATCTAGTCTGTTATGGCACTGGTTTTGTTTGCGAGTGGGTTCAATAAGAAAACATTTCCAAGATTGCCGAAAAGGTAGGCAAATTCAGGTCAGCCAGGAGATCATTAAGTTTATCATGACGAGATTAAGATTGGAACCTACTATTCTGTATGGAGAAGACTAAGTTGTTTGTCTCTCGGCAGTGAAGAAGTTTTTTGGTTGAGATTGAATTACATTTTTTAATAAGCGGGAAGCCATTGTTGTTTATTATTCCTGGATGACCCAGATAGGAACGTGAGCGAGTTATCGGCTAGTAGTATCCGTATCATTTTATTTATATTTTCATCATTTGAAAACACCAGAAAACTGGGATACAATGAAAAGATAGGAAGTTGTCGAAACGGCTTGGAGTAGCTAGTCTTTGAAATCAGACACCCACCTTCGCCCAGGCGAAGTAGAGAATAGGCAGGCACACTGAATGAAAAGCAAAGCACATATTATAAAAGGCAAGCGACAAAAGGAGGTGGCATGTGGCGGAAGGCGAGATCGATATGGTAGGCCGTGGTCCGGTAATCCTGAAGGCTGACTAGTATTCATTTAGACGAAATTGCTTGTATTTCGGCTTGAATGCGGACATGCTCGACGACTGTCGGATAGCCGGCGAGATGCTGTTCCACAATTGGGTCCGGCATACTTCATAGAGCAATGCGTTTTCTTGTATTCCGTCCTGATGATATGGCGTGTGCCGTAGGACTAGTTGTCCGCTTGTGACTCCGAGGTGAAGTAGTCGTTGAAATTTTAGGGACAGTGTCTGCAATGGAACTGATACATATATACGTATATCGAAGTTCTGTACCTCCAAGAAGCTCTTCAGAATGTATTAAGTAAAAAGAAAATTCTTGCATGTTCCTGTAGATCAGTGGTTCCCAACTTTTTTTCACCCGCGAACCATTTTGAGGTTTTATGCAGTGCTCGAGTACTACCTACATAAGTTACCCGAGCCGAAGGCGGACAAAAAATATTGCCACCGTGTTGAGCTGCCGAAGGCAGCGAAACAGAACATAAGGCGCAGAAATGGTTTCTGTAGTGCAGGAGTTGCACAGTAGTCATGTAGGGCTAGCCTACGGCCACATTCTCGAAGATAGTTCGTAATGAACAAACTGGACGCCGAATACCCATTTTAAACTGTTCATGTCACTTTTCAGTGAGCTCCAGACTAACGTATTTATTGATGTCGGCTTACGAAATGCACCGTAATCGCGAGTCGCCAGGTGATGAATAAACTGTAGATTACGTCATGGTCGCGCTAAGCGCGAAAATTTTTCAGATTCACGAATTAACTTTGTCAATCATACTTGTAGTTTCACATATTACTACCAAACATTTATCCTTTCTCGGCCAATGAGATCAGATTCCCAGGCAAAGTTGATGGAGGTCGTGTTTTCGAAAATTAGCGCAAGTAATAAATGATGATGTATCTTCGGGTGGAACAATTGTAATAAGTCACTCTGTTGCATGCTGTTATTTCATGACCTCCCATAAGGATTTGCGGTATATTGGAAAGATATCGAAAACACCCAAACCTGCATGAAAATTCGTTTCTGAGGAAGGTGCGTAGCTCTGAAAGCTTGCGAATGTTAGGTTTCAGTACACCTACGTGACGCTAGATCAGTGGCGATCACTATTACATATTATTGCATAGTATTACATATAATTGACAGAAGTCAATTGGAGTGTGTTTCACGTCGTTCGTTTCGTTGCATTTATATGCTAGTCATGTCATATCTATAATAAACTTCAAATCAACTGAACGAATGATTGTATCACCATCGGGTACGAGCAATGAATGTATTGCTAGAATTGAACCCTATTCACGTGTAAAACAAGGGCATGAAGTAACATTTTGGAGTCCTATGATCTCAAGGTTTGAGTCCGGCCCGCGACGCAATTTGAGTTTGATTTCCCTGGTCTATGATTATAGTCAATTGTTGCTTTGGTCGTCTCCAAGTTCACTGTGCTCGGTACCATAGCCATTAAGTGTCAGGCCCATCAAATATGTTACGATGACATGGTAATATACATTCTCGATAATAGCATTCTCGGTATTTTCCATTCTCGGTAATGTCCGTCCTCGGTACTGTCCGTCCTTATGTAGGCCTAACCGTCGTTCACGTATCCGGATTTCTGACATGGGACCTTCCCCGCTTAATTTTAGGCCCACGCCATCAAATTATAATGTTCAACAAATCTTTGATAATCGAAGTTCCCGGGTATGATCAATCCAATACATGCAACAGTCTTAAAGAAGCATGCCAGTCATACCAGTCTTTTATTTTAATCCTTGTTACGTTTGTGCACTGTGCACCATAACCAAAGAAAATAGTTTTAGTATAATCTATATATCACTATCACGATACAACATATTTTATGATATCACGGAAATACATTTAGTAAAGTCGGAATTTGTGGATTCCAAATATTATTCCAGCACTCATCTTCCAGGTACCTGCTTGTCGAAGGTATTTGTAATCATGTTTGAGACATTCAATCTCATACTGAGATTTTGGTTTGATTTTGATTTTTGAAAGTCATCCGGTCAGTAAATTTGCTTTTCAACTTTAACCCAGCCCAAAAGAGGAGAGAGATGAAGATAGAGAGTGAGTGAGAGAGAGAGAGAGTGTGTGTGAGAGAGAGAGAAAGAGAGAGAGAGAGAGAGAGAGAGAGTTGACAGCCCAAGAGAGAGAGAAAAAAAGAAAGAGAGAGAAAGTTGACAACCCAAGTATGTAGGCCTGTGACAATGAAAAGTCGATAACATACCAGTGTGTGATGGTTTATTTGTATTCCTGTAAAACCAATATCACAAACACGACCAGAAGATTTCCCACTACGCCGACGCCGCAAACCAATATTCGAAAGAATAGGATTGCGACTCCACTTCCACTCTCATTGTTGTCGGCAGGGTTGGTATGGTTGTAACCGGAACCAGACCAATCAAAGTAATCACTTGGATCCACGCTCATTTCGTCCATCTGATAGTTTACGCAACAGGGCTCTGCATGTGGAATGCGATACTGAATACATCTGTATGGATAATGGATATTTGTACGGTATGGGCCACAGCTTTCCGTATGATTTCAGACTGCTCTTGATCACGTATAGTCACACCGCTGGGTATGAATTTACTGCTACCAGGAAATTCA
Organism: Botryllus schlosseri; assembly: GCF_051294905.1. Lineage (NCBI taxonomy): Eukaryota > Metazoa > Chordata > Ascidiacea > Stolidobranchia > Styelidae > Botryllus > Botryllus schlosseri. Next base: position 6,020,122 of record NC_137245.1, read on the forward strand.
CATACTGGAATTTAATCCCCGGGATAGTGGCATTTCCTTAGGTCATATTACTATAAAATTCTCGAAACAATAACTTCATATCGTTAATTTATTCGCCAAAAGATTTTCGACTGACTCTCATCAGTAGCGAACGTCAGTAATAGGGTGAACCAAATTTGAAATGTAGGAACTATTTTGTCTGTATGACGTAGTAATAACAACAACAAACAACTAGTAGACAGGCAAGATACGGTATACAAATAAACGTTACCGAGTACATTTTCGGTTATAAATAACCGAGAACAGCAACACACAACATTAATGAAATATTCTAAGAGTGTAGAGGCGTTCCTTCATGCGTCAGAGAATCGGCTTTTGCAGCTTTATGATCGTACATTCCAGGACCGTCAAATGAATCTGCGATCATAAAGCCACGAAAACCGATTCCATATCGCCAGAAGGAACGTCTCTACATTCTTGGAATATTTCATTAATGTTGTGTGTTGTTAATCTCGGACATTTATAACTGAATATGTACTCGGTAACGTTTTTTATGTATCGTTACTGTCGTATCTTGCCTGTCTACTAGTTCAGTGCTCTTCAACCGGGGTTGTCGTACACCCTGCAGGGGTGGGCAAACTTTTGAGCTCGCGGGCCGCATTCAACATCTGAATCCATTCGCGGGCCGCACTATATAAAATTGGGATTATAAACCAAAACGCAATATTGATATTTGATTGAATAGTGAGGACATGGAGATAATGTATGTGCATATCTAATACAAACCAAGCATTGCTTTGATGACATCGTACACGCGTCCGAAACATATAGTGGCGAGATTTCATAGACTAGCGGACCTCAATAACCAATTTGTCAAAACTATAGAGATGAAAGTCGGTTGACCGATTCTTAGAACAGGATTGAAATTTAAATCTGTGAGCAGCGATCTATTCGTAGATTTACTAATTCCACATTTGGTTCAGTTCCAGGACACACAGTGCTGACAGCATCATAGCCATGTTAGCTTGAAACACGCTTTAGTATGTATAGATAAACTATAAATACCCCGATTCTACGCACACAGACAGCGAATCCACCTAAGACACGCCCGAATAGTTTTTTATAAGTACATCACTGAAATAATTAAAAATGTAGTGACCAATCTAAAATCCGACTCCTGATCCAGATTATGTCAATCTCGTTGCAGCTATCTCGCTGTGATATTACGTATTTACCTTAGATCAGTGTTTCTCGAACTTTATAAGACCCCCCTCTCATGATGGTGAAATATTTCGCGCCCCCGTATCGCCATATCACAAAATGCAACCAGGATGCTAGCAAACCTAATGGGTTGTTTGATGGCATGAAGGGTTACGACTGTGGATAATAGATTTTTAAATATGTAATTCATACTAAATACAGAGCAATAACTATGAATTGGATGTAAATCGCGCAGAGCGCGAAAAATTTTTCAGTCGAGCTCTGCTTCGCGCCCCCTCTTCAGATGCTTTCACGCCCCCAAGGGGGCGTGCCCACCAGTTTGAGAACCACTGTCTTAGAATTACCATGGTGAAATATGCTAAGAAAAAGTCAATCAAGTCCCTGCATTAATTCCATTTTTGGTACGCATTCTATCAATATTTTTAAAAAGTTTCTTTAGACTCTCGCGGGCCGCACAGAACGGTGTTGCCGTAGTTTGCCCACCCCTGCACTAGGGTGTATCAGAATTTGCAAAGGGTGTACCACTCGGATGGGGTGCACAGGAGTATTGTATTGAAGCTGATTATAGCCACCAATGAGATTACGCCACATGTCCATCCTCGCCCACATTCAAATTTGAATTTTCCCACAATCTTTTCAATTTATTAAATATCTGTCCGTCATTCAGAAATCTCTGCAGCTTGTAAACGTACCCTACCCTAGATTCGAACTGAGGACCTTCTGACTTGTAGATCAGAACTGTAACCACTACACTATCGCGCCGATATGAATTCCTCGTCTGTATTGCAGCTCTTAAATGCTATCACTATCAGCTGTCAAATAAGATAGAGCACAAACATTGAGCGCACATTTGTAATATCTTACCCATCACCATTTATTAGATGGAATATCTACATGATAATAAGTGCGATAATGTTTTTCGTCGGCCTCGGTAAAGGGCTCTGCTTTCATTTCCGGTCTCAAGAAAACCGAAAGGTTAGCTTTTTCCGCGGCTGGACGGATTTCCACATTCGTCTCGGCAATGCGCGTGATCGATAAAAATCAAAATAAGCTGTCATTGCTTCGTCCTCAGAAACAGGCTCGGTTTTAATTCTCGCTGTCGAAAAGACTGATACGCCAGCGCTCAAATCTTCAGATTTCGCGCTTTCGACTTTAATCAGCTTATACAAACGAGCATATTCAACTAGCAGTGATGCTATATCGATACAGTGCAGTATGTATAGCTGGATGCTAACCAATTCACATTTAACAATGCGACCCGCGCACAATTATGCAACCTGATTTTCGTTGAATATTGACGACCCCGACAAATCGAATGAGCTCTTTTCCATATACATCGATCAGGCAGTTGTCAGTCCAATGGGCACGAACTTGAGATTCCGTAGGGTTAAATTCCAAATCAAATAAGATCAGAGTATCTCTTCTCGCTTTCATGATTTGGACTGATGCGTCCGGCCTATGTCGCAACACTACAATATGTGGCCACACAAGCCTGTATACACGTTAGGGTTGTTCAGAATTGACCGACTTTCAAAAAGTCTAGCTTTTCAGTCCGTTTCCCATGCCTTATACCTTGAAAACAAATTCTGGCAACTTTTTTTTGTAATTCATCCCCTGCATCCGTGTGCACATTGCCGTTTTCTCATGCACCTAAAAATTTCTTCGGAATTAGGGGATTCCCCGTTGTTAGTGACTCGACAGGAATGGCGTGTGTTCTCATTGACGTGACGCGTATGTTCTAGCGCTGATGAAGCGCTGATGAAGCGCTGGGCACGGCTGTGAAACGGGGATCATTGATTAGTCAGGTGCCTTGCTGCTCTGTTGTTGATGGACTGTGTTTACGATTGAGGTGCAGGACTTATCAGGCGGCGTTTTGACTCATGCTATTAGCGAGTTTAGCGCGTGATTAGTGAACATAGTATTATAGCAGTATACAACTATTTGATATAATAGACCTGATACCAAGGGCGTAGCCAGAAAAAATATTTGGGGGGGGGGCGAAAAATTCGATGACGTAAATACCCCCCGCCCCCTCCCTTCCTAAAGATAAGGAAAAATAGGTAATAGGTAAAAAAACGATGATCTTGGGCCCTTATTGGATGATTAACGCAACATCTGGGGCGATCGTTATACATATATTTCGCTCACAGGCATAAAGCGATATGATAATATTATGATTGGGAAAAACTCGGGCGTAAAAACTTTCGCGCCAGGCGCAAATATTTTTCTTAGTTATAATGAATGGAATTGGTTCATTATATTATTACTTGCGTATTGCAAATACGTTTTCATTGTCAGATATACCGGAAGGGCTGATAAAAGTGGTGTCATCGAGGTGGTGTCATTCAGGGGGCACTTAATTTTGTACATCTTGAACTATATGTTCATGCGACACGGCAGGACTATTTATGAATTTCTAGAGGGTGGGCGCCAGGCGGGACAGTTCTCATTTATTTCTGTTACTTCGTGGCTTGCAGAGAAAGCTGTCACCATTCAGAAGATCACTAACACGCAAGGTCATAGCCATGTAGCTAGAAAAACATTTTTTTATAGGGGGCCAATTATTTTTGAGGAGCTTCCCCGTGGGAACACCTCGCAGAACCGTTGATCCTTCCATGGGCAGTTTCATCACTACCTTTGTGTGCATACGATGACTCTTAGACGCACACACACATACCCTATGGAAGCTTACAGTTGCCAACTATAGCCTAGCTTGTATTCGGCGATCGTTTCACGGATCGCTGACATTACGTAATGAACGATGAGTGTGAATATCGGGCCTAGTCGCGCGGAGCGTAAAGTTTTTTTGAATAAATGAAAGAAGTTGATTATTAATATTGGCGCGTGTGTATGAGTGATGTCCATTCTTATTATAATTACTTCGTTGAAGCACGGTTATTTAGTAACCTCTGGTAAAGATTGACGCCACTTTAAAGATTGGAATCGCTAATACATACCAGACCAAATTAAAAAACGCATTTATGTAGGAGGGGTCTGATTGCAGGGATAAGATCATTAGGCGTCAGCCATTTAAGCAACCGAAAATCTATATCGAAGGAGGCTTCGGAATACATGCGTCGGTTTTATGGGCGTCAATTATTTTGGGAGTGCACTTTGCGGAGTCGCGTTTAGCCTACTCTATTATGTCTTCGCGTGTCCCGGAATGGAAATTGCCAGAACTAACAGTCCCCAATCCCCATACTGAACTGACACCCCTAGATTCAATCAACTCAACGACCCAGGGCTACTCTACAGAATTTATGTATACTGGTACTGTGTATTCTCATAATTGAGAATGCAGCTAAATTCAACTATGGGTATTTGCGGAAGAATGTTTTTTCGGAATACCTATAATAAAATAAACATGTTTGGCCACTAAATCGCGCGAAGCGCGAGGAAATTTTTCAGGTTGCATTCATCTGCCCAAAAATACTGTAATATTTATTGATTTTACGAAAATTTCATCATCATCATCATCATCATCATTGGTTTATCATTATCATTGGTTTTTTTCCCAAAATTTGGGGGGAGCGATCGCCCCTTTCGCCCCTCTCTGGCTACGCCAGTGCCTGATACTCTTTTCCTTTCTACTGGGATAGAAACAAAGCTTGCAAATGTCTATTCCAGTGACTGGGGAACACCGCCAGTCGGTTGCTCTAAATTTTTTGTTATATCCCAAGATATCAATATTCTGGTATGAGTTTTTCCAATTTAGGAATAACTATCTTCGATAATCTATAACTGGATCTAATCTGGCTACTCCTGTGCAAGTTCTGCAGTATGTGTTCGACCTAAAACTCTAAAAGAACTGAAATGTTTTCCCCTATTCTTTGTTGCTTGACTGAGTTTATGTATATCTGTTTTTCAAAAAAACGAACATCGTCATCTAGTGAAGCAGTACCGAAGATACTAGAAGAACACGATCGCTGACACAGCATTTCTTAGTTGGGCCATCTGAGGAAGCCATTACGGGATCGAAGTTGCCCACTCTGAGGCAAGTTATGCAATATGTGCTACAACTGAGAGAGCATTCATTTTTAAAAAGTGAACCAGTCAAGTCACACATCCAGATCGCAGTAGATGAAGTGATCGGTTTTTGGTTACTTGCTGGCATAAAGACTATCACAAAAGTCAATGCCACTAAAAGATTGGAAACAGTATGGAAACAATGGCTGTCGCTAAAGAAAACTGCAGGCCGGCAATATGTATCAAAAAAACAAAGCGACTTTGAAGCCAAACTGAGTATGCTATGGGATATAGGAGCCCCTGACGCGATAGCGACAATTGAAGCAAGTAGACTTCTTTCTGACGATAAAAAACGTGAAGACATAGCATTTTATCAGGATCAAAGGGTCCGAGATTAGCAACGATCGGTGGCAAAGATAAAGTGTTGAAAGCGAAAATCATGCAACAAAAGAGACGGACCATGAGTGCAAGAGAGTCTGCACCAGCATCAAGTAGCGAAGGTGAATTTACAGAGAGCTCATCTATATCTTCACAGGTAGCTGACACTTCTCACAGCACTAATTTTAAACTTGCACAGTCGACATCTGGTCATTCCACTAAATTTGTGACTCTAAAAGCTCCTGTAAACCTATTCAGCGACAAAGATCTATGCCAGGTTTTTGATCGCTTGAAAGTCAGTGATAATGCCGCTATCATGATAACTGCAGCACTGATTAAAGCTTGCGATGGCAACCCTAATGACTTCCATCTTTCAAGATCTGGGACCTATCGACGACGCATTGCAAATCGTTTGAAAATTTCTGAATCTATCTTTAAAAAAATATCCACCAATCCACCAGAGCACATTGCATTGCACTGGGATGGAAAGCTCACTAAGAGTCGTCTAGGATATCAATTTGAGGCCTTGGCAGTGCTCGCATCGTCGGCGTATTCCGGCGCATTTAAGAAAGGGAAACTTCTTGGCATTCAAACTCTGGAAAGTGCTACAGGAAAAGTACAGGGTGATGCATCATTTCAACTGCTGGAACTTTGGAATTTAACAAAATCTGTTAGAGCTCTTGTGTTTGACACAACATCGTCAAACACTGGTAAAAACAAAGGTGCGGTTCCGTTACTTGAAGAATTGAATAACAGGAAAGTTTTCTACAATGCCTGTCGCCATCATATTTATGAACTTGTCATTCGAGAGCTTTGGAAGTGTTTGTTTGGATCGACAACCACAGGCCCTAAAAACACGGATTTTAATACCTTCAAGAAGAAGTGGAAACATATTGATAAATCAAGAAGCTATAAAACGCTGAAGTTTATTGAAGGCAGCTGGTTGGCGATGAAAGCTGATGAAGCAAAGCAAGAAATAATTCCACTGATGAAACCCAATGATGGAAAGCAGAAAGAAGTCTTGATAAGAGATGACTATTGACTACAGAGAATGTGCAACAGGCACCTTGGCGATTTTGGATGACAAATATGTTGATCATCGTTTTCGCAAGCCTGGTGCTACTCATAGCGCTAGATGGATGAGTCAAGTCTTGTACTGTCAAAAAATGTTCATGTGGAGTGAGCAAATGGACTATTCTGAAGAGTTCATTACATTCATTGCTTTGTTTTATGTTCCAGCTTGGTTGAAAACTGGTATTGCATGTGACGCACCTTGGAATGATCTCAAATTCCTTCATGACATGAAAAACTTTTCAATATGCGATCTCACTGTTGCTGATGTGGCATACAAGAAATTGCGAAAACATCATTGGTATCTAACTGAGGAAATTGTGGTATTTACCATGTTATCGGCTAATCCAAACATTCCTGACAAACTGAAGGAAGCGATGGCTGCTAAATTGCTGAAAATGCCAATCCCTGAAAAATTTTGCAGAGGTATGCCTCTCAGTCTGATCTCTGACTCTGTCTCTGAGTCAATGAGTATGGTCGATTTGATTGGGCCAGAATCGTGGTTTCTATTTGATGCTATACATGTGGAACATGATTGGTTGAGTCTTCCAGTTTCGGAATGGCATACTGATCCGGATTTCGTGACTGCTCAAGAATTTGTGACTACTGTTGAAGTAGTTAAAGATGCAGCAGAGCGTATGGTAAAATTGAAAACCGACTATGCTGCGTTCATAACGGATGACAAAAAACAGCGAGCGAGCCTCCTACAAGCTGTGGAAGATCACCGGAACAGATATGCAGATTTCTCGAAAGCAACCATTTCATCCACCTGATTTATATAATATTTTGCCAAGTTGATCTCTTTCTTTGCCTTATTTTTTCGTTTCCTGTGATGTTTATAATGTGGCTGTGAGTGGATGTTACATTTACAGTTGTATTCTTGCACATGGGGATCCAGGAAATTGATGAACAGTGCCTGGTAGGTTTGAGGGGTGTAGGATATGTGATCCAACAAAATGACTATCAGTTTTAGGTAGTTTTGAGCAGTTCTAAGGTAGTGTGGGACATGGAAATGATATCCTGAACTAGGAATGCCTTATATAGTGGGGTTTTGTAGCACTACAAACCGCAACAGCTGCATAAATCCATGTTATATGTCACTTTAACTAGACTAGGTAAAATCGTGACACTCAGATTTTCGGGAATCCCCTATTTTCAGCTGCTATTCTTCCAGCTCAATGTGCACACGGATGCAGGGGATGAATTACAAAAAAAGTTGCCAGAATTTGTTTTTAAGGTATAAGGCATGGGAAACGGACTGAAAACCTAGACTTTTTGAAAGTCGGTCAATTCTGAACAACCCTAATACACGTACACTCGTACTGTTGTTATTTGTAGTGTCATCGTCGCCCGCCAATGCGATAAACTCCCAACAGCTGAGACATAGGGCTTCAATCTAATACCAGCATAACTTTTACAGGCCAAGATTTAGGGTAATTTAATTGCAACTAAAACGCCTGCGGCGACTATAATTCGAAGATTGTTTCGGCTCGAGGGTCGGATGAAACATATGAATCCATTCGCGTGGCGCGCTATGGCCAATTTAGGATGATGAGCCAAAACACGTAGGCGAGTGCATGTAGATAATAACTATATATTTAGAACAAATCAAGTATTGATTTCATGATAACGTACTCGCGTCATAAACATTTACCGAGTTTTATAAGCTGCTTATCCTCAATAACCAATTTGTGGAAATTAGTGATGAAAGCGAATTGTGAAGATTCTTAGAAGAGCACGGGAATCTGGTTACAGATTTGCTGATGGTACCTGCTGACAGCATCATAACCATGTGACCTTTACTCACCAATCAGCTAATGTTTTACTATGTTACTAAAACATGCTTTCTGCATCTTCTTTTGTGAAGACAAACTTAATTTACTGATGTCCTAAATATTTTGATAATTCAGCTACTTTATGTGGCAGCTCATAATTTGAAATCAGCAACAACTTCATTACATTATGAGTCTTACATTTTACGTTACTCCCTACGTCTAAATAGAAATACGGTTTGCTTGATTCTTTACTGAAAAAAAAGCGTTTGTATTCAACTCGTTGCATTTTAAATTGCTTGGAGTCGTGACGGAAGTTATGAACGAGTTATGCCTACTGTCCAGTGAACCTGTAGAGGCGCAATCTACTTAACACTCATAAGGATCGCTTATTCCCAGTCAATCGCTAAAAGTAATAAACGTGCTGGAGTTGTCAATCGAAAATCACAGGTATGATACGGAATAAGTCATTGCCATTTTAAATTTATGGAAAGTTTATGAACTGCCTTTGAAATGCGCTGGCCCCGAAGTCTGATCATTGCACCAGCAATAAAAAAAGTATTATAGTAAGTTTAATCAGGTAGCTAAAATTATTATAATTTTTGACTACATTTCATCAATATCTTGATGCTATCGTGAGCCGCTAAAATCTTGTCCGCGTGCGATCCACTGACCGTAGTTTGCTCATCCCCGGTTTTCAACATAATCTTTCGAGTAACTACTGTTGGTAGGCAAACCCTATCAGAATATACTTTGATAAAGGCAGGAGTAAGTCGTTACCGAGTAGGCCTACCTTTGGTCAGCAACTTCTTCAGTAACAGAAAAAGGCTGATCAATCGAGACCTATCGAAATAAATGAACAACATGCGATATGAACAGGACATAAGCTGCGATGTCCGATAATTCCTTTCAATTAAAGTAGAAGTATAGCTATTTCCGACGAAGTAAAACGTTACTCGACATTGCGTTGTTGATAAAGGTGAGTAATGATATTCGTTTTCTTTCGATAATATCCAACATGCGGACTCATGTCGAAGGGTAATTTTTAGAACTCCAATATCGCATAGCGGAACTTTGTAAAATTTTTGATGTATTTGGCTATGTTTTCCTTACGATAGCCATTCAGCATCGCGAAAATTCATTGCGCAATTTAGAATAAACTGCTATCTTTCATGAAAGCCGTTAAAAAAGCAATTTTCAAAATTTGACTTTCATGACATAGTAAATATCTACTCAAGTACCAGAAGTAGCGATTGCGCTGTTGATCGTAGTGAGTAATGGTATTCGATTACTTTCGATAATATCCAACATGCGGGCTGATGCTGTTGGGTAATTTTTAGAGCTCTAATATCGCACAGCGGAACTTTGCCAAATTGTTTCGATTTATTTAGCTATGTTTCCTTTGCGATAGCCATCCAGCATCAAGAAAATTCACTGTACAATTTAGAATAAACTTCTACCTTTCACCAAGGCCGTTGAAAAAGTACTTTTTAAAATTCGACTATCATAGCATAGTCAATTTCTACTCAAGTACAAGAAGTAGCGATTTTAAGGTGATTAGAAAATAAGTATTATGGGTCCAGTTTTACCTAAAACCTGAAAAGGCAGTCTAAATCACATCACGTTATCTGATACCTTCCGAACGACGAGATCGAATAACCCTGAAAAATGAATAATAATCATAATATCGAGTCGCGCATTGCTATACATAAAATTTGCTCTGACATCGGCCATAGTGATCATTTAGAATTTGGTAGACAAGAAGTCGAAATTTCTTTGATGCGCCTAGTGCACTACTTCAAGTGCTGAAATCCGTATCGACTATATTTATTATAATTAGGGTAAGTTTTTGCAACTTTTGCAACTTTTTTTTTACAGCTTCCGGCAGCTTCCTAAATACTCGTAAGATATGTAGAATGCTGTTTTAAGCTGTTCGAAGGAATCTTATAGTGCAACTTTTTGCAACTTTTTTCCATTTTTTCATGCAACTCTTTGCAACATTTTGCAACTTTTTCGATTTTTCACAAAAGTATTTTCGGTTTTGGTGAAATACACGGCCACATTCGACTGAAACACCGTAAATCAGCAACGAAGTACGGATATTTCGGGAGCTGGACCGGTAAATTGACCTTTTTTAGTCAACCAAGCAAAATGTGGTCTTTTAGTGCCACTTTTGTCAAAAATAAATAAATAAATGCAATTTTCCGCGGATTTAACTGCAACAAAAACTTGCCCTAGTTATAATGATTCGAGTCGAGTAGTAAAATTTAATTTGCGAGCACTGAAATTACAGTAATATAGTTATATGACCGATACGAAATTTGGTTGACATTTCCCTGGAATAGTAATCATTCCGAAACATTATGATAAATAGATAAGGTCGAAGAAATATAAAAATATCATAAACGGGGTATGTATTATGAAACTGGAAATATTGTATTTGAGGTAGCCCGAAATTAGTTTCTAATTCGTTGGTTCAACCGCACCGGAAGTTTTACATAAAAATAAATGAACAAATACTTTGATACTGAATTCAAAGTAACGTAAATCTCTGAATGAGTTTCCCTCGAATAGTAATCAATCCGAAACATTATCACGCAAGGTTTGAGAAACAGCCAAATATCATTAACGCGGTATGTATTGTGAAACAGGCAATATTCTCTTTGCGGTGACCAGCGAATATGTTCTAATTCATAATATAAACCCCATCATCAGTCTCTCATGAAACTGAATGAGCAAATTCTTGGATCCTTCTTTTCAAAGTGGCTTGGATCTCTGAATGAGCTCTGACTCGCTGTTATCTTCAAACCATGGAATTATCACGAGTATTACCATCGGTCACTGAAGAAAAGGATGAAATTATATCCGGAGCATATTCCTTGGCCAGGAATTTTATCATGTACAAACTCGACGGGGCAAGCGTTAAGGCAAATACGAAAGCGGAGAGAACTTTACGACGAGTTGGTGATGAAATGTTCTAACGACATCGAACCGTCGTAAACGCCCTCTCTAAACGTCTAAGATACAGTGATGTCGAAGTCGATGAAAAATATGATGATTATTCTACGGATGAGCGGATGTTCCTGGTGATAGCTGATGAAATTTTTAAAGATACCCAAGAGAATCGGGGTCGGATTATCTCTCTGTTCGTGCTCGGTAGCATTCTTGCTCACAAAAAACGCGGATGAGCATCACGGGGAGAATATAGAAGGTATCATACGGTCAGTCGGGAATTACATTGGTAGTAGAAAACGAAAGTGGATAGGGGAAAATGGAGGATGGGTAAGTGATTTTACATGCCCTGATAGGGATTTAGGAATTATCATTTAGCTTGAGGTACTGTGTATCTGCTCTCCATAGCCCATATCATCTATCGATACTGAAACTTTGCTCGCACTTCACAATTCCGTTTTCAATTTACATTTTCTCATAAGGCCCAGTAATTTACATTCCAAGCGCTCCGAACTTTGAATTACCTAGCAAGTACGGTAACTTTCTTCTGCTAGATTAGGAAGACTTGCATTTTTTTGTTTGTTTCAGAACAGTTTTGTAGGATTTTTTGTTAACGCAGCTTTCGATGATAATAAAGTTTGGAAGAGGCTCATGCTTGCTGGAATTGGACTGACGTCTATTGCAATGGCATTAACAAGATGATGGATACTCCTTTGTCATACATCGTGTAATATTTTTTTAATAATATATTTAATCGCCGTTTCATTACATCAATTTTACTATAGGATGGATGCAGTTTCTTCTGAGATTATATGAAAGATTGATCCATGAAAACCGTCTTTATCTGGAACATTTTCATTTTTCAAATTTATCCGTCTATACGTCACGGAATTGTTAGGTCACCTAGAAAACGCTGCAGGTCAAATTTGATCAAATTCCGACCAAAGTGGCGACAGCGAGTTGTGACGGGTCAAAATTATCCACCTTCCGATGCCATATTATCGTCGGTTCTCCACGACCAAATATCGTGTTCTATAATTATTGTTTATATGGAACAGATATAAATGTTGCTATTTCGTTGTTATTTATGAAAATACTTTACCCAGTAATTAATTTTACGGGAATTCTAAACCTCAATACATACTTGTGAGCAAAGTTACATCAACCTGTGTTAGCCTATCGTGTTATGTAACTACCTACAATTTTATCAAGCCGTAGCGAACACGATAAGTATTATGAAGTGAAGGAATAAAGGTGTCGAATTCTAATGCATAGATGCATATTTATGCGTAAATATCGTCTTACCGGGCGAATGCAATTGTTTCCTTAAAGTTTTCCTGTCAGCGCCATTCAAGCGCGGCAAGATCAGTTTGAGTTGGCGACATTCAGGATGATATTTCACGAAGCTCTTAATGATATTCACATATTCCTCGTCGATTCTTGTTCTGTCGCTGTCACTGAGATCGATTATCTTTAGCTGTTCATTGAATAATTGAATATTAGGCGGTTCTGATCATGCAATTTCATAAACGAAATCTGAACTACATTGCTTTATTGAGATCCATGAGAGAGCAGAGAGAACTTAATGTAGCGCATCGATTCCCCATCTCTTTGCTAAGATTCCTGATTTGCATGGAAATCATCTTGCAATTACTTAGATTGAATTCTTCAACGCGTGTTTTGTGCAGGATTTCAGTTACTGTTTTGTAGTAGGAGGAAATATCAGGATTTCTACTCAAATCCAACGAATGCAGCTAAAACATATAGTGTGATGTTCAGATATTTTACGACGCTACAAACCACTCAGTTATTGTAATAAGAATATTTATCGACGACAGAGCAATTTTCGCAATTCAATTTCTGCGCCTCATCGCAAAACTGGTGTAATACAGAAAATAATGAAGGTCGAGGGGATATTGAAGAAACTGCGGAAACTACCATTAATGTGAGTGAGCCATAGGACACCTTTCGCTCATAAGCAATGACACTTTTTATCAGTAGACATGATCAGAAATGCCTTATTGATGATAAATTCGCTCGCTAAATGAAATACCATGCCTGACTATGATTGGAACTCGCATTAGTATTACTCTATGCTTGATTATTTCACTTGTAAGAAAACAAAACAGATCTAGGAAAAATGGATCACCCCATGATTTCCGAGACCATTATTCAACGACGTTAATGACTGTTCATACAATTCGCAAGATGAAAGTCGAACTTCCTTCGTGTTATGCCTTTTTGCGAAGCGTCCTATTTCTTGCAATCCTACCGGTTCCAAATCTGTAGTGTAACTTAGATCGAGTTTGTCAACCTACAAAATACAGCAAATTATTCTGAAAAAGACACACAAAATTGTGGAAACGAGTGGCTACCTCGATTTCACCCAAACATTCAAAAGCATCAATTTCCTCAGGTGTATGGTCGCATCCTTTCACCACAAGAGTAACCGCTTTGTCTTTACAAAATAAGGGCGGTAGTGCAGCCACACACTCTTCATCCAGATGATTATAACTGATGTCGAGATATTGGTGCTAAACGAATATGGAAAACTGACAATTTACTACCAGAATTAATCGGCGATGAAGACAAACATTACAAACTTGTAACAGAGAAATGTTGATTAGTCAATCACGTCATAATAGATTGGCGAAATGTTCTGAGATTAGAATATAATTTCCGTGATTCGTCTCAAATGGGCTCTATGCAACCAGTTATAAAGAATGTGACCACTACTCAACAACAATCGCTCAAGACAAGACCAATACCTTACTGTTTTTGACCTGCATGGCGACTAAATCCTTGGACTGCAAGTGCGAGTTCACAAGTGACAAATAGGTTAGATTGGTTGAAATAATAGTCCCGAGTTGCGTAAAGTTGATGTTGTCGACGTAGCTGAGATCGAGTTTTTGCAATTTCACCTATGAGAATGAGGTATTAAAAATCTCATTTCGAAAGGATTTATACTAGATTAGTCTCCGGATTTTTCCATCGCCAATATACCTGATGCTGCCCGATAAGTTGACTCAAAACGATCAAAAAATCGTTAGATCCGCCACTTTCTTCCAGATTGAGTTCCGTCGAACCACACTCCTTCATCAACTCGTAGATGGCTGGCAGGAGTTTGTCAATACCATCGTGGGCTGTGACGCTGAGTTTTTTTATTTGGACCTGTACGAGTGCAAAACTTTTCCCCATAAAGCGGTAATTGAGGTGATGAATAATTAAACCCTCATCAATTCTCACTAGTCTAGTACGACTATTGCGATAAATGGCTACGCCGGTGCGCAATTAAGCATTGTTCGGTACGATACATTCAATTCGCACATAATGACAATATCAATATGAATCAATGCGGTGACGATGAAAGTTTTTTTTAAGCCGGCTCTGTATATTATACGGATAACATGCTTAAATTGAACGTGGGTTTATAATGCTCCGTGACCGTGAGCGGAATGTGTAAATGTGTTTACCACAAATTCGAATTCGCGAATTTGATCCAATATCATCTTTACAAGGTTTTCGTTGAGACGGCATTGGCGGAATTCTAACTCGTACATGCGGGATTTCTCCGTGGGACCATTCACGATATTCTTCACATCCAATTCAGTCGTAGTTTTATGATAGATCCCATAAGCGGTTTCAACTTCATCATGATCCACAAGTATTTATTGATGTTACATCCTCTTATCACCTTTAACATATGTGAATTATCATGGATTCATGATCGGAAAATAAATTTGATATTCAGGTAAAAAAGGAGTCCACGAATACTATAAAGAGATAATTCTGAGGAAGCCGCCCGCCCCCTATTTAATCCCTATTATTTGCCCCCGAACCCAGAGCGGGGGCGGGCGGCTTCCTCAGAATTATCTCTTTATAGTACTGGGCCTTATAAGAAAATGTAAATTGAAAACGGAATTGTGAAGTGCGAGCAAAGTTTCAGTATCGATAGATGATATGGGCTATGGAGAGCAGATACACAGTACCTCAAGCTAAATGATAATTCCTAAATCCCTATCAGGGCATGTAAAATCACTTACCCATCCTCCATTTTCCCCTATCCACTTTCGTTTTCTACTACCAATGTAATTCCCGACTGACCGTATGATACCTTCTATATTCTCCCCGTGATGCTCATCCGCGTTTTTTGTGAGCAAGAATGCTACCGAGCACGAACAGAGAGATAATCCGACCCCGATTCTCTTGGGTATCTTTAAAAATTTCATCAGCTATCACCAGGAACATTCGCTCATCCGTAGAATAATCATCATATTTTTCATCGACTTCGACATCACTGTATCTTAGACGTTTAGAGACGGCGTTTACGACGGTTCGATGTCGCTCGAACATTTCATCACCAACTCGTCGTAAAGTTCTCTCCGCTTTCGTATTTGCCTTAACGCTTGCCCCGTCGAGTTTGGACATGATAAAATTCCTGGCCAAGGAATATGCTCCGGATATAATTTCATCCTTTTCTTCAGTGACCGATGGTAATACTCGTGATAATTCCATGGTTTGAAGATAACAGCGAGTCAGAGCTCATTCAGAGATCCAAGCCACTTTGAAAAGAAGGATCCAAGAATTTGCTCATTCAGTTTCATGAGAGACTGATGATGGGGTTTATATTATGAATTAGAACATATTCGCTGGTCACCGCAAAGAGAATATTGCCTGTTTCACAATACATACCGCGTTAATGATATTTGGCTGTTTCTCAAACCTTGCGTGATAATGTTTCGGATTGATTACTATTCGAGGGAAACTCATTCAGAGATTTACGTTACTTTGAATTCAGTATCAAAGTATTTGTTCATTTATTCTTATGTAAAACTTCCGGTGCGGTTGAAATTACGAATTAGAAACTAATTTCGGGCTACCTCAAATACAATATTTCCAGTTTCATAATACATACCCCGTTTATGATATTTTTATATTTCTTCGACCTTATCTATTTATCATAATGTTTCGGAATGATTACTATTCCAGGGATATGTCAACCAAATTTCGTATCGGTCATATAACTATATTACTGTAATTTCAGTGCTCGCAAATTAAATTTTACTACTCGACTCGAATCATTATAACTAGGGCAAGTTTTTGTTGCAGTTAAATCCGCGGAAAATTGCATTTATTTATTTATTTTTGACAAAAGTGGCACTAAAAGACCACATTTTGCTTGGTTGACTAAAAAAGGTCAATTTACCGGTCCAGCTCCCGAAATATCCGTACTTCGTTGCTGATTTACGGTGTTTCAGTCGAATGTGGCCGTGTATTTCACCAAAACCGAAAATACTTTTGTGAAAAATCGAAAAAGTTGCAAAATGTTGCAAAGAGTTGCATGAAAAAATGGAAAAAAGTTGCAAAAAGTTGCACTATAAGATTCCTTCGAACAGCTTAAAACAGCATTCTACATATCTTACGAGTATTTAGGAAGCTGCCGGAAGCTGTAAAAAAAAAGTTGCAAAAGTTGCAAAAACTTACCCTAATTATAATAAATATAGTCGATACGGATTTCAGCACTTGAAGTAGTGCACTAGGCGCATCAAAGAAATTTCGACTCCTTGTCTACCAAATTCTAAATGATCACTATGGCCGATGTCAGAGCAAATTTTATGTATAGCAATGTGCGACTCGATATTATGATTATTATTCATTTTTCAGGGTTATTCGATCTCGTCGTTCGGAAGGTATCAGATAACGTGATGTGATTTAGACTGCCTTTTCAGGTTTTAGGTAAAACTGGACCCATAATACTTATTTTCTAATCACCTTAAAATCGCTACTTCTTGTACTTGAGTAGAAATTGACTATGCTATGATAGTCGAATTTTAAAAAGTACTTTTTCAACGGCCTTGGTGAAAGGTAGAAGTTTATTCTAAATTGTACAGTGAATTTTCTTGATGCTGGATGGCTATCGCAAAGGAAACATAGCTAAATAAATCGAAACAATTTGGCAAAGTTCCGCTGTGCGATATTAGAGCTCTAAAAATTACCCAACGGCATCAGCCCGCATGTTGGATATTATCGAAAGTAAACGAATATCATTACTCACTACGATCAACAGGGCAATCGCTACTTCTTGTACTTCAGTAGAAATTTACTATGTCATGAAAGTCAAATTTTGAAAATTGCTTTTTCAACCGCTTTCATGAAAGATAGCAGTTTATTCTAAATTGCGCAATGAATTTTCGCGATGCTGAATGGCCATCGTAAGGAAAACATAGCCAAATAGATCAAAAATTTTACAAAGTTCCGCTATGCGATATTAGAGTTCTAAAAATTACCCTTCGACATGAGTCCGCATGTTGGATATTATCGAAAGAAAACGAATATCATTACTCACCACTATCAACAACGCAATGTCGAGTAACGTTTTACTTCGTCGGAAATAGCTATACTTCTACTTTAATTGAAAGGAATTATCGGACATCGCAGCTTATGTCCTGTTCATATCGCATGTTGTTCATTTATTTCGATAGGTCTCGATTGATCAGCCTTTTTCTGTTACTGAAGAAGTTGCTGACCAAAGGTAGGCCTACTCGGTAACGACTTACTCCTGCCTTTATCAAAGTATATTCTGATTGGGTTTGCCTACCAACAGTAGTTACTCGAAAGAATATGTTGAAAACCGGGGATGAGCAAACTACGGTCAGTGGATCGCACGCGGACAACATTTTTGCGGCTCACGATAGCATCAAGATATTGATGAAATGTATTCAAAAAATATAATAATTTTAGCTACCTGATTAAACTTATAAACTCATAAACTTTCCATAAATTTAAAATGGCAATGACTTATTCCGTATCATACATGTGATTTTCGATTGACAACTCCAGCACGTTTATTACTTTCAGCGATTGACTGGGAATAAGCAATCCTTGTGAGTGTTAAGTAGATTGCGCCTCTACAGGTTCACTGGACAGTAGGCATAACTCGTTCATAACTTCCGTCACGACTCCAAGCAATTTAAAATGCAACGAGTTGAATACAAACGCATTTTTTCAGTAAAGAATCAAGCAAACCGTATTTGTATTGAGACGTAGGGAGTAACGTAAAATGTAAGACTCATAATGTAATGAAGTTGTTGCTGATTTCAAATTATGAGCTGCCACATAAAGTAGCTGAATTATTAAAATATTTAGGACATCAGTAAATTAAGTTTGTCTTCACAAAAGAACATGCAGAAAGCATGTTTTAGTAACATAGTAAAACATTAGCTGATTGGTGAGTAAAGGTCACATGGTTATGATGCTGTCAGCAGGTACCATCAGCAAATCTGTAACCAGATTCCCGTGCTCTTCTAAGAATCTTCACAATTCGCTTTCATCACTAATTTCCACAAATTGGTTATTGAGGATAAGCAGCTTATAAAACTCGGTAAATGTTTATGACGCGAGTACGTTATCATGAAATCAATACTTGATTTGTTCTAAATATATAGTTATTATCTACATGCACGTGCGTACGTGTTTTGGCTCATCATCCTAAATTGGCCATAGCGTGCCACGCGAATGGATTCATATGTTTCATCCGACCCTCGAGCCGAAACAATCTTCGAATTATAGTCGCCGCAGGCGTTTTAGTTGCAATTAAATTACCCTTATTCTTGGCCTGTAATAGTTATGCTGGTATTAGATTGAAGCCCTATGTCTAAGCTCTTGGGAGTTTTTCGCATTGGCGGGCGACGATGACACTACAAATAACAACTGTACGTGTATACAGGTTTGTGTGGCTACATATTGTAGTGTTGCGACATAGGCCGGACGCATCAGTCCAAATACTGAAAGCGAGAAGAGATACTCTGATCTTATTTGATTTGGAATTTAACCCTACGGAATCTCAAGTTAGTGCCCATTGGACTGACAACTGCCTGATCGATGTATATGGAAAAGAGCTCATTCGATTTGTCGGGGTCGTCAATATTCAACGAAAATCAGGTTGCATAATTGTGCGCGGGTCGCATTGTTAAATGTGAATTGGTTAGCATCCAGCTATATACTGCACTGTATCGATATAGCATCACTGCTAGTTGAATATGCTCGTTTGTATAAGCTGATTAAAGTCGAAAGCGCGAATGTTGAAATCCGTCCAGCCGCGGAAAAAGCTAACCTTTCGGTTTTCTTGAGACCGGAAATGAAAGCAGAGCCCTTTACCGAGGCCGACGAAAAACATTATCGCACTTATTATCATGTAGATATTCCATCTAATAAATGGTGATGGGTAAGATATTACAAATGTGTGCTCAATGTTTGTGCTCTATCTTATTTGACAGCTGATAGCATTTAACAGCTGCAATACAGACGAGGAATTTATATCGGCGCGATAGTGTAGTGGTTACAGTTCTGATCTACAAGTCAGAAGGTCCTCAGTTCGAATCTAGGGTAGGGTACGATCACAAGCTGCAGAGATTTCTGAATGACGGACAGTACTTTTAAAAAAATTAAAAAAAAATTCGTAAAATTGGCGGAAAAATTCAAATTTGAATGTGGGCGTGGATGGACACGTGGCGTAATCTCATTGGTGGCTATAATCAGCTTCAATACACTACTTACAGAGGTGTACCAGATCCGAATTACAATAAGCCGATGACTAGCTATCACAAAGGCAGGTTTATGGGTCAGTACAGGTTGACGCACAGGTTAATGAGCAATGTACGATGTTATCTCAAGTGTAATACTGTACACCGCTTGATTGTGATGTCATATGCAAATATTTCTCGTATTCATTTAGCCGTCGGCAATATACCAATAGTTCCGTTTGGTGTTGGAAAGTATGCAGTTAACAAACATGTGTTCAGGTAGTCTTTTGTCTTTTAGTGATTTTTGGGGGAACCGCCGCGATAGCTCAAACTTCTTGAATCGGTACTTCCTACCCGACGTTAATAAATACCGCAATGCACATAAATGAAGTGACGTAGCCAGCCAGGGTCGAAACAGCTTCCATGTTGAAATCGAGACCCTTTTGTTTTAAAATGCCGATTTTATGTCCAATATTTCGCCATACATTTGCAATTTAGTATTTTGTTATTAGTGATGCAAATTAGGGACAATAGAATGTGTATAGCGGCATAAGATCTGAGGTTAGTGACATCTCTTCCAGCCTATGTGCTACTATCGACTGTGTGTGGTGTGGGGCAGGCCTGATACGCAGTAGGCTGGTGCGCCTGCTATCATCGCTGATCTGAATTATCGCTTCTGCAGCAGTAGCTTTACCTACTCTCTCCTCAATACTGTTACATTTAGGTTGATTATCGTTCGTAATGTCATGCTGTTTTCGGGCTGACACGAAATAAATTCCAATTTGCGTTGCGGGCGGCCTAACTGGCTGCGAATAGACTCTGTGACCAAATACTATTTTATTCAAATCCAAACTTTTTGACGGCAATAACTCCGCTTCTACTGGTTGGAATTGAACCAAATTTGAAGAACATCGTTTTTATAGACAACCTAATACTTTCATGGGGTAAACAGAAAAATTTCAAATTTTTCGGTATTTATTTTTATGTAATAAATAGAAACTTTCTTCCCCCGTAGCAACGCGGCTACTGGTTGGAATTGAACCAAATTTGGTGTGTAGGCTTAAGTTAAGTAACCTAACAATTTTATCAAGTAGCCAGTACGATTTGAGAAAAAACTCATTTTTGAAGACCCCGAATGAACAAGGGTGTACGAGTCTTGAGCAAACGTTAAAAGGGTGTACCACGTCGAAAAAGGTTGAAGAGCACTGTACTAGTTGATTGTTTTTGTTATTATTACGTTATACAAACAAAATAATTCCTACATTTCGAATTTTATTCACCCTATCACTGACGTTCGCTACTGAAGAGAGTCAGTCGAGAAGCTTTTAGCGAATAAATTAAGAATATGAAATTATTGTTTCGCGTTATTCTGAAGTTCTGTACCCCAAATGGCCTAATAAATTCTCACCATCAAAAGTCCTTTATGCATGCGTGACCCGCGTATACGCAACCAGGTAAACTCATAACTGACACTGACACTGCCTCTTCCACTTCCGGAATGACAGCTATAATATATCTAGCTCAGTGCTTAATAACCTTTAGTAACACGCGGATATCCGCTTATAATCAACGTTTGCCACGACTTTCCCCCGTTTTATCTAGAATAAGGCTAGGGTTATTTAGGTGGCATTTTCATCATCAATTTAAGCTGCGAGGCATGATGAGTTGAATCAACACGAACTATACCCAGTAAACACAGTACAGACCAAAGATGTAGAAAGCCGAGCCCGATATAGTAGATATTAGATCTCGGCAGGTCGTAGAAAGGGGGATTTTGTGTCGACTCAATTCAATGTCTTTTCCATGTCCTTCAATAATGTAAATATTATGCAGATGCTACAGCCTTTAAACATGGTGAGTAGAATGTAGATCCTACATTAAAAGAATATCCTGATATAATAACCTGTTTTCTACCACTGGGCATAACCTGATCACGGCTGCGTACACACACACACACCACATTATCTACTACATATTAATCACATTTGCGGTAATTTAATTCAAAACGAATTGGCAAGTAAATAATGCCGGTGTAAAAAATGAAACGAACGAAATTACTTGTAGGGCCAAGTAGCAATGAATGAAACTATGAGTACAGTCAGTAATCAGAAGGTTTCATCGTCTGATGATGATAATCCCTCTGGCGTTGTCTTTTCAACACCCTGTAGAAATAAAATGAAAATGACGATTATTAGCTAAGACATTCGTACTGCGAAAATGGCAGAGGTAGCGAGTAACGAATGACTCCTGCATTTTTTTCACCCATACTTACTAAAATGGATTTGATTCTGGACTATTTCCACTCAAGTTTTCAAGTTTTTATTATTATATTTTTTATTATTATATGACTAGAGAACTGACTTCAATCGCCACTTCTACTTGATTATCAAGATCAACGATGACTACTTCAGCAATCTTTGAAAACAGCCACTAACACAAAAAGAATTCTTGACTAAAATTTCTTCACATTCTGTCAAAAATGATCAATTCAACAATCCAAATGAATCAGTTATTTGGCAGCTAGTTGGAGAGATATATACTCAAGTCTAGAAAGTGGAATGATACTCTGCCTGGAAAGCTGAAGACCTAACAATATTGTGTACAGAGAACAAAACATTTGAGTGGCGGCACTGGTATAGACATTAACAAATTATTAGAATTGACAGTAAGATAACCAGCAAGACATTACAATGAGAATTAGTGCCGTTTCTTAGGCTGTAGTGATACTCAGCCAGTAATTGACCTAGCAGAGAGCAAAACGTTGTAAAAAAAGCGAGCGAAACCTCCGACAAATGATCCTCCGACAAATGATACGATAAAACATTAGAATCGACAGTCTTACTAGAAGCAGAATAACAATCATGAGGGGTTAGAGAACAGAAGCCCGGGAAGTGACCATCAGAAATTACTGCATACTGGCCGAACAAATCCATGACCACTAACAAATGGTCTTTTAATAGTCAATATTGATACCAAATGACACCACCCCTATTTCACCGCAACATTTAGCAAATACAGCGCTGGAGTCAACCTTATAAAGCGCTAACCAAACGCCCATTAGTTTTCCCACCTACTACTTCGCGCTTCGCGGATGGAAATACGCATTAAAGCGAATGGACGCGACTTGTCACACTCTTGCTATTTCTGCTCCCTTTTTCTCTTCCTTCCTCTTGAGGAGAGATACAGTCGGCCGCGTTTACGGATTGTGAATTCCCGGCTTAAGGGTGATTCTTCCTCCAATGGTCAGCACCTTGCAAATTGAGAACAATGTTGTTGCAAAATGCATGACAATTTGAAAGTTACATCATTCTAATTATTCCAGTTATGGCCGTGAATCGTTACAAGTGCGGTAACCATAAGAATTATTACTATACTTCAACTACAAATACAATATATTGTATAAAATAATTACTAATTCTTTTACGTTGATCGAGTCCCAAATGGATGAAATATGTCAAAGAATTTGCTAAATTTTTTGTATAATTTGACAGATTCCGAAATCTTCTCAAAGTGCACCTTTCAAAAATTTGATATCAAGACTCCCAACATTTTACAATTCGAAGTTGGATGGCTTAACCAATACAAGCGAACAGTTTGTATCGCAATTGACAATTATGTAGAGAACGCTGCGAGACATGTGAGTAGGCCTACCCTAAAACGTTTCTCTGACATGGACATTAGGGCTCTTAAAAAATGACTTTTTTTCTCAAATCGTTCTTGCTACTTGATAAAATTGTTAGGTTACCTAATTCAAGCCTACACACCAAATTTGGTTCAATTCCAACCAGTAGCCGCATTGCTACAGGAAAAGAAAGTTTCTATTTATTATATAAAAATAAATAGAAAAAATTTGAAAATTTTCTGTTCACCCCATGAAAGTGTTAGGTTATGTATAGAAACGATGTTCATCAAATTTGGTTCGATTCAAACTAGTGGAAGCGGAGTTATTGCCATCGAAAAATTCGGATTTTAATAAAATAGTATTTACGGTGGGCACCACTATAATAAATAATTAAAGAATTGTGTCACGCTGTCATACTGTTTTACGCAACCGTTGTTATGCACTGCGTTGTTGCTGTTCTGGCTCCATTGATGTTATTTCTAAATGCGACATTAATGCGTCATAATTCTCCATCTGGTTTTGAATTCAACTCTGTTTTGCTTCCTTTATGGTGCCGGTAGCTCTTTAATAGGCACGCGAAAAGTTCTTCGGGTTTCAATAACGTTTATCATGAAGGTACTTTTGAAAGCAGTATTAAAATTTTGTACCACCAACCAGTTATTTAATTACTATTTATCTTCAAAGTAAATGCTCATTGCATGAAGCAGGGTTGTAAGACTCGAGTCAGGATTTTCTGTTGACTCGACTTGACTCAGGTCATCTTCTCAAAGTACTGAAATGACTCGACTCATTGCGCATGACTTGAGACTCAGACGGCCAATAGTACAGCAAATCGCAATTGGGATTTCGTCTATTGATACTGGTATTTGAGAATGCGGCCAGAAACTGCTAAAAGTAAGGAAAATTCGTATATTATAAATGCGACCCACTCGATATCACAAAAATATATAAAAAGTTGGTTTAACAAGACTTAAATTGGAAACTGAGCAGCTAACACAATGACTCTGGCTCGAGTCATAATACCATAACTCGGACTCGGCCCTCTGCTCGCTGACTTGGACTCGGACTTGACTCGGTGGTGAATTGAAAATGACTCGAGTCAAAACTATAAAAGTGAGATTGACTTGCGACTCGGAGCCTTGTGACTTGGTTACACCCCTGGCATGAAGCCTCAATAGTTACATGAGTGGGGTGACTAGACAAAGAACACAGTGACATTTGCAGCATATCATGAATGTCTCTTACTATATGTGATCTTGTTCAAATGGAGGTTGATGAAAGCGTATTTCCCATTCTTTCCGACTCTGCTATAATTTCACCAGACTGGCAACCTTCTTCATGATGCTTTTTGCTGACTGACCAATATTGTCGCCGCCAACGGTACGAGTGCAAATGTCTGATATGTCAATATAGGAACAGAATTAGTTGACTGTTCATGACCGTCCACGTTCAGAGTTGCATCTTAAACATGCTAAAATAAGCCTAAATATAATCCAAGCAATACGATCGTCCACTTTGACTGACTGAATTTCTAAAAATAATAAACATAACACCTTGATAGCTTCCACATCTTACGGTTATATATACCGTCTGCTATCGGCAAGCATTTGAAAATAACAAAACAGATTCAACATACCACATCTCTTGCAAAGGCTTTTGCTTTCATTCAATATGTCATCAAACTTCTTTAAATCCTCCTTTGTGGTGAGTGGCTTCGTTTTATCATATACAATCTATGGCGGAATAAAAGCTTCGGATAAGTTCTAAAACGAACACAATTTTCCACACAAAAGTCAATTGCCACACGAAATGCCAAATGCTACGGTCCCATTTTACAAGGTATGGCGAGGTAACGTAGTGGTACCCTCCATTATAGCTAAACACCAATGAATTGCGGGTTCGAGCCTGACACGTCGACTCCATAATTCCTACCGAAGTGTTGGCCGTTTATCTAGGCTCCTCCTCGCCATCTGATCCGCATAGCCATGTCTTAAAAAGCCTAGGAGTGGGCCGTGCTATAAGTGGGCAGATGGTTGCCGATAAACTCGGCACTTGGTGAATTCGGCCCTCGGGAAATTTTGTAATGAAGTGTATTAACAGCTATTAATATGAATTATTAAACTAATAATAGTATTATCAAGTGATTCGTCCATCTTGTAAGGAGGTCAGGGCATCCGTAGATCACGCAGTCACGGCGTGATTAGATCACGGATTGCGTAGCCGCGGGAAATAACGCAGCGCTCATATACCGACCACGCGCGGTCTGCTTGGAATCGATGGCGTGAGTGACGGGCCTGTGTCGTGTAAGTTTTGAGAAGATGGATCTTGGCGTTGTATGTGAGATCGAAAATGTGGAAGATCAAGCGGCGCTTCTTCGTTTATCGATCACGACAAGCCAGTGTTCCTCATCAACAAATGTTTCGCATGATCACATCAAAATAAATTATTTTTTGATTTTGGAGAGACGATTCCACTCTGGGGTTAGGGTGTCTCGATAACAGGGTTGAAGGATCCCAAGATTACGCGATCTACCGCGAGCCACGACACGTTTAAATTTCCTTTTTGATACTGTTCATTCATATTAAATGCATTTCTAATGCGAAGGTGTTCTAGTGCCAATTCATCCAAGGGCCGAGTTCACCAAGTGAAGAGCGTGGCGTTATTTCCCGCGATTACGCAATCTAATCATGCCGTGACTGTGTGATCTACGCATGCCCTGACCCCCGTACAACATTGACAACCACTCAAAGTGCCAAGTTCACCGGCAAACATTCCAGTAACCAATTATGGCGACCGGTACCGCTACGAGATCTACCACGGCCGAATTCACCAAGTGCCGAGTTCACTGGTAATCGGGCAGATACGGAATGATAATAATAAGAACCGGCCTGGTGTAAAATGACCAGTGTAGTCGAACCACCACCATGAACACCACAAACAAACAAACAAACATCTAACATGGAAAAGAAATTACCTTTACAGCCTTTGACAAACACAGTTACCATTGAAATCAACAATTTAGGTCTTATTCGAAAGCAGAATAACAACTGTTTTAGCGGACATACCAAATCAAATGTTGGAAAGTTCATGTAAATTAGCCCAAAATATTATCTTACTGTGACCATATTCTATCAATATGGTCTGGCTAGCCAAATTCTCTGGGCCAACATAAACAAGCTGCGTTTGGTTCCAACGATTATTAATCTTGTCACTGGATTCGAGGTATAATTGCACTCAAATATCAAATTTTGCTCCATTAATCAACATCAAGTTGAAAATGTCCATTCTTGCATCAACTTTTATAAAATCACGAATCAGTGTTCTACAGGTATGTATCTATATGACTTATATACCTAGAAAATTCAAGCATAAATATTATGATATACCGTAGGTATAGGTACCGGTAATTCAGATGTTTGAAACGACTTGGACAACTAGATAATTATAGTGGTCTAATTTCACTAAATTAGAGCGAAATGCCAGCAATATAATTGTAATCTAATTCGGAAAAAACGGTTTAGCTCTAATTCTAGCCTGGAAAAGCTGAAACTTTTCAATAGTTGTCTACACCTGTTTTGCAGAAAGTCAAACAGCTCTAGGCGTCATATACTTCAGGCAATTCGAAATACCCCATAAGCTATATGCTACTGCGTATATACCTTTAACCCGCTTCCTCAGTCAGTCACAATTCCTATATATTTACGGCATTTACCATACAGAAAGAGCGAACTATGCCTGGCTGCGACCTGTTGCGCGTCAAATCTTTGTCCGGCGCGATGACGTAAAATTTGAATCGCCGAAATGTTCTAGAAGTCACGCATCGATAATCATATTCCTTAACGTACAACATCTCACTTATTTAGTTATTCTCTGAATAAAACTATTAGCCATACTCGTTGAACATGCGAGATTACCGAAAGAGCGAATATATATATAATGAAGATCATATATATCAGAAGAAAACAAAACTGTCCGACCTTAGAGCAACAACACGAATATACAACACACGTGACATCCTCACGCAATAAAACGAAGGGAGAACATTGTTTTGTAATGGATAGAACGAAGCTACTGCATGAGATCGAACAAAACCGGATGGGAATTCATCGTGATTGAATGTACCGACAAAGTCATCCTTTCGACGTATTTTAGTCATACCAGCGAGAGATAGAAAATTTGCATTATTAGGTTAACTACCGGATATAACGAAGCCTAATGCATGAGATGGAACAACACCGAGTATGAATTTATTCTGATTGAATATAACCACAAGACCATCCTACTACGTATTTTAGACATTCCCTCGACACTTAGAAAATCAGAACCTAATCGAGATGATCCCGGATGATCCTTTTACGGTTTTGTGTTTGCTGGGTAGTTCGTGCAGAGCCAGTTTTATCATGACGTATCATCCGAAGATGGCGAGAATGTGATTTGCTACTGTCCGACTAAAGGCATGCAACATTTTCCTCTTGACGATACACGCATCATCCTATCATTCTATTGTAATTGTAGCATTCAGACCCAGCTCACTGAATACCGACAACGAAAATACTACATGCTCACATACCCGACATTTCATATCGCATTATAGTAGGGGTCAGAAACACGCGGCCCGAGACCTGATTTAGAATTTCGGAAGAACGCTTTGTAAAGCATTTTGAAATGCTGAAATTGATTTTAGTTTAAACATATTGTTGTTGTTCAAAGTAAGCCAACATCCTGTGCGAAATATCAGTAATCCTCACTAGCGGAAACGGCTTCGGCGATGATAAGCGTGATTATTCCATGGAGGAAGAAATTGCTAATATGAATCAGCACATTGCCTTGACGCGCAACGGCCCTTCCCTGCCAAAGCCAAGACGCTTAGAAAACGACTTCAACTTCGCTCTTCACAAAAGGCCAAACTTTACGAGGAAAAAGTTTTCCACCGAGTACTGTGTTTCTGGACTGCGCCCGTGCGGGCGCAGTGTTTTGTGTTTTAGTCGCTATGCTGCCTTCGGCAGCTTAACATAAGTATATAGACCGCAGCAAATTTCGGCATAGTTTTATGTTCAGGCAATCCTTTCGATAAAAATAATTTCAAATAATATGCCGCGTCTCAGAAGTTCTATATTGCTTGAGAAAGCGGGCTCAACGTCTCGGCGTTCATATGGCCAAAACAAATAAAGAAAAGAAATGGTAAACGAATGTATTAGGCAAATAAAATATCAATAGCTGCCTCAAAACTGAACTTTTCGGGCTTTCGCCGAAGCGAAATTAGCGACAATATCCTCTAAATCAAGTTGTTGGACGTAGAAAGGACAGAGCTCATAGCCGATCATCATTCATGGTGGAACGTAAATAATACTTTATCAGTTTGAGCTTTGAAAAGCTCCATACACAGCTCGCAAAGTCAGACAAAGTTTCGGACACGAGCTTAAATTGATCAATATGGTGTCGAATCAAGTAGGTGTGATTTAACTAACCACTGTAAAACATCAAACGTTGTTGCATTACGATCAAACGTGGTTTCACTGCTCCGCACCAGCCTCTTAAATCAGTCAATTCCGCAGCCAACTCCAATTTAACAATACTGATCTTAATCGAAAGCTAAAGTTGCCCTGATTCTGGAAATACAATACAAAGGCTGGTCAGGGCCACGGAACCACCCCGACATAGCCGTCAAAGTCGGTATTGCTCCAAATAATCGCTCGATACAATTTCCATTATAATGGTCAATTGGTCATTCTGTTGCGGCGCTCCGATTGTTCGGAACAATCGGCCTTGACGGCTATTTCGGACTCGTTCCATTGCCATGCTCACATTTTGATGTGTGTTTTCGGAATCAGTGCGACATTGGCTTTCGATTGAGACCGGTTTGAATAAATTTTAGCTCTCGGAAGAAGCGATTAGCCGGCGATGTACACTGTGTACTGTGCAGCCTCATTTGCCGCCCTCTTTGAGCCTGCCGCTCCTGGCGCCGAGCCATAACCACCAAGTGACTGCTACGCCACTGAGTGGGGAATTCCCCACCAGTTGGGAACCACTGAGCAAGTAACTAACCCTAATATCGATTCTTCAGTCCAGGGGTGCCAATCTACGGCAGTAAAAGAAGAATTATGCGGGCGTCGACAGTTAATTCGATTAGGTATTGATTTGAATTATTCTTGAATTTTTTCGCGCTAGGCGCGGTTCAATGCGAATTGATTTTCGATTTTAATATATTAATTCTTTTTGTATTCTGAATCCAATCTTTTCCACTGTACCGACAATCCTATGGCAGGTCAAGAAATAACAGCATGCAACATAGGGGACTGACTGATTACAATTGGCCCACCAAAAGACGCGGCATATCATTAATATCTTCCCTAAATTTTGGAAGACACCACCTGCATCAACTCGACAGGTGGATCTGATCACATGAGATGGGAAAGGATGAATGTTTGATAGTAATATATGAAACTATACTAATGTTAATGAAGGAATTCACTCATGAATATGAAATAAAATCGCCCTTGGCGCGACTAGGAAACAAATTCCTGTGACTGTTCATAAAATGACTACTCACGATTTCGGTGCGCAACTGCGCATAGTAAGCCGATATCAGTAAATTAGATTGGTATGGAGCTCACTGGCAATAGAAATGGACAGTTTAACGTGGGTATTTGACCTCAAGCCCCAGTTGGTATATAACGAATATGCTCTGGAATGCGGCCGTAGGCTACATAAGTAATCGAAATGCAGCTATGAATAGCAAACAGCTAGGCCACCTCTGCTTTACATGCTGAACACTGTTGTCAGATATCGTGAGCAGCTCATAGATCAAAATAGAATGAAAAGTGATGATCGTGATATCTTTTGTAGTATTTGTATTTCTTCAATAAAATACTATGTCTTTTGTTAATATCAAATCGGATTTCATTCTTATGAGGACGACAATAGCATATAGCCTATGTCTCAAGTCCGTACAGCAAGCTTGTCTCGTTTCGAACTATGCAGTCCTTCTACAGCATTCGAAATTGAGAACTCACGTTTTGCCGCTAAAGAGTTATCATCTTTGTCTGTGAAAGCGGGATAATATTGATGTGATGAAATATATAATTATTATGCGAGCAACTTTGAACATTGAACAATGACCTTACAAATCACACCACGGTTAGATTCGGATACATTGTGTCCATCGATGGTCTTGGACATGTCTTGAAAAAAGTAGGAATAACTTGGGGATGTAGTAGCCTAAAGTAAGTCAAGAACAGATCGTTGTCAACAGTTCACATTTACCATTTACGTGATCGTCATCCCATTCATGACAGATGTCGGAGATTTCGCGCGGAACGACCCAGCAAACACAAAACGGTAAAAGGATCATCCGGGATCATCTCCATTAGGTGCCGATTTTCTAAGTGTCAGGGGTACGTCTGAAATACGTGGAAAGGATGGTCTTTGAATTACATTCAATCAGAATGAATTCATACTCGGTGTTGTTCCATCTCATGCATTAGGCTTCTTTATATCCGGTAGTTGACCTAATAATGCCAATTTTCTATATCTCGCGGGTATAACTAAAGTACGTATAAAGGATGACTTTGGCGGTCATTCAATCACGATGAATTCCTATCCGGTTTTGTTCGATCTCATGCGATAGCTTCGTTATATCCATTAGAAAACATCGTTCCCCCTTCGTTTTATTGCGTAAGGATGTCACCGGTGTTGTATATTCGTGTTGTCGCTCTAAGATCGAACAGTTTTGTTTTCTTCTGATATATATGATCTTTATTATATATATATTCGCTCTTTAGGTAATCTCGTATGTTCAACGAGTATGGATAATAGTTTTAACTAAATAAGTGAGATGTTGTGCGTTAAGGAATGTGATTATCGATGCGTGACTTCTAGAATATTACCGCGATTCAAAGTTGGCGTCATCGCGGGAGACAAAGATTTGACTCGCAACAGGTCGCAGCCAGAGCCAGGCATAGTTCGCTCTTTCTGTGCTACAGGGTTGGTGCGATGACATGCAAAATAAGGTCAAAAAAATGCAAAATAAGGTCAGTAGCGACATGCAAAATGAGGTCAGTCACATGCAAAATAAGGTCAGTCGCGACGTGCAGAATAAGATCAGTCACATGCAAAATAAGGTCAGTCGCATGCGAAATACGGTCAGTCGCCACATGCAGATTGCAGAGTAAGGTCAGTGGCATAAGAAAACAGTAGGATTTGAAGTAAACATTTGGATTTATACGCGGACTCTTTATATTCTACAAGCGACTCACCTCTCGTAATTGTAATAATCGTCTGATTACATTTTGTTGAAACATCTTCAGATTTAGGATATAGATGGGGAATGTCAATCGTGAAATTAGTATATAGGAAAGATATTTTGAATTTATTTTTCATAAGAAAAAGAGTTGGATTTGTAATTGAAGTATGGATTTGGATTTATGCGCGGACCGATAATAATATTCTACCTGCGACCGACTTCGTAATCAAGATTATCATGATTATCTTTTGATTGAAAAACCTTAAGATTTGGAATATAGATAAGGAATTTCAATGTTGAAACTAGGCTACTATACAGGAAAGATAATTTGAATTTATTTTTCATAGGAAAAAAGTTGGATTTGTAATGGGAGTATAGATTTGGATTTATGTGCGGACTGACCTTGTTTTGCATGTCGCGACTGACCTTATTTTGCATGTGACTGACCTTATTTTGCATGTCGCGACTGACCTTATTTGGCATGTTTTTGACCTTATTTTGCATGTCATCGCACCAACCCTCCTCTTTCTGTGTGGTAAATGTCGTAAACATATAGGAATTGTGAATGACTGAGGTAGCGGGTTGAAGTTATATATGCAGTAGCATAGCTTATGGGGTATATCGAATTGCCTGTAGTATAGGGCGCCTAGAGCTGTTTGACTTTCTTCAAACCAGGCGTATGACAACTATAGAAAAGTTTCAGCATTTCCAGATTAGAATTAAAGCTACACCGTTTTTTCCAAATTGGATTACAATTATATTACTGGCATTTCGCACTAATTTAGTGAAATTAGACCACTAGAATTATCTAGTTGTCCAAGTCGCTTCAAACATCTGAATTAACGGTATATCAGAATATTTATGCTTGAAACTTATAGGTAAACGTCATATGTAGCCTATACCTGTAGAACACTGATTTGTAGGTTACCTGCCTTGCTATTGGCATCCTGGTTTTATCAAAGTTGGTGCAAGAATGGACATTTCCATCTTGAAGGTAATTGCCCTTCTTATAATAGAACAAAATTTGATATTTGTGTGCAATTATACCTCGAATCCTGTGACAGGATTATTAATCGTTGAAACGTAACGCAGCTTGTTTATGTTGGCCCAGATAATTTGGCCAGCCAGACCATATTGATAGAATATGGTCACAGTAAGATAATATTTCGGGTTATTTTACATGAACTTTCCATTTGATTTGATATGTAAGGTAAAACATTTGTTATTCTGCTTTCGAATAAGACCTAAATTGCTGGTTTCAATGTTTACTGTGGTAGGTAAAGGTAATTTCTTTTCCGACAACAGAAATATATTTCTTTCAACCTGCCCATGTTAGATGTTTGTTTGTGGTGTTCATGGTGTTTCAACTACACTGGTCCTTTTACAACAGGCCGGTTCTTCTTATTATGATTCAGTATCTGCCCACTTACAGCACGGCCCAATCCTAGACTTTTTAAGACATGGCTATGCGGATCAGATGGCGAGGAGGAGCCTAGATAAACAACCAACACGTCGGTAGGAACTACGGAGTCGACGTGTCAGGCTCGAACACGCAATTCATTGGTGTTGTAGCTATAATGCAGGGGCGGGCAACTTCTCCAGTCGGCGGGCCGGATATAGGAAAATTAAGTACTTTGCGGGCCGGATTGCTGAATCGATACATTACTCGCCCATTTATCCACATATACAAGGAATAAATCGTTTTTAATCAATGTATTTTAACGACAGCAATGTCACTTCAAAGCCATCTCTCGCCGATAATGACGAGGATTTAATGAGGATATGAGAACAGCTTTGTCATACAGGCGCCGCCATGTCTGCTTCTCTCTGATCATAGTGTCCTATATGGTGTGGACACAAGCAAATCTCACGGCTCAGTGAAATTGGTATGCGTCACACTTTCCATTTGGTCATAGGCAATTTCACTGTAGTTTTTGACCGACTTGCCTAGCATTAAATTTGATAAAACGGGTATCAATCGAAAGCTACCGCGGTGTTGGTTGCGAAAATATAAATTCTATTCTGCTCGAGGTTCTGGAACCCCCCGAAAATCAGCCTTGAATGTTGCATTGTAACGGAGTTTGGTATTGTGACGCAGCTATGCCGTCTGAGCAGCTCAGGAGCAAGCGCGCACGAGAGTGTGAATGCTCAATCGGTGGCGCAACAATGGCCAATACGCTTGCGGTTTACTCTGCTCCTCACCTATGCTTCCAGACAACATGGCTGCGTCACAATACCAAACTCCCTTACAATAGGGTGGAGTGAAAAATGAAAATTTTTGAATTTCAAAAAAGGGTCTTGATATGTGGTGCCAAATAGCAAATAAATAAATTCTATCATAATTTTGGGTTGCTACGCCCTCTAGTGGTCGTGCAATTTCACCGAACGAGTCGAAAATAGCTGATTTCGCCATATCTTGGTAATCATTTACACTAGAAAGTCATAACAATGACTGTCATTAGATTTCTTACCAACATGCTGTTGTAGGGTTTGTATCATATTTATCACAAAACTCCTGAATGAAAATACAAAAATTGGAAATCCACATTCAAAACACAAACATCAATTCTATAGGGCCTACTGGAAACAGAAAATTTTTGTAGCAGTATCACATGAGTATCATTGTGCACAAACATTAAAATCATGTTTAGTATTGAAAGCTTTCATCTGCTTTCAAGACTTCAGTCTCTACGTTCAAATTCTGAAACCTGGGCAGATGCTTCAGTGACCACTTTTACATGTCTTTCCACTGCCTGGTTGTGGTAAGGATGACTGAGCCTTAATGGTGATGATCTTTGGTTTTCCACCTCGACATCTGACAAGGTCTTGATTGCAGGTGGCTGTTCAATATCTTCGAGGTTTAAGTTACAATTTGGTGGGGACAGATTTAGCTTCGATGTTGATAACTGGAATTTGGAAGAAACTGATGCTGGTGTCAATGTTGCTGTTTTTAGGTTTGGTGTCATTTATATATCCTCCTTCAAAGTCCTAATTGGAATTTGGTATGGTGTGGTTGATCTGCGCATAGCTGTAATCTTGTTAACTGCAAATCTTCGCACTTTTCCCCCTCGTCACCAAAGCATTCCCAGAAAAACATTTTCCGGGTGTTCAAAATAAGCATTTTTTTTGTAGCAGAGATGGTGCAAGGGAGTGAATTCAGGTATCAGTCAGCTTTGTGACACGGAAAACTATATTGTGGAAATTTTTAGCGCCATCATCAATTGAATTGTGCATTTTTATTTCAAACCATGACGGAAAATAGACCTCCATGCAGAATTTAGCAGGACAGTTCAGATTTCTCGATGGATGATTCTGCACACATAGTATAGGCTACCTCAAAATTGGCAAGCGAGGGTCAACCATATTGAATGAACGATCGGCCCAGCCCCTAAATATTGCGGATCTGGTTCCAATTGACGACTTTGAAGGAAGATATATAAATGAAACCAAACCCAAAAACAGCAACATTGACACCAGCATCAGATTCTTCCAAATTCCAGTTATCAACATCAAGGCCTAATCTTTCCACCAAATTGTCAACTTAAACCTCAAAAATATTGAACAGCCGCCTGCATCACAAACAAGACCTTGTCTGATCACGAGCTGGAAAACCTAAGATCATCCCCATTAAGGCTCAGTTATCCTTGCCACAACCAGGCAGTGAAAAGGCATGTAAAAGTGGTGACATAAGTATCTGCTCAATGTTTCAAGATTTAAACGTAGAGGTGGCCTCATTAGACAAAAACTGAAGTCTTGAAAGCAGATGAAATCTTTCAATACCAAACATGATTTTAATGTTTGTGCACTCTGATACTCATGTGATACTGCTACAATTTTTTTCTGTTTCCAGTATAGAGTTGATGTTTGTGTTTGGAATGTGGATTTCCAATTTTCGTGTTTTCATTCAGGAGCTTTGTGATAAATATGATACAAACCCTACAACAGCATGTTGGTAAGAAATCTCATGACAGCTGCTGTTATAAACTTAACGATATCGCGAGGCCGCACTACCGATAGACGCCGTTTTAAATACAGTTTTAGCAGTCACTATTCGATGCCCAAGCCCAATTTATACTTGGAGGGGGTTTCATTTGATGGAGCTAGTTTTGAAAAGTAGTTCTAATTGATAGGGTATGTTGCTCAGTCATAAGATCTATCACTACACACTTTTGACATCCTACCCACTGCTTCAGTGCTCACTGCTCAATTTTACCTATAAAATCAGTAATTTGCAAGTAACTTTTTTTTCTGTTCATTTTCAAGAGTAAGTTCTATGAAAGTGAGATAGAAACATGTTGCTTTTGCATCTTTTAAGCCCAAAACTGACTTTCTAGTGTAAGTGATTATCAAGATATGGCGAAATCAGCTATTTTCGGCTCGTTCGGTGAAATTGCACGACCACTAGAGCAACCCAAAATTATGATGGCATTTATTTATTTGCTATTTGGCACCACATATCAAGACCCTTTTTTGAAATTCAAAAATTTTCATTTTTCACTCCACCCTACCTTACAATGCAACATTCGAAGCTGATTTTGAGGGGGTTCCAGGACCACGAGCAGAATAGAAGTTATATTTTCGCAATCAGTACCGCAGTAGCTTTCGATTGATACCCGTTTTATCAAATTTAATGCTCGACAAGCCGGTCAAAAATTACCGTCAAATTGCCTTTGACCAAAGGGAAAGTGTGACGTATACCAATTTCACTGGGCCGTGAGATTTGCTTGTGTACACACCATACAGGATACTATGCTGTGATCAATCAACTCACGGTTCAATCCCTAATTAATATTTCAAGGCATTCGATTAGCCCGGTACCCCAAATTTACCAATATATCAATTCATTAGGGCTGAGTAGGTGATGAGATAGCGTTGTTGTTCATCATCTGTGTGGCCTATTTTATCTCAATATTAAATTCATGCGGACCGCGGCATCTACGAAATTTGAAAAGTGGCCCGTGACCCGTTTTTAGTTGGCGACCCCTGGCATAATCGGCGTCTTACAAAAGCCGACAAGTGTACCGTGCTACAATTCGGCGGTTACGGAATCAAAAATTAGAAATATCGGTCTGGTGTATATGACCATTGTAGTCTACAAGCACCATGATTACCACAAACGATATTAGGATTGAGTACATCGTAAATGCCAATAATGCAAGTCTTCTCGCACGCTGCGCATACATGCTTAAAATAACATACAGTCACTAAAATTTGACGTAGTAAGCAAGCAGCGGGGTATCTCGGTAGACTGTAGCCGGGGGCCACAGTATCATATAAGACGGAAAACTGTCCGCGGGCCGGACAAAATCCTTCGCGGGCCGGATCCGGCCCGCGCGCCGTATGTTGCCCGCCCCTGCTATAACGGGACGTACCACTACGTTATCACGCCATACCTTGTAAAATGGGAGCGTAGTCACCGTAGCATTTCGCATTTCGTGTGGCAATTGACTTTTATGTGGGAAATTGTGTTCGTTTTAGAACTTCTCGAAACTCTTTTTCTGTCATAGATTGTCTATGATAAAAAGATATCAGAGTTGATCCTAGAAGAATTAATTCCAGAGCCACTCACCATGAAGGAGGATATAAAAAGTTTGCTGACAAGTTGAATGAAAGCAAAAGCTTTTGCAAGCGATGTGGTATGTTGAATCTGTTCTATTATTTTTTAATACTTTGTTGTGTCGATAGCAGACGGTATATCAACGTAAGACATGGAAGCTATCAAGGTCTTACGTTCATTATTTTTAGACATTCAATCAGTCAAAGTTGACGATCGTATTGCTTCGATTATTTTTAGGCTTATTTTAGCATCTTTGAGATGCAACTCTGAAAGGGGACGGTCATGAACAGTCAACTAATTCTGTTCCTATATTGACATTTCAGACATTTGCACTCAGTACCGTTGGCGGCGACAATATTGGTAATGGTCAGTCAGCAAGAAACATCATGCAGAAAGTTGTCAGTGCATGGTGTCTGATGTAATTACAGCGGAGTCAGAAAGAATGGGAAATACGCTTTCATCAACCTCCATTGGAACAAGATCACATATATAGTAAGAGACATTCCTAAAATACTGATTTTCCTCACTTTTAGCAGTTTCTGGTCGTATTTTCAAATACCAGTATCAATAGGCGAAATCCTAATAGCGGTATACTTTACTATTCTTTGAAATCACCTAAAATGTTGGTGTTGTCCGTCTGAGTCTCGAGTCATGCGCAATGAGTCGAGTAATTTTCATACTTTGAGAAAATGACTTGAGTCAAGTCGAGTCAGCAAAAAATCGTGACTTGAGTCGGATAACTCGAGTCATTACAACCCTGCTTCATGCAATGAGCATTTACTTTGAAGATAAATAGTAATTGAATAACTGGTTGGTGGTGCAAAATTTAAATACTGCTTTCAAAAGTACCTTCATGATAAATGTTATTAAAACCCAAAGAACTTTTCGCGTGCCAATTATCAAGAGCTTCCGCCACGATAAAGGAGACAAAACAGAATTGAATTCAAAACCAAATTAAGAATTATGACGCATTAATGTCGAATTTAGAAATAACATCAATGGAGCCAGACCATAGCAACAATGCAGCGTATAACAACGGTTGCGTAAAAAGTATGACAGCGTGACACACAGTTACGCTACCGTTGCTATACGCTGCATTGTTGCTATGTTCTGGCTCCATTGATGTTATTTATGAATTCAACATTATTGTGTCATAATTCTCCATTTGGTTTTGAATTCAACTGTGTTTTGTTTCCTTCATCGTGCCGGTAGCTCTTGGATAACTGGCACGCGAAAAGTTCTTAGATAAAGGTTTTTCATTGATGTAATGGAATATTGATTTAATATTCTTGATGTTAACGCTTACAAAAATCGTTTTAGGAGCTTGCAAAAATCTTCATGTTGGGACGGATGAAAAAGACTATTCATGTTATCGGGAAAGCACTGCGGCACTTCACAAGTCAGAAAGGGGGATGTCGATGGAAGGTAGGATTTTTTCGTATGTACACTGAAACACTTTGTATCATAGGCCAGTGGTTCTCAACCTTTTTGTCTTGGCGGACCCCTTATGCACCGTCACGGACCTCCGCGGACCCATTAAGTTACGGTTCAAATTCAGCTCAATTATCGTACAACCGTCATCTGCCTTGTGGAAATTTTAGCTGCAGGGTAGTGATAAACAGCGATAAAATGACTTTTCTTGAATTTATCATCAGACCATTTATCTAGAAATTGTGAAAACCTTTATTATTTTAAAGCTAATTCTGTAGCTCCATTTCTTGCAATATGCGGTCGAGTCTTAAAAATCCGCGTCGTTGATTTGATATAAACGAGTACCGAAAATCCATTCCCACAAAGATGGTGTCGAATTTAAATTAAAATTTTCAGGCGGAATAAATTCAGATTAGGTTATATTAGCTGTAGCTACTCTGTAAGTCAGGGGTTCTCAACCCGCGGCCCCCGGGCCGCATGCAACCCGCAGACGATTGTTTTGGGGCCCGTGACATCTTTCATTATGAGCGCAATTACTACTGGTACAGCAGTATTGTTATGGAAGACCGATGTGTCATATTTGTCGAAGAACAGTTGTTGTAACGAAGCGTAAAAGCTTAATGATACCACGATAGCTTTTTCTGGAGTTATACAATCGTCTGATGTTAAAGAAAACGTTGCTATAGTTAGGTGTCAAGCCCAGCAATCCACATTTCGAGACATTGTTAAAGTTGCCGACGACGTTACAGACGCATTGTTCAAAATTGCTTGGAATATCGCTAAAACCAAGAATATGCTAGAGAAGATGTGACTTCAATAAAACTTTAAGGTATACTGTGCGTAAATTCGCAGTTTCCGGAATTTAAGAGCAAGACCAACATCGCCTGACAAATTTCGAAGCTACAGTTGTCTCGATCAATCGTCACCAGAAGATTAACAGCAATGTCAGTCGATTTTTATCGCATGTTCTTAAACACGTTCCCACGTAGACTACTTTAGCCTAGCATTGGACGAATCCACCTACTTCACACACATTGCCTAGCTAATTATCCAGGTGCATTTTATTACACTGGACGTATTTCCGGAGGAAATACTGACTAGGCAAACTTGGGAAGGGGACCAGTGAAAAACATCAACTTGACAAAGCTGACTTTTGTAATTATTGATGCAGCGCTCCGGCCATGTAAGAAAAGGAGAAGGGCTGATTGGTTTGCTCAGAAATTAGCCAGAGCGCCTGACTTCTTTTCATATCACTGAGAGTTCAAAGTGATAATGGCCTCTGTAACGAAGAAGTAGCCGTAATTTTATACTTGCTCGCTCACGCATTGAAACAGAGAGTTCGGTTTTCTGGTGGAAGGGCTTGGAGGTGCATATACCAATTTGGCAACGAATGCAATGCATGCTCCATGAAGTGGTTTACTTGCACCGCTAGAAGATAGATATTCTCACACACACAAGAAAAACAGCAACTGCAAACTTACGAACGCTGTCCATTAATGCAATGGAATGCATAGAAATGTACGGAATACCCGTATAAGACTAGTAAATAGGCTAGACTACCCGAAATTTATTAGTAGCCCACATATACATGGTGATAATATGCTGCGGCCCGCAGCGTCTTTTGCTGTTAAAATGCGGCCCGTTATACGAGGGAAGTTGAGAACCCCTGCTGTAAGTGGTAGTTTCTGAAAATATCACACCCCATTACTAGTACGGTAGGATGTTGTATGGTTGTATTGCAACAACTACGACTTGTGGAACGGATACATCTAATTAAAATGACATCGTCTAAATCAGGGATTGGCAAATTTTTAGCTCGCGGCCGCATATAACATCTTGATCCATTCGCGGGTCGCACTATATGAATTTGGGATTATAAACCAAAACGCAATATTGGTAGTTGATTATATAGTGAGGATATGAAAATTATATGTATGTTTATTTAAAACCAACCAACCATTGATTTGATGACATCGTACGCTCGTCAGAAACGTTGGCGAGGTTTCCTAAACTGGTCTACCTCAATAACTAATTTTCAAAACTAGGGATGAAAGTCGGTTGTCCTGAGTCTTGAAACAGGATGGAGATTTGAGTCTGTGAGCCATGATCTGTTTATAGATTGACTGATTCTACTTTTGGTTCAACTCCAGGACATATGATGATGACAGTGCCATAACCATGTTAGCTTCAAATACCCTCCCATTATAATGTGTATATTTTATGAATATAAATACTTCTGCACATACGTTGAACGAATCGACCTAGCACATGCGCGAATCGGTTATTCCAACTGCAGTAATAAAAGTAATAAACTTGCTGGATTGGCCAATGTAGAATTACACTCGTGAACCGAAAGTCATTCACGTTTTGACGTTCTGCGATGTTTAGCAGTTGAAACCCTTTGAAATGCGTGGGCATTGAGGTCAGGCTATCGCGTCAGCAATGAAATAACAATATACTATAGTAAGAATATAACATAATTATCGTGGTGAAATATGATAAGAAAAAGGTTAATCGCGTACTGCAGTAATTCGATTTTTAGTACGCATTCTATCAATATTTTTAATACGTTTCTTGAGCCTGCGGGACGTAGTTGGTCCACCCCTGGTCTAAATTTACCGTTATAAAAATGCAATATGTTTATCACGTCACAATTAAGATTTAAAATGGTAACTTCATCATAAGGAGAGTAGCTTGCCAAACAGTCGATCATTATGTGCATAGAACTATGATCATTCAAAGAACATTATCCAAAATCGCCTCTTTTGTGATATAATCCATTTAGCTATTGCACAGTATTGATGTTAATCGAATCAATCAGCTTCTGACGTGTCATTAGCCCTGTAGCAAATGCTTCACAGTCTGTTTATTGGTGTGGCCAGAAGAGGGCCAAAGGGGTCATGCCCTCTCCATTTTTTTTGAAATGTTATGTAAATTAATAAAAGGTGGAGTATTTTTCAGCAGATATATTTATTTTCACACTTTGCACGATATTCAGTTTCGGTATTTTTTATTGTTGAGTACCTGTCTCTCGATGAAAAAATGAATAGGCTAAATAATACGCATGATGTACAGAATTGTGTATCTACTTGTGTGCTGTCTGCGGTTGCAGGACTATTAGGCAATTACCAATTACTGACAAAATTCAGTTGTGAGTTGGAAAAATTAGTGGTTAGCGCCACTGCATAAGAGATAAACGGTGTGCTTACATAACAATGACTTGGGGTAGTCATGACATGGAAGGTACACGTACAATTTCGAGGTTTTATGCAGTGCTCGTGTATCACCTACATAAGTTGCGCACACCGAAGGCGGTCAAAAAATTTTCCCACTATGTTGAGCTGCCGACGACATCGAAACAGAAAAAAAACTGCCCATTTTAAGGCGCAGTATGCTGTATGATTTTTTTAGTGGATCCATTTGGAATACTTGTGGTCAATTATATTAAAACGGAATCCCAATGTAGGCCGTCATTGGTGGGATTGTCCCTACCCACGATGACGACGGCTTCAAAAAACTCAAAATCAACCCCATCTGAACTAATAACTCCCTTCGGTCGAAAAAAAAGAATCGACTCGCGTACCACAGGTTGAGAACCACTGGTCTAGGGTATGAAGCCCCCTGCGATTTGTTTGATCCACCCTATTGAGTGCCCACGGATCAGTGAAACTGATAATATTCTTGACCAAATTCAACCATTATCTTTAAAATATTCATTTGCTCAGGAGCACTGATCTTCCATAACATGTCCGTGGGTAATAGATCACCGTTAAAGTTGTGTTAATCACCCAGTTACTGGCCAAAGACTATATTTTTTTAGTCTATTTTTTCATATCCTCGTATCACCTCATCAAATTTTTGCCTCCCATCCCCCCAAAAAATTGCTATGCCCTGGAGTCTGAATGAATGCCTTTGCTAATCGGTGTTTATGTCTTATCTTTACAGGAGGTTGTTAAAAAAAAGAAAATAAGAGACACCACATCTTCAGACGACAATCAAGGTGAAGAAGATATGTGTTATTAAGCTTGCTGAAATGAAAGTTGTTTTTTTCGTTTGCATTTTTTAATAACAGTTATTCAAAGCTATGATTTGTGTGTTCCCGAAATCAGATTTGCCGGCAGTAGTGACAGTCTTGCCGAGCGTTAGAAGTACGTTGAACCGAGGAAATATGTAGAGCGTTAGAAGTACGTAGAAACGAGTCGACAAGGCAGGGAGGGTATTTTTACATTCTCGCCACGCCGTAATAAAGACAATCTGGCAGAGTGTTGAAAGTACGTTGAAAAGGTAGACTATGCACCATCCCGCAGTCCATTGGAAGTACGCTGAAACGAGTCGACAAGGCAGGGTATTTTTACATTCCCGCCACGCCCTAATACAAACGGATTTTCTGCATTCCTGGTCTGTACCAGTGTTTGCTGGGGAGAGCTG
Source organism: Botryllus schlosseri (assembly GCF_051294905.1). Lineage (NCBI taxonomy): Eukaryota > Metazoa > Chordata > Ascidiacea > Stolidobranchia > Styelidae > Botryllus > Botryllus schlosseri. The sequence goes on from NC_137245.1 coordinate 6,063,263, forward strand.
AAAATTGATTGTATAATTACAAGATTTTCGCTGTACGCACATACCTAGTTGGAAATAATTCAACATTCATGTTAACGCACCTGATCTTTTCTTACTTATGGAGCTCATATCACCAACATCTGGAGAGCCACCTCCCGTTTGCCTTAGTGAACGTTGGATTGCAGAAAACTGCGTTCGCGCTTTTGCTTTCTGATTTTTCCAGCAATTTTTACCTGGGTCGTTGTTCGTTTGCTTCCGATCCCATAAGCATTCAGTTTTTATGTAATTATCGCCCATTCCCTGTCAGGAGCGACTAGAGAAAGTTAGTCTGTTTTTATGCTTATTGCATTCGGCCATGACAACACCAAATCCGCCACCAACTCTTTCTCACCTCTTGTAAAATTAACTCCTCTCTTTTTTTCGGCACTCATTATGAATATATTCACCGTGACAACTCACTCGACCCAGCCACCAAGAAATCGAGAATTCTACCTATATATTTTATCAGCAGCCTGCCGATTCATCCAACAAGCTGACAACTGACAGGCAATTACACGTTTTCGCATTATGATGGAACAGATATCATCGCATGCACCACTTGATCACAGCCTCGGCATTATCATCGCGCGTAACTTTCTGCGTGCGGATTAGCAGCTTTTAATCACACGATTAGCATTCTTCCGGATCAGCTAAATTTATTATCTTCACCTAAAATGGGTCCCGATTAGCGGTTTTTAATCTCACGATTAGCATTCTACGGGATCAGCCAACTTAATTATCTTCGCCCTTAATAGTTTAGTGCGTTTAGGCGATTTCAATATCTTTCGACTATATAGGACACAGGAGGTCACGGAATAACAGGATCTAACGAAGTCATTATACCAGCGAGCCCGCCCGAATATGTTTAAATCTTAATTATGTGCCCGAAATTTTCCAACATAGCATCTCACTCCGCTCTACCTGAAAATCTGATTACGTGAGAGGGGAGAGGATCCAAAATATTTGAAAATATATGTGCAAATATCAAATTATTGCCCAATATATTCATGAATTTAGGAAGATTTTCGCGCTTAGAGCGATAAAGCGTCAGGAACTGGTTGACTACTGACTACTGGACATCTGTCTCACAAGTAGTCGGGAAAACGGTAATCGCAACGGGGGTCTAGGAGCGCAGCACTCCATAATTTTGGTATATCACCCTATGAGGGGCAAAGACCAACGTTTTTGAGGAAGCTCATGAAGAGCTGTTACTAGGGGTGCATTTAAAACAAACGGTGTTTGAAAACACATTGTTTGAAACATGTTTTGAACAAATTACTTAAAAAAACGAAATTGTGTATTTTTTTCAAACGTTGTCTATAATTATGCCATGATTATAAATACTTTCTCGAAAACGTTTAGTATGATCCTATGCACGGTTAGCATCCAATAAAGTCATGGTGGCTGGAACCATCAAAATCGTCGTCGGTTCGATAGTTATAGCATGTAGATATAGATCATTGGTATGGAATGCGTGTTCTGATGATGATGAGTGCCGACCGTAAAATGCTACATAACAATAATGTATTTGTGATTAAAGTTACTTTTGGCCTGTTTATGACAGTGGTCGTCGAAGGAGCCATATTTACCCTTTATTTTCAATTCTTGATTCCTATCCATTATTATTTCACAATCAAATATTTCGTGACGTCGTGGCTAGGAAATAAAACTTAATAAACAAGGGTCATGTTCAAAACAATATTTTTTAGATGGATTTCGTTGTGAATGCAACCCTAACTGTTACGGCCTGACCATGACCATTGACCATATAAAAGCAGATTGATGGTGTTGCAATTGCCTCTTGGACCAACTCCGGCTAACAAAGATTTCAAAGATTTATTCTCATCTTCCCTGGATTGAAAAGGGACCAACAGTGGTTTGAAAAACAAATTAAATCATCATTGAGCCATTGTTTCCCACAATTAGTACCTCGGATAATCTTCATTGCGAATTCTCTCATGACTGCAACTCTAAAGAATGTGCTACCTGCGACAAATCAAATCAACATAATCTATCAATACACGCGCCGATGTGATAATAGATATGTCGCACAAAACGAATTCGTAAAAATGTCCCACGGCAAATTAAAATAACTATTGATGTTTCTGCAACTCCATCACCGCAGTCTTTGACACACTGCGTGATCATTTTCAAGTCACTGCTTGTAACTCGGATATTGTATAGAATATTTTATCCCATCCACAATGTGTTAATCCTTACGGTCAATTTGCTATAGCTGCTCACGGCCGCTATCTTTTTCCGTTTAATGTCCTGGAATCTGCAAATCATTAAGCTGCGAAAGAAGATTTCCTGTCGCCATAATGAACGCCTCCTACACTCTTGGAATATTTTATTAATGTTCTGTGTTATTGCTCTCGGCTATTCGTTACCGGATGTGTTGGGAATCTGGAAAGTAGGACACTTTTACCAAATCAGAAAAGGTAGCTGATCATGACTGAAATCAGCGGATTTCGCTATTTTTGCGGGGAAATTTGTGGAGTTTACTAAAAAAATATCGTCATTTTCGATCAACTCCCGCATAACCCGCTCGAACATTCGTCTTGACGTCATTTGTGCCCATTTTCAGTCCAATCTGTCCATAATTGTAGTCGTAAAAGCTATAGAGTAGGACGAATTGCCACAAAGGAAGACATTTAGGCGTCATCGGAAGACAATTTCAAAAACATAAAAAAGGAGGACAAATCCTCCTAAAGGATGACGCATTGTGACCCTAAAACAGGGGTTCTCAACTTCCGTTTTATAACGGGCCGCATTTTAACAGCGAAACACGCCGCGGGCCGCAGAACAATAGTGGCATGTATTTGTTGGCAATTATTAAATTAGGGCTACTATAGTCTATTTACCAGTCGTATACGCAGGCATTTAGTACATTTTTATGCATTCTAAAGCATTAATGGACGGCGTTCGTAAGATTGCAGTTGCTGTTTTTTGTCAGAGTATGTATCTTGCTGCGGTGCAAGTAAAAGTCTTCCTGTAGCGTGCAATGCATTCGTCGCCGGTACATGCGCCTTCCGCCAGAGAACGGACCTCTTTGATTCAATTCGTGAGCGAGCAAGCATAAAATTATGTTAACTTTTTCTTTACAAAGTCTATTATCACTTTGAGTTCTCAGTGATGCGGGTACAAGCCCGGCGTTCGGGGTCATTTCTGAGCAAACCAATCAACACTCTTCTTTCCTTCCATGGCAGGAGCCCTGCACCAATTGTTACAGAAGTCAGCTTGGTCAAGTTGATGTTTTTTTCGCTGGCCCCCTCCTCACATTTGCCGTGCCAGCATTTCTTCTGCAAATATTTCCACTCTGATAAAAAATGCACGCAGATAATTAGCTATGTAATGTCTGTGGAGTCGGTGGATTCGTCCGATACTAGGCTACCAAAGTAGTCTACGCGGCAACGTGTTTCAGAGCACGCGATAAAAGATCGACTCACATTGGTTACTCCTCTGGTCACGGTTGAATGAGACAACTGCAGCTTCGAAATTTGTGAGGTGATGTTGTCCTTGTTGCTAAGCTTCAGAAACAGCGACTATTCGCACACATTCTCTAGCAGATTTCTTGGATTTAGCAATATTCCAAGCAATTTTGAACGATGCGTCTGCAACGTCGTCGGCAATTTTAACAGGCCTCCAAATATGGATTGCCGAGCTTGACACTTAGCTAGCAACGTTTTCCGAGATCAGGCGATATGTATAACTCCTGAAGAAACTAGCGTGGTATCATTTTAATCTTCTACGATTCGTTACGACAAATATGGCACATAGGATCTCCATTTAGATCTGTCAAAGCAAATTCATTGCTCCACGCAGAGTTACAAACCCAGTTTTCGCCGTTTCATTTCTCGTTCCCTGTTCTTGTTTCCTTTCAAACCATTCGCGGTGAGTAAAATGCTTTTTAAAAGTTTAATACGCAGCGAGATACTCATGAACCAGAGTTCATCTGGATACCGATCGAAAACAGTAAGAATCTCGAGCACATTTCAAGTAACCAGAACACATCAAAAGCGAGTAATCAAACGAAACAGCAGTGACGGTGCGATAAGAGAGATAAGTAGAGTTGAATTGATATGTACCAATTACTGCACACTTAGTAATTGCGTTCATGATGAGTGATGTCGCGGGCCGCGAACTTAACGTATGTGGGCCGCGGGTTGAGAACCCCTGCCCTAGAACCATAAAATATGTACTCAATAACGTTTGCTATGAATCGTTACTGACGCGGTCTCTGCGCACAGAAAATCCAAGTTGCACACAGAACATCCGAAGTGATGACCTTTTTTAGTCGTTACGCACTGTTGTCCAGCGTCTGCGCAGTAAGTATGTGAGTGTGCGCAGACTCCTCGAGAATTGGAGGGAACCTTGGGAAGAAGCCTTTCTCGTTAAAGGGGTCATATTTACTATATATTTTGAATTATCAATGTCATTCCAGTGTCAAGCCAAAATAAAGTTTCGAGAATTCATGGCTAAAACAATAACAAAAAAAAAATAACATGTTTTAAACAAGGGCCTTGTTTAAACATATTTGCTTTAAATTTTATTTTGTTTTAAATGCAACCTGAGGTGCGACCATATCCGTTGGGTAATCACAAATAGTAGAGGCTGTCTGGTTGGTGAAATTGCCAATATACATTAACGGCTACGAACAATCATTAGCGGCATCGCTACGCTTACAAGCACCATTCGTGTTCAGAATGGATATCTACTCTCAATGCGATGACATTTCTCGTCAGGCAGTCGTCGCGAGTGGAGGTCGATCGAGCTCTACAGATAGTGTCGGTCTTACGAGACATACGACAAAGCCATAGAGACAGCTATTAGTTGTTTAGTTGAATTAGGTCTTGGAGGTACCAGTCATACATATACCAATCGTTCATACAATAGAACCAAGTTCATCCCCCATACCGAGAGTTCTTGAACTCTTCGGAATGGAGGAACAGAGTCAGAATATGGAGGTCGGCCGCTCGCTCAGCAATTTGAAACGTGGATGCGCGGATGATTCGTCCACCGATGTGGAGCCAAAACAAAAGATGCGCTCACAAACAGCATATTCTGAACCTAACGCTCCTGTCTTGAATGTCGTCCTTTCGGGCAATAAGCAGCGCCTTCGGAGCCTTAATCCAATATTCATAGACAACTGCATAAAGCAATTGATCGGGGACTACGACAATTTACGACCCCTCGCCTCTGGGGACCTTCTAATTACCTGTAAAAACAAAGAACAAGTTACCAAACTGCTTTCGTGCACATCTTTTACATCGAGCACAAGAACAGTTGAGCTAAAAGCAGCATTATATGCAGCAATCAATTGCAAATCGAAAGCCATCATCCGCGGCGTACCTCTCGATGTTACCAATGACATTCTACTACTTTCTTTCAAACAATACGGCGTCATTACCACGAAACGATTGAAACGCAGGGTTGCAGATAAATATGAACTGTGCGAGACAGTCTTACTAGGCTTTGAAACAGACACCGCCCCCAAAGAAGTGAGGTTATCTTATCTCAACTTCCCTACGTATGAATATCGAGAACCCCCTCGACGATGCTTCAACTGCAATGATTTTGGACACATATCCAAAACATGCAGGCGCTCTATACGCTGTCCTAGATGTGGTAAAGGCCATCAGATAAACGATTGTACGGAAACCCAGAAACGATGCTCTAACTGTGGTCAGGCACACAGCTCTGCCTATGCTGGATGTAGGCGTTACAAGCAAGAGGCTAAAATCCAAGCTTTGCGCTCTAAGCAGAAACTAAATTACAGAGATGCCCGAAGTCTTATAATAGGGTCGAACCGATTCCAGGTCCTCAGTAAGACGGACAACGAAAGCCAATCACCGATGAACGCGTCAGATCAACCTCCTTCGCATACATACAGCAATGCTGTGAGAACGCCAATCTCGCGACCTCGACAATCCCCGAATCCACCAAACCAACCGTCTCAAATATCCATACCGATCCACTCAATCCCAGTACCTCCTTTGAACTCTCAACGATCGAACGCACACAACCTTCAACGATCGAACGCACACTGTCTGTCACAAACAAACGTAACTGAGCCATTGAACACCACTTCTACTTCTCAAGGGAGTGTAGCCTATAGCCCTGTGACACCGAACCATCAAAGACTTATTCCCCCGTCTATTCCACCTCCACCTATATGCGTACATCCAGATCAGTTGGTTGCTTTGATCACCAAAACTATCGAAAACGCACTTCAAGCAATGACCGAAGGTAACCAGATTAATGTCGCGTCGGTGTTGGCATTCACTGCGGAAACAACATTTGGCGTAGATTTCAAAAATCAACTATTTCGTCAATCCGATGGCAGTCCCCAATAATTCTCTTACAATCCTGCAGTGGAATTGCCGGGGCATATACCGGAAAATACCGGAATTAAAGCGCTATATCGGGAGTTTACCTGATACACCCGAGATCATTTTCATTCAGGAAACGCATCTCTCGAGCAAATACACCCCGCGAATAAGGGGATTTACACTGATTCGCAAGGACAAGGAAGGCCACGGTGGCGGAGTATGTATCTTCATTAAAAATACTATACCATACGTGGAAATAGCCTTTAACAGCCACAACCCGATAGAAGCTATTGGTATCAAAGTTGCGGACATATCGTTAATCAACATATACATACCACCTAACAGCCTCGACGCGAATTCAAATCAGTTGCAGGACCTTCTTTCCGAACTTCCAAAGAGAAAGCTCGCTATTATGGGGGATTTTAATGCCCATCACTCCTTTCTTGGGTCAGCGGTTGCCAACACAACTGGAAACCTGCTTGTTGAAATTATGCAAAGTCGTAACCTAATATCACTAAACAATAGTCGGCCCACCAGACTACACATACAAAACAACTCCTGGTCTCTGTTGGACCTTATGCTAGCAACTAGCGACATTGCAACACTGTGCAGTGTAGCCGTGACGTCGGAGCTCCTGGATAGCGATCACTGCATCATCTCTAACCACATTGAAACAAGTATCCCGCCACTCTCTACATTCTACCCGAAATGGAACATGAAAAAGGCCAACTGGGAAGACTACAGAGAATGGTGCGAAATATTCGTAACATCGGACCTCGCGAGCTGTGGAAACCCGGAATCTGCCATCCACAACCTTACTGAGAGTCTATCATTAGCGGCCACAATGTCGATCCCCAAAACGAGGCTTCATACCGGTGTCAGAGTCCCTTGGTGGAACGACATATGCCAAGAAGCAATTTCCAAGAAAAAATCGGCATACTGGGCTATGAGGAGATCCCCGAACTGCATGAATATACAAGAATTTAAACGATTACGAAGTATGGCCCGGCGAACGATATTGAGGGAAAAAAGGATTGCGTGGGCGGCATATTGCAATTCGATCAACGAGAAAACAAAATTCAACAATATATGGGGAACTATAAGATCCTTCTCCGGGAGATCGCGATCCCATCCGATCCCTTGTCTCAAAAATGGCTCCGCACATATAACTGACGAAAAAACGAAAGCAGAACTACTCGCAGACCAGTTCGAGAATGTGAGCTCTGATAGAAATCACGATCCAATCTTCCTTGTAAACAAAGCCAAATGTGAATCGAAGTGGAACTTATGTTCCTCTAACGAACTATCTGGGGCCCCTATGGATGCCCCGTTCACGAAGGAAGAACTGATGCGAGCCATGAATAGGAGAAAGTCGTCCTCGCCTGGTCCCGATGACCTCTGCTACGAAATGATAAACCGACTTCCTCCAAAACAACTTGAAATAATCCTGCAAATACTCAACCAATCATGGCAATGCGGGTTGGTCCCAAAGTCCTGGCGACATGCGACAATAATACCCGTATTGAAGGGCGGTAAGCCACAAGACACCCCATCGTCATATCGCCCCATAGCACTCACGAATAGTCTATGCAAAATAATGGAATCGATGGTGGTGACTCGGCTTCAATGGTTCCTCGCAAAACATCAAATCCTCTACGAACATCAGAACGGTTTCCGACCACGCCGGTCTACCCGAGACAATTTACTGTCGCTCCATGATTCCATCGACAAAGCACTAGCCAACCAGTACTCGGTAGTAGCAGTATTTTTAGACATGAACAAAGCCTATGACATGGTATGGAAAGAAGGTCTTCTACACAAACTTCGTACCATTGGAATCTCGGGAAGTATGTACAGATGGATCAAATCTTTTCTAACGGATCGGTCATTCCAAGTACGAATTGGCAGCACATTTTCCTCGATCAGGACACCCCAGAATGGGATACCACAAGGTAGTGTGATATCTCCTGTACTGTTTTCAATCATGATGAATGATTTCCCAAACCATTTACTATCCGAAGTTGAGATTTTTGCTGATGACTGCACTATTCACGAAGCCTCGTACCAAATCTCTGACGCCGTATCACGACTAGCGCTATCGCTGGAGAAGATAACGCGCTGGTGTGATAAGTGGGGGTTCCGGGTATCTCCTTCCAAGTCCACAGTGGTTTGTTTTACACATAGGAGGATCATTCCGAACATAAGCCTGAAAATAAAAGACACTAAAATTCCTGTCAAGAAGACTGTCAAGTACCTTGGTATAATGTTTGATTCCAAACTCTCGTATAAAACCCACATCGACCAAATTCTCAAAAAGTGCGCCAACCGACTGAGTCTCCTCAGATTGATAGCTTGTAAAACCTGGGGAGCAAACAAGCAGACCTTGCTGAAAATCTATCGTTGCCAGATACGGAGTATTATTGAATACGGCATCGAAACTTATGCACTCGGGGCTACCAACGCACAAATGAAAAGATTAGAGGTCTTGCAACATTCTGCCCTGCGAATCAGCTGTGGCGCTCTCTGCAGCACCCCTATAATTGCTCTGCAACATTGCTGCAATGAGCTTCCCTTATCCCTGAGACGGAAGAAGGTATGCGAGTCGCACAAATGCAGCATCCTCTCGTCACCGCATCCCCATCCGGGACGGAAATCGATTACCTGGTCGTGGCAGGAGGTCTTCCCAAGTCGCTCAAGTTTCCTTTCATTCAACTCCTTTACAAGCAATCCACTCTTCGACAGTTTTCACATTGGTACCGCAAACGTACTCCCAACACCACCATGGCTCGCATCGCCCATCGCTGTAGATGTGCAGATGACCGAGGTCAACCGGGACCAGACCCTCCCCGCGGTGATTGTATCTAGGGTTAATGAAACTTTAGCAACCTCGTATCTTGAATACACCAAGATTTATACGGACGGCTCCAAGAGCCGTTCGGGGACTGCATCGGCTTTCTATGTAGCAGATTTAAACGCAATTCAATATTTCCGCATAACAGACATATCATCGGTTATGTCAGCGGAGTTATATGCTATCCTTCGAGCCCTCTATTGGATAGCTTTGTTCCGGCCAGACAAATCCTTGATCATGAGCGATTCCCTATCAGCATTGCGTTGCATCTCCTCGTCAAGTCTTTATAAAGACCTTCTACCACTGAAAATTAACCACATGCTCAACACGCTAGCTAGTCAGGGACTTACCATAAAATTCATGTGGATTCCTAGCCACGTTGGAATAGCCGGTAACGAATGTGCCGACAAGCATGCTAGGCATGCAACTGAGAGGACAACAATCGACTCGGTGATACCGGTGACCCCGGCCGAAGCAAAGTCCGCATTGTCCACAACATACATGGAAGAATGGAGACAAATTTACGCCACCTCGGACTCTGCGCAGCAATACAAGACACTCTTCGAAGCCTCGTCTGTATATCCTCCGTCAGAAAGACGCGAAGTTGACACAATCCTTTTCCGCCTAAGAACTGGTCATTGCCGGTTAAATGGACACCTTCATCGTCTCAATTTGCACAGTACGGGACTATGCGACAGCTGTGGCTGCCAAGAAACATTGTCCCATTTCTTGTTACACTGCCCCCAATACGGGCACTACAGACGTAAACTAATAGAAGAGGCCACATGCATCCATATCCCGTTCACTATTAAGGACATTTTATCCGAACCATTGCTAGATGCCGAAATCTACGAATTTGTCGGGAAAACCGGGCGCATATTATGAATGTGCCAAATGCTTACATCATCCTAGTCGTACTGTGTATAAAGCGTAAATCGCTACACACAAATATAATTATCTATCTATCAATGCGATGACGCGCTGCAGGAATAGAACTAGTAGCTTTTATATTAGACACATATCTATGCATTCATCGAGATACATCAAGTTATGTTTTTAATTCGAACTGCCTTAACCTGAGGTCAGGATAGATTTCTTCGCATAGAGTTTTTTAAATGCATGGAGATCCACTCTACCTTCTTGCGACAAAATGCGCCTGCGGTTTATCTGTCATACTCACGTCGCGAGGAACTACGTATTCTCATAGTCTTCGATTTAGTCAGGAGTCAGAGTGATCCACTTCTAGGGAGTAATGCATAGAGATGGGCTATATCGAGTAGGCTAACTGACCGACTCAATCCGGAGTCCAATATCAAGTTTCGAGTCGGGTCGAGTATCACGGACAATAGCCGAATCCGTGATTCAGCAATTGTCATATTGCCAACTTCAGCATTTCGTACCATTTTTCAGTACACAAGAATGGCTTCAGTGGTAGATGTACGGAGCAGGATTTCACCATATTTGTTTAATTGAAATTAATACGCAATATACTGATGACCGTACCGTACCGTACACGTACGCCGGTACGGTTTGTCAATAGAAGTGATTGTAGAACGTGGATTTGTTGGAAAGACAAGGCCTGAAATGGAATCATGTGTTAGATGATAACGTTGTTCGCCGAGTTCGGATTAAGAGTGAGTTCGCTACGTAGTATGTTAGGGTGGTAGACTTCGCAGGTTTTTCCGGATATGAACTCGATTTAAGATTCATTATGCCAACTTGCGATATTGATTCCGCAATAAATATAGCAGGGAACCAACGGTTTAACAAATTTATGGAATATTTCTTTTAAAAGATCCTTGTATGATTGTGGCGGATAAGGAGAGCCTCGTCTGCCACAAGGGAACTGGGAAACCCCAATATAGGCCTACTTTAAATGAGGTATATTTTTCATTCAAATATTCAAATGTTAATCTACGTTTTTTAAGTAATTCATGATAGCCCCATGTACAACTTATTTCAGACACAACGAATAATTTTCTGCTGGTAAAGGAAAGTTACCGGTCACAATTATATCTAAATAGCAATTCAAGAATCGATTCGTTATTTCCTTAAATTATGGGTCGCGAACCAAACATGGCCGCGAATCATACAAATTATGGTAGCGACCGCACCAGAGCGATCTGTAATATGCATGTGATATTTGCCGATTTTCCTGAAACAAAAATCTTTCTTCGCGCTTCGCGGGATCTCTGGTGGATGGTTTATCCGTGTCAGAGGCAAATCACTATATTGGGTACTATCGGAAGCCGAAAACTAATTACGACAATATGGCTTGTTCATGAAATATGCCGACCTTTGTAATACACAAATTAATTTATTTGTCTTACATTGGTTTCTCTGGAATGCTCAAACGCATTGGTTCTCAACCGTGGTCCGCGGAATCCTAGGGATCCTCGAAGCATTTTCAGAGGGTCAGCGAAATCTCCAAATTTGCATAATGGTTTACAAAATAATTTGTATTTTCCATATCAGAGAAAAGACGAGGCAGTATACTACTGCTATCATTTCAGGTCTCACATTAACAGAATGGCCGTTTGAGATGAACTATTCTACTGTGCAAACTCATTTTAATTACCAAATTGGCAATAGCCTACTCATACAAACATATTGCTGCTTAGAGTTGTTTTCTTGTGGTTATGGGAAAAAAATTGTATCTCAAAATCCCTTTTCCCTTGTGATATAGATAGCAGCTATTCCATAATAACTCTAAGCTGAGCTGCTGGATAAAATGATTAGGCTGGACGTTATATGTTCATTAAAAATATGTTTCTCAATTTTGGTGACATTAGGGTTACCAAATTTTGCAAATTTGAAAAGAGGCCACTTTTTCAAAAATTTTCAGACTTGAATCACTGGAGTAAAGGTAAATTTCGTCCGACTTGATGGTCGGTTGACTGAAAAAAGTTCATTTTCTGGCTCAAGTCCCGAAATGGACGTCCTCCGTTTCTTGCCCGCTGATTTTTTATATCCCACTCCAATTGCCACGTACATTTAACCAAAATTATAAAAAAAAGGATAAAAAATCTCAAAAATGAGAACATGTAGGCGTCCTCCCGAGTATGTATGGTAACTCCGGTGACTTAAATGTTGCGAACATAGCCAAAAGTGTCATTGGAAGCGTTACTCGTTATTATTACATTCGCCGCCACCTATCTAAACGGAAATGGAATTTAGGCACTCGTTCATAACTAATGGACGGCGCATGTTTTCAAGTCACGACCGCGTGTTTCAAGAAATGTAGTTACCGAAATCTCTTTTCAACAACATAAGTTTTAACAATTTAGTATGACGTTATTTTCAATTAAATTCATTTTAGCGGTTTGTAATTAACCTACAGTCAATATTTGCGCAATACAGATGACGGCCACATGATAATTGAGCTAATCTTGAACTAAACCTGCGGGGTCCGCGATTGCTCAAAGGGTCCGCGAAGACGAGAGGTTGAGAACCACGGCTCCAATGTTTACGACCAATATTCGAGTTGGGCAGAGAGAGGGAGAGAGTAGGTCATACCTACGGCGCTCCATCAATTATTTAATACGCTTGGTTTTAACGAATGAATCTAGCTGTAGTCGCAAATATGAAAGAACGAATTTTCCTCGTATTACCAGCGTCGTATACCGTATGGATGCTTTAGTCTAGTGTTGTGCAACGTGGCACGGGTGCCGTACAATTAGACACAGGTATTTGGGAGCGAACACTTTCCGCACCGGAACACGTGATTACATAATGTTTTGAGCAACATACGACTCTACAAAGTGCGGCGCCAAAAGATAATTGGCCAAAAATGGCAGTCGCTGGTTGGCTAAAACCTACGATATTGTTGTGCCCGGTCGTCGAAATGGTAGGCACCGAAAAGTCACGTCCCTGCAATCTGAGCCTCGCTGTAGAAATGCTAAACGCAGGGGAAAATAATTAACCCCAATTCGAAATCGCGTGCATCTCGCATGATTAATGGAAGGGCGTTGAGTAGAACTGGTTGTCTGCACCTTTTCTATTTCATATACACGCCCATAAGACGTAGCATACTTGCAATAAAAATGCAACAATTTCGATGTGGTAAGCTTGGGCCGCTAAATGCCAATAAAATCCAGTTTTGCGTCGCGGTGAAAAAGTTTGAAAACCACAGTCTCAGGTTAATAATTGTTGCTGCTCATCATTGATTAATGCCTGTTACATGAGGTGATTTTATTCAACGGAGATGCGTGCTGTGTATTGGAGCATCCCGATGGCACTATGACGATGTAAAGTGGCCTGAATTGACGTTATAGAATATGTGCTTTTCTGAGGGAGAGGTAAAGTTGCAAAAAAGCTAGGACCTACACCTCATATAGGGGATTTGAGACGGTTGTTGCGAGCCTTCTGATACTGCCGGAGCATTATTACCATTCATCTTTGCACCTACAAACTACTTATAACATCAGTATTGGAAAGACGAGTAATTCGTCGGTTCCAAGTTAAGGAATGACTTTCAAAGTCATTACCTACCTTGCAATTACGAAGCTATGACCAGTACAAGCTAACAAACGACCATGGTAGACGACTTCGGTCTATTCCATCGCGGAACTGGAAATTGTTGGTTAAATTTTCCGAAGTCACATCATTGAAATGAGGTTACGTCTAATTGATGCGACCTAGTCTAAAATGGGCATAAGACAACTTTTTGGAACCCACCGTCGCTAAATATTAAAATAAATGGTGAACTATCAGTTTCGCGCGATCTAGATCTAGATCAGGGGTGTCCAAGATATGGCATGCCAGACTATTTCGACCGCCCATAGAAGCAATTCTGAATAAATTGGAGAACTGCCTATATTCAAAAGCACATTTCTAACAAAAGTTGAGATTTTTTATTACGAAAAACTTTCACGTATAAATAGGTCTCCCACATCGTTTTCAATTCGGATTTAAATCTTGCAGTATATTGGCACCATGTGGATATTGCATGTTATGTGACTTCCGTATCGCGAAAAAAGACAAGCTGAAGCGTTTGGCATGGTTAGTTCGAGTCTATAAATATGAATTCATGATGATGCCCAAATTACCAAAAAACAAAATCTGAAAAATGCCAAAAAAATATGTATGAGCCTGCGGAAGATTACCACCCGATATAGCCGACTATACGATATGGCAGGGGCGGGCCGCATACGGCCCGCGGTTCGTGACGGGATTTGGAGCGGCTCGCGGACAATTTCTGGTCTTACTTCATAATGTGACCCGCGGGACATATACATTTGCGAGCAAACATTTTCGACCATCAACATTAAACAAGACAAAGCTGTGTTCAAATCTAACCGACGTTCAAGTGCATTCTTTACCAGTCCGACATGCAGTCAGAGTTTAAAGGACTTGTTGACAATTTTGATTGAACACAGATGCCTCATTGACCACAACAGCTATTGAAGTAGCCTACATTACATTAATAAATTCATTAAATACGGTTTTCGGTCCCCATGCTTCACCCTTAAAGGTTACTTTGATTACGATAAATTCCTTGTATCGGTGGATAGATACACGACTAATATCCCGCATGAGGATTCAGCCGAGCAAGTACTTCACTTTTTCCATATCCCGCCAGTCGACTAGCGAAGTTGCCATCGCCTGCGATATGGGGTGGTTGCAACCCTCGCAATAGTACAGCGGTTCTCAACCGGGGGTCCGCGAAGCATTTTCAGGGGGTCCGCGAAGCCTCAAAAGATTTGATAACCTAATTTGTATTTTTTTTAATTCGTAAAATCGCGAGGCAGTTTCGCTCCGGTACCAGTAAAACTCCAGTGCTGACGTCAACAGAATGGCCCGTCAAAGATGAAATATCCTAATGTGCCGACTCATTTTAATTGTTAAATGGCCAATAGCCTACTGATCAATGTTCCCTCTAAGCTGCGCACGTGCGAAAATGCGCAGTGCTGAAACGGTCTCTGCGCACAGATAATCTAGGCTGCGCACAAAAAATCCGAAGTGATGACTTTTTAAAAATCGTTGCGCACTCTTGTCCAAGGCACCGCGCAGGCGCTCAGACTCGGGAAAAATGAGAGGGAACATTGCCAGCGGTAAATAGTGCTATCGCTGAAGTCTGAAACCGAGGTAGGTCCACAAGTGCGGTCCGAAAAGGCAAATATTGCGCTCCGCGAAGCAATGAGAATTTGCAATCGTGTGCGACTCACGAAAGAGATTTTTCTTTTACTATGGTATCGTACGCGTGAGCAATGCTGATATCATTTAAATAGCGCAATCGTTTGTGGGAATAGCGAAATAACATGGTTTAACAAAGTTATAAATAACAGTGGGCCAGCTCGAAGTTAACTGCGAGAAACCTACGAATAGTCTTCTCCGCGTGGAATGAATATTGTGTAAGATTTACTGTACAATTACATGCCGCGAATTTTCGAAGTCATCACTTCCATCAGGCGAATCTGATCACGTATGGTGATATAGGATAATATGCAGAATATGCAAGTACAAGCACCAATATTGTTGAAAAAATCCATCCCTTTGCAAAAGTTGATCGGGAAATGCAGCAACTATATGCACTGTCGGGCGTTGCATTAGATCAGCTTCTCAGCAGTACAAATTTGTGATTTTATTCGATTCGTTTGAACGCGTATCTTCTGTCGATAAGGTCATACGCTGATCTTGTCTTGCTTCAATCAGACTTGAATATTCGTATCATTATATCTGACTGTATGTCTTGATAGTAATGAGTGCATTGCCGGTATTAAGACGTCACATCAGTGTTTTAACGCGATAGGCCTACATCGATCGCATGTATTGATTTCAAGTGCTTGTCTGTCTTCTAGTAATCCATAGTATGTCACCATATCGTCGCAGTGGAATCAAAGTGACTTATGTCCAGATTTCAATATCTTTTGGCATAGCAGATAGGAGGTCACGAAATAGAATGAAGTCATTATACCAACGGGTACGCCCGAAGGTGTTTAATTATATTTAGGGGTCCTACCTTTTCCAACACATCTCACTCGATCAGCTTTACCTGTAAATGTGACTACGTGAGCAGAGACAGGATTAAAATTGATAGCAATGTATGCATTTCTCGATGATATTGACCGATTTGATCATGAATTATAGAAAATTTTCGCGCTTGGCGCGTTTAGTTGGAACGCACACTGAACGAAGACCAGACACAGATGATTAGTAGCGGGGGAAAGCGGGCAGCCTGAGAGGGGTCTGGGGGGCGAATCTCCCCAGAAGTTCGGTTTATCACCCTATGGGGGGCCTGGTTGCGCACTGTTGTCCAAGAGCCTGCGCAGTGAGTTGGCGTATTTGCGTAGACTCGTGAAAAATTAGAGGGAACATTGCTACTGATACAAACATTTTGCTGGTTAGAGATTTTTTGGTTGGGGAATGTGGGAAAGAAAAAGTTGGATGAGTAAGGTCAATTACGGTGACTTCGAAATCTTTACAAAAATCCATTTTGCCCTGTGATACATAACCATTTTTTCCATTATAACTTCAAGATAAGCTGCTAGATATAAGTGACCAGGCTTGACGTTATATGTTCATTAAAGAAAATAGTTTGTAAACTTTTATGCCGTATCTGTTGCGATCATACCCAAATGTGTCGTCGGATGCGTCCCCGCGTTATTATTACATTCGCCCCTATCTATATTTGCGGAAATGGATTTTCGGCACTCGTTCATGTCAAATTGAAGGCGCGGATTTCAAGACACGACCACTTTTTCGAAGAAATGCAGTTGCAAAATTCGCTTTGAAATACTAGAAGTCAACCCAGTTTCTACATAAATAGTATGATCTTATTTTCAAGAAAAGTCATTTTGTTGATGTTTATCACTAAGGCTATAGTTATCATTTGCACAAGACAGATGACGATTGCACGATACTTCAGCCAAATTTTAACTAACACATCGTGGGGGTCCGCGGAGATCTGTGACGGTCCGAAAGGGGTCCGCGAAGACAAAAAGATTGAGAAACACTGCAATAGTCGGTGAAACAGCTATAGTAGGCTACTTCGATACAGATCATTGGTAGGGAATTAATGTTCTGATGGTGATGACCGCCGACCGTAAAAATGCTGCATGACAATGTAGTACCGGTTAATAATATTTTGGTCATTATATAACAGGAGTTGAAAGCCTATTTCGTCAAAGCAGCGATATTTACCCTACATTCTCAATTGTCAATGTCAATCCATTATAACGTCACATTTAAATATTCGTGAGCTGATGGCTTGAAAAAATATATAAAACATGTTTGTTTTAAATTGATTTTGGTTTTAAATGCACCCCTAGATGGAACAGAATATCGGTCAAAATTGAATAAAATCATATTTACCGTCATCTACAAATACTATAAAGCAGGGGTGGGCAAACTGCGGGTCGCGAGCCACATGCGACTCTTTCTGCCTTTGGTTGCGGCTCTTTAATGATTGCACAATGTACATTAGCCTATAGTTATAAATTGATTTTATGATGCATTCTATCGCGCGTTAACAATATACGTATTGTTTTCGTATTATTTCCTTATTGTTTACGCAAGACTGCTAAAATTTAGGGGAAGGAGGCAGTAGACTACAGGGTTTCAGGGTTAGTACTTAGAAATTGAACTCGAATATAATTCACATAAATGTTTAACCCGCAACAATAGTGCCTCGTCATCAATCTATGATAAATCATTGTGTTCAACAATGAACTTGATAAAATTATCACGCCAGCGCAGGTCACAATTATTTCCGGGCTACCAATGATGAATACGGCTCTTCCATTTGTATTGTAAAGGCTAGCAATAACTGCAGTGACCAAGAAAATGTCGTCGAGCGTATTTGCAAGAAAAGTATGAATAAGAAAATATAATAGTAACTTGTAACGTCATCACGTAACCAAACACCAAAACTTTACCACGAGTTACCCAACGAAGGCAGATTTTCGGAATGATAAGATTATTGAGCTGAAAGCTTCCTTAAATTCTCTTCAGCAACAGGAGGTACTGCTCCACACTGCTTTGACGTCATATCAGTCTGATTTCAAAGACCTTGCAGTCCAGGTGGTGACGCACCGCCACAATAAGCTTCATTACATAACCAACATTTCGTTGTGACGTAATAAATTCGAGTTTTTCAATTCTTGTGTTGCGGCTCGTTTAAAGCTACGATTTTTGATATGCGGCTCGCGCATGAAGCAGGTCCGCCCACAGCCCACACCGCTTTACAGCGTATCTTTGCGATTGTTTCCAGATTTCTACGGATATTTACAATTGATATCTAGTTTCTACTTATGGCGACCGGATTACTGCAGTCCGACATACCTAGCAGTTCGGGTTCGCGTTCGTTGAAACGCAAGAAAGAGGACGTTGCAAATACTAACGATTCAGCAAAACCAGGTAGGTCTATCTTCTCTAGGGTATTTCGACTATATCACTCTTTTGCCAATCAAGCAATTTCGTTTTACATGCCTCTGAAGTGTCGCTGATTGCTGACGATGTCGAAGGGACAAAATATCAATTCTCGAAAAGTTTCTCAAATTCAAGATAGTGGTGAAGATCTAATTGCCTCTCTTGAGTATAAAATTCCAGACGATCTGAGTGTCGTCACTAGGGCAAGGAAGACTGAGTCGAGTACTCTATGATTGGTGTATATATTGTAGTGACTCGAGTCGAATATAGCTAGATATGATTTTTTCTAGTCATAGAATGATACGTTCCGTTCCGCAAAGAGCTAAATTAGCAGTAGAAATTACATTTTCCATGCGATTTTACCATCGCTGAAGTCCTGAGATCACCAGTGACCGTATCACAACATACGCGACACAGAACAAGCAATCAAGTTACTGGAATTGACGTTTCTGTGAGGTAATGGTCAAGCCCCTACATTGCCATAATGCGCAATTAAATTGTTATGGCAGGAAAAATATAATTATCTTTGTGATGTAGTACGGGTATTGTCATCGAAGGTAGCAATTTGAACTTTCCACATATTTCAGACTCTTTTCACGTTGTGAGTGATACTCTGATCAGAGCTACTAGATTCAGAATCAAATCACTCAGGGAAACCGATTTTGCCTGAACCTATATAATCGTAACTAAGGTCAAATGCGGGATCTCCGTGTATCATTACAACTCCAGCGCCAACTACCATGTCCATTCCACGGAATGGTAACTGATAGTTTGAGGTAGTTTGTGATGCTATATATTTATCAATTTGTAAATATTTTATTCGTAAGATTACCTGTTGGAAATTCTATTTTTCAGTCAATTATTATACATAAAATCGCGATTAAATTAGGCAGTTAGTCAACCTTTCCCAGCGTTTCATACGTATATGCACGATGCGAGGAAGACTTTGTTATGTTCTTGATCTTGTTCGAACAATAACTCAATACGACGAGGTTGCAATATGAAATCAGTATATATTAACAGCAGAATAACTTCAAGACAGGCGACACGATCCAGAGTGCAGTTAAATGAAAGACCACGAGACAACAGAACACAGGATATAAATACAAGCACGACACACGAGGAAATAATGATTGGCGGTAATTACTAATCCTATAGAAAGAAAGAGTTGTACGAACATAACAGTCCTCCCTTGTAAGTTAGAGGGTTGCCCACATTTACGGTCTATAGAAATCGGTGGGTTTCCTATTTCTAAGAGGATAACGTCTGCCCGACGATCGAGCAGGACTAGCTGCAGGACGTTGTGCCCTATTCCTGACCAATGGTTGCTCAGCTTGGGACTGTTGAGGCTGAGCAACTTCCTGTGTGGCTGTATCATGACCAGTGGAAATCAAGCGTGGTTGGAGTTGGTTTTTGTGCCTCCTCCAATACCCATGATCTGTTTTTATGATGTACACAACACGCCCCAGTATTTCCGTTACCACGCCAGCAACCCACTTTGGTCCCCGTCGGTAACTACGAGCGTAAACCGAGGAACCAATCTCAAAATGAGTGACTGATTGTCTAGGCGTAACGGGTTTCGATTTATCGAAGGGCGAGCACAAACTTAACAAATTGCGCGGCTGTCGACCATGTAAAATCTCGGCAGGCGTTTTCCAGTCTATGCCCGGGTGCGGTGCACATCGGTACGTAGCGAGAAGTGTTTGGAGCGCGAAGTTGAGATCTTTTCCCCCGTCGCAATTTTTTAATAATCCAGCTTTTAAAGTCTGGACGAAACGCTCCGCTTCCCCGTTTGAGGCAGGGTGAAAAAACGGTGATACGATATGGCTGATTGCCAAATTAGAACAAAACGTATCGAATTCATTCGATGTGAATTGCGGCCCGCCATCCGTGACAATTGTTATGGGCAAGCCTTCGATAGAGAAGACTTCCCTCAAAGCGTTGATCACACACAAGGTTGTGGTAGAACCGACATTCATTACTTTAACGAAAGGATATTTCGAATGCGCATCGACGATGACAAGAAACATTTTATTGTTTATTGGACCTGCGAAATCCAAGTGAATTCGTTCAAAGCTTTCAGAAGTTTTAGGCCATTCGCGATACTGACGATCAGGCGCTTTCATTACCTTGCGGCAAGCGTCGCAACTCTTCAGGAGATTTTCAATGTCTCGATTAATGGAAGGCCATGCGATGTAACGTCGAGCCATCTGCTTCATTTTCGCGATACCCCAATGTCCTTCGTGCAACAATGATAAGGCTCGCGAGCGAAGTGACTGCGGAATTACTACGCGCTGAAAACCATCAATGTTGAGCATGACTATGTCTTCGTGCAGAGAAAGCGAATGTTTGCGAGTCGAAAACCAAGAAAAATCATCAATGTGCACCTTTGGATTCCAATTACCATGAGTGACAGATAATTTTACTAGTTTCATGGTTTTGTCTTTCAGCGTCGCGTCCCGAATTTCATTGCGAGTTAACGGTAAGCCATCGAATGCCATATTAATAGCGTGAACGATCTCCGCGTTTTCACGAATTTCCAGTTCGTCAAACTCAGGGTCTGGACCCTTTGGTAGGCGAGATAAACCGTCGGCGTTTCCGTGCTGATTAGTCGGTTTATAGCGAATATCGTATTGGTAAGCCATGAGCGTTAGTGCCCATCGCTGTAAGCGTTGCGCTGTAATCACGGGAATCTTCTTGTCCGGCGAGAAAATAGCTAAAAGCGGTTTGTGGTCCGATACGAGCGTAAATTTTCTACCATACAAGAATTGACGAAATTTAGTGACTCCGTAAATGATTGACAGAGCTTCCTTCTCGATTTGAGAGTAGGATTTTTGCGAATCGGAAAGCGTTTTCGATGCGTGCGCGATCGGTCTCTCTTCGCCATTGTGCTCGATTGAGAGGACAGCGCCGATTCCGAATTGAGAAGCATCAGTTGACAAAATGAGCTGCTTGTTTACATCATAATGAGCTAACTGCGTAGCGTCGATTACGTCGTTTTTTAGAATGCGAAAAGCTTCGTCACAGTCCGTATTCCAAATGAATTTCGCGTCTTTTTGAAGAAGACGGTACAAGGCAGCGGCTTTATTCGTGAAATTTGGAATAAACGCGCGATAATAATTGACTTTGCCCAGGAATGCCTGTAGCTGGCGAACATCCTGAGGTTTAGGCAACAGTTTGATTGCTTCAACGGATTTGTTAAACGGGCGTTTGCCGTCCTTGTCGATTATGTGACCAAGGTACTCGATACTACTTTTGAAAAATTCACATTTAGCGAAGTTGACGGTGAAACCGTATTCGGTGAGGCGCTCAAAGAGTAGCGATAAGTTGCGAAAATGATCGCGTTCATCAATGCCAGTAACGATTATGTCATCGATAAAACTAGCAACACCGGGTAAGCCGGCGATCATGGCATCAATACAGCGTTGAAAATTTGCGGGACTAGATGCGACTCCGAAACACATGCGTCGATAACGGAATAGACCGAATTGCGTGTTGATGACACACACATTCTTCGCATCATCATCTAATTCTAGTTGAAAATAAGCATCGGCAAGATCAATTTTCGTGAAAATACAACCACCCTGTAACTTGTGAAGGATTTCATCCAAGGAGGGCAGGGGATGTTGATCTATCTGAATTTGTTGATTCAATGCTTTGAAGTCACCACAAATGCGTACTGATCCATTAGAGTTAGTGACGGCAACAATTGGTGCTGCCCAATCACTGTAATTGATTGGTTCGAGGATACCTTGATTGACTAATCTATCCAATTCGGTTTGAACAGCGATTTGCCTTGCGAAAGGCAAAGGGCGTGGCTTGTTGAATACGGGCTTGGCATTAGGTTTCAAGTGAATTGTCACCTTTGTCTTGCTGCATCGTCCTAATACATTAGAGAAAACGGAGGGAAATTTGGACTGAAAAGATACCAATTTGTCGTTCGAATCACAAATGTCAATAGTATTACATGATTGCGATTTGACCATCTGCGAGGAAATTGCATCCAAAGCAGAAGTTCCCTTAGCGGTCATGGAGAAAGCATCGCTCCAATCGAGACCAAAAATGTTTTGCCCACGGTGTTCGTCGAGAACCACCAATTTTGAGCCAACTCGAACTTCAGAACCCACCTGCACGCTTACAGTGCAAATACCTTTCACTTTCAGTGGCTTGTCGCCATACGCTACGAAAGAGCAATGGTATGCTGAGAGTTTCGGAGAGCCCAAAGTTTTGTACCCAGTCAATCCCACCATGGCGGAGGGTGCACCAGTGTCCCACTGTGTCGGCAACGGAATGCCGTTGATGCTGGAGTTGATCCAGAGCTGGTTTCCCACGCGTCGATATAGTTGATCGATGTCGAAGGAGAGGAGTGGCACTGAGCAGAAATTGACGGATGTGACCTGTTGCGTGATACTAGGTTTGGTAGACATGCACACAGGTTTGATATGACCTTTACGACCACATTTCTGACATACTGAATGTCGATATTGACAGTCTTTTCTCTGGTGATCGATGAAACAGCGGCTGCAGGATTTCAGTCTTTCTGGGAAGTTGCCTTGGATGGATTTGGAAGGTTTTTTCCCCTTCTGATAACTTCCCGTCATTTTGTTGACGACGGAAGTGTCTTTAACGCTACTCTCGCCTTGGATAACCCTATCAGTTTCCAGCGTTATCACGTACGTTGCGGCTACTTTGAGAACGTCGTCAAAGGATGGATTGGTTTGTGTTAGACAATGCCGTCTCACATCCGCGTGCGGCGTTTCTTTAATGATGAGATCGCGCATTAGCTCATCAACGTAGCTCTGATCACAGCCATCTCTTGAGCATATGAAGTTGCAATCTTTAGAGATTCCGCGTAGAGTAGCGATCCAATCGGCGTATGATTGTCCCGGCTGCATTCTGCAATTGTAAAATTCGTACCTGGCTGCTTGCACATGAATGGAGTCTTTGAAGTGTGTAGACAACTTCTCAGTCAACGCGTCGAAGGATTGCGCACTGACATCAGCAGCACCAAACAAATTACGTAGGAGCGAGTAGGTTTCAGGTCCGACCCATGAGAGTAGACACGCTCTTTTCTTCTCCCTATTGGAAATGCCGTAAATTGCAAGGTGGTGGTTGAATCGTTGCAGATATTGGTCCCATTTCTCCTTTGATTTTACAAACGAATCAAACTTGGGAGCGGCAGCTTCAGATGTTGATGCACCGGGATTCAATCTCTGCGTTAATTGCGCCATTTCTTCCTTGTGCTGAGCATTTTGTTGCTTCATGTCTTCTTTGTGTTGGGTTTTTTGCTGTTCCAACCCAGCCATCACTTTCGCCATTGCTTCGTCATGCTGTGCGCGTTGTTCCGCCATCATTTCCTGCTGCTTCTCGAGCAGCTTCAGTATACCTGAATCCATGCTTTATCTTCGTCGCAGAAATAACTATGAATCCGACTTCTGACACCAATTGTTATGTTCTTGATCTTGTTCGAACAATAACTCAATACGACGAGGTTGCAATATGAAATCAGTATATATTAACAGCAGAATAACTTTGAGACAGGCGACACGATCCAGAGTGCAGTTAAATGAAAGACCACGAGACAACAGAACACAGGATATAAATACAAGCACGACACACGAGGAAATAATGATTGGCGGTAATTACTAATCCTATAGAAAGAAAGAGTTGTACGACACCGAACGTAAATGTACGAACATAACAGACTTCTCTGATCTCTATTCTTTGTATTCAGAATGCAAAAGCGACCAGTCTTATGACTTATACATGCTTGGAGCCATCGGATACCTAGCAGGGCATACATATGGTCCCAGGACTGAATTTCAATGCTATGATTTCGTCCGTAATGAATGGACAGCACTGCCAAACTCTACTGAGGGAGATAGAAGGTAACCCTCGTTACTGTTTCAGGTTGTATAGTGGGCATGTGCTGTAAAGCCTTAGAAGGGGAATATATATATAAAGTATTTGCGTATTCAAAGACCGGACGACGGTGTATTCTTGATAATGCAGGATTTTATGTGCGCCTTTGCGTTACGAAAAAATACAAAATATGGGCTATGCATCATTGTGAAACTATGCATTGGGATGCATTGCGATTATACGGAGAAACGACGTCATAAATGCGGTCTCATGGAAAGATAAAAGCTAGAAGCTGAGCAATGCGGATGGTACAAAGAGACGGATTGGTGCAGCTAAATGCTTCGAGCTCGAAATTAATCAGAGCATAATAATTCGACCGCAGCATGAGATGCAAATGATAGGGAACAGCGGTACACAACACGTTACAGAATATGTCATAGACTGCCTCCCTATCTTGTATTATCGTACCCGTAGTTGTGAAGAAAGAGCAATATACGAGGAACTTATATCTAACGCTTTGTGCGATTGGTAAACGTTATCTAAAATATGGTAAATCGTAGAAATGTTATTCTCATTTTATTTTACCTGGCGAAAATAGACGCAATACTGCAGCGTCTTTTGAATTTCAAAATGCACATGCTCCAGGCAAAAGAACTTGCATTTACTGGAATTAGTCAAAGTAGTGATGTCGTATTTAAAAAGAAATACAGATACAATTTTAAAAATTTTGAAGATAGATATTCATGTCTTTTGTGTGGAGCAGGGGTGTCAAACATACGGCCCGCCAGACGATTTCATCAGGCCAGCGAAGCAATTCTGATTAGATTGACAAATGTTGATACTTTTTACAGGAAATACTTTTATTAAATATTTACCCAAGAAAGCAAATGCATCTAGTTCAGGGGCGGACAGATTCCCGTCTTACATTATAATGTGACCCGCGGCCGATATTTCCCACTACTTGCTTACCACGTCAAATTTTAGTGACTGTATGTTATTACTAGGGCCATTTAAAGTCATTAAGTCATATTTTTTTCTATGCATCAAGTCGCGAAAATAATTTTAACGCAAAAACCGCATCCCTATGAGGTATATTAGGAAAGTTATAAAGTCATATAAAGTCATGTTTTCTTGGTTAGGTCATAAACAACTTTTTGAGTTATATTGTCATATTTTCGAGTTATAAAGTCATATCGTTGTATACTTTAAATAAAAAATATCAATTTAAGCTGTGAAGCAATTAACCACTAAGAAAGTAAGGCAGTTACTCGTTGAATGTTGCTCAATATGATGCCGAGAGACCTCAACAAGTTAGTTCAAGAAATAGTCAATGCATAGGAAGGTCAAGGCGTTATTGTAAAGAACTTCAAAAATTCAGTCAACGATCCGCCGTTGACGAGTCAGATAACAAAAATAGGCCTCCACTATAACAAAATTTTAAACTTAATACTCAAAATGTATAGGGGTACGTACACCATCAAATAGGCCCATGCTGATCTAAATGCCCTTGATTTCGTAAAATATCCACATGAGTTCGGAAATTACATTAAGCGATTGAACAAAAACGATGTGAAACAAATTATGGAGCTACAAAGACAAGACATTTCACCATCGCTTTATGCAAAACTGCAGAAGTGTCAACCCACATCAGCGTCTGTGGATGTGTATTGTTGATATGTTGCGTGTATGTTTTACACTTTGGTTCCGTGAGTGACGTTGTTCGCCTGTAAAAATACATGATTTTTACCCAAAGTCATATAAAGTCATATTTTCCAAAAAATAAAGTCATATTATTGATTTTTAAGGTCATATAAAAATGGCCCTAGTTATTACATACGTTTGTGCGCAGCGTGCGGGGGTGGAGTTTACTCGTAAGTTTGTCGAAGCGAAAAAGCTTGCATCATCAGCATTTACGAGCTAGGCTACTCAACCCTAATGTTGTTTGCGGTATTCATGCTGTTCGTCGACTACAAATCTCATTAACACCAGGCCGATATTCTTCTTATTTTTGATTCCGTAACCGCCGACTTGTAGCACAGCCCACTTCTGGGCATTTATAAGACACCGCTCACACAGATGAGCTGGCGAGGAGGAGCCTATAAACTCTGGAGTGGTCCTCGATCGGACTCGAACTCACAACCTATTGGTGTGTTATCTAGGGAACAGCGCCACCTACAGCGCCACCATCTACGCTATCGTGCCACCTACTCAACCCTAATGAATTGATATCTTGGTAAATTTGGGGTACAGGGTTATCGGATGCCTTGAAATCTTGCACCGTATGTTGACAGATCAGAGAAGCAGACATGGCGGCGTCTGTATGACAATGCTGTTCTCAAAACACCATTGTCTTCGTCATTATCGACGAGAATTGGCTTTGAAATGACATTGCTGTTAAGAGTTACCATATTTTACTATTCTGAAAAGAGGACACTTTTTCAAAATTTTCAGACCTGCAATACCGGAGGAAAATCCTGAAAAATGGTAAATTTTTCCCATTTCATGGTCAGTTGACAAATAAAAAAAAGGTCAACCTTCCTTCACAAACCCCGAACAATTTTTCTTTCACATTATCCGCCAGTTGACTAAAAAAAGTCAGCTTTCCGGCTCAGCTCCCGAAATAGCCGCCGGAGCGTTACTTCAATGCTGATTGACTGTATCTCAGTCGCATTTTGCCCTATATTTACCCAAATTATAAAAACATAGGACAAAATCTCAAAAAAGAGGACATTGGGGCGTCTTCCGAGGACACTGTCAAAAAAGTCAAAAAATAGAACGTATGGTAACCCCACTGCTGTTAAAATACATTCATTAAATACAATTTATTCCTTGCATATGTGGATAAATGGGCGACTAATCAGTGACGTGCAGTGAGGTTCATGGCTGGTGAGGCACGGACCCCCCCCACACACACACACACACGGACGTAATGTAGCCTACCTGATAAAGATATCCAAAATGTGAATAACAACAGCAGCGGGTATAGAGAGCATTTTCTTTGCACCCTGATAGCCGTTGTAATTCCACATTATACAATACATGGAGGACTGTTCGCTATTGTGCTAAATGGGCAAGTTTAGCCGGATAATAATTACTATCTCTTCAAGTACCGGTATAAATTATTCGAAGCATAAAGCAACGACAATGCAGCCTATGCAAGTAGCTATCACATACCATAATTTAACGGAAAATAAATAACAGCTACATAAGTAAGGGAATGCATTTGCTCCGCATTACGTATTGGCCGTCGCTACTACAAGACTGTTGTTGTATTTCGAAATCGATAGCGCGTTTCACTGTGCTGCGATTGTCTAATTGTTAGCGAATAGTGCATGAGGCAAATTCGTTTGTGCCTCACCTGGCCATTGTTTCTCTTCGATGGCATTGTTTCTAATAAAACCGAATGTCACCTCCCTTGGCGATTTTTAAGGGGTTCCGGTGGTCTGACACTGTTAATATTTGGATTTTCGGAATCAATGTGACGATAGCATTTAATTAATACCAATTGGTATGAATTCCGAGCTATTTATGATGAATTGCATTGTCGCAGGTGAGGCACGACCCGCCCGTGCCTCACCTGTGCCGCAACTCTCCTTTCGCGCTGTATTTTTGAATATTAATTATGCAAATCGATGATGTTGTGTGAAAAATGTTCAAATTTAGTTATTTATGTACATCGATGTAAAATATCAATAATCATCGACTCATGGAGGGTTTTCACAATTTTCACTTATTCGACCTGACGACAGGTGAGGCACTGCCTCACCTGCCTCATTGGACCGCACGTCACTGCGATTAATGTATCGATTCAGCAATCCGGCCCGGCAAGTAATTAATTTCCCTATGTCCGGCACGCCAAATGGTGAAGTTGCCCGCCCCTGATCTAGGAAATGATTTAACAGTCATGTTATCCTCGTCAAGCAACGAGAATTATGCCTGTTAGTGTCGCAGTATCTTTATCAGCAGTCTGTCGTTTCATCCAACAAAATGAAAATTGACAGGAAATTACGCGTTTTCGCAACTTGATGCCACAGATATCATCGCATACACCACTTGATTACGACCTCGGAATTATCATCGCGCGTAACCTTATCAAACTTCTAACGGTTAGTGGTTTTGAAGTACATGATTAGCATTCTACGGGATCAGCTAACTTTACAAACTCTGCCCCGGTATCTCTCTCTCTCTCTCTCTCTCTCTCTTTCTCTCTCTCTCAAATGGGAAATCACTGCCTGATTACTTTGATAAACCAAAACTGCTTCGTTACTGACCACCTCCGTTTCCGCATGTCCGTGTGTCTGCATCAGCAACGTCAAACATACTTCCTTTTTTCAGAACGGGATTCGCCGTCGCAGCTCGCGGACATGAAATCTGGCTTTTAGGGGGCCGTATCGACGGAGGTGATGGGACGGCCTTGCGAAACGTTCATGTTTATAGGAACGACACCGACGGAAATAGATGGCGCAGACGAAAACGCATGAGGAAAGAAAGAGATGGTTTATGTGCTGCTTTTGTCAATGACAGATTGTACGCAATTGGTGGAAGAATTAGCCAATACCATCCAGGTAGTTGCAAACACAGTCCTTCAACTTTTCGTTATACTCAAGCAGTATCTTGACCGTACTTACACAACTAAAGTGGGTATATTGATAATACCATTTCCACTTGAAGTCGAACAGGCTTCCGACCACTACTAATCGTATTTACGTATTGAGAATAATCTAGTACAATATAGCTTTTGGTTGGATCTACACTCATTTCCCAATAAAACCGGCCCGGGGGTAGATAGACTTTGCATTACGGTAACAGTTCATCGCACCTATTTGAGGCTGCTTTGGTCATACTTTGGTATTTGAATAAATGATGCATCTTACAACGTTGCAAGCTAAGTCAGTTTCCGAACAAACAACTCAAGTCTTGGATGGCTCGTTCCAATCTTGTTCATCAAATTACAGAGTATTCATAAATAATTTATCCTTCCAGTTCAACGACATGTGACACTACTTGAAAACCGGTGAACTTTTACTTGTAGCCTACTTCTGAGTAGAAATTATTGGTATTATTATCAGGGGCGGACAACTTCTCCGGTCGAATGGCCGGATATCAGAAAGTGAAGTAGGCTACTTGGCGGGCCGGATTACAGAATATATAGGCTACATTAATCGCGTATTCATCCAACTATAAAAGGCATAAATCGTATTTCATGCAAACATTAACTTTAGAGCATAGATACCAAAAGCGGTATTTAATGAATCTGTTAAAAGTAGCTGTTGAAGTCGGTCAAAGTTGTCAACAAGTTCTTCTCGAACTCTTGCTGCATGTCGTATATAGAAACCCTTAGTGAAGACTGCACGTGAATATCAGTTTTGGAACGCAGCCTTGCCTCGTTAATGTTAATGGTCGAAAATATATGTACGCCCGAACATAGCAAGTAGTTCATGTTTATCTTTCTCAGGTTGGCGAACTTGGCTTCATTCTGTGACGCATAGAATTTGTCAATACTTTCAGAATAGAATGTCACTTTCACGGTAGAAACTCTCTGCGGGTCGTTCAAAATCCCTTCGCGGGCCATATGTTGCCCGTCCCTGTTAATAATCTACTAAGAGTCATACGATTCCTATCAACTGTTATCGTAATAATTGGAAGTCCGTGAAGTCATGTTGGCTCGAATTATAACGTGTTATTTTGACTTATAGCACCCGCACTATAGTCAGGCCTATTGTCCAACATTTGAGCATGCCAAACTTCGGCTGATCCATTGGGGTCGGGAACCATTCGCAACCTAGATATTTCAACTTCATTTCCGTGAGAGCCATATGACGTCTTTCACAGTTATGCGGCTTACCAGGCAATACGTGCACCATGCGCAAGGGCAGTAATACCTAAATTGTTCCCCTGGCAGCCTTGTGCAGTTCAATCAGTTCCCCGCGACAGCAACTTACATTTGCATGCGAACTTCATAATGAATACGATGGATTAGATTTATCCGGTGTAGACCCCTAAATAATTTAATGGTACTGTATGTGCCCTATTCAGGAAGAAAAAACAATATATTAGATTTATATATAAGCAATTATACCACCAGGCAATATTTGACACAAATTTAGGGATTTTCAAAATGAGCGTTCCGAGACTTAAAACCCCCAGGATACGCAATTGTCTTGACCTCACATAGACCTGTCTCAGCTACCAAAAAAATAATTATTCTGATCGTGATGAATAGTTATGAAAAAGTGACAAAAACTTTATGTACGTCATCCTGATATCATGCTCCGAAATTTCTCAATTGGATTTCCGTCGCTGTATATAGCCTTTCAAAATTCAGTAATCCTTCAAGTTTTGTTTTAAGGCCGCCAAGAAATAAAGCAGTGTGGTTCTCGACCGGGGGTCCGCGAAGCATTTTCAGGGGGTTCACGAACCCTCTAAATTTGTTAAGTGGTTGATAACCTAATTTTTATTTGTTTAATTAGGAAAAGCATGAGACAGCTTCCCTTCATAATTGCTGAGACCTTAGGACTCACTCACATCATTAAAATGGTCCTATGAGATGAAATATCCAACTGCGCTAACCTATTTTAATTGTTAAATTACTTACCAATAGCCTGTCGATGCTAACATATTGCTGTTCACAGCTATTTTGTTGGTGTTAGTGGAAAAATGAAATGTTGGAAATATCATTTTGGATTTGGAGTTGTCAGTATCAGGAAATTAGTAAACATTCGTTTGAAATATAAATTCTTGAATTTTTTTCTAATATGTTCCAATGAAGGAATTAAAACCTCGCCGCGAAATCCATTTTCTCCTGTGATGTAGCCACTAAATAACTTCAACATGAGATGCTAGATAGAAATGAGTATAGGTTGGACGTGATATGTTCATTAAAACTCAAACCGCGGTAATATTATTAGAATTTCGGCACTCGTTCATATCGAATCGAAGACGTAGATTTTCTAGAAAATAAACTCAGCTGCTAAATTCGCTTCGAAATAATAAAAGTCTACCCAATGTCTACACTCTACATTATAATGTGATGTTATTTTCAAGAAAATTCATTTTGCTGCTGTTCACTAGCCTACAATTAATATTTGAACAATAGAGATGATTGTTGCACGATAATTGTGCTAATTGTTAACTAAAGCTTGTAAGGGTCCGCAGGGGTCCGTGGCGGTCCAAAAGGGGTTCGCAAAGACAAAAAGGTTGAGAACCACTGACCTAGAGCATAACCTTATGCAAGCAGCAGTACAAGCTCCAATTGTTAGAGAATATGGTATGACCAACAGCCTCGTAGTATCTCAGATTATGCAGATTCTCTCAAATATCCCGGTCAGGATCGGATAATAAAGAGTCAACAAGATTATTCAGATGGCTTGAAAATCTCAGAATGCCACTTTGCCACCAGAGTTGGCGGAAGTGCTAGTTCTACTGCAGAACCAACCACAGGCACGAGGTTCAGTTTCAAACGTAATACATTGCGTTTCCCATGCCACACATAAATATCTTCAAAGTGTTCAACAATGTCGACCAACAATTCACAGCATATCCATGCACCACAGTTACATATTGTCAAGTGAAAAGTTTAGGCTTTAGCAAACTTGTAACTACCATGTCAAAAATTATATTCAACCGTTTAACCTAAAACTTATCCAACATACTATACTAACTCCACTGAAAAATGGTAATATCAACATAATTTGGATTAATGAAGTAAAATTGCATACTGATACTAATAAACCTTACTACAATGTGATGCAATGGTCAACATGAGAAAACACAATATCCAAGACAAAAGTTAGATCAGTATCCTTTATTTGTTCGCTAACCCCATAGGAGCCTGTGTCGGGATCAAACGTACCCTCACAGAACTGTAATCAGTTTGCCAAGCAGCTGTGAGAATAATACATACGATGAGCCTCCAATCTGTGAGGGGAATCCTACCAGAGGTGCTCAACGTAGTCAAGAAAGCTACTCAAGTAGATGTAGACGTTGCAACGCAAAATTCTGCTAAAGTACGAGTAAAAGTAGTATTTTCAAAAGCAACCTAAAACTACCCGAAGTAGAAGTAGAAATGCCTGCAAATCTACTCAAGTAAGTCATTAGTTGTGAAAACGGTCGCAATTCGTTCGCATGGACTGTTACAAGCTGAGCTGTGCAGAAGGTATAGAGAGCTTGATTCATATTGAGGAATCCCAGGTGTCAATTTTCGACAGAATAAGCATTTGTTCGCATCATGTGATGCAAATGATAGTATTGATATCGAAATGCGATACTAATCCTTTGTTTACTCGAACACCCCGTTTCAGAAAATATCATGGCACGGAACCCTCCCCATAATATAAGGTTAACAGTTTATTCGAAGAGCAACAAGGAGGAGTAGTACCGGATAGGGTTGCAACATTTTGCGCGATTAGTATACGTTAATAAAAAGTATGGCGGATCGTAAAAATGTCATATCGTGTAGCTTTATTTTCGGAAAATCGTAGCATTGCTACACTTGCTTTTATACTTCATCATGCATGTTCTCCAAAAAGAACTGAAACTAATTACAACTTGGTATGATATTGGGAATTGAAAGAGAAACACACATCTAACTTCTAAAAAGCGTAAATGTATTTCATGTTTTTGGCCAGAAAATTTCAATGGTGGTCTGCTAAAATAGGTCTAACTCAAAAAAGTCAGGGTCCATTTTTTCCAGTTTAGGACACGCCATGGTCTGCTAGATTACGATACGATAGGTAATTGCTAGATTACGAAACTGTATTTTTAAACGTTCTGATAGTCCATATTTAGTGTGATGTAATATTTTATATGGGCGAAAATTCAGGAGTGAACGAAACCACACAACCCGCTGCCTAAATTATGTTCACCGTGAAAACGTATTTGTCACTCCATATATCTACTGAGTGTGAAGCGCGACGAAGATTCTTGGCTTTAGTGAGAATGCCATGTTGGTACTCCGTGAAAACAGCCCTGAAATTCATTACGCGTTTCGCGATCGGCCAGGTAGACAAGTATGGATACAGGATCACTGCTTATACAGAAATGCTACAGTAAGACTGTTCGAACACTAAACCCCTTTCGTTATCTACAGCCACCGACAATTTCGATAAACCGTATTCCGAGTGTTAACTGGACCATTTAATGATAATAATGAGCATCTATTTGTATTATTATTCTAAATAGCGCGAGCAAACGTAGAGAACAGAGCAATATGCAGCACCATGAACGTAAAACGAGTATTTGGAATGTTCGATCATAGTGTCCTACAATGGTGTGGACACAAGAAAGTCTCACAGCTCACTGCGATTGATTTACGTCCCCCTTTCCATTTGGCTGCAAGCAATTTCAAGTTGATTTGTAGCCGGCTTGCCGAGCGGGAAAATTCATAATTGGTACCAATGGAAAGCTACAGCAGTACATAATGCGGAAATATAAATTTGGATTCAGCTCGTGGTACTGGAACCCTGCAACATCAGCCTGAAATGTTGCATTGTAATGAAGTTGGGGTTGGTGACGTAA
This sequence comes from Botryllus schlosseri, assembly GCF_051294905.1. Taxonomy (NCBI): domain Eukaryota; kingdom Metazoa; phylum Chordata; class Ascidiacea; order Stolidobranchia; family Styelidae; genus Botryllus; species Botryllus schlosseri. The sequence continues at coordinate 6,097,211 of NC_137245.1, forward strand.
CAACGTTAACGCAGATGAGTAGCAGCACAAACTGCAAGCGTATTGGTCATTGTTACGCGAGCGATTGAGCATTCACTCACTCTCTCTCGTGCGTATTTGGTCCTAAGCTGCGCCATATTCTCCAAGACTGTATTGGTATGTCACAATACAATGCAACGCCCAATACAATGCAACGCCCAAGGCTGATTTTGTGAGTTTCCAGAGGTCAACGAGTAGAAAAAAATCTATATTTTCGCAATTGGTACCGCGGTGACGTTCGATTGATACCAGTTTTATCAATTTTAGCGCTCGGCAAACCGGTCAAAATTCACCGTAAAATTGTCTTTCGCCAAACGAAAGGTGTGACGTTCACCGATCGCAATGGTGTGACGTTCACCAATCGCAACGAGCTGTGAGGTTTGATTGTGTCCATCGTAGGACATTATGATTCGGTTCAGCAAATGCGTCCGTATTCATCCGATCTATATCCGATCATACCTGAACTAGATGCTCCTTCGAGTCTGAAATAATTGTGTCCGTGTTTCCGATACTACATCAACAGAACACGGCTAATATAAACAGAATATAAAGTGGCCTTGGCTTGCGCGCTACTTACCATCCACGTAGGTGTTCACGTGAGATTTCTACTATTTTTAGAGTAGGCGATTAATGATTTAGAATTCGTCAACTCATTCCGTTGTGCAAGAGATTTACTTGGCACGGTTATATTGTCATTTTGGATCCGTGTCACTGCTTATGGATCAATCTCTATACTTTTTCCAAGTTACCTCCCTGGTACTTTCCCTTCGACTCCCAAGTTTCAATCCCCTAATAATGTACGTTCATTTGTCAGGGGCATCGAGTGTCGAGGTATTCGCCGATGGTCGATGGATCACTAGTGAACCTATGAGCTATGGCCGATACGATTTTGCAACCTGTGTGGTTGGAAATCGTATATTTGTCGTGGGCGGTGTTTGTAATGGAGCCGGCGATAACTATGTCCGCAAAATAGAGATTTTCAATGCTACGAACGGTGTGTGGACAATCGCAGTCGGGATGCAGGAACTTTGCCGGAAATCGTTTGCACTGGTACATTGGAGTGACAGGTTATATGCCATTGGTGGAGATGAAGAGCGAACCGTGCTTTGGAACAATTCAAGTGGAGACGGAGACTGGTCAGATACCGGAGCCAATATACAGGATCTATTGTCGTACGACGCCTTTGCTTTGAATGGAGAGATTTATGTAGTTGGAAAGAGGGAGGGAGGCGTTGGGAGTTTACGAAAGTTGTGTCTGGCGGATCATCAATGGCATGAACTAGATCATCCCTATTCTCCTTGGTGTGGTGGAGTACGAGCCGCTATCGTCCCCAGTTGGCGGTGCGAATATGCAGAGAACGCGAACCCAGCAAACACAGTACAGACCAAAGATGTAGAAAAGCCGAGCCGATATAGTAGATATTAGATCTTGGCAGGTCGTAGAAAGGGGGATTTTGTGTCGACTCAATTCAACGTCTTTTCCATGTCCTTCAATAATGTAAATATTATGCAGATGCTACAGCCTTTAAACATGGTGAGTAGAATGTAGATCCTACGTTAGAAGAAGAAGATCCTGATATAATAACCTGTTTTCTACCACTATGGGCTTAACCTGATCACGGCTGCGTACACACACCACATTATTTACTACATATTAATCACATTTGTGATAATTTAATTTCAAACGAATTGGCAATAATGCCGTTATAAAAAATAAAACGAACAAACGAACGAATGTCTTTAGAAAGAAAGTGAAAACAGTCCTTATAATCAGGTTTCATCTTCTGATGAGCCAGTTAAATAACCAGCATGCTCCTTTTCTTTTCAACACCCTGCAGAAATAAAATGAAAATGATGATTAATAGCTAAGACATTCGTACTGCGAAAATGGCAGAGGTAGCGACTAACGAATGACTCCTACATTTTTTTCGCCCATACTTACTAAAATGGATTCGATTCTGAACTATTTCCACTCAAGTTTTCAAGTTTTATTATTATATATTTAATATTATATGACTAGAGAACTGACTTCAATCGTCACTTCTACTTGATTATCAAGATCAACGATGACTACTTCAGCACTCTTTGAAAACAGCCACTAACACAAAAAGAATTCTTGATTAAAATTTCTTCACATTCTGTCCAAAATGATCAATTCAACAATCCAAATGAATCAGTTATTTGGCAGCTAGTTGGAGAGATATATACTCAAGTCTAGAAAGTGGAATGATACTCTGCATGGAAAGCTGAAGACCTAATAATATTGTGTACAGAGAACAAAACATTTGAGTGGCGGCACTGGTATAGACATTAATAAATTATTAGAATTGACAGCAAGATAACCAGCAAGACATTAAAATGAGAATTAGTGCAGTTTCTTAGGCTGTAGTGATACTCAGCCAGTAATTGACCTAGCAGAGAGCAAAACGTTGTAAATAAAGCGAGCGAAACCTCCGACAAATGATACGATAAAACATTAGAATTGACAGTCTTACTAGAAGCAGAATAACAATCATGAGGGGTTAGAGAACAGAAGCCGGGGAAGTGACCATCAGAAATTACTGCATACTGGCCGAACAAATCCATGACCACTAACAAATGGTCTTTCAATAGTCAATATTGATACCAAATGACACCACCCCTATTTCATAGCAACATTTAGCAAATACAGCGCTGGAGTCAACCTTATATAAGCGCTAACCAAACGCCCATTAGTTTTCCCACCTACTAGTTCGCGGATGGAAATACGCATTAAAGCGAACGGACGCGACTTGTCACACTCTTGCTATTTCTGCTCCTTTTTTCTCTTCGTTCCTCTTCTCTGTCGCTTCCGCTTGAGGAGAGAAACAGTCGGCTGCGTTTACGGATCGTGAATTCCCGGTGGGTGATTCTTGCTTGAATGGTCAGCACCTTGAAAATTGAGAACAATGTTGTTGCAAAATGCATGACAATTTGAAAGTTACATCATTCTAATTATTCTAGTTATGGCCGTGAATCGTTACAAGTGCGGTAACCATAAGAATTATTACTATACTTCAACTACAAATACAATATATTGTATAAAATGATTACCAATTCTTTTACGTTGATCGAGTCCCAAATGGATGAAATATGTCAAAGAATTTGCTAAATTTTTGTATAATTTGACAGATTACAAAATCTTCTCAAAGTGCACCTTTCAAAAATTTGATATCAAGACTCCCAACCTTTTACAATTCGAAGTTGGATGGCTTTACCAATACAAGCAAACAGTTTGTATCGCAATTGACAATTATGTAGAGAACGCTGCGAGACATATGAGTAGGCCTACCCTAAAACGTTTCTCTGACATGGACATTAGGGCTCTTAAAATATGACTTTTTTTCTCAAATCGTTCTGGCTACTTGATAAAATTGTTAGGTTACCTAATTTAAGCCTAAACACAAAATTTGGTTCAATTCCAGCCAGTAACCGCTTTGCTACAGGAGAAGAAAGTTTCTATTTATTATATAAAAATAAATAGGTAATAAAAATTTGAAAATTTTCTGTTCACCCCATGAAAGTGTTAGGCTGTCTATAGAAACGATGCTCACCAAATTTGGTTCAATTCCAACCAGTGGAAGCGGAGATATTGCCGTCGAAAAATTTGGATTTGAATAAAATAGTATTTACGGTGACCGATTCTTTGTTTACTTATTAAAGTTGTGCTCACCGTAAGTGCTATTTTATTAAAATCCAAATTTTTCGACAGCAATAACTCCGCTTCCACTGGTTGGAATTGAACCAAATTTGGTGAGCATCGTTTCTATAGACAGCCTAACACTTTCATTGGGTTAACAGAAAATCTTCAAATTTTTTATTATTCATTTTTATATAATAAATAGGAACTTTCTTCTCTTGTAGCAAAGCGGATACAGGCTGGATTTGAACCATATTTTGTTTGTAGGCTTAAATTAGGTAACCTAACAATTTTATCAAGTAGCCAGTACGATTTGAGAAAAAAAGTCATTTTTGAAGAGCCCTACTGTTCATGACCGTCCACGTTTAGAGTTGCATCTCAAAGATGCTAAAATAAGCCTAAATATAATCCAAGCAATACGATCGTCCACTTTGACTGACTGAATTTCTAAAAACACCTTGATAGCTTCCACATCTTACGTTTATATATACCGTCTGCTATCGGCACAACAAAGTAGGCCTATTTAAAAATACCAAAACAGATTCAACATACCACATCTCTTGCAAAGGCTTTTGCTTTCATTCAATTTTCCATCAAACTTCTTTAAATCCTCCTTTGTGGTGAGTTGCTTTGGAATTCTTCTAGGATCAATTCCGATATCGTTTTATCATATACAATTTATGGCGGAATAAAAGTTTCGGATAAGTTCTAAAACGAACACAATTTTCCACACAAAAGTCAATTGCCACACGAAATGCCAAATGCTACGGTCTCATTTTACAAGGTATGGCGAGGAAACGTAGTGGTACGTTCCATTATAGCTAAACACCAATGAATTGCGGGTTCGAGCGTGACACGTCGACTCCATAATTCCTACCGAAGTGTTGGCCGTTTATCTAGGCTCCTCCTCGCCATCTGATTCGCATAGCCATGTCTTAAAAAGCCTAGGAGTGGGCCGTGCTGTAAGTGGGCAGATGGTTGCCGATGCACCCGGCACTTGGTGAATTCGGCCGCACAAACTCGGCACTTGGTGAATTCGGCCCTCGGGAAATTTTGAAATGAAGTGTATTTACAGCTATTAATATGAATTATCAAACTAATAGTAGTATTATCAAGTGATTCGTCAATCTTGTAAGGAGGTCAGGGCATCCGTAGATCGCGCAGTCACGGCGTGATTAGATCACGGATTGCGTAAACATGGAAAATAACACAGCGCTCATATGCCGACCACGCGCGGTCTGCTTGGAATCGATGGCGTGAGTCACAGGCCTGTGTCGTGTAAGTTTTGAGAAGATGGATCTTGGCGTTGTATGTGAGATCAAAACTGTGGAACATCAAGCGGCGCTTCTTCGTTTATCGATCACGACAAGCCAGTGTTCCTCATCAACAATTGTTTCGCATGATCACGTCAAAATAAATTATTTTTTGCCTTTGGAGAGACGATTCCACTCTGGGATTAGGGTGTCTCGATAACACGGTTGAAGGATCCCAAGATTACGAGATCTACCACGAGCCACGACACGTTTAAATTTCCTTTTTGATACTGTTCATTCATACTAAATGCATTTCTAATGCGAAGGTGTTCTAGTGCCAATTCCTCCAGGGGCCGAGTTCACCAAGTGAAGAGCGTCGCGTTATTTCCCGCAATTACGCAATCTGTGATCTAATCACGCCGTGACTGTGTGATCTACGCATGCCCTGACCCCCGCACAACATTGACAACCACTCAAAGTGCCAAGTTCACCGGCAAACATTCCAGTAACCAATCATGGTGACCGGTACCGCTACGAGATCTACCACGGCCGAATTCACCAAGTGCCGAGTTTGTGCGGCCGAATTCACTAAGTGCCGAGTTCACTGGTAATCGGGCAGATACGGAATAATAATAATAAGAACCGGCCTGGTGTAAAATGACCAGTGTAGTCGAACCACCACCATGAACACCACAAACAAACAAATAAACATCTAACATGGAAAAGAAATTACCTTTGCAGCCTTTGACAAACACAGTTACCATTGAAACCAGCAATTAAGGTCTTATTCGAAAGCAGAATAACAACTGTTTTAGTGGACATATCAAATCAAATGTTGGAAAGTTCATGTAAAATAGCCCAAAATATTATCTTACTGTGACCATATTCCATCAATATGGTCTGGCTAGCCAAATTCTCTGGGCCAACATAATCAAGCTGCGTTTGGTTTCAACGATTAATAATCTTGTCACTGGATTCGAGGTATAATTGCACTCAAATATCAAATTTTGCTCCATTAATCAACATCAAGTTGAAAATGTCCATTCTTGCACCAACTTTTATAAAATCATGAATCAGTGTTCTACAGGAATTTATCTATATGACTTATATACCTAGAAAATTCGGGTCAAGTGTAGAATACGGCCACCGCGAGAAGTGATCCCCATGACCTTTACCGATCAGTGTTTCACATTAAAACAACAAATGCTTTCCATGAACACGTCAAAATAAACTGCTTTTTTGCCTGTGGAGAGACTGATATTAGGGTGGGGGGGGGGGGGTATTACGGTACGGGGATGTTAGGGTTAGCAAGGGGGGTATTAGGGTTGGCGTGGGGGTGTTAGGGTTGGAGGGAGGGGGATATTAGGGTTGGGGGACGGGGATATTAGGGTTGGGTTAGGGGATTTTAGGGTTGGGGTAGGGGGAAATTGGGGTGTTAGGGGTAATATTAGGGTTGGGGTAGGGGGATATTAGGGTTGGCGGAGGGGGATATTAGGGTTAGGTTAGGGGACGGGGATATTAGGGTTGGGTTAAGGGTAATATTAGGGTTGGGTTAGGGGATATTAGGGTTAGGGGCAATATTAGGGTTGGCGGAGGGGGGATACTAGGGTTGGCGGAGGGGGGATGTTAGGTTAGGGGACAGGGATATTAGGGTTGGGTTAGGGGTAATATTAGGGTTGGGGGATATTAGGGTTAGGTTAGGGGCAATATTAGGGTTGGCGGAGGGGGGATATTAGGGGTCATATTAGGATTGGCCGAGGGGGGCTATTAGAGTTGGCGGAGGAGGGGGGGTATTAGGGTTAGGTTAGGGGTGATATTAAGGTTGGGTGAGAGGGATATTAGGGTTGGCCAAAGCTCCGCCGATCCTAATATTCACTAGCCCAACCCTAATATTACCCCTAACCTAACCCTTATATCACCACTAACCCAACCCTAATATTACCCCTAACCCAACCCTAATATCCCCGTCCCCCAACCCTAATATCCCCTAACCCAACCCTAATATTACCCCTAACCCAACCCTAATATCCCCGTCCCCCAACCCTAATATTGCCCCTAACCTAGCCCTAATATTACCCCTAACCTAGCCCTAATATTACCCCTAACCTAACCCTAATATCCCCTAACCCAACCCTAATATTACCCCTAACCTAACCCTAATATCCCCCCCGTCCCCAACCCTAATATCCGTCTCTCCACACAGGCAAAAAAAATATTTTGACGTGTTCATGGGAAGCATTTGTTGATGTCATGTGAAACACTAAGAGTTTTGAGATGTTCATGTGCAACATTAATCGGTGATGGTCATGGGGGTCACTTTCTCGAGGTGGCCGTATTCTACACTTGACCCGAAAATTCAAGCATAAATATTATGATATACCGTAGGTATAGGTACCGGTAATTCAGATGTTTGAAGCGAATTATAGTGGTCTAATTTCACTAAATTAGAGCGAAATGCCAGCAATATAATTTTAGGATCTTGGTTGTTTTCACACCCTATTTAGCGTCCACTTGCAACGTAATAATTTTATTTATATTACAATATAATATTACAATATAATTGTAATCTAATTCGGAAAAACGGTTTAGCTCTAATTCTAACCTGGAAAAGCTGAAACTTTTCTATAGTTGTCTACACCTGTTTTGCAGAAAGTCAAACAGCTCTAGGCGTCATATACTACAGGCAATTCGAAATACCCCATAAGCTATATGCTACTGCATATATACCTTTAACCCGCTACCTCAGTCAGTCACAATTCCTATATATTTACGGCATTTACCATACAGAAAGAGCGAACTATGCCTGGCTGCGACCTGTTGCGCGTCAAATCTTTGTATGGCGCGATGACGTAAAATTTGAATCGCCGAAATATTCTAGAAGTCACGCATCGATAATCATATTCCTAAACGTACAACATATCACTTATTTAGTTATTCTCTGAATAAAACTATTAACCATACTCGTTGAACATGCGAGATTACCGAAAGAGCGAATATATATATAATGAAGATCATATATATCAGAGGAAAACAAAACTATTCGACCTTAGAGCAACAACACGAATATACAACACCGGTGACATCCTCACGCAATAAAACGAAGGGAGAACATTGTTTTCTAATGGATAGAACGAAGCTACCGCATGAGATCGAACAAAACCGGATAGAATTCATCGTGATTGAATGTACCGACAAAGTCATCCTTTCTACGTATTTTAGTCGTACCCGCGAGAGATAGAAAATTTGCATTATTAGGTTAACTACCGGATATAACGAAGCCTAATGCATGAGATGGAACAACACCGAGTATGAATTTATTCTGATTGAATATAACCACAAGACCATCCTACTACGTATTTTAGACATTCCCTCGACACTTAGAAAATCAGAACCTAATCGAGATGATCCCGGATGATCCTTTTACGGTTTTGTGTTTGCTGGGAAGCGCCTCCGGCCCGCAAATTGAATGAATCAAACTTATCAAAATTTATACACTCTTTGGTAACTTGGCGTCGTGGCGACATATTTTCTGTAATAGACAGTCATGCAACCGCTAATCAGCGGGTTACTAGTATTGGAAAAGACATCGACTCAATATCCTCATTTTCTGCTGCTAATATTTCCAACATGATCACATCATATGACAAGTGTGGTATTGATTTATCCTTTCGCTTCCGACACCCGTTCGAAAGTGACGAAGGTAAATAAAAGATAGATTTAATGATTCGGTCAAATAGCGTAGAAGAGATTCCACGCTATACTTTGAACTTGTAATATTTACAAAATGGGATAGATTGGCGCCGCTGGACAGCTATTGTTTTGACGAGATATTGTTTGTCGCAGTATGACGTCTCTTGGGACCAATTGTTTACACAGGTGCTGGAGTCCCAGCTGCCGGGCACGTTGCATGAGCGTTGGATCAGGAAAACTGGACCTTGATCGAAGCCGATAAGTCTCCTGTTCCTGACCTCGTGTTTGAATTTTTATCTACCGAGTTGGCGACGATGGAATCTTTGCATAAATCTCAGAATGGGCGTCGCCCTGCTGACGCACGTGACAATCCCAAACATAAAGATAAACTGGTTAGTGTTGGTACCGAGAAAGCTGATAATTCATTTTCTGATCAGTCTCTCGTCATTCAATCTGTCCCGATATCAAGCACCTACTGCTCGAAACGTCATTTATTGAGAGATTGTTTTACATTTCTGAAATTAAATCCAACCCAGCGATTGGCCGGCCTGTCAAAGTGTGTTTTAGATGCGTATCTTCGAAAGGGCACAATGGCCACCCGAAGCATTTTCATCAATGTAAGAAGCGTTGTTCCGTCACTTGCTGTGGGAAACCCCACCACAAATTGTTGCACGTTTCTGCGGAACCATTGATTGACGCTAAGTTTATGGCAGGGGTGGCCAACCTGCGACCGTAGAAGGAAATCTGTGCGGCAGTGGACGCGTAATTCAATTAGTATGTGTTGGGACCGTTAACATGCAATTTGAATATACGAATTGACTCCCGATTTCCTGAGAGATTTTAAATAATCATGAAATTTTCTTGGCGCTGCGCGCGATTCAATGTGACTTAATTTTCCGATTTTAATGTAGTAGAGCCCTTTTGCAATCACAGCCCCACAGTACAGATTCGAACAGCAGATGATAATGATGCGCCCCATATAGAAAGACCAACTCGCAATCGTGTGCTCCTCACTATGCCGACAATCCTGATGGGAGGTCAAGAAATTACAGCATGTAGCAAAGTGACTAATAACAATTGGCCCACTCGAAGATGCATCATCATTTATAACTATTCCTAAATTTTCGAAAACACCCCCTCCGTCAACTCCTGCCGGTGAATCTGATCACATGGGCTGAAAAAGGATAAATGTTAGATAGTAATAGGTAGAACTACTAATATTAATGACGAAATTTACTAGTCAATCATAAATTTTTTTCGCGCTTGGCGCGACTATGGCCGATCCCCTAACACAGTGGTTCCCAAACGGTGGGGGATTCCCCACTGGTGGGAAATTCAATGATTTCTGGTGGGGAATAGACGCATTTGTTCAAAATTATATACAGGACAGTCTATATATACACGGAGACACATGCGCAGTTACCGTTACCAGTTTACTGCTCCGGAATGTATGTATCGAAAATTATATTGCGTGTTGTTCACAAAACCTCATTCTTAACTGTGGATGGCCAATCATGGCGTCGCAAACGCATCCAGCACGAATAGTTTGACGTGAAGTAACGCTTTCGCGAAATTTTGAGCGTTACTGGTATCGGTTCACAATATGTTTTATGTTGCAGTTGGAGGCGATTGTCTTGCGTACTGGTGTGGTTGTATGTCTTGTGTAGTCAAACCAGCAGATAGCTGGTCTGTGATGACGAAAGTGCTGGGTAGTGGGGAGCAGGACCGTGACTGCCGCACCCCAAACTCCCCAATTGGGGGAAGGCAGATCGAAGAGTCCCAAAATTATTTCGTGCAATAACATAAATTCAAGTATTTTTTTTGGAAATTTATGCCACTTCATCAAAAAATTTTCCCGCTGGGTGCGCGATTTATTATTGCCGAATATCTGATTGTTCGGTACCCTTCCCCCACGAAGATACGTGGACTTTGTAGAAATGAAGACTTCGCAGCGTCGGCCATTACTGCGCCACGACGCACCAAGGCCATGTAACATGCAACTGCGACAAGTGTGCCAGAACGATCAGCAGCGAGAAGACCTTGACCGAGAAGGAATGGCCTTGTGGTGACCGAAAACTTCGATATATGTACAATATACATATGTGTTTAATTGCCCATAGACGGCTAAATGGCTGGCGCCGAATGTTTCTGTCCTGGCGATCTGAACCCCACAGGACAAACGCCATCCAGCAGGGAAAAATTATTTGCCACTAAAGCAATACCAATTTGAAATCGTGTGTGCTTTTTGGTTTGGGCGATTTCCATATCTTTTGACATAGCAGATATAGGAGGTCACGAAATAGCATAATGTAATGAAGTAAATATTCCAACGGTTCCGCCTTCTGCCTTTTTCAACGCACCTCACTCAGATCTACCGGTAAATCTGATTACGTGAGCAGAGAAACAATTCTGGAAAGCTTCTACTGTATCAGATTCGAACTCCGCAGCATTGTCAAATGCTGATTTTCGAAGAGCGAAATTTGCGCAGCTCGGCGAACAAACAGCACCAAACAAGAATGCTGTCATGCATTTATCCTTTGATGGTTTCGTAATATCACCATCTTGCCACCACAAAAAAAACGCAGCATGTGACGGTCACACTCATCAACTTTTCCCTGTAGAAACATATATGCTACCGACCACAACTAATTTGCAGTAACAGAAAGCGTGATTGGATCGGATGACCGAATAGCTTATTTTCTGGAACTCGCCAAACAACTCATTCATAGGGTACTCTCAGCAAAGCGATTATCTGCGTCAGATGAGCTTGGTTGGTCAATACTCTGTCTTACGAAAGCTTTTCAATAATCAGTGGTGGTTTTTAAGGCAGGCGAGGTAGGCGGTCGGCTAGGGCCCCCTGGTTGATTTACGCGCTTTCTAGGGCCCCTTATCTCGGTTTACGCGCATTTTCCCACTATTTCTCCGGTTTATGCGCTTTTTTTCAAGTATTACCATTTTCTGAATAATCGCGGAAATCCTTGTATCCATAAAGAATATGGTATTGTACCGTGAGGAGGGGTCAATCATCAATTCTCATTTTTAGTTATCATTTTACGAATAACCAATAAAATCCATGCACCATTGTAGAATATGGTACCGTGAGCAGTAGTCGATCATTAAATTTATGCACCCGTTACAAGAGCTTACATTGATTTTATGATCTCCATCCATTTTGCCATTTGCTAATGCCCCTATCCTATATTTACGCGAATGTTAGTTATAATTTTGCAAATAACTGTGAAAATATAGATAACCATATGGAATATAGCACCGTAAACAGTGGTTGATCATCAAATATATGCACCCGTTACAAGAGCTTCTTTGATTTTATGAGGGGGCCCCTTCTATATTTACGAGATATTTGGTTGCCATTTTGCGGAAAACCGTGAACATAGATGTGCCCATGTAGAATATCGTACCGTAAACAGTGGTCGATCATTAAATTTCTGCACCCGCTAAAAGAGATTACTTTGATTTTATGAGCCCCACCCCTTTCTAAATTTATGCAAATTTTAGTTACCATTTTTTAATAAAGGTGAAATACCTGTACCCATGTAGAATATGGTACTGTAAACGGTGTTCGATAATTGAATTTCTGTGCACGGTAAAAGAGCTTACTTTGATTTTATGTTAATGAGGTCATATTGTAACATGGTCTGAATTATTATTCAATATATACTTCCTAGTGGAAGCAGTGTATATTTCACTTCATCAAAATTTTGCAGTATATCTTTGTTTGAGATTCTACTTGCTAGTTCTTGATGCCAGCTTTCATATCATATGTTAATTTTTCATGCAACTAAATATTTACTGGAAATATTTGGTACTACATGTAAATAGATCACTGTCATTTAAATTTGAGGTCATTTCCGACTTAAGGTACATTCAGGCTAGACCGGCAAAAATTATATTACCACTGGGTCAATTTTTTCAGGTTGTTGATTGAACACTGAGTTTTGCTACAGTGCCTTGGATACGGGTCGATTCGAGTATCTCATACCTTAATAATGTCAAGGAACTTATCCATAAATGTACCTTTTTAATGCAGCTTTAGTGAAAAATAAATGCAACTCTTATGAAAAATAAGTGCAACTTTCCACGGATTTGACTGCAACTAAAACTTGCCGTAAGACCAGTTGTTGCAGAAGACAATTTTTACCATTACATTCTTGAAATGGGCTACCAGTTCAATCTAAAGATGACTCGGTAAACAGCATATTTAGTAAGGCGCACTCGTCAGTTGACAACGGTACATTTCATTAGCTACGATGAGTTTGGTATCACATCATTTATATGTCATGTTGTAATTCGTAGCATCAGTATGTCCTAATTACTGTAGTCAAGTATCTGGTACAATGCCGGGAGTACATGCTTAATGTAAGTCAGGATCTCAGAAAAGGAATTTGGTTCGGATTCAGAAAGAAACTGACAATGCAAATTTAGGACTGCCACAGAAATATTTCAAGCCATCTATGTCATTTCAAGAATGTTCTGCTCGGGCTGAGGATGATGCTGTTTTTCCATCAATGATATTGCCTTATTGACTTGAATGATGTTACAGTGCTCTCAAATACGTATATGGTATTTGATTGTAGTGGACTTTTGTCTGTGCTAATTGGGGCTTTTTAGGTTTAATCCAACTATAGGACACTTCTTACAGATCGTGAAACTAGCTCTTCACAGGTGATACCAGTATAGCGAGTACAAAAGTAGACGAAATGTCGTCACTTCAGCAGTTCGCCTCGAGGACATTATAGTTTATCATTTCTTGCTGATGTAACTGAACATCGTTCTTTCATGGAACACAGTTGAAAAACATTGTCAGGAGCAACATGAGATATATTCTGTAGTTTCGGACTACAGATAACATTAGGTTTTCCATGTTTCGGAATCGGGAAAGGGGGACTCTTTTTCAAAATTTTCTAACTTAAAATACCGGTGGTAAATCTTGAAAATATGGTAATTTTTTTCCCACTTCGCGGTCGGTTGACTAAAAAAAGTCACCTTTCTCGCTCACCACCAAAGGGGTCCGCGAAGACAAAAATGTTGAGAAACACTGGCTTAGAAGATCTATTTCGGTGAACATGTCTGCCCACGCCATTGAAGGCTCTTCATTATATTCATCTGGTGCGTGGTTTATTTCCCCCTACTGTTTATATATTAATCGTACGAATTCATGTAGCTTTCACTCTTACAGTTGTTGATATCATGATTATATATTCCTTGACGTGGCGATCGTCTAACTAATGTGTGTTCATTTTGTTTGCAATTATAATTTGTCGGAGCGGCGTCATTGCCTATCAATACCAAAACTATACCGGCGAGGCGACGAACACCGTTTTCCGAGCCAGCACGATGAAGTTAAACTATTCAAAATAGGATTTCTCCGACTTGTTTCTAGAGCTGGGCACAATGATTCGAGTACTCGAATCTGAATCGAGTAATAATTTTAATGATTCGAGTTGAGTAGTAAAAGTTGATTTTTTCGAGTACTGAAATTATTAGAGGCTCCTCGCCACTGCAAGTTAATTTATCAACGAGAATTGTACTTTCGTTACAATTTCCCCTGTCGAAGCCTCCAAACCTTGATTAGCCATATCGCAGCATACGAGACATATAGTACAAAGCTACGGACGTTACTGAAAATACCATATTTCCAAAGTCATGATCATCCCATAATATTCTCACAAAGTGCAATGAAACCCGTATGGTCGTAAAAATACCAAACTATCTTCGATGTGATGGATAACAGGCATAATATTCTTTGTGGTGGGGTAAAAGATACATATTTAAACTTTGACATATTACATTATGTTGTGACGTCATAATGAGTGATACTCGAATACTCGACTCGACTCGAAGCATTTTACGTGATTCAGAATCGAATCACTCAGGTACTCGATTTTGCCCAGCCCTACTTTTTTTCAATAAAAAACACCGTCGAAGACAGTTGGGATGATTTGGTGCAGGGTTGTGCAACGAGCGGGCGCAGGCTTATGAGACACATTCATTTTGTGCCCAACCCATTCTTCATTAGAACATATAAAAACGTGAAATTTTGGTCACCTTACCGTTGGAAAAGTGCCGTGGCAAAACGATAGGAGGCGACTAAAACTTGGCCTAAATGACCGTCGCTGGTTGGCCAAAACTTTCCACATAAGTTGTAGCATCGCATCTTACGGTATAGCGACCTCTAATGTGCTAACACTCCTTGTTAGCCTTCGGGCTTATTTTTCAAGCCACCAGGCCGAAGCATTAAAACAAACATGTGGATTTTTCAAACCTTCGACGAACTGGAGCCTTCGCGACCTTTGTGTCGTACTCTTAAACGCAATTTCTCCCAGCAAGCATTTTCAATCTGCAAGAAAACAAGCTGTTTTAGGGATATGAGTACATGATGGTTCTTATGAAGACCTTGACATCCAAGCCTATTTTGCGATCCTCAAAAGAGGACACTTTTACATGGTTCAAAAGTTAATTCGACGGAGCTGAATGCGTGGTGTTTGCATTTCGTGTTTGCTGAAAGCCCGTTTGGTAATCGACTTGTGTGCGGTTGATTAAAAAACGATTATACAAAACCGTATAATAACTGTAACAACCCTTAAAAGTGGTTCATACTCCCACCCAACTTACCATAACGGTGGATCATCCACCCATCCTATAGTAAAGATTGGGTGATTTACTCACCCCTATCTATCCGGATATACCAAACTGCATCTACGGGTACCTCGTCTAAATTCCAATCCGGGTATACCAACCTATCCTCAGTGGTGGTCAGTAACGAAGTACTTCTACTTTTTCGAAGTACTCAAGTATTTTTCCTCTACTTGTGCTACTTACGCAAGTAGATCTAATTTTCGCTACTTCGACTTCGCGATATTTTGTGATGTACTTACTTACTTTTCGCTGTTTTCAGTTTGTCAAGTTCAAGTAGTTTAATCCTCCATTCAGGAAGATAGCCAGAGGAATTCCAGGGCTGTTTTCATGGATTATCAGCATTTAATTTTCATAAAGTTCATTAAAGCTCAGAATTTTCGTCGCGCTTCGCGCGCAGTAGTTACGGGGTAACCAGTATGATATCACGAAACTAACGGTGAATATAATTTAGGCAGCGGATTGACGTGGTTCCGTTCACACTGCATTGTCGCCCTTCATCTACCGTAATTTTCCGAATATAGTGCGCCGCCATGTATAATACGCACCCTTAAAATGGCGTGTAAATTCTGGGAAAAATCCTGTACCCATGTATAGTACGCACCCTGCATTCGCAGTACATGAATAGTTGTGTTTTAGCATACGATGTCATTCTATTTTGCGGTATCACTGTTGAGCAATCATGACATATCCATCGCCAATCATAATGCAATTAACGGCATTATCTCTAAACGATAGTAGATAGCAGCCAGAGCCTGCGAGGCCGGCGACGTAATAGTTCAGGCTAGCGACACGACGTCTTGCGCACGAGGTCTATTACAGATACGATTGCTCAGCCCAACGGTTATTTCGTGCGCACCAGGCCTGTTGAACAGGCGACTGATTACGCAAGCAATTATATCTTTCGCACATGGCCTCTTGCGTACGCGATAGCCAGGGCCGTAACTGCCGCACCCCAAACCCCCCAATTGGGGGGGGGGGCTAGCTCGAAGGGGGCCCAAAATTATTTCGTGAATTAGCATAAATTATAGAGTATTTTTTGAAAATTTAGGCAACTTTATCAAAAACTTTTCGCGCAGCGCGCGATTTCAAGTTGCCAAGTTTCTTGATTATTGGGTACTCCTCCCACTAGAAAAAATACGCAAGATTTACAGAAATAGGCATATCAGTCAGCATTGGCCATTACCTCGCCACGACGCACCAAGACATCTAAAGTTTTAGGCCATGTAACATGCGACTCCAAGAAGTGTGCCAGAACGATCGGCAGCGAGAAAACTTTGGCTGAAAAGGACTGCCCTTATGCTGACCGAAAACTTCGTTATATATACAAAATACATGTAGGTTTATTAGTAGGGATGGTGTGAACCTCTGAAAGGTTCAGGTTCGTGTGAACGCGAACCTTTTTGAATGGTTCTGTGTGAACGCGAACGTGAACGTCATTGCTAATTCCAACCCTACATTACAGTGAAATGATAGTGCATATTATTGTACACGAGACCTAGCGAATACTCGCGCCACATGATGCCACAATGCTGAAGTACATATTGACGGTTTAAACGTCGTCAAATGTATCCACTGGGGCAATCAACTGATATAATAGTCCCGTAAAGTCAATATCTTTCGTTGCTCTGCCAACAATTTCGACGAGAACTTGCAAGGGATATTAGCTTACGCCTTAACGGTCTAAGCGAGACCGGACAATGTATTCGGCGTCTGGGTATTATTGGTACGTTGATATTGAGTAGAGTGTAGAACGGTTTTCTATACTTGCTACCGATATTGCGGATTACCCCATTAACAAGTTATGCAACCGTAGCCAAGCCAACACTCCAATCGCACGGATTTGGTTTTAATTATATAATAAACATATGGAATGAAGATTGACCCGTACGCCTGCTAGATTTTTTACATCAGACAACGACATCAATTTCATTGATTGATTGAATAAGCATTATTTGCTGACTACCAGCATGTAGTGTATTTCGTTCTTGATATTGTGTGATTGCGGGTCAAGCTCGCAGCAGAGAGTCACCAAATATTCACTAACGGAAAGGTGGATATTCCGAGCAAACTTTTGTAACGAAGCAAGTAACATTTTTGCGATTGTCAAGGTGCGTGCTCGTTTAGCGTTGATATTTTTTAGGCTGCCAGCGCCATGCATAGAGTGGCTCGCAGTTGAAATGCAATAAATTTCAATCAAAGATGTTATAATGAAGTGGAAATACTAATATATGAAAAAGGTTCACATAGCAGAACCTACCAAGGTTCATTTGTGAACGTCAACCTCTAAATTTCTGAGGTTCACACACAGAACGCGAACGTGAACCTCACGTTCACACCATCCCTATTTATTAGTCTATAGGCGCCTAAATGACTGGCGTCTAAATGTTTCTGTCTTGGCAATCTGAACCTCACAAGACAAATACCACCCCACAGGGAAAAATTATATACCAGTGAAGAAATACCAATTTGAAATCGTGTAATCATTTAGTTTAGTAGCCTACGTTTGGGAGATTATATATTTTTGATATAGCAGACAGGAGATCACGAAATAACATCATGTAACGAAGTCATACCAACGGGTCCACCCGCCCGAAGATGTTCAATTATTATTTAAGGGCTCTTCATTTTCCAAGACAACACCTGACTCAGCTTTACCGGTTAATCTGATTACGTGAGCAACTGAGCATAGAGGACAAGAAATTGATAGCAATATATATGCAAGTCCCGATCTTATTGACCGATTTTATCATGAATTAACGAAAATTTTCGATTTTCGCGCTTCGCGCTGGCTTACTATGAGCAGTACATCTATAATTTCGTGGCAAATGTAAACGACGTGAAGGCGGGTCGGTTTGTCACCCTATGAGAGCCCAAGACTCCAGTTTTTTGGGGCCTGACGAAGTGCTGTTTCGTTCCTGCCAACGGGTATACAATACACCCGGAGATGTTTAGTTATTATTGAGGGGCCCTACCCTTTTAAACACACCTCACTCTGCTGTACCGGTAAATCTGATTACTTGAGCAGAGAAAGGATAAAAATTGATAGCAATATATATGCAATTCCCGATCATATTGCCCGATTCAGTGATGAATTATAGAAATTTTTCGCGCTTCGCGTGTTTAGGGGATAAAAGCTGACTCACTAAACGGACACTCAATATAGATGATAAGCAGCGGTAAACAGCGGACAGCCTGAGGGGGGTCTGGGGGGCTTCGCTCCTCAGAAGTTCGGTTTATCACCCTATGCGGGGCCCAGGACCAACGTTTTTGGGGGGGGGGCTGGCGAAGTGCTGTTACGGCCCTGGCGATAGCTCAGACCTGTCGTTGACGCGATGAATTAGCAAGGATTGGCGCGCGCGCTTGCAGCAATCAACGACGTAATTTCGCTCGCGCACAATCGGCAAACTACTCGCGTACAAACGGCAAACTAACTCAGCCGGAGATCGCGTGCTGTGCAGACGACTCTCGTTAACTGGCAACACGCTTCTCGCTAATTGGTAGTGCGTTACAATAATAATACGAATTACTGGGCGCGATGGCTGAAAGTGATGGGCGATTGGAAACACACATGAAGAAAGGTGTGATTTCAAGTTTTTATCGAGGGATATTTTTTTCAAGGCTTGTTGTTCCCATGTATAATACGCACCCCCTATTTTTGGGCAAAAAAGCGACAAAATTTTGCGCATTATACATGGAAAATTACGGTATACGAAATATTTCATCACAGCATATATGGCTCATCGTAACGTTTGAAACTGATGTTCCGCAATCTGACATTTACTTATTATATCGTAATCTAGCAGTCCATGGCGTGTCCTAATCTGGAAAAGCGGACTCTCACTTTTTCTTTAGTTTCAGATCTGTTTTAGCATACCAACCTTCGAAACTTTCTGGACTAAAGACATGAAATACATGAATCCGCTTTTAGAAGTAGTATTTATATTTCACTTTCAATTCCCAGTATCATATACTTTGAGTTCTAACTAATATCAGTTCTTTTGTTTGGATAGCATGCATGTTGAAGCATAAAAAAAATTGAAGTAACGCATTTAATTCCCGGAAATAAAGCTACACCATATGGCATTTTTACGATCTACCATATTTTCAATCAACGTGTACTAATCGCGCTAAGTGTTTACACCGTATCCTATACCACTTCTCCGTATTGCCCTTCGACTAAACTACGGGACTTATAATATGGGGGAAGGCGCCATACCATGATATTTTCTATAACGTGCTGTTGGAGTAAACAGAGGATTAGTATCGCATTTCCATTTCAATGCTATCATTTTCATCCCATGATGCGGACGAATGTTTATGCTGTCTAAAATTGGATACCTCCTGGCATGCATCAATATGAATTAAACTCGGCACCTTTCGCTTAGCTCAATTTGCACCTTTTGGCAGTCCATGTGAGCGCATTACGATCGTTTTCACAATTACTTACTTACCTGAGTAGATTTAAAGTCAGTCAATCCTACTTCTACTTCAAGTAGTTTTAGGTTGTTTATTGAATAAGTACTTCTATTAGTAATTGAATAGATTTTTTCGTCACTACTTCTACTTCCACTTGAGTAGCTTTCTTTACTACTTTGACCACCTCTGCCTATCCTGTCCGGATGGCCTCGTTAAATGCTCAATCTCCAGATACTACTCTCTCCTATCCGGATATACCAACTCATCCTCGTAAAACGCCCATGCAATCCGGATACCATGCACCCTTTCCTATTAAGAATGCCATAGTTACTCTATTATGTTTATACAAGTATGTTTGTAATGCCTCACATGTTGACATAAATTGCTGATTCCTCATTATTCCTGGGAATTCATTTTCAAATTAGTCACAAATCTAAGAGAGTTTGGTGTGAATAGCAGAACTCGGGATTAAAATGGGTAAGGTGTGAGAAAAATTGACATTAAAGTCCTGTAAGTGAAAATTTTTATTCATTTGTAACAATTGCATGTTGACGACCCAATGAATTGATATCGTCACTGCCAATGCATCACGAACGCTGTGTATTTGTGTAACGCCTTCCGCTTCTAAACTGACTGTCCCGGGTTCAATCTTCATCTGTCGCATTGAAACAAAGGACGGAATATCCATACTTAGGTGTCTTTTAATACATCAAAGATGAATTAAATCAAACATATACACCAGTGGTTCCCAACCTTTTTCGGTGGCAGGGCCAAATTTAGAATTTCAGAGTACGGTCGGGGCCGCACGAATACCACGGCAATGAAAGGAACCCAAAATAGTCACCAAAATATGAAAATTGGCATTGTTCTGATCATTCGCTTGACTCCATTGGCCATTGTGTTGTCGCGCTTCCGTTGTTCAGAGCAATCAACCTTTGCTGGCTATTTCGGAGTAGTTTTAATGCCCTAGCGAGATTTCAATTCGTGTTTTTGCAATCAGTGCGACACTTGCTTTCGATAAACATCGGCATATCAAATTATTCGGACGCTGGGGTCGCGAGCTATAGGACTACCAATTATGCTGCTTTTTGCCGGCTAAGGAGTACACATCTCAGCGTATTCAATCGTGAGTCACTTGTTGCACATATATCCGTAAATTAGTTATCAACACCCAGGGACGTAACAGCACTTCGTCAGCCCCCCCCCAAAAAAAAAACGTTGCTCTTGTCCCTCCCATTGGGTGAAAAACCGAACTTCGAAGCTCCCCAGACCCCCTCAGGCTAGATGGCTGTTCACCGCTATTTAGCATCTAAATCGGGTGTCCGTTTTAGGCAGCTTGTCTCAAGTAATCGTGACAAGCGCGAAAATTTTTTATAATTCATGATTGAATCGGTCAATATAATCGGCTATTTGCATATACATTGGTATCAATTTTGATCCTCTCTCTGCTCACGTAATCAGATTGGCCGGTTGAGCCGAGTGAGTTGTGTTTGAAAAGGTAAGACCACTCAATAATAATTAAACATCTTCGGGCGTATATCCGTTGGCAGGAACGAAACAGCACTTCGTCAGTCCCCCCAAAACATTTAGGTCTTGAGCTCCCATAGGGTGATAAACCGACCCCCCCCCCCCCCCGTCCCGTCCCGTTGTTCGCTTCTGCCACGAAATCAGGATCACCGTCTAGTGAGCCAGCGTGGAGTGCGAAAATTTTCGATAATTCAAAATAAAATAGGTCAATAAGATCGGGAATTACATATATATTGCTATCAATTACTTGTCCTTTCTGCTCACGTAATTAGATTTACCGGCAGAGCTGAGTGAGGTGTCTTGGAAACTGTAGGGCCCGTAAATAATAATTAAACGTATTCGGACGGGCGGACCCGTTGGTACGACTTCGTTACGTGATGTTATTTCGTGACCTCCAGTCTGCTATATCAAAAAATATAGAATCGCCCAAACGTACTAAACTAAAAGATGCACCCGATTTCAAATTGGTAGTTCTTCACTGGCATATAATTCTTTCCTGCGAGATGGTAGCCTATTTGTCTCGTGAGGTTCAGATTGCCAAGACAGGAACATTCGGCGCCAGTCATTTAGGCGCCTATGGTCAATTATAGGCTACCTATATGTATTTTGTACATACATAACGAAGTTTTCGGTCAGCGTAAGGGCCGTCCTTTTCGGCCAAGGTTTTTTCGCTGCCGATCGTTCTGGCACACGTCTTGGAGTCGCATGTTACATGGCCTAAAACTGTATATGTCTTCGTACGTCGTGGCGCGGTAATGGCCAACGCCGATATGCCCACTTCTATAGATCTTGCGTATTTTATCTTGGTGGAAGAGTACCCAATAGTTAAGGTGCTTGGAAACTTGAAATCGCGCACAGCGCGAAAAAACTTTGAAAAGTTGCATAAAATTTCATAAAAGACTCTATAATTTATGCTAATTCACTAAATAATTTTGGGCTCCCTTCGAGCTCGCTCCCCCCAATTGGGGGGGTTGGGGTGCGGCAGTTACGGTCCGGTCAATACCTATATCTATACCTATAGGTACTGCTCGTTCAACAGGAAAGTTAGCGCACATTACATTGAAACAGCAGTCACGTAATCTTAGCAGTCTACTCACAACTTTCCTGCAATCCTAATTGAAAACTCCAGACTCCAAGCCAAGCAAAAGTCGATTTCCAATATTTTTGTGGGGGTCGCATGCGGCCCTCAGGGCCGCGGTTGGGAATCACTGATATACACACACGCGCTTATAGACATTTAGTAATCAGCCTATATGAAATATAGGGACATCAGCAGGACCCAGCTGGATTTTTTTTCAGTCACGGTATGAATAAACTAGGCAAATTTGGCACCGCGGTGAAAGTGGTGACCCTTTATTAGTGATCAACATTGAACTAAACCTATTAGTCGCGGCAATAAAAGCCCAAGGGTGAAAAATAATCGTAGTGGAGATAATTGTCTCTTACTCGAATCACTATATAGTTGATCTCGATTCAGATGCTATGAAACAAATAGTTAATAACATTGATAAAAATTCGTACCTGAATACCAAGTGGAAATACTTTTTCATGATAAAACGACAGGTATAGCGCCATCTTATCTCGATTTTTAGATTCTGTAAAAAATAAAATGCTGAAGTCTGGAGTTGGTCACTGGTGACCAAGTATACTTGTTTATGTCTACACAACTGAAATCAAATTGGTTGCGGTCAATTTATTTGTTACACACCAATGGAGTGTCAGTAAATCTATAGATCGCGCAATCGTTCAATGACTATACACGGGTCGCAACATGCATGTAGTGTGTCGCGAACATGTGCATTGAGGTGCAAACCAACCGAAAATTGTCATACAAAAAGAAGATGAAGATAACCGGATTGTAATCAAGTCACAAGGTTCCGAGTCACAAGTCAATCTCAGTTTTCTAGTTCTGTTTCGAGTCAAGTCGAGTCATTTTCAATTCACCACCGAGACAAGTCCGAGTCCAAGTCAGTAAGTAGAGGGACGAGTCCAAGTCATAGTGTTGTGACTCGAGTCCGTGTCCAAGTTATTGTGTTCACTGTTCAGTTTTGAGTTCAATACTGTTCAACCAGCTTTCTTCAACTCTGCTCGAGTGATATAGAATGGCTCGCACTCATAATATCATCATTTTCCTTGAGGAGGTGAATAGGGGCTTGGATTAGTTAATATCATCCCATCTAGTAGTCTAGTACTAACATGTGCGCTGTAGTGTACTGATAGAGCAATAGGTAGTTTTATCCTGAAAATTATCATTTAGAGCAGGGGTCACCAACCTTTTGGCAACCGAGGGCTACTTTTGCGTAATGATTGAAGCGGCGGGCTACTATTTACTCCCACCGTTTACCCGCACCACACTGAATTTTCGCTTTGATATTCATAGCACTGGGCAGGACTGGACATCATGTTATATGTTTCTATAGCAGTCAGTGGGATGCCTGGCATTGTATGATATCAACTAGTGCGCTGTACTCTGGTATGTAACTTGACACTGCAATTCTGAGTGAGTGTTCCAGATGTGCATTGATTGAGCGTGTTTTGTGTTTGTTTTTGATGAAATTCATGTCCGAAAAGGCTGATTCACAACGATAAGTTGAACCATAGACGCTTGCAACCTTCATAGCTGCTGCGCATACACCACTGTACTTTTCCGTGACAATAATGCACCAAACGTTTGCTGCAGACTGAGGTGGAGGTCATTTTGCAGTGTTACAATTTCAATCTCCAACTGTTCAGCATCCAGAAATGACAAGATTTCATTATACCGGACAGCAGCAACGATTACAGAAAGTTAGAAACATGGTATATTAAACTGCGTTGAGTGTAACAGAAACAAGCTGTGCAAAAAGATGCAATACGTAATGGGTATACAATACATATATTGAAAATCTGCTAGTACTTCACGGCTATCTGACTCCGAATAGTAATATTGTTTATTACTTTGGCATTGTCCTGGTCGCCGAGCTATCGTAACGGAACCCCCCACCATTTCAAGAAGACCGTGGACGGCATTCCGTCATGTCGCCTTTATAGGCAATACGCCATATCTTGAATTTCTGGTGATTCTATCAAGTACATCTATATATTACTAATTGTAATTGAAGATATTTTCAAGTGTTTGTATATGTAAGTTACATGTTAATGTGTTTAAAACAAGAATAGCTGAATCAATCAATCTATATATTTAAAAGCTCACTGGTAATAATCTGACGAATATTGGTGAATGCTGCTATTCCACCTATTTTTAGAATGGGCTCGCGGGCTACTCATCTAGTCCTCGCGGGCTACCTGGTGCCCGCGGGCACCGGGTTGGTGACCCCTGATTTAGAGACTATTTTTCCGACAGACTACGTCAATTACCCCTCATTCTCATTTGAACTACATAAAGAGTAGCTACTGAATCTACGCAATCTGCAACTAGAACTCAAACTAGAACTACTGAGTCTCTGAAATCAGCAACTAGAACTTGAACTACTCAAAAATCCGTTAGTTAGTTGCACGGCAAGTAACTAAATTGGTAGTTTGTACAAGTCTGCCCAAATGTCATATATATATATTATTGCTACGAAATGGGTGATCTGATGATGATGACTGCCGACGGACCCTAAAAATGCAGCATAACGATGTACAGCGGGTCACATACTTTTTGTCCTTTCAAAACAGTGGTCGGACGCCCTTTTCGTCTTTTTCAATTTGTCGATGTCATTCCAATATGACGCCAAAATGAAGATTCGTGAATACATGGCTAAACCAAAAAAAAAAACAATAAAAGCATGTCGTAAACAATAGAGACTTGTTTAAAACTTGTTTGTTTTATATTCAATTTTGTTTTAAATGCAACCCTATATAGGTGTATCCACATCCGTCCAGTAATCAGAACTATGTAGCGGCTGCCTGGTTAATGCTTGAACAATCCGCGATTCCAGTATTCCTCTCTCAGATTGGCAATATACATCAACGGCTACGAACAATCATTAGCGGCATCGCTACGCTTTCAAGCACCATTCGTGTTCAGAACGGATGCACTCACAATGCGATGCGGCGTTGAAGGAATGGAAGTAGTAGCTCTTATATTAGCCACAGAGCCACGCATTCATCGAGATACGTTCAGTTATGTTTGTAATACGAACTGTCTTAACCCGAGGTCAGGATAGATATTTTAACTGCGTAGAGCTGCACCCTCCCTTCTTGCTACAAAATGCACCAGGGGCTTCATTTTCGTAACCACGTCGCGAGGGATTACGGATTTTCATAATCCTCGTTTTAGTCGAGAGTCAGAGTGATCCACTTCTAAGGACAAATAAATGGAGATGGACTATATCGAGTAGGCTAACTGACTGATTTAATCTGGAGTCCAATATCAAGTTTCGTGTCTGGTCGAGTATAACGGACAATCGCCTAATCAGTAATTCACCAATTCTCAAATTGCCGACTTCGGCATTTCCTATCTTTTTTTTAGTACGTAAAAATTACTTCAGCGGTAGGAAAATCGGGATAATCAATCAAAGGTTATAAATCTTTTTCTTCATTAGTTCGCTCGCAGGCCCGTGGATGGAAGGAAGTATGATGGAATTTGACGAGATGCGATTTATTTCGTAGATGTATGGAGCAGGATTTTTTACCATGTTTGTCGAATTGGAATTTATAAGCATTAGCCTGAAGACCGTACAGTTTACCAATGAGAGTGGTTTTTGGAAATACGACACCAGGAATAGAATCATTTGTTTGATGATAAAGTTGTTGGCTAAATTCGGATTAGGAGTGATTACGCTATGCAGCATGGTATGGTGATGGCCCTCGCAGAATATTCTCGATATGCGATATATTTAAGATTGGGTATTTCAGCTTACGATATTGATACCGCGATAAATATGGCAGGTAACCAACGACCTCACAAATTTATGGAGTATTTCTTTTATAAGAGCCTTGTATGAATTTGATTTATTAGCAGAGCGATTTTTTCCTGGAAAATAAAGATTTTGACTTTTTTTACCTTAAAAACAATTCTGGACATGTCAAATAAATCGTACTACGGATAAGGAAAGCCTCGTGTACCGCAAAGGGCAAGGGGAAAGCCCAACATACTGGAAGAGACTTATAATTGATTTCCAAATATTCTGATGTCAATCTGCGTTATCTAAGTAGGTATACTTTATGAGAGCCCCAGTTTCAACTTATTTGAGATCCAACGTATCCTTTTCTGCTAGTAAAGGAATGTTATCCAGGCGAAAATATATCTAAATAGCATTACAAGAATCGATTGCATCCAGCAGAGGTTCTAAGTATGGGTCGCGACCTAATTGATTCAAATTTGGGCGGCGACCGCATCAGAGCGATCTTTAATATGCATGTGATACAGGGTATTATTACCAAAAGCGAGACACGCAGAAAACTGGTTACTGGTCGGCTTGATCATGGAAATCTGCCTACCTTAGAATTGCGCGAATTGATTTGATGTCATGGTAAGAGTTGTCTAGCATTAGTGTCTCTGGTTAGCTCTTAAAGCGGTGGTTTTCAACCAGGAGTCCGCGGAATCCTAGGGGTCCTCGAAGCATTTTCAGTGGGTCCGTAAAATTTCCAAATTTGAAAAATGGTCGACAAGAGAATCTGTATTTTTTATATCAGAGAAATGACTTGAGGACTCGTCAAAACAGAATAGCCGTCTGAGATGAAAATTCTACTTTGCAAACTCATTTGAATTACCAAATTGCCAATGACCTTCTGATACAAACATATAGCTGTTAGAGTTGTTTTGAAATAAATTGTATGCGAAAATGCATTTTCTCCACTGACATACATAACCGCTATTCCAGAATAACTTCAAGATGAGCTGCAGGATAAAAATGACTGGGCTGGACCTTATTGTTCATGGTAAATATGTTTCTCAATTTTGGTGCCATATATGTTGCGATCATAGCCAAAGCTTTCACCGGAAGCGTTATTATCACATTCGCCACCGCCTATCTTATTGGAAGTTGGGTTTCCGGACTCGTTCATAACAAATATACGGCGTAGATTTTCAAGACACGACCGCGTACTTCAAGAAATGCAGCTACAGAATTCGCTTTCAAATAACATAAGTCTTCCCAATTTCTGCATGAATAGTATGATGGTATTTTGCAGAAAAGTTGTTATGTTGCTGTTTATAACTAACCTAAAGTCAGAGGTGGTCAGTAACGAAGTAGTTCTACTTTTTAGAAGTACTCAAGTAGTTTTCTTCTACTTCTGGTACTTACTCAAGTAGATCTTTTTTCACTACTTCTACTTCTACTTCGTAATATTTTAGAACTACTTACTTTTCGCTATTTTCAGTTTGCCAAGTGGAAGTAGTTTAATACCCCAATAACAAAGATTGCCTAAAGAATTTCGGGGCCGTTTTCACATAGTACTAACAT
The DNA here is from genome assembly GCF_051294905.1 of Botryllus schlosseri. Classification (NCBI taxonomy): domain Eukaryota; kingdom Metazoa; phylum Chordata; class Ascidiacea; order Stolidobranchia; family Styelidae; genus Botryllus; species Botryllus schlosseri. The sequence continues at coordinate 6,124,821 of NC_137245.1, forward strand.
TCAATTTTTTCCTAAAAGTCATGTAATACCCAGAATTTTCGTTGCGCTTCGCTCACAGTAGATATGCAGTGACAAATATGCAAAGTGCAAGTGCAAGTGTAGTAAGGCCTCATAATTTCCTAAAATAAAGCCATATACCATATGGCATTTTTACGATCTGCCATATGTTTAATTAACGTATACTAATCGCGCAAAGTGTTAAAACCGTATCCGACACAACATCTTCGTGTTGCTCTTCGACTGAACTGGGGAAGGGCGCCATGCCATGATATTCTCTAAAACGGAGTGTTCGAGTAAACAAAGGATTGGTATTGCATTTCCATATCAATACTACCATTTACATTCCATGATGTGGACGACTGCTTATTCTGTCAATAATTGACACCTCCTGGGATGCATCAATATGAATCAAGCTCTCTACACTTTCTGCATAGCATCATTTGCAGCTTTTGACAGTCCATGGAACGAATTACGATCGTTTTCAGATTTAAAGTCAGTCAATTCTACTTCTACTTCATGTAGTTTTAGGTTGCTTATGGAAGAAGTACTTCTACTCGTACTTGAGTAGATTTTTTAGTCGCCACTTCTACTTCTACTTGAGTAGCTTTCTTGACTACTTTGGCCACCTTTGCCTACAGTTGATATTTGCTCAAGAAAGATTAGGTTTGCATGATAATTGAGCGAAATTTAACCAAACCTACGGGTTCCACGGGGTCCCTGATTGTCGAAAGGGTGTCAGCAAAGACATACAGGTCGCGAACTACTGCTTTAACGTTTGCGGGCAAAATTCGGACAGGGTAAAGGGACGGGGAGAGCGAGGCTATGCATTCGGCTCTCCATAATTTCTTTTAGTACGCATAATTTAACGAATGAATCTGACTGTATTCGCAATTGCGAAAGAACGGTATATTCCTGATATCGCCTAAAAAGATCAACGACGTCGGATACCGTTCGGATGCTCTAGTGTAGTATTGTGTAACCTGTCGCGGGTTCGGGACTATTTTACGCAGTCATTTCGAAGCCGACCCTTTCCACACCGGGACACATGATTACATGAGGTTTTATCGCCAACATATACAGCTCTGCAAAAGACGGTGCGGAATGATAGTTGGCCCAAAATGACAGTCGCCAAAACCTTTGATATTGATATCTCCTGTCGTCGAAATGATAGGTATCGAAGTCAAGTACTTGCAATCTGAGCCCCGCGGTGCAAATGCGACCCTCAGAGAAAAATATTCCACCGAGATTAGAAATCGCGTGCTTCACGCATGATTAATAAAATCTGCGTTGCTTAGCACTGGTGGTCAGCACATTATATTTCATATACACGCCTATATGAAGAGGCATACTAGCACACTTTGATGTGTTAAGCTTGGGTCGCGTGATGCCAATAAAAGCCAGATTTGACTCGCGGGGAATAAAGTTCGAAAACCACTGGTTCATAGTAATAATTAATGCTTCTCATCAGTGGGTAATGTTGGGTTACACGCAGTGATTTTATTCAACATGGCTGCGTGCTGTGTATTAGAGCATCGCGATGGCCACTATGAAAATATGAAGAGGGTCTATGTCAGGGGTGGGCAAACTTTTGAGCTCGCGGGCCGCATTCAACATCTGAATCCATTCGCGGGCCGCACTATATAAAATTGGGATTATTAACCAAAACGCAATATTGATATTTGATTATATATAGTGAGGACATGGAGATAATATACGTAAGTGCTTATTTAAAACAAGCCAAACATTGCTTTGATGATATCGTACACGCGTCAGAAACATATAGTGGCGAGATTTCATAGGCTGGCGGACCTCAATAACCAAATTGTCAAAACTATTGAGATGAAAGTCGATCGGCCCGTATTCTTAGAACATGATTGAAATTTAAATCTGTGAGCAGCGATCTGTACATAGATTTACTAATTCCACTTTTGGTTCAGTTCCAGGACACACAATGCTGACAGCATCATAACCATGTTAGCTTCAAACACGCTTCTACTATGTGTAGATAAAATATAAATACCCCAATTCAACGCATACAAACGAATCTACCTAAGACACGCCCGACTCGTTTTTCATAAGCACAGCTTTGAAATAATTAAAAATAGAGTGATCAATCTGAAATCCCACTCGTGATCCAAATTATGTCAATCTCGTTGCAGCTATCCCGCTGTGATATTAAGTATTTACCTTAGATCAGTGATTCTCAAACTTTTTAAGACACGCCCCCCCCCCTTATAATGGTAAAAGATTTCGCGCCCCCTTATCGTCATATCACAAAACGCAACCAGGATGCTAGCAGACCTAACGGATAGTTTGATGGCATGGAAGGTTACGACTGTGGATGAGAGATTTTTAAATATGCAATTCAGACTAAATACAGAGCAAAAACTTTGAATTCGATGTAAATCGCGCGGAGCGCGAAAATTTTTCAGTTGCGCTCAGCTTCGCGTCCCCCTTCAGATGCTTTCACGCCCCCAAGGGGAGCGAGCCCACCAGTTTGAGACCCACTGTCGTAGAATTATCATGGTGAAATATACTAAGAAATAGCTAATCAAGTCCCTGCATTAATTCGATTTTTAGTACGCATTTTATCAATATTAAAAAAAAGTTTCTTTAGACTGTCGCGGGCCGCACAGAACGGTGTTGCGGGCCGCATGCGGCCCGCGGGCCGTAGTTTGCCCACCCCTGGTCTATGTTGACGTCGTAAAATATTTGTTTTACTGAGGGGAGGAATAGCTGCAAAAATGTTCTCGAAATCCAGAATGAAGAAATATTCCTAAAATACTCTCATTTTATGATAATTTGAAAAATTATTTTCGACACTTGAAGCTTGGGCCGACACCTCATTTGTGTAGGATTATCATACGTCTTCTTTCAAGAGGATTTGTCCTCTTTTTTGATTTTTGTAGAAGTGGCCTAGGAGGACGCCCAAATATCCTCTGTTTGTGAAATTGTATCCTCTTTTTTGAGAATTTTCGTAAAATATAAGATTAAATTTAACTTAGATACAGAAAATCAGGACTGAAGTAACGCTCCAGCGGCTATTTCTGGAGCTGAGTCGGAAATTTGACTTTTTTTAGTCAACCAACGGAACACGTGGTGGAAAAAAACTGTATTTCGGGAGTTGACCACAAAGTCGGGAAAAATTTAGCATTTTTTCCGGATTTTGCTCCAATATTGTAAGTCTGAAAATTTTGAAAAAGTGTCCTCTTTTCAGATTTACAAAATATGGTTTCCCTACGTTTGGGAGAGTTGGGTGCGGTTGTTGCGGATGATGCGAGCCTTCTGAAACTTCCGGCGCATCACTACCATTTCTCTTCTGCTTATGACACCAGTATTGGAAACACACGTAGTTCGTAGATACCAAGTTCTGGAATGATTTTTAAAGTCATTATACCTACCCTGCAACTTACGAAGCTCTGACAAGTACATACTGACAAACAAACATGGTATAGATCAGTGATTCCCAACCGCGGCCCCCAGCTTGCCCCTTCTTGCGGCCCCCACAAAAATATTGAAAAATCGATTCATGAAATTTTATTTATATATAAAATACTCTTGATTGGCTTGGAGTCTGGAGTTTTCAATTAGGATTGCAGGAAAGTTGTGAGTAGACTGCTAAGATTACGTCACTGCTGTTTCAATGCATTGTGCCTTAACTTTCCAGTTGAACGAGCAGTACATATAGATATAGGTATAGATATAGGTATTGACAGGACCGTAACTGCCGCACCTCAAGTCCCCCAATTGGAGGGAGCGAGCTTGAAGGGGGCGTAAAAATATTTAGTGAATTAGCATAAATATAGAGTATTTTATGAAATTTTATGCAACTTTTTCAAAAAAATTTTCAAGTTTTCAAGCGATTTCAAGTTTCCTAGTACCTTAATTATTGGGTACTCTTCCAAGATAAAATACGCAAGATTTATAGAAGTGGGTATATCGGCGTTGGCCATTACCGCGCCACGATGCACGAAGGCATATAAAGTTTTGGGCCATGAAACATGCGACTCCAAGAAATGTGCCAGAACGATCGGCTGCGAGAAAACCTTGGCCGAAAAGGACTGCCTTTACGCTGACCGAAAACTTCGTTATGTATATACAAAATAGATATAGGTATAATTGACCATAGGCGCCTAAATGACTGGCGCCGAATGTTCCTGTCTTGGCAATCTGAACCTCACGAGACAAATAGGCTACGATCCCGCAGGAAAGAATTATATGCCAGTGAAGAACTACCAATTTGAAATCGTTTGCATCTTGTAGTTTAGTACGTTTGGGCGATTCTATGTTTTTTGATATAGCAGACTGGAGGTCAATATGATTAATTATTATTCACGGGCCCTACAGTTTCCAAGACACCTCACTCACCTCTTCCGGTAAATCTGATTGCGTGAGCAGAGAGCACAAGTAATTGATAGCAATATATATGCAATTCCCGATATTATTGACCTATTTTATTTTTTTCGCGCTGGCTCACTAAACGGGGATCCTGATTTCGTGGCAGAAGTGAACAACGGGACGGGGGGTCGGTTTATCACCTTATGGGAGCTCGAGACCTAAGTGGATTGGGGGGCCTGACGAAGTGCTGCTTCGTTCCTGCCAACGGGTATACGCCCGAAGATGTTTAATTATTATTGAGTGGTCCTACTTTTTCAAACACAACTCACTCGGCTCAACCGGTCAATCTGATTACGTGAGCAGAGAGAGGATAAAAATTGATACCTATATATATGCAATTCCCGATTATATTGACCGATTCAATCATGAATTATACAAATTTTTCGCGCTTGGCACGATTACTTGAGACAAGCTGCCTAAAACGGACACCCGATTTAGATGCTAAATAGCGGTGAACAGTCATCTAGCCTGAGGGGGTCTGGGGAGCTTCGAAGTTCGGTTTTTCACCCAATGGGAGGGCCAAGAGCAACGTTTTTTTTTGGGGGGGGGGCTGACGAAGTGCTGTTACGTCCCTGGGTATTGATAACTAATTTACGGATAGATGCGCAACAAGTGACTCACGATTGAATACGCCGAGATGCGTACTGCTCAGCCGGCAAGAAGCAGCATAATTGGTAGTCCTATAGCTCGCGACCCAAGCGTCCGAAGAATTTGATATGTTGGTTTTTATCGAAAGCAAGTGTCAAACTGATTCCAGGAATAAGAATTGAAATCTCGCCAGGGCAATAAAACTACTCCGAAATAGCCAGCAAAGGTTGATTGTTCTGAACAACGGGAGCGCGGCCACACAATGGCCAATGGCGTCAAGCAAATGATCGGAACAATGCCAATTTTCATATTTTGGTGACTATTTTGGGTTCCTTTCATTGCCCTGGTATTCGTGCGGCCCCGACCGTACTTTAAAATTCTAAATTTGGCCCTGCCACCGAAAAAGGTTGGGAACCACTGGTATAGATTGACGACTTCGACCTACTCCATAGTGGAACTGCAAATTTGTGGTTAAATTCTGCGAAGTCACATCATTGAAATGGGCTAAGGTCTGATTGATGCAATCTAACCTCAAAAATGGACATAAGGCAACTTTTGGAAATCCACTTTCGCTAAATAATAAAATGAATGTCAACAATCAGTTTCGCACTATTAAGTTCTAGATCATGAATGTCAAACATATGGCCCGCCAGACGATTCATCAGGCCCGCGAAGAAATTCCGAGTAAATTGAAAAACTGCCTACGATATGCGATTTATGATATGCTCAATCTGAAAAAGATATGAGCAAACCTATGCGAGTGACATAGCTATTTGCTAGGTTTTACCAGCCCTACGCTAGAGCGTTCACTTGGTGTGGGCAGACGCTGTCCTGGTTTAAAAGATGCAATGAGGATTCGTGCGAACTTTTTTAGCGACCTGTCCTACTGCTCCTGAGAGAACGGAATATGGGTCAAAATGGGTTGAAAACATGATTACCGCGATCTACAAATACTACATAGCGACCTCTCTACAGTTACAGAAAAAAACGCTTCACAGCCGTATCTTTGTGCTTGTTTTTCCAGATTTCTACGGGTATTATCATTTGATTTCTAGTTTCAACTTATGGCGACCGGATTGTCAAAGTCCAACATACCTAGCAGTACGGGATCGCGCTCGTTGAAACGTAAGAAAGAGGACGACGCGAATCCCGACAATTCAGTTAAACCAGGTAAGTCCATATGGTCCGGTGATTTCGACTGCATCTCTCTTTTGTACATCGAGTAATTTCGTTATACATCCGTTTTAAATGTCGCTGATTACTGAATATGTTTAAGGGACAAAATATCAATTCTCGAAAATGTTCTCAAACTCGAGATAGTGGGGATGATCCAATTGCCGGTCTTGGTATTAAATTCCGGACGACTTTAGTGTCGTAACTAGGACCGGGCAAACTGATAGGAGTACTCACCGATTGGTGTACATATCGTAATAATTCGACTTGAACAGCGAGATATGATTTTTTTTCAAGTAATCGAATGATACGTTATTTTCCAAAAAAAAGGTACATTGGCTGCGGAGATTACCTTTTTCATGCTATTTTGCCATCGCAGAAGCCTTGAAATCACTATTGGTCGTATCACAACATATACGAAATAGTAGTACAATCGACACACGTTACTGGTATTAACGTTACTGTGAGGCCATGACCAAGCCACTACATTGTTATAATGTGCGAGGAAATAGGTCGTCGCAGTGGTATCAAAGTAGCTTATGTCCGGTATTCAAAATTTGAAGGTACATTTTCAAAACTTGGAGAAAAAATCAGCTTTTCGACAATTTTTGAATATTTTTCGGTCATACCTCTGCCATTGTGATGTCTTTATCAAAAGAAGATGAAAACTTCACGTGAAGTTAATTTTCTCAAAATCTGCAAGATGGACATAAGTTACCTTAATACCACTGCGACGTGGTATGGCAGGAAAAATATAATCATCTTTGTATGATATAGCATTATCATTGAAGGGGCAAGTTTGGACTTTTCACATATTTCTTGTTATGTTGACGTTATAAGTGATACTGGACTCAGAGCGCACTAGATTCAGAATCGAATCACTTAGGTACCCTGATTTGGCCTGTACCTATATAATCGCAACAAAAGCCAAATGCGGGATACCCGTGTTTTATTACGACTCCAGCGCCAACTATGTCCATTTCGCGGAAAAGTAACTGCTAGTTTGAGGTAGTTCGCGACGGTATATATTTATCCATTTGCTAATATTCTATTCGTAATATCACCGGTTAGAAATCTTGTTTTTCCAGTTAATTTTAATATATTAAGTCGACATTAAATTAACCAGGTAGTCTACTCGATCTTTGCCTTTCAAAAGTGTATGTGCGATGCGAGGAAGACCTCACTGATTTTTCTCTTATGTGTTCAGAATGCAGAAGCGACCAGTCTTTTGACTTATACATGCTTGGAGCCATTGGATACCTGGCACCTTCAAGATATCATCCCGTGAATGAATTTCAACGCTATGATTTCGTCCGTAATGAATGGACACCACTGCCCAACTCTACCCAGGGAGATAGAAGGTGACCATCGTTACAGTTTCCGGTTATATAGTGGGGATGTGCTGTAAAGCCTTAGAATCGGGTAAAATATATATAAAAGAGTATTTACGTATTCAAAAACCTGATGACAATGTATTCGTGATGGTGCAAGATTATATCTGTTCCTCTGCGTTACAAAAAATGCAAAATAGATGCATCATTCTGAAACTATAGAGGGTGCATTGCGAATATACGGGAACACGACGTCATAAATGCGCTCTCCTGGAATGGTAAAAGCTGAAAAAAATGCCGCAGAAACATCAAGGACAAAAATAAACTACGTCCTTTCCTTTCCAAAAACTGAGCAATGCGGATGGTACAAAGAGACGGGTTGGTGCAGCTAAATGCTTAAAGCTAAAAATTACTTAAAGCATGATAATTCGACTGCACCATGAGACGCAAATGACGGGTATAGGGTTGCATTTAAAACAAAAATCAATTTAAAAAAATATGTTCAAAGCAAAATTTAATTTTCAAGTGTGACGTCATAGTGGATTGGCATCGACAATTGAAATTATAAGGTAAATATAGCTCATTTGACGAAATATCCGCAGTATAACTGTTGAACCGACTATTTTATGGGCTCCAGCCAACTTATATCAATATTCGTCGGCTTTATCGGGTGGTAATGGTCCGTAGGCCCATACAACAAGTGTTTTGGAAAGTATTTACACAATTATGGCATAAGTTTACAACTTCAAACAAATCACGATTTTTTTTAAAGTCCCTAGTTTCAAACACTGTTTAAAACATGTTTTTAAAAAAGCGTTTTAAACAACAATTTGTTTTAAATGCAACCTTAGATCGGGAACAGCGGTACACAACCCTTTACAGAAAATGTCATAGACTGCCGCCCTCCCCTCGTGTTGAGACGTAAAAGCAATACGAGGAAGTTATGTCGGGTACTGGATTACAGACATGGGGTAATAGCGATTAGTAATCGTAATCGATTACGACGATTACAGCATTTTCAAGTAATGGTAATCGCAATCGATTACATTCGAAAAACTTACGAAGTAATCGTAATCGTAATCGACTACTTCCCATATCTAATCGATTTCTTTGTGAAAGAGCGATTACTTCTTATTTGTACAAGAACTGTGACATTAACGCAACATTCGCGAGCAAGGAAAAGACGTCATGCCAGGTTAATGATAGCACAAACGTCTGATTTAGAAACACCACTGCTCATTATTACGTCAGCAGTATTAGCTTCGCTCATGATTGCGTAAGAAGTATCCACACATTGTATGTAAATAGGTATGCCTATTCGACGTACATTGTAGTGTGATTGTAAGAACACCTGCCGTGCGATATATCAGGTTATCGCAACACTCCAGACGCCACTACCTCCCAGCAGGAAAATAATCCCCATTCTGCCTAGTTGCAATTGGTAACTTATATATTGATATTTGGTTAAAGGTTATGCTTATAGTTAAACGCAATTTGTCTGTTGGTGTTTGGCGAGCAGCAGGCCTATGGAGTACGTACCAAGGATGGTGTGAACGTGAGGTTCACGTTCGCGTTCTGTGTGTGTTGAGGTTCACGTTCACAAACGAACCTTTGTAGGCTCTGAGATGTAAACGGTAATTCATAATTATATCATCAGGTATGTTGTTATAATTACTTTATTGTATGTTATTAATTCGTGACCTCCGGTCTGCTATATATAACATCAAAAGATATTGCAGTCACCCAAACGTAGATGACGAAAAGAAAAACTTTCGTGAGACGCGCGCACAAATAATTGCCCTGTATTTATTCCTCTGTTGGTGGCCTGGGTGGCATTTGTATTGTGGGCTCAGATTTGAAGGATAGGATTATTAGTCTCGCACACCCAGCGCGGCTATTGACAGCGGACTCATGCTCAAAGTTTTGGCCAAGGTCTTTCTTTAGTAATAAACTTCTTGAAGTCGCATGTTGGCCGAAACTGCATTTGTCTTTTGGTATGTCGTGGCTCGGTAATGACCGCACCGAAATGCTTATTCCTGTAAATTATGCATACTTTTTTCATGAGGGTGAGAGGTAGAGGAGACCGGGGACAAATGTAACACGGGGCAAATGTAACAATCGACCTCACCGCTAGTAGGATAAATAAATCACTTTCATATTTTAAGTGCCCATGCGGTAGTTATGTCTTCTACACACAAAAAAATCTGGTAGATTTACAAATAAATTTCTGTAAATTTTATAACGAATTACCGGTCGCAGCCAATAGCAGCGTGTAGCTTGTCATTTTACATTTTGATATGTAATATTACATTAATTTAGCTGCTAATTCAAGTTACCAGAATTTCTTCGCAAGGTTACTGACAGTTACTCGCTACGGCATTTTACCAAGCTATTGGCAAAATTGATTAGCTTCCAAGCCCCAGCAAGCAGCGGATACGTGGAAGTGCATGTCACTGTGATATCATTCTCGTTGCGATTTGACCTGATTCAACCTCGTTCGCGAGACAGGATTAGGTCACACGGAACTGGTTGACCCTAGTACCAATTTCGGTATAGTGCATAGTTGGGTGCAAGAAGCAGCTGACAATGTAGTTACACCACATACATTATATTATAAGGCTATGGCTACACGGTCGGTCTCGGCGGTTAGATTTGTTGTAACAGATAGGGCTAATGAGTTACAAAAATCAGTTTAGGATATATAATCTTATTCCTGAAACTAGAAATATCAGCACAGCAGGCTCAGTTGACCATTTCTTAATGGCGGACGCGGCGACCTATAATAAGTTACCTTTGGTTGCGCGTTGCAGGTTTTTCTGAGATTCGTAGTAAACAACCAACAATCAACTGTGACATCACAAATGCGTCCGGTTAGGTAAGTAAGTAGGGAACCACACGTGTAGCAATAAATATCAATATATACGAAATTAGATGCAAAAGAAAGGGACCATAGGTGTTGATAGATGTTTCTGTATGAAAAACCAAACTGGATTGAACATTATAACGTGGACAGTAAATATTATTGGTAGCATATGTGAGCGGATGAATATCACTTATTTCAAAGTCGTCTGCGTGTCGAGCCGAGTAGCCGACTGGTCGGCCATTAATATTGAGCTTTGGGCATGCAAAGGCTGACGGTGCGAAGCTTGTGACTTGTGATTGAAGAAAGTAGAGACTTTCGTTGAAGATTCTCAGGACTGATGAATGGGATACGCATCGTAAAAGGTACAGTAGCCTACTGTATAGTATTAGTTACCGTTAATATCTACGACTGTGCACACCACCCGGATGACTTTGGTTTCATGATTTAAATATTTCAGTCGCCCCATTCTCAGTTCTATTTTGGAATATTAGTCGACTTGTATAATGACCTGTGACACCACATACTCTGCCGCGGAGTAGTTGAAACTGTTAGCTTGTTATTGACATTTATCGGGTCATAGCTTAGATATGTTTTCATCCACTGCTCGATGTTTGGCTCACATGCCGCATCAAATGAGGCACCTTTTCTTTCAATACATTGATCATTTATGTCATGAATCTCTGCTATATCATGTCAAATGAGGAGTCGTCAACTCACAATGTACCAGTACCGGTACTTCAAAACTTGTTATATTTTTGTTAGCCTATTTGTCTTAGTCTTTACAAGTCATGTCTAGGTTAGCAACTTGGCTTAGTATAGCGACTTACGCATGAATTATTTTTAGTGGAACTGCAAGATACTAGTCACACAGAAGGAATGAAGACGAGAAAAAGAAACAATTGGAAGTTTATCCGGCGTTGGAATTAATTCACCTTTTCTAGGGACCACTCGTACCTATATTTGCATGCCTGCTAAACAACCTCCAGCAGCAATAGTTTTTCATCGTGAATCATGAATGAATATACAGTTGTCCTAATGTCGTCTTGAGAGCGTGAAGAAACTTTTGCGGTATTTTGGCATCGCGTTGCTTTGGGATAGGTATGGATGTAGGCTGAGACGTGAATTTACAAGCTGGCATGTGATCTGATTTACAAGGACAGCGTGTGTAGGGTTGTAGGTAGGTAGGTAGGTAGGTAAGGCGGTAAAATTACAGTCTCAGTGGTAAATGTACACAGAAGAAAATGTAGATTGAATATACCGGAGGTGACTGTAACATTACAGTCTGGCATGTAAAGTTAGATTACCGGACGGTTGTAAGTTGAATTTACATTGAGTGACGGTAATGTTATATTACTGCCAAGTGGCTGGCCACCCTGCTTCCAGACATTTCGCGGTAAATCGAGGTAATTTTTTTTTTCAGTGTAATATACCTGAAGTTACGTTGAGCTACGACGCGAAACCCCGGAATAATTGAAAAAAAAAAAAAATTTGGACCCTTGAGTGAATATTTTCTGATCTGGAATAACCTCAAGTGGTTACAATGCAATATATGTACACTGTAAAAAATCTGGTAGATTTACTGGGAAATCTCTGTAAATTTTGCAACGAATTACCGGTAGCTGCCCATAACTGTGCCTAGCTTGTAATTTTACATTTTGATATGTAATATTACCTCAATTTAGCTATAAAGTCAAGTTACCAGAATTTCTTCGCAAAATTACTGACAGTTACTCGTTACTGAAGTTTACCAGGCTATTGGCAAAATTGATTAGCTTGAAAATCTCTGCAGCCAATGTATACGTGGAACTGAACTGAATGCTACTGATAATCATTCTCTTGGTGATTTGACGTGATTCAACCTCGTTCGCGAGTCTGGGGTCTGTCATACGGAAATTGCTGTTGTTCCTGGTACCAATTTGAGTATAGTACATAGTAGGGTAAAAGAAACAACTGACAATCGTAGATACCCACTAAGGCTATGGCTATACGGCCGGTCTCGCTAGTTACATTCATTGTCACGAATAGGACTGATGAGTTTGAATATCAGTTTAGGATGTATAATATTGCTCGGGAAACTAGAAACATCAGCACCGCATGCCAAGTTGACCATTTGTTAATGGCGAACAAGGCGACCTGTAGTAGGTCACATAAGGTTACCGTTACGCGTTACGAAAAACAACCAACGCAAAATTGTGACATCACAAGCAGCGTCTGGTTAAGTAAGTACGGTAAGTAGTGACAACACATGGAATAAATATCTATTTATACGCAATTAAATAGAAAAGAAAGGGGCTAGATGTAATGATACCTGTTTCTGTATGAAAAAAACGACCTAAATCAAATATTATAACGCAGTGGCCAGTAAATACTATTGGTGGCATATCAGCGGATGAATACCACTTATTTCGAAATCGTGAGAGTGTCGTATCTTCGTCTGGCCATTATTGAGAATTGAGATTTGAGCAAAGGGTGGAGCGAAGCTTGTTGTGCTTGAAGAAAGTGGACACGATCGTTGAAGATTCCTAGGAATGCTGATTGGGATACGCATCTTAAAAGGTACAGTACTACATAGTATTCGTTACCGTGAATATCTACGACTGTGCACACCACCGGGATGACTTTGATTTCTTGATTGAAATATTTCATTCGCCACATTCTCTGTTCTATTTTGGGATGTTAGTCGACTTATATACTGACCTGTGACACCACATACTCTGCCGCGGAGTAGTTGAAACTGTTGGCATGTTAATGTCATTTTGGGGCCATAGCATAGAGATGTTTCCATTCACTGCAGGATTTGTTTGGCACACATGCCACCTCAAATGAGGAACCTTTTGCTTCAATACATAAGATCAGTGGTTCTCAACCTGGGGAACGCGAAAAATTGACTAAGTCTGTATGAATTCTGACTTAACATGTGTTTTGCAACCATTTTCAGAAGACGATTGTTGAAGATGAAACTTATTTCGTATTCAAGAAACCTCGCCAAATTCAAACTCCAGCAGTCGCGCTCAACTTCATTTAAGCAAATTTTTGATATTCTTTGAAGATTTAGAGGAATTACCACATGTAAGTCATTCATTACTTCATAGCTTTGGCAGTAGCCTGAAGCTCGTTGCGCTGGGTAGCTGTTGTTAATAGCTGGCGAACTGCACTGCGTAAGACAGACATAGATGCAATATAGGTTGCTCGGTTTCGCCCTCAATTAAGCTACCTTATATCAATACAATTTAATTCAATTCCAAAACTGATCTAATTGAGAATGGCAGTACAGAACGACGCCTTGTTCACTGTAGTCACCACCAGCATTAGGATTAGTCTCAGTGCAACCTATCTTGAAACAAATTGATCTCCTGTCCAATGTTTTTTTTGCAATTTTCAAACAAGTTTGGGGAAATTTGTCGAAAATGTTAAAGACTGGAATACGGATTCAAACTTGGCGTAAGACATACCATATGTATACTATTAGATCAGGGATGGGCAACCTGCTGTCGTAGATGGGAATTTGTGCGGCCGTCAACACTTAATTCAATTAGTATGTGTTAGCATCCGTCGACATGCAAATTGAAATTACTAATTCACTACCAATTTTTTTAGAGATTCTAATTATTTTAGAAATTTTCTTCGCGCTCCACGCAATTCAACATAACTTAATTTTTCGATTCTAATATAGTAGCGCCCTTCTAAATCTGAGCAGGAATCAGAATCATGTGCTCCTTACGAAAGAAATTTTTTTATGGTACATTTGTGCGATTTCAATATATTTCCACTACCGATACGATGGACAATCTGGATCGGGGGTCAAGAAATAACAGCATGCAATAAAGTGCATGACTAATGATAATTGGCCCACACGAAGATGCATTATCATTTATAACTTGCCCGCTGCATTTGATAAAGTAAGTCATGAATCTCTGCTATATCATGTAAAAGGCGGAGCCGTCACCACAATATGTACCAGTACCGGTACTTCAAAAATTGTTTTATTTTTGTTACCCTATTTGTCTTAGTAGTCTTTATAATGTCATATCTAGGTTAGGGACTTTGCTTAATATAGCGACTTGAATTCTTTTTAGTGGAACTGCAAGATACTAGCTACACAGAAGGAATGAGGTCGAGAAAAAGAAACAATTGGAAGTTTGGCCAATGGTTGGAGACCACTCGTGTTACTGCATATCTCCTAAAGAAGAATTAGACCTCCAGCAGCAATACTTCCATCGATAATCTTCTCATCGTGAATCGTGAATGAATATACAGTTTGTTCAATGTCGTTTTGGGGTGTGAAGAAGCTTTTGCAATATTTTAGCATGGGGTTGCTTTGCGATAGGTATGGGATGTACGTGAATTTACAAGCTGGTATGTAATCCTGATTTACACAGACAGCATGTATGCAGGTAGGCGGTACAATTACAGTCTGAGTGGCAAATATACAGGGTAAAATGTAGATTGGATATACCAGAGGTGACTGTAACATTACAGTCTGGCGTGTAAAGTGAGATTACCGGACGAGTGTAAGTTAAATTTACATTGACTAACGGTAATGTTAAATTACCACGAAATGTCTGGCTACCGTGCTTCCAAACATTTCGCGGTAAATCGAAGTTTTTTTTTTTTACAGTGTAGCTGGAACAATGTTACCATAGTCTACCGCAGGGGTTCTCAACCCGCGGCCCGCATGCGGCCCACACACACTTATTTTGCGGCCCGCGACATCTTTCATCATGAACGCAATTGGTACTCTGGCACGGTAATGTTATGGAAGACCGATGTGTCATGCTTGTCGTAGAACATTTGTTGTAAGCTTGTAACGAAGCGTAGAAGCATAAGAATGATAACACGGTAATTTCTTCCGGAGATATACAGATCGCGTGATCTTAGAGAAAACGTTGCTAGCCAGGTGCCAAGACCAGCAATCCATACTTCGAGACATAGTTAAAATTGCCAACGACGTTACAGACGAATTGTTCAAAATTGCTTGGAATATCGTTAAACCCAAGAATCTGCTAGAGAAGGTGTGACTTCAATAAAACTTTAACGTAGCATACTGTGCAAATATTCGCTGTTTCTGGAACTTAGCAGCAAGGCCAACATCACCTGATAAATTCCGAAGCTACAGTTGTCTGATTCGACCGTCACCAGAAGAGTAACAGCAGTGTCAGTCGGATGTTCTGAAACACGTTGCCACGTAGACTACTTTATCCTAGCATTGGACGAATCCACCGATACGCACACATTGCATAGCTATAATTATCCAGATGCGTTTTATCAGACTGGACATATTTCTAGAGGAAATGCTAACGGGGCAAACTTGGGGAGGGGACAAGTGAAAAAACATCAACTTGACAAAGCTGACTTCTGTAACTATTGGTGCAGGGCTCCAGCCATGGAAGGAAAGGAGAAGGGTTGATGGTTTGCTAAGAAATCACCCCAAACGCCTGACTTCTTCTCATATAACCGAGAGCTTAAAGTGATAATGGCCTCTGTAACGAAAAAGTTACCGTAATTTTATACTTGCTCGCTCACTCAATGACGCAGAGAGGTTTGAAGGTGCACAAACTGAAATGGCAACGAATGCATTGCACGCTCCATGAAGGGATTTACTTCCGCCGCTGGAATATCGATTTTCTCACAAACAAACAGCAACTGCAAACTTACGGACGCTGCCCATCAATGCTTTAGAATGCATGCAAATGTGCTAAGTGCCCGTATAAGACTGGTGGATAGGCTATAGTAGCCTAAATTTAATAGTAGCCCACAAATACATGGTGATAATGTTCTGCGGCCCGCAGCGTCTTTTTCTGTTAAAATGCGGCCCGTTATACGGGGAAAGTTGAGAACCCCTGGTCTACCGTGATGATAGGGAAACTAGGACTCGCGTCGCCGGAAAGGCATCATCCTGAGACATTAATCATGGTCGAGCGTGTCTGGGGCAATTGTAACACTCTGTTACTTTTGCCCCGTTGCAATATCTTTTCAATGCTGAATATATGTGTTCATACGTTGGTGTAACCATTTATCTACTGCAGATGAATCTTGCAACAGACAGAAGTTCAATACCAGACCAGACTCTACCTGTCATACTAATTCTATTATGATACTCTGTCGGAACGGCCATACAGAAGTGGTGATGTGAATCTTAGGGTCCGGCTATTCCCGTGATTACTACCCTATCTCGTGTCGATCGACTTTTGTTGTGTCGACTTTCAATGGTCACTTAAGCACTTGCCCATGACTGAATCCTCATCCCCTAACTTTGAGCATGGCCCACTTACATTTTGTCATCTGGTATGAACAATTTATTTTAATTCTGTACGGAACAGAAAAATACCATTAGCTTTGATGCCGCACAATGTTGTGTCCTTGTTTTACTACACTATCATCGGCCCATTCAACAAAGATATTTTAGCCAGGTCGGTTTCGCACCTTTCCAGATGACCGAATGCCCAACCCATCATGCACGCTGAACTACAGCACCTCGTTAGAAGAGGCCGAATATGTGTAGGGAGATGATGGAATGAATGTGTTTTTTGTACACTTTGAGCTCATGCAGAAGGAACGAAGGCGTAGCCTGGAAGCGTTCAAACCTATCTTTTTTAGTTTGATTCAATAGTACAATTTGTGCTCCTATTATTGTTGTTTATTTCGTTTGTTTTAGTTATAAATAACACTGTTACAATTGCCCCGCATATACGTTACAATTGCCCCGGGGTACGGGGCGATTGTAACATTTGAGCGACGATTTTCGCGACCCAAAATTTCCATGATTGAATATTGATTGAGTTCCATTTTAGTTTTTATATCAACTATCGAGTTGTTGGCTTCTTTATGTAAAAGTTTGGAAATGAAATATCCACGAGAAAAACACGTAATGTTCGAAAATACAAAAACTGTTACAATTGTCCTCGGTCTCCCCTATGCATTTGAAAATCAAGCTATCAAGAGACATTTCAATCGCGAAGCCCGAAAAAAATGTTGAAGTTAATCAGATCTCACGAAAATACTCTATAATTTATGTTGGTTTTACCAAATACTTTTGAGTCCCCTTCGAGCGCTCTCACCACTCTATTAGGGAGTTTGGGGTGCGGCAGTTACGGACCTGGCCAGAATGCAAATCGTTGGATGCGATAAATCATCCCTTATTAAGTTGGGCAATGGGTACATTATGACGTAACAAGCAAATGGGGCATCATTTATTGAGGAAGTTGTTGTTATCTCATTAGGCCTTTTCGACGCAATCCTTACATTGTCTTCAATATATCTTGTAAGATTAGTTCTAAGAAGCAAAATAAACGTAATCGTGAGTAATCGTGATTACTTTTCCGATGTAATCGTAATCGTAATCGACTACTTCTTGATTTTGCTGTAATCGTAATCGCAATCGCGTGATTCAGAAGTAATCGTAATCGCAATCGATTACATTCATGAAGTAATCACCCCATGTCTGCTGGATTAACGCTTTGCGCGATTGGTAAACGTTAGCTAAAAATAGTGTAGATCGTAGAAATGCCATGTGCATTTATTCTACTTTAGGAAAATGGACGCAATACTGCAGTGTGATTTGAATTTCAATATGCACCTGCTCCAGGAAAAAACTCACATTAATTGGAATCATTCAAATTAGTGATGTCGTGTTTAAAGGGGCACTGCACTCTAAAAATGATGTGGTCTCAAGGTAAAGGGCAAAACGAATAAAAGAAATTGCCGCTGCCGTTTCTTCAGGACGCCACCGTAATGGAGCTGCAAATTATTGAAATTTCCACAAGAACGTCACGCTTTAGGACATAAATAGATCATGTCTAACAGTGTTCTATACATTAACAATGTTTTATACATAACGATGGGACATGATCTACTTCTGTCCTAAAGAAATAGAATACACTAGGCCCGATTTTGACATAAATATCCTGACTGGACATCTTCCGTTGAACGCAGTATCTAAACCACCTTGGCGTGTACGACATATTTCCTTCATAACATCGGCTAACAACTATATAAAGTTCGATCTCTGCGTGACGCGTTCAAAATCTCTCACAAGTTTGGGAGTCAATTCGTAAATTCAATTTGCATGTCGACGGCCGCCAACACATACTAATTGAATTACGTGCCGACTGCCGCACACATTTTCTTCAATGGCCGCATGTTAGCCATGACCACCCTTGCTCTAAAGCAGTGGTTCCCAACGTGGGCGATTTGGCGGCCTAGGGGGCGAAAATGACGAAGGGGGCGATGGGGGGGGGCGAAAATGGCCAAACGGGGCGACAGGGGGCGAAAATAGCGAAGGGGGCGATGGCGCGTTAAAATGGCTATCTTGGAGTCAATTCGGGGAAATGACCTTTTTTTTTTGGTCAACCCACGGAATTTTGGTTGCAAAACTGGTAAAATTCGACAACGATCCGAAAAGTTGACTTTTTTTTTTTTTAGTCAACCCGCTGATGACTACAGATTGCATACCGATTTTTCGGTTCACAAAATCTGGGGGGCGATGGTCGACGTTTAGCTTGAAAAGGGGGCGATGAGACGAAAAAGGTTGGGAACCACTGCTCTGAAGCTTCCCTTTGTTTTTTCAAAACTTGTTATTTCAAATCTTCAGTATACCCGGAACCCAAAAGCTTCAGAGCAGATCGAGGCGATTGAAAGCTGATACGAACAGCTGATGCCTGAACAGACTCAGATACGAGACAATGGCCGTTCACTCATGCAGTCTAAAATTACAAACGTTACTATTGAAGATAAATTATTGTATATCTAGACCTGGTACGCAATCTGTACTTTTCTTAGCAAAATCGGCCAGACATGCTGCAACGAAGCTATATAGTAAAGGAGATATCCAGATTGTGGAAAGGAATAGAGGCATGGTACCGCACCAAATCCAGAATCCATATGGTTTGCATAAATGATTCAGCTGTAGAGCCATTAACAAGTAAATTACAGAATCAATCGTTCGTCATAATACAATGCAACGCCAGTAGTTATGTAGATCGGTCGCGAACTAGCGTTGGTTCTTATGGGCGGGGTGGTGAGCGGCTGGAAAACCCGGGGTGGTGAGCGGCTCTTATTTCTTATGGCGGGGGTGGTGAGCGGCTATTGCGTCTTATGGCGGGGGTGGTGAGCGGCTCTTATTTCTTATGGCGGGGGTCGTGAGTGGCTGGAAAACCGGGGGTGGTGAGCGGCTTTTATGTCTTATGGCGGGGGTCGTGAGCGGCTATTGCGTCTTATGAATGCGGTCGTGATTCGTACTTTCAAGTATAGGCTGCGGCGGTGACTCGTATTGAAAACTCGTGTTGGCATATCGTACTTTCGGGTGTAGGCATCTCTCGCACATCGTACTTTCGCATGTCGTACTTTCGCGTATAGGCTGTGTTGGTGATTCGCCATAGGTTTCTTATGGGCGGGGTGGCGATTCGCCTGGAAACCCGGGGTGGCGATTCGCCTTTTTAGACCCCCCTCTGGGCCGCGATTCGCCATGTGTTCTTACGGGTGCGGTCGCGATTCGCCTTTTTTGCTATAGGCCGCGGTCGTGATTCGCCGTGAAAACCCGGGGTGGTGACTCGCCTTTTTTGCTATAGGCGGTGGCGGCGATTCGCCTGTCGTGTATTCGGGTTCTGTGGTGATTCACCGTGTGTTCTTATGGGCGCGGTCGTGATTCGCACTTTCGGCCATCTCTCGCGTGGTGTTGAATATGTACGAGTCACCAACAATAACCGCACAAACGGAAACGTGGCTTGTTGTGAGGATTAAGCAGTGCGACCTATATTTCGAATGACCTGCGCGCTGAATTGTTGCCCGTGCAGCTGTTTTGTGCTACTATCGTATCGATTATTACACTAATCCAGTCAGTGCGAAATAGTTTGCTAAATCTAGGAATCACTTCCAAGGTAATATTTTGGTAATTAGTTTACCGCAGAGCTGGCGTAGTCGGCGATTCGAATATCAACAATAACCGCGTTCACAAACTAACACTTCAAAAATGTGTGAAATAGTTTGCAAAACCCCGCGATCTCTGACAAGATAATGACTCGGGTGACATGATAACGTTACAGGTATAGGCTGAGGTGGTGATTCGCCATGTGTTCTTATGGGTGCGCTCGCACGTCGTACTTTCAAGTATAGGTATCTCTCGCATGTCGTATTGGAAACTCGTGTTGGCTCGCTCACGCGGTGAAATTTTAGTAATCAGTTTGTCGCAGAACTTGATTTCACTCATAAGATTTAATAAGTAACGAATAACAGACCGCCAGTGTCGGTAACTTGAATAGCGACAAATTGTCACTTATTTCCGCTCTAAGCCTAATCCTTTGTGAAGTGAACGCTTATTCAAAAGGTTGTGATATAATTTTAAAATCCAACGACCACTCACCGGATAATGCTGCAGACATAGCACTCTCTCATGCCCGCTCACAAGGTAATATTTCGGTAATTAGTTTGTCACAGAACCGTCGCAGACGGTGATTCAAAACCAGCAATTTGTCACTTGCCCGCGATCGCTATATGTTTTGACACTTCAGAAGAGTGGTTGACTTTAGTTGCGTGATACAAATCATGAGAATATTCAATCAATGCGTCAATTTGTCAACTCGAAATGAAACTTACTACACAAACCATCTGAATGTGTTAATTCGGTACAATTCTAATTATTTTGAGAAATCTTTTCGTGATCTTTTGATTCGACCATAACCCGAATATTACTGACGCCGACTTTCAGCTACATCGAATTATTCGCACATTCCACACCGCTGTTTTCACACTTATAGAATCAATACCAACTATAATTCTACAAGAATCAAGAATCGCAAGTATTATTAACTTGAAATCAAACTCTTAACAAAAACACACATCTTATCACTCGTCAACTCTATCATGAAAATCCTCGAGTCCTTATCATCAAAAATGTTATAGCGCGGCGGCGGAATCTATTCGCGGGGTGTACTAAAGTTAAATCCAGATAATCCAAAATGAAATATTTGGACTTTGACATAATCTGAATTGAAATATATTGACAAACATGACTACCAACTTTGATCCAGTCACATTTCAAGATCATACTTTGAAACAATCCTTGAAACTTACAACTCTATTCACGATCCTGCTTTCCGTTTGTCAAAGAGATATTTCAACATCGTACCATACTCAAAAGAATTATTCACAACATTAACAATTGTTAAAAATCTAGTCTTCACTTACTTGATTATATCACTACAACTCATAAATTTGAAATAATTCATCCTGGTTGTACTCGTATGATCGGTCTTTTTTTATTCGATTGTAAAGATCGTTACTATTCTGAAGACAAAGTATTTACTAATCGGTGCATATACGATTTGACTTGAACATATTATATTTTGAGTATACGAGATTTGAATGTCTGAACAATAACTGAGAAATAATTTATCACAATTAAATCCGTATATTACACCGTAAAAGATATTTGAATGTCAGCAACTCGGTAAGGTCATAGTTACTACCACATTACCTAATTTACCCGACCAACTCGTCATGATCATTCCTGAAATCAACACAAACATGACTACTGACTTGAGTTAACCACAAAACAGCATCAAGTTTTAAATCCACTTGTAGCTTACGGCTTATTTGAATGCTGGTTATGTTTTGTTGTAATTTAGTGTACGGAAATAGTATTACGTCTCGACATCTCACCATCTTACCATATTCAAAGAGTCAACCACGAAAACATTGTCAAGTAAATCCGTTTGTAACTTACCCGACCAACTCAAACAGTATCAGTATGAAAAACAGCCAAACATACACGAATCCATACAATCACTAAAACCTAAAATTCATAACAAGCTTGGTTGTATTCATATCCATACACATCTTTTTTTATTCAACTTGAAAAGTCGTTACTATTCTGTAAGATAGAGGAATTACTACGCGGTATATTCTGCAAGACAAACTAATTACTACTCGGTATATTTTGTAAGACAAAAGTAATTACTTCTCAGCGTCGGCGACTTGAGATTAACATAATATGTTTGAGTATACGAGATTTGAAAGTCCGACCAACGTAGTTGAGAATTCATTTCTTACAATCGAACGATGGTGTTATATTCAAAGTTATCATGCTGTGAACATAAGGATTGACACATTGATTTGACATATGAGATTTTGTAATAGTTGATCATTACTTTATTATTAAATTATTTGCGTTAATTGGACCCGGCGTTGTGGTAAATGTTATGACAGCAACAAACTTTTCAGTACCAATGTTATTAACATATTAAGCTGTAAAACTATGTGTGTCTGAAATGTTCTTGATAGGAAAATTACTCCACCTTGGTAAAAATCACTCTGCGTATCGCGGATATCAGAAAATATTTCCAGTAACCAAGACTAAAGATGAAACGACAATATCGGTATTATTACATTCAACAATCAGTACAATTATTAAAATCTATCGTTTGCGATAAACAGCACTAAAGATGTAATAACTCCAGTATTCATACATTGAACATCCGATACAAAATGCTTTATTATCCCGATTCCCAACGGGTAATTGAAACGACTAAGTGTAGAATCAGTATATCACAATATCGTTACTATTGAATCCAACGATTTATTGTCGGAATTTGTGACAGAGAATTGAAACATATACACTTTACAGAGTGTGAAAATATCACTTTGAGTATCGAGTACCGTTCGAAGCTGGCGATCAATTCTTAATCATTTCAGTAACTCCCCATTGTGCGTGCTAAATGTAAAATATCGCGAGGTTATACACTCTAAGACTTTGATCATTACAAAAGTAAATTGTGATATGTTTGTTAGATGCATCCAATTCAGTTAGAAATGTCTGGTGCACAACAATCGTAATATCAAAAAAGTACTTGCTACACTGTTATTTGCTAAACGTGTTTTGCATTGTTGTTCATTTGTAGTATTGATTGAAATTGTTCTTGAACCCTCAAATAATAATTCCTGACATGAAACCAAGCCGCTGAAAGTCGTTACCATCACGAAGATACAATGTGTACGATGTTTGTCAAATGTGTCCTACCTGGCCAACAGAAAACAATTTTCACTCACTTGAAATGAAACCAATGTGATGGTCTCCATTCGATATTTTGTTTGTGTCAAATACTTTGCAATGAACTCATTTGCATGGTTGAGCTTTACATCATCAAGCTGTTATTTGTAAATCAAGATTTCGGTAAACTTGTAAATGTATCGTTTAACTAACCGGCATTTAGTGATTGGGGAACATACCAGACGATACACATCCATCTCCGAAATACTGCGTTGATCTTAATTTCCATCATCGTGATAATCTAAGTACATTTCTTTCGAATTCGTAACAACCGACTATGATATGATAAATTTTTGACAAGTTATGCTTAGAAGATTGGTTGCATATCGCGAAAAAAATAATATACCACTCATATTGATACTGTTACTCCATTGATCGATATTTTCAAACGAGTAAAATTTATTACTTGAGTTTCCCCGCTTAATGTAAATGAAAACTCAACCGTCTTTTAACATCACAAAGACATTGATAAAAAGTAGGCAATCAAACACAACACTTTGTACGACACTAATTATTGTTCCACACATCTCATTTCATACTAAGTGTATACGAAAGATATTCATGACACATGAAAATATTCCCATGCTACAAACCTGTACAATGACTGGTGGTGCTTTCAAACTGTTTCGATATCACAAGAACTTTATTGTCGGAATGGGTGTTCATGTATCTTAATAATCAAATAGTTCAACACAGAACTAGTACGAACAGAAACATCAGAGATGTTTACACAAAAGTTTGTATGTGCACAGTATGCGAATACCATGTGTAAGTCCAGCACAATTGTGGTATCCATCCGATTTAGTTAACACAATTTACGACACCGAGGTCGCCTCATCTTTCGTAAGACAAATAACCAAGGCTTCAGGATATGTCCATGTCATAGCAATAAATCAGCTACTCCAACAACCGAGTACATATGTTTTCTAGTTACGGTGCTTACATCTTACACACAAATCAATCTGCTTTGCTAACGAAAAGTGCTGAGTCATCACGTGGTTGTCCTCACAACAATACAGCTAAAACATACTAGCAAAAAATGGCCGTTATAGTCACCAACGGTACATCGTACAAGTACCAAGTCTCGAGAATCCAGTTATTCAAAAAAAGTGAAAGTGTTTCTACGCCAAGTTGTTATGTTGACGAAAGCGTATATTGTAATATCATGATCGATTTGTATTCGTTGGTCACAAAATGTCACTACTCTAAATAATTATTTTTCCCTCAATCACGGTACATCGTACAAGTAAAAAGTCTTGAGGATCGAGTTATTGAAAAAAAAAAACTTTAAAGTGTGTCTCCTGCATCAAGTCGTTATGTTGACGAAAGCGTATATTGTAATATCATGGTCGATTTGCATTCGCTGGTCAGTGGTCACAAACTGTCACTACTCTAAATAATTATTTTTCACTCAAACACAAAAGCATACTTGTGGCCATTCGTTTTCATCAAGCACGAGTTCAAGAAACTTACTGCGACATGAATTGTTATTTTTATGTAGTGTAAATACATAATAATTAATTTTAGTAACACTATATCAACAGCATCGAGTTGTGCGAATATATTTACATGTAGTCTTGTGGTTTTAATCGAAGCACACAGCGTGTTCTAATGTAGAGTCATCTCTATTGTACAACAACTCGGTAATCGAAATGTATGCATTAACATTTAAACAGCGATCTTGTTTCGTCACGCGAAAAATATGTTCACTATCGCGATACTCTGCACAGGGAGTGCAAATCCTTTTCACACTCGTAATAGTATACCAACGGCTACTGGCGACAACGTTTAACAATACCAACGACACTAAACATACGATACCTACCCAAGTAAAATTACCATTTTCACCTGGAGGTCAGGCGATACCAGAGTAAAAAATATCATTGTCCTTTGGGGATTTATCGTTTACTCAGAGTAGCAATACATTTTCACTTGAGGGTCTATCGTTTCCCAGAGTAACAAACCCTTTTTCCTTTGGAAATATACTTTTTCCCTGGGTTACAAACCTTTTTAACTTGGAAATATATTTTTTCACCGGGTAACAAACCTTTTTCACTTGGTAATATATTTTTTCCCTGAACAACAAACCTTTTTCACTTGGAAAGATATTTTTTCTCTGGGTAACAAACCTTTTTAACTTGGAAATATATTTTTTCCCTGAGCAACAAACCATTTTCACTTGGTGATCCACCGTTTACCTGAGTAAAAATATCATTTTCCTTTGGAGATCTGGCGTTTACCCAGTGTAACAATACATTTTCACTTGGAAATATATTTTTTCTCTTGGTAATAAACCTTTTTCACTTGAAAATATATTTTTTCTCTTGGTAATAAACCTTTTTCACTTGGAAATATATTTTTTCTCTTGGTAATAAACCTTTTTCGCTTGGAAATATATTTTTTCTCTGAGTAACAAACCTTTTTCACTAGGGAATATATTTTTTCTCTGGGTAACAAACCTTTTTCACTTGGGAATATATTTTTTCCCTGAGCAACAAACCATTTTCACTTGGTGGGTCGTCGTTGACCTTGGTAAAAATATCATTTTCCTTTGGAGATCCGGCGTTTACCAGTGTAACAATACATTTTCTCTTGGTCATCTAACTTTTCCTAGAGTAACAAAAACCATTTTCATTTTGAAATCTGACAAACACACCTGACAATTTGGTATTTGTTGTATTGACGATAGTTTGAAATAGATTACAACGAGCAGTGACGGAAATATACACGGACTACCGGTTTCAGAGTATACCTCCATCAGTCGTATCACATCAATATCATCGGTTAACCACATACAATATCCTCTTGTACACAGAAATGCATGTTTCGGAAAATTGGACAATAGACTTCGATAGTTCTGTGATGTCCAGGTTCACGCTTTGGATTTTCCAGAGTCAAAATGTCTGAATAAAACACCTCCTCGATGATGGTTGGTATGTGGATAACGGTATTCGGAAAACGGTTGGATTTATGTCTCCCATCGCGATAACAACTCCAGGTCGAGTTTTCCTCCGCATGTTTACTATATTGTGTCTTTATTGGTCAATGTATGTCTCGACATTCAGTTTGAAATCGGAAATCGAAGGCTTACTCCCCGATGTTTGTATACCAACACATTGCATGCAATGTCACACACCACCATTTACGCGTATACTGTTGTGGGTAAACAAGCGCGACGTATGTCTGGATGGTATTTTTTTTCGTGGAAACACAGGATGTAACATGTTTACTTTGAATATTGTTCATTGGTTTATCGATTCAGAATTGATATCCGGATCCGGTTACATACTTTATCAGGGTTTCCGATTTCAAACTGAATGTCGAGACATACATTGACCAATAAAGACACAATATAGTAAACATGCGGAGGAAAACTCGACCTGGAGTTGTTCCATAAATCCAACCGTTTTCCGAATACCGTTATCCACATACCAACCATCATCGAGGAGGTGTTTTATTCAGACATTTTGACTCTGGAAAATCCAAAGCGTGAACCTGGACATCACAGAACTATCGAAGTCTATTGTCCAATTTTCCGAAACATGCATTTCTGTGTACAAGAGGATATTGTATGTGGTTAACCGATGATATTGATGTGATACGACTGATGGAGGTATACTCTGAAACCGGTAGTCCGTGTATATTTCCGTCACTGCTCGTTGTAATCTATTTCAAACTATCGTCAATACAACAAATACCAAATTGTCAGGTGTGTTTGTCAGATTTCAAAATGAAAATGGTTTTTGTTACTCTAGGAAAAGTTAGATGACCAAGAGAAAATGTATTGTTACACTGGTAAACGCCGGATCTCCAAAGGAAAATGATATTTTTACTAAGGTCAACGACGACCCACCAAGTGAAAATGGTTTGTTGCTCAGGGAAAAAATATATTCCCAAGTGAAAAAGGTTTGTTACCCAGAGAAAAAATATATTCCCTAGTGAAAAAGGTTTGTTACTCAGAGAAAAAATATATTTCCAAGCGAAAAAGGTTTATTACCAAGAGAAAAAATATATTTCCAAGTGAAAAAGGTTTATTACCAAGAGAAAAAATATATTTTCAAGTGAAAAAGGTTTATTACCAAGAGAAAAAATATATTTCCAAGTGAAAATGTATTGTTACACTGGGTAAACGCCAGATCTCCAAAGGAAAATGATATTTTTACTCAGGTAAACGGTGGATCACCAAGTGAAAAAGGTTTGTTGTTCAGGGAAAAAATATATTACCAAGTGAAAAAGGTTTGTTACCCGGTGAAAAAATATATTTCCAAGTTAAAAAGGTTTGTAACCCAGGGAAAAAGTATATTTCCAAAGGAAAAGGGGTTTGTTACTCTGGGAAACGATAGACCCTCAAGTGAAAATGTATTGCTACTCTGAGTAAACGATAAATCCCCAAAGGACAATGATATTTTTTACTCTGGTATCGCCTGACCTCCAGGTGAAAATGGTAATTTTACTTGGATAGGTATCGTATGTTTAGTGTCGTTGGTATTGTTAAACGTTGTCGCCAGTAGCCGTTGGTATACTATTACGAGTGTGAAAAGGATTTGCACTCCCTGCGCAGAGTATCGCGATAGTGAACATATTTTTCGCGTGACGAAACAAGATCGCTGTTTAAATGTTAATGCATACATTTCGATTACCGAGTTGTTGTACAATAGAGATGACTCTACATTAGAACACGCTGTGTGCTTCGATTAAAACCACAAGACTACATGTAAATATATTCGCACAACTCGATGCTGTTGATATAGTGTTACTAAAATTAATTATTATGTATTTACACTACATAAAAATAACAATTCATGTCGCAGTAAGTTTCTTGAACTCGTGCTTGATGAAAACGAATGGCCACAAGTATGCTTTTGTGTTTGAGTGAAAAATAATTATTTAGAGTAGTGACAGTTTGTGACCACTGACCAGCGAATGCAAATCGACCATGATATTACAATATACGCTTTCGTCAACATAACGACTTGATGCAGGAGACACACTTTGAAGTTTTTTTTTTTTCAATAACTCGATCCTCAAGACTTTTTACTTGTACGATGTATCGTGATTGAGGGAAAAATAATTATTTAGAGTAGTGACATTTTGTGACCAACGAATGCAAATCGATCATGATATTACAATATACGCTTTCGTCAACATAACAACTTGGCGTAGAAACACTTTCACTTTTTTTGAATAACTGGATTCTCGAGACTTGGTACTTGTACGATGTACCGTTGGTGACTATAACGGCCATTTTTTGCTAGTATGTTTTAGCTGTATTGTTGTGAGGACAACCACGTGATGACTCAGCACTTTTCGTTAGCAAAGCAGATTGATTTGTGTGTAAGATGTAAGCACCGTAACTAGAAAACATATGTACTCGGTTGTTGGAGTAGCTGATTTATTGCTATGACATGGACATATCCTGAAGCCTTGGTTTGTTGTCTTACGAAAGATGAGGCGACCTCGGTGTCGTAAATTGTGTTAACTAAATCGGATGGATACCACAATTGTGCTGGACTTACACATGGTATTCGCATACTGTGCACATACAAACTTTTGTGTAAACATCTCTGATGTTTCTGTTCGTACTAGTTCTGTGTTGAACTATTTGATTATTAAGATACATGAACACCCATTCCGACAATAAAGTTCTTGTGATATCGAAACAGTTTGAAAGCACCACCAATCATTGTACAGGTTTGTAGCATGTGAATATTTTCATGTGTCATGAATATCTTTCGTATACACTTAGTATGAAATGAGATGTGTTGAACAATAATTAGTGTCGTACAAAGTGTTGTGTTTGATTGCCTACTTTTTATCAATGTCTTTGTGATGTTAAAAGACGGTTGAGTTTTCATTTACATTAAGCGGGGAAACTCAAGTAATAAATTTTACTCGTTTGAAAATATCGATCAATGGAGTAACAGTATCAATATGAGTGGTATATTATTTTTTTCGCGATATGCAACCAATCTTCTAAGCATAACTTGTCAAAAATTTATCATATCATAGTCGGTTGTTACGAATTCGAAAGAAATGTACTTCGATTATCACGATGATGGAAATTAAGATCAACGCAGTATTTCGGAGATGGATGTGTATCGTCTGGTATGTTCCCCAATCACTAAATGCCGGTTAGTTAAACGATACATTTACAAGTTTACCGAAATCTTGATTTACAAATAACAGCTTGATGATGTAAAGCTCAACCATGCAAATGTGTTCATTGCAAAGTATTTGACACAAACAAAATATCGAATGGAGACCATCACATTGGTTTCATTTCAAGTGAGTGAAAATTGTTTTCTGTTGGCCAGGTAGGACACATTTGACAAACATCGTACACATTGTATCTTCGTGATGGTAACGACTTTCAGCGGCTTGGTTTCATGTCAGGAATTATTATTTGAGGGTTCAAGAACAATTTCAATCAATACTACAAATGAACAACAATGCAAAACACGTTTAGCAAATAACAGTGTAGCAAGTACTTTTTTGATATTACGATTGTTGTGCACCAGACATTTCTAACTGAATTGGATGCATCTAACAAACATATCACAATTTACTTTTGTAATGATCAAAGTCTTAGAGTGTATAACCTCGCGATATTTTACATTTAGCACGCACAATGGGGAGTTACTGAAATGATTAAGAATTGATCGCCAGCTTCGAACGGTACTCGATACTCAAAGTGATATTTTCACACTCTGTAAAGTGTATATGTTTCAATTCTCTGTCACAAATTCCGACAATAAATCGTTGGATTCAATAGTAACGATATTGTGATATACTGATTCTACACTTAGTCGTTTCAATTACCCGTTGGGAATCGGGATAATAAAGCATTTTGTATCGGATGTTCAATGTATGAATACTGGAGTTATTACATCTTTAGTGCTGTTTATCGCAAACGATAGATTTTAATAATTGTACTGATTGTTGAATGTAATAATACCGATATTGTCGTTTCATCTTTAGTCTTGGTTACTGGAAATATTTTCTGATATCCGCGATACGCAGAGTGATTTTTACCAAGGTGGAGTAATTTTCCTATCAAGAACATTTCAGACACACATAGTTTTACAGCTTAATATGTTAATAACATTGGTACTGAAAAGTTTGTTGCTGTCATAACATTTACCACAACGCCGGGTCCAATTAACGCAAATAATTTAATAATAAAGTAATGATCAACTATTACAAAATCTCATATGTCAAATCAATGTGTCAATCCTTATGTTCACAGCGTGATAACTTTGAATATAACACCATCGTTCGATTGTAAGAAATGAATTCTCAACTACGTTGGTCGGACTTTCAAATCTCGTATACTCAAACATATTATGTTAATCTCAAGTCGCCGACGCTGAGAAGTAATTACTTTTGTCTTACAAAATATACCGAGTAGTAATTAGTTTGTCTTGCAGAATATACCGCGTAGTAATTCCTCTATCTTACAGAATAGTAACGACTTTTCAAGTTGAATAAAAAAAGATGTGTATGGATATGAATACAACCAAGCTTGTTATGAATTTTAGGTTTTAGTGATTGTATGGATTCGTGTATGTTTGGCTGTTTTTCATACTGATACTGTTTGAGTTGGTCGGGTAAGTTACAAACGGATTTACTTGACAATGTTTTCGTGGTTGACTCTTTGAATATGGTAAGATGGTGAGATGTCGAGACGTAATACTATTTCCGTACACTAAATTACAACAAAACATAACCAGCATTCAAATAAGCCGTAAGCTACAAGTGGATTTAAAACTTGATGCTGTTTTGTGGTTAACTCAAGTCAGTAGTCATGTTTGTGTTGATTTCAGGAATGATCATGACGAGTTGGTCGGGTAAATTAGGTAATGTGGTAGTAACTATGACCTTACCGAGTTGCTGACATTCAAATATCTTTTACGGTGTAATATACGGATTTAATTGTGATAAATTATTTCTCAGTTATTGTTCAGACATTCAAATCTCGTATACTCAAAATATAATATGTTCAAGTCAAATCGTATATGCACCGATTAGTAAATACTTTGTCTTCAGAATAGTAACGATCTTTACAATCGAATAAAAAAAGACCGATCATACGAGTACAACCAGGATGAATTATTTCAAATTTATGAGTTGTAGTGATATAATCAAGTAAGTGAAGACTAGATTTTTAACAATTGTTAATGTTGTGAATAATTCTTTTGAGTATGGTACGATGTTGAAATATCTCTTTGACAAACGGAAAGCAGGATCGTGAATAGAGTTGTAAGTTTCAAGGATTGTTTCAAAGTATGATCTTGAAATGTGACTGGATCAAAGTTGGTAGTCATGTTTGTCAATATATTTCAATTCAGATTATGTCAAAGTCCAAATATTTCATTTTGGATTATCTGGATTTAACTTTAGTACACCCCGCGAATAGATTCCGCCGCCGCGCTATAACATTTTTGATGATAAGGACTCGAGGATTTTCATGATAGAGTTGACGAGTGATAAGATGTGTGTTTTTGTTAAGAGTTTGATTTCAAGTTAATAATACTTGCGATTCTTGATTCTTGTAGAATTATAGTTGGTATTGATTCTATAAGTGTGAAAACAGCGGTGTGGAATGTGCGAATAATTCGATGTAGCTGAAAGTCGGCGTCAGTAATATTCGGGTTATAGTCGAATCAAAAGATCACGAAAAGATTTCTCAAAATAATTAGAATTGTACCGAATTAACACATTCAGATACGAAT
The DNA here is from genome assembly GCF_051294905.1 of Botryllus schlosseri. Classification (NCBI taxonomy): domain Eukaryota; kingdom Metazoa; phylum Chordata; class Ascidiacea; order Stolidobranchia; family Styelidae; genus Botryllus; species Botryllus schlosseri. Next base: position 6,156,948 of record NC_137245.1, read on the forward strand.
CAACTTGGTTTGTGTAGTAAGTTTCATTTCGAGTTGACAAATTGACGCATTGATTGAATATTCTCATGATTTGTATCACGCAACTAAAGTCAACCACTCTTCTGAAGTGTCAAAACATATAGCGATCGCGGGCAAGTGACAAATTGCTGGTTTTGAATCACCGTCTGCGACGGTTCTGTGACAAACTAATTACCGAAATATTACCTTGTGAGCGGGCATGAGAGAGTGCTATGTCTGCAGCATTATCCGGTGAGTGGTCGTTGGATTTTAAAATTATATCACAACCTTTTGAATAAGCGTTCACTTCACAAAGGATTAGGCTTAGAGCGGAAATAAGTGACAATTTGTCGCTATTCAAGTTACCGACACTGGCGGTCTGTTATTCGTTACTTATTAAATCTTATGAGTGAAATCAAGTTCTGCGACAAACTGATTACTAAAATTTCACCGCGTGAGCGAGCCAACACGAGTTTCCAATACGACATGCGAGAGATACCTATACTTGAAAGTACGACGTGCGAGCGCACCCATAAGAAACATATGGCGAATCACCAACACAGCCTATACGCGAAAGTACGACATGCGAAAGTACGATGTGCGAGAGATGCCTACACCCGAAAGTACGATATGTCAACACTAGTTTTCAATACGAGTTACCGCCGCAGCCTATACTTGAAAGTACGATGTGCGAGCGACCCCACCCATAATACATAAGAGCCGCTTGTCACCCCCGCCATAAGACACAATAGCCGCATGCCACCCCCGCCATAAGACGAAATAGCCGCATGCCACCCCGGGTTTCTCAGCCGCTTGCGACCCCCGCCATAAGAAATAAGAGCCGCATGCCACCCCCGCCATAAGACACAATGGCACCATGCCACCCCCGCCATAAGACATAAGGGTCACCATGCCACCCCCGGTTTCACGGCACCATGCCACCCCGCCCATAAGCCACAACGCTAGTTCGCGACCGATCTACATAACTACTAACGCCGTAGTGTATCGAAATGGAGAACTCGCGTTTTGCCGCTAAGGAACTATCATCTTAGTCTATGAAAGACGGACAATATTAATGTAATGAAATATAAAATTATATGCAAACAGCTTTGAACAATGACCTTACCAATCACACCACGATTAGGTTCGCTTACACAATTCCATCGCTTGTTTTGGACATGTCTTGAAAAAAGTAGCGATAACTCGGCAATGTAGTAGCCTAGCCTAAAGTAGGTCAAAAACATATCGTTCTTACAAGTTCACATTTGCCATATACGTTACCGTCATCCCATTTATGACAGATGTCGGAAAGACCGCGCGGAATAAGAGCTGAAACTGATTGTATGATTACAAGATTCTCGCTGTACACACATAAATCTACTAGGAAATGATTTAACGGTCATGTTAACCCCGCCAAGACAACGAGAATTATGCCTGATAGAGTCGCAGTATCTTTATCAGCCGCAAGCCGTTTCATCCAACAAATTGAAAACTGACAGGACATTACGCGTTACCGCATCATGATGCAACTAGAGTGGCATTTGAAACAAACGATGTTTTAAACAAATGCTTTTATGAAAAGAACACATTTTTCTTTTCAAACGTTGTCAAATTAGGCCATATTTGTGTAAATACGTCCGAAATAACGTGTGTAATACGAGCCTACGGACGAATTGCACCCAAAATAGTCGACGTATCCGATGTGAGGTGGCTGAAACCCTCGAAATCGTCGTCAATTTAACAGTTTTTTCAGATCATTGGTATGGAATGGGTGTTCTGAACATGATGACAACTAGGGTTGTTCAGATTTGAGAAATCGTCAGGAATCTTCGATGCTTGTGATCCAAATGATGGTTGAGTACATGAAAAGAATTTATGAGTAATTTTGATCATCTTCATCGTGATCTTCTATCCCCGAAAAGCCCCCAAAGATCCACGGGCAATTCTCCTTACTACTGGATCTGTAATGTTGACCGTGTCACCTTTTGTGACGTTATCAGTTGAAAACGGCCGTGTATAGATGAGGTGTTGCAATAAAATAGATATGATTTCAAAATTATACTTAAATGGAGTCCTATAAAGGCCACATGCATCTCCGCTTTGCTCTGCACGTGCACAACCTGCCTATCATGTTCATGGGACTCGTGTATTGGTTGCACGGCTGACATCGGCTTGTTTTAGATCGTACATTGAATAAGCGCCGTTGGGTTGCAAATCGAGAACAAATGCAGAGATTTCCTGCTTCTTTCCTCCCAGTTTTCAGCCAGAAGATATTATGTAAAGGTATGTAATGACGGTACTACTTTTCTGAAGTCCAAATCATCTGTAACATACCGACTTATCTTATTTTGTGGTAGACTGCAATTTAGTAGAAGAAGAATGTCTGAAACAAAGCGGAGAAGAGTTTTTCCGGACCCGACCATGAACAAGATTCAGGTCTGCTCACTATTTGGTCTTATTCTGGTCGCTATTCGGTCGGATATTCATCTGAGTGCATTTGTCACCCCAAGTTACCGACTCTAGATCAGGTTCTACACTATTTGCTGTATCTAAAATAAAATTGCCCTAAGACTACCACAACGCAGGACTGTGTCCTTCTAACTGTTGAAGAGGTTGTCAAATAATGGAGTATGACTATAATACCAAGACAAGCGCAGAACCTTGTGTTGATGAATTGTTTCAGGCATTCTTCAACTAAATTGCAGTCTACCATAAAATAATATAACTCGGCATTTTACAGATGATTTTGAGTTGTGAAAAGTGTTACTGACATTGCATACCTTTGAATAATACCTTATGGCTGAAAACTAGCTGGACATATCTGCATTTGTTCTCAACTTGCAACGCAACGGCGCTTCTTCAGTGTACGATTCAACACAAGCCGATGTCAATCGTGCAACCACTACATGATTCCCATGAGCATGATAGACAGGTTGTGCAGAACAAAACGGAGATGCATGTGGCCTTTATAGGACTGCATTTAAGTACATTTTGAAAACATATATATTTTATTGCAATATCTCATCCACACACGGCCGTTGCCGACTGATAACGTCACAAAGCTATAAACCGGTGACATGGTCAACACTACAGATCAAGTAGTAAGGAGAATTGCCCCGTGGATCTTTGGGGGCTATTCGGGGATGGAAGATCACGATGAAGATGACCAAAATTGCTCATAAACGTGCTTTCATGTACTAAACCATCATTTGGGTCACAAGCATCGAAGATTCCTGACAATTTCTCAAATCTGAAGAACCCTAAAGGCTGTATCAGACGAGGCGATGCCGGCGATGTCGGCCGATAATTTCTCTACCATCATGTGAGAGATCGTTGCACTTGATTAGTTTCAGAAGGCGTTGACCCGTTGCATTTAAACCTGCTCGGGGATGATTGACATCTGCGAATCGGTTTTTTGTTGTTGTACAGGTCAGGTACACTGTACTGTACAACGTACATACTACCGTATTATGATCAGTGATGGGCGGATAGTGATTTCTGAAAATCCGAATCCATCCGACAGCTCAAAGCTCTGATGAGCAATCCTTCCGAATACGAACAATCTCATCCAAATACCCATGCAAATCCGAAAAATCTTGTCCATAATCCAGAAAATCCGAACAGAATAAATATTCCGAAGAATCCCAATTGTGCAGCGGAGCTAGATACATTTAGGGCCTAGAGTTGGCTGGTTTATATTTGCTTGGACCTTTGACAAAACAACTTTAGAGTGCTACCAGTCCTATAACAAGGGGTACACTGTCCGTTTTGGTTGTCGAGCTGACGATTTTTTTCTTTCGACTTGAAAGTCAAAAGTCACGTCTGGTCAAAATTATCCGGAAACAAAGTTACAACTAGCCGAAAATATTCGAAACTAATTCTGCAATATGGTTATGATGTCTGTCCAATGTGTTCATGCTGCAATGTCTTCTCGAATAAAACCTTCTCTGAACCATGGTAGTATGGTATTTGTAAGGGTAGGTCAAAAAAGTTGAAGGTAGCACGAGTTTTGACTGCCATGATAGCTATAGAAGAATATGCGCGTGCTGATGCTACTCGAAGGTGGTGGGTGCATCCGATTTTGCAACGCCGGCTTATACTGGATAAGTGGAGCGGCTCAATAATTTAGTACTACATCGCAGTAATTCGTTTCGCAATGCCTCGCCAGAAGGTCCGTCCGCCAAACGGCTTGAGCAAAAGTGACGCTATTCAAGTCTCGACACTGGTTTATATATGGATACGCATTAGCGCATCTCTCACTTCTCTCATCGCCGGCGATGTCGCCGAGTTAATTGACACTGTCAATTAAAATCGGCGGCGATTCGGCCGATGGCAGCGATCATAAAACAAACACTAACGCTCCGCCGACATCGCCTCGTCTGATACAGCCTTAATGACCACCGACCGTAAAGTGTTGCATACCGATGTAGTCCTGGTTGAAGATATTTTTGGTCTGTTTATGGCAGTGATCGGAAGCCCTTTTCGACGAAGGAGCCATATTTACCCTGTATTTTAAATTGTCAATGTCAATCCACTTTGACGTCACAATTTAATATTCGTGGCGCCGAGGCTAAAAAAACAATACAAAACATGTTTTAAACAAGGGCCTTGTTTTAAACATGTTTGTTTTAAATTGATTTTTCTTTTAAATGCAACCCTAGATGCAACAGATATTATCGCATACACCACTTGATTATAACCTTGGAAATATCATCGCACACAACCTTATCCAAATTTATGCGTGCGACACGATTAGCGGTTTTTATTACATGATTAGCATTTTACGGGATAAGTTAAGTTTGCAATCTCCGCCTCATGTTTTATGAAAATTACACTCTTGTTTTACGTAAAAACTGCCTTCAACCTCCAAATTCCCCTCATCTCGGCCAGTCTCTCGCTTTCTGTAGCTCTCTTTCTTATTGAAATACCGTAATACTACTGCTTGTTAAACTATGAATAAGATAATCACAAAGCAGAATAGCGGCGAATCGGACTTGCCGGAGTAAGTACAGCAAGTGGGCAAAACTACTTGAGTCCTTCGTAAAAGCAAAACTGCTTCGTTACTGACCACCTTCGTATGTCTGTGTGTCAGCATCAACAACGTCAATCGCACTTCCTGTTTTCAGAACGGGATTCGCCGTCGCAACTCGCGGACATGAAATCTGGCTTTTAGGGGGACGCAAGCTCCAAGGTGATGGGATGGCCTTTGCAACCGTTTATGTTTATAGGAACGACATCGACGGGAATAGATGGCGCAGAGGAAGACGCATGGCACAAGAAAGAGAGGGGTTTTGTGCTGCTTTTGTCAATGACAGACTGTACGCAATTGGTGGAAGGAGTAGCCGAATCCATCCAGGTAGTTGTAAACACAGTCCTTCTACTTTCCGTTATATTCAAGCGCTATCTTACCTGTAGCCTACTTACACAACTAAAGTGGATATATTGATAACACCATTTCCACTTGAATTTGAACTGGCTTCGAACCATTACTAATTAAATTTACGTATTGAGGATAATCAAGTAGAATATAGAGTTAGTTTGGATCTACACCCTTTTTCTCTGTAGAACCTGCCCGGGGGTAGACATTGTATTACGGTAACAGTGTATAGTACCGAAATCGCATGTATTCGAGGCGGCTATGGGCATTCTTCGTTATTCTTACGACGTTGAATGCTGTGTCAGTTTTTGAACAAACAACTCAAGTTTTGGATGGCTCGTTCCAATCTAGTTCCTCAAATCACGGAGTATTCATACGGAATTTATCCAGTTCGCTGCATGGGAGTCGTCATGTGTTGTTTAACTTGTAGCACTCGCACCAGTCAAGCCGTTTGTCCAACATTTGAGCATGCGAAACTTTGACTGAGCCATAGGGGTCGGGAACCATTTGCAACCAAGATATTTCAATTTTATTTCTGTGAGAGCCATATGATGTGTTTCACAGGTATGCGGCTTTTCCAGGAATGCGTACAGCATGCTCAACGGCAGTAATATCTAACTTGCTCGCCTGGTAGCCATGCGCTCTGCGCAGTGCATGCGAACTTCATAATGAACTCCATGAATTAGATTTGGCCATGAATTAGATTTGGCCAATGTGGACGCCTAACTAATTTAATGGTTCTGCATTTGCCCTATTCCGGAAACAAACTAGTATGTTAGACTTATATATAAGCAAATGCCACCACGCAATATTTGACACAAATTAGTGATTTTTAAAATTAGTTTTCCGAGACCTAAAATCCTGTGGATACGCCACTGTCTTGACCTCACATCTGTCTTAGCTGTAGGCCTACCACAAATATAATTATTCTGGTCATGATGGAAAGTTATGAAAAAGTTCCAGTGATAACAATAATCAAGATGCAATTTACGAGCCGTGTCGAAAATTTATAAACGAGCCATATCGTATCTTCGAAAGCGAAATGTGTGGCTCGCGAGCCGAATGTCATCCCGATATCGTCCTAGAAAATTTCCCAATTGGATTTCAGTCGCTGTATATAATCTTTGCAAATTCAATAATCCCTTCAGTTTTGGACTTCAAACAGCTGTAATTGTGTTTTATGACCGCCAAGAAATAGAGCATATTGTTATGTAAGCATCACTACAAGCTCATATTGTCATATAGGATATGGTATGAACAACGGCCTCGAAGTATCTCAGATTACGCAGATTCTCTCAAATATCCCGGTATGGATCAGATCATAAAGAGTCAACAACATTATTCAGATAGCTTGGAAATCTCAGAATGCCACTTTGCCACCGTAGTTGACGGAAGTGGGAGTTGTGCTGCAGAACCAATTGCAGGCACGGGGTTAAATTTTACACGTAGCGCATTGCGTGTCCCATGCAACATATAAATATCTTGTAAGTGTTCAACTCTATCAACCAACAATATTTGCTCATCATTCAATATGAACGACGACAGTATATCCATGCACCACAGTTCTATAGTGTCAAGAGGAAAGTTGAGGCTTTAGCAGACTTGTAACTACCATGTCAAGGACTACATTCAACCATGGAACCTAACACTTATCCAACATACTAACTCCACTGATGAATGTTTATCAACAGAATTTTGATTACTGAAGTACAATTTCATTCTGATAGTAACAGACCTTACTACAATCTGAGGCAATGGTCAACATAAGAAAACACAATCTACAAGACAAAAGTTAGTTCAGCATCTTTTATTTGTTTGCCAACACAATAAGAGCCTGTGTCGGGATTGTGTTGGCAATCAAACGTACTCGTACAGAACTCTAATCAGTTTGCCAAGCCGCTGCGAGAATATACCACATACGCTGAGCCTCCGATCTAATGCTGCGAGGAGAATCCTAGCAGAGGTGCTAAAAGTAGCGAAGAAAGCTACTCAAGTTGAAGTAAAGTTGCGACGCAAAAGTCTTCTTGAGTGCGAGTAAAAGTAGTACTTTTAAAGGCAACCTAAAACTACCGGAGTTGAAGTAGAATTGACTGACTTCAAATCCACTAAAGTAAGTAGTTGTGAAAACGGTCGTAATTCGTTCGCATGGACTGTCACAAGCTGTAATATGAGCTATGCGGAAGGTGTAGAGAGATTGATTCATATTGATGCATCCCAGGAGGATTCAATTTGCGACAGAATAAGCATTCGTCGGCGTCATGTGATGCAAATAATAGTATTGCTATTGAAATGCGATACTAATCCTTTGTTGGCTCAAACACCCAGTTTTAGAAAATATCATGGCACGGCGCCCTACCCATATTATAAAGCCAGTATTTTATTCGATGAGCAACAAGGAGAGGTGGTATCGAATATATTTTATGTCTTTTGACTAAAAAGTTTCAACGGTGGTCTGCTAAAACAGGCGTAACGCTAACAAAAAGTAGGAGTTTATTTTCCAGATAAGGACATGCCACGGGCAGCTAGATCACGTCACACTTTCCAATTGGCTATAGGCAATTTTACGTTGATATTTAACCGTCTTGCCGAGAGCGAAAATTGATTGAATTGGCATCAATGGAAAGCTATCGCGGTACTGACTGCTGAAATATAAATTTTATTCTGCCCGTGATCTCGGAACCCCTAGAAATCAGCCTCGAATGTTCCCTTGTAACGAAGTTTGGTATTGTGACATAACCGCGCCAACTGGAAACAGATGAGAAACAGGACAAACGGCAAGCGTATTCGCCATTGTTACGCAAGCGATTGAGCATTTACACTCTCCCTCTCGTGCGCACTTGCTCCTAAGCATCTCCATATTATCCCGGAAGGTATTGCTATGTCACAATACCAAACTCCGTTGTAATGCAACACTCGAGGCTGATATTGGGAGTTTTCAGGTCTACGAGTTGAATAAAATCTATATTTTTGCAATCAGTACCGCGGAGACGTTCGAATGATACTAATTTTATCAATTTTCGCGCTCGGCAAGCCGATCAAAAATCACCGTAAAATTGCCTTCTGCTAAACGGAAGGTGTGACGTTGAGCGATCGCAATGATCCGTGAGATTTGATTGTGTCCGCACCATTGTAGGACACTATGGTTTGGTTCAACAACCGCGTCTGTATTCATCCGCACATGTCGTTACAGTGATATACGTAGATAAAATACCTGAACTAGATGCTCCTTTGAGACTGAAATAATTGTTTCCGTGCTATACTTACCATCCACGTGAGCTTTCTACCAATTTTAGTGTCGGCTTCTTGATTTAGAGGCCATAATATTGGATCGGAAGCCTCGTTTTAGTAGGCCATAATGCGAGTAATGATTTAGGACTAGTCCAACTCATTCCGTAGAGCAAGAGATTTACTTCGCACGTTTATGTTGTCATTTTGGATCCGTGTCGCGGGTTATGGATCATCTCTCTACTTTATCCACGTTACCTCTCTTTTACCTTCCCTTCACCTCCCAAGTTGCAATCCCGTAATACTTTACGTTTATTTGTCAGGGAAATCGAGTGTCGAGGTATTCGCCCATGGCCGATGGATCTCAGGTGGAAAAATGAGCTTTGGCCGATACGATTTTGCAACCTGTGTGGTTGGAAATAACATATTTGTCGTGGGCGGCGTTTCAGATGCAGCCGGCAATTCCTATGTCCCCCAAATAGAGATTTTGAATACTACGAACGGTGATTGGACAATCGCAGTCGGGATGCAGGAACTTTGCCGGAAATCATTTGCACTTGCGCATTGGAATGGCAGGTTGTATGCCATTGGGGGAGATGAAGATCGTACCGTGATTTGGAACAATTCAAGTGGAGACGGAAACTTGTCATTTACCGGAACCAATACCCTGGATCTATCGTCGTATGACGCCTTTGCTCTCAATGGAGAGATTTATGTAGTTGGAAAGACGGAGGATAACGTAGGGGGTCTTCGAAAGCTCTGTCTGGCGGATCATCAATGGTATCATCTAAAGCATCCCTATTTTCCTTGGAGTGGTGGAGTACAGGCCGCTATCCTCCCCAGTCGGCGGTACGAAAATGCAGAAAACGCGAAGCGCCTCCAGCCTGCAAGTTGAATGGATCAAACTAATCAAATTTCATACAAGCACTGATTTCACTATTTGGTAACTTGGCGTCGTGGCGACATATTTTCTGTAGAAGCAGTCATGCAACCACGAATCAGTGGGTCACTAGTATTGGCAAAGACATCGACTCAACATCCTCATTTGATGCTGCGATTATTTCCAACATGACCACATCGTTTAACAAGTGAGGTATTAAGTTATCCTCTCGCTTACGGCATGCGTTTGAAGTATGAAATGATGCAGGTATGGATACGCTATATATTTAATGATTCGTTCAGAGAGCGTAGAACTGACTCCACACTATACTTTGAACTTGCAATCACGGCTTTGGACCTGGCACAAATTTTAAACTGCTCCAGCTCCGGATTAATTAGCTCCGGCTCTAAGCTCCGGAGCTCATTGTTACCGCTGCTCCGGCTTCAGCTCCGGCTCAGTCATACAGTCAATAACTAACGTTGCGCCGAGGGCCATGTTACCGTTATTTTGTGTGGATATGCACAGTCCTCTGACGTGATAATTACTCTGTGTCGACTGTCGAATCGTAACGGTCGCATGAGTACTCACTCCACAGCATTGCTGCGTACCGCATCAAAACACGAATGATACGTTTTAATACCGGCGCTGCACTTGCTCATATCAAGCCATACAGTTGACTGTAATCTTGAAAGTGTGGGATTGTTCAATTGTAACTACAGCAAACGCAACATGAGCGCATGTCGCAACCAGAAATTCGCTTTCTACCAAATACCCAATGGGTTAAAATTCGATGTTGATGTGCTCGTTCGATCAAGTTTACTGGAGAGACAGTGTTCCTTCACAAGAACCGAATAAATACCGAATTAGTGCCACTGAGAATCTGGTGTGCAGTGCAGCGTGTCAGTAACGCATTAAACTATTTACGCTTATTGTGTCACAATTACGGAATACGACTGTTTCAAGTAGACAGGAATATACGCATAAAACAGACGATTACATACGGGAAAGCGCGCATTTTGCTGGAAACGCTTTTGCGTGTTCAATCTTCATTTCAATCAGGATATGCATCGATATAATAGATTATACATGGTCCGATGTATGCGTATTCATAAGAGCTATCCATATAAAACGATTGTAACAGGTTATCACTAGAGCTGGGCACAATGATTCGAGTACGCGAATCTGAATCGAGTATTAATTTTAATGATTCGAGTCGAGAAGTAAAAGAAGATTATTTCGAGTACTGAAATCATACGATCCTCGCAGCAAAAAGTTAATTTACGAACGAGAATTATAGTGTCGATTTTTCACTGAGAAAGCCTTGAAACCTTGATTGGCCGTTTCGAGACATAGTACAAAGCGACTAACGTTACTAGAAATAACATTTTCGAGGTCATGATCATCCCACTACACTCGACTCGACTCGAAGCGTAACACGTGATTCAGAATCGAATCACTCAGATACTCGATTTTACCCAGTCCCAGTTATGACCAATAGCCTACAGGTCTATCTATCTTGGATTAAATACCGACTCGTCTGTGTTGAACAGTGGCGGTCCAGTAGGCCTATACTGGACAGCCGGTCAGATAGCGTTGAAGTGACTCCACAGTCCACACTATACTTTGACCTTGTAATATTTACAAAATGGGATGGATTGGCGCAGGTAGACAGCTATAGCTCATATTTACGGATATAATACATCACTGGTTCTCAACCGCCGGTCCGCGATGACTTTCCCGGCGATAAAATAAATTGAACATTAGGTCTGGAACATGTTCGAATTGATTTGAATAAAGTTAAAGTAAAGTCATTTGACGACATGTGAGCGACAAGTACGAGCTGACTCGCCACACCGCGCAGTTTGCACGGTCATTTGTTTTCGAACTGTTGTACCCCAAACCACCCAGTTGGGGGGATCCCGATCTTGAAGGGGGCCCAAAATTATTTCGTGCATGACCATTAATTTCACTGGGCAACAATTTTGAACGAAAAATTTGTTGACTTTGATTTTGCACTTGATTTAGGCTAATTTTGGCGTGCTGATTCCAAAAATTCCACTGGTTTTCCAATATCACGTCAACTTTTTGCTCTACGACATATGCCCAAAATATGCAAATTTTCATGAATTTAGCCGTATTACTTTTCCATATCATATAAAAATGTACACTTTTACCATAAAATAAGTTAATTCACTAGGAAAAAGGTACTGGTATCGATATAGGGCGACGTTTTCACCCATTTTTAGTTAAAGGATGCAATCAGCCGAGGATATTTCACACACATATTTGATGCAAACTGCAGGATATGGCAAGAAACATTAACATGACATTTGCTATCACCTATAGGCAGGGTTGCCATACCGTCCTTATTTCTAAGATTTGTCCTTATTTTGAAGGGCCAGGTCTTAGAAAACTCGACTGTCCTTATTTCTAAGAAATGTCCTAATTTTCGACTTGCGTCCTTATTTTGTCTTATTGTCAACAACTATACAGAACTTCGATCGTTTTCCTCTGCTATCTGCGTTGCATAATATTCTAAAATTATGCTTTTGCGTCGGGATTTTATGGAATCAGAAATGAAAGGAACTCCCGTGGCGTCTAGTCGTGAGATAGCTATGGCATAGTGGGTGGTATAGCAGTTTCGGCTGTACCAAGCTATCGCAGCGGGCGTCAGTTTAGCAGTGAACTGCAGTAGCCGGTTTCTGCTGTATAGTCTACAGCAGAATATAATAGGCTGCGGGGAAGGCAGCATTTATTGCATAGCGAAAAAGGGCGCAGTGCAGACGACACTTTGGTTAAAAAGTAGTAAAGCTATAAACCATTGATAAATTTATCAAAATTATATTACACATAATAGACTTAGCCATTATAGCGCTAAATCTGATTAGTTAAAATGAGCAAGCGTTAAAATCTTTTTCGTGACGATTATTATAGAGAATTGAAAGGCATCAAACGGAGCTTGAAGAGCGCGAGTATTTCGCATATTGCAATATCTGTAATTGTGACATTAACCTGGAGGCCATAGGAAAGACCGCTATTTCAACTCACATTGATGCCCAAAAACACAAGAAGTGTGTCATAATGATTAATTCAAGCCAGTTGATGAATAATTTTTTCACAAGTCTATCAGCACCAACCACCACAGACTACAAGTCAGCTGCGGCTGAGGGTATCTGGGCATTCCATACTGTCAAACACCAGCAACCATTCCTCACCAACGATTGCACATCGCAATTGTTCAAAGCAACATTCCCCGATTCCAACATCGCAAAGAAGTTTGCTTCGGCCACGACCAAGACTTCAAGCATTGTTACTAGAGTTCTTGCTCCATATGCTCAAAAAATGATTTTGTCTGAACTTGGTGTACAGCCTTTTGAGCCTCTAATCACAACGAGTAGAAGAAGTTTGGTTTACCACCCTATTGGGGGTCTAGGATAGGGTTGCCATACGTCCGGAATTTCCCGGACATGTCCGGAATTTCACTCCAAAAACTGCGTCCGGGAGGAATTTCTAAAATATGCCTAAATGTCCGGAATTTTGAAGGCCTCATCATTTTTTCGTAAATCAATATAAACAAGATTATTTTTGGGCAGATTTATGCTACATGAAATTTTTCTCCGTGCTGCGCGCGATTTAGTATAATATATAATGGTTTTAATATGGGGACTACCACCCTCGTAAAAACTGCGACCAAAAATAATTAATAAATAACCTTCATCTACAAAAAGAAGTCTAATTGTAATCGCAATTACAAGATAACGGTATATTCATAGATTCGGTTTAGGGCAGGCCGTTTGGATGCTTTATATTCAAAGATGGTGGTTCTAAACCCGGGGGTAGTTTACCTTTATTCTGGGGTTCGCGGAGATGTTGAACGTAATTAGCTTCCAAAATAGGCCGTGAGTAAGTCTGGGCAAATGTGCCGACCTCTAATTAGTAATCAGCTCATCAAATTTTGAGCTGGACCGCGGCGCATTTTAAAATTGGAAATAGAGTCGCGACCATAAAAGGTTGGAAACCACCGGATACGCGGTGTTTATATAGCTCAGTGATGCAGTGCGTATCTGCATTAGGCTGATAAATAATGTTGCCGACGTGACATGAACATGACTTAACGATGTAGGATCACGCTGCTTGCATTTTCGAAGTCGTCATCCTAATCATGCTCTACAGCTAATTCTGATCATGTGGGCGGAGAGGGGATCAAAATTATACAGTAATATATGGAAGAACTAATATTATTGATACAATTCATACAAATCATTTAACGACCAGATGCATATAGTTAGCCCCAAGAAGTTGCATCGAATACCCTACGTCACGCCGAGCTCAAGATCAGTGTTTATTTGGGCGGGAGGGGGCTGAAAAAATGTGACTTCGGTCCTGGTCACAACTTACAATACACAACCACATACTCCTGAACCGGGTCGTGACCACCTCTAGTCGATAGACAAAGCGTTGCTGGTGTGACGTCATATTGGTCGACAATGTGCTCACACCTGATTTGGAAATCCGCTAGTGGGCGCTGAAGAGCGTCCGGAATTTGTGAAACGAAAATATGGTAACCCTAGTCTAGGACCAAAGGATTTTTTGGGGAGGGAGGAGGGGACTGACGATGTTCCCAGAATAAAGGTAAACCTAGACCTGAGCTGTCGTGAGATCGATGAAGCACGTTCTACTAACAGGGAGTTGCTCGAGCAGATGATTTCTGGCGAAAAGTATGGATTGTGATAGGCCACGGCTCGTATAAGTATGTAGAAAAACGTTTTAATGCTAATCTAATTTTTCGACTGTCCTTATTTTTGGGTCTATGTCGATGGCAACCCTGCCTATAGGTCCAATGCCTCATTCAGCTTATCTAGTGTAACCTGAAACTCCTATACGCTCGACAATTTGGATCAAGATGAAGATCTTAGGGATAGCAGGCCAAGTGATGAAGATTTTGAAATCGAAGTTGATTCAGAACGTAGAGTAGTCCATCAACACGAGTTATTGATCTGACAAAAGCTTTGGGCAAAGTTGTTTTAGACTATGTTAACATTGTTCCAGCTACATCTATTACGTTGTAACACTTGGGTTGTCATTCTTCTGACCAAATTATTCCAGACCAGAAAGTGTCCACAATTCCCTTTTTTTCAAATTATTGCTGGGTTTCACGTCGTAGTTCAACGTAACCTCAGGTACGTTAGGGGACATAACTGCCGCATACGCACTCAAAATATCAAGGCGATCTCTCCAGCCTCCTTGCGGTGAGCTCGATTGTTACATCTGCCTAGGGTTACTACACGTCCTCTTTTAAGAGGATTTGTCCTCTTTTCTGATTTTTTGGAAGTGTCCTCGAAAGACGCCCAAATGTCCTATTTTTCGAGATTTTGTGCTCTTTTTTGGAAATTTTGGTGAATTATTGGGCCAGATCCGACCGAGATACAGTAAATCAGCACTGAAGTAACGCTCCAGCGGCGATTTCTCGAGCTGAGTCGGAAAGCTGACTTTATTTTAGTCAACCAACCGATAATGTTAAAAAAACTTTAATTCGGGGTTTGAGCCGGAAAAGTTGACCCTTTTTTCAGTCAACCACCCACGAGGTGGAAAAAATTTACCATTTTTTCGGGGTTTTCCTCGGGTATTGCAAGTCTGAAAATTTGGAAAAAGTGTGCTCTTTTCGGATTTCCAAAATATGGTAACCCTGCAATTGCACCTAGTTACATTTGTCACCGGTCTCCCCTAACAGTAGGACATATGAAGCTGTTCTATATGTCTTAATCGTCATCATTATATTGGGTTTGATATTTCATTAGAACAATCTGAAACCGCCACGTCCGGCTATGTGAAATTGGTTTTTGCTGTGAGTCAGAAGATTTGTCGCGGCACTGAGAAATTTAACCCGACTCCAGGCCAGGAAGAGTATTTCCATACCATTCAACTGTGTATCGAGAACGATTTATAGTAAGATATATTGAACTTTGGTGCGAGCTTAAAATTGTTCTGCCATGTAGACGGCTCTTTCATCATCTCATGCTCGGAATTTTCATAGAATGGACTGATTATCCAGTAACGAACGTTTGATTGGAATATATCCTGAAATTAAATTACAATATATCAGTGGTCAGGAACCTATGGCTCGCGAGCCACATATGGCTCTTCTGGGTATAAGATATGGCTCTTGGCCAGATTTTCAATTTTGTACTTAATTTTATCGATATTGCAGTAACTTGTTAGTAAATGTTCATAACGACCAGAATATTTATTCTCGTGGCAGCATAAACAGGTATTTGTGAGGTCAGGGCAGTGGCGTATCCAGAGCTAAGGGCTCGTACCCCTTTACAAAATCCTCAAATTTATGTTGCTGTAGCACCAGCGATCCACACCTTTCGCGAATTCGAAGTACCCGACGTCGCGCGCCGCGTAATCTTGGATTGCACCATACGTTGATTGACGATAAAGAATAGCAGACATGGAGACGCCTATATGACAATCTAGTTTTCAAATACACATTGCCTTCCTGATCTACGCCGAGAAATGAACTGCCTTGGAAGTTGGAAGTGACATTCCTATTACAAATTCAAATTACAAACAACGTTCAAACGACGTTCTCGAATGTGAACTAGCTTTCTAGTACAGCCGCTAACATGTAAGCGTGCATTGCAACATCTATGTTGCCGCTGAATACTTTTAGAATTGAGAAGTTGATCAATAGTTAGATTTTCGGAATCATTGCTATAGTTATAATAGATTAATATATGGTATTATAAATTCTGAGTTATTTACGTTAAATTGCGATATCACAGGATAATTAGTAGCCTACGAGTCTTTACAGAGAAATATGGCCCCCACGATGAATCCCATGTAGTGAGTTCGAATTAGTACTATCATGACGTCACGAATTTACAATTGTGACGTAACAATTGATTGACATGTATAGCTCTTCGGGAGTTAAAATCGAAAATATATGACAAACATGGCTCTTCAGACGAAAAACGTTCCCAACCACTGCATATATCCTTGTGTAGTTTTTCGATATGATTGCTGTATGCTTCTATGTCAAATTTAGATAGGCCTTTGCGAGCAGAACCGTGGCGTTATCAAGCCCAGGTAAGCTTGGGAATTGGAGAAGTTCACGTCTTAGTAAATCTCTCTGATCTATCACGAGATAATTACTTAATCGACGTTTTCACCTTGATCAGATTTCATCATTACCAACAAAGGATAAATTCGACTCATAAAACTTGATGAATAGCCTATGTCCGTCAATTATAAGCGACATCTTTTTTTGCAACCAAAACTATTGTGGGACAGGGACGCATCAGTGTGAAAATTTCACAACCGCTTGAAACATCGAGTAAAATCGCTGAAGGCGTATTTTTTTCTTTTTTAGGGCTACCGGAGAAACCGCAGTAAACCTTCCCCCCGTAACGCTTGTGACAGACTGTGGTTGTGAGCCACAGCACAAAAGTCACAAGCGCCGTAATAGGGCACTTATGAGTCGTAGGACTCAAAAGCACCCATCTCGTTTTGCTTCTGTTTTTCTTCCCTTCAAGTTTCGTCTGTTTACTTCAAGGTTCAAACAGTTGGCACAAGCAGGCTTTGGCTGGGGGCGTCTGCGTCTGCTGAAGGCGGTTTTCCTTACTACCATTGCACCTAACTGTGCACCTAACTGTGCACCCTATAAGTGATCAAATACATACAATACAATACAAACGATATACCACGCTTTCTGGTGATTCTGCCGAGTGCCGACTGCTAAATCAGTCCATTGATGGACACTGGACAGGATATATAATGCTAAGTAACAATTGACTTTTCCAGCACAGCCGCTGGAACAAACCGACGCCTGGATCTACCTTAAATTGTCTTGACATAACCAAATTTGCAGTTTTTACTGAATATATTCCTGTTTTATTCATCAATCGTTTCAACACTATACGCAGAAGTTGTCCTCTAAACTTCCACCGACCCGTTTGCTCTCAGCGCCCCCTACCGCCCAATTTGTAGCCAGCACCCTCTTCACGCTCGCCAACGCCCCCAGAGGGCGCTGCCGCACACTTTGGGAGCCCATCATGCAGACCAGAGGTCTCAAACTCAAATGTGCTCGCGGGCCAATTCCTACTGTTTGATGGCGCCACGGGCCGCAGCACCAATAATAGGGGGATTCGATGTGTTTCCAAGTAGGCCTTATTTGACGGGACCTTGCAGACTGACATTCTACACGCATCGTAAAAATGTGATTTAGTATTGTGAATTCACGACTGGCATGAAATAAAATAACATTTTATAGATATTTGAGTAAAATAGTTGGTGTAATTGGCATAGTTTGTGAAAATAATTAGTTGTACACATCATGTCAGTGTAGAAATGCATCAGGACATCGTAAAAGCTGTCGCGTTATAATTTTGCAGCTAGCGGACGTTTGACGTGCCGCAATTATAGGGAGGAATTTAGAATTTTACAAAGATTGATCTGATATCAGAACATGGGAACAGTACAGCCTAATCCGGGTCTCGGGTATACTCCTGATAACTAGGCTATTAGTCATGTCATTACCAAGGTCAAATTAAATCAGCGTTATATTAACCTTCGAATATTTGAACAGATCAATAACAACTTGAATATAATGATTACTGTGCAATAGCAAATAGAAATGTCCAATCGCTGAAAAATCCATTTGTGTTACAGCTGTGAAGCGTAGGCTACGACTATTTTATACTCGTCACAATAATTGAATATGATGACTTGGATAAAGATAGTCTACTCATGATAACACAGGATGTAGCCAGCTATACATCAAGAGGGCAACATCATGCCAATTGTTGCCATACCGACGTGCTTAGATATCTAAATGAGCTATGAAACGCGAGCTACGACCTGTCGATATTTTACTATTTTCCATACCAGTTTGATAGTTTGTTGTTGTTGTTTTTGCACAAAGTCACGGCGGTCCGCGTCACAATAGTCCTTCTCTGTTTGTATCTTTAGACGCGACTCAACTCGCGCTCAAGTACAAATCAATATTTTCAGTACGAATCATCAACATGTTTAACCATCATAAAGAAGTAATGTCATGTAATAGGTAGCCTAAATTTCCACTGCGTTATAATTGTAACTTTAGAAACTGATGTAATAGTGAAGTTTGATGAGTGGTTTCAGGCTTCTGGAGTAGTTTTAGAACGAATTTTAAGTTCTCAAATTAAAGAAAATGGTAGTTAAATATTGACGAATACTTCAAAATCCAAAATGCCGTCGCGGGCCGCACAAAATGGTCTCGCGGGCCGCGTGTTTGAGACCTCTGATGTAGACTGTCCTGGATACAGTGTTCAAAATGGGTCTATTCCCCACCAGAAACCATTCAATTCCCCACCAGAGGGGATTTCCGCATCGGTTGGGAACCTCTTGCGTCAACCAATCGCAATGAGCCGTGAGATTTGCTTGTGTCCACACCATTGTAGGCATATAGTGTATCAGCACGTCTGATCCAGTGAAACGCTAGAAATATGACGTCAAGTTGTATTTCTACTTTCTTTCTACTTTCTTCATTTTTCATATTCTCGTAATAACAGTTCGATTATCGCGAAGCACAAGGATAGTAGTGAATACCAACATTACGGACTCATATTTGCAAGGTACTTTACCGCAAATTCTTGCCCGTTAAAGGGTCACTAAAATATGGGTCGCAAATGATAGCGGTAGCCTATAATTTTAGGTCGCCACGGTACCAGAGCGATCTCTTAATTCAGTATGTATGTTATATTTGTTGAATTTATTGCAAAACGTCCTGTGAATAGTTTTTGCATATCCAAGGTCACTAGAAAATGTTCAGCTTTTCCGAATTAGATTAGAATAAGAATTAGAGCTACACAGTTTTTTTCTAATTAGATTAGAATTAGAAGTAGAGCTACACACGATTTTCCAAATTGGCTTTGAATTAGAATTTGAGCTTCAGTTTTTTTCGCAAATTAGATTAGAACTACTGTATTCGCAAAAACTTGGAAGTTGAATGAAATTGTGAATGGGAATTGAATACAGCAAAAATCAGTTCACGTCAAATGACAGTGCATTCCCATAACCATGAGAATGAATAACGTATGTAGGGGAGATGTGGTACCGATGGATCACTGTGACCGAAAATACTTTGAAAATTCTCTATGATCATTTCATGATTACACTTTGTGAACCTGTCTACAATTGCATGCTGGCAAAATCTTTCCTCACATACAAAAAAATTCGACGTGCGCTCGACGTGCGCGAGCTATGGGATATCTTACAGATGTTTTTTGTTTTGGGGGGTGCAAACTAAATTTAGATCGACATATACATTTTTCTTTGTAACCTTCAGCACGAACAAACCAGCAATAATTTTTATTGTGAAGTGTAGGGCTTGTATCAGGCTATATAATGGCACCTGTTATTTTTTTCAGTACCTTCCTTGAGTGGATTTTTTTTCGATTCATGTATAAAATTCGTAGGGTGGGGACCGATGATACAATAGCCAAATCAAGCAAAATAATCAAGCATACTAATCATGAAACAAATGAAACATGCCCACTAGGGTTGTCCAAAATTTGGAAAATCTTAAAAATACCCCGTGATTGTGTCTCATTCCATAGATTATTGTTAAAAAATAACAATGAGCCCAAAAGAAGCTCACGGGAAAGCCGTTAAGATTTCGGCCAAAGCGATATAAAGTAGCTGCCCAAGAATGGGCGTGCCACCGACCATAGAACGGCGAGAAGACTAGTAATCAAATAACCACGGCTCCCGATTGGCTAATTGGCTATGCTTCAATGATCACCACAGCAACAACTTGCTGATTATGTGCTCAAGGAGTCTGCTGCCGGTGGGGATTCTGAAATCGCGTTGTTGGTAGGTTGGCAGATGATGATTTAGGATTAATTCAGGACATGTTAAGGTACGAAATACATGATGAACAATCAACAGCTGCTTCACATAAACTTCTAAAGCATGACTGCTTTGCTGTGAAGGAAACGGCTGTAGCCTACATGCCGTGTTTTCATCGAGGGAAAGCAAAGACGCCTATGCAAGTAGTGAACGAATTCCCCGTTTCAGAAGGGATCCATCATCAGTGAATACAAATATAAAGCTTGACCATGACACTATACTTTGTGTGAGCTTATTGGACTCAAGTTGTAGTATATAGTTGATATTTTGAATGCTCTAGGGATTGACTGAATCAGCCGGTTGTGCTTGGCAGTTATACTTACAGCAAATTGAATTCACATGTAAGTGTTGTCAAAGTCCTTAATGATGCTGCAGAAAAGAGGTGTAAAGTAAGCACAATGCTGGATATCATGTCCAAACTATGCTGGATACTATGCAGTATATTCTGTGATTATCTTTACACCTATTTTCTGCGGGATCAATAGGGACTTTGACATACCACATTGGGCATAGCCTGTGCGAGTGTGCGTTATCATTAGGGACTTTAGCAACACTTGCAAGTGAATTCAATTTACTGTAAGCATCTGATGAGTGCCAAGCATAACCCGCTGATTCAGCCGATTCCAATATCATTCAAAACGTCACCTATATATTACAGCTTGAGCCTAATAAGATCACACAAATTACGGTATCGTGTCATTGATAAGCTTTATATTTGTGTTCACTGATGATAGATCCTTTCCAAACGGGGAATTCGTTTACCGCTTGCATAAGCGCCTTTGCTTTCCCTCGGTGAAAACACAGCATGTAGGCTACAGCCGTTTCCTTTCAATAAAGCAGTCATGCTGTAGGAGTTTTTGTGAAGCAGCTGTTGATTGTTCATCATGTATTTCGTACCTTAACATGTCCTGACTTAATCTTAAATCATCATCTGCCAACCTACCAACAACGCGATTTCAGAATCCCCACCGGTAGCAGACTCCTTGAGCACATAATCAGCAAGTTGTTGCTGTGGTGATCATTGAAGCATAGCCAATTAGCCAATCAGGAGCCGTGGTTATTTGATTACTAGTCTTCTCGCCGTTCTATGGTCGGTGGCACGCCCATTCTTGAGCAGCTACTTTAAAACGCTTTGGCCGAAATCTTAACGGCGTTCCCGTGAGCTTCTTTTGGGCTCATTGTTATTTTTTATCAATAATCTATGGAATGAGACACAATCACAGGGTATTTTTAAGATTTTCCAAATTTTGGACAACCCTAATGCCCACGTACAGAAAATATTTATGTAATAATTGCATATGATGTTTTATCGCTATAACGTGGTATTTGGAACTCACACTGTCGATTTTCGGGCAATATGTATGTATCCTCAAATTTCTAAGTTCGAGCCTAAATCGAAACGTGATTTTAAGACAACATTTGAGTTAATATTTATTGTCTTTTTTTGACGGTTGCGACCTAACATTTTTCTTTGGCTTGATGTACCTTAGATTATAATACTGTGCAAGAAAAGTTGTCGCATCTGAGTTTTTTAGGGTATATGTCTCATAGGTCCCCGGGTCGTGTGCCATTGGACCCACCGGGTGGGGACCGGTGATACGTTCGAACAACAAATTTTGAACGTCCATAAATATTTTTTGGAAAGACGGATATTCATGTATATGTGCGCGATAGGTAGAGCTTGTATCAAAGTGCTGAGCCAGCAAAAGATCTGCTGTTTTCGGCTGAACATTTTGGAGCCAGCGATCATTTTCCAATTTTTGATCCATCGGTACCACATCTCCCCTACACCAAGCTTGACTCTTATTTTGCTATACCAGGGGTCACCACAATCGCCGCCGGCGAACTGATTTGAGATTTTGGAAATACGCGAAATAAAGCATTATGATATGCTAAAATTGATTTCAGTTTCAAATTGGTGTTCTTGTTTCAAAATGAGTTATTCGCATGTGCTCAACAACACTATTTCACACTAGCTGAAATGACTTCAGCGATGGCAGCAGCATTCCATCGATGTAGCGTCTGCCGATATCAATAA
Source organism: Botryllus schlosseri (assembly GCF_051294905.1). Lineage (NCBI taxonomy): Eukaryota > Metazoa > Chordata > Ascidiacea > Stolidobranchia > Styelidae > Botryllus > Botryllus schlosseri. Next base: position 6,179,358 of record NC_137245.1, read on the forward strand.
ACAATAAACATATTGCCTTGACGTGCAATGGCCCAGACACTGCCTAAACAGACACGCTTAAAAACGGCGTAGGACGTCTCCACAATATCAATCTTTAGGATGAGATAGTCTTTCAGCTAGTAACATGTCTGGCTAGCACCAATATCGATTCATTTTCGTAGGAAAGCGTATCGTGCGTAGCTCATAGATCAAAATACAATGATTTTCATGATCATGATATTTCGTGTTGTATTTGTACTACTTTATAAAATAATACTTCTTTGTGGTAACCATGAACATCGACAATGTTAGTCAGCACTGCATTGTACTGACGTAAAGTTTGAAAAACTAGAATGTTGTTCACAGATTACCAGACACTATGCTGGCAGGTTATTATTATTCGTCGTCACAAAGACTACTATGACTACGCGGTGTCAGAATGGCGATGGCAAGGCGATGACGGCTTGGCACTGGATTTCCCTGAGCGAGAGGGATATAGTCTTGTTAACTCGCTGCAAAATGCCGCGGACAAAGAGGCAGTTCAGGAAAACAATAAATGAGAATAAAACTAAAATTAGAGCATGGAGACATTTCACAAATTAGATTAGAATTAGAATTAGATTATAGGAACATTTCACAAATTAGATTAAAATTTGATTACAGTCATTTCGTTGGGATCAAGTCGTGTAGGGGCCTGCAACGAGCGAGTTCAGGCCTATGAGACACATTCATTTCGAGGCCAAGCGCTTCTGCGTCGGGGCACGTGAAGACGTAACGTATTGGCCAAAACACCGCTGATAAGATGCGGTGCCAAACAGAGCAGCATCGACAGAAAAAACTTGGCCAAAAATGACTATCGCTGTTTTGCCAAAACTTTCTATAGGGATGTGTTCTGTTGTCGAAATGGTCGGCAGTCGGCACCGAATAGTCCCGCTCTTGCAATCTAAGTTGACAGTAGTACAAATGCGACGCGCAGAGGAACTTAATTCACCCCAATTTGAAATAGTGTGCGCCAAACATATTTCGTAGAGCTGTGTTGGGTAGAATTATGGTGCACGCGTTCTGTATGTCACTGATGTCCGTAAATTTGTAGCATGCTACTATAATATTAAAAATGCATTCTTTTTCATCTTTGAAGCTCGGGTTGCCAGATGCCACTCCGAATTTGATTCGTGGTGTGGTCTAAAAGCTGCTTTGGGGCAGAGATTCCAAAAGTGGGCGCCAGCAATCCCCGCTTGGGGGCGTTCGCGAGCGTGAAGGGGTCACTGACCGTGAAATGGGTGATTGGGGGTGCTGGCTATTAAATTAGGCGGTAGGGACACTTAGAGCTAATATTGACGGTGTAGTTTTAGAAGGCAACTGCTGCGTGACTAGAATATATCCCTTCTTAGACATGATGGAACTTTCTAAAGGTGAAAACGACACTGTCCGGATTGAGTGACAAGCCTGTGATATTTTACCGAGTGAGCTGTTCCAGTTCTCAAGCTTGTACGAGCTACAGGTCCCGGTCGAATTTGCGATTTTGATGGAGAAACATAACTCAATCATACGAGAAAACTGCACGGGGATATGGTGATTAGATTACCGAATATATTCATATTCGAAATTCCTTATGATTATATTGTAGTGCGGGATAGAACAATTTTGAGTGCAACGGAGGGCTAAATATCTCCAATAAATCGTTCTGGATACACAATCAAATAAAATAGAAATACTCTCACTGGAGTCGGGTTGACTTTTCGTCGTTTCACTTTCCCGCCTATATTTGACGGAACGTGTTTTCAGTGCCGTGACCACTGACTCATAGCAGAGACCTACTTGAAAGTGGAGACTGGAGATTATAGAATGAGATTGTTCTTATCAAAACTCAAACCCAATATGACGAAGGTCACGATAATGATACACCAACTTTATCCGTCTCATTATTAGGTGTAATAAATACAAAACAACTTTCGTTGTATGATTTAAACGTGGGAAGGGGGCGCTGGTTCTTTATTCGTTGTGTAGGGGGAGGGCGGTAGCTTAAAAGGAGCCTTCAGTGGCGTAGTCAAGCATGTACACGGAGATATATCCACTAATGATTTATCAGCTGTATTAGAAACCAAATTCGAGGTGTGATGAAATCCATGGAGTCTTAAGTTCCTGCGCTATAGATGACAAACATAAGCTCACAGGTAGGAGACACTGTGTATTTTATTAATTAAATTGTATAAATCAGTGTTTTTCATACTTTTTCCGATCACGTAGGCCTACCACTATAAATACTAAATTATATTTTAATACACTGCGTATCACCTGACTCTTGAATGATTGATTTTCCGCAAGTGTACTGGTATTTGTTAGTTATGAGCGTCATTACACCATCATATCACCAATGAACCACAAGATAGCAGAATAAAAGGTGATAGTTGCAATGGTGTATTCGGCAAAAGTTTGTTCACCCGAAGTATATTACTGTTCGAGCATTTAAAATCATATCCATGAACAATTAGGCGATTCCGGCTCTTGTACTTAATGGACGTCAAGGTCGGGAACCCTATACTTGTGTAATGCTCAGTGCTCACATTCCCATGTCAAGGCATGCATATCTCGATTTTATTTGCATGCGGTTCGAATCTTGCTAGGTGCCGTTTTATTTGGCTGGGCTTCATGGCCGCGTTAGAGAAAGAGTTTTCCTTTAAAACATAACATGTGACAAAGATTGTCCTCCGATACTTCGTGTATTCTGGCTAAAACATTGATTTCGACATGGTCATGATTTTTCTTGCTTACTATGGTGATGAAACAGAATTTTACCCTAGTTTATCAATCTCCGTATTTAGTCGGTTTTCTTTGTTTCCAATCTTTTATAACATCATATTACCAACTTGAAATCGTGGCACAATTCATGAACTTCATACATCGTGTGTTTACAGTGGTTTGAGCGACTGCAAAGAACAGCAAAATGTACAATTAATAACTGCCGAACTGTACGAACCTTCTAAAATGTTCTCGCGGACCCGTGCCGAATCCACTTCTGCGATTGGCAATAAAGGGAACGATACCTGTATTGGGTTGTTACTTGGTTTTTTCGACATGTGAATCGATTGAGATAGTGGTAGAGATCTTTGCTCACATTGAATTTAGGCTGCACCCAATTAATAAATTTGACAGAAATGTATTCCAAACAAAGCAACCCATATTATATAACGTTCGTTCGAGGTTGCAGTTCACAACACTAAACAATACATCCTCTATAATTCGTTGAAGAAATATTCTGGCGATTTAATTTTGTAGCTCTCAAATACAAATATATTTGGTTAATCATTTATACCAAAAAGCTTCAAAGCATCTTTAATGTAGAACGGACTCTCACTCTCAAAAGTACTGCAGTGCCTCTTTCTTCGATTTCGACACGCTGCCTGCTGCGGGATAAAATAGCTAGTTCAAAACATTTTGTGGAAAATAACTCGAGCTTGCATGAGGGGAGTATTTTAACGGGAAATTGGCGGTTTAAAAGTACGTGCAATCAATTTTACAAGAATCATATTAAACCACTGCAGTGATGGAAACATGTTGCAAACATAGTCGGCACATATTTCACGGGTAGCGCGACGAAAGATTATCAGATGTCGCAGATTTTATCGAATGTTAATTTGCAAGGAGAGCTCAGAGATATATATACCAGTTATTCTACTATATTATCAGATGTCCATAGGCCTACTGAACCCTCTACAGCAGTGGTTCCCAACCTGTGGTACGCATACCACTAGTGGTACGCGAATGTCTTCCAGGTGGTACCAGAGTAGATTATGTCTTTTTTTCAACCGAAAAGAGGTGGGGTTGATTTTTAGTTTTTTGAAGACGTCGTTGTCGTGGTAAGGTCGTCGCCGTGGGTTGGGGCTATCCCATCCATGACGGCCTACGGGGAAAATATCTAGTCGAAAAGCATTGGGATCCATAGCTAACCAAATTCCGTTTTAATATATTGGATCACAAGTATTCCAAATGGAGCAACTACAGAAATCATATAGTGCGCCTTAAAATGGGCAGTTTATTTTTTGTTTCGCTGCCTACGGTAGCTCAACACGGTGAAAAAATTTTGACCGCCTCTGGCGCGCGTAACTCATATAGGTGGTACGCGAGCACTGCATAAAACCCTGAAATAGTACGTTGGTGGAAAAATTTTGGGAGCCACTGCTCTACTGCAACGCCATTGTTTCAGCGCCGCCATGTCACCCACTGAACCCACCGCCCCCATAATGCCCCTGAGCGTTTCCGCACCTTAAAAATCCAAATTTACCCGTGGGGGCGTTGGTGCCCAGGTCAAGAAACACTGGTGCAGATGGATTGAGTCGGAATGATAGCACAATTCGAAATCCTGTCAAAGGGGTAATAGTAAAATGGTCTACTAAAATAATATAGTGTAATTCGGTCTCTGGATGTCAGTTCAAAATTCAGATGAGGTAACATTTAATTGAAGATGTATTAACATATATCGGATAGTTACGAGGGTTTATTCAGTGTCATCTGTTGTCTGAAAGTACAAAAATATCACATTGTTGCTGACATCTGGGGCCCAGGAGACGACAATGTTCAAATACATGAACAAGAAACGATAAAACTATATTGTCCGCGAAGGGAACTGCTAACGCGACGACATTTTTTGTCTACTTTTGTACTCATTAGGTTGCTGTTTTATGCTTGGAATAGCAGTGTTGGATGATTCGAGTCACCATTTTCGTATGACTTGACTAGAGTCACTTTGCTAAAATGACTTGACTTGACCCGACGTATCAGAAATGTCGATCGACTCGTGACTCGGAGGAAAATGCACGAGTCAATTTCAAGTCGACACATTATCTGTGTCGATAAAAATTACTGTATCTTACATATGTCCGGATTGTCCGCGAAACGCTGGTGTATCCCGTGGGAGATAGCGCAGTGATATAATACACAGCTGCAACACTAATGAGCTGCGGGTTCGAGTCCAACCGAGGTCGACTTCAGAATTCCTACACGTAAGTGATGGGGGTTTATCTCGGCTCCTCCACGCCACCTCATCCGCGTCAGCTGTGTCTTACAAAAAGCCTAGAAGTGGGCCGTGCTAGAAGTCCGTAGATACGGAATAAAAATGAAGAATATCGACCTGGTGTAAATGACCATAGTACTCGACAAATACCATCAATGCCTCAAAAATAAACACACCTGTGGGAGCAACCAATTATTCAATTATCGTGGGTTTTACTGACCCTCAATTGTCCTCTCTCAAACAAATTGACCTGAAACGAGGTGATCGAAGCTTACATATTACGTTGTCGTAAACTAGTAGTAAAGTAATTAAATAGGAAATAATATTTCACTATTCTCTATGTTTACATTAACCAAACATGTTGTTTTATTGAAATTGAATTCGGATATATATACTCATCAAGCATTTGCGCAAGCCCGGATTGTATCATATCAATATGTAAATGGGCAATGTATTGGATCTTATCAATTCGTTTCTCTATTCTCTAATCTCTATTTTGGCTGGTAACCACAAACTTAGGCGTAGTTAAACAGTTCTACAAACAGCCTCTTCTTGCATGTATATTTAGGGGAGATGTGGTACCGATGGATCAAAAATTGTAAAATGATCTCTAGCCCTCAAATATTCAACCGAGAATAGCAGATCTTTTGCTGTCTCATCACTTCGATACAAGCTCTACCTATCGCGGCATTTACATGAATACCCGCCTTTTCAAAAAAATATTTATAAACGTTTAAAAGTTGTTGCTCGAACGTGTCATCGGTCCCCACCCGGTGGGTCCAAAGGCACACGACCATGGGACCTATGAGACATACGCTCAAAAACTTAAATTTGTTTACTTGTTTTGTTGTGCACTATAAGCTAAGCTACAGCAAGCCAATGAAGACTGTTTCGTAGCGACCTTCAAGAATAAAATAGATTATATCAACTCAAATGTTGGCATAAAATCATGTTATGATTTACGCCTAAACTTACAAAATTAATGCCACATACATATTACCCGCAAATCGACATTTTGACTTTCAAATACCTCGTTATAGCGATAAAACACCACAGGTAACTATGATTTACAGCCTATGTATATATAGGCGAGTTTCTGTTGTTAAGTGATTAGTTGATCCATCTATTTTGCTTGATTTGGCTATGGTACCATAGGTCCACCACCCCATAAATATTGTAATTGACTTCAAAATAGTACACTCGAGGATGGTATTGTTTCAAAAAATATGTGCCATTATATACCCTGATACATGCCCTCTACTTCACATCAAAAATTATGGCGGGTTTGTTAGTCTGAAAGGTGATAGAGAAAAATGCAAATGTCGATCCAAATTTACTTTACACCCCCTAAAACGCAAATCATTCGTCACAGACCCCATACCTCACGCGGGTCGAATTTTTTTGCATGTGAGGAAAGTTTCTGTCAGGAAGTAATAGTAGACAAATTCACGGAGTGTAATCATGGAATTATCATGGAGAATTTTTCAAGTATTTTCGGTCCCAGTGATCCATCGGTACCACATCTCCCCTACCTCTATATTCGTTCATCGATTCAGAATCAATGACCACTCAATCTGTATTTAAGACAGCTAGCAAATGCAATGGCGTCATCATACCTCATACTTCGAAAAGGCAACTTGACTTGAACTGTGACTTGAATCGTGACTTGAATTGACTCGACTCGACTTGACTCGAGTCACCTCCAAAGACAGAATGACTTGACTTGACCCGAGTCACCTTCGAAAATCGATTGACTTGACTTGACTTGACTCGAGTTCATTGACTCGAAATGACTTGTGACTCGAAGGTAGTGACCTAATCCCAACACAGTGAAATAGCGCAAATACAGATTGTATAGTAATTTATTGCAATCAGGTCTTGCTTTTTTCAGGCATCGACTAATAGCAATTGATCAGTGATAGATTGGTTGGCTTAGCTGGTCACCATTTGTTACTCATCGACATGTCAAAATCGTGATGGTGCCCACGCTCAAAAAAGTGTAAGAACTGCTGCTATAAAGGATACACAAGCTACCATCTGCTATCAGACAACAGACTTTATCGACGGCTACCACAGACACTTCGATGTGCTACGGCGATAGCAGTGAATTAACACTGGTGAAAATGACATCAAATAGAAGTAGAAAACAGTCAGGTAAAATATAATATTGCTATTGTATGGAATCGCGTACATGACCCATAGCTGTCTACCTGTTACATTCCATCCGATTTTGTAAAAAAAATACTAGTTCAAAGTATACCGTGGAGTCAATTCTGCAGGACTTGATCTAATCATGAAATCTATGTCATGTCTATACCTGCAGTAATACCTGCATCATTTTATGTGAGAAACGCGTGTTGTAAGCGAGAAAATCAATTATTATCACGCCTGTTAAATGGTATGATCATGTTGGAAATAGTTGCAGCAGAAATGGATATGTTTAATTGATATGTTGAATTGCGACAAAAACATATCCGTGGTAATTTGAATCCATTCAAGTTGCAAATCGGAGGCGTTTCGAGTTTTCTTCATATTCGCACCGCCAATTGGGGACGATAGCAATGCGTACTCCGCCACGCCAAGGAAGCAAAGGGGATCGTAGTTGTTCATCCCATGTCCCGTCCGCCAGACGGAACTTTCGAAAACTATCCATAACATCCCCCCTCTTTCCTACTACACAAATGTCTCCATTCAGAGCCAAGCTATCATACGACGATAGCTGTTGCGTAGTGGTTACGGGATCCGACCAGATTTGGCTAGCACTTGAATTGTTCCAAATCACGGTACACTCTGCATCGCCCCCCACAGCATACACCCTGCCATTCGCATGTACAAGTGCAAACTATCTCCTACAAAATGACATCTCCCCTATTTCTGACCAATCACCGCTCTGAGTATCGAATATCTCTATATGGGAGACATAGCAATTGCCGGGTGCATTTGAAACGCCACCCGCCAAAAATATTTGATATCCAACCTCACAGGTTGCAAAATCATATCTGCAATAACTCATTCTTCGGCCAGGTTTCCATTTACCTCCGTGGTATACCTCGACAGTCGCTTTACCTGATAAATAAACGTTAATTATTCTGGGATTGCAACTTGTGAGGTTCCGGAAACGTAACGTGGATATCGAGGAGTGATTGATCCAGAATTCGCGACACGGCTCCAAAATGACACCGTAAACGTGTCAACTAAATCTCTTGCCGACGAAACGAGTTGGACCAATCCTAAACCATTATTCTTACGGCATGTGATGTGTAGTCTCACAACCACGATTACGATTTATGTTTAGCGGCTGAGTGAAAATCTTGGGCTATTACGATTACGGGACTATCCGGATGCGTTCGTACCGCTTCTCGGCATGCATTGCAAGGCAACGGTCGGCAACCTTCTTGTCAAACAACCGTAATTTGCATCGCGCATGACTCGACCATATACAACCATGAATTTTTGGCGATAGCTATATTTCGAGACAGCCATTTCAGCGCCTATAGTCAATGGACAATTCGGCATATATATCATCACCGACTCCGAATCCAAGAGTTCTACAAATTTACTTCGAAAATTATATGCCACGGTGAGGGTGAAATGACTTTCACATAACCATTCAACGTATGCAAACTTATTATTCACGATGGCATGCAAAATTGTTTCATTGTGATCAGACATGGGGTAATCGCGATTAGTAATCGTAATCGATTACGACGATTACAGCATTTTCAAGTAATCGTAATCGCAATCGATTACATTCGAAAAAAATTCCGAAGTAATCGTAATCGTAATCGACTACTTCCATATCTGATCGATTTCTTTGTGAAAGAGCGATTACTTTTAATCTGTACAAGGACTATGACATAAACTCAACATTCGTGAACAAGGAAAATATATTATACCAGGTTAGCGATAGCACATAAGTCTGATTTACAAACGCCACTGCTCATTATTACGTCAGAAACATTAGCCTCGCTCATGATTGCGTAGAAGTATCCACACCACACATTGTAAATCAGTGGTTCTTAACCTTTTTTCTTCCAGCGCCCCCTTTAAAAAATTATCGTGCTCCAGCGCCCCCCCAACTTCATATTTTAAGGAATGTAATAAAGACAATGAGTAAGAGGGAGGGCCGTAACAGCACTTCGTTAACCCCCCTAAAAACGATTGCCTTGCGCACCCATAGCGTGATATACCGAACTTCTAAGGGCTTCGCCCCCACGAACCCCATATCGTGATTTGATGGTCAGCAAAGTTTGTGTGGCCTGGTCGCCCTAAGTACCAAACTTTTCCATAATGCATGAATGGATAGGTGATAATTACATATATAAGTCGCTATATAAACTTTTTATCCTTTCAGCCCACGTAATCAGATTTACCAGTAGCACTGAGTGAGCTGTTGTATAGGAAAATACAGGGCACGTAATTATTAATTAAACATATTCGGGCGTGCCCGCAGGTACAATTATTCGTTACCAGGGCCGTAACAGCCCCCCCCCCCCCCCAAAAAAAAAACAAAAAAACGTTGGTCCTGGGCCTCCATCGGGTGATAAACCAAACTTCCGGGGGACTTCACTCCCAGACCCCCACTAGGCTGTCCGCTATTTGCTGATAGCCTATTAGGTATCTACATTGCGTGTCCATTTACTGAGGCAGCTATTCTCGCCTATTCGCGCGAAGTGCGAAAAATTTCACTAATTAATGATTGAATTGGTCAATATCATCGGGAATTGCATGTAAATTGAGATCAATTTTTATCCTCTCTCTGCTCACGTAAACACATTTACCGGTAGAGCTAAGTGAGGTGCAATGTTCCCTCCAAGCTGCGCACGCGCGCAGTGCTGACACGGTCTCTGCACACAGAAAATCTACGTTGCGCACAACAAATCCGGAGTTATTACCTTATTTTAGTCGTTACGCACTGTTGTCCAAGAGTCAGCGCAGTGAGTTGTTGAGTGTGCGCAGACTCATCAAAACTTAAAGCGAACATTGTGAGGTTTCTTGGAAACTGTAGGGCCCGTTACTAATAATTAAACATATTCGGGCGGGCGAACCCGTTGGTATGACTTCGTTGCATGATGTTATTTCGTGACCCCCTGTCTGCAATATCAAAAAATATAGAATCGCTCAACGGGGATATCGTCCAACAGGAATATACCTGTCGCCCAATCGTACTAAACTAAAAGACGCAAACGATTTCAGATTGATATTTCCTTACTGACATATAATTTTTACCTGCCAGATGGAATTCGTCTTCTGGGGTTCTGATTGCCAAGACAGGAACATTCGGTGTCAGTCATTTAGGCGTTCATGGACAATTAAACCTATATGTATTTTGAAGGCTATATGTAACGACGTTTTCGGTGTTAATTTGCTCTGAATACTCATTAAGGATATTTCCTATCACCACATCATCTACTGCGAAGCCATTTTTCTCCAGCGCCCCCCATACCGCCCCCCTGAGCCCAGCGCCCCCCATATCGCCCCCTGAGCGTTTCCGCCCCTCTTCAAGTTCACCAGCGCCCCCTGGGGGGCGCTGGTGGCAAGGTTAAGAACCACTGTTGTAAATAGATATTCGACGTATACATTGTAGTCAATGTAGTGTGATTGTAAGAACACCCGCCGTGCGATATATCAGGCTATCGCAACACTCCAGACGCCACTACCTCGGAGCAGGATAATAATCACCGTTTTGCCTAGTTGCAAATGGTAACTTATGTATTGATGCCCGGTTAAAGGTTATGCTTATAGTTAAACGCAGTTTGTCTGTTGGTGTTTGGCGAGCAGCAGGCCTGTGCTGTAGTACGTACGACGACGTACGTACACCGGGCAGAGATTTGAAATTTTGTACTTGCCAAATAAAACATTGCGATTTCCACAGCGAAGCATTAAAAATGAACAGCTGCTGATATATGACAAAACCGAATCGTTCTTTGCCGTATCTCGTAACGGCAGCTTGCGGTATCTGCATGAAGTAGAAGGCAGAATTTTTTATTCACTTTATCTTATTCTCATATGACTCTTTACTTTTAACAGGTGCCAATCGATATTCGCAATTCTTTACCTGCCGCCATAGCCATCCGCTTATATGCCATGTTAGCGGGTTGTGGCTAGAATGAGCACCAAAACAGCAATTCGTCCCGCACTACAAACGTTGGTCTTGGGTCCCAATAAAGTGGTCAATTTTCAAGTTGAAGACTGAATTATCGTCAATAATATTCGTAATATTATTATATCACTATTCATTTTCAATCCTCTCTCAGCCCGCGATAGTCAGATTTACCTGTGTAGCTGAGGGCACGTAATTCATAATTATAACTATGGTATGTTGTAATTACTTTATTGTATGTTGCGAATTCGTGACCTCCGGTCTGTCATATAATCAAAAGATATTGTAGTCACCCAAACGTAGCAGACGAAAAGAAAAACTTTCGTGAGACGCACACACAAATAATTGCCATGTCTATATTCATATGTGGGACTGACCACTCGCGATTTCGGTGCGTATGGTAAGCCAATATAAAAAAAAAGTAGATTAGTCCGGAGTTCACCGGAAATGGACACGGGCAGTTCAAAATGGGTCTTTTGCGTCCAGTTAGTTCATTACGACTACGGCCAATCGAAAAAAGGTTTGCCACCCCAGCTGTAGAGAGATCGCTATAAAGTGTTGGTAGATGGCGGGGAGTTTTTATTCCATATCTTCTTTTGACCGTTCTGTTCTAACACTAGTGGTCCGACAAATCGTTCGCAGACGGTTCGCCCGCAGCGCCAGCGCACCTTTCAAACTGGGACACCGTCTGCCTCCACCAAGTGAACATTTCTGGGTAGGACTGGTAAAGCCTACCTATTTCACTCAAAAGGCTTGTTCAAATCATATCTTTGTCAGATCAGGCATATCGTAAATTATTTCATGTGCATAGATAGAGCGGAAGCCGACATCGAATAAGTCAGTGACACGAAATACGTAAGCCTTGGAGTTAAATAGTGCGAAACTGTTACTTGACGATTCATTTCAATATTTAGCGAAGGTGGGTTTCAAAAAGTATTTTCATGTCCATTTTCGAGATCAGATCGCATCAATCTGATTTCATCCCGCTTTAATGTTCTAACTTTGGAGAATTTCCCCCAAAATTTGCAATTCCACTTTGAAGTAAGCTGGTGTCGTCTACTATGTTTGTTTGTTATCATGTAGTAGTACTATTTAGTGTTTCGTAAGTTACAAGGTAGCTGAATTCAAAACTCATACTAGAGCTTGGAACGTATGAACTACATATGTTTCCAGTAGCTGTGTAATAAGTAATTGGTAGGTGGCAAGATAAATGGTTCAGTAGTACGTCAGCATTTCAGATGGCCCACAGCAGCCGTAACAGCAACACCCAAATCTCCCATACTAGATGTTGACCCAAGCTCAAGGGGTCGAGAATTATTTGTTAAATTATCAGGATTTGAGAGTATTTTCAGGTATATCACTTCATTTTGTGTTTCGAGAAGTCGCGTTTTTCACAATTTGACCTTTCCCTTAGAAAAACGCATATTTCACATATAAGCCATCTTCAAAGCCGTGTTACAGTGTCATATACACACCCCAAGTAATTATGTTTCCATATGGCGCACTAATATCAAGTTTGCAATACCAGATGCGAAAGGGGGGTATGGGGGGGGGGGGGGGGGCTGCAATTACTCACTTATAGGGGCCTCCAGAAAGTCTCGCCAGTCCCCCTTCCCCAATCGTAGCCACAACTGCCTATGTACGGCATATCTCGCACACCCAGGTTTAACGCGTTTATGTACAGACATTGAGCAATTTGAACATGCTTAGTTAAAAAAGGTGCCGCCAACACGGCAACAATTCTTAATTTTTTTACGCAATTACAGTAAGATTTTGTGAATCCAACCAATAGTAGTAGCATAGCATCTTATGAAATACATCGGAACCGGATCAACTTTTAAACAATTGGCTCCAGCTCCGCCTCCATTAGAATTTTATTTAGAGCTCCGGCTCCAGCTACAGCTTCGTTAAAAATACACAGCTCCGGGGCTCCGGCTCCTTGCTCCGGTTCTGGCTCCAGAGTCCTGATTTTAATGAACCACTGCAGTGATGGAACATCGTGAAATCATATTCGACATTCCTTCTCACGTTTAGCGCGACGAAAGATTTCGATGTGTCGCAAATTTTGTCGAATATTAATTTGCAAGGAGAGCTCATAACTGTGGTTCTACTATAATATCAAATGCACATAATCATACTGCACCCTCTACAGACACGCAATTTTTCTTCAGCGTCCCCGAACGTTTCCGCACCCTGAAAATCCAAATCTCTCATTGGGGGGCGCTGGCGCTCAGGTTAAGAAACACTGGTGCAGACGGATTGAGTAAGAATGATAGCGCAATTCAGATTCCTGTACAAGGGGTTATAGTAAAATGGTCTACCGAAAGAATATTATTTTGCAGACAGTTAGATCTATGGATGTTAGTTTAGCATTCACGTGAGGTAATATTTAAATCGAGATATATTACCATATATCGGATAGATACGCCGGTTTAGTCAATGTCATCCGTTTTCTGAAACTACAAAAATATCATATTGTTGCTGACAACGGAAGCCCAAGTGACGACAACGTTCAAATACATAAACAAAAAACGACAAAACTATATCGTCCGCGAGGGGAACTGCTAAAGCGACGACATTATTTGTCTACTTCTGTACTCATTAGGAGCTGTTTTATGCATGAAATAGCAGTGTTGGGAGGACTCGAGTCATGACTTGACTCGAGTCACTTTGCTAAAATGACTTGACTTAACTTGACTCGACGTACCAGAAATGTAGATTGACTCGTTACTCGGAGCAAAATTCACGAGTCAATTTCAAGTCATCAAGTAATCGATGTCGATAAAAATCACTGTATCTTGCATATGTTCGGATTGTTCGCAAAACGCTGGTGTAACCCGCGAGAGCGCCAAATCATTCAGTGATCGTGGGTATTACCAAGCCTCCATTGTCCTCTCATAAGTAGATTCACCACAAACGAAGTGATCGAAGCCTACAGTTACGTTGCCGAAAGCTAGTAGTAAAGTAATTTGATAGCAAAATATTTTTTTTTCTGTTCTTACCTTAACCAAACATTTTGTTTTATTGAAATTGAATCCGAATATGCTTCTCCAAGCACTGATGCAGGTTTGGATTGTATCATGTCAATATCCTAATGGACAGTTTCTCTATTCTATGTTCTCTGTTTGACTGCTAACCATAATTTGAGGCGATGTGATCACTTTCCTAGTTTAACAGTTCCACGTGAACTCTATCTTCGTTCATCGGTTCAGAATCAATGACCACTTATCCCTAATTCAGACAGCAAAATGCAATGGCGTGATCATGCCTCATACTTCGAAAAGGCAATTTGAATTGAATTGTGACTTTACTCATGACTTGAATTGTCTCGACTCGACTCGACTCGAGTCACCTTCGAAAATCGATGGACTAGAGTCAAAATGTTAAATGACGCGAAATGACTTGTTACTCGAAGGTAGTGACTTGATCCCAACACTGTGAAATTGCCTAAATACAGATTTCGTAGTAATTTATAGTAATCAGGTCCTGCTTTTTTCAGGCATCGACTAACATCAATGGTTCAGTGAAAGGTTCGGTGGCCTAACTGGTCACCATTTGTTACTCATCGACATCTCAAAATCGTGATGGCGTCCACGCTGAAAAAAGTGTAAGAACCGCTGCTGTGGAGGATACACAAGCTACCATCGGCTATCAGACAACAGGGGATGCAGTGAATTTACGCTGATGAAAACGGCTTTAAACTAAAGTACAAAACAGGCTGGTACAATATAGTATTGCTATTATGGAATATACCCGTTAACATGACCTGTCCAGTTACATCCGATTTTGAAATATATGCTAGTTAAAGGTACACCGTTGAGTCAATTCTCCACGACTTGGTCGAATCATCAAATCTATACCTGCCTTAATGCCTGCAACATTTTATACTACAAGCGCGTGTGGTCGGCGGAGAAACAAATTCATTCCCCACTTGTTAAATGCCGTGAACATGCTGGAAATCGTAGCAGCAGCAAATGGGGATGTTGTATTGATATGTTGAATTGTGTCAAAAACATATCCGTCCTAATTTGAATACAGTCAACTTGCAAATCGGAGGCGCTTCGCGTTTTCTTCATATTCGCACCGCAGATTGGGGACGATAGCGATGCTTACTCCGCCGCGCCAAGGAAGCGAAGGAGGTCGCAAGTCTTCCCATGTCCCATCCGCCAGACGGAACTTGCGAAAACTGGCTCTGTCATCCCCCATCTTTCCTACTACACAAATCTCTACATTCAGAGCCAAGCTATCATACGACGATAGCTGTTCCGTACTGGTTACGGGATCCGACCAGGTTTGGTTTGCACTTGAATTGTTCCAAATCACGGTACGCTCTGCATCTCCTCCCACAGCATACATCCTGCTATTCACATGTACCAGTGCGAATGATCTTCGACAAAATGACGTCACCCGCCGTAGTTCTGACCAATCATCGCTATGAGTATCGAATATCTCTATATAGTGGACATAGAGACTGCCGCGTGCATCTGAAACGCCACCCGCCACAAATATTTTATGTCCAACCACACACGTGCCAAAATCATATCTGCCAAAACTCATTCCTTGGCGAGGTTTCCATTTACCTCCGTAGTATACCTCGACGGTCGCTTTACCTGATAAATAAACGTAAATTAATCTGGGATTGCAACATGGGAGGTTACGCTAACGTAACGTGGATTCCGAGGAGTGATTGATCCATAATTGATCCATAATATCAAACAACCCTAATTTCCATCGCGCATGACTCGACCATATACAACTATGATTTATTGGAGATAGCAATATTTCGAGAGACCCATATAAGCGCCTATAGTCAATGGACAATTCGACATTCATATATCGAAGGTTTCGATCCTTTCCGGCAACACATTTAGCGGAGTCGCATGTTAGCCGAAACTTCATAGGTCCGGTATATCGTGGCGAGGTAATGGCCAACACTGAAAAGCCTATCTCTGTAAATCATTCGCATTAATAATTTATTAGGAAGATGGGTACCTATTCAAACTGAGACATGTCAAATCGCGCCGGGCACGAAGAAAAATTGAAGGAAGTTCGATAATTCTCCAAACCAATACTCGATAATTTATGTTGGATAGTGATATAATTTTCGTCCCCCCTTCTAGCTTGATGTACCAATTGGGGGGTTGGGGTGCGGCATGTAACAGATGATTACAGACGAGATAGGCTTATCAAAGCTTCTCGCCATCCGATCTGCTGAAGCGGTGTTTCGAAAAAGTCTGTAAGCGGACCGTGCTTCAAATCGTCAGATACGCAATCATAATAAAGATTATGGCCACCATAAATACCACATACAACAACGGACGAGAAAGCGCGTATCCAATCAGCAATTCGTCATTACGTCGAACACAAATGGCTTTTGAGTAGCTTGCTCTGCGGTAATTGTTTGCCGATTTTAAAAACAAATCGGGCTGGATTGCTGCATTTCCCGATGAACTTTTCGCAATGCGTTTGGAGGAAAAATGAATCAGCGGTAAATTTTACCACTGATTTGAACTCCGATGCCGAGTCCAGAGTTTTTAAACGTACCGACTCCGGCTACGGCTGCGACTCCGACTATTTTCATCACAGATCACCGACTCCGAATCCGAGAGTACTACAAATTTACTGCGAAAATTATATGCCACGGTGACGGTGAAATGACTTTCACATAACCATTCAACATATGCAAACTTATTCACGATGGCATGCAAAATTGTTTCATTGTGATACGCCTTTCGGAATATTCACTGTGAAATTAATCTTTTTATTCATTTGTTACAAGTTTTTATAACATGGACAAGCCACGGATACTCTGATGTGTATAAATCGTTCAAACATGATATATTTCCCAACCGGTATAATTAAAATGTGGATATAAAAACAATAGCAGTGCAGCTCTTGTTCATGACTCAGCAACTAATACAGAGATCTACAAATTTTATCACTAACAAGTATACTGATGACAAGTACGCACTCTCTCACTACCAATAAACGATGGTCAGAAACGAAATCTAGGAAGTAGTGAAATAACATATCTCTACATCAGAGGTCTCAAACTCAAATGTGCTCGCGGGCCAATTTCCTAGTTTTTGATGACGCCGCGGGCCGCAGCATCAATAATATAGCGTTTTGTATATTGAATAATCTCCAAGTGGGCCTTATTTGACGGGACCTTGCAGACAGACATTCCACAAACATTGTGGAA
Organism: Botryllus schlosseri; assembly: GCF_051294905.1. NCBI lineage: Eukaryota > Metazoa > Chordata > Ascidiacea > Stolidobranchia > Styelidae > Botryllus > Botryllus schlosseri. The sequence goes on from NC_137245.1 coordinate 6,196,653, forward strand.
ATGTAATTTACTATTGCACTATTCACGCTTGACACAGAAAAAAATCATATTTTCAAACATTTGAATAAATTTGTCTTTATTCTAGGCATAAATTTTTTAATTAACGAGTTATAGACACCATGTGAGAGGATGCGTCATGACATCGTAAAACTGGCCGGTTATAATATTGCAGCTAGTGGACCTTTGACGTGCCACAATTTTATGTAAAATATTTTAAAATCTACTGAAGATTGCTCTGATATCAGAACATTTGCGCGGTGACCTAATCCTTGTTTTGATATAGTCGTGATAAGTATAGGCTATTATTACTGTCATTGCCAAAGTCAAATTAAATCAGAGTTAGATTTTGCTATACACCCTACGCAACGCAAGCTACGAACTTTTAATATATTACTATTCCCCATGACAGTTTCATAGATGTCGCGTCCGTAGGATTTCCAAGTCAACGTTCCGAGTCGCAAGTCCATCTCTGATTTAGTTTGACCCGACTCAAATCGAGTCAAATTTAGTTAATCACCCAATCAATCCGAAATCGAGTAATTTCACGAGAAGGTCGCATCAAACCAATTCAAAATTTTCAGTCAACAATCATCAACGGGTCATGTTTTATCATCATGAACTGCAAATGTGACGTAATAGCTGATCTTCTAACGCATGGTAGCAGGGTTGTAACCAAGTCACATGGTTCCGAGTCACGAGTCAATCTTACTTTTATGGTTTTGACTCGAGTCAAGTCGAGTCATTTTCAATCCATCACCGAGTCGAGTCCGAGTCCAAGACACCGTTTACCGGGTCAAGTCCGAGTCATAGTGTTATGACTCGAGTCCGAGTCCAAGTCACAGTATTGAAGTCATGTTCATCCAATGTTTTCAATCCTGCTTGGGTGATATAGAATTCCTTGCTTGCCTAACAAGCTTATTTTGTCCCTACCATAGTCTTGGCACATGTTTATTTAGGTAGATTACGGACAGTTCCTGGCCTCATTTACCGATGCTGCAGATGGACGAGACAGGCCGCCAATATGATAACTACTAATCTTAGAACTTAAAATCAAATATCTGTCTTCGCAGTCTGATACATCACAAATACAAGCATTCAGTTTGTATTACGACCACATCGACGACAGCTCACAAATAGCTGATTGGGGAGAACCAACGAATTCAAGTCTACATACTATCTGATAGATAACCTACGAATTCACGTCGACAAATAAGGTGATAGAGAATCAACAGATGTATGTTTATGTAGTGGTATTTTCACCAGGCCAGTATGCTGTTAAAGCGTGCATGTAGCTATGTGCAGTGACAAAAAACAGATACCTTTTGATATTACTAAAGGTTTTCCCAATTGCATTACAGACTACATCGCAGTTACAGCATTGGGGAAATAATTGGGCCTGTTAAAAAACATTTTATCCAATTTTCTGGCTACTTCTTAGAATTGTTAGATGGCCTAAAAAACTCAAATTTGCCTCAATTCCGACCGGTAGAAAGTAATGCTCTGGGAGAAAATTTTTGATTAATTACGAATAGAGATTTTCGAATTTTACTGGCTACCACATGATATTGTTAGATTGTGTAAAAATATGGTTCATAGCAAATTTGACTGAATTCCAACAAGAACAAGCGAAGGTATCAGAGTGGGATATTTTGGATATGAAAAAATAGTCGGCTTACCACTATTATGTAATTATATTATATGAAGGAATTTCTCACTAAAAATACTCGATTAATTTTCAAATCCAAAATTTTCTCTTCTCATATCATTGATTCTACTTTTTAAAATTTAACCAGATTCAGTGTTCTTTTAATGCAACATAACAATTTTATCAAGTAGCCATCAAGTAAAATAAACACGAAGTTATTTTTGAACAGCCCTACTGTACAAACATCACACAACATTAGCCATTCATTATTACTCACGTGCACAATGAACATACCCAATAAAACGTCAAATGGACGGAGGGTATTGTGTGTTTTTACAGACGGCAGATCAAATCAATGATGAGTTACACTTCAAAAATACCAGATTCTCAGATATATTAAAGCGACATGGCCTTAGAATAAATCCACATTTACTGAATACACTTTCCACTGGTGAACTAGATGCAGAACATTGACAAGCATTTTTGAACCTCACTGAAAAGCGTTGGATACTCATTCTTTCTGGTCGCCCAAAAATGCAAATAATCATCGCCTTCAAATCTACACATGAGCTTATAAGTCTCTTCCAAGTACTTGACAATCTGAGTCATTGCATTGGCTCTAATTGAACTTTGATTCGATTCTTTGCTTGTATAATTGAAAAGTCTTGAGTACGGCACTTTGACTGCGAAGGATCTATTACCTCTTCATCACTGGATGATTCTGTACAATGCATTGCTACTATGTACCATTGTCTGTTGTTATTACGGCGGCCTATATGATATCAGACTAGTGCAACGAAAGCAGTGGTGACAAATAGCGATGTCGGCAGATGCGTTCGTCTTCGAGTCATATAAAATAAACCAAGTCAATGACTTGGGTCGAGTCATGCGTAATAACTCGAGTACAAGTCGAGTCAATCCAAATATTGACTCGAGTCGAGTCGAGTCATTTTCCCATTTCAAGAAAATGACTCGAGTCAAGTCGAGTCACAAAAAAATCTTGACTCGAGTCTGACTCGAGTCATTACAACCCTGCATGGTAGCTTTGAAAAGTGATGTGATTGGGGAGTTTGTTGAGATCTCAGTGATTTTTATAGTATTTTTAGCGTGAACTTTACGTTCTTATATCCAAAAAATATATATGGCACTTGAATATATTGTTGAATACTTGAAATTCCAAAATGCCGTCGCGGGCCGCACAAAATGCTCTGGCGGGCCGCATACAGCACGCGGGTCGCGTGTTTGGGACCTCTGCTCTACACAGTTGTTCCCAACCTTTTTGGATATCGAAGCCGCATCTCAAACAGAGTATACATGGGCCGCATGAAAACTCGCGAGCGACTTATACCGAAAATTTAAAGGTAGCTTGGCTACCTCTGGATCTAACCATCTCTCTCATAATTCAAAATGTAGATGAAAAATCAGAAATTCTTTACTGAGAAATGATGACTTATCAATAATGATGATTGACACTTACGAAATTGATGCCTTCCCGTGTACAACATGAACATGACGCCAATTACGTAAGGATTTACGTGGGATTAATTCCTGGTTATCGCGGAGAATACTGTATAGGACTCGCTTAATCTGAATTAGGCCTTTTTACCGTCGATCGTGTCAAAGGTGCTGTGCTAATGTCATTGATTAGCGAAGTATTTAATGATAATACTTAACTACTAACATATCACTATTTAGGCTACCTTAAATAACTAATCAAAGGTACATGTATAAGTGGTGCGATTTTCAAGCAATGTGACACCGAGTTGTTGTAGCACAGGGGCGGCAAACCCGTGGCCCGCGAGAAGGTTTTGAATGGCCCACAAGATAATTCTCGAACTTAGTTATATTATAACAAAATAAATTACCGGGGTGATTCATCATGAACTTGCAAGGTCTTTCAAACATTTGATTAGCCTGACCACAAAATTTGGGATATTGATGCCGAATTATCAGTTGCGACGCATTGTCGTAGCCAGGGGCCAGCCACAACTTTCGTATATCTTTGTATATGAAGACAAAGTAGAATATTTCGTGTCAGATTATTTGACTTGATATTCTTCTATGCAGTTCGCGCGATTTGTAGTCACTCGGTTTGTTGCTTCTAGTATAGGTATCCCTTCTTGAAAATGGAAAATAATGCCAATTTAGAGAATTGAGTCTGACTTAATTCGGAATTAGGATAAAACGTGTCGCACAACATCCGACTTTGCATGTGCTCTCGCAGAAAGATCGTCGGCTAATGGCACCTTTGCACAAAATGATTGACGCACCGTCGCCGAAATCTTCGATATTTATATGTACAAAAGCCGAGTAATCCTGTCCTTGCCAAATGAGCCGAGTGGTATCGAGGAGGCGAACCGCAATATATGCAAGTGGCATTTTCATTGACCAAATTCGTTTATTGACTATGAAAGATTTTCGCCCTTCGCGTGGTTATGGCATGGCTACACACTGACTTTTCATGTTATATTTGTTATCGATTTGGATGCGTTTTGTTTTCACCGTTACCTAATCGGGTTCGCTCATATCGGAAGATTAAAAAATGGTCATCCACATTCAATTAACCCGCGTGTTAATCTTACGTGGCCCTTCAGCCGAAAAGGTTGACCGCCCCTGTTGTGGAAGGAGAAAATGCTTTATGAACAGTTCGTAATTTGACGTACTAGATTGGAATGAGCCGTCTCAACACTTGTGTTGTTTAATCACCAGCAGGTGATACAGCTTCCAACGTTGCGAGGTGCATCTTTTCCAATTACAACGTATGACAAAAACCGCCACGATTAGATGCGATTTTGAAAATATGAATTGTGACTGTAGCATAAAGTTAACCCGGCAAGGTCATATGAAATAGGATGCAGATGCACGCAGACACTACATTCTACTAGACTAGATTAATCTCATTATGCAAATAGCGGTAGTTGTTGTGTATCCCAAGCCTGTTCAAATATAGTTGGAAGTGTTGTTATCATACACCCACTTTAGTTGTGCAAATACAAGATCCTTCTTGAATGTGCCGAAAAGTCAAAGTACTGTGTTTGTAACTACCTTGACGGTGTATGTTAGTTCTTCCACCAATTGCGTACAATGTGCTGTTAACGAAGGCAGCACAAAAATCCTCCCTTGCCTGACTCATGGTTCTTTCTATGCGCCATCCAATCATCTCGGTGTACACGTGGACGTCTGTCACGGTCAGCCACTCGCCATCGTCCTTGCGACCACCTAAAATCCAGATTTCTCGTCCGTAAGTCGCGACGGCAAATCCCGTTCTGTAAACGGGAGGTGAATTTCACGTTGATGATGCTGACAAGCAGAGATGATCGGTAACAAACTACTTTTACTTTTCCGATGTACTCAAGTCTTCCTGCACTTGCAGTACTTACTAAAAATATATCTGCGTTTGCGCTACTACTACGTATACGTCGTAATGTTTGCGACTTACTTTTCGATACCTATATTTTGTTAAGTTTAGGTGTTGCATTCTTGCAATGAGAGATCGAGAGAGAGAGAGAGACTGGCTGATTCGCACGAAATAGATATGCAGTGACTGATATGTGTTCACAAAATATTGGGCGATGTAATTTAAGTAGAATGTTGCACTGTTCCTTTACTGGTAAACTTTGAACACACTGCAGAATTGCGTCTATTGTAAGTAAAATAAATAAATAAAAAATATAAAAATGGCATTTCCACGATCTACCATATTTTAGCTAACGTATAGTAATCGTGAAAATCGTTATTGCAGTATATCCTATATAGCAGTCATTTACGACTTTTCTCAGTTTGCGACTCACTTTTTCTCAAAATTCCACTGCACCAACCGTCAGACCCCTTTCGCGACTAACATTTTAACCACTGCTCGTGGGCGCCAGTTTTCATGTTGACAGAGTAATATAGTTATCTGGTCGCGCCTAAAATTAACATATTCCGGAATTCGGTCAATGATAGGTCAATGATATGGGCAATTGCACATATTACTATAACTGTTTTGTACTCTGCCAGCCCACGCGATCAGATTTACGAGTATATACATATATAGCTGAGAAAGGTGGCGTCTTAGAAAATTTCGGGCACATAATTAATTAATATATAATAATATTATTTCTTTCTCCGGGCGGGCCCATTGTTATGTTATCACCTTGTTGCATGTTTTTATTTCATTACTATGCGTCTGTTTTATCTAGACCAAATATATTGGAATCACTAATAAGTACCAGACTAAAATAAGAGAATGAATTCATCCACGAGGCGCAGCTTCAAAATTGGCGTTTCATCATGATGCGAATGATTTTTCTCTGCGGTTGATATTTGATACGTGGGGTTCAGATTCCCAGGACAGCGATATTTGTCGACAGCCAATTACGCGCTCATATATTCAATATACACAATTTTACATATATATAGATTTGAAATATACATAAATCTGAAAAAATTTCAATGAATTTTTAAACAAATAATCTATAATTGATGATGACTAATGCTGATTTATAAACCATTTTTACCGATCCCTCTTCGAGCTCGCCACCAAAATTGAGGGGCTAGCTAGGGAGCAGCATGTGCGGTCCTGCATGTAACAGATGATTCCAAACAAGGATGGTGTCTTAAAATATCGCATTTGTAGTGGAAGGGGGGAGTCCTGGACGTTGATTATTGCAGTGGGATGTATGAGTGAAGTCAGTGGACCCACGTTCTTGGTTGCTTCGCAGTCGAATGAGTATATTCGCTAATAAAAATAGGTAGGATATTCTCCTCACCACAAAAGACATAGCCAGAAGTGCTTTAGATCAATTATGAGTTATTCCACTCAGCAATGTTGAAAATGGGGAATGTTGCGAATTTGCATCATTAGCCTTTTGTTGGTAAACTGTGACAACATTCCTACAATTGAGATATTTCCATATTGAATAGCTCTTTATGCGAGTAAAGTAGTAAATAGATTCATCAACTTCACTAGTAAGAAAGTGCCGTGATACATTACATAAAGACAATGAATATGTAAACTAACTACTGGAATAGTAGGCTACTAAAAAGATCACAAATATTCTCAATAATTATAATCAATATCTGCTGTTGTAGAAATGGAAAGCGGATGTTTTACGGAAGAAATATCCCTTATCAAGTGGCGGTGAACTGAGAAGGCAGTGGAGATGAGCCGAGACGAAAACCTATAAGGAAACAATTCAAGGTGAAAAGATCCATGGCAACTATGTTTCTGTATGGAAGGCAGCATTGCCTGACAGTGACTCCAATTCTTCTCCACACACATATTTGGATCGTAATTGCTGGACAGGATTGTTTTGAGAGCAATATATTTGCTGCCCAAACTAATCCAACGAAGAAAATACATATGGCCAGGGATAATTTAAAAAAATTATGAGATGTTGCATGCTTATGTCTATCGTGAAAATGCCAAGATCCGATGTGTACTAGGCCAGGGGCGGGCAACATACGGCCCGCGAAGGGATTTTGTCCGGCCCGCGGACAGTTTTCCGTCGTACATGATAATGTGTCCCGCGGTTCCAGTCTGCCGAGATTCCCCACTACTTACTTACTAGGTCAAATTTTAGTGACTGTACGTTTTATTATATACGCATGTGCGCAGCGTGCGAGAGTGGAGCTTACGCGTAAGTTCGTCGAAGCGAGAAGACTTGCAATATGGGCATTTAAGATGTACTCAACCCTAATGTCGTTTGTGGTAATCGCGTTGTTTTACGACTACAATGGTCATTTACACCAGGCTGAAATTTCTTATTTTTGATACGGTAGCCGCCGACTTGTAGCACGGCACACTTCTAGGCTTTTGCAAGACACCGCTTCTGCCAGGGGTCGTCAACGGGTCGCGGGCCACGTTTCAAAATTCGTAGAGCACGCAGGTCGCATGAATTCAATATCGAGATTAATTAGGCCACACAGTTGAACAACGATGCTATCTCGTCACCTACTTAACCCTAATGAGTTGATATCTTGGTAAATTTAGGGTACCGGGCTAATCGAACGCCTCAATCTTAATTAGGGATTTCACCGCGTGTTGATTAATCAGGGAGAAGACATGGCGGTGCCTGTATGGCAGTGGTCGGGAACCTTTTTTGTCTGAAGAGCCATATTAGCTTTATTTTTTTACATTTTACCTCTTAAAGAGCCATACATGTCAATCAGATATTACGTCACAATTGAAAATGTCTGATGTCATGGTAGTATTAATTCGAACTCTCTACACGGGATTCGTCGTGTGCACCACATTTTCTCAGTAAAAACTCGAACTTATCATGCTGGTTGCCTTACTTAAGCATGCGAAACTTGAGTTGCGAGAACGTAGGCTCGCCGTGATGCTCCTTTTAAATGCGAGAACCCATTATCACATGCGTAGGTGGAGCCAAACATGTTGAATACAGCAATATATATATAGGCCTACCCAATCTAAGCTGTTAGCGAAGATTTTGAAACCTTCAATTATTATTGATATTTTCTATTGATGTCCATGAATGACTAGATTTTGAACATTTTTCTCTCAAATTCCCACAATTTGCATTTTATTAATCGAAAATAGAGCGCGAAACGAGAGGTAGGGCACATACTGGCCAGGCCTCACCATTGATAGCGCTATCCATCGTAAATAGCTTAGAATTTATTATAACTGATAATAATCTAATGTAACTGTGGCACTGATTTCGAAAATTGAAATATTGATCGATTTCTCAATTCTCAAAGTATTCAGCCGTAACATATAACGTTGATCTACACCAGTGGTTCTCAACCGGGGGTCCGCGGACCCCTAGGGGTCCGCGAAGCAATTTCAGGGAGTCCGCGAGACCTCTAAATTTTTTAAATGGTTGATAACCGAATTTTTTTTTTGAGAAAGCATGAGGCAGTTTCGCACCACAACTGCTAAAACCTCATGACTCATATCATCATAATAATCGTCTGACATGAGCTATCGAAGTGTGGAAATTCATTTTCATCGCCAATTTTCCAATAACCTGCTGATACAAACATATTGCTGTTTAGCGACGTTTTGTTGGGGTTTGTGGTAAAAATAAAAATATGGAGATAGTAACGTCAATCAGGGTGACTTCGTAATGTCTGCGAAACCTTCTCGATTTAAAGTTGTCAGTCTCATCAAATTAGTGAACAGTCGTTTGAAATAAAAATTTACGAAGTATTTCCCTAATTTTTCCCAATGCAGGGATTGAAACCTCGCCACGAAATCCATTTGATCCTGTAATATACATAACCACTATTTGAATAGCTTCTTGGAGGTACAGAAATTCAATATACAATCAAATAGTATATTCATATTGAAATGAACCCGAATATTTACGGCTGACACTCGTCATAAATCGGACAATGATATACCTGCTCTTAAAGCTCGGCTATCAGATTTGGCGCATTCTTATTGCGGATGCCCTATCGACAAGGCTGGTTTTTGATGAACAATGAGTGTTTCGTTGCTGTCAAAGCATTACGCTCCAACCCTGAAATTCATATCACCAGTTGTATTGGTACGCAGCCTTGTCGTGTTAATGTTCAATAGTTCATGGTCGAAAATGTTTGCTCGAACAGAACAAGTCGTTTCATTACAGTCATTCTCAGGTTGAAAAACTTGGATCCATTCTTTGGCGCATAAAATTTGTCTATATACTTTTAGATTAGGATTTCACTTTGACGGTAGAAACTCTCTGCGGGCCGATCAAAATGCCGTCGCGGGCCCATCCGACCCGCGGTGCGTATGTTGCCAGTCCCTGCGCTAGATGCTGGGCGTGATATGTTCGTAAAATATATGTTTCTTCATTTTGGTGCCATAAATGTTGCAATCACACCAAACGTATAGTCGGAAGCGTTATGCGTTAATATTGCATTAGCCTCCATCTATCTTTGCGGAAATGATTTTCGGAACTCCTTGTTCATATCAAAACGAAGACGTGGATTTTCAAGACACGACCACTTACTTCAAGAAATACAGCAGCAAAATTAGCTTTGAAATATTCAAAGTCTACCAATTTATACATAAATAGTATATGATGTTATGTTCAAGGAAAATCAATATTTTGCTGTTTATCACAAGCCTACAATTCATATTTGCACAAAACAGATGAAGGTTGCACATTAATACAGCTAAAATTGAACTAAAACTGGAGGGGGTCCGCGAGGGTCCGTGACGGTCAAAAGGGGTCCGCGAAGCCAAAAAGGTTGAGAACCACTGAATTCTACACGCATATTTTATCGCCGGTAGAGCTACTTGCCAATCAAGAACGTGGATAACTATGGCGTTGTTTGTAAATAGAGTTTGTAATTGTGAATGTCACTTCCACGGCAGTTCATTTCGCGCCGAAGATCAGGAAGACGACGTATATTTGAAAACTACGTTGTCATATTGGTGTCGCCATGTCTGGTGTTCTCTTTGATCAATCAACGTATAGCGCAATCCAAGATTTCGAGTAGGGTAGGCTACCTCGAATTCGCGGGTGATATTGGTCACTGGCGCGACAGTAGTTTAAAGTTGAGGATTTTGAAAAGAGTTCGAGCTCCTAAACCAGAAGACGGCGTTGCCTTTACCTCTCAAAGACATGTTTACACTACCACGGGAATAATTATTCTGATCGTGATGAAAATTTACTAACAAGTCGCTGCAGCATTGACCAATTCAGTACAAAAATAAATATTTGGCAAAGAGCCATATTCCCCAAAAGAGTCATATTTGGCTCGCGAGCCATAGGTTCCAGACCACTGCTGTATGGTAATGCTATATTCTCAATTCCACATCATCTTCTTCATTATCGGCGAGAAATTGATTTGAAGTGACATTGCTGTCGTTAAAATACATTCATTAAATACGATTTATTCCTTGTATATGTGGATAAATGGGCGAATTATCGATACAGTAATCCGGCCCAAGTAGTACTTTATTTTCCTATATCCGGCCCGCCGACTGGAGAAGTTGCCCGCCCCTGTACTAGGCTAATATGTTACTATATGATGAAGTTGCTGATATCATGTCCTGAGATCGATGGAAGCAAATCAAATATTTCTCGCATTTCGATGATAACACCAATATTCCGTCGAAAGATGATCCTGCCATGTACAAATTGTTCAAAATTCGTCCAGTAATAGATCACCTTCTTTCTAAATTTCAAGGACTGCCGATGAACCAAAAGCTATGTGTGGACGAGCAAATGGCAATTTTCAAAGGCCAATCAGGCCCGAAACAAATCCTACTAGAAATCCACACAAAGATGGATGCAAACTTTATATTCTGCGTGATATAAAAGGCATTGTTCACAATTTTGAAATATATAGGGGAGACCGGGGACAAATGTAACTAGGGGCAAATGTAACAATCGACCTCACCGCTAGTAGGATGGAGAAATCAGCTTGATATTTTAAGTGCGCATGCAGTAGTTATCTCTCCTATTATACCTGGAGTTACGCTGAACTACGATGCGAAACCCAGGAGTAATTTGCAAAAAACGAAATTTTTGACCCTTGAGTAAAGTTTTTCTGGTCTGGAATAATTTGTCTGGGCGAATAGTACCTCAAGTAGTTACAACGTAATATGTGTAGCTGGAACAATGTTACGAAAGTCTACCGTGGTGATGGAAAGAATAGGACTTGCATCGCCGGGAAGGTACCATACTGAGGCACTAATCATGGTCGAGCGTGTCAGGGGCAATCGTAACACTCTGTTACTTTTGCCCCGTTACAATATGTTATCAATTCTGAATGTCTTTGTTCATATGTTGGTATTACCATTCATCTGCTGCAGAATAATCTTGCAACAGCCAGAAGTTCACCAGAACAGATACTGCCTTGCGATACCAATTCTAACATGATCATCTGTCGAAACGGCCATACAATAGTGGTGATGTGAATCTGACGAGAGGTGCGAGATTCAAGGCAATGTAAACACTCTACACAATAAATAATATCATATTTCACTTTTACACCGGTATGTGTCCTTCATTTCCCTATCACAAAAGCAACTGCATTATAGGATCAGCAAGGTAGTGTGACGTCACTTGTTTATTCAAGAATTGGGAATTTCTTGTAAGTTAAACAACTGATGATTAAGTTAAATTAAAATAAAGTAAGTCTGCCAAACTGGAGATAGTCCGGCTTCTCGATCGGTAGGTCGTGCGTTCGATCCCCGGGCGGGTGAGACCAAAGACTCGAAAAACTGGTAAACGTGATATGTGTAGCTGGAACAATGTTACGAAAGTCTACCGTGGTGATGGAAAGAATAGGACTTGCATCGCCGGGAAGGTACCATACTGAGGCACTAATCATGGTCGAGCGTGTCAGGGGCAATCGTAACACTCTGTTACTTTTGCCCCGTTACAATATGTTATCAATTCTGAATGTCTTTGTTCATATGTTGGTATTACCATTCATCTGCTGCAGAATAATCTTGCAACAGCCAGAAGTTCACCAGAACAGATACTGCCTTGCGATACCAATTCTAACATGATCATCTGTCGAAACGGCCATACAATAGTGGTGATGTGAATCTGACGGTTCGGTTACTTTCGTGATTTTACCACCCTTTCTCATGTTGATCGACTTTTGTTGTGTCGAACTTCAATAGTCATGTCTTAATTCTCGTCCTCTGACTTTGATCATGGTCCACTTACATTTTGATATTTGATGTGAACAATTTATGTTAATTTTCTACAGCACAGATAAATGTCATTATAGCTTTGACGCCACACAATGTTGCGTCCTCGTTTTACTGTACTATCATCGGCCCATTCAACCATGATATGTTAGCCAGATCGGTTTCGCACCTTCGCAGGTGACCGAATGACCAACCCATTATGCCCGCTGAACAACAGAACCTTGGTAGAAGAGGCTGAATATGTGTAGGGAGATGATGGAATGAATGTGTCTCTTGTACACTTTAAGCTTGAACAAGACACGAAGGGTGATATTGCATTCAGATGCCATAAATGCGATGGGGCGTAGCCTGGAAGCGTTCAAACGTCTCTTCCTTTAGTTTCATGCAATATTACAATTTGTGCTTCCGTTTTCGTTGTTCCTTCAGTTTATGTTTAGTTTTAAATAACACTGTTACAATTGCCCCGCAAGGGTGGTACAATTGCCCCTGGGTACGGGGCGATTGTAACATTTGAGCAGCGATTTTTGCGACCCAAAATTCCCATGATTGATTGTTGATTGAGTTCCAATTTAGTTTTCATATCAACTATCGAGTTGTTGGCTTCTTTATATAAAACTTTGGAAATGAAATTTCCACGAGAAGAACACGTAATGTTGGAAAATACGAAAAGGGTTACAATTGTCCCCGGTCTCCCCTACTAGAAAGATTGATCATGTGGCTGGAACGCTTACAGGTCGACCACCCATTTTTTTGGAACAGTACAATTCATTTATGGGCGAGGTTGATCTTCTATATGCCTATTTGGCAATTATTATAGAGCACATATCAACTCAAAAAACACTACATGAGATTGTTCTTTCATTTAGTTGATCTTGCTGTCGTCAATGGCTGGTTGTTGGACAGGCGGGACTGTGATTCTTTGCAAGTTTCGAAACAGAAGCTGAAAGATCAGTTTGTTTTCAAAATATAATAATTTCAGAATACCAAAAACTCTGAATGTTTTGCTATTTTTGACGAATAATTTCAAGTGTCAAAATTGACCAGCTTCGTTTCATTTTTTGTCGCGAAAGCCTGACGTCGCGAATGTACGACAAACCTTCAAAATAATAATAAATAAGGAAAAAAAAATTAAGTTTTGTTGACCAATGTCTAAGTTGAAGCAAATCAATTGAAGTTACGCACAGAAATATTTTTTCCAACCACATAGACTAAATTCAGTCCAGAAAGGGTTTTGGAGGCTTGGAGCGCGAAATAGGACAGTGCGTTTGTGTATGCGAATTGAAAGTCATTCATGCGCGAAGTGCGCAATTTGCGCATATTCATTACTCCAACAAGGCTTGGCCAACTTTCATCGGGAAATGCAACAATGCAGCTCAAACGATGAGCCAAGAATTTTCGCGATGTTAGACTTGGAACTAGGGAAGGTGTGAACCTCTGAAAGGTTAAGGTCCGGGTGAACGCGAACCTTTTTGAAAGGTTCTGTGTGAACGCGAACGTTAACCTCATGACGTGACGTGACGCCATTTTGCTAGTTCCATCCCTAAATTTAAGTAAAATGATAGCCTCTATAATAATCTGCACCATACCTAGCGACGACTCGGGCCATATAATGCCACAATGCTGAAGTACATATTGACGTTTTAAATGTCGTTAAATGTACTAACTGGGGCAATCAAATGATATAATATTCCCATAAATCAATATCTTCCGTCGCTCTGCCAACAACTTCGACGAGGACTTGCAAGGGAATATACGCCTACAGCCAGACACGGAAATGTATTCGGCATCGGAGTATTGCTACGTTGGTATTGAGCAGAGTGTAAGAGGGATCTCTATACTTGCTACCGATATTACCCCATTAGCATGATATACAGCAGTAGCCAACACCCCAATCGCACGAATTTGTTTTTTTATGATACAATAAACATATGGCAGCAAGATTGACCTTGTACGCCTGCTAGATTTTTTACATTAGACAACGATATCAATTTCATTGATTGGTTGAGTAAGCATCATTCGCTGACTACCTATATGTTGTGTATTTTCTCTTGATGTTGTGTGATTGCGGGTCAAGGTTACAGCAGATATTTCGAGCAAACTTTTGTAACAGAGCACGTAAATTTTTTGAAATTTTCAAGATGCATGCTCGTTTCGTGTTGATTTTTTTTTTATGATGCCAGCGCAATGCATTGAGCGGCACAGAGTTGAAATGCAGTAAATGCAGTAACCAAAGATTTTATATAATGAAGTGAAAATTGTAATATATCAAAAATGTTCACAGTGCATAACCTATACCAGTGCTCTTCAACCTTTCTGAGCTTCATTCGCACTTTTTTTGTAGAACAAATTTCATTCGCACAAACTAACCGAAAATTGTTATGCAAAAAGAAGATGAAAATACAGCATTTATTTGTTCGGATGTGCAACAAATTGGCTGTTATATATCTTAAATATCAAGTGTCTCATTAAAAAGACTACTATTTTCGCTCGTTTTGATTGCAACAATTTCACTAAAACCCTTCTCGGCCAAAAAAGTTGTCGGGTTTTGTACAAGAACGTCTGCTAGTGCTTGGATAGCCAGGTCCTAAAATCTGTTCTGCACTCCTATCCAAAACACAACGTATTTTTCACGAGTGAAAAATGCTTGCAGGAAGACGTCGATTTTGAGAGACGACAAAAAGGTCTAGGAGGCTCCAGTATGTCGAACGGGTGAAAAAAAAACTTTTCTGTATCGAGGCGTTTGCCTTATGTCTTGGGAAATAAGGTCCGACCGATCGAAGAGAGTATAGGCAGTAGGAACATTAGAGTTAGCTACCTTATGATACGTTGCTCCAACATTTTTTCGATTTCCCATTTTCTGTCTCGCGAGTATATCTGGGAAGAGCAAATAAACTCACGATACTGTGTGTTCTGCTCTTTAGCTCAATCTAAATTTAGAATTCATAACCGTTGAATAACGTTAAAGCAGCTTTTTAGACTACCTCCAAAATGTGAGATTTTGTGGCATCTCGCGACCCGAGCCTCACACAAGAAAGGAATTCATTTTTATTATTACGGTAGTATGCTACGATTTTACGGACATGTAGGCCTATGACATACAGAACGCACACACCACAATTCTATCCAACATTGCTCTACAGAATATGTCTGACGCACGCGATTTCAAATTAGGGTGAATTAGATTCCTCTGCGTGTCGCAGTTGTACTACTGCCTACTCCGATTGCAAGAACGGGACTATTCCGTGCCGACAACGGAGCATATCCATATGGAATGGTCTGGCCACATCCAGCATCGGTCATTTTTGGCCAAGGTTTTGTCTACGCTTATGTTTTGGTACCGCATTTTATCAGTGGCTTGTTGGCCAAAACTTTACATCGTCATGTGACCCGACGCAGAAGGGGTTGGCCTCGAAATGAATGAGTCTCACAGACCTGAACTCGCGCGTTGCACATCCCTAGTCCCTACACTAGTTCATTCTAACGGTCTTCGACCATGTTTACCAGTCGGACAAATCTTATCATGAATTCTCATGATAAAGCCATATTTTCTGCGTGTCTCGCTTATTGGCTATAGTATCTATCTAACACCGTGGCCTTAGATTTGTAAAATCGATCGCAGGATTTTTTGCAATAAATTCAACAAATATCACATACATATTAACAGATAGCTCAGGCACCATGTCGACCCAAAATTATACTCTTTGCGGTCCATACTGTAATAACCCTCGAAGAAATAAAAATTTGCGTTACAGTAACTTGCAAATGTGAGTCTGTAATGATGGTATTTACTACTATCCACGTGTCTCGCACTAATCGAACAGTTATCACAAAAGTATGATGATTGTTTAGCGAAAGAAAGCAGAAAGTCAATTTGACGTCGTTTTTTCAGGCTGTCGCAGGCTCAGATGGGTTGATATGCTGTATGTCTGCCACTACACAAGCTTCCAAACCAGGCTTTTGGTTACGTAATAATTATAGTGCGAAAATATTAATTCACTATACGGCTGGGGAGAGCTACGATTAGTGGTGGGTCGTTAATTAAACAAGTTTTTACAATTGCGTCGCAACAACAAAAGTTACACTACCCTTCAATCTCCTATCAGGTTTATTTGAATTATTCCAGGTCAGAAAAAGTAACAATTATTATTCACGATTTTCATTCGCACACATCCGGGATTTTCATTCGCACCACCTTCGTCATTCGTACTCATCCGGGATTTTCATTCGCACCGTTCGCACCACCTTCGTCATTCGCACTGCAATTTTTTTCATTCGCACAAGTGCGAACCGTCACACAGGTTGAAAAGCACTGCTATACCAAGGTTCGTTTGTGAACGTGAACCGTCCCTACTTGGAACCTCATTCTGCAGTACGCAAGTTGAGGAATTACTGATTAGATACGTGCTTTCTCGTTTGCTATCATCTGTAGGCTACTAATTCTTGTCTGCTTTATACACTGGTATTCCCTCGATGTCACTTGTCATTGTTTAATTTGTTAGTAATACCTCGCATTGTGCAGTGCACGGCGTTGAATTACGTTGTCAAATATTGATGCAACACGAGACTCTCGGTAGCGCAAATTCTGAATTTATTCCATTAGTTTGAACGGGAACCTTCTATGTTCCAATACACCTCATTGCTGGACGGACTCTGTCGAGCGCAATCATATCACGGATCGAATTTCAAACCTTTGGGATACGTATTTCAATTGATAAGGTCGTGGCTTGCGCCCATATCGCTCTTACTGCAATAACACGTGGATAATTAAAAGCGCACCATTTTACCATCAAATTCGACTGGCTGATCGGGGCCTACGTAGGCCGTAGGCCCCGGGCTGATATTAACCCGCACGTTGTCGGCAATAAAACCCCAGATGCGCAGCCAAGGAGTTTCTCATTTATGACTAGAAATCCCGTTCTTTCAAAATGCCAATTCACCAATTCGTATTATTAATGCTGCGTACTGCAAATTAGCGAGAAGCATTTGTATGCGAAATGGGTAATCGATATCTCTTGTGCACTATCGTCGGTATTTTGATTGAGCACGTCCGCATGCAGGCCTGCTACCGCCCGCAAAAAAACACTTTCGCCAAAGAGTAACAATCTCCGAGTGTAATATTGTTTGTGTTTATGTATCTTTTTGATTCAAACTTATGACCGCGTCTGAACAAATTGTGCTCGTTTCCATTGCCGAATCTGGGTATTTGGGTATGACTAGCGCACCCTGTAATTGTAATTATTGCAGGTATGCGGCATTATTGCGCAACCGTGCCGGCCGATTGTACAGTCCGATAAAATTGATCAATACTATGTATTTCGCACAGCGTACTGATGCGTAACGATCCTTAAGATGTACAAATTCGACCTCATCGTTAGAAACGTTGATTCCATTGCGTGCTCTGAGAAACACCATCTCCCATCGCGATTTGACGAACGAATACACGTTCACCTTCTACAAATTAAAGTGCATCGATGAGGGCCGCAAGCCATGTTTAAAATATTTTTTTTAACCATTTTTGTGATAAATATTCGCCGAGCGCAAAGTTGAACAGTATTTCATTGTGTGTGCCTGTTAGTTTGAATTTATTCTACTGCCCATAATATGAATCCGGACGTAAATCGAAAAATGCAGCAATGCAGTCGAAATCGAAGTTTTAATCAGCAATCAATTGTTGCGATGCGAGCCACTCAATAGCAAGTAAAAACCCATTGTGTTGGCGGTATAGGATAAATACTGATTGGCCAGCGCGTTTGTAATCATAATTCTTATCTGTCTTTCGTGTTCCAGAATTGTCGTGCGGTGTTACTATACTCAGTTCTCAGTCCAGCGACAAATGACGAGTGCGCGGCAATCAATGACCTAACTTTGCAATCATCTCAGTCGGAGATCGCGTCGTGTTGCATTGTGCGTTGCGATATGCGTGCACATACGAATCTCGCTAATTGGTCGCGGCCCTGCGTAACACTGATAATACGACTTGTTAAATTGCAACATAATATTAGCGTCAGAATGGTCATTTCAAAAGGACGGGGTTTTGCGTTTCAAAAAGTGAGGGTTTTGACACCCCCACCTGGCCACGCGCCAGCCGCTACCCCATGCAAAAATAAAAGTCGACGTCTATGCCGCAAACAACAACAAAAGAGAAAGCGCGTATCTAATCAGTAATTCATCTTTACGTCGAACACAAAACAGTGGCGAGTATCTTGCGTTGACGCAATTGTTTGCTGATTAAAACGGCACACCAGGCTGGATTTCCCGATTAACGTTCGCGGCGTCTTTGGAACAAATATTGAATTGCAATTCTCAAGCATACACAATAACGCACTGTCCAACTTCACAATCCAATCAAAATGTCTGTCACGAGAATGTGGCACACGAATTATTGTGAGTTTGAACACGGAAAATGACTTGAGGCGGTCATGGGCGCAAAAAATAATTCAGAGGAGAACGTATATTCGCTCGTCCAATAGATAAATGTTAGGAACGTTTGGTAAATTCCATAGGTAACTTGAACATTTCAAAAATGCCCCGCAATCCACTTGAAATGGGCTTCGCGACCTACTGGTGGGTCACGACCCACCGGCAGGGAAGCACTGTTATATAATATATACCAATTTGGCGTGGCTCTTTCGTCTCAACTACGGGTCTTAACACAATAGAAGGCGCAAATAGGGTTGTTCAAAAATAACTTTTATTCCAAATCCCACTTGATTGGAGATGAAATTGTCAGTTTACCTGACAACCAGCTACTCCCCAAATTTGGGTCAATTCCCACCAGTGGAAGACGTGCAATCTTAAATTGAAATTTTGACCATTTTTTTCAAATTACGTCTTTACGGTGTCAAATTTCGACATTTCAAATTGACCCCACATCGTGTTTCAGGCATGCCCGAAGGGAAAACGATGCTTTTTCGATGGTTTACATCTTGATAACGGCTCGTGATACAGTATAGATAATGAAATTACTAATTAATGAAAAATTATTGTCACACTGATTAGTTGGAAATGAGTCAACGACATTTAAATAGCCTCGTGAAAACGGTTGTGATATAATTTGCAAATGTAATACTTTCAAGGCTGAAATCGGGGACCAATATGAGAAAATATAACTGACACACAGGTAAAATACAGGACATATTTTACAGGTTACTATCGATATCTGAAAGTATCTTTTGTTGCGACAATGCAGATTTCACGAAATGGGAACGTCGTTGCGGCTGTTTCCTCGCACGATATGCATTATGATATGTGCTTCCCAAGACTCCTATATACCCCTACAATGCGAATTACGAATTGCAAGGCAATATTTTCGGCATTCAATAGATCCGCATCAACCTTCGGGTATTTTATATGTAGTGAACTCGGGTCAATGAACAATAGAATGTTTAGGCAAGTAATGTGACCATTTGGTTGACAATATTCGTAACAGATATTCCTCCCATCAATAGATCTGCTGAAGCATTTCATATCATTCTCTTGATTTGGTGTCTCACCATACAATTGCACTTAATGCACATTTACAAGAAGAGAATTTTGTTGATAACATAAGACCCCAGATGACTAAAACGCTCTATAAACTGGTTAAGTTACCATTTGGTTACCCTGAGTTTTCCAGCAGATAGAAAGCATGTTTGCAGTACCAGGCATGCCATTATTTGGCATGCAGTTCATTCCCAATTAAAATCAGCAGCATTTCACTGGATTGATGAGCGGACATAATACTGTTGGAAGTTTTGGGAACAGCTAATTTGTAAACCGTAAAAAGTTATAATCAATCAAAACTGAAGCGAGGGTAACGAAACAATACAGGGCGGGTAAAACATAGCAAAATTACGCCTGTATCTATGGGGTCGTCCTACCAAATGCCACAACTCAACATCAACGTTTGAGTGAATTGAACGAGATCATTTAATACGAGGAAGATCTGTCATCTCTATCAACCTAATGATGACACGAGATTCCTCCAACATCCACAAGCGAATTATTTGCTCAGGTTAGGTGAAATATACATTGGTGCGATATCGTTTATAACCAGGAAAATACATCTTACTCTGTTTTACTTGCGTTTAAATTCATTTTCGCTTTATGCTCCCTGATTTCTGTATCGAAACTATTCTATTTGCGAAATCGATCAACGTCGTGTTCGCTATGCTCTTCCATGCATAGTTCCAGCTAATCAGTGTCATATTCATTTTTCAAAATTTAGCAATATCATTATCCAAACTCTACGACAGGCCTGCATCGAAACGCAAACGCTGGAACAATTCATCACTCTCCTTTCAGAAATGACTGGAACACGACATTTAATCATAGCAAAGTGTCAAAATTTGCCAGTGTGAAGACCATATTTGGAAAAATGGTCACAATCTCAATTAAAGTTTGGACGGCTTCTACTGGTCGGAATTAACCCAAATTAGATGTGTAGTGTTTTTAGTAGGCAACCTGACTATTTGACCAGTAAGCAAGTTGAATTTGGATTTTTTTTTTTATTATTTCAGAACAACCCTAGAGGGGCCTGTCTTTGACATTTTCTGCAACATGCGCTGCCTTAAACAAAAAAAGTTAAGTGTACAGCTGTTCCATAGAAAAACTATCACTTACATGTCATGGCGCGGTGGAATTTGGATGCTCTGAGAAATTTATATATCATGGGATATAGCAGCACGAACCCACGTCGTTGTACCATCCGCAGAGCTGAGTTATATAGTTTCTACCATAGCTAAGTTATGACGCCATATATCCGTATGATCGCCGTGCATCGCAATGCGATATATATTATGTCAGCACGATATATCCAGTTTGTGTTTTGTCATAACGCAAAAGTACCGATAATAGCCTGTACCACCACGAATCCATCGCCACTAGGTTTCTAAATACGTTAATACGCTTTGATACACCTCTTGCCCGCTTCTAACGTCGGACACAGTATATCCCTGATATAGTCACCTTCTATATCCCTTGTCAGAGTTGACGAGTGGTGTCCAAACATTTTGGACGAAATCATAGCGTTGAAAGTCATTCGTGCGATCATCGCTCCGCGGCTCCGAGTATCCAATGGCACCAAGCATGTACACGTCAAAAGACGAGTCGCATTTGCATTCTGTATTCATAAGGAAAAAATAGCAAAGGTCTTCCTCGCATCGCTCATACACTAGTGAAAGGCATGATGAAAGATAGCAGCTACATTTCCGCAAAATTATCATAGTACTTGGCGCTAGCGATCTAATGAAACAAGGATATTTCGCATTTGGCCTTCATTACGACTATATTGGTTCGGGAAAAATCCGTGTACCTGATTGAGTCGGAACTAAATGGAGTATTGCGCTCCGAGCCGAGTATCCCTTACACCAGATCTGGCGAAGTGTGGCTCGCGGAGATATATTATTAGCGGCCCGTGCAAAGCCGGTTGAAACATAGAAAATAAAACATACTTTAGAACAGTGGTTCCCAAACTTTTTCGGTGTGAGGGCCAAATTTAGAATTTCAGAGTACGGTCGCGGCCGCACGAATACTACGGCTATGAAACGAGCCCAAACAGTAATCATGGCTATTTCGGAGTAGTTTTATTGCCCTAGCGAGTTGCAAAACTGTACACTGTTTACTGCTGCATTGGGTGGCCGCTGAGTGAATCAACTCTTCTCGCCTAAACGCGCGAAGCGTTAGAAATTTCTTTAGTTTCATGACTGAATCGGTCAATATGATCGGGAATTGCATGTATTGGTATCAATTTTCATACTGTCTCTGTTCACGTAATCTGATTTACCGGTAGAACTGAGTGAGGTGTGTTTGAAAAGGTATAGGCCCCCTCAATAGTAATTAAACATCTCCGGGGTTATACCCGTTGGCAGGAACGTAACAGCACTTCGTCAGGACCCCGGGCTCCCATAGGGTGATAAACCGACCCCGCATCACGTTGTTTGCTTTTACAACGAAATTAAAGTACTGTTTAGTGAGACAGCGCGACGCGCGAATATCTCGATAATTCATGATGAAATCGGTGAATAAGATCGGGAATTGAATGGTTGTCCTCTTTGCCCACGTAATCAGATTTACCGGTAGAGCTGAGTGAGGTGTCTTTGAAACTGCAGACCCCATAAAATTAAACATCTTCGGGCGGGCCAACCCGTTGGTATGACTTCTTTACATGATGTTATTTCGTGACCTCCTGTCTGTTATATCAAAAAATGTAGAATTGCCCAAACCTACTAAACTGAAAGATCACCCGATTTCAGATTGGTATTTCTTCACTGGCATATAATTTTCTTTCCTGTGGGATGATATTTGTCTTGTGAGGTTCAGATTGCCAAGACAAGAACATTCGGCGCCAGTCATTTAAGCGCCTATATGAACAAATAAACCTATATGTATTTTGTATATATAACGAAATTTTTAGTATATCGAAGTTTTGGGTCAGCATACGAGCAATCCTTTACGGTCAAGGCTTTCTCGTTGCCGATCGTTCTGACACACTTCTTGGAGTCACATGTTACATGGCCTAAAACTTTATATGTCTAGGTGCGTTGTGGTGCGGTTATGGCCAACGCTGATATACCCATATCTATAAATCTTGCGTATTTTTTCTTGGGGAAGAGTACCCAATAATCGAGATTGAAATCGCGCCTAGCGCAAAAATTTTTTGAAAAATTTGCATAAATTTTCAAAAAATACTCTATAATTTATGCTAATTCACGAAATAATGTTGGGCTCCCTTCGAGCTCGGTACCCCGCAATTGGGGGGTTTGGGGTGCAGCAGTTATGGCCCTGACTATTGGACTACCAATTACGCTGCTTTTAGCCGGCTAAGCAGTATGCATCTCGGCGTATTCAACCGTGAGTCACGTCTTGCACATCTAGTTATCATAGGGTTACCATACGTCCTCTTTTAAGATGATTTGTCCTCGGAGGACGCCCAAATGCCTTCTTTTTTGAGATTTCGTCTTCTTTTTTGAGGATTTTGGTTAGGCCTACATATAGGGCCAAATTCGACTGATATACATTAGGTCAGCACTGTAGAAACGCTACGGCGGCTATTTCGGGAGCTGGACCGGAAGGTTGGCATTTTTTCAGTCAACTACCTGGTAATGTGAAAGAAAACTGCATTTTCCGGGAGATGAGCCTCTTTTTCTTCTTCAGTCAAGCGACCACGAAGTGGGAAAAATTTACCATTTTTTCAGGATTTTCCTTCGGTTTTGAAAGTTATCAATACCTATTTATATCTATAGCAACTGCTTTTTCAACTGGAAAGTTAGGACACATTGCATTGAAACAGCAGTGACGTAACGTTCGCAGTTTATACTCACAACTTTCCTGCAATTCTATAACCAAAAACTACAGAGGAGAAGCCAAGCAAGAGTATTTTATAAATATAAGTTTTATTTTTTGTCATAAATCGATTTCCTAATATATTTTGGGGGCCTCAAGAAGGCTATCTGGAGGCCACATGCGGCCCTCGGGGCCGCGCTTGGGAATCACTGCTTTAGAATGTTGATGTTGGACTCAAACCATTGATTGTTAAAACCGAACCGGAAATCAGTTTACTTTGAAGTCTGATCATTAATATGCTGCGAGTACGCAGCATACGTACCTCGCATGCATGATACTATAATGATACAGATTCAAAATAAAGTAAATGTAGCGAAGTATGTCGCATCAATGACAGTCGCAAGAAGTCACACTTTCCATATAGGTTAGTATAAAGGTTCTTTGCTACCATTGTCACATTACGCATTGCATGGCCAAATCCGTAATTCGTAAAGCAACTCAATCAGTGCTCGTGATTACCATGAGTCCTCATCACCAAGCTGCATACTGGACGATAGGCAGCGCCCAAGACAATAAATCTTTGTAGTAACCCAAATACAATTTATTGTCTTGATAGAAAAACGTGACTAGGCGTTTAATGAGTGTTTAAAATGTATCATGCTTAACACTGTTTCGAATTATAGCGGCAGATAATATTATTATGCTTCGTTGTGATAATGTTAAGGGTTGATCATGGCATCATAGATAGATCAATTACAGTGTCGTGTGTCGCTTGTACCACTATTCCGCATAAGTTGTGATATGTAGGCTACCTATATAGATGTCAAGGCTTCCGCGATGGCAAGATAGTATGCAAATTTAATTCCGGGTGATACTTTGCCTCTTTGTGGAAATGAACGTATAATTTTAGTACTAGAAAATAAAAGAATATCCCAGTTCTGGACTCGAGTTACTACAATGTATTCTCCAATAGGATTCGAGTACTCGAATCTACATCGAGTATTAATTTTAATGATTCGATTCGAGTAGTAAAAGACGTTTTTTTCATCGCTGAAATATACGCTCCTCACAACTGAAAGTTAATTTAGGAATGAGAGTTATAGTTGTGATACTATTTTCCACTTACGAAGGCCTGAAACCTTGATTAGCCGTGTCGCAAGATACGAAACATAGTACAAAGCTACAAACGTTAGTGGAAATAACACATTTCCCAAGTCATGATCATCCCACATCATTGTCAACAAGTGCAATGAAATCGGTATGATCGAGAAAATACCAAAGTATCTTTGATGAGACGGATAACAGGCATTATGTTCTTAGGGGTGCCATATAAGATGCATATTTGAACTTCGGCACAATACATTCGTTTGTGACGTCATAATGAGTAAGACTGGAATACTCGACTCGACTCGAAGCGTAGTACGTGACTCAGAATCGAATCACTCAGGTCCTCGATTTTGCCCAGCCCTAGATACGACACGTTGAAACACTCGGGGATTTTATACCAAGAGGGGCAATTAGATCGTCACCACTATTTTCAGTTTGAGAACCTTTTTGAGAATGGGTATCGTCAGCAATTAGAGACATTTCAAAGGGACGTAAAACGACATTGCTCGATTCACAAAGGGTGAAGCATCCGGAACAAACAGAAGATCGACTTACTTGGTTTCAACGAATGGCCAAGATTCGCAACGTCATCTCGCTTACGTTTCAACGAGTGAGAACCTGAACTGCTGAGTATTTCGGACAGTAAAGATCTGGTCGCCATGAGTTGAACTTAGAAATCAAATGTGAATACCCGAGAAAAATCTGAAAAACAAGGGCAGAGGTAGTCTTTAAAGCGGATTTTTCGGTTACTGTAGTGCAGGGGGGGTGGGGGCTACCGTCGACCATGTGTCCGCATGCGGCCGTAGAAGGAAATTTATGCGGCCGTCGACTGAATTTCAATTCGTATGTGTTGGCGGCCGTCGGCGTGCAAATTGAATTTACGAATCGACTCCCCAATTTTGAGAGATTTTAATTAATCCTAAAATAAACTGGGACAGCGCCTGCCTCCACCGAGTGAACACTTCTCAGCAGGATTGGTTAAGTCTACCTATTTCACTCACAAGGCTTGTTCATATCTTTGTCAGATCGAGCATGTCGTTAATTATGTCATTTTCAAAGATATAGAGCGGCAGCCGAAATCAAATAACCCAGTGACAAGAAATGCGTAAGTTCAAGAATTAAATAGTGCGACACTGTTGGTTGACTATTCATTTCAATCTTTAACGAAGGAGGGTTTCAAAAAGTCGTTTCATGTCCATTACCGAGATCAGGTCGCATCAATATGACTCAAGCCCACTTTACCACTGGGACTTGAGAGATTTTCCCAAAGAATTCAACTACAATGAGGAGTAGGCTGATGTCGTCTACAATGATTGTTTGTTAGTATATGTACCGGTTAGAGTTTTGTAAGTTACATGGTAGTTGATGAATTGAAATTAATTGTAGACCTTGGAACCTACGAACTACATATGTTTCCATTAGTGGTTTCATAAATAGTTCGTGGGGGGTAAGATAAATGGTAGCAGTACGTCCGCATTTCAGAAGACCCGCAGCAGCTATAAATCGCACTCAAATCTCCCATATTAGATGTGGGCCCAAGCTCACGGGGTCGAAAGTTATTTGTTAAATTATCGTGAAATAAGAATATTTTCTCGTATATTACATCATTTTGTATTTCAAGAAGTGGCGTTTTTCGCAATTTTACCTCGTCCTCAGAAAAATACACATTCAGCATTATAAGGAAAGGAAATGACGAAGTTTATTTTTGTCCTTGACGTTTTTACGGCATATACATCGACTCGTGATACATCCTACATCTGTGCATATGAAAACCATGAGTGCATGGCGTGCATATGCCGCTGGACAAGGAAGGTACGGATATAGCTTGTGGGGATTTCTATGTCTTGCACCAACCCTCCATGCCACCCCAGTAATGCATGAGCGCCAAGCGGGGAAGACATGGATACCAGTGTTACTAATCAGGTCTTTGGTCTGACCCGGCCGGGGATCGAACCCACGACCTACCGATCAAGAAGCCGGACGCTTCAGCATTACGGTATCTTGATAACATAATTATAGGCCGTCGTCATATCGCAAGTGCTCTAGTGCAAGGCTATTCAACTTTTTTCGTCGTGGTAAACCTTTTTTGATGTTTATACTCAAAACTCGTACACCCCTAACCACATATCGAACCGACTTCGTAGTAAGCCTATTCCAGGGTGATCAACCTATATGCTATACAGGGCTGCATTTCGATAACATACATAGCATGTGGCCGCATCCCATCGGAGTGTCGCTATGGCGCATCTGGACGACAAATACTCTCGTGCTAAATTGAGTATATTGGAACTTTGCACCGCGGATAGCCCTCGTGGCGTTCTGTGGTCTATCACTGATTTCTTGAAAGAAACATACCTTGCGTATAAAAGTTTCTAGTTGTGGGAGCAGAACATCCCCGCGGGAACTCAAATCGCGAGTAAAAATGTTGGGAAAAGTCATCGGATTTCGGTTTCTTGACGCACCGAGCGCGAAAATGATTTTAATATCTTCAATGAATTTCGCCGATAATATTGGTAGTTTGATATATTATTGTCCCATATCATCAATTCTCGGCCCGCGTGATCAGATTTATATAGTTAAAGCTGATGGAGGGCTGTCTTCGAAAAAATTGACCACAAAATAATGATGATGCATCTTCCAATTTTTATTAATCACGTTGTTGCATGTTGTTATTTCTTGACCACCCATCACGATTTTCGGTATAGTCAAATCATATTTGGAATCGCCCACATGTACCAGAGAAACCCTCATTGATGAGACCCACGATTCCA
This sequence comes from Botryllus schlosseri, assembly GCF_051294905.1. Lineage (NCBI taxonomy): Eukaryota > Metazoa > Chordata > Ascidiacea > Stolidobranchia > Styelidae > Botryllus > Botryllus schlosseri. Next base: position 6,224,044 of record NC_137245.1, read on the forward strand.
AATCGGTATTTGTTTATGGGACGCATCATTCATATCTGCGGTTCATCTGTGTACGGCGGGGTTCGGATCGCAAGGACACTATTATAATAAAAACGAAAAAGCCAAGTCACACAGAATCGCGCTAAGCGTGGAGGAAAATTTTGGGCTGAATTAAAATCTCCCAACGATTTTGGAACCAATTCGTAAATTCAAATTGCATATTGACGGCCTTCAACACACGGTAATTTAATTATCTGCAGACAGCCGCATAATCACTGTTGTAAGGTAGCATGCTCTGGCTTTATCGCAATAAGGATGATAAGGACTGCTGCGATGTGTCGAAAATATCAAAAACTAATTAGGACTCGAGGTTACCCGACCACCATCTAACATTGGAGTTCTCAATCTCGAACCCCCGAGACCACGATGGCTTAGCGCTTGCAATTATGTACACTGCGCTATGTATAAGTATCTCGCAAGAGGTACCAATTCAAAATGTCTGAGCTATCCCAGCTTATGAAATCACCAACGGAATGTAATTTACTAGCTGCATACAGTTGATACGAACATTGTGCGATATTTCATATCTGGTCAGCCTGTTCTACATCATAAACTAGCCTATTCATCGTGATAGCTCGTAATCGGTCCAATGCAATGTGGTTCTGGTACACCCAGGTCCCAAGTAGGCCTACACCACGAGTTGTACATGTACACCCTTTAAAGGTTATGGTACACCATAGGGCAGGGGTCGGCAAACTTTTGAGCTCGCGGGCCGCATTCAACATCTGAATCCATTCAGGGGCCGCCCTATACAAAATTGGGATTATAAACCAAAACGCAATAATGGTATTTGATTATATAGTGAGGACATGGACATAATATATATGCTTATTTAAAACAAAACAAACATTACTTTGATGATATCGTACACGCGTCTATAACAGTCGCGAGATATTATTGGCTGGTTGACCTCAATAACCAATTTGCCAAAACTATAGAGATGAAAATCGGGTGTCCCAATAGTCAGAAAATCATTGAATTTAAATCTTTGAGCAGCGATCTGTTTACTAAATCCACGTTTGGTTCAATTCCACACAATGCTGACATCATCATAACCATGTTAGCTTCAAACACGCTTCTATTATGTGTAGATGAAATATAAATAGCCGAATTCTACACATACAGAGACCGAATGGGGAAGCGAGTAGCGAAGTTGGTAAAACACTGCAGTCACGACACCAATGGATGTGGGTCCGAGTCACGGTTCGGGCTAGATTCTATATGTTGGAGGTTTATCTCGGCTCCTCATGGCCGACCTCGCTGCATAAGCAGTGTCGTGCCAAAAGCCCAGACAGATAAAATGAAGTCGAGCTATGAAAATCGACAGCAGCAGATACTGAAGTGGACGCACGGAAGAGAAAGTGAAAGATGGTGAATGCATGCGAGACTGGAAGTCGTCCTCGAAGCGTACGAAAGTGTAAAAGATCATCGAACGTTGAAACATTTCATGTTCTGGGCACAAATGACCAAATAGGCGATAAATGACAAATGCTGTTCAATAAAATAAAAATTAAAAACAGAGAAAGAATCTAAGACATGCGCGAATCGTTTTTTATTAGCACATCACTGAAGTAATTAAAACAGGAGAGGCCAATCTGAATCGAGGTCAATCTCCTTTAAACCTTTCAAACTGCACGGGTCTTGAGATCGAGCTGTCGCGCCGGAAATTAAAAATAAAAACATAGGAAGTATATACCTTAAAACAGTGGTTCTCAAACTTTAAGACACGCCCCCCACATGATAGTGAAAGATTTCGCGCCCCATTATCGTCATATCACAAAACGCAGCCAGAATGCTAGCAAACCTAACGGATAGTATGACGGCATGGAAGGCTATGACAGTGGATGAGAGATTTTTAAATAGGAAATTCAAATTAAATACAGAGCAATGATTGATTATGCCTAGGATGTAAGTCGCGCGGAGCGTGAAAAAAATTTCAGTTCAACTCAGCTTCGCACCCCCCTCAGATGCTTTCACGCCCCCAAGTTTCTTTTGACTCTCGCACGCCACACAGAACGGTGTTGCGGGCCGCATGCGTCCCGCAGGCCGTAGTTTGCCCACCCCTGTCATAGGGTGTACGATACACCCGGTTGAAGAAGAAGAGCCCTGCTTTAATTGCTCTAATATTGGCCTCTTCAATCTTTTTCGTCGTGGTACACCCTGTTGCCGCTTACTCAAAACTCGTACACCCCTTATCCCATATTACACCAATTCCGTATGTTAGCCTTATTCAGGGGTGTTCAGTGTTCAATTCTTAGCTATACACGGAAACTTTTCGATTACATCCAATTAAATCCAAGTTACCCTGGATAGCGCTAAGCGCGACGGAAATTTTTTAGCTGAATTAAAATTTCTCAACGATTTGGGAACCAATTCATAAATTCAAATTTCATATTGACGGCCGAAGCACACGCTAATTTAATGTTGTGGTTTGCGAGTTCGAATCCGACCAAGGTCAACTCCAGAAATTCTATGCAAGTGTTGGAAATTTATCTAGACCAGGGGTTCTCAAAGGGTGGGCCATGGCCCACTAGTGGGCCACAGGAGTAATTTGGTTGGGCCACAGAGCTATTTCGAAAATTGTAGAATTCGCGAAGGTTTGGATGCATTTTTTTTGTTCATATTAAAAAAATATATTGATGTTATCGAATTATACGTATGCTACATGAAGCTTTTCATCCGACTCTGATGAGACTTATTGGCACGTATGGAGTCACGAATGTACAAGTCGAAATGGGAGGGGATACGGCGATTATATAATAACTGAAAGTTAATGCTGAAATATCCAAGTATTCCGGCAGGGCCATAATGGATTCAGGAGTTGGCACAGCACATTAATCTTCGGAGTCGGTCTAGAAATGTCCGGCCTTGAAATCATTATACATAATGTAAGAGTCACATGAATTGGTGATATTATTGGAATTAATGTTATCACATCGCAACTTCAAAGAGTACAAGACATATACTAGGTAGGCCTATACATTTTACTACTAGCATATTCAAAAAATGTCTCCATCTTCTCTGTAGTATCCCATTCATCAAACAATTGTTTGAAGCGGGCCCAGAATGGGTATAGTATTCCCCACCAAAGTGGAATTAAACCCCCAATCACACAGTGAATGCGGGGATTGGATCATTGGGTTTCGCGACTTGAGTCGAACAGAGGATGTACACAAGAGTTATACGATATTGCAGGGCCGTAACTTTCGCACCACTAACCCACAATTGGGAGAGCTCAAAGTTGCTAATAATAATTTCGTTGGTTGTCTGTTGGAGATTTATTTACCTTGAAATTTTTCGTCGCGCTTCGCGCGAATTCATGTTTCCTCAGATCGACATTTAAATATGAACAGTCATGAAAAAAATGCGTATATTTTTGAGAAATAGCCATATCGGCGGCGATTAGCCTACCACACATTGAAGTGCACCATGACTTTATAAGAGGTGGGCCACAGAACATTTTCAAACCTGAAAATGGGCCACAGACAAAAAATGGCTGAGAGCCCCTGATCTAGACTCCTCGCCATCTCATCCGTGAAAGCGGTGTCTTGCATAAAACCGAGGAGTGAGCCGTGCTACAAGTCGGCAGCTACGAATCAAAATAACAAGGATTACACTGGTCAACAAAATGAAAAAAGATTTTAGGCAGAACATCTGAGATCTGTTTCCGGGGTTTTTGAGGTTGCTGATTACGAATATCACATCAGTTTTGTCAGATTGGCTCTCTGTCAGAAGATATTTATACCCCTAAAAAATCCCAAAATTACTTTATTTACCCTTAAATATTTCACTTGGTAGGAAAAAAATCGTAGTTTTTTCTCATTTTATACTGCGCATAAATGGCCAATTGACTATGAAGAACTCTCATGTTATTCACAGTCATTCTATCAATATTAACATGGCATGATGCGAAATATTTGTTTGTCAAAAAAGCAATTTTTCAAGCCTAAAAATTGAACTTTTGCACAACGGAAATTCATATTCTCCTGTATTAATTGGTCATTCTACCAAGATTAAAGAGGAGTATAAAACTATAAAATTCGTCCTTGAAAGGCTTGACTACAATACTCATATGTGTCTCATTTCTTTTGACAGGTAAATGGATAATTTTCCACTGATTTAACAAAGTGGGTATACCTAGTAACCGTATCAAACGAGAAGCTTAAATCTGGTGTCTGGTATATTCGAATACCGATGAAAGATTCCAATTTCACATTAGGAAGGAGTTCACAGCATGCAATTTCTCCTAAGATGTAGTAAATAAAACTTTTTATATGATCACAAAGCACCCAACTACAAACAGTTGGTCCGAAAATTCGTATCTGCATATCGAACACTTGAGCACAAACATGAGCATAAAAGCTCACTTCCTGTTCAGTCATCTTGATATATTTCCTTATCATATTGTTGATTAGCACGGGAAGAGGTTCTATCAAGACATCAGAACAACAAACGAAAGATACCAGGGCAGATGAGATGAACCATTGCACATATTATGTCAGACCATTTCCGGAGCCTTGCGAGAAACTGCACTCAATAGCTTACAGGCGAAAATCGTACATAAAACAATTTCGATTTAAAATATATCAGTAGTATTGTATTCCAGCTGATTATTTCAAATTTATAATAGGTGGTTGACGAAAAACTGGTGGAATTAATGCCACGTTATTTGACTATCTAGGCAAATACTTATATACATGACTGGAGTTCATTTATGTACATGATATCCGTGAAAGTCTGTATCTATGATACATCTATTACCCCTAAATATAGTGCTGTTGCTGTATTTTGATTTAAAATGGTCTTCTGTGCGTAAAAATAACAAGTAGTCTGAATTTCTAAACTTTATAGTACGACTAAGCCTATTTTTTATCTAGTCAATACCGCGAAAACGGAGATTTTGGTCAAAATAGCCCAATGGGTTATCTCCACAACAAGAGCCAATTTCAAAAAACTAAGGTCATATTCGGAATCAGTGCCCTTCAGAACCCTCAAAACCACTCTTACTTCGTCTGCCTAAAAATATGTGTTGACCAGTGTTATCGGCCTGGTGTAAATGACCATTGTAGTCGACAAACACCGTGAATACCACAAAACAAATTATTTGTAGAAAACCGCATATTTATTGTATAACGCAGCATACCCTGGCTCAATCGCAATAAAAATGAGCAAGCCTGCTATCAATAGGAAATGCTAAATACTAATCAGGACTCGAAGTTACCACCCCACCAATATCTAATACAGTGGTTCTCAAACTCGACCCCCGAGATCCCGCTGGCTACGCCTCTGCAATTATGTACACTGCGCTATTTATAAGCAACTTGCAGGAATTACCTCTTGTCATATCAACACTGTTGCCCTACTTAACCCAGACATTCCTTCATTGATCATTTGATCATTTGCTACCAACCTTTAATTTATTTTTGATTATTCCCCTTTTCCAACTAACATTGTTTACAGCCAGATTGTATAGACACAGGTGCACCAGTTTGATGCTGGTGAGATCAGACCAGTTGACCTTCAGGGTCGTATCGATCATTACTATCTGTTACCGACTAGACCTACTGTGCAGTGCACATGTACATGCACTTGTACCACTATCATTGCCGTCTGTTTGTTATATTTTTTGATTGAATGAAAAAACAAAGACTTATTCTGTCTCTCTCCCGACTCTAAACGGGATACTGGACTCCCAAACCAACCAGTCAGTTAGCCTACTCGATGTAGCCCAGCTTTATTTATTAGTTCCAAGAGGTGGATCATTCCTACTCTTGACTAAAACAGGGGTTTCCAAAACATTTTAAACTGCTCGCTTCTTGGTTACGACTCTAACACCAGCGGTACATTTTTCCTCAAGAACTGTTAGTGGATTATCGTGCAGTTAAAAATGGTATGCAAATGATATATATCTTTACCGTATGTTAATATAGTTCTACTCCAAGCATAACCTAACATGTCTGGACTGGACCAATACCGTGATCTGTGTCTAATATAAGGGCTACTAACTCAACTCCTGCACCACAGCATCGCGTTGAGATTACAGGGATTTTAAACATGAATGGTGGCTGGGCGTGCATCGATGCCGCTAATGATTGTTCGTAGCCGTTTATGTATATTGCCAATTTGCGAGAGGAGTAGTGAAATCGCGGACTATCAAAACAATGACCAGGCGGCCTCTATATATTTCTTATCTCCGATCAGATGTGGTTGGTTACACCGCTCAATACGACCGTTTTCATTTTCCCTAAACGGTTTTTATGTCCGTTGCAACTTCTGACTGACTATAATCTCGAGGTGTTACATTCAAATGACAAAATATAAAGAAGAGTTGCGATGTGAAAGGCGTGCTTGTTATTGATCGAACCATCGATATGATCCTGAAGCAGTAGAGCAATTGCTTTCTAGGCTGACTTGAGGTGTAACTCAACATGTTAGTTATCATAACAATATGGACATTGAAGTATATATGACCACGAAGATTCGGATCGGGACTAGCTAATGCCCCTTTATAATATTTTATGTCGTTGGGAAATACTGGCGCTATATAAGGCTACGTTCACCCCGATTAGATCGGTGACGTATCAATGACGTAGCTTCATGTTCCCATTTTTTTAAATTCTGGCTACGCTTGAAAATGATTGCGTACTGTATACGTCGCTGGAATTTAACCTCTTCCAATATCGCCAATTCGAAATAATCCCAGACTGGCATGACTGAACTTATACAGTATAGAGCTGTTCAAAGATAACTTTTTTCCGGATTCCATTCACTGATTAGATTGTCAGGTTACCCTAAAAAACGCTGCACATCAAATTTGGTTCAATTCTAGCCAGAATAAGACGCCGCAGAGCCAATTAAAATTTTTAATTTAGGCTATATGAGAAAATCAAAACAAAAATCTTTTTTTTTGTCAATCTCATGAATTTGTTGAGTTGTCATCAAAGACGATGCAAAACAAATTTGATTTAATTCCAACTAGTTACCAGTAGAAGCGGAGTTATTTGGGTTTTTCGTTGATAATTATCGGATTATTCTTGATTGGAATACGGAAAAAGGGTTATTTTTGAACAGCCCTATTATACAGTGTATACCAGAGGTCGGCCGATATCGATTTTTGCATACCAATACCCAGGCCGATTTAATATATCGCAATGCGGTATTGCGGTATATTACTTAAAATATCGCAGATTGGAGCTCTCAATATATCGCAAATATCGCACCTCATATAACCCATCCACAAGCATTGAAAGCACTAGTTTTATAAGAAAAAATATCGTAAGATGCATTACCAGGGCTGTGGAGTCGGAGTCGGTGGAGTCGGAGTCGGAGTCTGGGTAATTTTCGCTTGATGGAGTCGGAGTCGGAGTCGTGAAAACTGTAATAGCTGGAGTCGGAGTTGGAAGGAAAATACTGATTGGAGTCGGAGTCGGAGTTTGTGAGAATGACCCTGACTTCGACTCCGACTCCGACTCCAACTTCTCTATCATGAAAACATTTGCTTTCAATGAATTTTCAATAGAATTTTTATGTACCACTAATCACTGTTATTAATAACCGTACAGATCAGGTGCGGCCAGCCCTTGGCACGCAGGTCAAATTTGGCACACGAGAAGGTTAGGTGTGGCCTGGGAGGTAATTCTCAAAATTATTTATGACATCAGGTACAATTGCAAGGCCAACCAAAATTTGATTAGCATGACCGCGAAATTTGATGATGACTAAAACAACAGTTCTGACGCATTAGCGTATCCAGGGGCCAGCCACATTCATCCCAGACCTTCGTATATGACCATGACCATAAAGTAGAATATTTCATAGCAGATTTATTTGACTTGAAATTTTTCTCGGTAATTCGCATGATTCATTGTCACTAGATTTCTTGCATTCTGTATTTGAACCCCCTTCTGAAAATCATAAATACATATTATTCACAGAATTGAGTCTAACTATATTCGCAATCAGGAGGTAACGTGTCGTCCAACATGCGGGTTCGCGTGCGCACTCGCAGCGAGATCGTCGACAAAACATTTGCACAAAATGATAGAGGCATGTTCACTGATACCGTCGATTTTGCTATGTCTAAACGTCGAATAATCCTGTCCTTGTCAAATGAGCCCAGTGGTATACAGATGCGACCCCCAATGGATGTTAGCAACATATTTACTGATATAATTTAGTCATTATCTTGCAAAAAAAATTCGCGCTTAGCGCGACCAGGGCCTGATTGCGCACTGCACAGTTGCATGACATATTGTTATCAATTTTAGAGCGTATTAATATAAGTCTTGTTTGCAATGTTACCTAATTCGGTTCGCTCCTATCGGACCAATAAAAAAAGGTTATCAACATTCCAGTTGCCCGCGCAATGGTTCGTAAATCTCAGGTGTCCCTTTGGCCGAAAAAATTGCCACCCCTGATATACATAAAATTAAACATTACTTGCAAATTACAACTCAGTTGCAGAGGGGAAGAAAATCGCAGTATGCGTTTTTGTGATGCAGTCAAAATCGATGCAATTTTTGGAATTATACCATGATACTGTGACAGAGCAAATGCATCGGCTGGTTTTGTATAATTGTAAAAATGATGTAAATATGACCAAACGATGCTTCCCACTTGACAAAATTAAAAATATTTGTAGTGTAGCTTAGCTGTTTGGGTCGAACAAATGATTAAGAAAGACCGCAAGTTCCAATCCTTGAATAGGCTACTTGATTAAGTACATGTAGACTAGACATAGGCTTTGGTCTTTGACTACTTAACTAAATTCCATTTATGACCAATGTTTATTAGTAGTAAGAGTGTGTGTGCTTGCAATCAGGATAGTGTGCAATGGCAAAATTAGTAAGTTCAATCTCTTTATTAGTCGCTGACGCGTACACAAGAGCTACACTTGGATTTTTTATCTACATTTTTATTATACAGGATTGGATATCAGCCATATTTGAATGATTCATACATTTCAGGATATTAGAGAGTCCATGTTATAAAACTTGAAAAAGGATGGATATTTAGCAAATCTTTCTTTCATGTTAATTGCATAGTGGATAATTCAAGCTGTTCCACAATGAAACAAATTAGCATGCCACCGTTAATCATATGTTTGCATATGTTTAATGGTTGTATGATAGTCGGTCAACCGACAATGTGGCATATAATTTTGGAAGTAAATTGATAATAATGCTGGAGTCGGATTCGGGAGTCGGAGTCGGTATGTTGAAAATGTGTGGAGTCGGAGCCGGAGTCGGTGGTAGAATTTACAGACTCCACAGCCCTGTGCACTACTCGTGTAAACACGCCAAAAACGAATCGAGGATTTTTCTTTGTCGAGCAAACAACACTCCTTCAAGAGAAAAATCAGAGAGTGCAGAGTTGAACTCGTCTTTGAGGTAGTTGATGAAGGAGAAGTTGGCTTCCACACGAGATGTGTTAGGCATGACCGTGGCTGAACCGGCAACAAACTGACGTAACGATGCAAAACGTTGTCCAGCGGTAGCCCACACCTTCTTGAAGGACGCACTGTGCCCCACCTTCAGCAACGAAGCCTTGAATCTGGGCTCCTTGGCAACGGCCTCCAGCATCAGAAGATGCTCATCTGTCATCCTCTTACGAAAGTTGCCATCGAAACTATGCTCGATGCGAGACTTGTGCTTTCTGACAAGATGAACAAACTCAACAAACAACATATCTTTGACGATGACCTCGACAATCTTCTTGTCAATGGAGGAGGACAACTGTCCGTTCACGTCGTCCTTCTTGAAAAAGAACGCTTGCAACTGAGCCTGAGAGAAGAACTCTTTGAAAGCGTCCGGCGCTGCTTCCTGATTATCTCTTGCTTGAATGTAGTCCTACTCCTTGCGCTTATTCGGATGCTGTTGTTGCATATGCTTGAGAATGTTTCCTGGATTGAACTTGTCCTTCGTGAACGTTTTGAATGCTTTGGTCTTCTTGGGTTTCCGAACCGCTGCATCAGCTGGATGGGTTTCACGACCAAACACTTGGCAGAAGGAACACAAAGCGGAATCAACAACGCTTCTGACATCACGGCTTGTACCTCCTATGCCGAATCGCTTACCATAGGCATTCTGAAATGGATACTTAAATTGCGTTTAGGAGGCATGTTGTTATATGCGGACCTGCAGACGTTGTGTCGTTCTTCCCACGTAGCCACAATCACAGTGGCACCAATATTCATAGATTGCAATGCTATGTTCTTTACTGCGTCATAACACTTACTGACCTCAGAAACCAATCGTTTTTCAAATCGGGTGGAAATAGGACGAGCAATCCATGGCAGATGGATGTATACATATTTTGTTCGTTGTTCGTTAGTTCGGCTGTTGACTTTTTTGCGTTGAATTGCTTTAATTTGCTATCGATGCAACGGTTGATGACGTATTCAGGGTAACCGTTATCAATTAAGATTTTGCGGATGTTGTCAAGCTGTAACTTCAGTTTGTTGCTCGAACAGATCATCAATGCTGTATGCACGATAGTGTCTAGGAGGTTGATTTTTCTGCTCCTAGGACTTATACGAAATAACCCTATTCGTGGCCATTCTTCATTGTTTTAGACTGGATGTTATCTTTAATTTCACGTAGAGAAGCAGGTACTCTAATATAATTCACTTTTGCGGCAGTATATAATTCGGTGATCGCAGGGTAGCATTTGGAATGCAACGCCTATGCCGAATCTCTCAACGGAGGCCTTCTGAAATGGATACTTGCGCTTAGGAGGCTTGTTGAACCTGGTAAATAAGGAATGAAAAGTGCCAGGAGCTGCTCAGGGCCTAGGAAGCGCCCCACGGCCTGCCGTACGAGTAATGAGGGTACCTGGATTATAGACGCACCCTGAGGCTACTTAGAATATAAACTCTCTCATGATACAATTAACGTCGGACTATGCGTGGTTTATGAATTATACATAAATTTCGAAAACTATGATGTCTATGCAAGGCTTTATTCGCCAGATATTCTATTATTATGTGTAATTAGGATTTTGTATTTTCGTGGTCACGCAGACGAGGCGTAATGATATGCGCGGTTTTATGATGTTATCACAGAGGAACTAGGCGACTGCAGTATGTATAGGTTCGATTCCCACAGTCCCCGCACTTTTCCATAACGTCACTATTCAGTGCTAGAGCGACTTCTCGATAAATAAATAACATTCATTATACGTTAGATGATTAAATGCCGCATTATTCGTTACATGATTAAATTCCGAGACTTTATATTAACTTGCTTTCGAAAAATAAATATAATTCAGATTATATATAAGTTTGGAAAACTCTTGATGTCTATACAAGGCTATATTCGCCAGATAATATTATTATGTGTATTTGGACTTTGTATTTTAGGGGATGACATGAGCTCTGAGATAATACTCATCAACGTTGAACTATTGCCGCGGTTTTATGATAATTACGTTAGAAGATTAAATTCCAATTTCGCGCATTCAATTTATGTGTATTTAAGTCTATATATGATAAACAAGACCTCTGTAAATATTGAGAAATGGCATCATCACTAATTAAATAATGTTCATTTATTTCGAAAAAATAGCATAATATATCAGTAATAGCGTTAACGTCACAAAAGCATCCAGCACGACCAGACGGCGTGAAACAGCGCTTTCGCTCGATTCTTGTAGTGACCACATTTCATACGATTCAGTCCTTTTCATGTCACTAGAATAAGGGTAATTAAACCGACAGTGAAACGCCGCCGGCGTCTTGTAACGTAATAATGTAAGCTGCGTCGGGTGCTGCTATAATGTTAGGAGCGAATATAGTAGAAAGTCCACGTATGGACACCTGTAAGCAGGTGCGCATACTACCGTAGTAAAATGCATAACAGAATTCACGCAAAAGTCGATATTGCTTTGTGATGATTTTGATGTTGTTCTATACCGACTGAGAAGATAGGACTCCTAATTTCCTAACTAACTACATAATCCCTAGTAACGTAGTCAGACGCATAACGGAATTTACGCAAAATTGGTATTGCTCTGCGATAATTTTGATCACTATGTTTAGAAAATAACTTGCTTCCGAGAAATAAATAACACTCATAATACGCTAGATGATACTTTTCCTTGATATTCTATTATGTGTATTTAGGGCTAATGCGACATCACTATGTTGGAGACAGGCCTGATTTGAACACACTAATTTTGCGAAATAAACTTATCGCCCAACACGGACACTCATTGAAGAGCATCCTGGAGACCCACATAAATGCTCCACAATTCTTGACATATAATATACTGAGCATATGATAAGCTGACAAAACCTATACTTGAGTACTCCGAAATGTAAAAGTATAACTTTACCTTTACACGACGTTTTTCTAAAATGAATACTAATTTTATTGAAAAATAAAAATTATGTACTCAACTAGGTTTTTGTCTACACGCACCAACTACTCAAGTGTCTATAACACAGGAATGATTCATTAAGTATAGCGCAAGCAGGCCAAACCTATACTTGGGTACTCCAAAATGTACAAGTACTTCGCTATGTACTCCCACCACGTAAAAAGTGACTAGGTTTTAGACTACTTTATCGATTTTCGATGTTGCGCAAATACTACAAACTTTGCTTGCTTTCAGAGCTGGCAACTAAATGCTAGACAGATTTTACGCAAACTTCTCTATTCGGAAAATTTTATCATGAAAATAGTTAAAAAACTTATACTTCATCACTACGAAATGTACAAGTACTTTACCTTTACACGACGTTTTCTGTAAAATGAATACTAATTTTATTGATAAAATAAAAAATAAAAAAGAGCGAAAAATTACATTTTATCCCGGAACGCAACAAGAAAAATCGTACGAATTTGTAAACTACTTATTCATGACATAATAATAATTCTACTTGTATAGTTTTTCATATTTTTTAACAATTTTAGTAGTACTTAAATAAAATTCGGAATATAAACTAATCGAAGAATTCGGTAACCAATTTTGCATAGGCTATGCATACAAATGAGGAAAGTTACAACAACGCGTGTTAACTAATTGTATTACGTAGCTTGTAATTCATGCAAGTTTCGAAACTTCTACACTGAGTCTTCTAAAGTAGATAGAATCGAAAAAACTAATTGAAAATATTTACGAAGTTTGGATGCGACATATTATGGGTTTTTTAAAATTATTCATATCCATGATTCGAAATAGTTTTAACTAACTTATGTTTTCGACATAAGATAGGCGTGAAGTGTACAAATTTCGATGTTGCGCAAATACCACAAACTTTGCTTGCTTTCAGAGCCGGCAACTAGATGCAAGACAGACTTTACGCAAAAGTTGCTATTCTGAAAATTTTGTCAAGTTAATAGTTTAAAAACTTATACTTGAGCACTACGAAATGTACAAGTACTTTACCTTAACACGACGTTTTTGTAAATTGAATACTAATTTTATTGAAAAAATAAAAAATAAAAAAGAGCGAAAAATTACATTTTATCCCGGAACGCAACAAGAAAAATCGTATGAATTTGTAAACTACTTATTCATGACATAATAATAATTCTACTTGTACACTTTTTCACATTTTATAACACTTTAAGTAGTACTTAACAGTTTCAGTTTTAAATAAAATAAGGAATATAAACTAATCGAAAAATTCGGTAACCAATTTCGCGTAGGCTATGCATACAAATGAAGAAAGTTACATCAACGCGTGTTAACTAGTTGTATCGAGTTATCGAATGATTTTTTCCTTACATCGAAACAACTAGAATGTGTAACTACATTAAAACACGTTCCTAACCCTTTACACACCAGCGATAAATCGTACAAGCAACAAGTTTCGAGAATAGAATTTTTTAAATAACGTGAAAGTATCACACCACAAACTGCGCTAGCCTTCAAAGTTCATAAGTAAACAAGTACTTGCACTCCATCAGAATACTAAAGTAGCTTATCGCGTATATGTACCTAATACTAAAGTGTTTATGATTTCAGATCGCTTCAACTTCATTACATTTTCAGTATTAAACAGAGGTATAAACCTAGAATGCTAACATTCTTCGTAAATACCTACTTCTAGCTTAATTTAATGGATTTATCTGAGATCATTGCTTTACTTAATCTCTCAAAAATGTGCATTATACAAGTACGTCACCATCGAATCCCCCCTGGCTATAACTATCTGACAGTATAATTGCGGGGAATACTCGAGTACTAATTTTAAAGTATTTTAGGTATCTAAATGAGATCCAGGGCATTGTGATTATGCAGCATACCAAATTTCATCACACATTTCATGATGGAACAACTTTGAAACTAACGCAGTTCTATAGCAACTTTTGCCTAAATCTGTTTTCGGTGGCGTGTACATATACATAGTCAGCTTTAATAACAGAATTACCATGCTAATATGTGACTCCTCACCTTGAAACTTGGTACGTAAATGTAGGACATCGTGATGATGCAGCATACCAAATTTCCTCACGCATTTCATTAAAGAACAACTTTAAAACCCACGCGACTCTACATCGACTTTTTGCGTACATCTGTTTTGCGGGAGCGTATAGCACGTGCCCATACATAGCCAACTTTAATAACGGAATTACCATGCTTAACATTGAATCCCAACTCTAAACTTGATACGTAGTTGTAGGACATTATGGCAATGCACCATGCTAAATTTCATCGCACATCTAATGATGGAACACCTTTAAAACTAACGCAGTCGAATACCAACTTTTACGCATATCTGTTTTGCGTGAACATAGCATATACCTATACATAGTCAATTGTAATAGCAGAGTTACCGTGTTAAACATTGAATTCCCACCTTGAAAGTTGGTACGCGGTTATAGGATATTATAACAATGCACCATACCAAATCCCGTCACACATTTCATGATGGAACAACTTTAAAACTAACGCGACTCTACATCGACTTTTTGCGTACATCTGTTTTGCGGGAGCGTATAGCACGTGCCCATACATAGCCAACTTTAATAACGGAATTACCATGCTTAACATTGAATCCCAACTCGAAACTTGATACGTAGTTGTACTACATTATGGCAATGCACCATGCTAAATTTCATCACACATCTAATGATGGAACACCTTTGAAACTATCACAGTCGAATACCGACTTTTACGCATATCTGTTTTTCGTGAACATAGCATATACCCATACATAGTCAATTTTATTAACAGAATTAGCATGCTAAACATTAAATTCTCACCTTGAACGTTGGTACGCAGTTGTAGAACATAATAACAATGCACCATACCAAATATCGTCAGACATTTCATGATGTAACACCTTTAAAACCAACGCAGTTCTATACAGACTTTTGGCTAAATCTGTTTTCCGTAGCGTAGCACGTACCTATACATAGTCAACTTTAATAACGGAATTACCATGTTAATAATCGACTCCCCGCCTTGAAACTCGGTACGCAGTTGTAAGACATTATGACAATGCCCATGTCAAATTTTGCTACGCATTTCATGATTGAACAACTTTAAAACTAACGCAGTTCCATACCGACTTTTGCAGGAGCGTAGCACGTAGGCTACCTATACATTAGGGTTGTCCATAATTTGGAAAATCTCAAAATTTATGCGTATCCATGTCTCATTTTATAGATTATGGATAAAAAACGTCAATGAACCTGCAATAAGCTCACAGGAAAGTCGTTAACATTTGTCTAAATGCGTTTGAAAGTAGCTGCCGTGGAGTGGGCGTGCCAGCGACCATAGAACGACAAGCAGACTAGTATTCACGAAATCACGGCGCTTGATTAGCTAATCTGCTATGCTTCAATAACCACGACGGTGGCGGAGTGGTGATCAGCTGGTCAAGGAGTCGGCTAACGGCGGTGATTCTGTCGGCGCATTGTAGGTTGGTCCGCAGATAATGATTTAAGATTAATTCAGAACATGTTGAGTGATGAAATACATGATGAACAAAGAACAGCTGCTTCACAAAAACTTCAAATACATCACTTGATGGCTTATTGTGAAGGCAACCGTAGCAGCCTGTATGCCTTATTTTCATCGAGGGAAAGCACAAAAACACGAGAAGAAATATTGCAAAGGCGCTTATGCAAGTGGTGAACGAACTTCTAGTTTCAGAGGGGATGTACCATGATTGAATACAAATATAAAGCTTTGACATTGACACTACTGTGTCTGATCTTATCTTGTCGTGGTAGCCTATATAATTGAACTCTTAAAAGCTGTACGGGCTGGATGAATCAGCCATTTATGCTTGGCACTTGTCACATTCTTGCAGCATAATGAATCATACCCGCGAGTGCTGTCAAAGTCCTCAATGATGCCCCGGGAAGAGCATAATGGCAAGCATTGACTATGCTGGTAGGGTCAGCAAAAAGACTGTTCGCTTGCATTGTTTAGCATGTCCATAATGAATCTTAGATCATTACCGGCTGCATCACGACTAATGCTTGAATTAAACCAGACATGGACATAAAAAAGAATGTATTGAAGCTGTGCGTTGGTTAATTTTTTTCAGAGTCCCAGCTACCTGGTCGGCCCACATATCTTCTGAGCATACAGGATTGTGTCCAGAATCCATCTCACATGGTGTGCTGCGCCAGTTGGGCGATAACTAATTTACCTTACCTGCACTGCACCCAGAAAAGCAGGACCACTTAGCGTACTCTCAATCATATCAGAGAGGTATTTCTGGGATCTATAAGTTCACAAGCATTCGCTGTTTCACCTCTGTCATGCCTGCAAGAGGGTAATTGTTGTTCTGAACCTACTGTTATATGGTTTTAACACTAAAAATTCAATGACCCAGTGCCTCATTCTATTATTTAATCACCAACGTACAATGCGCTTACAGAATCATCATTGCAGTTAGCGTACTTCTTGAACTAGTAGAAGCACATATTCAGCAATACAGTCCATCCTCAAGATTACCGGACCACGACTGACCTATCGATCTCGCTTCCCATGACATGCCGCCCTATTTCTTGTCGCATTCTTTTTCTATACTATCTTCTTTACTTTCAGTCAGTGTGCATGCCTCCTCTTTACATCGCCTAGGCCAAGGTGGGTGTCCGATTCCATAGACTACTCCTTGTCGCTTCGACATCTTCCTGTCTTTTCATTGTATCGCATTTTTGTGGTGTATTGAACTGATAAAATTGCTAATAAACCAATGATGATGATGATGATCCGCCGTGGTCGTGATCATTCAAGCATAGCTGATTAACCAATCAAGAGCTGTGATTTCGTGATTACCAGTGTTCTCGCCGTTCTATGGTCGCTAACACGCCCACTCTATGGCAGCTACTTTCAAACGCATTTAGACAAATGTTAACGACTTTCCCGTGAGCTTATTGCAGGTTCATTGACGTTTTTTATCAATAATCTACAGAATGAGAAATGGATACGCATATTTTTTGAGATTTTCCAAATTTTGGACAACCCTGCTATACATAGTCAACATTAATAACGGAATTACCATGCTAATCATTGACTGCGCAACTTGAAGATTGGTTTACAGGTGTAGGACATTATGACAATGGAACATATCAAATTTCATCACACATTTCATGATGGAACACCTTTAAAACTAACGCAGTTCTATACCAACTTCGCGTGAATCTGTTTGCGGGAGCGCAGCACGTACCTGTGCGTGATCAACTTTAGTGACGGAATTACAGATGTAATTAAGTTTCAACACAATGATTCGTCTTGCTTCCTTCAACATCCCATTCGTAGCCCTCGTTATCAGGCTGTAATCTCAGCCTGAGCTATGTCTCGAAGCCTATGGGACTCTGCAAATTGTTTCGATTTATTCTGTCCGTTTCAATTTAACATAAGGAAGCCTATTTCACTCAATGTATCGATGCCTGCGGTACTCTACAAAATTTTCTGATTAATTCTCCCTATGCTTATTTATCACAAGAAAGATGATTTGACACCTAAAGTACAAAATACTTGTTCGCTTGAGCTAAGCCGCAGCGCTCGGAGTGGAATTTTACGGGGTATGTGGACTCATTTCGTAGGGCTCTATGCCATAGGAGCATACTTTACGCTCCAATTCGATTCCCACACATTCCATATAATTACTAACAGAACCATTGAGTACCAGCCTTGACATTTTACGTAGTACTAGATGGCATGTATACAATTTCATGACATCCGACAGTACGACGGAGACTATCAAAATATCGAAAGAAGCCCTCTATTCTTTTCTGAAATAATCAAGGTTTTATCAGGACTTCCCTTCATATACACTCCAGCAAAATCACTAATAACCTCTCAAGTTTACTCAATTTACTCTAATTTGATACTCGTGTACCAAATCCCTATTTTCCGCAAGTATGATAGAGGCTATCGCTCGATACTCAGCGATTCGTAATTTTGACTTCACGCTCCAATTCGATTCCCACACATTCCATATAATTACTAACAGAACCATTGAGTACCAGCCTTGACATTTTACGTAGTACTAGATGGCATGTGTGCAATTTCATGACATCCGACAGTACGACGGAGACTATCAAAATATCGAAAGAAGCCCTCTATTCTTTTCTGAAATAATCAAGGTTTTATCGGGACTTCCCTTCATATAAACTCCAGCAGAATCACTAATAACCTCTCAAGTTTACTCAATTTACTCTAATTTGATACTCGTGTACCAAATCCCTATTTTCCGCAAGTATGATAGAGGCTTTCGCTCGATACTCAACGGTTCGTAATTTTGTTAACGGTTCGTAATCTTGCTGGAATACAAGTACAATTAGGGATTAAAAAGTAATATAGGTGGTTATGTTTGTAGATTTATACTTCTACTTACCGGTTTTTCAGGAGAAACTACCTACTTTTAGGACTTTATATCTTAAAGTAGTTTGAAGTTACGTTTGTATCACCTTGACAAGTGCTATCATCAAAAACTGCTTTTGCTAAACTCTTACACATTCACTAAACTTCTAGACTGAATGTTGTAAAGTAGATAGAAAAGGAAAACTATTAACATAAGGTAAGTGAGAAGCACGCAAATTTCGATTGCATACAAATGCCACAAACTGCGCTAACTTCCAGAGTTGTTAAGTATAGAATTACTCGTACTTCTTGAGAATACCCAAGTAGATTTTTTGTCTACATGTACCAAATACTCTCAAGTCCTTATGATATTGGAGTACTTCAACTTCATGATAGCTACAGTATTAAACAGAAATAGACCTAGAGTACTAACGTTTTTGCGCAGTGGGAGTTTGCAAATTCTCGAAGTATTTTTGTTATTTTATTGCGATAAGTCATTCTGTAGCGCAAAAATGCGTCTTAGGATATAGATGAAACCAACACCACTGATCAAGACCACCGAAAACAGTACATTTCAACATTTAGTAGCAATAAATTTCTAGTAAAGTACAAGAAGTGATGATTTCCGAGTGAGTTAAAAAGTAAGTATTAAAGCTATAGGTTACCTGAAAACCAAAAACTTTGAAATAGAAGCAGATGCAGTGTAAATAGCTAATCGCTTGATTAAGTATAGTGCAAGCAGATAAAACCTATACTTGAGTACTACAAAATGCACGAATACTTCGCTTTCGACTTCCTCCACGTAAAAAGTGACTACGGTTTAAAACTACTTTTACCGATACTCGACAGTTTCAGTTTTAGATAAAATTCGGAAACCAGGTAATTTCATAAACATAAGCTAATTAAATGAATTTACTCGAATGTACTATGCCGCGTTGATAAGATTAATTATAATATACTTATCATGTTACAGTGATTTTTCTAGCGTAGAAAATCTTTAAAATGTAGTAAGCAGGCCAATATGAAGATATTCGCTGAGCTGAATAAACATAAAAAATATTCTAGACTACTTTATCGGTACTTGACAGTTTCAGTTTTAGATAAAAATTTTCCCTTTCATCTATAATTACAACTCCTCGCTATCTAAACATGTTCAGAATATATTATTTGAGATGATATCAACCCGTAAAGTACTCAAGTAGCTTTTCGCAGGATATAGATGAAACTGACACCACTCAACAAGACCACTGACCCTCTGAAAAAAAGTACATTTCAACATTTTAGTAGCCGTAAATTCCTACTAAAGTACAAGAAGTGATGATTTCCGAGTGAGTTAAAAGGTAAGTATTGAAGCTATAGTTTGCTCGAAAACCGAAAAACTCTGAAATAGAAGTAGATGCAGTGTAAATAGTTAATCACTTCATTTAGTATAGCGCAAGCAGGCCTAACCTATACTTGAGTACCCCGAAATGTACTAGTACTTCGCTATGTACTCCCTCCACGTAAAAAGTGACTAGGGTTTGGACTACTTTTTCGGTACTTGACAGTTTCAGGTTTAGATAAAATTTGGTGAGACTTTAAATTTTAAAGTAGTTTGAGCTTACGTTTGTATCACCTTGACAAGTAACATTATCAGACATGAAAATGATATTATCACCTAATACAGAAGTTAACACACGTCAGTGTGCTTCGGAATTCACGAGAAATTGCTTACTAAGAGAAGTATATTCTTGTATACACAATAGTGAAGAGAATCTTTAAAATGTAGTAAGCAGGCCGATGGGTATTCGTTGCGTTGTATAAGCATAAAAAACATTCCCGCGCGCGTCTTAGTAGTAGGTGGTAGGGTAGGAAGTGTTAGGTTTAGGAGCGCGAAAACTGCGCAAAACGTTAGTACTCTAGGTCTATTTCTGTTTAATACTGTAGCTATCATGAAGTTGATGTACTCCAATATCATAAGGACTTGAGAGTATTTGGTACATGTAGACAAAAAATCTACTTGGGTATTCTCAAGAAGTACGAGTAATTCTATACTTAACAACTCTGGAAGTTAGCGCAGTTTGTGGCATTTGTATGCAATCGAAATTTGCGTGCTTCTCACTTACCTTATGTTAATATTTTTCCTTTTCTATCTACTTTACAACATTCAGTCTAGAAGTTTAGTGAATGTGTAAGAGTTTAGCAAAAGCAGTTTTTGATGATAGCACTTGTCAAGGTGATACAAACGTAACTTCAAACTACTTTAAAATATAAAGTCCTAAAAGTAGGTAGTTTCTCCTGAAAAACCGGTAAGTAGAAGTGTAAATCTACAAACATAACCTCCTATATTACTTTTTAATCCCTAATTGTACTTGTATTCCAGCAAAATTACGAACCGTTAACAAAATTACGAACCGTTGAGTATCGAGCGAAAGCCTCTATCATACTTGCGGAAAATAGGGATTTAGTACTCGAGTATCAAATTACAGTAAATTGAGTAAACTTGAGAGGTTATTAGTGATTCTGCTGAAGTTTATATGAAGGGAAGTCCTGATAAAACCTTGATTATTTCAGAAAAGAATAGAGGGCTTCTTTCGATATTTTGATAGTCTCCGTCGTACTGTCGGATGTCATGAAATTGTATACATGCCATCTAGTACTACGTAAAATGTCAAGGCTGGTACTCAATGGTTCTGTTAGTAATTATATGGAATGTGTGGGAATCGAATTGGAGCGTGAAGTCAAAATTACGAATCGTTGAGTATCGAGCGATAGCCTCTATCATACTTGCGGAAAATAGGGATTTGGTACACGAGTATCAAATTAGAGTAAATTGAGTAAACTTGAGAGGTTATTAGTGATTTTGCTGGAGTTTATATGAAGGGAAGTCCTGATAAAACCTTGATTATTTCAGAAAAGAATAGAGGGCCTCTTTCGATACTTTGATGGTCTCCGTCGTATTGTCGGATGTCATGAAATTGTATACATGCCATCTAGTACTACGGAAAATGTCAAGGCAGGTACTCAATGGTTCTGTTAGTAATTATATGGAATGTGTGGGAATCGAATTGGAGCGTATAGTATGCTCCTATGGCAGTGGTTCTTAACCTTTTTCATACCGTTACCCCCAAGAAGAAAATGACAAGATGCAATTACCCCCTTTAAAAAATATCAAATTACAGCTTGCACTCAATTAATTGTAAAACAACACAAAGTGACTTCATAATGCCTGTTGAAAATAACAAGTAGTCAATGTGAAACTGATTTTGCGTTATCCAGTGATCACATTTAGGCAAAGCGGAGAATAATAGACACCATCTCATATAATTGTCAATCGCAAACTTATTTCTATATTTCGTTTTGATAGATACCATTGCAGAAAATCCTATTTCACGGCAATTAGTTGAAGGAAATTCAATCAAAGAGTTCAAATGCCATTATGACGAAGATTGGTTATTCATTTTGAAGACGAAACCAAAAGGCTTCCAATATCTTCCCCTCGTTTCTTCGAAGGCATTTTGATGATGTCAGACTTAACTTTTCTGACAAGACTAGACCACTACACTTTTCAATACTAACAACTATATTTCTACGATATTGGTATTGCATTATAGCTCGAAACCTGAATTTAGATTCCCCTTGTTGTCTTTCAATTTGCCGTCATGCGTAACAATATATGATCCGCACCTCTGCGAAATAAATTGGACCTACCTAGCACTATACTAACTACATTCGATCCTGATATTCATAATCATTTGTGGTTACTATGATTTCACAGCAGGCATGGTGTGTTGAGTGAAACAAACTATAGCCTATACAATCTCACAAAAATCTATGTTAGCCTACAATCCCTACATTCATATCTACGTATGGAAATATTTCAGTGCAGCGTTATAAGTTCGTAAAAATATCAATTAGAATTACCCCCCGAAAAATGGTAAATTACCCCTTTGGGGGTAATTACCCCCAGGTTAAGAACCACTGTCCTATGGCATAGAGCCCTACGAAATGAGTCCATATACCCCGTAAAATTCCACTCCGAGCGCTGCGGCTTAGCTCAAGCGAACAAGTATTTCGTACTTTAGGTGTCAAATCATCTTTCTTGTGATAAATAAGCATAGGGAGAACTAATCAGAAAATTTTGTAGAGTACCGCAGGCATCGATACATTGAGTGAAATAGGATTCATTATGTTAAATTGAAACGGACAGAATAAATCGAAACAATTTGCAGAGTCCCATAGGCTTCGAGACATAGCTCAGGCTGAGATTACAGCCTAATAACGAGGGCTACGAATAGGATGTTAAAGAAAGCAAGACGAATCATTGTGTCGAAACTTAATTACATCTGTAATTCCGTCACTAAAGTTGATCACGCACAGGTACGTGCTACGCTCCCGCAAACAGATTCACGCGAAGTTGGTATAGAACTGCGTTAGTTTTAAAGGTGTTCCATCATGAAATGTGTGATGAAATTTGATGTGTTCCATTGTCATAATGTCCTACACCTGTGAACCAATCTTCAATTGCGCATTCAATGATTAGCATCGTAATTCCGTTATAAATGTTGACTATGTATAGGTAGCCTACGTGCTACGCTCCTGCAAAAGTCGGTATGGAACTGCGTTAGTTCTAAAGTTGTTCAATCATGAAATGCGTAGCAAAATTTGACATGGGCATTGTCATAATGTCTTACAACTGCGTACCGAGTTTCAAGGCGGGGAGTCGATTATTAACATGGTAATTCCGTTATTAAAGTTGACTATGTATAGGTACGTGCTACGCTACGGAAAACAGATTTAGCCAAAAGTCTGTATAGAACTGCGTTGGTTTTAAAGGTGTTACATAATGAAATGTCTGACGACATATGGTATGGTGCATTGTTATTATGTTCTACAACTGCGTACCAACGTTCAAGGTGAGAATTTAGTGTTTAGCATGCTAATTCTGTTAATAAAATTGACTATGTATGGGTATATGCTATGTTCACGAAAAACAGATATGCGTAAAAGTCGGTATTCGACTGTGATAGTTTCAGAGGTGTTCCATCATTAGATGTGTGATGAAATTTAGCATGGTGCATTGCCATAATGTAGTACAACTACGTATCAAGTTTCGAGTTGGGATTCAATGTTAAGCATGGTAATTCCGTTATTAAAGTTGGCTATGTATGGGTAAGTGCTATACGCTCCCGCAAAACAGATGTACGCAAAAAGTCGATGTAGAGTCGCGTTAGTTTTAAAGTTGTTCCATCATGAAATGTGTGACGGGATTTGGTATGGTGCATTGTTATAATGTCCTATAACCGCGTACCAACTTTCAAGGTGGGAATTCAATGTTTAACACGGTAACTCTGCTATTAAAATTGACTATGTATAGGTATATGCTATGTTCACGCAAAACAGATATGCGTAAAAGTCGGTATTCGACTGCGTTAGTTTTAAAGGTGTTCCATCATTAGATGTGCGATGAAATTTAGCATGGTGCATTGCCATAATGTCCTACAACTACGTATCAAGTTTAGAGTTGGGATTCAATGTTAAGCATGGTAATTCCGTTATTAAAGTTGGCTATGTATGGGCACGTGCTATACGCTCGCGCAAAACAGATGTACGCAAAAAGTCGATGTAGAGCCGCGTGAGTATAAAGTTGTTCTTTTATGAAATGCGTGGGGAAATTTGGTATGCTGCATAATCACGATGTCCTACAATTACGTACCAAGTTTCAAGGTGAGGACTGAGGAGTCACATATTAGCATGGTAATTCTGTTATTAAAGCTGACTATGTATATGTACACGCTACCGAAAACAGATTTAGGCAAAAGTTGCTATAGAACTGCGTTAGTTTTAAAGTTGTTCCATCATGAAATGTGTGATGAAATTTGATATGCTGCATAATCACAATGCCCTGGATCTCATTTAGATACCTAAACTACTTTAAAATTAGTACTCGAGTATTCCCCGCAATTATACTGTCAGATAGTTATAGCCAGGGGGGATTCGATGGTGACGTACTTGTATAGTGCACATTTTTGAGAGATTAAGTAAAGCAATGATCTCAGATAAATCCAATAAATTAAGCTAGAAGTAGGTATTTACGAAGAATGTTAGCATTCTAGGTCTATACCTCTGTTTAATACTGAAAATGTAATGAAGTTGAAGCGATCTGAAATCATAAACACTTTAGTATTAGGTACATATACGCGATAAGCTACTTTAGTATTCTGATGGAGTGCAAGTACTTGTTTACTTATGAACTTTGAAGGCTAGCGCAGTTTGTGGTGTGATACTTTCACGTTATTTAAAAAATTCTATTCTCGAAACTTGTTGCTTGTACGATTTATCGCTGGTGTGTAAAGGGTTAGGAACGTGTTTTAATGTAGTTACACATTCTAGTTGTTTCGATGTAAGGAAAAAATCATTCGATAACTCGATACAACTAGTTAACACGCGTTGATGTAACTTTCTTCATTTGTATGCATAGCCTACGCGAAATTGGTTACCGAATTTTTCGATTAGTTTATATTCCTTATTTTATTTAAAACTGAAACTGTTAAGTACTACTTAAAGTGTTATAAAATGTGAAAAAGTGTACAAGTAGAATTATTATTATGTCATGAATAAGTAGTTTACAAATTCATACGATTTTTCTTGTTGCGTTCCGGGATAAAATGTAATTTTTCGCTCTTTTTTATTTTTTATTTTTTCAATAAAATTAGTATTCAATTTACAAAAACGTCGTGTAAAGGTAAAGTACTTGTACATTTCGTAGTGCTCAAGTATAAGTTTTTAAACTATTAACTTGACAAAATTTTCAGAATAGCAACTTTTGCGTAAAGTCTGTCTTGCATCTAGTTGCCGGCTCTGAAAGCAAGCAAAGTTTGTGGTATTTGCGCAACATCGAAATTTGTACACTTCACGCCTATCTTATGTCGAAAACATAAGTTAGTTAAAACTATTTCGAATCATGGATATGAATAATTTTAAAAAACCCATAATATGTCGCATCCAAACTTCGTAAATATCTTCAATTAGTTTTTTCGATTCTATCCACTTTAGAAGACTCAGTGTAGAGGTTTCGAAACTTGCATGAATTACAAGCTACGTAATACAATTAGTTAACACGCGTTGATGTAACTTTCCTCATTTGTATGCATAGCCTATGCAAAATTGATTACCGAATTTTTCGATTAGTTTATATTCCGAATTTTATTTAAGTACTACTAAAATTGTTAAAAAATATGAAAAACTATACAAGTAGAATTATTATTATGTCATGAATAAGTAGTTTACAAATTCATACGATTTTTCTTGTTGCGTTCCGGGATAAAATGTAATTTTTCGCTCTTTTTTATTTTTTATTTTATCAATAAAATTAGTATTCATTTTACGGAAAACGTCGTGTAAAGGTAAAGTACTTGTACATTTCGTAGTGATAAAGTATAAGTTTTTAAACTATTAACTTGATAAAATTTTCAGAATAGAGACTTTTGCGTAAAATCTGTCTAGCATTTAGTTGCCAGCTCTGAAAGCAAGCAAAGTTTGTAGTATTTGCGCAACATCGAAAATCGATAAAGTAGTCTAAAACCTAGTCACTTTTTACGTGGAGGGAGTACATAGCGAAGTATCTTGTACATTTTGGAGTACCCAAGTATAGGTTTGGCCTGCTTGCGCTATACTTAATGAATCATTCCTGTGTCATAGACACTTGAGTAGTTGGTGCGTGTAGACAAAAACCTAGTTGAGTACATAATTTTTATTTTTCAATAAAATTAGTATTCATTTTAGAAAAACGTCGTGTAAAGGTAAAGTTATACTTTTACATTTCGGAGTACTCAAGTATAGGTTTTGTCAGCTTATCATGTGCTCAGTATATTATATGTCAAGAATTGTGGAGCATTTATGTGGGTCTCCAGGGTGCTCTTCATTGAGTGTCCGTGTTGGGCGATAAGTTTAATTCCCAAAATTAGTGTGTTCAAATCCGGCCTGTCTCCAACATAGTGATGTCGCATTAGCCCTAAATACACATAATAGAATATCAAGGAAAAGTATCATCTAGCGCAGTGATTCCCAAGTGCGGCCCGGAGGGCCGCATGCGGCCCCCAGATAGCCTTCTTGTGGCCCCCAAAATATATTAAGAATTCGATTTATGACAAAAATAAAATTTACATTTATAAAATACTATTGCTTGACTTGCAGTTTTTAATTATAGAATTGCAGGAAAGTTGTGAGTATAGACTGCTAACGTTACGTCACTGCTGTTTCAATGCAATGTGCCCTAACTTTCCAGTTGAACGGGCAGTAGTTATAGATATAAATAGGTATTGATAACTTTCAAAACCGGAGGAAAATCCTGAAAAAATGGTAAATTTTTCCGACTTCGTGGTCGCTTGACTAAAAAAGAAAAAGAAGCTCAACTCCCGGAAAATACAGTTTTTCTTAGACAAACAGGTGGTTGACTGAAAAAAGGTCCACTTTCCGGTCCAGCTCCCGAAATAGTCGCCGTAGCGTTCCCGCAGTGCTGACTTAATGTATATCAGTCGAATTTGCCCCTATATGTAACCAAAATCCTCAAAAAAGAAGACAAAATCTCAAAAAAGAAGACATTTGGGCGTCCTCCGAGGACACTTTAAAAAAAATCGAAAAAGAGGACAAATCATCTTAAAAGAGGACGTATGGTAACCCTATGATAACTAGATGTGCAACACGTGACTCGCGGTTGAATACGCCGAAATGCATACTGCTTAGCCGGCTAAAAGCAGCATAATTAGTAGTCCTATAGTCAGGGCCGTAGCTGTCGCACCCCAAACCCCCCAATTGAGGGGGACCGAGCTCGAAGGGGGCACAAAATTATTTCGTGAGTTAGCATAAATTATGGAGTATTTTTTGAAAATTTATGCAACTTTTTCAAAAATTTTTCGCGCTAGTCGCGATTTCAATTCGCCACATATCTTGATTATTGGTTACTCTTCCCCAAGAAAAAATACGCAAGATTTATAGAAAAGCGCATATCAGCGTTGGCCATGACCGCACCACAACGCACCAAGACATATAAAGTTTTAGGCCATGTAACATGTGACTCTAAGAAGTGTGTCAGAACGATTGGCAGCGAGAAAGCCCGAAGATGTTTAATTTTACGGGGTCTGCAGACACTTCTCACTCAGCTCTACCGGTAAATCTGATTACGTGGGCAAAGAGGACAACCATGCAAATCCCGATCTTATTCACCGATTTTATCATGAATTATCAAAATATTCGCGCGTCGCGCTGTCTCACTAAACAGTACAACTTTAATTTCGTGGCAAAAGCGAGCAAGGTGATGCGGGGTCTGGGGAGCCTGGGGTCCTGACGAAGTGCTGTTACGTTCCTGCCAACGGGTATACCCCCGGAGATGTTTAATTACTATTGAGGGGGCCTATACCTTTTTAAACACACCTCACTCACCTCTACCGGTAAATCAGTTTACGTGAACAGAGACAGGATGAAAATTGATGGCAATACATGCAATTCCCGATCATATTGACCGATTCAGTCATGAAACTAAAGAAATTTCTCGCGCTTCGCGCGTTTAGGCCAGGAAAGCTGATTCACTCAACGGCACCCAATGCAGCAGGTAAGTAGCGGTAAACAGTGTACAGTTTTGAAATCTCGTCAGGGCAATAAAACTACTCCAAAATAGCCACGATGACTGTTTGGGTCCGTTTCATAGCCGTAGTATTCGTGCGGCCCCGACCGTACTCTGAAATTCTAAAATTGGCCCTCACACCGAAAAAGTTTGGGAACCACTGATCTAGCGTATTATGAATGTTATTTATTTCTCGGAAGCAAGTTATTTTCAAAACATAGTGATCAAAATTATCGCAGAGCAATACCGATTTTGCGTAAATTCCGTTATGCGTCTGACTACGTTACTAGGGATTATGTAGTTAGTTAGGAAATTAGGAGTCCTATCTTCCCAATCGGTATAGAACAACATCAAAATCATCACAAAGCAATATCGACTTTTGCGTGAATTCTGTTATGCATTTTACTACGGTAGTATGCGCACCTGCTTACA
The DNA here is from genome assembly GCF_051294905.1 of Botryllus schlosseri. NCBI lineage: Eukaryota > Metazoa > Chordata > Ascidiacea > Stolidobranchia > Styelidae > Botryllus > Botryllus schlosseri. Next base: position 6,252,890 of record NC_137245.1, read on the forward strand.
GGTGTCCAGACGTGGACTTTCTACTATATTCGCTCCTAACATTATAGCAGCACCCGACGCAGCTTACATTATTACGTTACAAGACGCCGGCGGCGTTTCACTGTCGGTTTAATTACCCTTATTCTAGTGACATGAAAAGGACTGAATCGTATGAAATGTGGTCACTGCAAGAATCGAGCGAAAGCGCTGTTTCACGCCGTCTGGTCGTGCTGGATGCTTTTGTGACGTTAACGCTATTACTGATATATTATGCTATTTTTTCGAAATAAATGAACATTATTTAATTAGTGATGATGCCATTTCTCAATATTTACAGAGGTCTTGTTTATCATATATAGACTTAAATACACATAAATTGAATGCGCGAAATTGGAATTTAATCTTCTAACGTAATTATCATAAAACCGCGGCAATAGTTCAACGTTGATGAGTATTATCTCAGAGCTCATGTCATCCCCTAAAATACAAAGTCCAAATACACATAATAATATTATCTGGCGAATATAGCCTTGTATAGACATCAAGAGTTTTCCAAACTTATATATAATCTGAATTATATTTATTTTTCGAAAGCAAGTTAATATAAAGTCTCGGAATTTAATCATGTAACGAATAATGCGGCATTTAATCATCTAACGCAGTGGTTCCCAACCTTTTTCGACCCATCGCCCCCTTTTCAAGGTCAACACCGATCATCGCCCCCCAAATTTTGTGCACCGATAATTGGGCATACAGACTGTAATCACCGGCGGGTTGACTAAAAAAAAAAAAAAAAAAAAAGGTCATCTTTCTCCGCTTAGAGCTGAAAATAACGTTTTTTCGCTCCGCATTGCTAGGTGGATGACTAAAAAAAAAAAAAAAAAAAAAAAAAAAAAAGGTCAGCCGTTTTACGCGTCATCGCCCCCCTATCGCCCCCTTCGCTATTTTCGCCCCCCGTCGCCCCCTTTGTCCATTTTCGCCCCCCTGTCGCCCCCTTCGTCATTTTCGCCCCCCTAGATCGCCAAATCGCCCCCTGGGGGGCGATATCGCCCACGTTGGGAACCACTGATCTAACGTATAATGAATGTTATTTATTTATCGAGAAGTCGCTCTAGCACTGAATAGTGACGTTATGGAAAAGTGCGGGGACTGTGGGAATCGAACCTATACATACTGCAGTCGCCTAGTTCCTCTGTGATAACATCATAAAACCGCGCATATCATTACGCCTCGTCTGCGTGACCACGAAAATACAAAATCCTAAATACACATAATAATAGAATATCTGGCGAATAAAGCCTTGCATAGACATCATAGTTTTCGTCATTTATGTATAATTCATAAACCACGCATAGTCCGACGTTAATTGTATCATGAGAGATTTTATATTCTAAATAGCCTCAGGGTGCGTCTATAATCCAGGTACCCTCACTACTCGTACGGCAAATTAATATATCGCACTTTTCGAGGCTTCATATATCTCATTGCGATATATTAAGCCAGTGGTTCCCAACGTGGGCGATATCGCCCCCAGGGGGAGATTTGGCGGTCCAGGCGAAAATGGGCAAAGGGGGCGAAAGGGGGCGAAAATTGCGAAGGGGGCGATGATGCGTTAAAACGGCTATATTGGAGTCAAGGCGGGGAAATGACCTTTTCTTTTTAGTCAACCAACCAAATTTTGGTTGCAAAAGTGTAAAATTCGACATCGAGCCGAAATGTTAACCTTTTTTTGGTGATTGCAGTTTGTATGCCCATTTTTCGGTTCACAAAATTTGGGGGGCGATCATCGGTGTTGAATTCGAAAAGGGAGCGATTAGTCGAAAAAGGTTGGGAACCACTGTATTAAGCCAATTGCGATATATCAAATCGGCCTGCGTATCGCCCTTTGCGTCGTCGATTTTATGAGATTGAGAACACGGAGCGTCGAATTTCAAATATTTTTAAATTTCTTTTTATCTTTCAATGCAACATCTATTGTAGCAGAATATTTATTAAACTCGAAAACTTTGGGTGCCTCTTTTCAAGAGTTAACGGCACACTAAAGGGATTTAAACAGAATTAATAGCAAAACCAAAAAGGCAAAGTATGACGCAACAATCAAAATCACAGATTATGAAATTCGCATTGTACCAATGGCAACAATAACAAATTATGAAGTATATGTACATACGGAACTACAGTAGCAGCGCAGTTTGTCAATAAACAGTTACACACCTGAAACAACACGTACTAATGAGAAATTTTTAGGTTATAGAGAAAATCTTTTAAACACTTTTAAATGAAACAAAGATCTGCCACGCGCAATGACAGTGAACATATGCACGATTTTCATTTTTGCTCACGAGCGCCGCCATTATGGTCAAGGGATGGCGGTCGGTGAATCTTGCTTCGTGCGCGCAGATGGCAGTTTTGGAGTTGGTTTCGCTATTTATCTCCGTGGGTTGGCGATATGATGCAGTTCAGGGTATCGATGCTAAATTAAGATAAATAGCATGTTTATTATTAGCATGGAATCTTTTTGTTAGCGAAAAACAGCCGATTTCAGCCGTTTTACGAAGTTTTTCGGTACTGATTTGTGACAACTCACGAGAAGTCGAGAACATCATGGCATATCAGCTTGACTTTTAAGATAATAATAGTGCATATATATTTGTAAAATGGCTGGTCATAACGGATATATTTATGTAATTTAAATTAGTGAATTTATTCCTGTAATAAAGTTTTATGTTTGATATGGACAGGTTGATTTCTTGCAAAGAACTTTTGCGATAAACAATCTATATATTATACTGTATTGCCTGTGAGATAACAGACATGAATGCAGATGCGGGATCGTAGACTGTGACAGGAAGATCACACTATGATTGCTGTGTTCTGAAATGCAACAACGACTAAGAAAGGCCATGAAACTATCTTTTCAAATGAAGAAATGGATATAAAAAATTAGATCTGTAGTCGGGTTGAATTTTGAAGTGAGTAAATTACCAGAAGTGTTTCAATCCGATCATACTCTCCCCTGTTCTATCGTGATAATGTTGCTATTGACTTTTGTCTTGATAACTGGAAATACACGTGTTTGTGGGGAGCATTTTAATGACGAGGATTATAGACTGAAGTCTTGCGGACGTCACTATTTGAAAATTGGGGCAGTTACTGGGATATTCAAGTGGACGAAGTCAACAACACCATCAAGAAGGGTGTTGCACAGGCATCAGAGGTGAGATCAAAGTAAACCGACATAATATGAGGCTACAAATTTCTTTCAATTCTTAACAATGACTGGTACATGGTAGATAGGTCTCTTATGTGTGAGAGATTCCAATATTATTTAAAACTATTTCGCGAACTCGGCACATCAATTGGGTGGAAGGGAAAGTCCAATAACTACATCAGTGGTTCTTAACCTTTTTTCCTCCAGCGCCCCCTTTCACAGATTATAGTGCTCCAGCGCCCCCCAACCTCATATTGTAAGGAATGTAATAAAGACGATGAGTAAGAGGGAGGGCCGCTATAGCACTTCGTCAACCCCCCTAAAACGATTGCCTTGTGCACCCATAGCGTGATAAACCAAATTTCTGAGGGCTTCGCCCCCAAGAAACCAGTAGCGTGATTTCGATGGTCATCAAAGTTTGTGTGGCCCGGTCGCCCTAGCTTCCAAAATTTTCTATAATGCATGAAGTAATAGCTGGTAATTACATATATATGTCGCTATATACTTTTTATCCTCTCAGCCCACGTAATCAGATTTTTTTCACCAGTAGCGCTGAGTGAGCTGTTGTATTGAAAACTAAAGGGCACGTAATTAATATTTAAACATATTCAGGCGTGCCCTTAGGTACAAATAATTCGTTACCAGGGCCGTAACAGCACTTCGTCAGCCCCCCCACCCCAAAAAAAACGTTGGTCTTGGGCCCTCCATAGGGTGATAAACCAAACTTCCGGGGGGCTTCTCCCACAGACCTCCCTTCGTCTATCCTCTATATGCTGATACTGGTCATCTACATTGGGTGTCCAGTCCCTTTACTGATCCAGCTATTCTCGCCTAGACGCGCCAAGCGCGAAAAATTTCAATAATTATTGATTGAATTGGTCAATATGATCGGGAATTGCATATATATTGATATCAATTTTTATCCTCTCTCTGCTCACGTAAACATATTTACCGGTAGAGCTGAGTGATGTGTGATTGAAAAGGTAGGATCCCTCAATAATAATTATACATCTTCGGGCGTATACCCGTTGGCAGGAACGAAACGACACTTCGTCAGGCCCCCCGAAAAAAACTTGGGTCTTGGGCTCCTATAGGGTGATAAACCGACCGCTCTCCATCACGTTGTTCGCTTTTGCCACGAAATCAGCTGTACTGTTTAGCGAGCCAGTGCGAAGCGCAAATATTTTCGATAATCATGATGAAATCGGTCAATAAGATTGGGAATTGCATTGCTATCAATTTCTTGTCCTCTCTGCTCACGTTACCCGATTTACCGGTAGAGCTGAGTGAGGTGCAATGTTCCCTCTAAGCAGCGCACGTGCGCAGTGCTGGCACGGTCTCTGCGCACAGAAAATCTACGTTGCACACAACAAATCCGAAGTTATGACCTTTTTTTAGTCGCTACGCACTGTTGTCCCAGGGTCTGCGCAGTGAGTTTGTGAGTGTGCGCAGACTCGTTAAAACGGAGTGGGAACATTGTGAGGTGTCTTGGAAACTGTAGGCCCCGTAACTAATAATTAAACATATTCGGGCGGGCGGACCCGTTGGTATGACTTCGTTGCATGATGGATTTCATGACCTCCAATCTGCTATATCAAAAAATATAGAATCGCCAACAGGGATATCTAGTTCTGTATATCCCTGTCGCCCAATCGTAAAGACGCACACGATTTCAAATTAGTATTTCTTCACTGGAATATAATTTTTCCCTGCCAGATGGAATTCGTCTTCTGAGGTTCACTGAAGCACTGAACTACATGATACTGCCTTTCCAACTATATGTAGACTGTAGAGTGCATTGCAGCCAAAAATATAACTTGCACAACTCAGTATCAGGAAATATGTCCAAGGTGTGCTTGGCCATTCTAGAACCGTGTAAAAGTATTTATGGTTATTATGATTAGTGCAGCAAAATCCTGAGCTCAATCCCAAGCTGCTGTATCACCTGAACAGCGACAAACATCATGACCGAACATTATTAGTGATATTAGTGTGTGGCAAGCTGACAGACATTTTATCCAATTCGGCTCATTTGTTATTCGGGTGATTGTTTACTTTAAATTTTTTTCTGCACTTGGTTATACCACCAGCACTAACTATTTAGTAAAAGGAACTCTATTACTTGAAAAACGTAGATGTACTTGAATAACTGCCATTGTTAGTTGATCGTAAATATACCGTTAGTCCGTAACTATAAATGTTTTCATTTCTGTCGGCATGTTATTAATGCATCTAACTGTATTTGCAGTGGACATCATACTCCAGAAGAAATTCCTGGTCCAAGTAGCACTGATCAGATTCCACATCTACAACAGCCATTGCTGGATCACGCGTATTGTGAAGAAAAATCATCTAAAGCAAAGGAATAATTCAGGATTCAAGTAACGAGCTGGAGAAGCTGATTTTGTGCACGATTCAAGGCATCCGATGATTTATGTTCCTGTATTATTCTGGATTTTCAAGTTATGGGATTGATTTTGAAGTTTTTGATATAGTCAATAGTCAATATAGTCATATAGTCATCAACAGCTGCAACTGTTCCACTTTTATCAGCTGTTAAAAATTATCTCAGAAGTAGTATATTGAAGAATTTCAAGCAAAGGCAAATTCAAAAACTCTGCCATTGCAAGACGAACTGTTTTCATTTGTTTGTCGGATTCACCAAGGCTTTGGAGTGAAAGACCTTGGTGTTCGATTCAACTTGTCAACTGCATCTGTTAGCGGGTTATCGATAACTTGGGCAAATTTTTCATATTTTACTCATGGGAAATTGACAATTTGGGTGAGTAGAGAGAAAATTAGAGAACATATGCCCCAATCCTTCAGATGAGGAAATTATGGTAGCACACATGTTAATAATGCTTGATTGGTATCGCGCCACATGGCCTAAGTGGCTACATACACACAAGCTTGATTGGTATCGCGTCTCATGGCCAAAGTGGCTACATAAAGTCAAGTCCGCTTTATATCGCTAATCCTTTCATTTTTTATCTGCTCAATAAACAAAACAAGTAACATTCAACAGTTCTGTTGGGTATTGTATATTGACAAATTTATCCGCCATTTGCTAGGAGCTAGCCAGTTATGCACAAAGCTTATCCGGTACACGACTGGGAGTGAGCGGCTTGGTGTCCACCGTGGAGAACAAAGTCTTAACCCAGGTAAAATGAAAGATCTCTGGGTGGCCATGACCCTTTCATATCCCGCAAATGGGCAAGGTGTCCTTGACAGTTCTAGTTTTATCATCAGATTTCGAAATATCCTTGTCGATCATCGATGGTCCGTGTCGTTGTGGCTGGTCGATGAGGCACATCTGCACCTGGAACATAAAATACTGCAGCAGTATATAGTGCACTTGACAATCATCGAACTGGGGCAGTCAGGCAGTGCAACTGGGAACATTGCAATGACAGCAATTTTTAGTCATATTGTAAAGCTTCGTATTTGTTTGTTACTAAACAATTTGTTGACTAGGTATTTGATTTTAGTTGCCAGCACAATTTTTTGATTTGACAATATGCAATATCAAGCATTGACCCCAACAACACTGCTGATACTGACATGCTCAAACTCATCAGGATCACAGAAGATACTTGCAAAGTCACGAAGTCTAATTCTCAAAGCCAGTTAGGAGCCTATAATTTGAGTGCTTGAATGAATCTACCAAGGACCTCTGCTAGTATAAATTACAACATGCCTCTAAAATCTCATATGTCAGATTCAGCGAATAATTTATAGCCTTTGCTATTTCCAGTACCTCTCGATTCACTGGCAATCCTGTCTACGTCGGCAAAACTGAACTCTGGTAGATCCGTCAACAACTAAGAAAATACAAGCTCCATACATTGCTGTGTAAATTGTTACTGTTACTAGTGACACCAGAAGAGAAGTCAACAGCAGTTCAGTTAAATCAAAAATACAGTCCCACGCCAAGGCTTCGCAAACAGCTATAATGAAGAAGTAGGGTCTGGATTTCACTAGCAATGACATGAAATCAGGCATTAGTGGTGTTGCAATAACCAACAACTCATGCATTCGCAGTAACGAGCCGCCATAAAGCAGTGTTGGGAACAAGTCAATACCTTCGAGTCACGAGTCATCTCGAGTCATTGCAGATTTTGACTCGAGTCAAGTCAAGTCACTCGATTTTCAAAGGTGACTCGAGTCAAGTCAAGTCACGCGATTTTTGGAGGTGACTCGAGTCAAGTCGAGTCAAGTCAAGTCAAGTCACGAGTCAAGTCACTAGTCGAGTCAGTTGAATTTTCAAAGTACGATACGTGATTTAAGGTCATTGTATTTTGCTAACTGTTTTAAATACAGATGGGTTCCCCATTTATTCTGAATCGAGGAACGAATAAAGAGTTGATTTTACACGCAAGAAGGCGCTCTATCGCACATGCATACGTAGAAATGTCAAACTACGCAAGTATAGCGGTATAGCCTTAGTCTATAAGAGGGGTGGGAAAACTGCGACTCGCGAGCCGCATGCTGATCTTTGAGTCTTTGATTGTGGCTCTTCAATGAGGGTGCAATGTGCATTCGGTGATAATGAGCGTAAGCCACTGTGCCTTTTCCGTCATAATTCGCCCAATAATAATCACAAAGCTAGAATTTGAACGTCATTACGAAACCAAACACAAAAACCTTAATTGCCAACAGTCGCTCAAAAAATACATATTTACGAAGTATTATGATTACCGAGCTCCGCACTGTTTGACGTCATATCAGTCCGACTTCACCTTCACCTTGCAGACTAGGTGGAGGCGCATCCTCTTGTCTTATACCACACCAGAGTTGGATCAATTACATTATTTCAGTTCAATTACAATTACAATTACAATTACTTTCATGCATGTTTCAATTACATTACAATTACAATTACTCCATGCTAAAAATATCAAATTACAATTACAATTACAATTACTCCTTGCATGCTTCAATTACATTACAATTACAATTACAATTACCGCTGTTGAACATGTAATTGAATAATCATAAATTCAACCGTGCTCCTTGACAACCGTAGCGTCCTAATTAACAACAATTCAAGTATTCATGTTTCATTCATGATGCGCAAATACCCGTTAATTATTAAAAAAGAAAAAACGTTTTCGAACTATTCCAGTATGCAGTATGTCGTTGAAAAAAGTATTATAATATATGGACGTGTTGGATTTGCGTATATAGTATATAATTAAAGAAATATTATTATTTTTATCGAGGGACGTAGGAATTAGGATGAGGAGTAAAAACAAAACCGTGCTTTGTCAGATAAGACGTTATATAATATCCAGTGGTCTGGTTAGTTAGCCAGACGAAGTAACGATGCAGCATCGTGATCTGAAATCGTATTGTAGATTGCCAGCCCACGGATAGATGCGCAAGATGTGAGTCACGGATGAATGCACCGACAAACGTACTGCAGAGCCGGCTAAAAGCAGCAAACTTTGTAGTCCTAGAGCTGGCGATCCAAGCGTCCAAATTTGATGCATCTGGTCTTTATCGTAAGCTATTGATGCACCAATTCCGAAAATACAAATTAAAATCTCGTCAGGGCAATGTAACTTCTCCAAACTAGCCGTTTAAGGTAGGGTTGCCATACGTCCGGAATTTTCCGGACATGTCCGGAATTTCACCGTTCAAACTAGCGTCCGGGAGGAATTTCTAAAATATGCCAAATGTCCGGAATTTTGAAGACTTGACGTTGGCACATAAATATTTCGTAAATCAGCATGAAGCAATATTTTTCAGGAATGATTATGCTGATGTATGATATTTTTCTTCGCGCTGCGCGCGATTTACTATCACATTTATTGATTTTAATATGAAGAGTACCACCCTTGCAAAAACTGCAATAAAATATAAATAAAACCAACCTTCATTTACTGGAATAAGCCTAATTGTAATCACAATTATAAGAGAACGGTATATTCCTAGAGATCGTTAAGACCGTGTAAATGCTTTATTCAAAGATAGTGGTTCCAAACGGGGGTGGGGGGGTCGTTTGCCTTTATTCTGGGGTTTTCGATTACGTTGAACGTAATTAGCTTCCAAAATAGTTCGTGAGTAAGTCTGGGCAAAGGGGCTGACTTCTTTTAGTCATCAGTTCGTCAAATATTGATCTGGGCCACGAAACATTTTCAAATTGGAGATGGAGTCGCGACCATAAAAGGTTGGAAACCACTGGATGTGGGATGTTTATAAAGCTCCGTGGTGCGCACCGGCATAATGCTGATAAACAATCTTATCGGTAGGACATGAACATAACTTAACTATGTGCAATTACGCTCCCTGTATTTTCGAACTCATCACCCTCCACCAGCTCTACCGCTAGCTCTGATCATGTGGGCGGAGAGTAGTAACTATATAGTAATGTATGGAACGACCAATATTATTGACAGAATTCATTCAAATAATTTAACGAGCAGATGCAATATAGAAACCAGATTCATATATCAAGTCCCCCCCCCCCCCCCCACTGAAGTTGCATCGATTACCCTATAATGTGGGCTCAAAATCATTGTTTATTTGGGCGGGAGGGGCTTAAAACATGTGCTTTCGGTTCCGTTACACAACACACAGCCACATACTCCTGAACCGAATGGTGACCACCTCTGGTCAATGCGCTATGCTTTGCTAGTGTGACGTCATAACTCATTTTGAAATCCACTAGTGGGCGTTAACGAGTGTCCGGAATTTGGATTGCTGAAATATGGTAACCCTAGTTTAAGGCCGACTGTTCTGAAAAGTGAGAGCGCCGCAGCAGCATGACCACAACAATGACCAATTACGCCCAGCGATTGTTCAGAACAATGCCGATTCCCAGACTTTCACGACTATTTTGGGATGGTACCATTGCCTGGAAATATACTTTTATTGCGGAATCAGTGCGATTAGGACCACACATATCAAATTTCGACGCTTGGATCGCCAGCAATAGGACTATCAATTCTGCTGCTTTTAGCCGGCTCAGCAGTTCGCTTCTCGGCGTATTCAATCGTGAGTCACGTGTTGCGAATCCATCCGTTGGTTAGTAATCCAATAATTGTATACAATGGCAGCCGAGGCCAGCATAGCGGTAAAAATAAAAAAAACTTCGGCTGCAAGGACACAGTCAAGGGCTTCCGCGAATGGATCCATCAAATTACTTGTCGACATTTAAAGAGAATGCATTATAAGTCAATTGTTTTATGTTGTGCTTGTCAGGTCTCAATAGCAATTTAATGTAATTGAAATTGTAATTGAGCAAAATTTTTGTCAAATTACAATTACAATTACAATTACACAAAATAAAAATGCTTCAATTACAATTACATTACAATGACACTGAAAAATGTAATTAATTACATTTAATTACAATTACAAATTACAATTGATCCAACTCTGTACCACACAATAATAAACTTCATTCGAATACCCAACATTTCCTTGTGACGGAATAAATTAGTATATATAATTTTTGTGTTGTGACTCTTTTAAGGCAACGATTTGCCCACCCCTGATCTATAATTATCAGCCAAAATATAGGATATCGTATCAAGCATCACAAATTTCATTAGGCCTAAATGATATGTAGCAATACTAGGGTTACCATACGTCCTCTTTTAAGAGGATTTGTCGTCTTTTTTGACTTTTTTGAAAGTGTCCTCGGAGGACGGCCTTTTGTCCTCTTTTTTAAGATTTTGTTCATTTTATGAAAATTTAGGTCATATTTAGAGCAAAATGCGAGTGATATGCCGTAAAGTAGCACAGAAGTGACGCTCCGGCTGGGCGAAAAGTTGACCCTTTTTTCAGTCAACCGATCACAAAGTGGGGAAAATTCACCGATTTTGGACAATTCTTCTCCGGTTTTGCAAGTCTCAAATTTCTGAAAAAGTGTCCTCTTTTTAGATATTCAAAATATGGTGAGCCTAAGCAATACCCTACCCAAAAATATAACCATGATGTACAATTATAAACGTATGGACGATATTCGTTCGATTTATAGCACGTAACAGGGCTGGTTGAGGTGTGCAAGTTTACGAAAACGTAAGCTATAAACTTCGATCACTGCGTTAACGATCAATTCATTAGTGATGCAACAATGAAGGCTCGGTAAAACTCACAATCATTGAGTGATCGGTCAACAATCCGAACTTATACAAGATACGGCGATCTAGTCGACATCGATTACTTGATGACTTGAAATTGACTCGTCAATTTTGCTTCGAGTCACGAGTCAATCTGCATTTTTGAAGCGTCGAGTCAAGTCAAGTCAAGTCATTTTTGCAAAGTGACTCGAGTCAAGTCAAGTCATACGGAAAAGGTGACTCGAGTCTGACTCGAGTCATCCCAACACTGCCATAAAGGGACATGTACTGCAATATTTCTGCACACAATGGTAGCCTTAGGGAGGCAGAATTACGACCGCCATCCCTTCATAGGTGGCGCTAGAGCGGTGAGAATCGTCCATTGTCATTATTGTGCTGTGTACAGGCGAGGTTTTCACTCAGATGCTGACCAATTGACGAAGAATATGCTTGGTAATCGTCATAGCAGTCTGTTTTGACAGCCAATTAGCACTGACGTGCGAGTACCGTGCGATCATTTGCGCATATTTTTGACCGAATCAATTTGGGTATATGCTGCTTAATACACTCAAACAATCTTTGAGATGTACGTCCTACATACCTACTATCACAGTGGCACTTGTATTGGTAAACAACATTACTTGCATTAAAGGCAGGAAGTACATCTTTTCGAGAGTTAGGCAGCATGGGTTTCGTCGTGTACACAGGGCCGTAACAGCACTTCGTCAGCCCCCCTCCCCTTCCAAACGTGGGTCTGGGGCCCCAACATAGTTATAAATCGAACTTCCCACCCACCTCAGGCTATGCGCTATTTGCAGCTACTGAACTGCTACATTGGGTGTCCGTTTAGTGAGTCAGCGTTCGTCGCTTAAACGCGCGAAGCACGAGAAATTTCTAAAATTCATGATTGAATCGGTCAATATGATCGGGAATTACATATATATTGCAATCAATTTTTATCCTCTCTCTATGATCACGTAATCTGATTTACCGTAGAACTGAGTGTTGTGTGTTTGAAAAAGTAGGACTCCTCAATAATAATTAGACATATACGGGTGTATACACGTTGGCAGGAACGAAACAGCACTTCGTCAGCCAACACCCCATCCCCCATGAGTCTTTGGCTTCCATGAGGTGATAAACAGACCCCCCATCACGTTGTTCGCTTTTGCCACGAAATTATAGTTGTAACGTGTAGTGAGCCAGTGCAAGGCGCGGAAATTTTCGATAATTCATGACAAAATAAGATCGGGAATTGTATATATATTACTATCAATTTCATGTCCTCTCTGCTCACGTAATCAGATTTGCCGGTAGAGCTGAGTGAGGTGTCTTTGAAACCGTATAGAGCCCGTACATAATAATTTAACATCTTCGGCCGGGCGGACCCGTTGGTATGACTTCGTTACATGATGTTATTTCGTGATCTCCTGTCTGCTATATCAAAAAATATAGAATCGCCCAAACGTACTAAATTGAAAGATCACACGATTTTTGATTGGTATTTCTCCACTGGCATATAATTTTTTCATGCGGGATGGTGTTTGTTTTGTGAGGTTCAGATTGCCAAGACAGCAACATTCGGCGCCTATCATTTTGGCGCCTGTATGGACAACTAAGCCTACATGTATTTTGTATATATAACGAAGTTTTCGGTCAGCATAAGGGCAGTCATTTACGGATCACGGCCAAGGTTTTCTCACTGCCGATCGTTCTGCTACATGCACTTTGGAGTTGGAGTTTGGAGTCGCATGTTACATGGCCTAAAACTTTATATGTCTTGGCGCGTCGTGACGCGGTAATGGGCAACGCCGATATGCCCATTTCAATAAATTTTGTACATTTTTTCTTGGGGAAAGAGTACCCAATAATCAAGATACTTGGCGACTTGAAATCGCGCCGGGCGCGAAAATCGTTTGAAAAAGTTGCATAAATTCTCAATAAATACTCCAGAATATATGCTAATCCACGAAATAATTTTGGACCTTCGATCTCGCCCCGGCAGTTACGGCCCTGCGTGTACACCAGTGTGACGCTGACGCCTACGTTTACGCTGCCTACGCACCTCGCATGTGTAATCCAGATTCAAAATGAAGTCAATACAGCATATTATCCCGTAACAATTTAAGTCACATAAAGTCACCTAACCTTCTTTATTGCCACTGTCACATTACGCATTACACGGTCTGTTTCAAATTTTTACGTGATACGTTTCTAAATCCCTAATTCGTAGAACATGTCAATCAACCACTGTAGATAGTTCCGCGAATAATTTTTTTAGGAATGAATTAAGAAAATAATATACTTTTCGCGACTCATATTTTGAGAACCTCTGGCGTCAGTGATGCCGTTGCCAGCTTCAGATAAGCAGTTGTTGAAATTTCTTGGTTGAAACGATGAATATGACAGAACTAAAATGTTTGGCACGCCAGTTGGTAATGTTTTTGAAATTGACATATTTTGGCACGCTGCACACGGAAGGTTGCCGGCCCCTGCCTTAAATTTATCTGTGTCAAATGCGATTAGCGATATGCCATTGATATGCCCAACTTGGGGTTACCCAATTTCAGCAACCCAAATTCCGGACACTCTTTAGCGCCCACTAGTGGATTTCAAAATGAGTTATGACGTCTCATTATCAAAGCTTTGCTCATGGACCAGAGGTGGTCACGATCGGGTTCAAGAGTATGTGGCTGTGTGTTGTGTTACCGGGACCGAAAGCACATGTTTTCGGCCCCCTCCCGCCCAAATAACCAATGATTTCGAGCCCACAATATTGGGTAATCGATGCAACTTCTTGTATGCTATATGAATCGGGTTTCTCTATGCATCTGGTCGTTACATTATTTGAATGAATTCTGTCAATAATATTGGTCGTTCCATGTATTACTATATAGATACTACTCTCCGCCCACATGATCAGAGTTAGCGGTAGAGCTGGTGGAGGATGATGAGTTCAAAAATACAGGGAGCGTAATTGCACATCGTTAAGTCATGTTCATATCCTACCGATAAGATTGTTTCTCACCCGTATGCCGGTGCGCACCACGGAGCTTTATAAACACCCCACATCCAGTGGTTTCATACCATTTTATGGTGGCGACTCCATCACTGACTTGAAAATGTTCCGTGGCCCTGATTAAAATTTGACGAGCTGATTACTAAAATCAGTCAGCACCTTTGCCCAGACTTACTCTCGGGCTATTTTGGAAGTTGATTACGTTCAACATATTCGCAAACCCCAGAATAAAGACAAACGATCCCCCCTCCCCGTTTGGAACCACTATATTTGAATAAATCATTTTAACGGCCTTAACGATCTCTAGGAATATACCGTTCTCCTATAAATGCGATTACAATTAGGCTTATTCCAGTAAATGAAGGAAGAATCATATCATGCATCAGCATAAATATTCCCAAAAATTATTGTTTTATGCTGATTTACGAAAAAATTATGAGCGTACCTCAAGTCTTCAAAATTACGGACATGTGACATGTTTTAGAAATTCCTCCCTGACGCTACTTTGAACAGTGAAATTCCGGACATGTCCGGGAAATTACGGACGTATGGCAACGCTAGCCTAACTACAAATAGATGATGTGACTTTGTTATCTTAAAGAGATCGGTGAGGTTACACTATTCGGCGTCATATTGTCAACTTTCGCCAATATTGTTCCAGTAGATGTTTGTTTTGTGGTGTTCCCGGTGTTTGTCGACTACTATGGTCATTTACACCATGCCGATTTTCTTCATTTTTTCCCGTAACTGCCGACTTCTACTTCTAGACTTTTTGTACGACACCGCTTACGCGGATGAGGTAGCGAGGAGGAGCCTAAATAAACCTCCAACACTTAGGCATATAAATTCTGAATTCGACCTCGATCGGACTCGAACCTACACTCGTTGGCGTTGCAGCCGCGAATTATACCAATGCGCTATCTCGCTACTCTAGTAGATGTGATAATATCCTCCCAAAACAAAATATCTATTTCTCATATCCTTAATGCTGATATGCTCTCTCAATAGTCACCAATGCCTACCATTGGCATGCGTTATTTGATTCCAAATCGTCGTTCTATCGACCCCCTCCCGACTCGTTTTGGCAGGTAAGTCATGATTCGCATAGCAATTTTATAGACGGCCGTCATCATCGCGATATCTGTCATTCAATATTTTCATTTATGGTAATACAAGCTATTTCGGCTTCGAGTACCTATTGCAATCAACCGCTACTAGATTCACAATTACAATCCACCAGTAAGCTCGCTTCAGAGTGGGGTTGTGCCTGTAGATATTCTAAGGATTCCTAGTTCCTACTGTATTATGTCCTGATATTTCCAGCGGCAGGGAACCTCCTTCGTCATAGAAGTCATATCACCACAGGCGCGTAGCCAGCTGAAATGAAAGAGAATTTCTTCTTATCATTGCTAGAACACCAAAACGCAAGTCGCTACACTGGAAAGATTTAATATCCTAAGCATTTAATATATGAGGAAAACTAGGAATTGTGAAGTTGATTTGCCAGTTCCCCTGCGATCGATGTCCCGCAAAATGCAACTGAGACTCTTTCAGCTCCAAATCTATGTCACATAAGTAGCTTTTGACAAATGTTTATCCTGGTCGCCAAATTATACCATTTAATGTTACACTAAGGATTACAAAAGAAGGAATCACTCTTTGAAGTATGACGGATCAGAGCGGTGGAACAATATTTTGTCGACAATGAAAGTTTCTATCAGATAAATACTGGTCAGCGTTCGATATCACATTATTCTAGCCGGAAAACGCTACTGTGATCTCGGTAAACTATAGTTTAGCCTCACCTAGAGTCACTATCTACCCTGTCCGCCGAATAGCCACACAACTAGGATATTTCCGGATGAATCGAATTTCCAATGGCATCAAGCCGACTTGTGTAATACAGGATGGAGAACATTTTCATCATCACGCCATGTTGCTGTATCATCTTTTTATTGCTGTCTATCAGGTATTGACTATATCAGTAGTTCACAAACTGGGGGAGCGCCCTCCTTGTCGACGTGAAAGCATTTGAAAGGGGGCGAATAGCCATCTGAGAGAAATGATGTTCCTTGAACTAGGAATGAGATTAATTTGTGCTGAAACTTACAAGTATCAACGACGGCAATTTTCCCTAATATATTACGATTCTAAATGTCATAATTGCGTTTAGAAGAGATATCTGAAAATTTACTGGTGAATGATTGTGTAGCTGTTAGCTGATGCTATAATGCCATGTCTGTCAATTATCTGTGCAGAGTGCGTGAAACGCCACAAAGGTATTGATAAATATTATGCTTCCTAATAACGTCATGTCATATGCTATACATAATATGCCTTTTAAATCTAAGAAATATAGATATTAATGGAAGTGGCTTACAACCAGGGCTGTTGGGCTGTTGGTTATTCCGACTCCACACATTTTCAATATACCGACTCCGACACCTGAGTCTTTAAACGTACCGACTCCGACTATTTTCTGAAGAGAACTCAGAATCCGACTCCAACAGTATTACCATACATGACATATATCCAATGCTGTATAATTAAAATGTGGATAAAACAATCTAAGCGTATAGCTCTTGTTTCTGAGTCAGCTGCTTTTCTAGTTGTCCGATAGGAGCGAACGGAATTAGGTAACATTGAAGACAAGACTTATATTACTATACTGTATAGAGACCTTTGCTCAGATAGGACGTTTATTCAATCAGTGGTACTAAAACAATCCGACAGCGACCAGATCAAACACAAGAAAACAAAACTCGCATGACATCACTCTAGCATCCCAAGGGCGCCAAACCAGATAGGGGGCGCACGAGGGCTACTACATCACCCCGCATCAATTTTGAGAGGTGCTACTCATGTACACTCTCACAAAAAATACAAGCAATAACCACAGCAACAAGAACTAAGCAGGAAGAAAAATACTTTCACATAACATAGTCAATAAACCGTGAGGGCATTTGTCTGCTACGGCCGGACAGGACTCTTGTTATCTTTTCCGACAGAGCGATATCGGTCTCACCGGCTGAATCGTCTTCCGAGCTGGGAGTGAGTCAACATCATTCACGTAAGCATGTAAATTATCCACATACACAATGCGATATCGTTCGGAGTCCACATGTTTTATCCGATAGAGCAGTGCTTTTCAACCTGTGTAACGGTTCGCACTTGTGCGAATGAATAAAATTGCAGTGCGAATGACGAAGGTGGTGCGAATAAAAATCCGGGTAAAGTGCGAATGAAAATCATGATTAATTGCTGACTTTTCTGAGGTGGAATAATTCAAATAAACATAATAGAGAATTTAAGATCAGTGTAACATTTGTAGTTGCGACGCAATTGTAAACACTTAATACGTCGCACCACTAATCGTAACTCTCACAAGCCGTAGTGAATTAATATTCCCGCACTATAATTATTACGTAACCAAAAGCCTCGTTTGGAAGCTGATGCAGTGGCAGTATCGAGATCTCTACAGTCTACATTGTCTATAGTGGCAGACATATAGTATATCGGCCAACCTGAGCCTGCGACAGGCTGTAAAAATGACGTCAAATTGACTTTCTGCTGTCTTTCGCTAAACAATCATCATATTTTCGTTTAACTGTTTGATTGGCACGAGGCACGTGGATAGTAGTAAATACCATCATTACAGACTCACATTTGCAAGTTACTGTAGGACAAAGTTATACCCCTTCAAAGGCTAATAAAGTATGGACCGCAAAGGGTATAATTTTGGGTCGACACCGTGCCAGAGCTATCTGTTAATATGTATGTAATATTTATTGAATTTATTGCAAAAAATCCTGCAATCGTTTTCACATATCCAAGGTCACTGTGTATAGGGTACTGAAGCCAATAAGCGAGACATGCATTAAATCTGGCTTTATCATGAGAATTCATAAGGTTCGTCCGACACTGTTTTTTTTCTTCTGCAAAACATGGTCGAAGACCGCTGGGACGAACGAGTGTAGTGTAGGGGTGTGCAACGAGCGAGTTCAGGCCTATGAGACTCATTCATTTCGAGACCAACCCCTTCTGCGTCGGGGCACATGAAGACGTAAAAGTTTTGGCGAACAAACCGCTGATAAAATGCGGTGCAAAATACAAAAGCGGCGACAAAACCTTGGTCTAAAAATGACTGATGGTGGATGGCCAAACCTTTCTAGATGGATTGGATAGCCAGCGTTGTCGGAACGTAATAGTCCCGTTCTTGCAATCTGAGTAGACCAGTGGTTCTCAACCGGGGGTCCGCGGACCCCTAGGGGTCCGCGAAGCAATTTCAGGGGGTCCGCGAGACCTCTGAATTTTTTAAATGGTTGATAACCTGATTTTTATTTTATTTTTCAATTTGAGAAAGCATGAGCCAGTTTCGCACCACAACTGCTAAAACCTCATGACTCATATCATCGTATTAATCGTCGGACATGGACTATGGTAGTGTGGAAACTCATTTTCATTGCCAATTTTCCAATAACCTGCTCATACAAACATATTGCTCTTTAGAGACGTTTTGTAGGGGTTTGTGGAAAAAATAAAAATATGGAGATAGTAGCGTCAATCAGGGTGACTTCGTAATGTCTACGAATCCTTCTCGATTTGAAGTTGTCAGTCTCATCAAGTTAGTGAACAGTCGTTTGAAATAAAAAAAATCAGAAGCATTTCCATAATTTGTCTCAATGCAGAGAACAGCTTCTTGGAGGTACAGAGCTTTAATATAAAATTGAATAGTATATTCATATTGAAATGAACCCGAATATTTTCGGCTGACACTCGTCATTAATCGGACAATGATACACCTGCTCTCAAAGCTCGGCTATCACATGTGGCGCATTCTTATTGCGGATGCCCTATCGACAAGGCTGATTTTTTGACGTACAAGGAGTGTTTCGTTGCTATCAAAGCATTACGCTCCAACCCTGGAATTCATATCACGAGTTATATTGGTATGCAGCCTTGTCTTGTTAATGTTCAATTGTTCATGGTCGAAAATGTTTGCTCGTAAATATATATTTAACCCGAACAGAACAAGTCGTTTCATGACAGTCTCTGGTTGGAAAACTTGGATCCATGCTCTGGAGCATAATATTTGTCTATACTTTTAGATTAGGATTTCACTTTGACGGTAGAATCTCTCTGCGGGTCGTTAAAAATGCCGTCACGGGCCGCGGTCCGTATGTTGCCCGTCCCTGCGCTAGATGCTGGACGTGATATGTTCATTAAATATGTGTTTCTTCATTTTGGTGCCATAAATGTTGCGATCACACCAAAAGTATCGTCGGAAGCGTTATACGTAAATATTGCATTAGCTTCCATCTATCTTTGCGGAAATGGTTTTCGGCACTCCTCGTTCATATCAAAACGAAGACGCGGATTTTCAAGACACGACCACGTACTTCAAGAAGTACAGCAGCAAAATTAGCTTTGAAATAATAAAAGTCCACTAATTTCTATATAAATAGTATGATGTTATCTTTAAGAAAAATCACTATTTTGCTGTTTATCACAAGCCTACAGTTCATATTTGCACAAGACAGATGAAGGTTGCACCATAATAGAGCTAAAATTGAGCTAAAACTTTAGGGGGTCCGCGCGGGTCCGTGACGGTCAAAAGGGGTCCGCGAAGCCAAAAAGGTTGAGAACCACTGGAGTAGACAGTAGTACAACTGCAATACGCAGAGGAATTTAATTCGCCCTAATTTGAAATCGCGTGCGTCAGAGATGTTTTGTAGAGCGGTGTATGGTAAAATTGTGGTGTGCGGGTTCTGTATGTCATACATGCCCGTATAATCGTAGCATACAGCCGTAATATTAAAAAAATATTCTTTTCATGGGTGAGGCTCGGTCGCGAGATGCCATAAAAATACAGATTTTGGTGGTATAGTCAAAAATCTGTTTTCCAGTTATTATACTGTCATGAATTCTCAAGTTCGATTGAGCTAAAGAGTAGAACACACAGTATCGTGAGTTATTTGCTCTTTTCACAAACTTGCGAGACAGAAGTTGGAGCCAGGTATCATCAGGTAGCGAGCTCTAATGTGCCTAGACTCTCCTTGATCGCTTTGCACCTTATGTTCCAAAGACATAAGGCAAAAGCCTCATCATAAACATGTGGGTTTTTCATCCTTTCGACAAACTGGAGCCTCGCGGGATCTTTGTACCAGCTCTCAAAAACTATTTCTGCCAGCAAGCATTTTCACTCCCGAAAAATACGCTGTAACAGGAACAGATTTTAAGACCTGGCCATCCAAGCACTAGTAGACGTTCTTGTACAAATTCCGAACAACATTGTTTGGCCGAGAAGGGTTTTAGTAAAATAATTGAAAGCAAAACGATCGAAAAAAGTTGCCATGATAGCCCAAGTCACATAGTAGCCAGTTTGTTGCACATCTGAACAAAATATTATTAAGTAGGCTTATTTCATCTTCTTTTTGTGTAGCAATTTTCGATTAGCTTGTGCGAATGAAATTTATTTTACAAAAAAAGTGCAAACAGAGTTCAAAAAGGTTAAAAAGCACTGCGATAGAGGAATTGTTCGATTCGCACTGACACTAGCCCTGAGTCGGTCCAACCCGACTTCAAATTTGACTTTGCGGGTGCGCATGGAAGTATTAGCAACTCTGCAGCATTACCGTCAACCAATTGTCATTCTAGCAATGATTCGAACTCAATACATGTGAATGTGACTCGCCGTGTGTCCCATATTTCTTCTGTATAACTCGTGCTATTCATGCTGGTTGCCTTATTAGAGCAATGAGCATGCGAAACTTGCGTTACATAGATCTTTGGTAAGTTACATCGTTTTATTTGTATTACAGTGAGAGCCATATGATATATTTCGATGTTTAGGACAATGAATATTTAGATTTCCAACAGCTGTAGACAACAGCATAAGTCTGAATCTGCTATTTACACGCTTTTTTCTAGTTGATGCATCTTTTAGTGAGGTTAAGTTTCATGCAAAATTGGAGACTTTCTGCAAGTATACGAGATCGTTGGTTACACTGTAAAAAATAATCATTGGTGTACCCATTGTCTAGACCTGGTCCCACCTGGGTCATGTCAACATGGAAAAGGCCCATGATAACTTGTCGACATCCATGTAGACCTGTTGACATCCATGTTCCTACTCATGTCCTAATAATGATTCAAATTGACCTTTCACCTCTACTAATGTACACATACCCTGTGGCTAGATGTATTTGGCTGTATTTGACATCTGGAATGTTTGCAAGAAAATCTGAGAAAAGTTCAATGAACTCGCTGACGCTGGCGCAAACTTGATATTGAAAACGCAATATAGGTGTACCATATGTCCTCTTACAGGAGGATTTGTCCTCTTTTCTCAATAAAAGTATCAAGTGTCTTCCGATGTCGCCCAAATGTCCCAATTTTTCACACGTGGTTCTGTTTTTTTGAACGAGACTTTTAGGCAATTATAGACAGCGAAGACTAGAAAAGACACAATCAACTTGTGGATAATTGCAGGGTTTTTCCGCCATACCACAATGTTGCGACTGCAAAAAGGCCATCTTTCCCGCTCTCCGAATTATCTGTTTACATTTTCCGTCTTATATCTGCTAAAGCAGGGGTGGGCAAACTTTTGAGCTCGCGGGCCGCATTCAACATCTGAATCCATTCGCGGGCCGCACTATATAAAATTGGGACTAGAAACCAAAACGCAATATTGGTATTTGATTATATAGTAAGGACATGGAGATAATATCTATGCTTATTTACAACAATCCACATCGCTTTGATGATATCGTACAAGCCTCAGACCCAGTGGCGAGATTTCATAGGCTGGTCGGCCTCAATAACCAATTTGTCAAAACTATAGCGATGAAAGTCGGTTGTCCCGATTCTTAGAACAGGATTGAAATTTAAATCTCAGAGCAGCGGTCTGTTCAAAGATTTACTAATTCAACTTTTGGATCAGTTCCAAGACACACAATGCTGACAGCATCATAACCATGTTAGCTTCATACACGGTTCTACTATGTGTAGATAAAATATAAATACCCTAATTCTACGCATACATAGAACGCATCTACCTAAGACACGCGCGAATCGTCACTGAAATAATTTAAACTGGAGTGGCCAATCTGAAATCACACTCGTGATCCGAATTATCACAATCTCGTTTAGGATTTTTGTTATGTTTAGCAGATGAAACATTTCAAACTGCGTGGGCTGATGGTTTGATGGCATGGAAGGTTAAGACTGTGGATGAAAGATTTTTAAATATGAAACTCAGACTAAATACTAGGAAATAATTATGAATGGGATGTAAATCGCGCCAAGCGCGAAAAATTTTTTCAGTTGAGCCCAGCTTCGGGCCCCTGCCTTAGAATTATCATGGTGAAATAGGTTAAGAAAAAGTTTAATCAAGTGTCTGCATTAATTCGATATTTAGTACGCATTTTATCAATATTTTTAATAAGTTTCTTTATACTCTCGCGGGCCGCACAGAACAGTTTGGCGGGCCGCATGCGGCCCGCGGGCCGTAGTTTGCCCACCCCTGTGCTAAAGATACAATTGTTTTGCCTGTAACTACCATACTTCCCGCCAAGAAGAAAGTGTCCATCATTTTTGATTCTAAAAATATGGTACGCCTATATTATAAGTTCGTCTTGGTTCTCTTTTTGAATGCGAGGACCATGATCATATGAGTTGGTTACGCTAAACATGGCCCCTATAGCAGTACGTATTCACTGTAAGGTTTGATGATGCGTCAGGTATATTCTATCGATGTTCATGAACGACTAGATTTTGAACATTTCTACTCCAATATTCATGCAATTTGCGTATTTATTGTTCGAATACAGAGCGACAAAGGGAAGGTAAGGCACAGACGGAGCAGACGATAGCGCTATTGCCCGTGAATAGCTTAGAATTTAAAACTGATGCTAGTCGAATGTAATAGTCGCACTGATTCCGACTTCTCAATCCCCAAAGTATTCGAGAGTAACATGACGTTGCGCTACATTCCTAAATTTTAACGGCGGTACGAAAGAGCTACTTGTCAATCAAGTATGTGGATATCGCTATGACTTTGTTTGTAATTTGAATTTGTAATTGTGAATGTCACTTCCAGGGCAGTTCATTTCTCAACGTGGATCAGGTAGGCATTGTGTATTTTAAAACTGCATTGTATAAAAGGCGTCTCCATGTCTGCTATTCCCTCTGATCAATCAACGTATGGTGTAATCCAAGTGGCGGGTACATGTAATGTGCCAATAATATATTGGTCGCCGGCGCGACAGCAACTTAAATTTCAGGATTTTGAAAAGGGGGTCATAGCCGCTAAACATGAACACGCCACTGACTTCACCTCTCAACGTCATGTTTATACTGCTACGAGAATAATTATTCTGGTCGTGATTAAAATTTACTAACAAGTCGCTCCAATATTGATAAATTATGTACAAAAATAAAAATTTGGCGAAGAGCCATATCTCATACACTAATACTGAAGAGCCATTTATGCAAAGACTTCGTAACTTAATCGCGCCATGCGCGAAAATATTCTATTATTCATGACTGAATTGGCCAATCTTATTGTTAATTGCATGTATGTTGCTATAATTTTTTTATCCTCGCGGATTTATGGGATTTTGCGGTAGACCCGAGTAAGGTGTCGTCTTGGAAATTTAGGAAACGTATTAAAAATTAAACATATCTGAACAGGCTCGTAGGAAAAATGACTTCATTGCATGTCATTATTTCGTGACCTACACTGTCCGTTGAAACATCAAGCTTCCGGAAACCGACATTCACTGGCCAATACTTTCGTTGGAATTCATTTAGTCTTAGACGCAGAAAAACCAACCTCATAGGTACCCTCGTGCATAGAGCGTTGATGATATGTTCGGATAATAAACTGAACTCAGAACTTGACAATATCCGGAAAATCTTACTCGATAACGGTTACCCTGAACATGTCATCAACCGTGGCATAGAGAGGAAAGTAACGCATTTCAATGCAGAAAAGTCAACAGAGCCTACCGAACGAACAACCAAAGATGTTTACATCCATCTACCTTGGATAGGGCCTATTTCCACCCGCTTTGAAAAGCAATTGATTCCAGCGGTCAACAAGTGTTACGACACAGTGAAGACCAACGTCATTTTCACGACGACGCAACTGCTCCCTGCAACACGTAATGACGTGCTACCCGCACTTCAGCAAAGCAATGTAGTTTACGAATTTAAGTGTCACTGTGATTGTGGCTACGTGGGAAGAACGTCAAAGCGCTTGCAGGAACGCATTAATCAGCATGTCCCTAGATTCATTAGAACACGCTCGGTGAAAAGCTCACCCTTGACTCACCCGCTCAAGATTGATGCGGAACAATCAAAGGCCATAAATTCTGCAATTGGCAAACACTTGTTGGATAACCCCACCTGTGCGAAAAATTATCGAGACGACAGATTTCGCATACTCGGAAAGGGTCGCTCACACTTTCATTTGTGTGCCTTGGAGTCGACTTTTATCAATATACACCAGCCAAGGCTGTGTCAACAAAAAGAGTTCGTGTATCATCTAAAAATAGTACATTGAACGCTCTCGTATTCGACATTTCGTGCTGGTGACGTCATATTTTGTGTTACGATTGTTGATATACGCTGTTCTTTCGAATTCTCTACTAGTTGCTGACGATTACCCCTGACGAGTGTCAGCCGAAAATATTTGGGTTCATTTCAATATGAATATACAATTCAACTGTCCGTTATATAGTGAATTTATATTGAAATCGCTCAATCGTACTAAACCAGTGTTTCCCAAACTTTTTCGAGCTACCGCTCCCTTGGACAACGAATAAAGTGCCAGCGCCCCGACACTTCCTTCAGCCCAAACCATATAGAACAAGAGTTGTTCTGGATTTATTACAGCTAAAAATAAGACGAATGAATCTGGTGTATTATTATCATCATACTCGTCATATTGGGTTTGAGTTTTGATGAGAGAAATGTCATTATAAAATTCCGGGTGTAGACGTCTCGTACAGTCAAGTCGGTTTCTGCCCTGAGTCAGAAACTCTGTTACGGCACTGAAAACATGGTTCTATCCAAATATGAGCGGGGACGGGCAACGAAGTTAAAGTCAAGCCGAATAAAATGGGAGCATTACTATTTGATTCAATTGTAGATTCAAAAAGAATGATCGGGAATACAAAACTTTGGGTTGAACTCAAGTGTTCTACACTACAATTTAATCAACTCCTCGATCATTTCATGCTCGGAAACTTCACAGAATGGATTGATTACATAGGGCAACAAAAATATTTTTTTCGAAAATCGTGATATGTGAGATCGATTTAGGGGTATATCAGGGGCGCTGATGACGAATTGGCTCTATTTTTCGAGGTATTGTCTCTTCCTACATATGCCAGTAAAGTGGTATGCATGTGGGTAGCACGCCTACTTGGGTACCACAAGGTATCAAGGTGAGATGAATTGTGGTAACCAGCTGGTGAAACCAATTGGGAACCGTACATTTTTGGCCTCATATTACAGAGGTATTTTCTGGGGAACCACGTGATTACCAAGCCAAGCTGATTACGAAGACAATATTACGACCCCGATCCTTCTGGCAGTAGCAGTGACAGTGTGAGTGTGAATTCGATGTAGACATGTGCTAAGGCGATATTAGGTAAACCCTACACGTTAGTTAACTTTAACATTGTATACTGTACAGTACATACCTGCTACCAACACTCACTCAAACCAAACAATATATACGGTAATCTGAGTATATAATAACCTTTACGGTGGGTGAGTGAGGCCATCATCACTGTTTAAGTGTAATCGTTGAGTTATATTTTCAACTGAACAAGACTCACACAATGTACAATGCGATAAGATACAAAGCGATGTCATGAACAGATAGGAGGATGCCGACCGACGCGCAGTTGCCGTCTTTTAGACTGACATCTACCTCGGCTTAGAGTGCCCGCCGTCACAGCTACTCTCGATGTTGATCATTTTCGAGGCCACGGCCCTTGCTAGCGATTTCCATGAGTGAGTGCATTCTTTCGTCGAGTCATTCTCGGGTCTCATGTCGCAAGAAAAGGAGCCCGGACAAACCTCCAACGGGAGTCGAACCGAGGCCGCCCGATTCTTAGGCGCTCATCGTCACCAGTACCCGAATTCAATTCAGATGGTGGTGGAATTCAATTTGGAAATGTCCCAGCGACCAGCATCGCATATGAATAAATCGGAAACCGATTATAATATGACTTTACTATATTGATGAACAAACCTTGCTGTAGGAAAATATAAAAGAAGCATCTATTTCGGAAAACTACTCGGTCACATGTGGGAGCCGTATGAAAAGTCGACCATTCTTCATTGACGAAAATAACAAGTTCCAATTATTTGATCACAGAAATTTTACGAGTAAAATTAATCCTGAGTTAAAAATAATAGATACAGATAAGGGATAAAGGTAATGGGATCTACGCAAGAAAATTATACCGCACGCTGTGAGGAATTGAGTACTCCAGCAACTTAAATTTAAGTTCACTTCAGTGTGACAAACGGTCAATTTTAAATAGTTCAAATCACATTGACGAAGTAGAGCATGGTAGGGGTTTTGATGTTCGAGGTTCGAGCAACCAACAGGGATAGCATAATAGCTAGAAATCTTTACTACATATGGAACCACCTTTATTATTCGATGAAATAAACCAAATAACATTGATGGAAAATAAGGTTAGTTCCTGTGTGGGTGATATATGGGAAATCTGAGCTCCTCCATAAGTGGATTTCTCATGTTTCAAGATGATTTGATATCAAAAACTCAACAAGTAAAACTCCCCCGAGTTCAAATTGATAGGTACAATTAGAAGAGACTTATTGCAATCAACCTGGGATTGGTATGGTATAACCACGCATCTTTATGGATGGAAATCCCGCTTGGTTTCGATGTGGGTTACATGTTACTAACCCATTCCGATCATCCATCCCACCTAACCACTTAAATTTCACTTGGATACCAAGTGGGCGTGCTAGCTGGGAATGTAGTTTAACTCGCATTTGAGGAGATGAATATGGGCTTAGATTACTTTATATCAGGGGTTCTCAACCCGCTGACGTATATTTTGCGGCCCGCGACATCTTTCATTATAAACGCAATTACAATGACACGGTGTTGTTACAAATTAATTTAGATACTTGGCTCTTTTATCTCACCGTCTCTGTTTCGTTTGATTACTCATTCTTGAAGGCAGTGGCTTTCAAACTGGGGGGCGCGCCCCATTTGGGGCGTGAAAGCATCTGAAGGGGGCGCGAAGCTGCGGTCAACCGAAAAAAATTCGCGCTGCACGCTGCCCGAAATTCATCCCCAATTCATAGTTATTTCTCTGTGTATAGTCCAAATTTCGTATTTGAGAATTCTCTAATCAACGGCTATAACCTTCCATGCCATCAAACTAGCCGTTTGTATTGCTAGCATTCTGGTTGCATTATATGAAGATAACGGGGAACGAAATTTTTCCCGATCAAAAAAAGGGTGGGGGGGGGGTCGTGTGGCGTGTGTAAAAAAAGTTTGAGAACCACTGCTTTAATGTGTTCTCGTTTCTTGATATATGCTCGACTTCAGATTGTTATTAAGCCCATTTATATGGTCAAGTCGTCTTGAAGCCAAGTCGTCTTGGAGTGACGTCATGAGACGGCTTGCCAAAGTGATCGAGTTTACATGGTCATGTTTATCGCAGCTCGAGTGATACACACACACTTTGGGATTCAGCTCGGGAATATGCTACGGCAGTTGAGATATCCAGAAATACTTCAACACAATTCTAGAATGACCAAATACACCGTGTATATATTCTTTCTGATAGTGAGTTGGGCAAGTTATATTGTTGGCTGTACTCGCTTAATAAGTTGTGACGCTGAACAAATAAGACCACGTGCATATTATAAAAGCAGTATCATGTACTGATAGAGCTTTCATATTCACCCAGTTGAAATACGTGCCGGTTTCGTGAAATATGAACATGAAATGTTGGTATGTTGCAGTAGTCTGGATTCGTTTTCAAGTACCGGTACTGTTCAAGTCGTCTCCAAGCGACTCTGCGGAACGGATTTAGCTCAAGACGGATTGAAGCCGTCTGCCTTTTTCTCCTTTTCAAATACGAGAGAGTCGGATTGACGAGTCAGCTTCGAAGCTGACCCAAACGGCCATGTAAATGAGCTTATTGTTTGGAATCGTTGTTCGGCTGGACTCTGGTTCAAGAGAATTCCGCTACGTATAGTAGGCCTACACTTTTAAAGAGTGTTTGACTCGCTGCAAACGGTTGTTGAGATTGCCGACGACGTTACAGACGCATCGTTTAAAATTGCTTCGAATATCGCTAAACCCAAGAAATCTGATATGGAAGGTGTGATTTCAATAAAACCGTAACATACTTTGCGAATATTTGCTGTTTCCGGAAGTTAGCAGCAAGGACAACATCACCTGACAAATTTCGAAGATACTGTCGTCTGATTCAATTGTGACCAGACGAGTAATATCAATATCAGTCAATCTTTTATCGCATGTTATGAAACACGTAACCGCGTAGACTACTTTAACCCAACCTTGGACGAATCCACCGACATTGCATAACTAGTTATCTGGTTGAATTTTATCAGAGTGGACATATATGCAGCGGAAATGCTGGCTGGGCAAACGTGAAGAGGGGGGGGCAGCGAAAAATATCAACTTGACGAAGCTAACTTCTATAACTATTGGTGCAAGGCCCCAGGCATGGACGGAAAGGAGAGGGGTTGATTGGTTTGCTCAGAAATGGCCTCAAACACCAGACTTGTTCTCATAGCACTCAGAGCTCAATGTGATAATGGCCTCTGTAACGCAAAAGTTATCGTCATTTTATACATGCTCGCCCACGCATTGGAACAGAGAGTTCGGCTCTCTGGTATAAAGATTTGAAGTTGCATTTACCGACTTGGCAACGAATGTAATTCACGCTCCATGAAGGGATTTACATGCGCCGCTAGAAGATAGATATTCTCACAAGCAGCAGCTGCAAACTTACGAACGCTGTCCAGTGTATATTAATGCTTTATAATGAATATAAAAATGTAGAAATGCCCGTATACGACTGGAAAATAGGCTACAATAGCCTAAATTTAATAGTAACCCATGAATACAATAGGTAATATTGTTCTGCAGCCCGCGGCGTCTTTTGCTGTTAAAATGCGGCCCGTTATACAAGGGAAGTTGAGAACCCCTGCTTTATATCATCTCACATATAGTACTAAGATATGGGTTGTAGTGCACTGATAAAGCAATAGTTAGTTTTTCCTAAAAATTATCATTATCATTATTATCAATTTTCCACACAGAATACGTCAATTAACACACCCCTCAAATGACACTTATCTCATCACCGATGATTTGTGGGATCAAATTTAACAGGCTTGGCGACGCTTTTTATTGTTAGATACTGCCTCTTGCTATTATTTTCATAAGTTTCAATTCATGGGTGTTTTAATAAGTTGTTAAAAATTAAATGATTGCTAGACAGAGAGAGTGTCGTAATGATCTAGATTTGTTTCGCTACATATGTTACGAGAACACGTTGAACATGAAGCGATTCAATATGTGAAATTTCACCAAGTGCACTTACAAGGAGTACTATGGTATCACGTGGTGAGATCAAAATAAACGCCGCGCACCGCAAACGGTCCGCCAGCATTAGGCTAAAACTTCGCGCATATGAACTTACGGTAAAATCTAAATGATTCGATTTGTAATCCCCGTAGTTTTGTGCGAGCCAAAGAGCGACCATGATGATTGATATTTTTACATGAATGAGAGTTGAAAGTTGGAACAAAAACAAGAAGTCATAGCAATTCCTCAACATTGACTCTGCTTTATAGCCAATTACCCACTCTCCTGAAAAGATGGCAATAGTATATGATGTAGAAATCCTTTACCACCGACTCCTCAACATTATAACGAATACAGAGTGAACGAACGCCTTTTATTCGAGATCAGCTAAACAATGGAGGTCTTGACTTGTGTTGAGACGACTAAAAAGAAACTATGGAGATAACGTGGAGGTGATGTTCATGAACGTTCTTGGATCAAGGATAAGCATGAACATTAAAGTTCAGTATCATCGTTTCCCTAAAATCCCAGGATATATGAATAAGGAACGAGGTGAAAGATTTCTCCTATATATCAAATAAATGGAAGAGAAATATCAAAAAAGTTGGGATGCTCAAATATGACTGATTACTTCCAGCTGCCTATTGCAACTCTGTCCCCATGAAAATGGAACTATAGGACTTTCCTGTAGATGAATTAAAGCTAATTTGAGGTAATAACAGGAGTTGCATCTAATAACTTCACTAATGCACATCCCTATATTGATTTCTATCTACGAAAACATTTGAATACCCCTTGGTAAACAAAAATATTGTTTCTTGTTTATTTCGTCTGTGTTTACAAATTGTCCTCTTTTTGTAGACTCAGTCATAATGGGTTTGTTATTACCGAATTGCTGCAATTTTTCGTTCACTTCAAGCACATACATCGGTATAGGAAGCTTATTGTTGCAAATTTACATTATAATTGGAGAATCCAATGAAAATACGAATATAAATGGGGTATTTTTGTGTTCGATGTGTTGAAAGGAATAGATGTATGCAGCACAGTTTCGTTCCGCCGATATAACTGTGCTTCACATTTTTTACATTCTCCTGTTTTCAGTACATACGGACCAACTAAAACATTTAACATAAGCTGTTAGGATAAAATGTAACCTAGTTTGAATAAAATAAAATAAAAACGTTTAAATTCGGCGATATGATGATAAATAGAGCCAATCTGGAGAAAGCAATGCCATTTTAGAGTTCAGCGCCCCCGATTTACCCTACAATCGTTCTCACCCACCATGATGATTTTTTTTGTTGCCGAGTGTTATCCAGTGGGGAATTTTTAATTGGAATATATCTCGGAATCAAATCACCATATCCTCTTGCAATCTTCTGAAATGATTGATTCATGTTTCTCCAACAAAATCTGCAGGTATTTGAGCTAAACCGGTAGCTGACGTAAGTTTGAGAATTGAAACAGTTCACGAAGCGCAATGTTTCAGTGAAATATCACGGGCTTATCACTGAATCCGGTCAGTGCCATTTTCACCTTTATCAGGTTTCATCATTACTAAGAATGATATATCCTATTCATAAATTTTTGGAACAAATATGCCCGTCAAATAAAAGCGATATCGTTTCTCGCATCCAGAAAGCCGTGTCGAAGGCCACGGTCACAGCGCTGTGGAAAATCCACGATCGTCGTTTGAAACAGAGAATAATATCACGCAAGACAGTTTCTCGCAAAAATCCATCGCTCCTTGCAGTGAGCAATATCTGCTCAAATACTTCGTAGCTCTTACAGCACACAATGAACCACGCTTTTCAGGTAGTGCCGACTGCTACATTAGTCCATTGATCGGCAGGTTCAACATTATCAAGTAACAATGGACTTTTCCGGTACAGCTGAATGTATAAATCAGGGGTTCTCAACTGGCTTTGCATAACGGGCCCCAATCAAACAGCAAAAGACGCTGCGAGCCTCAGAGCATTATTGCCATGCATTTGTTTGCTAATATTAAATTTAGGCTATTGTACCCTGTTTATCAGTCGCATACGGGCATTTAGTACATTTTGTTCATTCCAAAGCATTAATGAACAGCGTTTACAAGTTTGCTGTTGCTGTTTTTTTTATGATAATATGTATCTTCAAGCGGCGCAAGTGAATCCCGTCATGGAGCGTGCATTGCATCCGTTGCATTCTCTAACAGGGAACCCAACTCTCTGTTTCAATACGTGAGCGAGCAAGTAAAAAATACGGTAGATTTTCGTTAGGGAGGCCATTATCACATTGCGATTTCAAAGATATGAGATGAAGTCTGGCATTCGGGGTCATTTCTAAACAAACCAGTCAACCCTTCTCATTTCTTTCTGTGGCTGTAGCCCTGCACCAATAGTTATACAGAAGTCAGCTTGTCAAGTTGATGTTTTCCACTGATCCTCTTCCCTACGTTTGCCCTGCCAGCATTTCCTCAGCAAATATGTCCACTAGGGTTGTCCGTAATTTGGAAAATCTCAAAAAAGATGCGTATCCATTGGGGTTGTTCAAAATTTGGAAAATGTTTGGAATTCTGCGTGTCCATCGCTTATTCTTTAGATTGTTGTTAAAAAACAATAATGGGCTTGAAAGAAGCTCCCAGGAAAGCCGCTAACATTTGTCTAAATGCGTTTGAAAGTCGTTGTTGAAGAGTGGGCGGGCAACCGACAGCAGAGGCGGGCAATCACGAAACCACGGTTCTTGATTGGGTAATCGGCTAAGCTTCACTGATTACTGCAACAGCTGACTCGGATTCGGGTGCTTCGCTTTACTAATTTGAAAGTCTGTTTTGCTGAGGTAGAGTCTGTTAGTAGCGGTTGTGGTTCTGTACAAGCGCGTTGTGTGTTGATGAGTCATTAGCAGTACTGTAACACGTGTTCTTTGAATGCTTCACAGTCGAGAGCAGTAGTTTATGCTTTGGAGCAACAATAGTGCAGTCATGGCAGAATCAAAACGGCGAAAGATTGCACACATGCCGCAGCGAAGAACAAGATCCAAATCTGAGCAGTACTTGGTCGGATATACTTGCGATTACATCTGTGGCTCGAGATTACCTACTATACGAGAAGTAATGAGTTACTTGCTGCATCTGAAAGAGCATTGTCCTCAGTCAACTCCTACTCATGAACTATGTACTGTGGTGGTGGATGATGTAATGACAGTGTGGAAAATGGCGAGAATTGCGACAATGCAGAAATCACATGCGGTGCGATCACTTCAAAACCTGCACGAAAGATGGCGTGATCTGAAGAAGAATCCGAATCAGGAAAGTGATCCCAAGGGTAAGAGGAGAAAATTCACTGATGATTTGGACAAGCTGCGGGATATTGGAAGTAGAGATGCCATAACAACAATAAAAAATGACATTTATCTCTCACATGAAAGAAAGCTTGAAGACATTGCATTTTATAAAGATCAACGGCAATCTCGCCAGTCAATAATGTTGGGAAGAGACAAAATTCTGGCTAAAGACCTCAAAAAGAAAACAGCAGCCATTGCAGATCAAACTGTTTAAAACGTTTCACACGACTCAAGTTGTGACTATGTTGTTTTAGTATCATCGTCATCTTCAAAAGAGGGTGACAGTTTGAGTTCAAGTTCTGACTATGATGCTGATGTTGGACTTGGCACCTCGACCCAATCCATTAAACTGATGGCACCTAAAAATATTATGAAAAATACGCCTGTTTCCCAAGCTCTGGATCGATTGCAAGCAACTGACAACGATGCAACGATGCTGATGGGAGCATTTATTAAGGCTTGTGGAGG
Organism: Botryllus schlosseri; assembly: GCF_051294905.1. Taxonomy (NCBI): domain Eukaryota; kingdom Metazoa; phylum Chordata; class Ascidiacea; order Stolidobranchia; family Styelidae; genus Botryllus; species Botryllus schlosseri. The sequence goes on from NC_137245.1 coordinate 6,286,588, forward strand.
AGATATAGCCATGTTCTCCCTGTCAAGATCTTCAACGAAGAGAGCCAGGGAAACAAATCGCTTGGAAATATCTCAGGACATTTTGGAAAAATTTGCCGAAAATGGACCACAGCATGTTGCCATTCATTGGGATGGAAAGCTCACAGAGGATAGATTAAGAAATCGATATGAAGCTTTGTCATTTGTTCTATCTTGTCAACCTCAATACTCGGAAGGAAAACTACTTGGAATTCAGAAGATACAAAATGCGGCAGGTCAGACACAAGCTGAAACTACTTTCGACATAATTAAAAAGTGGGATATACAAGATGCTGTAACAGCTTTGGTGTTTGACACCACAGCAAGCAACAGCGGCTGGAAGAAGGGTGCAGCGAAGATCCTTGAGGACCTTCTAGGAAAGAAGGTTTTTTACCATGCATGTCGGCACCATGTGTATGAGCTGGTAGTCAAAGACGTCTGGAAATGTTTATTTGGAAAAGCAACAACCGGACCAGAGAACACATGGTTTGCCCACCTTAAGAAGAGCTGGAGCAGTCTTGACAGAAAACAGCAATTCAAGACTCTGACTATTCCTATATGCTTTAAAGAACGAGCAGCAATGACAGTTGAGAACTTCAACTACTACTCGCCAGAAAAGATTTCTTCACACGGGATGACTACAAACAATGTGTGACTAATGCTCTTGCTCTTCTCGGTGCAGATGGAGATATACATCATCACAAACCTGGTGCAACACACCATGCAAGGTGGATGGGCACAATTCTGTATGCTCAGAAGATGTTCATGTGGGCTGATCAGTTACATTACAAATCTGAAGAAGTGGAACTGCTGCATCGCTTCAATTTATTTTTAGTTCTCTTCTATATCCCTGCCTGGGTTGCTTCCAGCATCGGTCGTGATGCAGCCGGTAATGACTTGAGATTCATCCAGGACATGTTGAGTTACAAGGAACATGATGAACAAGTTTTCAAAGCTGCTTCACAAAAGCTTTTAAAGCATGACTGGTATATCGTGGAGGAAACCGCTGTATATGCCTTGTTTTCGCCGAGTGAAAGCAATGAAACCCGAGAAAATATGGCAAAGACGCTCCTACAGGTAGAGCGAACTTCAAGTTTCAGGAGAGGCCCGCCCTCGTTGAATGCAACTGTACGCATCAACAAGGACACTACTTTGTCTGATTTTATTGGGCCGCAGTCGTGGTACATATTTGATGTTTTTGAATGCTCTGGGTCGTGGCTAGCTCAACCGGTTGATGTTTGGCACTTATCAGATTCCTACACCAGAATGAGCTCCTACATCAGTTCTGTCAATGTCGTTAATGATGCCGCAGAACGAGGTGTAAAGCTAAGCACAGACTATGCTGCAATCTTGACTGACAATGAACAACAAAGAGACAGTCTGCTTCAAGCTGTGGAACAGCATAGGAAGACAGTTGGAGACAGCAGGAAGTCAACTCTAATCAAAAGTCTGTAATCTGCAACTTGTGCCTGACAATGCAACACTTATCTGCAACGTACTTTTTTAATGTCTTTTGTAAATAGTGCTTTTCGCCTTCATTCAATTGTGAATAAAAAGTGTAATATGCGTTTGTTTATGGGTGAGACGTCGACCAGTCATAACAAGTACTACTGAGATGTTGACTCCTGGTGGTAAATTTTTGAGTTTCACTCACTCCCAGCAAACACAGAACCGTAAAAAAACCTTTCGGGATGGTTTCGAATGGTTATTTTAGGGTTTCGATTTTTATGTTTCAGAGGTATGTTTAAAAAACTTGGAAAAATGATCTTGAGGATCAAATTATTCTGTATGAATTCGAATTTGGTGGTAAGTATTCTGATGTGGGAAGCTATTTGGAACCTGTAGATACCGTTGCGTTTTGATAGAGTGCTGCCATCAGTATAAATTCGTGTTACTTGGTCGAAAACCTTATTTTCTGATTTACCGTCATCATTATATACAGCCTATATTCATTGTCTCGTGAGTCTCGTCTGTTTCGCTAGCTGAGCATGAATTCCAGTTTTATTCCGAGTAAATATAACTAAATAAGTCGAATGGGTGCACTTAACTGTACGTGGTTATCCGAGCGTGACTTCTAGATTATTCTGGAAATTTGAACCGCGCTTCGCGCTTCGTTCGCGGGATGACTGTTTCGGAATGTGGTTGTAGTTGTGTATGTTAAATTCTGGAAGCTGGAATTGCGAGGCGACTGGTACCGGATGTGGGTAAAAACTAGGTGTACGGTACATAGTTGAGCGAGTAATATGCTATTTTGAAGGAATACCCTGTAGTTTATGACTCCGAGAGCTGTTTGACTTGCTGCAAACAGTTCGAAAATTACGTCTATTTAGGTGGCTGTAATAATAATAATACAAGCATTTTCAGCTATTTATAACATTATAATGTAGCATGTTATCAGGGACAATCACCGTACCGGACTGCATACTATATGGGTTGCTCAATGGCTTGGTCGTCTGCAGTTATCCACGTAAGTTTCTAAAATTATGCTTATATGAGTCATTTTCGTATCATATTATGATAACATACCGTAACATGTAGGAGATTATATGACACGGCCTACTGGGTATAATCTTAGCGCTGGCGACCAGCTGTACCAACTACTTTTTCACTGATTCCTAAAATACTAATTAAAATCTCGTCCGGGCACTGAAACCCCCTAAAATCTCCCACAAAGTTGGAAATTTTCATTTTACTGAACAATAGGGGCGCCCGAGCTGAATGCCGATTAACATTTGGTACGCACGGTACCGATTGTGACGCCATGCCATTGAGCGTCTCGGCGAAGTCAAGCCGTGCTCCCGGTGAGGCCGTGACCCTCTGAGTATGTTGCTAGAGATTGATGTGATGCCAATATACGTCCTATTCGAGTAGTTTTAGTATTTCGCGTCGTAGCGCATTTACAAATTTGAGAATACAAATGATAGCACTGAAGCCAACGCATATTGTAGAATTTACTATCAACATCAACGTGTTTGAAGCTAGCTGGCCTATTTACAAAACAATTATATAGTTCCATTCGGGTCTTGATGGTTCCTAAATTTTATTTGAATTGGCAATATTGGAACGTAGTTTTAGGTGTTGCAACCAATGTTCCCTGTAAGCTGCTCAAGTGTGCAATTGCTACATGCTGACACCGTATCTGGGCACCGAAAATTTAAGCTGCGCACAAAACATCAAAGTGATGACCTTTTTTTAGTCGCTACGCACTGTTGTCCAAGTTGAGTGCGTGCAGACTCTTGAAAAATTGGAGGGAAGATTGGTTGCAGCTACTTTGAGTTGGTTGCATCGCATCAATCGCTGTAAACGCGAATACGTCCTAAACTGCAAGTAGCCTACTTTCATATTTTTTGTCGCACATATAAAAATTTGGACAAATAGAAATGAGAACACACCAGTTATTCTCTGCGATTAACCGACTGATTAACAAAACGGCTCATTCTCATAATTCATTCAGCTAAGTCCTAAACGGCATCCCAACCAAACCAAAAATGGCATAAACAGTGGTGTGTGATCTAAGTGGTTTTTGGCCGCCATGTTTTGATCGGCGTCGCAGATATCGCAAATGTATGATTTCAAACTGCCGAACATCCCAATTATAGGTACAATTTATCTATCTATGATGCACTATAAACACTGTTTCGTTAATTAGCCTGTTATGCGCAGAGAACACCTAGTGTGTTATCGCACTGGTGTCTCATTCACATTAGAACAGTGGGGGTCCGTGAAGCATTTTCAGGGGGTCCGCGAAGCCTCTGAATTTGTAAAATGATTGACAACCTAATTCTTATTAATTTTTCAATTAGAAAAAGCATGAGATATTTTCGCTTCGTAATTGCTAAATCTCGCTTCGTAATTGCTAAAACTTTATAACTCAAATCATACAAATCAACAAATGGTCGTCTGAGATGAATTATCCGACTGTACAAACCTATTTTAATTGTCAAATTCCCAATAACCTGCTGGTGCAAACATATTGCTGTTTAGAGTTGTTTTGTTGGGGTTTGTGGAAAAATGAAATGTTGGAGATAGCAAAATGAAACAGGTTGACTTCGAAATTCTTGCAAAACCTTTTGACTATGGCGTCGACAGTCTCAGCAAATTAGTAAACAGTCGTTTGAAACAGAAATTCCTTAATTTTTTCCTAATCTGTCTCAATGAAAGAATTGAAACCTCGCCACGAAATTCATTTTCTTCTTTGATATAACCACTAAATAACTTCAATATGAGATGGTAGATTAGAAACGAATACGCTGGACGTGATATGTTCATAAAAAATTTCACACCAAAGGCTGTCGTCGGAAGCGTTGCGCGTTAATATTACATTCGCCACCAATATATCTTAGTGGAAATGGATTTTCGGCACTCTTTCATATCAAATCGAAGACGGGAATTTTCATGACAATAAATACAGATGGAGAATTACCTTCGAAGTAAAAGTCTACCTAATTCCTACATTTAGTGCACTGAAATCTTCAAGAAAAGTCATTTTGTGGCTGTTTATCACAAGCCTGCAATCAATATTTGGATGAGACAGTTGACGGTTGCACGATCATTGAGCTAGTTTTGAACGAAAACTTGAGGGGGTCCGCGGGCTCCGTGACGGTCGAAAAGGGGTCCGCGAAGACAGAAAGGTTGAGAACCACTGCATTAGAACTATGTTATAATATTGTCAGTTCCGATGAAATTTATGACCCACAAAGAGCCGAATGGATTCATCTGCTACGTGCAAGGAAGTACGCATCTATATCGAATTCCGCAGTGATATGCGTAGGTAGGCTGCATTTGTATAATCAAAATTCGTGGATGCGCGATGATGCGAAATGCAAAAACTACTCGACGTATTCGGGTCACATTGAATTATATGTCGCAAAATACTCTGACAATCATGGGGAACACAGCTCGACTTTGCCGAGACGCTTGTTGGCGTCACAGTCGAAAAGAGACTTTATTCGACTATTGTCTACGGGCGATACAATTGTTAGAAACAATGTAGATTCGGACATTGAGGGTTATTTTCGGGGGGTTCCAGTGGCCGGACCAAATTTTAATTTATATTTTCGAAATCAATGTGACAGTAGCTTTCGATTGAGACCGGTTAAATAAAATTTTGAGCTGGAGTTGCCAGCGCTAAGATTACCACGTACTGCTTTCGATTTCAGAAACAGCAGCACTGATTTTTTTCGGAAGAGCAAGCAGATGCGTAAGAGCTGGCAAAATTGGTAAACTTCTTGACCGGAAAGTGAATTAAACTGTTCTACAAAAAGATTGTACCGCAGGTATGAGGCTGAATATTTCTAATACTTCTGAGACTTATGGCTAGCAAAACATGATATACAATTGCAGTTTAAAGTTCATCCAACGCAGAAGCAACTTCCCACTTGGCAGACCGGACTGTCACAATATCACACTGAGACGATCGCAAAAGTGGATTTACATACTTTCGTAGTATTCCCTCGGTATGTCTAGAATTTTTAACCGGACTGACTTTGATAATTATAATGATATCAAAAACTCAATCTCAAACCAAGTATCAATGTTTGATTCGTGGATGTGAAGCAATAACTGCAACTGCTGTACCCAGAATCCCTCAATAGGGTTCTTTAGAGTAATGAGGTATCTTCAGTAACTTGAGACTATATTTTCATGCTTTGCGGGGATAGTTATGTGCACTAGATTCATTTTAATATTCTGAAAACAATGTGGGGGTCGAATATCCGCATTTTAGTTTCATGACCAAAAGTATTTAAGAACCCCTGTAGATACGATACCGCCATATTGTATATTTTGACTCGCGTCAAGTCAGGTTAATCGATTTTCGAAGGTGACTCGAGTCAAATCACTCGATTTTTGTATGTGACTCGAGTTGAGTAAAAATTCAAGTCAAGGTGCCTTTTCGTCGTATGAGGCATGATTATGTCATTGCATTTTGCTAGCTGTCTGAAACAGATTGAGCGGTAATTGACTCTGAGCCAATGAACGAATATAGAGTTAAATATACGCGCAAGAAGACGCTGTATCGCTCACATATACGCAGAACTGTTAAACTGCGTAAGTAATTGCACAGCCTCAGTTTATAGAACTTCTAGAACTGGTAACTTTACCAGCCAAAATAGAGAATAGAGAAATAAATTGATAAGATGCAATACATTACCCTTTTACAAACAGATATGATACACCATGCGTTAGTACAACGACGAAGCCGTTTCTGCTAGTGCGGAATAGTGTTTTTGCACACAGGCGAATAGCTTATTTTGAAAAAAAACAATAATTTGAAACTGACATCAATTTCAGCATTCAACCGTCAGCCACGTGTTGCACATCTATCCGTAGATTAGTTATCAATACCTATATCTATAGCTACTGTTCGGTCAACTGGAAAGTTACATAGCACATTGCATTGAAATAGCAGTGACGTAACGTTAGCAGTCTTCTCACAACTTTTCTGCAATCCTAGTTAAAACTCCAGACTCAAAGCAAGAGGCTTGGATGCATGATTAAGCATTTTTGTTTTACTTCTAATCCAATTCCTGGTTTTCCTGTAAAGGCGACTGTAGGCCTATTGTGTGAAACAAGCCAAGCTTGCTGTACGGTACAGACATTTGCTATTCTCATGTCCTTAATAAGAATGGACCATGATTTGGAACTTGATGCGATGTCAGAGTTTTCTCGAATTTAGTCATTTTAATCTAATTTGTATACAAACTGTAGCTATAATTCTAATTTAAATCTAATTTGCAGACAACTGCTGTGTAGCTATAATCCTTATTCTACTCTGATTCGGAAATATATCTAACTGTAATTCCAATCTAATCAGGAAATGCTAAAATATTTCTAATTGTCCAAGTCTTTATGTGAAGTCCTTGTCGGGTATGATCGTTGCACTTGAATAATTCTGTTTGTATATTATGATTTCAGATAGTTGGATTCAGCTCAGTTGGAGGCGACACAAATGGCCAATCTGTCAGATCCATCATGAAAAAGGTCGCTACTACCCGTGTGTGGAGCAGTTACAGCCGTGTTGGAAAATCTGGGAAGGAGGCTTTTAACAAGCTCGCGTTGTACAAGATCATATATATAGTGAGCAACATTTATGTTTACCTTCGAACCTATCTATATGTGTTCAGTAGCCTACCTTACACCCCATGTAAATGTTGAGCTAGCTCAGTGGTTCTCGAACTTTTTTGACAAGCTACCTTGACAATAGCTAAAATTTTCCCCACCACCCCTTTATCGTCATATCAAAAATATTAAAACGAGCAGCCAGAATATTAGCGACCCCAACACATTGTTTGGCGGCATGCAGGGTATTCTGGCTACACTATGTTGCCAGCCTGAACTATCGCGTCTCCAGCAGGACTGTCGTGTGTGCGCAGCGTGTGCGAATGTTAGCCTGACCGCGGACTTTAGGCTGTTGATGACTAAAATATCAGTTCCGACATGTTGGCGTAGCCAGGAGCCATCTTTGTATATGACCATAAAGTAGAATATCTCGTAAAGGATTTATTTGTCTTGATATTTTTTTAGCGCTGCGCTCGATTTATTGCCAATCGATTTCTTGCTTTTAGTATTGGTGTCTCCTCCTGAAACGTCTTATTTACGGAATTGATATTAGCTATATTGGCAATTATGCAAGAACGTGTCGTCCGACATACGACTTCGCGTCTGCACTCGCGAAAAGATCGTCGGCGATGAAACCTTTGCACAAAGTGATAGACGCACTTTCACTGAACTCTTCGATATTGATACGTCCAAGCGTTGATTAATCATGTCCTGGCCAAATGAGCCCAGCACCTTTTTTACCTTTACCTATAATCCGGTTCGTTCCTATCGAACGACTAAAAAAGCACATCAACATTCAAGTGGCCCACGCAATGGTTTGGAAATCTCATGTGGCCCGTTGGCCGAAAAGGTTGGCCACCCCTGATGTACGGTATCAATAAATTTTTGTCAATCATTATTCAATCGATTAACCAATTCAGTGTCATGGTTCAGTTATTCAAATGTAATACGATGTAATGTTATTCAACAGAATGTTATGTAATTTAACATTGCAAGTCTATTATGGTTAGTGCAGGGGTGGCCAATCGTTTTCAAAAGTCTATTATGGTTTGTGCAGGGGTGGCCAACCTTTTCAAAAAATTTTCAAAGTTCACGAAACAATTAAGTCAATGAAATAATGTTAGTTGCATATATTGTGGGCCGTCGCTGTATACCGCTGGGCTTATTTGACCAGGACATGATTAATCAACGCTTGGACATATCAATATCGAAGAGTTCAGTGAAAGCGCGTCTATCACTTTGTGCAAAGGTTTCATCGCAGACGATCTCTTCGCGAGTGCAGGCGCGAAGTCGGATGTCGGACGACACGTTCTCGCATTCCATTTTGCTGGGTAAAAGACGGATTAATCGGTCATTTATCTTCAATCAAATAATATAAAGTTAAATATAAATGCAAAAGGCGTTTTATCACTCACACGTAGAACTGCTAATAGCATATGTGAGTAACTTTATAGCTACACGCTACGTTCTATTATCAGCCGAAATAGAGGATCGAATACGAAGCCTCGAGAAGTTGCAATAAATTGATAAGGGACAATATAGTACCCTTCCGTGAGAATAGGGACGCATAGACAATATTCGTTCGATTTAAATTATACAGGAGAGTTGGTAAAAGATAGCACCGCTCAATTTAACCACTGTGCTGTCTGAGAAACAATGATACCTTGCTAACAGAATAAACTACTACTACGACGACAACGCAAGCATAAGCTGTGACCGTTTCGTTTGCGGTCCATTAAATTATGATGTAACAACAGGATCAGTGAAAGGTGCGATCAGTGAATGGCTGTTTGCTCTCACAAGTGATACCGGCATATCGCAAAAAATCCGAACGTACATAAGATATAGGGTGATTTAATTGACACCGTTTACTTGATTACTTGAAATTGACTCGTGAATTTTACTCCGAGTCACGAGTCAATCCATATATCTCGAGCGCCGAGTCGAGTCAAGTCATTTTTGCAAAGTGACTCGAGTCATCCCAACACTGCGTAGTACTAAGAGCTATCTAAACAGGATCGAGCATGTCTTTAACATTCAATGTTGTTGTTTCTCTGTAAGGTTCTATGGGGAAAAAGGCAGAAAGCAGCGTCTTATCCTCGTCATCAGAAGATGAAGAAGACACATAATCAGTTGGCTTGATTATTTTTTCATTCGCTTCTTTGACATCGTTTCGTTCTGAATTATTTTCTTTGAGTTTCGTTGACACTGTTTTCTGTATGAATTATAAGTTCATCAAAGGCAATGTGTACTGTGATACGTGTATGTGTCCGCAGCCACCCTCAGGTATGCCTAAATATGGGAATACAGGGATGTTAGTATAGCAGGATGTTTTTCTGACCATCGATTGTACGTTCTAAAGCATTGTAGATACACAGTTTTATCTACGTTTTATTAACGATCCCGATTTGCGTGAAGAACGCGTTAAAACGCGTCGACACAAAAACCGACTTAAAACTATCCTGCTAGTCTTTAATATGAACCAAATAAAAACGTTTTTTTAACCTCAATGGGCTGTTTCGTGTTTGCTGGGCTGTCAGTAACTTTTGGAAAGGTAGCAATATGCATGCATCTAGTTTATTCGTATCTCAACTAGCGAGAGCACCTGTGCAATACATAGCACTTTCTGCAGGTAGATATTAACTTGGGCGGTTGCGATGTTGTGCTATGGACTCTTGGTGACAACATTAACAAAGGCAATATATCATGTCTGTAATGCCACCAACAGAAACGACTGCACAACAGCACGCAAAAATCGTTACCAGCAGTGTTCACAAAGTCGGTCTTTCAGCCAATCATTAGCTTATTATTACCGGCTTCAACCAATCAGGATTAATGGCTTCTCTTTGCCCGCCCACTTCATCGATTTCTCGCCCACTCGCCGACGGCTATTTTCAAACGCATTTAGACAAATCTTACCGGCTTTCCTGCGAGCTTCTTTCAAGCCCATTATTGTTTTTTAACAATAATCTACAGAATAAGCGATGAACACGCAGAATTCCAAACATTTTCCAAATTTTGAACAACCCTATCCATGTCTCATTCTGTAGATTATTGATAAAAAAAAACGTCAATGAACCTGCAATAAATTCATAGAAAAGTCGTTATCATTTGTCTAAATGCGTTTGAAAGTATCTGTCGTAGAGTGGGCGTGCTAGTGACCATAGAACGGCGAGAAGACTAGTAATCACGAAATCACGTCTCTTGATTGGATAATCAGCTATGCTTGAATGATCACTCCCACGACGGCTTGCTGATTATGTGCTTCTACTAGTTCAAGACGATCGCCAACGGCAATGATTCAGTGAGCGCATTATTGTACGTTGATGATTTGATAATAAAATGAGACATCTGGTCATTGAATGTTTTAATGTCAAAACTAGGCACCGATAGATGTAGCGCAACAATAGCCTCTTGCAGACATGACAGAGGTGGAACAGCGAATGACTGTGAACTTATAGAACTAAGTATAGATCCCGGAAATATCTATCTGATATGCTTGAGATTACGCCAAGTGATCTTGCTTTTCTGGGTGCAGGTAAGGCATATTAGACATCGCCAAACTGGTGCAGCATACCATGTGAGATGGATTCTGGACACAATCCTGTATGCTCAGAAGATATGTGGGCCGTCCAGGTAGCCTACATTGGATTTATGAAGAAGAGTAACCACCACACCGCTACAATACATCCTTTTTATGTCCATGTCTGGTTTGATTCAAGCATTAGTCGTGATGCAGCCGGTAATGATCTAAGATTCATTAAGGACATGCTAGGCAATGCAACCAAATTGTCTTTTTGCTGGTCCTACCAGCATAGTCTGTGCTCGTCTTTAGACCCCATGCGTGGCATCATTGAGCACTTCGAAAGCACTTGCTGGTATGATTCATTATACTGCAGTAATCTGACAAGTGCCAAGCATAAATCACAGATTCAACCAGCCCTTACAGCATTCAAGACTTCAATTATATACCACGACAACAGCCTAATAAGATCAGACAAAGTAGTGTCAATGTCAAGTTTTATATTTGTATTCAATGATGGTACATCCCTCTGAAACTAGAAATTCGTTTGCCACTTGCATAAGCGCCTTTCCAATATTTTTTCGCTTTCCATGAATGAAATCAAGGCATACGGGCCACAACGGTTACCTTCACAATGAGCCATCCAGTCATGTATTTAAAGCGATTGTGAAGCAGCTGTTCTTTGTTCATCATGTATTTCGTAACTCAACATGTTCTGAATTAATCCTAAATCATTATTTGCGAACCAATCTACAATGCGCTGACAGAATCACCGCCATTAGCAGACTCCTTGACCAGCAGATCAACAAGCCGCCAACGTCGTGATCACTGAAGCATAGCAGATTACTCAATCAAACGCCGTGATTTCGTGATTACTAGTCTGCTTGCCGTTCTATGGTCGCTGACACGCCCACTCTACGGCAGCTACTTTCAAACGCATTTAGACAAATGTTAACGACGTTCCTGTGAGCTTATTGCAGGTCCATTAACGTTTTTTAACTTTAATCTGTAGAATGAGACATGGATACTAGGGTTGTCCATAATTTGGAAAATCTCACAAATGCTGCGTATCCATTTCTCATTCTATGGATTATTGATAAAAAAACGTCAATGAGCCTGCAATGAGCTCTCAGGAAAGTCGTTAAGATTTGTCTAAATGCGTTTGAAAGTAGCTGCTGTAGAGTGGGCGTGCCAGCGACCATAGAACGGAGAGAAGACTAATAATCACGAAATCACGGCTCTTGATTGGTTAATCAGTTATGCTAGAATGATCACGACCGCAGCAACTTTCTGATTACGTGCTTCTACTCATTAAAGAAGTTTGCTAACGGCGATGATTCTGTAGGGGCATTGTAGGTTGGTGATTTAACAATAATATGTGACACCTGGTGATTTAATGTTTTGGTTAAAAAGTCAGTTACGATAGGTTCATAGCAGCAAAAGCCTATCGCAGACATGGCAGAGGTGTAACAGAGAATGATTGTGAACTTGTAGAACTAAATATAAATCCGAGAAACATCTAGTCTGATATGCTTGTGATTACGCCGAGTCCTCCTGCTTTTCTGGGTGCAGGTAAAGTATTAGCCATCGCCAAACTGGTGCAGCACAGCATGTGAGATGGATGCTGCGGGTCACAATCCTGCATGCTTATAAGATGATATGTGGATCGACCAGGTAGCTTACATTGGAACTACGAAGAAGTGGAACTATCGCATCGATTAAATCCATTTATATATGAATGTCTGGTTTGATTTAAACATCAGTCGTGATGCAGCCAGTGATGATCTATGATTCATTTGGGACAGGCTATAAGCTCTACAAGCAAACTGTAGTTTTGCTGACCCTACCAGCATAGTCTGTGCATACCTTTAGATCTCTTTCTGTGGTATGATTGAGGACTTTGACAGCACTTACGGGTAGATTCATATTGCTGTAAGAATCGGACAGGTGCCACGCATAAACGGACGATTCAGTCCATCCTTAGAGCATTCAAAACTTAAATTATATACCACGACCAGAGCCCAATGAGGTCAGACAAAGTATTAGCACTGTTAAGATTCATATTTGTAATCAATGATGGTAGATCCCTTCTGAAACTAGGAATTCGTACGCTACTTGCATAACTGCCATTGCAATGTTTCTTTGTGTGTTTTCCCTCGATGAAAGCAAGGTCATGTTTCAAACGTTTTTGTGAAGCAGCTGTCTTTTGTTCGTTATGTAATATGTTACTAAACATATCTCGAATCAATCTCAAATCATCATATGCGGACCAACCTACAATGCGCTTACAGATTCACCGCCGTTACCCGACTCCTCGAACAGCTGATCAGCAAGCCGCCACTGTCGTAGTCATTCAGGCATAGCCGCTTACCCAATCAAACGCCGTGATTTCATGATTCCTAGTATTCTCGCCGTTTTATGGTCGCTGGTACGCCCACTCTGTAGCAGCCACTTTCAAACGCATTTAGACAAATCTTAACGACTTTCCTGTGAACTTATTGCAGGCTCATCGATGTTTTTTATCAATAATCTATACAATGAGACATGGATACGCAGGATTTGTGAGATTTTCCAAATTATGGACAACCCTAATGGATACGCATAAATTTCGAGATTTTCCAAATTATGGACAACCCTAATGTCCACACTGATAAAATGTACCCAGATAATTAGCTATGGAATGTCTGTGGAGTCGGTAGATTCGTCCAATGCTCGGATAAAGTAATTTACGTGGCAACGTGTTTCAGAATATGCGATAAAAGATCGACTGACGCTACTAGTATTTTTCTGATCTGAGATGAATCAGACAACTGTAGCTTCGAAACTTGTCTGGTGATGTTGTCCTTGCTGCTAATTTCCGGAAACAGCGGATATTCGCTCAGTATGTTTATGTTTTATTGAAATCACACCTTCTCTAGCAGAATTCTTGGGTTTAGCGATCGGTCCGAGCATCGATCTTCCAAGAAGAAACTCTCATCGTATCATTTCAAGGTTCCACGCTTCGTTACGACAGCTGTTCTTCGACAAACAGGACACATCGGTTGTCCATTTATTCCCGAGAAAGCGAATTCATTGTTCCGAGCAGAGTTAAAACGCATTTTCCGTCGTTTAATTTCCCGTTCCTTGTTCTTGCTTGTATTCCAACCATTCCCGGTGAGTGACACACTATTTAAAAGTCTACTACGCAGCAGGATTCTCTTGAACCAGACTCCAGCTTAATACGGATTCAAAACAATAACAATCTAAACTCGAGCATTTATCGACAAACCAAAACACATCAAAGAATTAGTAATCAAACTAAGCAGAAAAGGCGTGATAAGAGCGTTGATTAGCTAAATTAATATGTAACAATACCGTGCCAGTAGTAAATGCGTTCATAATGAAAGATGCCACGGGCCGCAAAACAGACATCTGCGGGTTGAGAAGCCCTGGAGTAGATGGACGACCCTAAATTGCCCTGACTGAATCAATTCTGCATTTTTACTTTTTTATTTATCAATCGTTTCAACACTAGCACTAGCGCCCACTTTGGGAACCACTCTGCTAAAATAAAAGACGCACACGATTGCAAATTGTTATTTCTTCACTTCTGGCAACTATAATTTTTGTTTGTGGGATGGCATTTGTCCTGTGGGGTAGGTACTGATGGCCACGACAGCAAGACTCGGCGCTAGCCCTTTTGGGCTGGTTTCGTCCACGGTTTCTCGCTGCTGGATATTTTGACACACCTTTGGCAGTCTTATGTTAGCCTGAACTTCAATATGTGTTAGTGCGTCGTGCCGTGGTAATGGCTGACGCTGAAATGCCTATTTCTATAAACCATACAATGACGGGTAACCAATAATAATCAAGACATTTGATCACACTAAATTGTGCCAAGCGAAAAAATTGAAAAGAGTCTGATAAATTTTCAAAATATTACTTTATAAGTTATGGTTATTCACGAAATATTGATGGGACCCCTTCGAACTAGGGCTCGTACCAATTAGCAGGTTCGAGGTACGACAGTTACGGCCCTGCACAAAATAAATAAATCGAAGACGAATGATCGTGCAAACTACACGGGTTGGAGAGTCAGCTCGTACTTGTCGCTCGAATGTTGTCAAATGACTTTACTTTAAAATCACATCAAATCGAACCTTTTCCAGACCAAATGTTACCTCATAAATTTCTGATTGTTTATTTAATTTATCAATTAACAAGCCTTCAAAATATTGTATCTTGAAAATAAGGTATAAAGTTGTAATACTTGCCTGCCCGGCAGGAAAGTCGTCGCGGTCAGGCGGTTGAGAGCCACTGATGTAATATAACTGTAATTATGAGTTATAGCTGTCTATACCTGCGCCAATCCATTTCATATTGTAAATTCGAAAGTAAAGTTCAAAGTATAGTGTGGAGTCACATCCACGCTATCTGATCCAATCATTAAATCTATAGCGTAGTTACCTGCGTCATTTGATATTTCGAACGCCTGTCGTAAGCGAGAGGATAAATTGATACCTCACATGTTAAATGATGTGATCATGTTGGAAATAATAGCAGCAGCAGCAAATGAAGATGTCGAGTTGATGTCTTTGCCAATACTAGTAACAGCAGTAACCCACTGATTATTTGTTGCATGACTGTCTTTTACAGAGAATGTCGCCACGATGCCAAGTTACCAATGAGTGAATTCGGTGCTTGTAAAAATTTGGATAAGTTTGATCCATTGAATTTGCAGGCCGGAGGCGCTTGGCGTTTTCTGAATATTCGCAACGCCGACTGGGGACGATAGTGATTCGTACTACGCCACAGCAAGGAAAATAGGGATGATCTAGTTTATGCCATTGATGAACCGCCAGACACAATTTTCGTAAACTCCCCACGTTATCTTCGTCTTTCCAACTACATAAAACTTTCAACAAAGGCTTCATACGACGATAGATCCTGTATATTTTTCCGGCATCTGTCCAGTTTCCGTCTCCAGTTCAATTGTTCCAAATCACGTTACGCTCTTCAGCTCCCCCAATGGAATACAACCTGACATCCCAATGTACCAGTGCGAACGATCTCCAACAAAGTTCCCGAATCCCGACTGCGATTGTCCAAACACTACTAGAAGTATTGAAAATCTCGATTTGGGGGATATAGGAATCGTCGGCGGCATCTGAAAGGCCGCCCACGACAAATATACTATTTATTTCCAACCACACAGGTTGCAAAATCGTGTCGGCCGAACCTCATTTTTCGACTAGAGATCCATCGACCATCGGCAAATACCTCGACCTTCGATGTACCTAACAAATAAACGTAAATTATTCGGGGTGGCAACTTGGGAGGGGAACGGGTGGTAACAGGGAGGTAATGTGGATAAAGGAGAGAGATTGGTCCAAAATGACAACATAAACGGCCAAGTATCCAATCATCCGAGGATATTTCAGACATATATTGGATGAAAACTGCAGGATATATCAAGAAAAATAAACATAACGTTTACTATAAGCTATAGTTCTTATAGGTCCCCATTCAGCTTTTCCGGTGCAACTTGAAACTCCGATACGCTCGATAATTTGGATCAAGGTGAAGATCTTAGGGATAGAAGGCCTATTGAGGAAGATTTTGAAATCGAAAATGATTCACAACGCTGAGTAGTCCATCAGCACAAGTTCTTGATCTGATATAAGCTTTAGGACTTGGGATAGAGATTTTTAGAACTTTTAACATCCTTGCTAATTGAGCAAGGTAGAGAAGGTATCTCAGTTTCGATCAGGAGAAACAGCTTTTTCTTCGTATGCCTACTTTCGGTAACTTTGTGCATTACCGTTATACTGTCATTGGCATGATACTGGTACCATGAATTACTGGAGGAGTTAGGAATCCCGATCCAAAATATAACTCCAATGAATGGCAAATGCCAATAGGTAGCTCAAAAAGATCCTAAAGTGTGGCATTCTCCAAAATGGCAACGTCTTAGTTGCAGTTACAATTGCACACTCAGTTGGTCTTCGTGAATAATGCAGAAACATTGATAATAACACAGAAACAATGAATTGTTGCAATATCACAAACACGAGTGGATCATATGTGCCAGCTTTGAAATATTGTGTTTTCTTGGTGGCCAGACAATAAGGATGCACAATTGCACATGTAGCCTAACCCTGATACATATGAGCCACTGTTACATGTTTGTGTCCGACAGCAGACATTCCAAAAAGCCAAGATATCTAAACACTCTCCCAGAAAACCTTGACATAGTCAGAGATGGGCAAGGAGAAAATGTCCCCCCAGGATCTAAAGATGATAGGGTATAACATGCCAGAGTAGATTGAAGCTTCGATATGTTAGCTGACTATTGCTCGAGTATAAAACTAGACTACCTACTCAATTATTGGTTATTAGCGTAAATTTGGACCCTGAAACTCGCACTTTATATGTCCTGTAGAAGCAATAACAGTTCAAATCAATCAAAAAAGCTGTGCAAATGTTTATTTGAAGTCTATTCATTTACTTTCGACTGCTAGTGGTGTTCGAAACATTTTATACAATAAACACAAAATATTAAAAGTAGTGCTAATATGAGGGTTGTGAGACAATGTTGTGAGTGCCTAACCGAAAAACTTCACTTGATAGAGAAAAAAGGATATCAAAGTTAGTCGAAATCAAATGTTTGATCAAAGTCAACAAAATTTATGTTGACCACTGACCAGTGTTATAAATCTGAACCATTCAATGTCACCAAACAGCGTGATAAAAAGTGGGTTAGCAAGACTTTAACTGGAAACTCAGCAGTCAACATATGGACTTGGACTTGGACTCGATTCATATTACCTTGACTCGGACTCGACTCTCTTCTTGTTGACTCGGACTAGGACTTGACTCGGTGGTGGATTGAAGATGACTCGACTTGACTCGAGTCACAACTATTAAATTGAGATTGACTTGAGACTCGGAGCCTTGTGGCTTGGTTACAACGCTATGAATCATAAACGGTCAAATGGAACAGAATGGGTCATTATGGTGTTATGCTCAACGTATCGCAATATCTTACTAACTGAGGCAAAACTGCGTGGACGTCGGTTCTTTATCAAGATGCTCATGATGAAAAATTGTGATATAGAGCAGTGGTTCTAAACCGCCGGTCCACGGACCGGTGGCGGTCCACGACGACTTTCCTGCCGGTCCGCCAGGTATAATACAATTTTATACCTTAATTTCAAGATGCAATATGTTGGAGGTTTGTCCATTGATACAATAGATAACACATCAAATTTTAAAATGATTCAGACCTTTGTGAGGTAACAGCTGTGTTGTTCCAGCCTTGTCATTTGACGACACGCAAGTGACCAGTACATGCTGACTCAATAAATCGCGCAGCTTGCGCTCGTTTTTTATTCATTCATTTTGTGCGGGACAGTAACTGCCGCATCCCAAACCCCCAATTGGAGAGGAACGGAGCTTGAAGGGGTCCAAAATTATTTCGTGAATGAACATAAAGCAATTATCGAAAATTTATCTAGCTTTTTTCAAATTGTCTCGCGCTTTGCTCAGAGTACCAAAAAATGTCCTCATCATTGGGTGCCTGTCAGTGTGGGGATGACTCTTGTCAATATGACTTGACTTGACCGGGCGCTTCAGAAATGTTGATTGACCCGTGACTCGGAGCAAAATTTATGAGTCAATTTCAAGTCATCAATAATAATAAATGGTGTCGAGTAAATCACTGCATCATGTGTATGTTCGGATTATTCGCGATACGCCGGTGACACTTGGGATAGCAACCAGTCATTCACTCATTGTACGTTTCACTGGTCCTCAATTGTCACATCAAATCATAGCTTCCCTTGTCATAGTAGTAGTAGATTAGTTGCTGCGTAGCTTTGTTCCTTAGACTGGTCCGTGCTTACATTGCGCACTGCGCAGTGCTCACCTTTACCAACCATCTTGCCTGACTTAAATCAAATGAATATAGTTTATGCGTTTATATTGGATATATATCGATAGATGGGTAGTGTCTTGTACCATATCAACTTGTTCAAACTTCTCTAGGCTTCGTATCAGATCCTCTATTTTGGCTGATAATAACAGACTGTAGCATGTAACTATACAGTTACTCCCGTATTTTATTAACAGTTTCACGTGTGCGTGTGTGATATAACGCAATTTTGCATGTATGTTTGACTTCACGTCCGTTATTTGATTCAAGATAAATGGCTAATTAATCTGTCGTTTACACAGCTGGCAAAATGTTATGACTTTGAATCATCACTCATACTTCGAAAATTCAATTTGACTTGAATTGTGACTTGACTGGTGACATGACTTGACTTGACTTGACTCGAGACACCTCCAAAAACCAAACGACTTGACTTTACTCGAGTCACCTTCGAAAATCGATTGACTTGACTTGACTCGAGTCAAAATCTGTAACGACTCGAGATAGCTCGTGACTCGAAGGTGGTGATTTGATCCCAACACTGGTGCCATTACCACAAGACATACGCACAATATAAAGAAATAAGCATTTTGGTGTCAGCCACACAAGGAAATGTAGGCGACCATGGGACTCCAATAAGTGTGCAAAAATTCTGCAGCAAGAAAATATTGGCCGAGAACGACTGCCCTTTGTGAACCGAAAACTTCGATATATATATATATATATGCCTATT
Source organism: Botryllus schlosseri (assembly GCF_051294905.1). Classification (NCBI taxonomy): domain Eukaryota; kingdom Metazoa; phylum Chordata; class Ascidiacea; order Stolidobranchia; family Styelidae; genus Botryllus; species Botryllus schlosseri. Next base: position 6,305,833 of record NC_137245.1, read on the forward strand.
TGTACATCGGTGCCTAAAGGACTGGCGCCGAATCTCGCTGTCCTGGCAATTAGTACCCCACAAGACAAATGCCATGCCTCAGAGAATAATTATTTGTCAGTGAAGAAATACCAATTTGGAATCGAGTGCATCTAATATTTCAGAATACTTGGGCAATTTAAATATCTATTCACTCTATAACAGACAGCAGGTCACAAAATAATAACATGCAACGAAGTAATTATTCAAGCAGGTCCACCCAAATATGTTTAAATATTAATTGCATACCCTAAATCTTCCAAGACGACACCTCACTCAGCTCTATACCGAAAAATCTCATTCTTCTGAGAGGATAAAAAATTCATAGTAATATATTAGCGATTACTGATATTATTGACCGATTCAGTCACGAATTATAGAAAATTTTCGCACTCGGTGTGATTATGGGTGACATTAACTCTCTGCCTACACTGAGTAGAATGAATGTGCTCACACGTACTGGTGAAATCACCCATCCAACTGCAGGGTATTGGGGGCGAAACCCACCAGAAATTTGGTTTATCACCCAACCGGTGGACAAAGACAAAGGTTTTTAGAGAGGGGGAATGACGAAGTGTTTTTTGCCCCGATTTTGTGGATTGACAGCAATGTTACCTCCAAGCTGCGCGCGTGCGCAGCCGCTAACTGCTGACAAAGTCGCCGCACACCGAAAAAACGTGTGCCGCGCACAAAAAAAGCCAAAGTAATGACTTCTTTTATTCGTTGCGCACTGTTGTCCAACGGACCGCGCAGTGGGTTGGTCAGTGCGCGCAATAGACTTGTGAAAAATTAGAGGGGACATTGAGGGCCAGGGACAGGTGTTTTCGTGCGGTGCATTGCATTCGTAGTAGCAAGAGTAGCTTACGTCTGGTGCTAGTGGGCAATGAGCAAGGTAGCACGATAAGGTGTCTGGTTCGACTCTGAAAGACTTCTTCTCTCGCTATTGTTGAATATAAGTATGTTGCTCGAGTTAGTGAGGTCGGTTATATGCACGACCTTCGGCGAGTTTATCTGGGCAAGGCAATTACACCTCGACTCAGCAGAACTACCACCGTAAAATCACATGGATGCCAGCATCATTTCATGAACACAATTAAGTACTATCAAAACCCTCAAAATGGTCTCTCTCTAGCACCATATGCTTGCAGAAACGGTTGTATACGTAACATTTTGGGTTGATTTCAATTCTTGAAAATTCACCGGTCCGCCAAATACTTTTTAAAATTTTACCGGTCCGCGAGGTGAAAAAAGTCGAGAACCATTGATATAGACAATTGTCCGAATGAAGCAACACGGTGTGTCACCAGCCAACAACTACTGCTGTTAAATGTTCTTTCTCCATTCTTAGCAAGCTACTTAGTAAGGACAAATTCCCTCTACCAGAAAATGTAGGAAAGTATCAACTACAACAAATATCGATTATTTCACTATAATGCGTGATGTGACTACTGGCATTCTTCACAGCTCAAGATTATGTTGAAATAAAGTCTATTCATAGAAAATCTGTCAGTTTTCAAGTCAAAAAAGTTTTTTGCAGGCCAAGTACTTCGTCAAGATAGACCGTTCCAACCAGAAATGAGGACAAGTAGTACAATTCTAACATTATGTGTGAAAACACTTAATTTACGTACACGACGGCGAAATTGTGTGACGATTATGTTTTCAAGGTCACAAAAGTAATATCTTCATTTTTAGGTCAAAATCTTCTGTGTTTTAGCAAAAATATCGCCCTACCTATCAGTCAAATTCATACAAGACTCTTATAAAATAAATATTCCGTAAGTTTGTAAGTCGTACGTTCCCTGCAATATTTATCGCGGAATCAATATCTTAAATATATCAATCTTAGTTATATCGAGTTCGTATGGCCTGCAAGGACCATCAACATACTATGCTGCGAAGCGAATTCCTAATCCGAATTCGGCGATTAACTTTATAATCAAACAAATGATTGCGTTCCTATCTTGTCTTTCCAACAAACCTCTAGTCTACAATCACTCCTATTGGCAAACTGTACAAGCATGTTAAAAAATCCTGCTCCGTACATCTACGAAATAAGTCGCATCTCGTCAAAAATCTCCTTTATAAATTCAACCAAACTACATTCCATCCACGAGCCTGCGGGCGCACTGAATAAGAAAAGGAATTCTAACCCTGGATTTATTAGCCCGATTTGCATCACTGAAATAAGTTTTATGCACTGAAGGAGCGGTAGGAAATGCTGAAGTTAGCAATTTGAGAACTTATGAATTACCGATTAGGCAATTGTCCGTTGTACTCGACACTAGTCGAAACTTGATATTGGACTCCAGATTAAATCAGTCGGCTATCCTACTCGATATAGCCCATCTCTATTTATTGGTCCCGAGAAGTGGATCACAGTGACTCTTGACTAAAACGAGGTTTATGAAAATCCATAATTTCTCGCGTCGTGGCTGTGACAGTGAAACCGCTGGTTCACTTCGTAGCAAGAAGGAAGAGTGCAGCTCCATGCAGTTAAAAAATCTATCCTGACCTGAGGTTAAGACAGTTTGAATTAATAACATAACCGAATCTACCTCGATGAATGCATTTATCTGTGTCTAATATAAGAGCTACTATAGTTCTATTCCTTCAGCGCATCATCGCATTGAGAGTACATGCATTCTGAACACGAATGGTGCTTGAAGGCGAAGCGATGCCGCAAATGATTGTTCGTAACCGTTGATGTTTATTGCTAATCTGAGAGAGGAATACTGAAATTCCGGACTGTTGAACCATCAACCAGGCAGCCTCCACATAGTTCTGATTAGGCTACTTGACAGATGTGGTTACACCTAGGGTTACATTTAAAACAGAAATAAATATAAAACAAATAAGTTTAAAACATGTCCCTATTGTTTAAAACATGCTTTATTTTTGATTTTTTTGTTTAGCCATGAATTCACGAATCTTTATTTTGGTCTCACGTTGGAATGACATTGATAACTCGAAAATATAGGGTAAATATGACCCCTTTGACAAGAAAGTCTTTCGACCACTGTCTTGAAAGGACAAAAAAGTATTTGACCCGCTGTAGATCGTTATACTGCATTTTTACGGTCGATCGGCGGTCATCATCATCATAACACCCATTCCGTACCAATTACACTGGCCAACAAAATTAAAAAAGTTTTTTTTAGGCAGAACATCTGAGAGCCGTTTCTGGGGTTTTTGAGGTTGCTGATTACGAATATCACATTAGTTTTTTCAGATTGACTCTTAGTCAGGAGATAATTATACCCCTAAAAAAGTCCAAAATTAATGTATTTATCCTTCAATATTTCACATGGTAGTGAGAAAATCGTAGTTTTTTCTAATTTTATACTGCGCATAAATAAATAATCGACTATGAAAAACCCTCATGTCGTTCTGAGTCATTTTATCAATATAAACACGACATGATGCGAAATATTTCTTTGTCAAATAACAGTTTGTCAAGCCTAAAAATTGTGCTTTTGCTCAACGGATATACATATTTTCCTGTATCAATTTGCCATTCTTCCAAGATTAAAGAGGACTATAAAACTATAAAATTTGTCCTTGAATAACTTAATTACAATACGCAAATGCATCTCATTTGTTTTGACTGGTAAATGGATAATTTTCCGCAAAGTGGGTATACCTAGTAACCCTATCACACGAGAAGCGTAAATCTGTTATCTGCTGTATTCGAATATCGATGATAGATTCCAATTTCACATTAGGAAGAATTTCAATGCATGCAATTTCTCCTGAGATGTAGTGAATAAAACTGTTGAGACTTTGGATGATCACAAAGCACCCAACTACAAACAGTTGGTCCGAAAATTCGTATCTGCATATCGAAAACTTGAGCACACGCATGAGCATAAAACTTCACTTCCTGTTCAGTCATCTTGATATATTTCCTGATCATCTTGTTGATTGTCAAGGGGAGAGGTTCCACCAAGACATCAGAACAACAAAATAAAGATATCAGAGCAGATGAGATGAACAATTGAACATATTATGGCAGACCATTGCCGGAACCTTTCGAGAAACTGCACTTAATAGCTTATAGGCGAAAATCACCCCAAAAAATATTGTGCTTTAAAATAAATTAATAATATTTGATTCCAACTGATTATTTCAAATTTACAATAGGTGGTTGACGTAAAACTAATTGAATTGATACCACGTTACTTGAGTATCTAAGTATATACTTATATACATGACTGGAGTTTATTTATGTACATGATATCCGTGAAAATCTGTAACTATGATAAATCTATTAACACTAAATATAGTGATGTTGCTGTATTTTGATTTAAAAGAGTTTTCTGTGTGTAAAAATAACAAGTACATTGAATTTCTGTCCTTTGTAGTACGACCGAGACGATTTAAATCTAGTCATTACCGGAAAAATGGGAGATTTTGGTAAAAATAGTCCCATGTGTTATCTCCGCAACAAGAGCCGATTTAAAAAAAAACAAGGTCATATTCGGAATCAGTGCCCTTCAAAACCCACAAAACCACTCTCACTCTGTCTGCCTAATAATATGTGTTTACCTGTGTTATATATACAAGACATTTGGACGGACTTGTACAAACTTTCCATTTAGTTAGTTGCCGTTCAACTAACTAACGGATTTTTGAGTATTTCAAGTTCTAATTCGGATTTCCGAGAGTCAATAGTTCTAGTTTAAATTCTAATTGCAGATTTTGAAAAGTCATTATAGTTCTAGTTCTAGTTCGAGTTGCTGATTTTGAAACTTCAGTAGTTATAGTTTGTTAGCTTTAAATAATAATATTTTCCGAACGAATAAAAAACACAAGTAGTCGTTTTGCGTGAATTGTGATACCAGTGTTCTGTTGTATGATGTCAATGCCACCACTGCTAGCCGTGTATCATAACTATTAGCAGCCGCGTAACAAACAGTGGGTTTCGAGGGTCAAAGTCTCGCCTATTTCAAACTCGAAACCATGTCGTTTAGAAATGCCAATTCTTTGTTTACTATTTCCGATAAAATAGTTATTTATGAGTTACCTGGTGGATTTTCAGTACGGTTCTTAACCTTTCATGACCTTAAAATCCTCCGTTAATCTGCAAGACTTCGTTTGACCCTTAATTTTCACTGAAACACAGAAACAAGAATCTACCAAATTACACATCCAACTACATATTTAATCAGAGTTGATTAGTAACTAAGTATTGCTACTTTTAAAATTACATAAAGTAGATTTTTCTACTTACTCAAGTAAGTATGCTTTTATACTAGGCTACTCCTGCTTCTATACTTGACAATTTTCAGTTTTTTTTTAAAAAAAACCGGCCTAACATATTTACTTTTTCAATTACTCGTACCTCGCTTCTCATACTTCTACTTGAGTGAAAATAGATGGCGTTATATCTACTTCTACTTGAGTATCGACGGTGACTACTTGTACCCTCTCTGCATTTTATACATTACGGTGTATTACTGTTGCGCAAAATGAACTGCGCATCATCAGAACCCGATGGTATTTCCGGGAACGCTGGTCAACAACCACATACCTGATTAGTTGTTGTTTGTGGTATTCGTAGTGTTTGTCCACTGCTATGTCCATTCACGCCAGACCAATTTTCTTCATTTCTATTCCGTAAATGCCGACTTACACGGATGAGATGGCGAAGAAGAGCCTGGATAAACCTTCAACACTTAGGAAGGAATTCTAGAGTCGACCTAGTTAGTTGCGTTTTAGTTGGTTGGGTGAGAATTTTGAAAGTTCTAGTTTTAGTTCTAGCTCTAGTTCTAGTTACGGAATTTGAAAATCGAGTGGTTTTAGTTCTAGTTATAGCTGCGAATTTTAACCATTGTGTCGTTTTAGTTATAGTTATAGTTGCGCATTTTGAAAATCCAGTAGTTTGTACAATTGGATGACGGAACTTCAGAATAACGCGAAACAAAAACTTCATATTGTCAACTTATTCGCTAAAAGCTTCTCGAAATACTTTCATCCGTATAGCAAACGTCGGTAATAGGGCGAATCAAATTCGAAATGAAGGACCTATTTTGCCTTCAAATATTTTCATTGCTATGCGTGATTTACGGTATTGGATACCCTTCCCCCACGAAACAAAAACGGATACTTATAAGAAATACTTATTTTGGCGTCGGCCATTACCCCGTCACGATGCAAGAAGAGAGCAAAAATTCAGGCCTATACTCCCAGAAGTGTGCCTAAAAGTTCGGCAGCGAGAAAGCCTTGACCAAAAATGACTTTCCTTATGTGACCAAAAACTTCGATCAATATATCGTTGCTGGAAAACCAAACTGCGCTATGTCACAGAACAACAAACTTATTAAAATCTGAAAATAAGATTTTCAATGGTTGTTAATTCACAAATTAGATCAGAATAATAATTATACCAAAATTTGAACCAACTTGATCCTGGCATTTTCGCACTGATTAGTCTAATTTAGTGGTTCTCAACGGAGGGAAATTTCCCGCTCAAGTGGAAAATTTGCTTCAGAACTGTAACGGGCGGATTTATCAAATTTTTCATGTCCGAACTGCCAAGTAGTCAACTATAGTTATTTCGAAACGTACGTTCCTTTTGGCTGTTTTTTTGCTGAAAGTATGTTTAAGTGCTCTTTGAAAGCTATCCTTCACATACAAATCTCCCTTATGTTTTGAAGTAGTTCAGGTGTGATAAAAGTGCAGTTCGCGGGACAATTTCGTTTGGTCCGCAATAGCCTCTCCACAAAATTTCTTCTAAGCGTGCAAACGGCGAGTCGAATGTATCACAAAGTGGCCCCTCAGTGAATATATTCATATTATTGTCAAGTCAACATCTTTCAGATAGTGACAAAACATTTTAACGTCATCGATTTACGTCAAAGAGATCGGAATTGAACTTGCCCTATGTTTAGTTAACAGCTACCCGAGCGAGAAAAACAAGCTAAACGTGGTGCAATGTTGCCAAAACGGAAAGGTACGATCAACTTCTAGCTATATTTATTAGCCGTAGGACGAAAAGGAGCACGCCGCCAATTCTTTTGTATTTGTAATGAGAAATATATAGGCTATTTTTACGCAAATTCATTTCACCTTCAAATTTCTCTGCGCGCTTCGCGCAATTTAGTGTATCTATAAAACCAGGCATGAAAAAAAACGCATACGCTTCATTTACAGAATTGAGTCAAACTTCGCAATTATGAAAGGACGGTGTTTTCTTCGTATCGCTTGAGGCCGGAGAGATGCATCAGTCTAGAGTAGCCCAGCAGGCTAGTGTGGAACACCCAGGCACCGAACCGTCGATATTGATTTAACTGCGCGGCTCCAAAATGACGACAGCGACAGTCCTTCCCTTGAACTCTGAGCCCCTCCTTACAAATGCGTCCCGAAAATGAAAACACCTCACCCAGTCCAGAATTACGAATTTGGAATCTTTCGAGTAGCCTATAGCATCAATCTTTACCGGAGGTCACTAAATAAAAACAAGCTTGAACAAATGTAATGTTGACTCACCCGTCACTTCTTCAATAGTTTTAACTGTGCGTCATGGGTGTCCTGAATTCTCGATAACGCCATTTCCACCAGTTCCAGTGACAAATCTGTATGGTATATGGAACTACCAATCACATTGACAAAATTCATACATAAACTTTAAAACAATTTCGCTCAACCATTACATTTATTTTTCAACTCTGCTCGAGCCATATAGAACGGCCTGCATTTATAATATAGTAATCTTCGTCAGTCTTAACAGTTTCTGGACGTCTTTTCCAAATATCAGGACTGATAGATGAAATATCAATAATGTGGTAACTTTACTATTCTTCGTAATTTCAATGAAATGTCTGTCCTGGCCGTGCTAGTCAGGAGTCGTGCACAATGACTCGAGTCAAAACAAAAATTTACTCTCGAGTAGAGTCATGTCCCGCATTTGAAAAAATGACTCAAGTTACAAAAACATTTCGACTCAAGTCATTACAACCTTGGATAATGGGTTATTTCACGCGCTTCTTATTACAATTTCACTCATAAAAATGATGCAAGTTATCCAAAAATCACTTTCTACGATCCAAAAGCCAACTATAATCTGTCCAGGCAGAACTGGTTTCAAAGCTATCCACTTCAGTACTGCCAAAAGTAAAAGTACTCTTTTGTGGACCTCATCTGGCAATATGTTCCGAACTTCCGCCGTTTGACCAATTTTATTGCTATCATACCATAAACAATTTAGGCGAGCTTTCTGCTGTTATGGCATTACCTTCAGAAAAAAGTGAAGAGATTATCTGACCCCGCTCTGGACTCTCTCATGATCGTAAAGTCTTGTTTAATTTGATTTTATCGTTATACGTTGGGAAAAAGGTAAGAGTGGACTTTCCTCCCGCGTATGATTAGATCAGTGGACAATTTCTAGGCTGATAAGGACCAAGTTCAAGTCCAGGTACTGCTAAATATTATTGCTCTGAAGGCAACTGCATAAACTTCGCATGGAGCAAAGATTGAACATGATTCATGTTCGCACTTGACATGATTAACAACCTGCAGATATGAATAAATCTCGACATATTGTGTATAGCCTAGCTGGAAAGGTCAACGAGTTCAGACACATACGCCAAACGCCATTGCTATCTCATAGATCGGGCCTCTCATCTTGTATCTAACACATCAGTCTGAACGGTCTTTGAAGAGTCAAGACGATAGCACCCTCGTAATATTGATCTCGGAACGACATATGAGATTTTGGCCTTGAAACTGGATACTGTGACACAAATCAAACGGTTTACTGTTTAGAAGTCTGCTGCGAAATCGACATCGGAAAATATTTTACCGAATAAATATATGAATGGAAGCCGTAAACTTAGTACACTGTTACATGACAATATCGAGAAGTAGTCTTTATGACCCATTTCGGTATGGCACACTGTCAAAATCAATGCAGACAGAGCAAAACAAAATTTTGCGCGTTTAATATATTAGGAAATATGGGCTGATCAAGTGATCAGCTGTTGGCCGTCATCGAAAACGAACTAGCTATCGCGCTTGACAGGGAATTGTGAGCAAATGGCTTGAATGCCACAATTTCACTGTGAAATTGACATTGGAGAATATAAAATTAGGTAAAAAACTGAATAGAAACCGAGAATCTTAGTAAACTGTCTCATGAGACTATCATCTCATCACCTATCTCAGGAACACAGTTAACAGTCGCCCAGACCAACACCGGTTATTACGTGAAATCCGACCGAACTCAACCTCGATAACGAAATGACTGCCCTGATCATTGAGTGTCAACGTTGAGATTTGTATCAGCGTTCGATACTAAAATCAAGACATACCGTGCAAAAGCACATGATAGATGAAGGTGTGGAGCCTCGTTAAAATCATTAGAGACCAATTCCTACTTTTGCGTGAAATCTGTTAGCGATAAATGACGAGTCAGATCTCAATCGACGTAGGAAGCGAAATTATCACCCACATAGTTAAGTGTCAAACTTAGCCTATAACTTGGTACAGCGTTCGATACTAACGTTGAGACCTACCGTGCCAAATGTCATGACCGATCCAAGTACGGAACATCGTCAAAATCAATAGAGACCAACACCGGCTTTTGAGTAAAACCTGTTTGCGATACATGATGGATCGTCACACACTGAACTTCGGAAACGAAATTATTACCCTAATTTTTAAGTAGCGAACTTGAAACAGGGGGCAGTGTTAAATACCACAATCACGACAAAACATACCAAGTTTCAAGAACTATCATGGTTCGAAACACCGTCAAAATCGACCTATGCCAGCAAAGGTCGAATCAACGCATATGTCGGTAACAGAGTTCAGATGTAGAGAATAGGATGCCGGTGCGATATAATATTACTGTCGTATGGAATATATTCGCAAACATGATCCAAAGCTGTCTACCTGCCCCGCTTCATCCAATTTTGAAATAAAGAAGACCTGGTTAGTTGAAGAGCTAACTGAAAGTTTAGCGTGGAGTCACATGTGCACGACGTGATCGAATTGTTAAATATATATCATATTTATACCTGTTTTAATATCGGCATTCTTTTATGTTACGAACTCGTGTTGTAAGCGAGAAAATCAAATGATAACACATCTGTTAAATAGTATGATCATGTTGGAAATAGTAGCAGCAGCAATCGGGGATGTAGAATCGATATGTTATACTGTGTCAGAAATATCCTTGGTAACTTGCAGGTCGCAGGCGCTTCGTGTTTTCCGCATATTCACACCGCCAATTGGGGACGATAGCGATGCGTACTCCGCCACGCCAAGGAAGTGAAGGAGATCGTAGGTCTTCCCATGTCTCATCCGCCAGACGGAACTTTCGAAAACTAGCCATGTCATTCCCCATCTTTCCTACTACACAAATCTCTTCATTCAGAGCCAAGCTATCACACGACGTCAGGTGTTGCGTATTGGTTACGGGATCCGACCACTTTTGGTTTGCTCTTGAGTTGTTCCAAATCACGGTACGCTCTGTATCTCCCCCAACGGCATACAGCCTGTCATTCACATGTATCAATGCAAACGATTTCCGACGAAATGACATAGCCCCCCACATTGCTGACCAATCACCGCTCTGAGTATCGAATATCTCAATTTTGGAGACATAGGAATTGCCGGCTGCATTTGAAACACCACCCGCCACAAATATTTCATGTCCGACCACACAGGTTGCAAAATCGTATCTGCGAAAACTCAATTGTGCACTAGAGCTCCATTGACCTTTGTGGTATACCTCGACACTCACTTTACCTGACAAATAAACGGAAATTATTATGCAATTGCAACTTGGGAGGTTACGGGAACGTGACGTGGATTTCATGGAGTAATTGATCCATAACCTGCGACACGCCTGCAAAATTACAAAATAAACATCTCAACTAAATTTCTTGCCAACGGAACGAGTTGGACCAATCCTGAAGAATTATTCTTACTGCATGTTTTGTGTTGTCGCAACAACCACGATTACGATTTGTATGTTTTGCGGCTTAGTAAATAGCATGGGCTATTACACTTAACACAGGCAAAATCCTGTCTTTTAAATCATTATTTGATAGGTCTAACTAGGGGTATATCAGTGGCGCCGACTCCTAAAATAGCAATACTTTTTCCGAATTGGCTCTAGTTTTCAAGATATTGCTTCTTCCTACATATGACATGTTATTATTCGTAGAATAGGGTATCTCACGCTCAGGAAGGTGAATATTGCCTTAAATTCGTTTATATCACATCCCATCCAGTAATAACATATGCGTTATAGAGCAGTGATAAGGCAATAGCTTGGTTTATCATAAAACCTATCATTTGGAGGTTATCTTGTTGACAGATTACGTAATTTATTTTAGTTTAGTTGGTCGACGATTTAACAAGCTGAACTATATATAACTCGGACTATAAGTCGAGTCGAGTAGTAAAAGACGATTTTTTTGAGTAGGCTACTGAAATTATACGCTCCTCGAAACTGAAAGTTGATTCACTAACGGTAATTATAGTTTTGTTACTATTTTCCTCTAAGGAAGCCTTGAAACCTTGATTGGCCGTGTCGCAGCATACGAGACATAGTACAAAGCTACGTACGTTACTGGAAATAACACATTTCCGAATTCATGATCATCCCACAACATTGTCAAGAAGTGCAATACCATCGGTATGGTCGAAAAAATAGCGAAGTATCTTTAATAGGGCTGGGCACAATCATTCGAGTACTCGAATCTGAATCTAGTATTAATTTTAATGATTCGAATCGAGTAGTAAAGTAATATTTTTTCGAATACTGAAATTATACGCTCCTAGCCATTTCAAGTTAATTTATTATCAACGAGAATTGTAGTTTCGGTACTATTTTCCACTGTGGAGACCTTGAAACATTGATTGGCCTATCGCAGCATACGAATTATATTGTACAACCCACCAACGTTACTGGAAATAAGACATTAGCGAAGTCATTACATATCCCACAACATTGTCACGAAAAAACACCAAAGTATCTTTAATGTAATGCATAATAACAGGCATTATATTCTTTGTGGTGGCATAAAAGGTACATATTTGAACTAGGACATATTGTGTTCTTCTATGACGTCATAATTAGTGATACTCGATTACTCGACTCGACCCGAAGCGTAATACGTGATTCAGAATCGAATCACTCATGTACTCGATTTTGACCAGACCTAATCTTTAATGTGACGGATAACATGCATTATGTTCTTTGTGGTAGCATAAAAGGTACATACTTGAATTTTGACGTAGTAAATTTTGCTGTGACGTCATAATGAGTGATACTCGAGTACTCGACTCCAAGCGTAATACGAGATTCAGAATCGATTCACTCAGGTACTCCATTTTGCCCAGCCCTACCCGCGAGAAGGTTTTGTGTTGCCCGCGAGGTACTTCTCGGAATTAGTTATAACATCAGGTAAAACTCCAAGGCCAACCAAAATTTGACTAGTCCGAACGTGAATTTTGATGATGATTAAAAGATCAGTTCTGAGACATCGGCGTAGTTAGGGGACAGCCACATTTATCGCAGATCTTCGTATACGACCATGAAGTAGAATGTTTAGCATCAGATTCATTTGACTTGTTTTTTTCTTGACACTTCGCATGATTTATTATCACTCGATTTCTTGCATTTAGTCCTGGAGCCCTCTTGAAAATCATAGATAGGCCTACGCGTCATTTACAGAATCGAGTGCAACTATATTCGGAATCAGGTGATAACGTGTCGTCCAATATGCGACTTCGCTTGTGTGCTCGCAGCGAGATCGTCGGCGATGAAACTCTGCACAAAGTGATAGAGGCATGTTCACCAAAACCTTCGATATTGCTCTGTCTAAACGCCGAATAATCCTGTCCTTGCTAAATGAGCCAAGTGGTATACAAAGGCAACCCCTAATACAAGGAAGTAACATATTTATTGATCGAATTCATTCATTACGCTGGTCAACACATGTTTTTAGGCAAACGAATTAAAAGTGGTGTTGGGGGTTTTGAAGGGCGCTGATTCCGAATATGACCTTATAATAGTTTTTTTCAAATCGGCTCTTGTTGTGGAGATAACCCATGGGGCTATTTTGACCAAAATCTCCCATTTTGGCGGTAATTACTAGATATAAAATCGTCTCAATCGTACTGTAAAGGTTGTAAATTCAATCTACCTGTTTTTTTTACACACAAAAGATTTAAATCAAAATGAAGCAACAGAACTATATTTAGGAGAAGTAGATTTATCATAGTTACAGACTTAAATGGATATAATGTACATAAATATACCCCAGTCATGTACCAAAGTATTTACCTAGATAATCAAATAACGTTGCAATAATTCAATCAGTTTTACGTCAATCACATATTGTAAATTTTAAATAATCAGTTGAATATAATAATATTGATGTATTTTAAATCACGATTGTTTTTTGTAAGATTTTCGCCTGTAAGCTATTTAGTGCAGTTTGTCGAAAGGTTCCGGCAATGGTCTGACATAATATGTTCAATTGTTCATCTCATCTGCCCTGATACCATTCTTTTGTCGTTCTGATGTCTTGGTAGAACCTCTACAATTGTTCATCAACAAGGAACTCAGGAAATATATCAAGATGACTGAACAGGAAGTGAACTTTCATGCTCATGTTTTTGCTCAAGTTTTTGATATGCAGATACGAATTTTCGGACCAACTGTTTGTAGTTGGCTGCTTTGTGATCATCTAAAAAGTTTTATTTACCACATCTTTGGAGAAATTACATGCAGTGAACTCCTTGTTAATGTGAAATTGGAATCTTTCATCGGTATTCGAATATACCAGATACCAGATTTAAGCTTATCGTTTGATAGGGTTACTAGGTATACCCACTTTGTTGACTCAGCGGAAAATTATCCATTTATCATAGTCGAAAGAAATGAGACGCATATGAGTATTGTAGTTAAACCTTTCAAGGTCAAATTTTACAGCTTTATACCCTTGGTACAATGACCAATTGATAAAGGAGAATATTCTTTCCGTTGTGCGAAAGTACTATTTTTAGGCTTGACAAACTGCTTTTTTGACAAACAGATATTTCACATCATGTCATGTTCATATTGATAGAATGACTAAGAACGACATGAGGGTTCTTCATAGTCAATTAACTATTTATGCGCAGTATAAAATTGGAAAAGACTACGATTTTTCTTCCAACCAAGTGAAATATAGTACAGTAATTTTGGGCTTTTCCAGAGGTATAATTATCTTCTGACAAAGAGCCAATCTGAAAATCTAATGTGATGTTCGTAATCAGCAACATCAAATACCCAAGAAATGGCTCTCAGATGGTCTGCCTAAAATTTTTTTTTCATTTTGTTGACCAGTGTTATCATTGAAAAAATTTCGCGCCTTGCGCGACCAGGACATGAATGCACAGTTGCATCCAGAGTTTTCTTGACATAATTGTACCAAATTTAAAGCGTCCTAATGTAAGTCTTGTTTTCGACGTTACCTAATTCGGTTCGCTCCTATCGGACGACTAAAAAAAGGTCATCAACATTCAAATGGCCTGCGCAATGGTTCCTAAATCTCGTATGTCTCTTTGGCCGAAGAGGTTGGCCACCCCTGGTAGAAGTGCTGTCAAAAGTCATAGTCATGATTTGTACCTAATGCATCAACCATTATTACTCGGGTAGTATTATAGGCTTTATAGTTTCATAATCTCATCGCCTTTCAGTATACAAATGTGTGCCGTCTTTTTTCGGGATAATTCAGAATCACCCAACCCAATCATACATCTTGACACTCAAGAAACCATCAAGTGGACGGTGCACTTCGACGGGCTAGAGATAAATGACGTAGTAGATTTCTCATATGCTTTAGCTGTCATTCTGTCACTGCATTGGGTATGCAATATCCAGTTCGCGCGTGGTGTGAATAATACTCTACATTTCTTGTCTATCTGCATTGCAAAATTCAAAGGGCTGCGTCTGCCGTCTGCAGTCGCTTCAGTGTGTGATAAAAATTGATGTGCAGTTTTGATATTCATTTGATCATTGATATACTAAATGGTAAGTTATGAAGTAGTTTTGCTTTTTGGGGAGTGCTGAAGTAACTTTTGCCTTAAGTGATCATATTTTCAGCATACTTAATTACTTGACGCTGTAAAGTAGAATAGGTATGGAATAGGTTTGTACTGGACCTAATAATATACTTTCAAAACTACATGAGTTCTTCTCAAATCATTCATCTTCAGCATGTCTTCATTCTGCACTCCTGTTGAATAAATTTAGTTGCAACGCTCATGAGCTTGCCTTTACACCTTTACCTCTTCAAAAATAATGCTTCTTCTTGAATATTCGAGTTAGCATGCTGGGTCTGCTGCAGGCCAAGTCCATAACAAATATTGTTTTTGTAGAATTGCCTTTTATACTGCTGCTGTTTATTGTCCATACTGTGCTTGAGCCTGTATATTGCCTGCCGACCTGCTGCTGTTGTTAATCGGCTGGTGCTAAATGAGCCCTTTTGCTATAGATTTTTGAACAATCATGGCCGTCAGATGCATTGGGTCTTTCTGCTTATTCAGTACTGCCAGGACAGGTGCAAGATTTAGGTATCATGAGAGAGATAAAGAGAGTTACAAGCTATGAGCTTGTACTATATTAACAAGATGTAACTTGTAAGCTTGTACTGAGTTACAAGAATAACCCCGTAAGCTTGTCTTCATTTTTACCATATTATTCTTGTAAATTTACAAGAATAGTTTTTACAGTGTATGTATTATATATTGCAGAACACTCCGTCTCGAAATCTGGAAGCGCGATTCTATATCACTTTTCAGAATGAGACCCATTCGTACAGTAGACATGACTTGAAGCTTTCGGACCAGAATGATCAATTAAATATCCTCATTTTCGAGAGTCACAAAATACAACGTCACCTAATCGCGGTGTGTATACATTGAGCTCGGGATGTGATCCCGTAGCCAACAGTTATTATAAGAACCTTCGTTTGATCCTGAAATTAAAGTATACAATTATTGGATCGTTAGTTAGTCGACTAGTCACAGGCACGAAATATTTCCAATAGCCAAGACCAATGACGCAAAAATCGACTTGACTTGGACCTCCAACCCATCGTTTTAGTACAGTTCTTAAAATATGGAAGGCGCCAGACCGTGAACACTTATGAAAGTGGGCGGCAGGAGAAAAAGGTTAAGAGCCACTGTAGCCTACTTGAGTCATCTCATTATGCAAATAGTGATAGCATTTCCAAAGCCTGTTAAAATATAAGTTGAAATGTTATTATCACATAACCACTATAGTTGTGCAGATACAAGATCCTGCATGAGTCTATCGAAAAGGAGAAGAAATGTGTTTGTAACTACCTGCAGGGGTCCGGTTACTTCTTCCACCAATCGCGTACAATCTGTCGTTGACGAAAGCAGCACAAAACTCCTCTCTTGCATGATTCATGCCTGTTATTGTGCGCCATTGATTCGTCTCAGTGTATACATTGACGTCTGTCACGGTCAGCCAAGCACCATCATCCATACGACCACCTAAAACCCAGATTTCTCGTCCACGAGTTGCGACGGCGAATTTCGTTCTGAAAACGGGAAGTGCGTTAGACGATGCTGAAACCGACACGCAGAGATAGTCGGTACCGAACTACCTTTACTTTTTTGGACTATACTTACGTCTTCCTCTACTTGCAGTACTTAGGCTACTAAAAACATGTCTGATTTTCCGCTATACTTCTACTTCTACGTCGTAATGCTTGTGACTTACATTTCGTTATGTATATTTTGTCAAGTACAGGTATTACATTTTTTTCAATTAGAGACACTGGCTGAGGCGAAGAAATGTGGTGGCGGTTTTACGGCGTAGTAGCAGGAATGTATTTTTTCGGAAATGAAGACCATAATATTTTTCGTACTTCGCACGAAATAGCTCTGTAGTGACTGACAAGATGTTGCGCTGTTCCTTTCACATCCATATGAAAGGTTGTATCAGAATAAATATGGCTCGACGAAACGTTTGGAGCTATCATATCGTTATCTAGCAGCACGAGCGTGTCCAAATCAAAGAAAAGTGGTTCTTCACTTTTGAACGCGACGCGCCAATTTAGCATACCACCGTGGATGTTTCTGCACAAAAGACATGAATTACATGTCCCATTTCTTAAAAAAATGTATTTGTATTTTTTTAAATACAGTACCACTACTTTAAAAAATTCCAATTTACTTCAGTTCTTCAGCCCGCAGCACGTACATGTTGAAATTTAACACACCCTGCAGAATTGCGTCTATTTTAGTAAAGCAAATAAATAATTTTAGATAAAAATGGCATTTCCACGATCTACCATATTTCAACCAACGTATACTTTTCGTGAAAAGCATTAAAATGACGTATCCTATATAGTATACATACCTTCCTGGTAGGCTATTGTTATTTCGTGTTAACTACGGGTCTTAACACATGGCAAGGCGCCAGTAGGATTGTTCAAAAATAAAAACTTTTCTACCAAATTTGACTTGATTATGGATAAAATTATCTGTTCACCTGACAAATTGCTGCACACCAAATTTGGGTCAATTCCGACCCGTAGAAGTCGTCCAATTCTAAATTGTGATTTCAACCATTTTTTCAAAGATGGTTTACGTTAGCAAATTTCGACACTTGGAAATGACCAAACATCGTGTTCCAGGCATTCCTGATGCCTTTTTCGCGGGTTTACATCTTGATAACGGCATGTTGTTATGTTCGTGCATTTTACGTTGGTATCGTTTGTTTCTTATTTGTCCGGGATTAGGATTCGGATTAGGCAAGTTTTTGCAACTTTTGCAACTTTTTTTTACAGCTTCTAGCAGCTTCCTAAATTCTCGTAAGATATGTAGAATGCTGTTTTAAGCTGTTTGAAGGAATCTTATAGTGCAACATTTCGCATCTTTTATCCACTTTTTTCATGCAACTTTTTGCAACATTTTGCAATTTTTTCGATTTCTCATGAAAGTATTTTCGATTCTGGTGAAATACATGGCGAAATTCGACTGAAACACCGTAAATCAGCAACGAAGTAACGCTTTTACGGGTATTTCGGGAGCTGAGCCGGAAAATTGACCTTTTTCTTTTAGGCAACCGAGCAAAATGTGGCAAAATCCAACTTCTGCAACTTTTTTCAAAAATAAATGCCTCTTTCCACGGATTTAACTGCAACAAAAACTTGCCCTAGTAATTACCGCCAATCATTATTTCCTCGTGTGTCGTGCTTACTATTTATACCCTGTGTTCTGTTATCTACTGGTCTTTCGTTTACCTGCACTCTGGATCGTGTCGCTGCCTTAAAGTTATTCTGCTGATAATAAACTGATTTCATATTGCAACCTCGTCGTATGAGTTATTGTTCAAACAAGATCAAGAACATAACAGTAAAGTATACGTAACGAAATTGATCATTGATGAAATAACAATGTCACCCTTCTTTTTTAAAATAGTCAACGACATTGAAATAGTCTCTTTGAAACGATTGTTATATAATTTGCAAATGTATTACTTTTCAAGGCTGAAATCGGGGACCATCAAAAGAAAATAAGCTGACACACAGATAAAATACGTGAAGGCATATTTAACAGGTTATTATAGGTATCTGAAAGTATCATTTGTTGCGCCAATGCATATTTCACGAAATCGCAACGTCGCTATATTTGTTTCTTCGCATTGCATTATGCATTTGATTTTTACGACTCTTATATAATCCTACAATGCGAATTACGAATTATGAGGCATAATTTTCAGCTTTCAGTGGATCGGCATCATCCTTCGTGCGAGGCGCTGACTTTTATTTTTACATGGGGTGGCCAGATGAAAAAGGGAGGGTTTTGAATAAAAAGTGAGGGGTTTGAAATTGTTTCAAATTTACCAAGTTACCATCAATTTATTACCGTTAAGTACATGCTTAGATGCTCATAATACATGGATAGGGCAATCTTCATCGTGTTGACGAATTTGCGCGTATTAGTGCGCGTAAGCTTGCCAGCGAGTCCAGCGGGTAATTAGCGATTCCTTGATCTCGCTCCAGATCAACAATTCAGTATTCACCAACACGCGCGCGCTAACAATTGAATACGCAACCTCGGTGACGACGAACAATTTCACAGATTAATAAGATTGAAGTCTGCCGTAGAGTCTGTTCTGTAATGTCACCGATTTCAGATGATACAGGCCTTTCGTATCTTTTGATACCTCGGCCTTAACACACATCTTCTGATGTTTTAGTATTACCGCCAATCAATTATGTCCGTTCAAAGGTATCCAATTTCACTATGTCAGTCTTAAGCCAGTACGACACAGCAATCGCATAAGTAACGATAGCAGGCAAATCATGCGAGGCCTGTAGCAGTTGCTATATTTTAGGCAAGCGTATGTAAGACATGCGCCAGTCCTGTTGTAGACTCGATAGTTCAGGCTGGTAACGATGTCAGGCCTAGCCTGGTTCACCTGATGGTTCATGCCAGCGATTATAGCGTGCTGGCCTGCATGCGGACGAGCTAAATCAGATAAGAGACGATAGCGCACGTTAGATGTCAATGACCCATTTCGCATACAAATGATTCTCGCTAATTTGCAGTACGTAGCATAGATAGTACGATTTAGTGAATTCGCGTTTCAAAAGGATGGGATTTCTAGTTTTAAATGAGAAAGTCACTGGCTACGCACCTAGGGTTTTAATTCCGACAACGCGCTGGTTACTATCAGCTCGGGGCCTACGGCCTACGTAGGTCACGATCAGCCAGTCGAATTTGATCGTGAAATGGTGCGGTTTTAATTATCCAGGTGTTATTGCAGCAAGAGCAATATGGGTGCATGCCGCAACTTTATCACTAGAAATACAAATCCCGATGGTTTGAAATTCGATCCGCGATATGGTTACGCTCGATGGAGTCCGTCCAGCAATGAAGTTTACTAGAACATAGAAGGTTCCCGGTCAAACTAATCGAATAAACCTAGAATTTGCGCCACGAGAATCTCTTGTTGCATTAATACTGGAAAACGTATTTCAACGCCGTGCACTGCGCAATGTGCAGTATTAATAAGAAAACAAACACTGACAAGTAACATCGAGGGAATACGAGTGTATAAAGCAAACAAGAATTAGTAGCCTACAGATGATAGCAAACGAGAAAGCGCGCATCTGATCAGTAATTCCTCAACTTGCGTTCAGCAAAATGGGGTTCCGAGTCTGACAATTGTTTGCTCATTATAACGACGTTTGAGCTGCATTGCTGCATTTCCCGATAAAACTTAGCAAAGCATTGTTACAGTAATGAATATGCCCACTTTGCGCAGGAATGACTTTCAATTCGCAGGCATACACAAACACACGGTCCTATTTCGCGCTCCAGTTAAAAAGACTAACACGAAACTAACACGATAATTGTTTTGTAAACGAATATGCGTGGAAATATATTTTAATTGAGAAAAGTAGAACGTGAATTCGCTCGTCTGGTCGAGAGAGGAGACGGTGTTTCTCAGCGCGCGAGCTGTCGAAATCGACGTCGTAAACGAAGTCGCTTCGATTGTAAGATTACTGATCACGGATTACAATTTATTGGTGCGTTTTCAGCACTAGTTCGTCGTCGCCGACGACGCTGCGTATTAAATTATTCGCGCACGTACAGCTGTCATTTACGCGATATCACGGGCTCGCTAATTGAAAGCGCAGACGGCGGGCGTTTAGGCATTTTGTATGGGGTGGCCGCCACCCCATAATTGTGTCATGGGGTGGCGCAGCCTAGTAACTCGGCGCCTCGTGCATTTATATGTAGTGAACTCGGGTCAATAAACAATAGGATGTTGAGGTATGTCATGTCACCATTTGGTTGATAATAATCATAACAGATGTTCATCCTATTAATAGATCTTCTCAACCATGTCATATCATTATCTGGATTTGGTTTCTTACCGTACAATTGTCTGTATTTAGCTCAGTAGTGCGGCAATGCGTTTTACTGCACTTTAAAAAAAAAAGGATTTTGTTGGTAATAAAAGACCCCTGATGACTGATGCGCTTATAAACTTTGTAAGTTACTATTTTACCCCCGAGTTTTCTAGCAAATAAAAAGCACGTTCGAAGTACCAGGAATGCCGTTAATTGACATGGGGACCATTCCCAATTACAATCAGCAGCATTTTACTGGGTTGGTGCCCGAAGAAAATACTTTTGGAAGTTTTGGGAAAAGCTAATTTGGAATCAGTAATAAGGTAGAATCATTCAAAACTGAGTCAAGGATAAGCAAACGATACACAGTGAGTGAAACATTGCAAAATAATGGGTGTATCTCCCGGGTCGTCGTCTTAAATACCGAAACATCAGACCAACCTTTAAGTCAGGGGCGGGCAACCTCTCCAGTCGGCGGTCCGGACATAGGAAAATTGAGTACTTGGCGGGCCTGATTGCTGAATCGAACATTTATCCACATATACAAGGAAAAAAATCGTATTTGCTGTATTTTAACGACAGTAATGTCAATTCAAAGCCATTCTCGCCTATAATGATGAAGACTATGTGGATTTGAGAACAGCAATGACATACAGGCGCCGCCATGTCTGCTTCTCTCTGGTCAATTAACACAAGGTGCAATCCTTGATTAAGATTTCATGGCGTTCGATAAGCCCGGTAATCCAAATTGACCAAGATATCAATTCATTAGGGTTGAGTACGTCGTAAATGCCGATAGTGCAAGTCTTCTCGCTTCGACGAACTTACACGAAAGCTTAGGGTTACCATATTTTGAAAATCTGAAGAGAAGAAATTTTTTCGAAATTTTCAGATTTGCAATACTGGGGGCAATTCCTGAAAAAAGAGTAAATTTTCCCCACTTCGTAGCTGGTTGACTAAAAATAGTCAATTTTCCAGCTCAGCTTCCGAAATAGCCGCCGGAGCGTTAATTATGTGCTAAAGTCGCATTTTGCCCTATATTTACCCAAAATTCTAAAAAATAGGACAAAATCGCAAGAAAGAGGACATTTGGGCGTCCTCCGAGGACACTTTAAAAAAAGTCAAGAAAGAAGACAAATCCTCCTAAAAGAGGACATATGATAACCCTACGTCAGGTCCACTCTCGCACGCTGCGCGCACACACGTAGCTTATATATAAACTAGGGCCAATTTGACCTTAAAAAATCAATAATATGACTTTATTTTTACGAAAACATTACTTTACGGGAAAATCGTGGATTTTTTACATCCGAACAACGTAACTCACGGAAATAGAGTAAAATAAACGCAACTTAATAGTAATAAACATCCATCTTTATTTTAAACCACTGTTGTAGTACAGTTTCATGTAGTGTGGAATGTTAGAGTCTTTGAAGTTAAACGATTTGGATTTGGACGTAAAAATGACGTTAGTAAGGAAAATGAGCGCTCCACAGACGTTGATGTGGGTTGACACTTCTGCAGTTTTGCGAAAAGCACTGGTAAGATGTATTGTCTTAGTAGCTCCATAATATGTCTCACATCGTTTTTGTTCAATCGTTTCTTGTAATTTTTTAGATGAAGCGGATCTTTGCCGAAATCAAGGGCATTATGATCAGCATGGGCCTCTTTGATTTCCATTTCGTGTATCAAGTTTGAAATATTGTTGTAGTGCTGGCATATTTCTGGTTAACTGACTAGTCAACTCTGGATCTTCGACCAAATTTTCGACGCTATTTACAACTCCTTCACCTCCCTATGCATGGACTATTTCTTTCACTTGTGGATGTCTCATGGCATAATATCGAGCAGCATCCCAGCATTCAACCAGCTACCCCAACGAGCAACTATGGGCTGTGGTGGTGGTGGTACTTTTTATTTAAAGTATACAACGATGTGACTATATAACTTAAAAAGTTCATTTGTGACGTAACCAGCAGAATATGACTTTATATCACTTCATAACTTTCTCAATATAGCTCATAGGGTTACGGTTTTTGCGTTAAAATTGATTTCAAGACTTACTGATGCATAGAAAAAATATGACTCTAATGACTTCAAATGGCCCTAATAATAACATACAGTCAATAAATTTTGACGTTTACGAAAGTAGTGGGGAATCTCGGCAGACTGGGGCCGTGGCCTTATTATCATGTAAGACATGGAACTGTCCGCCGGCTGGAAAAAATGTCGTCGAGGGCCGGATCTGGCCCGCAGGCCGTATGTTGCCCGTCCCTGCTTTAATTGAACTGAACGAGATCATTTGATAGGAGTATGATCTGTCATCGCTAGCAACCTATAATGATGACATGAGATTTCTTGAAGTGAAAGAATAATTTGTCAGTTGACCGTGGCTTCACGCCCCCCATGTTTGAGAACCATTGTGCTAGAGGAATGTAGACACTATCTCGTAGGAAATCGGGAAAGCAAATGCCATAATGCGTTATAAAGGCAACATCCATAGGCTTGATATTTGCTCTGATAATGAAATATGCATTGTGGCAGTGTCGGGATGGCTCGAGTCATGAGTTGACTCGACGTTTCAGAAATTCGGATTGACTAGTGACTCGAAGTAAAATTTACGAGTCAAGTTGAAGTCATCCATTAATCGGTGTCGATTATAATCACTTCATCTTCTATAAGTTCGCATTGCAACTATACGCTGCTGTGACTTTTGAGAGCAACCCAGCACTCACTGATTGTGCTTTACCCAGCGTAATTGTTATATCACAATTGATTTGACCGCGAACGGAATGATCAGAGCTTACAGCTTACGTTGTCGCAAAAGCTTAGTTGCGTTATTCAAGTAGTTTATAGAACAAAGATACATTGGTCTAACAGTGCCCACTGCTCATACAACCAACCCTCTTGCATGATTCAAATCGAACGAATATCGTTTATATACTTTTACATTACTCGTCAGAAATTGGAGCAGGCCTAAATTATATATCATGTATATGTAGGTGGGTAGTATATTGCTTCACAGGGTTGTGATGATTCGAGTCATGACTCGACTCGAGTCACGATTTTCTGATGACTCGACTTGACTTGAGTCATATTCTCAAAATACGGAAATGACTCGACTCGAGTCAATCTGTGTATTAACTCGACCTGGGCTTGAGTCATTGCGCATGACTCGAACCAAGTCATGTGACTCGAGACTCAGACGGCCAAGACCGACATTTCATTGTAATTTCGAAGAATAGCAAAGTCACCACCATATTGGGATTTCGTCTATTGGTACTGGTACTGGAAAATGCGACCAGAAACTGTTAAAAGTTAGGAAAATTAGTATATTATAAACGCAGACCATTCGATTTCACCGAACAGAGTTATACAAGTGGGTTTAACAAGACTTGGAACTGGAAACTGATCGGTCAACACAATGACTTGGACTCGGACTCGAGTCATAATACCATGACTCGGACTCGAACCTCTGCTTGATGACATGGACTCGGACTTGACTCGGTGGTGATTAAAAATGACTCGACTTGACTCGAGTCAAAACTACAAAAGTGAGATTGACTTGTGACTCGGAACATAGTGACTTGGTTACAACCCTGTTGCTTCATTTCATATTTTTCAACTTTCTGAGGTTTCATATTCTATCTTGCATTTTTACATATAGTTATATGCTGGGGCTATACCATTACTTGCGTAGCTTGGAAGTTCTATGTACGTGCCTCGATCTACATTTAAAGCAGCTAGCAAAACGCAATAACTTTGAATCATGCCTCGTACCTTGAAAATTCAACTTGACTTGACTGGTGACTTGATTTGACCTGACTCGACTTAACTCAAATCACCTCTGAAAATAGAGTGACTTGACTTGACTCGATTCACCTTCGAAAACCCTTCCACTTGACTTGAGTCAAAATGCGCAATGACTAGAGATGACTTGTGACTCGAAGGCAATGACTTGATCCCTACACTGCATTGGTGCAATATCGTTCATAACCTGTAAATATATCTCACTGTATTTTAACTGTGTTTCAATTCATTTTCTCTTAATGGTACCTGATTTCTGTCTTGAAAGTAATCCATTTGCCACGTATATCAACATCGTTTTCACGAGGTTCTTTCACTGTATAGTTGCAGTTAATCACTGTCATATTCATTTTTTAATATTTAGTAATGTCATTATCCAAAATTTATCACAGGTCTTTATGTAGATGTGAACGTTTTGAAAAAACATCGCTCTTTTCTCAGACATGCCTCAAACACGATGTTTAATCATACCGAAGTGTCGAAATTCGTTACCGTAAACCCTATATTTGAATAAATAAACCCTATATTTGAAAAAATGGTCGAAATTTCAACTTAAATGCACGGCTTCTTCCTGTCGGAATTGACCCAGATTTGGTGTGTAGTGTTTCCGCAGGCAATTTGACAATTTGATCAGTAAACAAGTTTAATTTGGTAAAAGAAGCTATTTTTGAACAAACTGTTATGTTCGTGCATTTTACGTTGGTATCGTTTGTCTCTAATTTGTCTAGGATTAGTAATGGCCGCCAATCATTATTTCCTCGTGTATCGTGCTTCGTATTTATACCTTGTGTTCTGTTGTCTACGGGTCTTCTGTTTAACTGCACTCTGGATCGCGTCGCCTGTATTAAAGATTTTCTGCTGATAACATACTGATTTCATATTGCAACCTCGTCGTAAGAGTTATCGACTATTGTTCAAACAAGATCGAGAACATAACACAAACCAGGCGACAGTCTATGACATTTTTGGCAAAGGGCGCTGGCCTCACCAAAAAAAAGTCAAGGTCACCGCTGTTCCATAGAAAGAAAACTATCATTTGCATGTCATAGTGGTTGAATTCTTATGTTGTGAGATATATATAATATATATCTCATTGGATCTGGCAGCACGAACCAAGAC
Organism: Botryllus schlosseri; assembly: GCF_051294905.1. Lineage (NCBI taxonomy): Eukaryota > Metazoa > Chordata > Ascidiacea > Stolidobranchia > Styelidae > Botryllus > Botryllus schlosseri. Next base: position 6,331,680 of record NC_137245.1, read on the forward strand.
TTTGCACCATCGGCATAGCTGAATTGATAGATTTTAACACAGCACAGTTATGCCGCCCAGTTTCCGTATGATCGCAATGCGACATCTATTGTGTCAACACCATATATCCAGTTTGTGTCTTGTCATTACGCAAAGATGCCTATAATAGCCTATACCACCAACAACCCATGGTGACAAGGTTTTTAAATACGCAAATACGCTTTGATACACCTTCTATACCCGTCGGGAGAGTTGGCGGGTGATGTCCAAATATTCTGGACGAAATCATAGCGTTGAAAGTCATTCGTGGGATTATCGCTCCGCGGCTCCGAATATCCGATGGCTCCAAGCATGTATACGTCATAAGACGAGTCGCATTTGCATTCTGTATTCATAAGGGATATATCAAAAAGGTATTCCTCGCATTGCTCATACGAAAATGAATAGACTATACCAGTATAATTTTACATAAAGTGACATAGCCTATGATACATAGTGATTGGGCTGAAAAAATGGCGTGACGAACCGATTTTCTCTTCAGTCGAATATTAGGAAATTGAGAAATGTTTACCATCGATATCTGTCTTAAGCTAGCAGTTACATTCCCGCAAAATGGACATAGTACTTGGCGCTTGGGATAGATTGAAACTGGAAGATTTCGCATTTCATCTTGCCTACGACTATATAGGTTCTGGAAAAATCAGCGAGTCTGAGTAATTCGGTTCTCAATGGAGTATTACGCTGCGAGCGGAGTGTCCCTTACCCCACACCTGAGCAAAGTGAGACCTGCTTAGCTATTCTGAGCGGCCCGCGATAAAGTTGCTTGAAATTCAGAATATAAAACCTACTTTAGAATTTCGCTGTTAGATTAAAACTATAGGTTATATAAACCGAACCGAAAATTCGTTTACTTTCAAACCTTTTCACTAATATGCTACGATTACTCAGCCTACGTACCTCGCATACGTAATCCCGACTCAAAATAATATCAATATAGCGAAGTATGTAGCAACAATTACAGTCACAAGATGTCACTGTTTTCATATAGTTTAGTTCAAACGTTCTGTTGCCATTGTCACATTACGCATTACACGGTTTGCGTTTCATATTGTTACTTGATACGTTTCTAAATCCTTAATTCGTAACAAAAGCCAATCAGTGAAAAGTGCTCGGGATTCTATGAGTCATCATCACCCATTAAGTATGAGCGGCATGTCAGAAAGAACGCCGGAAGCTGAAGTTCAAAGATTTGGAACATTAAATTTGTTTACTGGAGTCGGTGGTAAATCCGTCCTTCTAGTTTGCGCCGAGCCGCTCGTCATGTTCATAATTTAAGACAGTCTAATTACAAAAACATGAAGACATGCACTCGGTCAAAGGATGAAGAATTTCAGGAAAACTGCAAGATTCGCTCAACATCAAGGCTATTTCACCAAGTTTCACCATTTCGTATGTTATGATACCCTTGTACATATTCCAAGACTTTCACGATGGCAAGATAGTATGGAAATGTAATTACGGCTGCTAATTTACCTCTTGGTGGAAAGAAACGTATCATTTTAGTCCAAAAAAATCTCTATACTCGACTCGAATCACTATAATATATACTCGAATCGGATTCGAGTGCTCGATTCATTACGCTCAGCCCAGGTTTGTAATGACTGGACTCGAGTCCGACTCGAGTCACGATTTTCTGGTGACTCGACCCCTGTTGGGATAAGTCACTACCTTCGAGTCACGAGTCATTTCGAGTCATTGCACATTTTGACTCAAGTCAAGACTAGTCAAACGATTTTCGAAGGTGACTCGAGTTAAGTCAAGTCACGAGTCAAGTCACAATTCAAGTCAAGTTGCCTTTTCGAAGTATGATGCATGATTACGTAGGGTTACCATACGTTCTCTTTTAAGAGGATTTGTCCTCTTTTTTGACTTTTTTGAAAGTGTCCTCGGAGGACGCCCTTTTGTCCTCTTTTTTGAGATTTTGTCCTCTTTTTTGAAAATTTAGGTCAGATTTAGCGCAAATTGCGAGTGATATGCCGTAAATTAGCACAGAAGTGACGCTCCGGCGGGTATTTCGGAGTGAAAAACGTTGATTTTAGCTTTGAGCGAAAAGATGACCATTTTTTTTAGTCATCCACCGAGCGACGCGGAGAAAAAGCGATATTTTGAGCTCTGAGCGGAAAGTTGACCTTTTTTTTTTAGTCAACCGATAGCAAAGTGGGAAAAATTCACCGGTTTTTAAGAATTATTCTCCGGTTTTGCAAGTTTCAAATTTATGGAAAAGTGTCCTCTTTTTAGATTTCCAATATATGGTAAGCCTGTGATTACGTCATTGCATTTTGCTAGCTGTCTGAAACACAGATTGAGTGGTTATTGATTCTGGACCAATGAACGAGTATAGAGTTAAATATACACGCAAAAAGGCGCTGCATCGCGCACATATACGTGGGACTGCTAAACTACATAAGTAATTGCAGAGCCTCAGTTTATAGTTACCAGCGAAAATAGAGAATAGAGAAACGAATTGATAAGATGCAATACATTGCCCATTTACAAATTGATATGATACCATTCGATCCTGTGCCTATGGTTGATGACGATATAAACTATGTTCGAATTCAATTTCAATAATACAAGAGGTTTGATTAAGGTAAGATTCGAAAACAGAAATGTATATTTTGCTATTAAATTACTTTACTATTTACGACATCGTAAGCCAGAAGCTTCGATCACATCGTTTGCTGTCAATTTATTTGTGAAAGAACAATGGAAGCACAGTGAAACGCACGATCATTGAATGATTGATTAGTCGCTCTCACGGGTTACACGAACAATTCGACTATATGCAGGATACAATGATTTTTATCGACACCGATTACTTGATGACTTGAAATTGACTCGTGAATTTTGCTCCGAGTCACGAGTCAATCCACGTTTTTGATACGCCGAGTCAAGTCAAGTCACGTCATTTTCGCAAAGTGACTCGAGTCGAGTCAAGTCATACGAAAAAAGTGACTCGAGTCATCTCAACACCGGACTCGACTCAACCTGCGTATCGACTCGACTTGGACTCGAGTCATTGAGCATGACTCGAATCAAGTCATAGGACTCGCGACTCAGACGGCCAAGACCGAAATTTCCTTGTAATTTCGAAAATAATAAAGTAACCATACTAGTGGGATTTCGTCTATTGGTACCGGTAATTGGAAATGCGACCAGAAACTGCTAAAACTGAGGAAAATTAGTATATTATACATGCGCGTCATTCGATATCCGAAAAATGGGTTATAAAAAGTGGGTTTAACAAGACTTAAACTGAAAATTGAGCAGTCAACACAATGACTTGGACTCAGACTCACCTCGGTGGAGAGATGAAAATGACCCGACTTGACTCGAGTCAAAACAATAAAGTTGATATTGACTTGTGACTCGGAACCTTATGACTTGTTTACAATCATGGCTCAGCCCTAGTTACGAAACGTTAAAACAGTAGGGAATTTGATACCAATAGATGGATGCAATTGGATCTTCGCCACTATTTTCAGTTCGTGAACCTTATCTAAAATGCGTATCGTCTGCAATGAGCGACATTAAAAAGTGATGTGAAACGACATTGCTTAATCCAGAAAGAAGTGATGCACTCGGAACACAGACAAGATCAACTTACTTGGTCTGGCCGAATGGCCAGGAGTCGCAACGTCATCCCGCTTACGTTTCAACGAGCGCGAACCTGAACTGCTAAGTATCTTAGGCAGTAGAAATCTGGTCGCCATAACATGAAACTAGAAATCAATTGTGAGTACTTGAAAAAATCTGAAAAACAAGCGCAAAGGTACGGCTTTGAACCGGTATTCTCTGTATCTGTGGAGAGATCGCTATAGAGTACTGGTAGATGGAGGGAGTTTATATTCCATGTCTTCTTTTAACCGATATATTGTTCTATCACGAGTGGTCGAACAAATCGTTCGCAGACAGTTCGCCCACATTCCCATCGCACCGGACAGCGTCTGCCTCCACCTAGTGAACACTTCGGAAAAGGACTGGTAAAGCCTAGCTCAGTGCTCTTCAACCTTTTTCGTCCTGGTACACCCTTTTAACATTTACTCAAAACTCGTACAGGTTCACTACTGACCACATAATATACACCGATTCCGCAGTAAGTCGCATTTCGATTACTGGGAAACTGGGATATTTGCACCGCGGAGAGCCCTTGTGGTGTTCTGTGCCATCACTGATTTCTTCAGATCTACCTTACGTATAGATGTAGAAGTAGAACATCCCATACATGAGTGGTCGGGAACCTATGGTTTTGGGTATAACATATGACTTTTCGAGGAAATTAAGTTTTTACATGATTTATAAATTTTGCAGCAACTTGTTGGTAGATTTCAATGACGGCGAGAATAATTATTCTGGTGGCAGTGCAAACATGTCTTTGAGGGGTCAATACCGAGGGGTATCCAGCGTGAGGGGCTCGTAACCTCCCTCTTTTCAAGTCCCCAAATTTAAATTGCTATCGTACCGTTGACCAACACCACGTGACAATTCGATCTACTAACTATAGCGCGCCTAGATATCTTGGATTGCACGATACCTTGATGACATGGCGACACTTGTAGGACAATGCCGTTTTCAAATACAAAATGTCTTCTTGATCTACACCGAGAAATAAAATACCTTGGAATGAAATTCGAAATTACAATTTCAAATTAGAAACAACGCCATAGCCTACCTATCCATTTTCTTGATTGGTTATTAGCTTTTTAGCAACTCCGTAAACATGTAGGCGTGTAACGCTACGTTACGTTACGCCGACTATTTTAGGATTCGATCAATACTTAGGTTTTCAGAATCATCGAGGGAATTACATTTGATTAATATCAGTGATTATAAATTCTGAGCTATTTACGATGAGTCGCGCTGTCACAGGTAAGGCTTGGCCCGCCTGTGCCTCATCTGAGTCATCCTTTCTTTTCTACCTTCATTTCCGAACAATAAATATGAAAATTCCTTGATTTTGGGAATAGATATGTTCAAAATCATAAACATCGACAAAAGATACCATTAACCATTCAAAGGCTCACAATTCTCCTTCACTCATTTCTGACGACATCTGAGGCACTGACTCGTCTCCCCTAAACCCACGTTACTGACGTATCAGACGGTGGGTATGTACGTACTGCTGTAGTGACCACTGACCATGTTTGGCCTCTCCTACGCATGATGTCAGACAAATATGGCACACACTACGAATCCCATATATTAGTGCTACCAATACGTCACGATTCTTTAAGTGTGACGTAACAGTTGATTGACATGTAGGGCTCTTTCGGAGTTACAATGGAAAATATTCAGCCAATATGGCTCTTCGGTCAGAAAAGGTTCCCTACCACTGCCATATATGCACCAAAATCGCGAGCATAAATCTTAGGAAAAGTTATTTGGATTAAATTTTCAATCGCGTCGAGCGAGTCAATTTTTTTAAACCTCTTGAATGAATTTTGTCGATAATGATGGTATAGCTTCATATATTATTGTCAATTTTTTTTTCATTCTCAGCCCACGTGATAGATCTGATGGAAGTGGTGTCCTAAAGATTGTCGTTAGGGATTGTGAATCTTTGAAATGTTCAGGTTCGTGTGAACGCGAACCTTTTTGAAAGGTTCTGCGTGAACGCGAAGCTAATGACGTCACGGAACGTAATTATAGCAATAACTCGGTCCACATTATGCCACAATGATGAAGTACATACTGACTTTTTAACCGTCGCCAAATCTATTACTGGAGCAATCAAATATTATAATAATCCCATAAAATCAATATCTTCCGTCGCTTTGCCAACAATTCCGACGATGACTTGCAAGAGAATATAAGCTTACGCCTTAACGGTCTAGGCCAGACCGGACAATGTATTCGGCGTCTGAGTAGGCTATTGCTACATTGATATTGAGCAGAGTGTAAAACGGGTTTCCATACTTGCTACCGATATTACCCCCTAACAAGTTATACAGGAGTAGTCAACACCCCGATTGCACGGATTCGGTTTTTATGGCTTAGAATAAACATATTGAATCAAGATGGAGCCCATTCACCTGCTAGAATTTTTACATTAGACATTTTATATTGATTGGTTGAATAAGCATCATTCGCTTATTCACAGCAGAGTCCCTAAACATTCACAAACGGGAAACTGGATATTTAGAACAAACTTTTGAAACCAAGCAAGTAAAACTTTGAGTTTGTCAAGGTGGATACTCGATTTTTTCATGCTGCCAGCGCCATGCATAGAGTGGCCCGCAGTTCAAATATAAAGAATTTTATTAAAATATGTTATAATGACATAAAAGATTGTAATATATGAAAAGGGTTCACAGTACAGAACCCAACAAGGTTATGAACGCGAACCTCTAAATTTCTGAGGTTCACAAGCAAAACACAAACGTGATCCTCACATTCACACCATCTGTAATTGTCAGTGCAGTCAAAATGTATTGCTATCGCCCAAACGTAACGGGAAAACTTTCATTCGCAAGATTCACACGAATCCATCTTGGTATTGTTTATGGGGCGCATAATTTTCCTCTTCGGTTCGCATTCGCATTGCAAGTCACCCTGAATCGTGCCAAGCGTGAGGAAATATATTAGGTTGACTGAAAATCTCTGAAAGATTTGAAAACCTATTCGTAAATTCAAGTTGCATATTGACCGCCGCGAATACACGCCAATTTAATTATGTGCGGACGGCCGAATAATTATGGCTTTACGGCTGCACGCACCCGTACGTCCACAGTTTGACACCCGTGGCTTAATCGATCTAACGACGAGTAAAACTGCAGCGTATATGAAATGCTAAATACTAATATCACGGCTCAAGGTTACCGGACCACCATCTAACACGGTGGTTGTCAAACTCGACCCTCTGGCTTTGCCCTTGCAATTATATACACTGCGCTATTTATAAGCTTGCCGCAGGAAGCAATTCAAAATATCTGAGCAATCGTAGCGGGTTAACTCCGCCCTGTTCTACTGAAAGAGGAACCACTAAGTCCATTTCCGCAGTTGCCTATGACATCACAAAGGGATGTCATAGGTTAAAGGTTGAAGAGACCTGGCCTAGCTTTTTCACTCACATCGGGTTTTTCATATGTTTGTCAGATCGAGAATTTCTCTAAATACGGGCTCTTCAACCGGGTGTATCGTACACCCCAGGGTGTACCATAACTTTTAAAAGGTGTACCACTTGGATGGGGTGTACTGGGGTTTACCAGATCAGCACTAAAATGGACCGATCAGTAGCTATCACAATAAATAGGCAAGTTTTTACTTCAGAACAGTTTGTGAATTTCAGCTTCACGGAACCTTTAAATTAAATCGATCTTGTGAGGTCACAAGCAGCAGATGCTTCTCATCGTTTAATGTATTGGTTCCTTTTGCAGTAGAAAGGGATGAATGTAACATGTGGTCAGCTTGCGATATTTTTCACTCTATAATGATTCACGAGGAACCCGTTACTTAGGCGATTTGCTTATAATAGCGCAGTGTACATAATTGGACTCTCGGGGGTCGATTTGAGAATCAATGTGTTAGATCGGGGTCCGGTAACCTTGAGCTATGATGACCTATTATCATTTCCTATGGGTTGCAGCCTAGCTCGTCTTTGTTTCGATTAGGCCAGGCGTGAACATTGACCAACTTGCGTACATACAGCCGCATGAAGCTGTAGAACAATAATTATGCGAACGTGTACACATAATCAAATTATAATGGACGCCAATTTTCAATTTCAATTAGGGAAGTGGTTACCAAATATTTGAGAGATATAAATTCAACTTGAAAATTTTCTTCGCGCCCATCGCATTTTAGTGCGACTTTAATTCGTCCGTTTTTAATACAATAGTGATCTCGCAATCTGAACCCACCGCAGAGGAAGATAATGCCCCCCATGATAAAATACCAAGTTAAAATCGTGTCCGTCTCACGACTGAAGGTTTCCTGGTACTTCTGGGCGATTCCAATACATTTTTACTGTACTGACAATCCCGAATGAAGGTGCAGAAATAACATGACGCAAAGTGGTCAGTAAAAACAGGAAGTGCATCATCACTAAGTTTGTGCCCAAAATTTCCGAAGACACCCCCTCCATCAGCTACGCCAGTTAATCTGATCACATGGGCTGAGAATGGATGAATATTTTACGGTAGTATGTGAAAATACCAATATTATCGATGAAATTCCGTCACGAGGTTGAAAAAAGTTTCGCGCCTTTGCGCGACTGGGTATCGATTTCCCGAATAATTTTACTAACATTATTCTCGCGATTTTGGCACATATATAGTAAGTCTGCGGGGGTGTTCTGCTTCTATCATTTAAAACTTCCATGCGCAAGGTATATCTCCAGAAATCAATGATGGCGCAGAACTCCACAAGGGTTCTCTTCGGTGCGAAGTTTCCGCTAGCCAATTTGCCACGAGTATTTGTCGTCTTGGTGGGTCATGACGACTATCCGCTGAGATGCGGCTCTATGTTGTAAATGCAATCGAAACATGGCCATGAATTGCGAAAAGGGTTGTTCACTCATGAATCAGGCTTACTACGAAATCTGTGTCAAAAGATGTACGAGCTTTGAGGAAACGTTAAACGGGTATGCCACGACAAAAAAGGTTGATGAACACTGCTCTAAATGACGTCATTTGAAAACATAGAGCCGCAGCCGACATCAATTAACTCAGTGAAAAGAAATGCGTAAGCTCTAGAACAGTGGTTCCCAACGTGGGCGATTTGGCGGTCTAGGGGGGCGAAAATGACGAAGGGGGCGACAGGGGGGCGAAAATGGACAAAGGGGGCGACGGGGGGCGAAAATAGCGAAGGGGGCGATAGGGGGGCGATGACGCGTCTAAATGGCTGACCTTTTTTTTTTTTTAGTCAACCCACGCAAAATTTAGTGAAAAAGTGTGTCAAATCAGACTTCGAGCCGAAAATTTGACCTTTTTTTTTCAGTCAACCCGCCGGTGATTGCAATTTGTATGCCCAATTTTCGGTACACAAAATTTGGGGGGCGATGATCGGTGTTGACCTCGAAAAGGGGGCGATGGGTCGAAAAAGGTTGGGAACCACTGCTCTAGAATTAATTAGTGCGAAACTATGTTAGTTGACGATTCATTTCAATATTTAGCGAAAGTGGGTTTCACAAAGTCGTCATATGGCCATTTTTTAATATCAAGTTGCATCAACCTGAAATTAAACAGCTTTAATGCGGTGACTTGAGCGAAGACGTGTTACCTCCCACTCAGAGAAAACATTTAGTATTAGGCTATAACATAATTGTAGGCCGTCTTCATATCGCAAGTGGCTGATGTGTATACCGCTGTAACCATTTGTATGTATTGAAAGAACGGTACGGAATAGTGGGGTTGGCAATGCAAGAAAACACTCATTTAATGACTGTACTAAAATAAGGAATAAACGGTTACATTTTGGGGCGAACTGTGAACCTCGTAGCACGCATATATTGGATGCGGCGGTTCCGGTACACACCACTGAGTTACCAGTAACTGCATTGCAAGACTCTCTGGGGCGGGGGGAGGGGGTAGGCATGCAACTCGACACGACTCATGACTTTGGATGTTGACAATAAGTGAGCAAAAGGTATAGGCCTATGCACCACTTCTAGGTTTTAACATCGCAATTTCGTTTCCAACGCCACAACAAGCCTCGACGTCTTTACTCCTTACAGTTTTGCACTCTTCCTGTCACTCCTCAGTCTGATCGTGGTTATATTTTGGAATTTCGTTGCTAACTTTATATCTGAGCGGTTAGTGCTTCTCAATACAATTGAAAACACAGAGGCTTGCAAATTCGTTGACCAAAACTTTTTCTAGCGAAGAAAAGTGCGTTTAAGCTGAAAACGTTTGCGAAGAATTCTTTTCCGTCAAGTAGGCCACCTTACCTCACCTCAAGTAGGCTACTTTGCATTTCTTACTGTTGTGAAGTGGTTGACAAACCTTCGGTTCTAAAATTACTGATTCAGCGATTCTCCGTCATACTCGGCCCGACTCGAAACTATATATTGTACTCCAAATCAAATCAGTTTTTTAGCCTACTCGTTATAGTCCAGCTTTATTTATTTATTCCAAGAAGTGGATCGTTCCGACTCATGACTAAAACAGGGGATGCCTAATTATTTTAAATTCCTCGTTACTTAGCTACGACACTAACACAGCCGGTAGAGCAAGAAGGGAAAATGGATCTCCATGCAGGTAAAAACACTATGCAAATAATATATATCCTGACCTCACGTTAATACAGGTCGAACTAAAAGCACAACTTAATGTGTCCGAACGAATAAAGTGATCTGTGTCTAATATAAGGGCTACTAATTCCATTCCTTCAGCACAGCATCGCAATGAGAGTACAGGTATTCTGAACATGAATGGTGGTTGTGCGTGCGCGCGTCGACGCCACTAATGATTGTTCACAGCCGTTTATGCATATTGCCAGTTTGCGAGACAAATAGTGAAAACTGAAATCGCGGACTAGGAAAGTAATGACCAAGTGACCTCTACATAGTACTCATTACGGATCAAATGTGGTTACACCACACCACTAAATATGACCGTTTACATTTTCCTTAAACGGCTATCATTGCAACTTCTGGGTGACTATAATCTCGTTGTGTTACACACAAATAGCAGAATATGAAGAAATGTTGCGATGTGAATGGCGTACTTGTCATTGGTTGTACCATCGATAGAATCCGGAAGCTAGATTTACTATACTATGGGATCGGGAAAGGAAGACACTTTTGTAAAATAATAAAAGTTAGTTTACCGAAATTGAAAACAGGTAATTTTGTTATATTTTCTGGAATTTTTGCTGCGTTGACAAAAAAATTCCATTTTCGGACTGTATTTCTGGCTAACCCGTCGCCTATCTTTTAGGCCGAAATTTACTGTCTTTCGTGGTCTCTTGGGCCATTTTATTATAAAAAGGAGGACATATTGTCAAAAAAGAGGACATTTATTCAAAAAGGGGGACAACTCCTCCTAACGAAAGACGTAATGGTAACCCTACTAAAGCAGTATAGCAATTGCTTTCTAGATTGGATTGAGGTGTAGCTCAAAATATTCGTTACAATAACCATATGGACATGGAAGTATAACCACGAAGATTCAGATTGAAGCTAATGCCCCCTTATGTCTTATGTCATTGGGAAATACGGGCGCTAAGGCTACTTTCGCCCTGATTACATCGGTGACATGTTAATGACGTAGTTTTGTGATTCCGTATTTGATTCGTTCTTTTAACCTCTTTCAATAGCCTCAATTCGAAATATCCCCCGACTTGCATGACTGAGGCTATACATAATTGACTGATGTCTTGCAGCATAGGCCCGTATAGAAGTAGGTAACAACCTTTTTGGATGCCGGAGACGCATTTCAAATTTTCGAGTATGTATGGTGCGGCGGGCCGCATGAAAACACTCGAGTACTTATAACGAAAATTTAAAGGCAGCTAGCCAACATCTGGATCCAATCATCCAGCTGATTCAAAAGCATTCACATGCACATAGACTTTTATAGATTCTATATCCGTAGCTTTAACATTGATAGACGCAGATTGGTGAGTGCTACGCATTGAAATAAACCGAAAATACATAATATTACTACAACATACTATACATCTCGTTATGTGATAGCTCTCCAATCTCCATACATTCCTGCACTCGATGCACAAGTTTAGGGGAATTATTCGCTGAGTAATGTTGGAGTCGTTCTTCTGATGTTAGTAAAATTGTTCACGTAAGAATCACTTTACCAATTTGTGATTTTGCCAATCCGCGCGGTATTCCAATACATATAAGCGACTACGGCAAGATACAAATCAGGCTATTCACCAAAGGGCTGAGAATTTTCATTCTTCTTTAGGTCACCGGCAGGCACATTGATATAGCTTAGTTCGGTTAACTTTAAAAAGAAAGTATTTCAAGTTTGTTGTAAAAGCAAAGCACATCCTATGAATTTGCCGGGTAATGTTACCGATATTATCATTATCCCATCAAGTATCCAGTCTGAGTATAAAGTGTAAACCGTGAAAGACATATTACGCCCATCTTTCTACCCATCGATGCAGCGTAGTTCGGTTTTCTTTGAAAAGGTATTATATGCCTAGATGCGATGCGAGATTAGTAGACTATATGGAAGGGGATTTGTTGTCTTGTTGGTCGGATTGAAATTAGAACATATAGGCCTGATGAGTGTACAGTATAAACCTGAGGTTTACCAACGGCAGGTATTGTAGATGTAGGTGTCTGCTGGAAAAACGAAGCCAGGGAGTGAGTTATTTGTTTGATGATGACTTTGTTGACCTAGTTCGGATGAAAAGTGTACTGTATACATCGCCTAAAACGGCATGGTGATAGTGGTCGCGCTTCGCGTTATTGTAGCATCCGAAATCATATCATGACGGAGATATGACAGACGAAACACTCGACCCGGCGCTTCGTTCGATTTGATCGGCAGGGTCGTAACATGAGTCTGTCATCACGCCCATCCCACATGGGATCTGACCAATATGCTCTTCAAACTATAGTTAACTAACCACTGGGAGGAAGTAGTAACACCAAAGTATGTTCTTACTATTTGGCACTTGCTCGAGTGCCATGGATTAAGAATAGGCTACTCTAGAAGTTTTTTATACCGCATATATTGACTTTCGTACGGTATTGTCAAGTATTATTGTATTATTGATTTAAAACCATAAAATTGTCATCACCGTACGAGGAGTAATTATACTCAACCTCAGTTTTTGTAACAAGCATTATCTGAAATACCCACTCCCGGGCAAGTTTATTATTTTTGCTATTTCCGGAGCCAGATCCCAAAACTGCTAAAACTAAAATTTTGAATATGCCAGGAATCAAGTCTTTTTAAAAATGAAATTTTTATGAAAGTTTTTGAAAATGTCGTGAACTATCAGTTTCACATCATTTAGTGATATACGTATATCTGGTCACTGTATCATTTAATGTCGGCTGATATTGCTGGTGACATCTTAACAAATTGAAACACTTCACGATACACTCTGTCACACAAAGCTATGCGAGTGACGTATATAGCTAGACTTTACGAAGTCATATCCGGCTTTGAAGAGTGCTATCTGATTCAACGATCTGTCCGACCACCCGTGACAGAACAGACTATAGGCCAAAAGAAGATATAGATTTTGGTAACATGATGCACTAGTCCTCTCACATGGCGTCTATATCTCAAACCAGGCAAAACAACAATTTTATTCGAATATTTAGGAATGTGATAAATTTTCGTTAAGGGCTGTAATATTAAATCACATTTTCACGTGGTGTGTGGAACGTCATTCGGCCGAGTCCCGTCATACACAGCTTACTTGTAAAAAAGTTGAATACCCATATATTGATTCTACGGCCCGTGGCTTGAAACTTGGAAATTGGTCCGCGAGCACATTTGAGTTTGAGTTGAATAGGATGGAGTTAACATTTGTTGAGCTTGTGATATCAATGTCTGTTACGATTCTCGAGGAAACCGCCGCGATAGCTCGGAAATTTTGAATTGATACTTCCTGCGTCAAGCTTATAAATAGCGTAGTGTACATAATTGCAGAAACGTAGCCAAGGGGTCTCGGGCGTCTTGTTAGATGTTGCTCCGGCAACTTTGATCCTGATTAGTATTTAGCATTTCATATACATTGCAGCCTTACTCATCCTTATTTCGATTAGGCCAAGGGTGACCAATCTGCGGACGTCCGACCGCATGCATCCGTAAAACAATGCAACCGTCTACACAACTCAATTAGCGTGTGTTGGCGACCTTCAATATGCAATTTTAATTTACTAATTGGCTCCCAGATCTTTGAGAGATTTTCATTCGATGTAGAATTTTTCTTCGAGTTAAGCGCGATTCAGGGAAATTCCAATTTTTCGTTGGTTATGTAATAGTCTCCTAGCAATGTGAGTCGTTCCGAATAAATGCGAAACGCAATGGAAAATGATGCGCCCGATAAAGATACCAAATTGGAATCGCGTGCGTCTCACGAATGAAGGTATTTCTGGTAGGTTTGGAAAATTCCAATATACTTCAACTATACCTACAATGGGCGGTCAAGAAATAATTAATGCAACAAAGTGATTAATAAATCATTAATACTGAATCATTTAGTTTGTGCCGAAATGTTTCGAAAACACCCTCCCCCCCCTTCATCATCTCTACCGGTTAATCCGTTCACGTGGGCTGAGATTGAATAAAATCATGACATGAATCTGTGAAACTCTACCAACATCATCAACGAAATTCATTCAAGAGGTTAACAAATCCGAATCCCAATAACTTTTCCCGACATTTATACTCGCAATTTTGGTGCATATATAGTAAGCCTGCAGGGATGTTCTTCTTCGACAAGGTATGTCTTGGAAATCAGGCACAAAACATGAAAAAGGCTCTTCACGGTGCAAAGTTCCCAGCATTCATTTATATATGAGTATTTGCTGGCCAGATGGGCCATCTCGATCCTCCGCTGGAATTCGACCGTATGTTATATATAGCCGACATGCGGATTACTATGGAATCGGTGCGTTATGTAGTCAGGGGTGTACGAGCTTCGAGTAAACGTTGGAAGGGCGTACTAGGACGAAAAAAAGTTGAAGAGCACTGCTTTAAGAAACACTCCATACATGTAAATAACTCGAACGAGTACGCAGTCAAAATAGTTCAGATGGAACTGCTCTGCAACGGTACCTTTGCGTTTGCTTCCAGATTTATCGGGGCGTTCACAATTAACTTTCAGTTCTGAATTATGGCGAGTGTATTACTACAGTCCAATACACCTTCATCCTCTCGCGGCATGGGTTTCTGCTCGATGAAACGTAAGCGTGATGACGTGGAGAATCCCGCCAATTCGGCCAAATCAAGTAAGGCGATCATGTCTGTGTGTCTTGTAAGTCTCTTTCTTGAGGATCAAGCAATTTTGTGTTTCATCCCATGAAATTTCACTTGTTACTGACGATAATGAATGGACAAAATATCCATTATCGAAAGGGTTCTCAAACTCAAAAGAGTGGTGAAGATCCAATTGCCCCCTTGGTATGAAATTCCGGACTGTTTTAGCGTGTCGTTACTATAGGGCTGTGCAGAATTCGATTCGAATATATATTGAAATCAAGTAGAGTACCGAGATATTAATATATTCTATTACTAAAGCGATACACGTTCCTTTCCTCAAAAAGGTAAACTAGTGGCGTAAATTACATTTCAATACTATTTTGCCATCGCGGAATCCTTGAAATCCGTCTTGGTCGTAGAACAACTCGGGTTGCATTCAAAACAATAATCAATTTAAAACAAACATGTTTAAAACAAGGCCCTTGTCCTAAAAATGTTTTTATTTCTTTAATATTCAATTGTGACGTCAGAGTGGATCAACATTGACAATTGAAAATATAGGATAAATATAGCTCATGTGACCAAATAACCTACTACAGCTGTCGAAACGACTATTTTGAGGGTTCCAACCATCCCATATCGCATTCGTCGGCTATATCGGGTGGTAATGGTCCGTAGGCTCATACAAGATGTTTTTTGGAGAGTGTTTACACAATCATGGCATGATTTTACAACTTGAAAAAAAAACAATATTTAATAAAGGCCCTTATTTGAATCACTGTTTAAAACATGTTTTAAACGGAGTGTTTTAAACAACTATTTTAAATGCAACCCTAATCACAACATACGAAATAAATAGTACAAGCGACACACGTAACTGGAGTTGACATTTCTATGAGGTCGTGATCAACTTATGTCACAATTATCACAATGTCTAATATAATAAATCTGGTCGAATAACAATATAAAGATCTTTAATATGATGTAGCACGGGCTTGTTCAACTGAGGTGCCTATTTGACCTTTCCATATATTTCATTATCTTACTACATTTTAAATGGCAATCGACTCAGAACGCAATACTCGATGCAGAATCGAATCCCCCAAGGACTGCGATTTTGCCCGACCCGTTAGAGTTGTAACGAAGGCCACATGCGGAATCCCCCTGTTTTATTAGATCTCCGACGCTCATATTATGTCACTTTTGCTGAAATGTAACTGTTATTCGATATGTTTATCCATTTGCTAGTACTCGATTCTATATATAATGGGTTAGGCCCTCCAATTTTCAGTCCAATTACAAGATATCGAATCGATATTAAATTAACCTGGTCGTCTACTCGAAATTGCGCATCACTGTATGAGCGATGCGAGGAAAACTTTTCCGATTTGTCTCTTATGGATACCATCCATTATATACAGAATGCAAATGCGATCTGTCTTATGACTTATACATGCTTGGAGCCATCGGATACTCGCTGCCGATAAGCTATGAAGCCACGAATGACTTTCAGCGCTATGATTTCGTCCAGGATGAATGGACACCACTAGTCAACTCTACCATGGGATTACGAAGGTGACTGCAGATACGGTTTCCGGGTATGAAAGATTTAAGACAATGGTGTCAGAAGTAAGGCCCGCTAGACGCAATGTGACGAACATAGCCTTGGCCAAGATATGACTGAAAAAAACTTGATTTTCTCGAGATAGTATAAATAGACATATCGAATATTTCTAGTGGTTACTCAATGTGCATATACTGTTTTACTTGTGTTCTTCTGCTCTAGCTACTGCGAAGAGAGCAAATCGCTGACTACATCGATCCATAAGCGGTCCGGTTATCAATTATAATTAAAATCCGCCGAAAGCGTCGTGCACCACAGTTTGAGAACCACTTGTCTGTGGTAGTGACGTGCGGACAGAGGAGGCAAGTGAGACAGAGAAATTTGGCATTTTTATGCACTGCGCTGGGACTTCGCAATCCCCATTCCCCACTTCTGATGGTCTTCATTCCCCACAACCTGAAACACGTCCCGAACCTCTTTATAATAAATTATAACCAGAGTTTGTTTAGTGAGAACTTAATAATGGTGAAAGTTGATACCCCAGACCCCCACCGTAGACCCCTGAATTACCAACCGGCTGCGAACCAACGGCATAGCAAGTACATTTCCTTACTGATATATACACATGTTACATATTTTGTATTCATGCTATACCTTCAATTGTGGATATAAATAGCGACTCCTTGCCTATAGCGTGCGTGTGAAGAGTGCTGATGTGATAATTAACAAGTCTCCAACTGAATCCGCTACCATGGTGGTTGCATATATTTACAAATCTGAATATAAAAGTTAAGTGCCTCGCCCAGCATGAGTCTCACTGAACGTCACTGGTCTATGCGGATATACGTCAGTATCAGCAACATCAAACGCACTTCGTGTTTTCAGAACGGGATTCGCCGTCGCAACTCGGGAACTTCAAATCTGGGTTTTAGGTGGTTACGAGGAAGATGGTGAGGGGAGGGCCGTGAGCGACGTCCATATGTATAACACAGAGACGAATGAATGGGACATAAAAAATCGCATGCTTCACGCAAGAGGGGATTTCTGCGCTGCTTTTGTCAGTGGCAAGTTGTACGCAATTGGTGGAAGAAAGAGCAAACGCAGTCGAGGTAGCTACAGACACATTTCTTCTACTTTTCGGTTTACTCGGGTAGGATCTTGTATACTTACATAATTAAACTCGGTATATGAAAACACTATTTCCACTTAAATTTGAACAGATTTCGAAGCACTAATGCAGTAGTTCTATAACCATTTTAGACACGGCTCCCTTGATAATAGTGAAAAATTTCGCGCCACCGGTGATAACAGAGCTGGTCAAAGTAGTCAAAAAGGCTACTCAAGTGGAAGTAGAAGTACCGACGAAAAAATCGACTCAAGTACGAGCAGAAGTACTTCTGCCATAAGCAACCTAAAACTACTTGAAGGAGTAGAATTGACTGATTTTAAATCTACTGCAGTAAGTGAGTAGTTGTAAAAACGACAGTAATTCGTTCGCATGGATTGTCAAAAGGTGCAAATTGAGCTGTGCGAAAGGTGTCGAGCTTGATTCATATTGATGCATGCCAGGCAGGAGGTAGTCAATTTTCGACAGCATAAGTATTCGTCCGCATCATGGGATGAAAATGATAGTATTGATATGGAAATGCGATACTAAACCTGTTTAATCGAACCGCAATTTTTAGAAAATCTCATGGTATGGCGCACATCCCCATATTATAAGGCCCGTAGTTTAGTCGAAGAGCAATACGGAGAAGTTGTATCAGATACGGTGTAAACACTTTGCGCAATTAGTAAACGTGACTAATTAAATAAGGTGGATCGTAAAAATGCCATATTGTATAGCTTTATTTCCGGAAATTGAAGGCATTACTACACTAGCTTTTATACTTACATGTATGGTATCCAGACAAAAGAACTGGTATCAATTCGAACTCAAAGTATATGATACTGGGAATTGAAAGTGAAATATGAATGCTACTTCTAAAAGCGGAAAATCTATTTCATGTCTTTAGAAAGCTTCAAAGGTGGTATGCTAAATTAGCTCGAAAACTAAAAATAGTCAAGAGTCCACTTTCCAGATTAGGACACGCCATGGACTGCTAGATTACGATATGATAAGTAAATGCTAGATTGCGAAACATCTATTTCAAACGTTATGATGAGCCAAATATAATGTGATGACATATTTATTATGGGAGAAAGACGACAATGCGGTGTGAACGAAACCACGACAACCCGCTACCAAAATTATATTCACCGATACTTTCGTGAAATCATACTGGATACTCCGTATCCACTGAGTGCGAAGCACGACGAAAATTCTGGGCTTCACTCAACTTTTATGAAAATTAAATATTGGTAGTCCTGGAAAACAGCTCCGAAATTCCTCAAGCTATCTCCCTGATTGGAGGATTAAACTACTTATACTTGACAAACTGAAAGTAGCGAAATTAAGTCAGAAGATACCAAAATATTACGAAGTAAAAGTAAAACTAGCGAAAATCAGATCTACTTGTGTAAGTACCAGAAGTCGAGGAAAACTACGTGAGTACTTCTAAAGAGTAGAAGTACTTCGTTACTGACCACCTCTGGGTGATATCACAAAATGCTACCAGAATGCTAGCAATCCCAACGGATAGTTTGATGGCATGGAAGGTTAAGACTGTTGATTAGATAATTCTCAAAAATAAAATTGGATTATACACAGAGCAACAGCTATGAATTATAGGTAAATCGCGCGAAGCGCGAATTTTTTTTTCAGTTGACCGCAGCTTCGCGATCCCCTTCAGATGCTTTCATGCCCCTTAGGTTCAGAACCCCTGCACTACTGCTTTTTTACTTAATGTGATTAATCGAGTTTTATTTAGATCTGCATCCCTTTTGCGAAAAAGATCTACCCGGGCAGACTCTGTAGTACAGTACCCGTTCTTAGTTTCGAAATTGTACATATTTGTGGCAGTGTTGGGATCAAGTCACTACCTTTGAGTCACGAGTAATTTCGAGTCATTGCACATTTTGACTCGACTCAAGTCAAGTCACTCGATTTTTGGAGGTGACACGAGTCAAGTCGAGTCGAGTCGAGTCGTCACAATTCAAGTCAAGTTGCCTTTCGAAGTATGAGGCATGGTTATGTCATTTCATTTTGCTAGCCGTCTGAAATACAGACTGAGTGGTCATTGATTCTGAACCTACGAACGACTTTACCGTTAAATGTACACGCAAGAAGGCCCTGTACCGCATACATAGAACTGTCAAACTACGTAAGTAATTGCATAGCGTCAGTTTATAGTTACAAGCCAAAATGGAGAATACCCATTTAAAAATTGATATGATACAATTCTTGCGCCAATGGCCGAGGACAACATAAACTATATTCGAATTCAATTTCAATGAAAGGTTTGGTTAAGGTAAGAACAGAGAACAAAAATTGACCTTTTGCTAATATATTGCTACCAGTTTACGACAGCGTAAGCTGTAAGCTTAGTTCACTTCGTTTGAGGTCAATTTGTATGAGAGAAAACAACGGGGGCTCAGTAAAACGCACGATCATTGAATAATTGGTCGGTCTCACGGGTTACACCAGCGTCTCGCGAATAATACTACCATATGGAAGATACAATGATTTTCATCGTCACCGATTACCTCATGTCTTAGAATTGACTCATGGATTTTGCTCCAAGTCACGAGTTATTGGAGTCGATCAACATTTCTGGTACGCCAAGTCAAGTCAAGTCATTTTAGCAAAGTGAGTCGAGTCAAGTCAAGTCATACGGAAAAGGTGACTCAAGTCTGACTCGAGTCATGTCATGACTCGGGTGATTCCAGCACTGATTTGTGGAGGCTTTGGACAATTTTACTTATTTGAAACCATGCATCTTGAAAAGTTGAAAGTTGTGCCATCTTACGATCAAACAAAATAAATCTTGGACGGCTCGTCCCAAATCTAGTTCGTCAAACTACGGAGTGTTCAATATTCATATTGCATTTATCCTTCTACTTCAACTGTATGTGACATTACTTGAAAATCGTACTTTTGAGTAGAAATTTATGCAATTAATATACGTCAATACGAGTATCGTCATTGCATTACATATTCTGACTAATCAAAGACGTTGACACAGTAATCTATGGACGCGGTCGACAGCAATGCGGCCCAATTCAGAATGAGCAAATCCTACATAACAGTGAACATATCCCATTAAAATCCGTGCGAAATTGGCGTCATGATCATGCGATACTAGAAAGATTTCGTAATCTTAAAAAGACGGTGGTTTTTAATAGGTTTCATAACTTTATTACTTGCGATTTCGATGCGTATAGTACAGTTGCGGGGACGTTCTGCTTCTACAATTAGAATATTTAATGCGCAAGGTATTTCACATGAAAACAGTGATGACCACAAACACCAAAAGCGCTGTCAGCGGTGCGAAGTCCCCCAGTAGCTATAATATAACATGGATATTTTGCGGTCGAATTGGCCATTACGGCTGCCCGCTGTAATGAGGCCGTACGCTATCAATGTAATCGAGATGTGGTCGTGAAAAACAAAAAGGTTGAACATCCCTGGATTAGGATTAGTCCCACTCATTACGTTGACAAGAGATTTAGTAAAGAATTTTATGGTGTCATTTTGGACCCGTGTCACAGGTAATGAATCAATCACTCCCCGCTAGCGTCCCGTCGCCTCCTCTAAGTTGCAATCTCCTGATAATTTACATTTATTTGTCAGGTAAAATAGCTGTCGAGGAATACGCCGTGGGTGAATGGATCTATAGTTCGCCTATGAGATTTCCCAGATACGATTTTGCAGCCTGTGCGGTTGGAAATCAAATAATTGTCGCGGGTGGAGTTTCGAACAAACGCGGCGATGCCTATGTCCGCCAAATAGAGACTTTCGATACTCTGAGCAGTAACTGGGAAGTCGTGGGGAGGACGCTGACGTTTGGCCGGAGATCGTTTACATTGGTACATGTGAATGACAGGGTGTATGCCGTGGGGGGAGATGCAGAACGTAGCGTGATCTGGAACAATTCAAGTGTAAGCGGAAACTGGTCGGATCCCATAACCACTGCACGTGATGTATCGTCGTATGACGCCTTTGCTCTGAATGGAGAGATTTATATAGTAGGAAAGAATGCTGATGACATAGGGAGTTTTCGAAAGCTCCGTTGGACGGATCGTGGATGGGTTGTTCTCGAACATCCCTATTTTCCTTGGCGTGGTGGTTTACAAATCGCTATCGTTCCTAATGGGCGGGGAGGGGATGCGGAAAACGCGAAACGCCTTCGACCTTCAAGTTAAGCAGATATTAACGAGGATATGTTTTGACAAATTCCTGTTAAGCGGTGGTTTCTGACTTTGGTTACTGGCATCGTATCGAAATATTTTCTGTACAAGCAATCAAGCAACCGCAAATCTGTTGGTTACGGGTATTGGGAAACACATCTCCTCGACGCCATTTACTGCTGCTGCTATTTCCAACATGATGACATCATTTAAGAAGTGTGATATATATTGATCCTCTCCTCTACAACACGCGTTTGTAATATTAAATGATGCAGGTGTCAGGGCAGGTATATGCGCAACAGCTTTATTTATTCGGTGAAATAGCCTATACAGAAGTGACTCCACATCCGGGTCGGCCAACCCGTGACCCCCGGGCCAAATGTGACCAGCGAGTATGTTTTGAGCGGCCCGCGAGGTAATTCTCGAAATTAGATGAATCATAATAAATACCCAAGTAACTTATATGAACTTGCAAAGCCAACCAAAATTTTTACTAGCCAGACCACAAAATTACCGATATTCACATCTAAGCTATCGGTTCTAACCAGAGGTGGTCGAAGTAGTCATGAAAGTTACTCAAGTAAAAGTAGAAGTAGCGACGAAAAAATCTACTCAAGTACGAGTAGAAGTACTTCAAGCCAACCAAAACTACTTGAAGTAGAAGTAGAATTGACTGATTTTACATCTACTCAAGGAAGTAAGTAGTTTTGAAAACAGTTTTAATTCGTTCGCATAGACTGTCAAAAGCTGCGAATTGAGCTATGCGGAAGGTGCAGAGAGTTTGATTCGTATTGATGCATCCCAGAAGGTATCAATTTTGGAGAGAATAAGAATCCTGTCGCATCATTGGATGCAAACTATAGCATTGATATGAAAATGTGATGCTAACCCTTTGCTTACTAGAAGACCACGTTTTAGAGAATATCATGGCATGGCGCCCTACCCCATATTATAAGGCCCCAAGTTTAGGCGAAGAGCAATACGTAGACGTTGTATCGGATACGGTTTCTTCACTTTGCGCGATTAGTATACGGTAATAACAAATATTGTGGATCGCAAAAGTTATATTTAGTGTAGTTTTATTTTCGGAAAATGGAGGCATTACTACACTTGCTTTTATGCTTCAACATGTATGTTCTGCAAACAAAAGAACTGAAAGTAATTAGAACTCAAAGTATGATACTTGCAATTGAAAGTGAAATACAAGTACCAGATCTAAGAAGCGGAAAATATATTTCATGTATTTTGTCCATAAAGCTTCAAAGGTGATCTGCTAAAACAGGTGTAACGTTCAAAAAGGCTGCATTTTCCAGATTAGCAAGTCACGAAATGGGCTGCTAGGTTATGATATGATATTTAATTGCTAGATCGCAAAACGGTAGTTTCAAACGTTATAGTGGGCCATATATACTGAGATGAAATATTTTATATGGGCGACAATGCGGTGTTTGCGGAACCAAGCAATTATAAGTTATATCCACTGATACTTTTGTGGGAACACATTTGTCACTTTATAACTACTGTGCGCAAAGCGCAACAAAATTTTTAGGCTTTACTTGACTTTTATGAATATTAAATGTTAGTACTCCGTGAAAACAGCCCTGAAATTCCTCAGGCTATTTTTCGTATTGGGTGAATAAACTACTACTTGACAAACTGAAAATAGCAAAAATTAAGTTGATCACAGAATATTACGAAGAAGAAGTAGAAAAAATCAGATCTACTTGAGTAATTACCAGAAGTAGAGGAACAATACTTGCGTACTTCCCAAAAGTAGAAATACTTCGTTAATGACCACCTCTCGTTTTAACGCATTGGCGTAGTCAGTGGAGAGCCATAGTTGTCGTAGAACTTCGTACATGAACATAAAGTAGAGTATTCCCTGAGGGATTAATTTGACTTCGCGCGATTTATTGTCACTCGATTTATCTCTTTTAGTATTGGTGCCCCATGTTGAAAGCGGTAACCAGAGGGGCCACGCAATACATATTGAGCGAATTCATTAACCTTGAACAATTTTCGCGCCTCGTGAGGCTATACGAGTGTTCATGATATAGGTGTTATTGATATTGAAGCTTAGTGGGATAACTTTTGTTTTGATCGTGACCTTATCCGGTTCATTCCTATTGGACGACTAAAAAATGCCATTAACATCCAAGTGGCCAGCGCAATGGTTCGCAAAGCTTATGTGGCCTTTTGGACGAATAGATTGGTCATCCCTACCCCACAGGATACTTTGAACTTGTAATCTTTACAACGTGTGATGGATTTGAGTCGGTAGATATCTATAGCTTATATTTGCGGGGATATTACATATACCAGCCCGTTTACTACTTCCGCTTGAAGTCGTTTTCATCAGCGTTAAATCGCAACAGTCGCTGTGGCATACTCAGGTTTCAGCGTTGTAGGTAACACGTGTTTTTTGATAACCGAAGGTATCTTGAGAATCCTTTAGACCAGAGGTCTCAAACTCGAATGTTCTCGCGGGCCAATTTCCAACTTTTTGATTGCGCCGCGGGCCGCAGCACCAATAATGTGGGGATTCAATATATTTCCAAGTAGGCCTTATTTGACGGGATCTTGCTGACTGACATTCCACACGCCCCTTGAAAATGTGATTCAGTAATGTGAATTCACGCCTGGCTCGAAAAAGATCACATTTTAAAATATTTGAATGAAATTGTTGCTTTAGTTGGCATAGAAGTTGTATATTTAGTAGTATAGACACCATGCGAGAGTACAAATGCATCAGGACATCCTAAAAGATGCCGCGTTAAAATTTTGCACCTAGCGGACATTTGACGTAATGTCACAATTATAGGTAGAATATTTTAGAATTATAAAAAGATTGATATGATATCAGATCATCGGAGCAGTACAACCTAATCCGAGTTTCATGCTTATTCCTGATAACTAGGATGTTGATCATGTCATTCCCAAAGTCAAATTAAATCGGCGCTTGATTTACCTTCGAATTTTGGAACAGATCTATAACAACTTGAATATAATGATCACTAGGGCAAGTTTTTGTTGCAGTTAAATCCGTGGAAAGTTGCATTTGTTTTTGAAAAAAGTTGCGGAAGTTGCATTTTGACCACATTTGCTCGGTTGACTAAGAAAAAAGGTCAATTTTCCGGCTCAGCACCCGAAATACTTCGGTGCTGATTTACGGTGTTTCAGTCGAATTTGGCCGCGTATTTCACCAGAATTGAAAATACTTTCATGAAAAATCGAGAAAGTTGAAAAATGTTGCAAAAAGTTGCATGAAAAAAATGGACAAAAGTTGCAAAAAGTTGCACTATGTAGGGATGGTGTGAACGTGAGGCTCACGTTCGCGTTCTGTGTGTGAATCTCGGAAATTTAGAGGTTCGCGTTCACAACAGAACCTTGGTAGGTTCTGCACTGTGAACCTTTTTCATATACTACAATTTTCACTTCATTAGAACATCTTTGGTTCAAATTTATTGCATTTCAACTGCAGGCCACTCTATATGCATGGCGCTATAGGCATAAAAAATCATCACTAAACGAGCATGTACCTTGACAATCTCAAAAGTTTTACTTGCTTTGTTGCAGAAGTTTGCTCGAAATATCCAACTTTCCGTTTGTAAATATTTATTGACTCTCTGCTGCGAGCTTGACCCACAATCACAAAACATCACTATCGAAATAAGCACGTAGACCTAGTCAGCGAATGATGCTTATTCCACTAATCAATCTAGCAGGCGTAAGGGGTCAATCTTTACTTCATATGTTTACTGGATCATTAAAACCAAATCGGTGCGATTGAGGCGTTGGCTACTGCTGTATAACTTGTTAACGGGGTAATATCGAGAGCAAGTATAGAAACCCGTTTCACACTCTGCTCAATATCAATGTAGCAGTACTCAGACGCCGAATACATTTTCCGATCTGTCATACGAAAAAGGTGACTCGAGTCTGACTTGAGTTAAGTCATGACTCGAGTCATCCCAAGCCTGCTACAAGGCTATAATCTGCATCTTCCTTGCCCGACGGCATATGCACATCATGTAGCCTACTCATGGTATGCATATACGCAGATCGTGTGTATGTATATCATGAGTCGGTGTATATGCCGCAAGAACATCAAAGACAAAAATAAACTACGTCCCTTCCTTCCCTTATATTCCCTGGTAAGTCCTCGTCAAAATTGTTGGCAAAGCGACGGAAGATATTGATTTTATGAGATTATTATATCATTTGATTGCCCCAGTTGATACATTTGGCGACGTTTAAAACGTCAATATATATTTCAGCATTTTGACGTAATGCTGCCCGAATCGTCGCTAGGTATCGTGTACATTAATATAGGCTATCATTTCATTGAAGGATAGGTTGAAATTAGCAATATGACGTCCCGTGACGTCATGAGGTTCACGTTCGTGTTCACACAGAACCTTTCAAAAAGGTTCGCGTTCACACGAACCAGAACCTTTTAGAGGTTCACGCCATCCCTAACTATTAGATTCCTTCAAACAGCTTGAAACAGCGTTCTACATATCTTACTAGTATTTAGGAAGCTGCCGGAAGCTGTAAAACAAATTTGCAAAAGTTGCAAAAACTTGCCCTGATGATTACTGTGCCATAGCAATAGAAATGTCCAATCGATGAAGAATCCCTTGGTGTCACAACTGTGAAGCGTATGCTCCGACAACTTTAAACTCGCCAAATTTAATTGGCGATAATAACAAGGATAAAGATACCCGACTTAGGATGTAACTAACTACGCATCAAGAGGGAAACACAATGCCAATGGTTGCTTAGATATATCAATAAGCAACGCAACACAAGCTAAAACCTTTTGATAATAGCAATCCTCATACCAGTTTGATAGTTTGTGGCGTTCGTGGTTGAACCATGTCACGGCGTTCCGGGTCACAGTAAGAGAATAGGTAGACTAGAGTAAATTTTATTTTATCACACATTGAGTCAGAGTTCGAGTAGGCCTAATTCTACGAAAGGTCGCGCCCAAGTCCAAATCACAATTTTCAGTCACGAATCATCAACGGGTAGTGTTTTACCATCACAAACAAGTAATGTGACGTAATAGTTGATCTTCCAGTGCGTGGTAACTTTTGAAAGTGATGTAGTTGTGAAGTTTGATGAGTAGTTTCCGGCTTCTGGAGTAGTTTTAGAGCGAATTTCCAGTTATCTAATTAAAAAAAAGTTACTTGGCAGCTAAATAGTGTCGAATACTGGAAATCTAAAATGCCATCGCGGGCCGCACAAAATGGTCTCGCGGGCCGTGTGTTTGAGACCTCTGCTTTAGACTAGTTTAGAGCATGGGCTAATACACTTTCATTCAAGTTTTTCGAGACCTTCAGTTCAGCCACCAAATCGTTCAATTTTTTTACTAAACTACTACTTGACGGCTGGAAAAAGCTATACCTGAGTACAAAAACATTTCTATTTAGGTTATCCCACACACAAAAAAATCTGGTAGATTTACAAAGAAATTTCTGTAAATTTTACAACGAATTACCGGTCGCAGCCAATAGCTGCGTGTAGCTTGTCATTTTACATTTTGATATGTAATATTACATTAATTTAGCTGCTAAGTCAAGTTACCAGAATTTCTTCGCAAGGTTACTGACAGTTACTCGCTACGGCATTTTACCAAGCTATTGGCAAAATTGATTAGCTTCCAAGCCCCAGCAACCAGTGGATACGAGGAAGTGCATGTCACTGTGATATCATTCTCGTTGCGATTTGACCTGATTCAACCTCGTTCGCGAGACAGGATTAGGTCACACGGAACTGGTTGACCCTGGTACCAATTTCGGTATAGTGCATAGTTGGGTGCAAGAAGCAGCTGACAATGCAGTTACACCATAGACATTATATTATAAGGCTATGGCTACACGGTCGGTCTCGGCGGTTAGATTTGTTGTAACAGATAGGGCTAATGAGTTACAAAAATCAGTTTAGGATATATATTCTTATTCCTGAAACTAGAAATATCAGCACAGCAGTAGGCTCAGTTGACCATTTCTTAATGGCGGACACGGCGACCTATAATAGGTTACCTTAGGTTGCGCGTTGCGGGTTTTTCTGAGATTCGTAGTAAACAACCAACAATCAACTGTGACATCACAAATAGCGTCAGGTTAGGTAACTAAGTAGGGAACCACACGTGGAGCAATAAATATCAATATATACGAAATTAGATGCAAAAGAAAGGGACTATGGGTGTTGATAGATGTTTCTGTATGAAAAACCAACCTGGATTGAACATTACAACGTGGACAGTAAATATTATTGGTGGCATATGTGAGCGGATGAATATCACTTATTTCAAAGTCGTCTGCGTGTCGAGCCGAGTAGCCGACTGGTCGGCCATTAATATTGAGCTTTGGGCATGCAAAGGCTGATGGTGCGAAGCTTGTGACTTGTGATTGAAGAAAGTAGAGACTTTCGTTGAAGATTCTCAGGACTGATGAACGGGATGCGCTTCGTAAAAGGTACAGTAGCCTACTGTATAGTATTAGTTACTGTGAATATCTACGGCTGTGCACACCATCCGGATGACTTTGGTTTCATGATTTAAATATTTCAGTCGCCCCATTCTCATTTCTATTTTGGGATATTAGTCGACTTGTATAATGACCTGCGACACCACATACTCTGCCGCGGAGTAGTTGAAACTGTTAGCTTGTTATTGACATTTATCGGGTCATAGCTTAGATATGTTTTCATCCACTGCTCGATATGTTTGGCTCACATGCCGCATCAAATGAGTCACCTTTTCTTTCAATACATTGATCATTTAAGTCATGAATCTCTGCTATATCATGTCAAATGAGGAGTCGTCAACTCACGATGTACCAGTACCGGTACTTCAAAACTTGTTATATTTTTGTTAGCCTATTTGTCTTAGTCTTTATAAGTGATGTCCAGGTTAGCAACTTGGCTTAGTATAGCGACTTACGCATGAATTATTTTTAGTGGAACTGCAAGATACTAGTCACACAGAAGGAATGAAGACGAGAAAAAGAAACAATTGGAAGTTTATCCGGCGTTGGAATTAATTCACCTTTTCTTGGGACCACTCGTGCTATATTTGCATGCCTCCTAAACAAGAATTATACCTCCAGCAGCAATACTTTTTCATCGTGAATCATGAATGAATATACAGTTGTCCTAATGTCGTCTTGAGAGCGTGAAGAAACTTTTGCGGTATTTTGGCATCGCGTTGCTTTGGGATAGGTATGGATGTAGGCTGAGACGTGAATTTACAAGCTGGCATGTAATCTGATTTACAAGGACAGCATGTAGGGTTGTAGGTAGGTAGGGCGGTAAAATTACAGTCTCGGTGGTAAATGTACAGAAGAAAATGTAGATTGAATATACCAGAGGTGACTGTAACATTACAGTCTGGAATGTAAAGTTAGATTACCGGACGGTTGTAAGTTGAATTTACATTGAGTGACGGTAATGTTATATTACTGCCAAGTGGCTGGCCACCCTGCTTCCAGACATTTCGCGGTAAATCGAGGTAATTTTTTTTCAGTGTGCATGCCTAAAACAGCTACCCAATGACTACAAAAGTAAACTATAAGGTGGTCGATTTAGCAGTTCCTCGATCGGAAAATATAGTTTTGTAGTTTTTTGTTGATGTATTTTCTTTGTCCTTTCATGGTACCAAGTTTCAGAACTCTGACCGCAACAAAATGATTGTTTTCATATATTTTCAGGCAACTAACTACATTAACTGAACCTTTGCAACTGTCCGATAAATATAAATATATCACTATTTCAATAATACATCATCCGTATTCTAAACTGCCCTCCATATATCGAATTTTCCGCGATTCAATGTTCTTTCAGTTGATCAATTTACCCTCAGCCTTTGGGCAGGAATTCGGATTGCGCTATCATCCCTAATAGGGATTGTGCGAACCCCTGAAAGGTTCTGGTTCGTTCGAACGCGATTTTTTTTAAAGATTCCAGGTCAGTGCTTTTCAACCTGTGTGACGGTTCGCATTCGGTGCGAATGAAAAAAACTTTCAGTAAGAATAAAGAAGGTGGTGCGAATGGTGCGAATGAAAATCCGGATGAGTGCGAATGAAAATCGTGGATAATTGTTAATTTATCTGAAGTGGAATAATTCAAATAAACCTAATAGGAAATTCTGGAAAAATGACATCAAATTGACTTTCTGCTTTCTTTCGCTAAACAATCATCTTATTTTCGTAATAACTATTCGATTAGTGCGAGGCACGAGGATAGCAGAAAATATCGTCAATACAGACTGACATTTGCAATTTACTGTAACGCAAATTGTTACCCCTTCAAGGATTATTAAAGTATGGACCGCATGGGTATTATTTTATGTCGACACGGTGCGAGAACTATCTTTTAATATGTATGTAATATTTGTTGAATTTATTGCAAAAATCCTGCGAGAGTTTTTACATACCCAAGATTACTGTGTTGGGTACTGTAGGCAATAAGCGAAACACCTAGAAAATATGGCTTGATCATGAGATTCAGCCGACATTTGGTTTGAATTCATGATAGGATTTGTTCGGATGTTTTTTTCTGGAAAACATGCACGAAGGCCGTTGGGATGAACTAGTGTCGGGGTGTGCAACGAACGAATTCAAGCCCATGAGCAATGAGCATGGTTCCCATCAACACGGACCCAAAAATAAGGACAATCGAAAATTAGATTAGCATTAAAAAGCGTTTTTGTAGATATTTTCTATTGTATCGGAGTCGCAACGGACGACAATGGTTTGATTTAGGTTTGCGACTGGGGCAATAACCGAGTTCAAGTCTTCTCGGAGGGCGGAAAGTTCGTTCGGAAGTTCGCTTCGGAAAGTTTGAAAAATCCGGCATTTCTTTCCGTGACTTCGAACGGCAGAGTACGTGAGTCGTCAGGTCCGTATGAACTTTCGTGACCTCTCACTTTTTTCGCAGGTCGTCGTCAGTGACTTGGGCCATCACACAGTCCGTGTTTTCGACTCGTACGGCGGTCGCCATCTTTGCCAGTTTGGATCGGAAAAAAGGAACGAGTCTCAGTTCAAGGGTCCGTCAGGTGTCGCCACAGATGATCACGGCAACATGATCGTGTGCGACAACCACCGCGTTCAGATCTTCACGAGCGGTGGAGAGTTCGTGACTTGTTTCGGCAGCTTCGGTTCTGAACCTGGGCAGACGAAGTGGCCAACAGTAGTTTGCGTTTTGCCAGACGGACGAATCGCGGTCACTGACAGTCGCAACCACAGAGTGCAAATCTCTTGACCAACGACATTCTTGTGTTGAAACAGGAGGCATTGCAATTCCATTATCTTGCACTCTTTTTCATTGCGTTTCCGCGATACCGCTACCGGTACTCAGATAGTCTTCCACTATACTTGCGGTACTTACTCTACTAAATCAAATTTCCCAAACCTGGACAGATGAAGGAGCCGACAGGAGTCTGCGTTTTATCACACGGACGAATGGCGCTCTGTGACACTCGCAACCGCAGAGTGCAGATATTTTGAACAACGAGATTTTGATGTTCTCTTGCCGCGATCGGGGAGGTCTTTGGAAATTTCAATAAATTGCAGCTCCATTGCGGTGGCGTTCTGAAGAATATTGCTGCGGCCAATTTGTTTTTTCGTTTTGAATTTCAATTTGACACCGCATCATTTTTAGTGTAGTGCCCCTTTAATGGTGCAGTTTCTCGGCTGCAATGGATGAATTCGATCAATAATATCACTACTTGCATATATTGTGGGTGGCCCCTGTACCTGTACATGTACAACACTGAGCTGATTTGGCAAGGACAGGTTAGCATGTGCGAATGAAATTTATTTTCAAAAACAAAAAAGTGCGAATGAAGCTCAAAAAGGTTGAAAAGCACTGGCCTAGAGCGTAGCCGTTTGCTGAAGCGCAGCGGTTTTCAGCTTTCGGCAGGTTTTCGGCTTTACGCTTCATTGGTGTGTATCGGACCATCAGCGTTTTCGCGGGTCGATCAAAATATTGTTGTGATCAAAACATTGTTGGCTGAATGGAATCGGAAATGGACGTAGAAAGAGCATTGGAAATGGACGTGGTGTTGGAGGACGGTGATATTGAGTCCTTTTAGGCAGTGTTACTCGTGCAGCAAAATATCTGCTCGGCATTGTTCAATATATTGTCGAGTACCTGAAAATCCAGAATGCCGTCGCGGGCCGCGTGCTTGAAACCTCTGAAGTATACAGTGCGGTAAACAATATTACAAAGATGGGCTGACACTATACTCCAACTCCACTACAATTGATGTAAATTAGTACTGTTACTTCAAACAACAACGCCACTGCCACCGCATCTCTTCTCCCTGCGATTCACAACACTCAACAAAACATCGCCCAGCCAGCCAAATACGACTGAGCTGAAGCACACGATGAACGACCAGCCGTCAATGCTGATAGCGTATAAAGTTGAAAATATTTTAACTCGATACGCGCCCGTACGTATACGCAGTTACGTTTTCGGCTTTACGTTCAAACCGCTACGTTTTCGGCTACAGGCTTCCTGTCTGGCTAGCCCTTTAGAAAGCAGGGCAGTGGAGTCGGTATATTTGACCACCGACTCCACACATTTTTAATATACCGACTCCAACTCCGACATCGACTCCAGAGTCTTCATACGTACCGGCATAGACTCCGGCATAGACTCCAACTATTTTCTCAAGAGAACTCCGACTCCAACAGTATTGCCAATTTACGTCGAAAATTGTATGCCACAGCGACGGTTAAATGACTATCATATATCCATTAAACATATTAAAACATTTGATTAATGATGACATGCAAAATTATTTCATTGTGGCACAGCTCGAATTATTCCCTATATGCAATTAACATGGATGAAGGCATTTCGAAATATCCTTCCTTTTTCCTATTTTATAGGTTTTTACATCATGGAATCTCTAATACAGAGTGGGCAAACTGCGGCTTTGATTGCAGCTCTTTGATGATTGCCAATTTTCTAGAGCCTCGAATCGAGTTCACCTAACTAAGCGTTCCACACGCAACAATGCTGCAAGGTCATTGGTCATTAACCAATGATAAAGCATTGTGTTCGACCATGAACTTGATAACTTAATCACGGTAGCGCAGGTCACGATTATTTCCGGCCTGACAATGGTGAATGCGCCTCTTGAAGGCTAGCAATAATTGCAGAGTTAATCCAAGAAAATGTCATTGTGAGCTAATTGCAAGAAAGGAAAGTATGAACGGGAAAATAGAACTGTCAAATCAGAATGGGATGAGAATCAAGTTTGCATTCGACAATAATGGAGGTAAGCCACTGTGCGTTATCTGTCACGATTCGCACAATAATTTCAAAGCCAGTGTCTTACAACGTAGTTACGAAACCAAACATCAAGACTTTGCCACGAGTCACCAGCTAACAAAGCTCAGCAGCACTCGAAGGAGCATCTATACACCGCTTTGACTTCATATCAGCCTGATTTCAAATATCCTGTAACGCAGGTGGGGACGCACCATAACCCCACGGAATAATAAACTCCATTCGATAGCCAACATTTTATTGTGACGTAATAAATTCATATTTTTGGGATGTGCCTCTTTTTAAACTAAGATGTTTGATATGCGGCTCGTGCATGAAGCAAGTCTGCCCAACCCGGCTCTAATACCCAAATATGTATGAATCATTCAAACATGACATATATCCGATCCTGTATAACTAAAATGTAATAAAGTATTGACAAGACAACCAAAGTTTAGCTCTTCTTGTGTATGAGTCAGCAACTAATAAAGAGATGTAACTTTTTTCATTACACACTTTCCTGATTACAAGCACACACACACCCTCACTACTACTACACATTGGTCAGAAACGGAATTTAGGAAGTAGCCAAGTAGCATATGTCTAGTCTACATACACTTAGTCAAATATTCAAGGACTAGGACTTGCAGTCTTTCTTAATCATTTGTTAGACTTGAGCAGCTAACCTACGCTACAACTATTTTTAATTTTTTCGGGAAGGAGCGTTTGGTTATCTTTACACCAGTTTTACAAAACCAGGCAATTTATTTACTCTGTTACAGTATCATGGTATAATTACTAAAATTGCATCCATTTGTGACTACATCGCGAAGATGCTTATTGCGATTTTTTCCTCTATGCAACTAAATTGCAATTTGCAAATAATGTCCCATTTTATCAATATCGGTTTTAATATCAGTGATTGATGGTACATAAAAATCCTATTTTAGTTATTATTAGTAATTTAAAGGAACATTTGAAAACAATTGTTTTCATAGTAAAGAAGTTGGACTAGGAGTCGGAGTCAGGGTCATTTTCACAAACTCGAACTCCAGCTCCAATCAGTATTTTTTCCACCTCCCCGACTCCGACTACCGCCACTATAGTTTCCACGACTCCGACTCCGATATCAAGGCGTGATAAATAATTTTGACACCCCGACTCCTACTCCATCAGGCGGAAAATTAGCCAAACTTCTACTCCGACTCCATAGCCCTGTTAGAAAGCCTAGTTGACAGATACGTAAGCATAAGGAATATTGGTCTGGTGACCATTATAGTTGAAATACCAGGGATATACTAAAACAGCAACATTCGTGAATTGTAGACTTGACCAATTTGCAGAAATATATTATTTAGTCAGTGTCATGATTCTTAACAATGTAGTAACATGAAATATCTTAAGATGGTTCTCGCGTAGGATCAGTTCTCGGTAAAACTGGACTGGAATATCTGCTGCGAGTAACGACCGATTTCTAACTAACCGTTAAAAGTCCGAGACACGGTATAGATAACTAACCTACGGATAGATACGCAATACCCATCGTCACGTTTGCTTGCCCGGAGGGATTACTGCTCAGCAATCTGAACCCAACATAATTGCTAATCCCATAGCTGACGACGCGCGCGCTTAGATTCAATCAAGTTGATCTTATTTGAAAGCCACTGTCGCACTGATTCCGACAATATATATTAAAATTCAACCAGGGCAATAGAACTCCCTCGAAATACACCTCAAAGTCTGAAATTGGCATGGTTCTAAACAATCGCAGCGACGCAGCACAAGGACCATAACAATGGCCATGGCGTGGTTGCGATTATTGCGATTTTCTACAACTAATCTACACAATTGTTACAAAACTGCTGAATAATACAATCTACTCAGAATTGCTTCGCGGTCCGGATGAAATCGTCTGGCGGGCCGGATGAGACCCGCCGGCCGTATGTTTGACACCCCTGGTTTAAGGCATGAACTCGTCAGTTTAAAACGTTGGTTCGTCATCGCTCCTATACGCTTACGATTTTGGCAAAGGCTAGAAACCACTGACACGCATGAGATACGTGAACAATCACGTTACAAGGGCACTATTTCCATGCGGTAGTAGTGAAGTAGGTTGAGCAAAATCAGGTATCAATGGAATTCGATTCCGAATCTAATATAAGGTCTCAAGTATCACTAATACTGACATCAGAGGTGTATGAACGACGTGGAGAGTTCAGACACTCGCTTTTTAGATGATAACAAAGAAAATATGGACAGATCCACACCACATAAATGAAATTTGGTATTTGTGGACTACGCCGATTTCTTTAAAAGTTGCGAAATGTCGTGCTAAAAGTTCGCAGCTCAGGAGCCTTATAAACAAAGGGATATCGTTCTGGTACAAATGACAATCGTAGTCGAAACACAGTGATAACAAAAAAAAAACAGCAAGGTTCGGATTTTGCATGCATAATAGGGCGTGAGGCTATCGACGGCATCGAAAAACAGGTTTCTCAAGGATACGAATATTCACGGAACGGTGATATCTATCATGTGTGAAAGAGGTGAAGAAATTATTTGACCGCAACTGGAACACTTGAACGAGATCGATAAAATCAATGAATTTGTGGGTCTCGGACATTTCAACACGAATTTTTATATACAAGTTCGACCACGAACATTTACATGTCTTTCCGAGCTCCGAAGTGTGGATACGACCGTGGTTCAACTAGTTGTTTTAAGCTCTGTGAATGGGTACAGCTTTTGATTCGTTTTTACTCGAAGACAATGGACTGCCTGTGCCCTATTTGATAAAGTTGTAACTAATCGAGACTGGTGTAAAATCGCAACATTTATGCAATGTGGTTGGAATAAGAAGATGTCCGAAACAATTCTCAACCAGACATTGCGTTCACAGCTGCAGAGCTAGCGTCATCCAACAGTGATCCTCCTGCATATCATTGGCAGCTAGTAATGAAAGATATTTGCGATATATTCGAGGAACTATTAACCCTAGACCACTATAAGGTGGGATACCATTACCCGAATGGCGAGGGGGGGTCAAATTGACCCTTAGAGTTAATAAGCTTTTTTTCTTACCAATTTCGCTATACAGCTAACAGCTGCAGATATACAGTCTAATAACCTCCTGCAGGACGTTATAACGATGAATCTTCCTTTTTTAAACCCTACTGTCTAGCCGTTTCAAAGTTCCCTCCTAAGGCGTAACATCATTACGCGAATGGCGAGGTGGGGTCAAACATACCCCATCATTTATGTAGCTCAGTGAACATTACCCATCATACCTCGTCATGCCTTGTTGACTCCAAGTGACAGAAACAATGCGAAAGAGCCATAAACAGGCGAAATCGATCCTATCGCAATGAGGAGAAAAATACTTAGTCTGCCCAGTGCCCACTATACTTTCAAAATCTGACCCATGCTCAGTCAATAGCTCATTGCGGCGAGGTATTAGCGATAATCAGCTAATGCTTTATTCCGATTGATAGTGTATAACACCATTTAGGATTACATGGCTGGTAATAACAATCCGACCGCACATGAACATATGACTCCTATATTTGTTCACCTGGGGTCAATTTAACCCCCACCTTAGTGGTCTAGGGTTAATTAAGCAGTGGTTCTCACGCTGTGTTCCTCAAGCTGTGTTACACGTACCACTGTGGGTACGCCTTTTCAAATGGTGCGCGAAATGTTCGAAATGGCGGTTTTTCATTGTATTTAGTACACTATTCGCTGCCCGTTACATGTGTGAGAATTCAACTATTACGTTGGCGGTGCAACGATTGCATGTTGGGAGTATTGCTTGACAGCTGATTCCGAGCACAGAAAAAACAAGCAATTGGTTTTCTGATAGACTCATCGCCTAGCTTAGCTAAATGGGAATCTGGGTTGTAACGAAGTCACAAGGCTCCGAGTCACAAGTCAATCTCACTTTTACAGTTTTGACCCGAGTCAAGTCGAGTCATTTTCAATTCACCACCGAGTCAAATCCGAGTCCATGTCGTCAAGCAGAGGGTGGAGTCCGAGTCCAAGTCTTTGTGTTGACTGCTCAATTTTCAGTTAGCAAGGTCTTGTTAAAACCACCTTAATAGCTACGTTTGTTGATATCGAATTGTTCGCATTTATAATATACTAACATACTAATTTTCCTCACATTATTACGTGACTGGTCGCATTTCGAGTGCCAGTACAAATAAACGAAATCCCAATAGTGTGGTTACTTTACTATTCTTCGAAATTACAATGAAATATCGGTCTTGGCCGTCTGAGTCTCGAGTTTGGTGAGTCACTATATTTCGCCTAAACGCGCGAAGCGCGATAAATTTATATAATTCATGCTTGAATCGGTCAATATGGTTGATGTTGTGTGTTGGAAAAAGTAGGACCCCTAAATAACAATTGAAAATCTTCGGGCGGAATCGTTGTTATATTGACTTCTTTACATGATGCTATTTCGTGACCTCCTATATCTGCTATGTCAGAAGATATGGAAACCGTCAAAACGTACCAAACTAAAAGACGCACATGATTTCATATTGGTATTTCTTTACTGGCAAATACTTTTTCCTTGTGGGATGGCATTTTTCCTGTAGGGTTAAGGTCGCCAGGACAGTAACATTCAACGCCAGCCATTGAGGCATCAATGGACAATTATACATATATGTATATATATCGAAGTTTTCGGTCAGCGCAATGGCGTTCCTTTTTGGCCAATTTCTTCTCGCTGCTGATCGTTCTGGCACACTTCTCGGAGTCGCATGTTACATGGCCTCTAACTTCATATGTCTTGGTGTGTCGTGGCGCAGTAATGGCCGACGCCGAAGTCTCCC
The DNA here is from genome assembly GCF_051294905.1 of Botryllus schlosseri. NCBI lineage: Eukaryota > Metazoa > Chordata > Ascidiacea > Stolidobranchia > Styelidae > Botryllus > Botryllus schlosseri. Next base: position 6,369,542 of record NC_137245.1, read on the forward strand.
ATTTCCATAAATCATGAGTATTTTTGTTTGGTTACGGGGACCCCAACAACAAGATACTTGAAAAAGTCGCATGAATTTCTAACAAATGACTCTATCATTCATGTTAATTCACGAAATAATTTTGGGCTTCCTTCGATTTCAGGGCCCCGCCTCTAATTGGGGGGTTTGGGGTGCTGTAGTTACGGTCCGACTCCAATATAGCCATTTTAACGCGCCATCGCCCCCTTCGTAGTTTGCGCCCCCTATCGCCCCCTTCGTTGGTTTTCGCCCCCCTATCGCCCCCTGGGGGGCGATATCGCCCACGTTGGGAACCATTGTTCTAGTCCGAGTCGAGTCAGTACACAGATGGAATCGAGTCCAGTCGAGTGATCAGAAAAACGTTATGACATGGGTGATTGCAACTCTGGTCATTATTGGTGAAGAGGATAAAATTTAACCATGTAGAAACGAGAGGATAATCTGAATCATTTGGACTGGAATTTGAAGTCAATCGAATACGAAAGAGCAACTGAAAGATAGCTTTGTCATGGCGTGTTTGGCGTTGTGAATATTCTGAACCTTTGCTGCCAATATACTGACCGCCAAGTTGTCAATTCGTCAAACATCGTATGCATCTCTTTCTTATTCAAGGATAAGTCCACATAAGAATCATTTTACCAATTTGTGACTATGCCAATCCGCGCGGTAATCCCAATACATATAAGTGACTACGGCGAGATACAAACCAGGCTAATCACCAATGGGCTGAGAATTTTCATTCTTCATTAGATCACCGGCAGGCACGTGGATGTAGCGTAGGTCGTTTGCCTTTCAAAAGGTAATATATCAAATTTGTTGTAAAAGTCAAGCGCATCCTACGAATTTGCCGAATAATGTTACCGATGTTATTATAATCTTTAAGTATACAGTCTAACTGAGTATAAAGTGTAAACCGTGAAACACATATTACACCCACCTTTCTATCCATCGATGCAGCGTAGTTCGGTTTTCTTCGAAATGGTATTATATGCCTAGATGCGATGCGAGATTAGTAAACTGTAGGGAATGAGATTTGTTGTCATGTTGGTCGATGTGAAATTAGTACTTATAGGCCTGATGAGAGTACAGTATATAAACGTGCGGTTTACCAACGGCAGTTATTGTAGATGTAGGGGTCTGCTGGAAAGACGGAGCCAGGGAGTGAGTAAGTTGTTTGATGATGACTTTGTTGTCCTAGTTCGGATGAAGAGTGTCCTCTATACATCGCCTAAAACGGCATGGTGATAGTGGTCGCGCTTCGCGTTATTGTTGCATCTGAAAGCATATCATGACGGAGATTTGACAGGCGAAACACGCGACCCGGCGCTTCGTTCGATTTGATCGGCAGGGTCGTAACTTTACTATGTCACCCACCCATCACGCATGGGATCTGACCAGTATGCTCTTCAAACCATAGTTAACTAACGACTGGAAGGTAATAGGAACACCAAGGTATGTTCTGACTATTTGGCACTTGCTCGAGTGCCGTGGATCAGGAATACTCTAGAAGTTTTTTAAACCGCATATATTGACTTTGGTACACTATTGTCAAGTATTATTGCATTATTGATTTAACACCATAAAATTCCCATCACCATACGAGGAGTAATTATACTTAGCCATAGTTTCTGTAACAGCATTATCTGGAATACCCATACCCGGTCATGTTTATTTTTGGTATTTCTGGAACCAGATCCCAAAACTGTAAAAACTAAAATTTTGAATATGCCAGAAATCAGTATTTTTGAAAATCAATTTTTTTTACCTAAAGATTTTGATGAAAATGTCGTGAACTATCAGTTTCACATCATTTTATTGATATACGTATGTCGTATATCTGGTCACTGGGTCATTTAATGTCGGCTGATGTTGCTGGTGACATCTTTACAAATTGACACACTTTACGATACACTCTGTCACACAAAGATATAAACAAACCCATGCGAGTGACGTATATAGCTAGACTTCACGACACCATATCCGACTTTAAAGAGTGCTATCTCATTGAACGATCTGTCCGACCACTCGTGACAGATCAGACTATAGGCCGAAAGAACATGTGGTTTTTGGTAACATGATGCATTTGCCCTCGCGCATGGTGTCTATATCTCAAACCAGGTAAAACAACAATTTTATTCAAATATTTAGGAATGTGATAAATTTTCGTGGAGTGCTGTAATATTAAATCACATTTTCACGTGGTGTGTGGAACGTGAATCTGCCGAATACCGTCATACAAGGCTTACTTGGAAAAAAGTTGAATACCCATATATTGATTCTACGGCCCGAGGCTTGAAACTTGGAAATTGGTCCGCGAGCACATTTGAGTTTGAGACCCCTGATTTAATCCTAGGTAATGAGCTTATTGCTAGCCTAGGTAGTTGAATAGGATAGAGTTAGCATGTGTTAAGCTAGTGATATCTGTGTCTGTTATGATTCTCGAGTAAACCGCCGCGGTAGCTCAGACATTTTGAATTGGTACTTACTGCATCAAGCTTATAAATAGCGTAGTGTAGCCTACATAATTGCAGGGGCGTAGCCAAGGGGTCTCTGGCGTCTTGTTAGATGTTGCTGCGGCAACCTGGATCCTGATTAGTATTTGACATTTCATTTACGTTACAGCCTTGCTCATCCTTATTTCGATTAGGCCAAGGGTGACCAAACTGCGGACGTAACGGCAACCGTATAAAACAATGCAACCGTCTACACATAACCAATGTTCTCTCCAATTTGTCACGAATCTGCGCGAACACGCCAACGCACTTCGCAGGCCCTTGGACAACAGTGCGCAACCAGGCACCCCCTTAGGGTGATAAACCTAACTTCTGGGGGGCTTCACCCCTCACACCCCACCCCAGGCTTTAAGCTTTTTACGATACTTATTGTCTATATTGGGTGCCCGTCTAGTGATTGTGTCGTCTAAACGTGTAAAGCGCGAAAAATTTGTATAATTCATGATAAAATCGCTCAATATGATCCGGAATTGCATATATATTAGGCTACTATCAATTTTTGTCGTCTATCTGCTCACATAATCGGATTTACCGGTAGAGCTGATGGAGTGAGGTGTGTTGGAAAGGTAGGCCCTCTAAATAATAATCAAACGTCTTTGGCCGTACCCGTTGCTGTATTGACTTCTTACATGATGCAATTTCGTGACCTCCTATCTGCCATGTCAAAAGATATTGAAATCGTCCAAACGTACTAAACTAAAAGACGTGCACAATTTCAAAATGACATTTCTTTCTGTTCCTTCGATATGGCGTTTGTATTGTTGTGGGACTAGGATCGCCAGGACAGGAACATTCGGCGCCATCCATTTAGGCGCCCATAGACAATTAAACATATATGTATATATATCGGAATTTTCGGTCAGCACAAGGGCAGTCCTTTTCGGCCAAGGTTTTCTCGCTGCTGATCGTTCTGGCGCACTTCTCAGAGTCGCATGTTACATAGCCTAAAACTTCATATGTCTTGGTGCGTCGTGACGCGATATTGGCCGACGCCCAAGTTTCCATTTCTATAAATCATGCGTATTTTTTGTTGGGGAAAGGGTACCCAATAATCAAGATATTTGAGAATATTAAATCGCATGCAACGCGAAATTGTTTTGGAAAACTCCAAAATAAAATACACCAGGATTTATGTCAATTCACGAAATAAATTTGGGTCCCTTTCGAGCTCGACCCCCACTTAATTGGGGGGTTTTGGGCGCGGCAGTTACGGTCCTGAGTAAATCTTACGCAATGTTCATGCCATGCGGAGAAGACTATTCGGTATTTTCTCGCAGATTAACTTTGAGCTAGCCCATTGGTATTTATAACTTTGTTAAATCATGTTATTTCGCCATTCCCAGAAAATAATGCGCCATTGAAATGATATCAGTATCGCTGACGCGTACGAGACTATACTAAAATAAAAATATCTTTGGTGAGGTGCACGTGATTGCAAATTCTCACTTACTCACGGAGCGCAATGTTTACCTTTGCGGGCCGCACTTGTACCTCGGTTTCAGACACTATTTGTCCCTGGCAATGTTCCCTCTAATTTTTCTATAGTCTGCGCACCTGCGTGGTCACTTGCACAAAAGTGCGCAACCTCTAAAAAAATATCACTTCGGATTTTTTTGTGCGCAGCTTAGATATTCTGTGCGCAGAGACCGTTTCAGCACTGCGCATTTGCGCACGTGCGAAGCTTAGAGGGAACATTGCACATAACTAAATTAGCGTGTGTTGGCGACCTTCAATATGCAATTTCAAAAAATAACATAATGCAACAAACTGATTATTAAATCATCAATGATGAATCATTAATTTTGCGCCGGAATGTTTTGAAGACCACCCCCCTCCATCAGCTCTACCGGTTAATCTGTTGGCGTGGGCTGAGAATGAATAAAATTATGACAGGAATCTGAGAAAATACCAACATCATCAACGAAATTCATTCAAGAGGTTGAAAAATCCGAATCCCAGTAACTTTAACTGACATTTACACTCGCAATTTTGGTTCATGTATAGTAAACTTGCGGGATGTTCTTCTTCCACAATTAGAAACTTGCATACGCAGGGTATGTCTCAGAAATCAGGCACAAAATATATCACGGGCTCTCCGCGGTGCAAAGTTCCCAACAGTCATTTATATACGAGTATTTGCTGGCCAGATGGGCCCATCTCGATCCTCCGCTGGAATTCGACCGTATGTTATATATAGACAATCGACATGCGACTTACTATGGAATCGGTACATTATCTTGTCGGGGTTATACGAGCTTCGAGTAAACGTTAGAAGGGCGTACTGCGACGAAATGGGTTGAAGAGCACTGCTTTAAAGAACACTCCGTACATGCAAATAACTCGAACGAGTATTGAGTCAAAATAGTTCAGATGAAACTGCTCTGCAACGGTACCTTCGCGATTGTTTTCCAGATTTATTGGGCCGCTCACAATTAACTTTCTGTTCTGAACTATGGCGAGTGTACAGTCCAATACACCTTCATCCTCTCGCGGCATGGGTTCCTGCTCGATGAAACGTAAGCGTGATGACGTGGAGAATCCCACCAATTCGGCCAAACCAAGTAAGTCGATCATGTCTGTGTGTCTCGTAGATCTCTTTGTTGAGGATAAAGCAATTTCGTTTTTCATCCCATGAAAGTTCACTTGTGGCTGACGATAATGAATGGACAAAATATCCATTATCGAAAGGGTTCTCAAACTCGAAAGAGTGGTGAAGATCCAATTGCCCCCTTGGTATAAAATCCCAGAGTTTTTTAGCGTGTCGTCACTAGGGCTGTGCAGAATTCGATTCGAATATATGTTGAAATCATTCAAGTCGTGTTGCGAGATATTATTATGTTCTATTACTAGAGCGATACACGTTCCTTTCCACAAAGAGGTAAACTAGAGACGTAAATAACATTTCGATACTATTTTGCCATCGCGGAATCCTTGAAATCCGTATTGTTTGACAACAACTAGGGTTGCATTTAAACAAAAATCAATTTAAAACAAACATGTTTAAAACAAGGTCCTTTTTTAAAACATGTTTTTATTTCTTTTAAAACCATGACGCCACGAATATTCAATTTTGACGTCATAGTGGATCGACGTTGACAATTGAAAATATAGGGTAAATATAGCTCATTTGACGAAATATACACGTGCTATAGCTCCAACCATTCGATATCGCATACGTCGGCTATATCTGGTGGTAATGGTCCGTAGGCTCATACAACATGGTTTTTGGAAAGTATTTACACGATCATGGCATGATTTTACAACTGGAAAAAATTAATTTTTATTAAAGGCCGTTATGTAAAACCCTGTTTAGAACATGTTTTAAACAGAGTTTCTCAAAAAAACATTTGTTCTAAATCCAACCCTAATCACAACATACCAAATAGATAGTAGCCGACAAGCGACACGCGTTACTGGAGTTCACATTTCTATGAGGTCGTGTTCAACTTATATCACAATTATCACAATGTCTAATGTAATAGATCTGGTCAAATAATATAATTATCTTTAATATGATGTAGCACGGGCATTATCAACTAAGGTGCCTATTCGACCTTTCCATATACTTCATTATCTTACGACATTTTATATGGAACTCGACTCAGAACGCAATACTCGATTCAGAATCGAATCCCCCAGGAACTCCAATTTTGCCCGACCCTATAGAGTATTAACCAAGATCACATGCCTGATCCCCTGTTTTATCAAATCTCCGACACCCACTATTATGTCACTTTCGCTGAAATGTAACTGTTATTGTATATATTTATCCATTTGCTAATACTCGATTCGATATATAATGGGTTGAGCCATACATTTTTCAGTCCATTGATAATATATCGAATCGATATTCAATTAACCAGGTCTTCTTCTCGAAATTGCCCATCACTGTATGAGCGAAGCGAAGAAAACTTTTCCGCTTTTTCTCTTATGGATATCATCCATTATATACAGAATGCCAATGCGATCAGTCCTATGACTTATACATGCTTGGAACCATCGGACACTCGCTGCCGATAAGCCATGAAGCCACGAATGACTTTCAGCGCTACAATTTCGTCCGAGATAAATGGACACCACTAGTCAACTCTACCAAGGGAGTTCGAAGGTGACTGCAGATACGGTTTCCGGGTATGAAAGATTTAAGACAAGGTTGTCAGATGTAAGGCCCGCTATACGCATTGTGACGAACATAGCCTTGACCAAGATATGACTGAAAAAACTTGATTTTCTCGAGATAGTATAAATGGACATATCGAATATTTCTAGTGGTTAATCAATGTTCAATTACTGTTTTACCTTTGGTCTTCTGCTCAAGCTACTGCGAACGAGAGCAAATCGCAGACTACATCGATCCATAAGCGGTCCGATTATAAATTATAATTAAAATCCGCCGAAAGCGTCGCGCACCACAGTTCGAGAACCACTTGTCTGTGGTAGTGAGGTGCGGACAGACGAGGCAAGTGATGCAGTGAAATTTGGCATTTTTACGCACTGCGCTGGGACTTCGCAATCTCCATTCCCCACTTCTGATGGTCTTCATTCCCCACAACCTACCAAACGTCCCTTAAGAACCTCTCTATAATAAATTATAACCAGAGTTTGTTTAGTGAGAACTTGATAACGGTGAAAGTTGATACCCCAGACCCCCGAATTACCAACCGGCTGCGAACCAATGGCATAGCAAGTAGCCTACATTTCCTTACTGACTCGGTCCGATGTTAGCAAATATATTTGTGGGATTCCATGAGAACAAATTATTCGCAGCTGATACAATCAAAAAACCTTTATGTATCGTCGATATGTGGACGACACCTTCGTCATCTGCCATAATGAGGCAGAGTTTGACGATTTTCAGGCTAAGTTGAATGCGCTACATCCTTCACTTAAATTCACATTTGAAAAAGAGTGCGACAGCTCGTTACCGTTCTTGGACGTTCTTGTAGAGAAACGGGGTATTTACATCGTTACCTCGGTGTACCGGAAACCAACATTTACCGGACAATATCTGCGTTGGAATTCGTTCAGCCCAAACCGCCGTACACTGAATTTAATTGGAACATTAGTACATAGAGCATTGATGATCTGTTCGGATGTAAAATTATACTCGGAACTCGAACGCCCTGAGAATAATGTATACATACATTTACTGTGGTTGGGTCTCATGTCTTCTCGTTTTGGGAAACAGTTGGTCTCCGCCGGAGATCGTTGTTACGACAACGTCAAAACGAATGTTGTATTCACGACCAAACAACTACTTCCTGCCACGCGCGAAGATGTTCTTCCCGCTTCTCAACAAAGCAATAGAGTTTACGAATGTAAGTGCCACAGTGATTGTCGGTACGTAGGAAGAACAACTCACCGCTTGCAGGAACGTATCAAACAACATGTACCGCGCGTTATTAGACTACGTACATTAAATTCCCAGGAACAGGCCGCTGAAACTGAAACTGACCTAAGGGTGTTGGAACACAATCAGGCCGTGGCAAAGAACTCTGCCATTAGCAGGCATTTAGCTGAGCATGCTACTTGCGCCAAAAACTATAGTGACGACAGATTCTCCATTTTGGGTAGAGGCCGCACACTTTCCCACTTGTCCGCGCTGGAATCGACATTCATTAAGATCCACCAACCACGCTTATGCCAGCAGAAGGAACGTTTGCTTCAGCTAAAAATTGGCCACTAGCTGCGCTCGCGGTTTGTCTGTACTTGATGTTGCTTTGTTTCTATGACGTCACAATTGGCTGTATGCAATGTAGATATATGCAAGTTTTTAAAATTCTCTTTATGCCGACGATTACCCCTGAAGAGTGTTGGCTCGAAAAGCTTCGGGTTTTAATATATTTCTAATATGAATATATTATTAAAATGTATATTACTGATATATACACATGTTATATATTTTTATTCATGCTGTACCTTCAATTTTGGATATAAATAGTAACTCCTTGCGTACAGCGTGCTTGTGAAGGGTGCTGATGTGATAATTAACAAATCTCTCTACTAAATCCGCTACCATGTTGGTTGCATATATTTATAAATCTGATTATAAAAGTTCAGTGCCTCGCCCAGCATGAGTCTCACCGCACGTCACTGGTCTATGCGGATATACGTCAGTATCAGCAACATCAAACGCACTTCGTGTTTTCAGAACGGGATTCGCCGTCGCCACTCGGGAACATGAAATCTGGGTTTTAGGTGGTTACGAGGAAGATGCTGGGGGGCGGGCCGTGACCGATGTCCATATGTATGACACAGAGACGAATGAATGGGACATAGAAAAGTGCATGCTTCACGCAAGAGAGGATTTCTGTGCTGCTTTTGTCAGTGGCAAGTTGTACGCAATTGGTGGAAGAAAGAGCCAACGCAGTCGAGGTAGCTACAGACACATTTCTTCTACTTTTTGGTTTACTCGAGTAGGATCTTGTATACTTACACAATTAAACTGGGTATATGATAACACTATTTCCACTTATACTTGACCAGATTTCGAAGCACTAATGCAGTAGTTCTCAAACCATTTTAGACACGGCTCCCTTTATGATAGTGAAAAATTTCGAGCCACCGGTGATATCAGAGGCGGTCAAAGTAGTCAAAAAAGTTACTGCTAGATTACGATATGATAAGTAAATGCTAGATTGCGAAACATCTGTTTCAAACGTTATCATGAGCCATATATAATGTGATGAAATATTTCATATGGGAGAAGGACGACAATGCGATGTGAACGAAACCACGCCAACTCCGTATCCACTGAGTGCGAAGCACGACGAAAATTCTGGAAAATTAAATGTTGGTAGTTCTCGAGAAATGCTCCGAAATTCTTCAGGCTATCTTCCTGATTGTAGGATTAAACTACTTATACTTGACAATCTGATAGTAGCGAAATTAAGTCAGAAAATCACAAAATATTACGAAGTAAAAGTAAAAGTAGCGAAAATCAGCTTCGCGATCCCCTTCAGATGCTTTCATGCCCCTTAGGTTGAGAGCCACTTCACTACTGCTTTTATTTACTTAATGTGATTAATCGAGTTTTATTTAGTGTTAGGATGGATCTGCATCCCTTTTGTGAAAAAGATCTACCCGGGCAGACTCTGTATTACAGTACCCGTTCTTAGTTTAGAAATTGTACATATTTGAGGCAGTGTTGGGATCAAGTCACTAACTTTGAATCACGAGTAATTTTGAGTCATTGCCAGGCCTGTTTATTTTTGGATTTCTCCAAAAATAACAAAAATAGCTTATTTTTGGATGTTTTCTAATTTTATTTTTGGAGAATCTCAAAAAATAAGAAATGAAGGTGTTTTGAACCCTATTACTACTAAAAAAATCCACCAATAGTATGTTATTATCATGTATTCAAGTCCTCCAGCACATAGATATCATCAGTGATCTTGATCTAACTTTCCAATACATTCTTCACAAATTTAGTCTTTGGCATGGAGAATGCCTTCTAAAGAATATTAATCAGTGCGAGACACCCCGCCGAGACCCTCCTCCCACTTGATTTTCGAGATATCGGCCCCGAACGTCGCAATCGTGGGGAAACATCGAGGTTAGGGGTCCAAAAATGGAGGAATGTCTAACTTTTCAAACTCTCCAATCTTCAAAGCCTTTGCTCCTGAAAAGCGCTCGTCAGTAATGCGCTTGAAACCTCGGATCCTCCACGAAGTTGAGTGCCTCATTGAACTTGACAGCTCAACACCCTCTGACCAGAAAACCTAGTGGCGGTCCTCGTTGTCCCAGTCCTCGCCTGGACACAGAGCTCGAAGGCGTTCGACCTGGCGCATGAGCTGCTGCTGCTCCATGATCAGAACGTCAAGACCATAAAGCTTCGTGATGGTGGTGCTCAGCTCTGTGAGACCGTGACCATATGATCGAGAACGATCAGATGGATGCACCACTGCAGCGAAGGTGCACACGCCGGACTGTTTTCGTCCATAACATCAAGCAGTTTGGTACGGTTTCCAGTCAACCAAGAGGCCACCTTCTTCATTGACAATAAACGAGCGTCAACAAACATGGGGTGCGCACTTTCCATCTACTGGATCAAGTTGTGTTGCCGTCTGAAGCATCAGCAGATCAGTCCCATCATCGTGTGGACGAAGTGATTGTGACAGAGGTGGCGGTATATGATTTCGCCGTCCCCTTTGCCTCACTCAAGCTGCCTTCCCGTCTTGTCTACGTGTCACGCTGTGAAACTTATAAATATAGGAGTACAAAGGCGGAGGGGAAAGGTCAGCAGAAACGTGAAGTGGATTGAGTGGAAGTAGTTTTAGCGTTTCGGTGACCCCCCTCCCACACATAGATGCTGTTTTTGTGTGTTTTTATGAGTTTTCTGGTCGTTTACATCGCTTTGACTTGTTTATTTCACTGAAAAACTTGAAAAAACATCATCCAAAAAAATCTTATTTTTGGATGTTTTCAAATCTTATTTTTGGAGAATCTCCAAAAATAAAACCCAATATCCAAAAATAAACAGGCCTGGTCATTGCTCATTTTGACTCGAGTCAAGTCAAGTCACTCGATTTTTGGAGGTTACTCGAGTGTGATTTTTATCGACACCGATTACCTCATGACTTGAAATTGACTCATTGATTTTGCTCCGAGTCACGAGTTATTGGAGTCAATCCACATTTCTGATACGCCGAGTCAAGTCAAGTCATTTTAGCAAAGTGAGTCAAGTCAAGTAATACGTACAAGGTGACTCTAGTCTGACTCGAATCAAGTCATGACTCGGGTGATCCCAGCAGTGATTTGTGGAGGCTTTGGTCATTCTTAGTTATTTGAAAAGATGCATCTTGAAACGTTGAAAGTTGTTCCGCCTTACGATCAAACAAAATAATTCTTGGACGGCTCGTTCCGAATCTAGTTCGTCAAACTACGTAGTATTCATATTGAATTTATCCTTCTACTTCCACTGTATTTGACATTACTTGGAAATCGTTCAAATTGTACAATGTGCATGTACTTTTGAGTAGAAATTTATGCTATTAATATACGTCAATACGAGTACCGTCATTTCATTACATATTCAGACTAATCAAAGACGTTGACACAGTAATCTGGACACGGTCGACAGCAATGCGGCCCAATTCAGATTGAGCAAATCCTACATTCTCCACCATAACAGTGAGCAAATCCCAATAAAATCCGTGCGAAATCGGCGTCATGTTCATGCGATACAAGAATGATTTCGTAATCTTAAAAATACGGCGATTTTTAATAGGTTTTCATAACTTTATTACTCGCGATTTGGATGCGTATAGTACAGTTGCGGGGACGTTCTGCTTCTACAATTAGAATATTTTATGCCCAAGGTATTTCACATGAAAACAGTGATGACCACAAACACCACAAGGGCTGTCAGCGGTGCGAAGTGGCTGTAGCAGTAGTAGCAGTAGCAGTAGCAGTAGTAGTAGCTGTAACATAACATGGATATTTTGCGGTCGAATTGGCCATTACGGCTGCCCGCTGTAATGAGGCCGTACGCTATCAATATAATCGAAATGTGGTCGTGAAAAACAAAAAGTTTGAACACCCCTGGATTAGGATTAGTCCCACAACAGATTTAGCAAGTTTTATGTTGTCATTTTGGACCCGTGTCACAGGTTATGATTCAATCACTCCACGCTCCGCCCCATCGCCTCCCAAGTTGCAATCTCTTAATAATTGCCATTTATTTGTCAGGTAAAATAGCTGTCGAGGAATACGCCAACGGTGGATGGATCTCTAGTCCGCCTATGAGATTTCCCAGATACGATTTTGCAACCTGCGTGGTTGGAAATCAAATAATTGTCGCGGGTGGCGTTTCAAATAAACGCGGCGATGCCTATGTCCACCAAATAGAGATTTTCGATACTCTAAGCAGTAACTGGGAAGTCGTGGGGAGGACGCTGACATTTGGCCGAAGATCCTTTACATTGGTACATGTGAATGACAGGGTGTATGCCGTGGGTGGAGATGCAGAGTGTAGCATCATATGGAACAATTCAAGTGTAAGCGGAAACTGGTCGCATCTCTTAACCATGACTTCACTTGATGTATCATCGTATGACGCCTTTGCTCTGAATGGAGAGATTTATATAGTTGGAAAGAATGCTGATGAAATAGGGAGTTTTCGAAAGCTCTGTTGGACGGATCATGAATGGTTTTTTCCCGATCATCCCTATTTTCCTTGGCGTGGTGGTGTACGAATCGCTATCGTGCCTAATGGGCGGGGAGGGGATGTGGAAAACGCGAAACGCCTTCGACCTACAAGTTAAGCAGATATTACCGAGGATATGTTTTGGCAAATTCCTTTCAAGCGCTGGTTTCTGACTTTGGTTACTGGCTGTGTATCGACATATTTTCTGTACAAGCAATCAAGCAACCGCATATCTGTTGGTTACGGGTATTGGGAAACACATCTCCTCGACGCTATTTACTGCTGCTGCTATTTCCATCATGATGACATCATTTAAGAAGTGTGATATATATTATCCTCTCGCCTACAACACGCGTTCGTAATATTAAATGATGCAGGTGTCAGGGCAGGTATATGCGCAACAGCTTTATTGATTTGGTGAAATAGCCTATACAGAAGTGACCCCACATCTGGGGCGGCCAACCCGTGACCCCCGGGTCAAATGTGATCAGCGAGAAGATTTTGAGTGGCCCGCGAGGTAATTCGACATTGGATATATCATAATAAATTACCCAGGTAACTTATATGAACTTGCAAAGCCAACCATAATTTTGACTGGCCAGACCACAAAATTACCGATATTCACATCTAAGCTATCGGTTCGAACCAGAGTTGGTCAAAGTAGAAGTAGCGACGAGAAAATCTTCTCGAGTACGAGTAGAAGTACTTCAACAAGCCAACCAAAACTACTTGAAGTAGAAGTAGAATTGACTGACTTTATATCTACTCAAGTATAAGTAAGTAGTTTTGAAAACAGTTATAATTCGTTTGCATGGACTGTCAACAGCGGCGAATTGAGCTATGCGGGAGGTGCAGAGAGTTTGATTCTTATTGATGCATCCCAGGAGGTATCAATTTTGGACAGAATAAGCATCCTTTCGAATCATGGGATGCGAATTATAGTATTGATATGAAAATGCGATGCTAACCCTTTGTTTACTAGGAGGCCACGTTTTAGAGAATATCATGGCATGGCGCCCTACCCCATATTATAAGGCCCCAAGTTTAGGCGAAGAGCAATACGTATACGTTGTATCGGATACGGTTTCATCACTTTGCGCGATTAGTATACGGTAATAACAAATATTGTGGATCGCAAAAGTTATATTTAGTGTAGCTTTATTTTCGAAAAATGGAGGCATTACTACACTTGCTTTTATGCTTCAATATGTATGTTCTGCAAACAAAAGAACTGAAAGTAATTAGAACTTAAAGTATGATACTCGCAATTGAAAGTGAAATACAAGTACCAGATCTAAAAAGCGGAAAATATATTTCATGTCTTTTGTCCATAAAGCTTCAAAGGTGATCTGCTAAAACAGGTGTAACGTTCAAAAATGCTGGATTTTCTAGATTAGCAAGTCACGAAATGTGCTGCTAGATTATGATATGATATTTAATTGACAGATCGCAAAACGGTCGTTTCAATCGTTATAGTGGGGGATATATACTGAGATCAAATATTTTATATGGGCGACAATGCGGCGTGAGCGGAACCAAGCAATCCGGTACCTAAATTATATTCACTGGCACTTTCGTGGAAACATATTTGTCACTTCCTAACTACTGTGCGCAAAGCGCAACAACATTTTTGGGCTTTACTTGACTTTTATGAATATTAAATGTTAGTACCCCGTGAAAACAACCCCGAAATTCCTCAGGCTATCTTTCGTATTGGGTGAATAAACTACTACTTGACAAACTGAAAATAGCGAAAATTGATTAGATGACAGAATATTACGAAGTAGAAGTAAAAAAAAATCAGATCTACTTGAGAAATTACCTGAAGTAGAGGAACAATACTTGCGTACTTCCCAAAAGTAGAAATATTTCGTTACTGACCACCTCTCGTTCTAACACATTGGCGTAGTCAGTGGTGGACAGCCATAGTTGTCGTAGATCTTCGTATATGAACATAAAGTAAAGTATTCCCTGAGGGATTTATTTTACTTCGCGCGATTTATTGTCACTCGATTTATTGCTTTTACTATTGGTGCCCCCTATTGAAAGCGGTAACCAGAGGGGCCGAATATTTTTTGCGCCTCGTGAGGCTATACGAGTGTTCATGATATAGGTGTAATTGATTTTGATGCTTAGTGGGATAACTTTTGTTTTAACCGTGACCTTATCCGGTTCATTCCTATTGGACGACTAAAAAATGCCATTAACATCCAAGTGGCCAGCGCAATGGTTCGCAAAGCTTATGTGGCCCTTTGGCCGAAAAGATTGGTCATCCCTACCCCACAGGATACTTTGAACTTGTAATCTTTACAACGTGTGATGGATTAGAGCCGGTAGCTATCTATAGCTTATATTTGAGGATATATTACATGTACCAGCCCGTTTACTACTTCCACTTGAAGTCGTTTTCACCAGCGTTAAATCGCAACAGTTGCTGTGGCATACTCAGGTTTCAGCGTTGTAGGCAGGGTTGCCATCGACATGGACCAAAAAATAAGGACAGTCGAAAAATTAGAATAGCCTGAAAAAGCGTTTTTGTACATATATTGTATTTATACTAGCCATGGCATATCACATTCCATACTTTTCGCCAGAAACAATCTGCCCTAGCAACTCATTGTTATTATAAGGTTCTTTGTAGATGTCACGACAGCTCAGGTCTAGATTTACCTATACTCAGGGCCGAAACAGCACTTCGTCAGCCCCCTCACAAAAATATATACGTTGGTCTTGCCCGTACGGTGATAAACTAACTTCTTCCCCTCGTTGTGATTAGAGGCGTCAACCAAGATGGAAAAAGACCGTGCACCAGGTCTGGACAAAATAATTTTTTGAGCGTATGGAGCAAGAACTCCAATAACAATGGTTGTAGTCTAGGTCCTGGCCGAAGAAAACTTATTTGCGATGCTGGAATCTCATAATCATCGCAAGAAAACGTTATTACGCCTGCTCATTTTAACTAATCAGATTAATCCTTAGTGGTAGCTAAAACTGTATGCGCAAGTGCAATATATTTTAGATAAATTTATCAATGATTTCTAGTTTTACTACTTTTTAACCTATGAGTCGACTGCACTGCGCCTTTTTTCAGTACACAATAAATGCTGCCTTCCCCACAGCTTGAGCTTATTCTGCCGTAGACCAAAAACAGCAGGAACCTGGCACTGCTGTTTACTGCTAAAATGACGTCCGGTGTGGTAGCTCAGTACAGACTAAATTGCTATACCACCACTCACTGCCCTAGCTATTTCACCACTTAAAAGTTCAATCTTGTGGTGTGTATGTCACGAAAGTTCCTCTCAGTTATAATGTCATAAAATCTCGACGCGAAAGCATAATTTTAGAATAATATGCAACACAGATAACAGAGAAAAACGATCAAAGTTCAGTAGTGGTTGAAAATAAGACAAAATAAGGACGCAAGTCGAAAATAAGGACGTTTCTTAGAAATAAGGACAGTTAAGTTTTCTAAGACGTGACCCTTCAAAATAAGGACAAATCTTAGAAATAAGGACGGTATGGCAACCCTGGTTGTAGGTAACACGTGTTTTATGATAACCGAAGGTATCTTGTGAATCCTTTAAACCAGAGGTCTCAAACTCAAATGTGCTCGCGGGCCAATTTCGTACTTTTTGATTGCGCCGCGGGCCGCAGCACCAATAGTGGGGGGGATTCAATATATTTCCAAGTAAAGGCCTTATTTAACGGGACCTTGCAGACTGACATTCCACACGCCCCTTGAAAATGTGATTTAGTAATGTGAATTCACGCCTGGCTCAAAAAAATTCACGTATTTGAATGAAATTGTTGCTTTACTTGGCAGAGAAGTGGTATATTTAGTAGTATAGAGACCATGCGAGAGTACAAATGCATCAGGACATCCTAAAAGCTGTCGCGTTAAAATTTTGCAGCTAGCGGACATTTGACGTAGTGTCACAATTATAGGTACAATATTTTAGAATTATAAAAAGATTGATAATTTATCAGATCATCGGAGCAGTACAACCTAATCCAAATTTCGTGCTTACTCCTGATAACTAGGATGCTGATCATGTCATTCCCAAAGTTAAATTAAATCGGCGTTTGATTTACCTTCCAAATTTTGGAACAGATCTATAACAACTTGAATATAATGATTACTAGGGCAAGTTTTTGTTGCAGGTAAATCCGTGGAAAGTTGCATTTATTTTTGAAAAAAGTTGCAGAAGTTGCATTTTGACCACATTTGCTCGGTTGACTAAAAAAAAGGTAAACTTCTCAGATTGACTAAAAAAAGGTCAATTTTCCGGCTCAGCACCCGAAATACTTCGGTGCTGATTTACGGTGTTTCAGTCGAATTTGTCCGTGTATTTCACCAGAATCGAAAATACTTTCATGAAAAATCGAGAAAGTTGAAAAATGTTGCAAAAAGTTGCAGGAAAAAAAATGGACAAAAGTTGCACTAATAGAATCCTTCAAGCAGTTTGAAACAGCATTCTACATATCTTACGAGTATTTAGGAAGCTGCCGGAAGCTGTAAAAAAAGTTGCAAAAGTTGCAAAAACTTGCCCTAATGATTACTGTGCCATAGCAATAGAAATGTCCAATCGATGAAGAATCCATTGGTGTTACAGCTGTGAAGCGTATGCTACGTCAACTTTACACTCGCCACATTTGATTGGCGATAATAACAAGGATAAAGATACCCAACGTAGGACGTAACTAACTACACATCAAGAGGTAAACACAATGCCAATAGTTGCTTAGATATATCAATAATCTTCGCAGCACTAGGTAAAACCTTTTGATATTAGCATTCCTCATGCCAGTTTGATATTTTGTGGCGTCCGTGGTTGAACCATGTCAAGGCGTTCCGGGTCACAATAAGAGAATAGGTCCTTCTCTGATTGTAACGTTTGACGCGACTCAACTAGAGTCAATTTTGTTTTATCACTCATTGAGTCCGAGTTCGAGTAATTCTACGGAAGGTCCAAATCACAATTTTCAGTCACGAATAATCAACGGGTCATGTTTTACCATCTCAAACAAGTAATGTGACGTAATAGTTGATCTTCCAGTGCGTGGTAACTTTTGAAAGTGATGTAGATGTGAAGTTTGATGAGTATAGTTTCCGGCTTCTGGAGTAGTTTTAGAGCGAATTTCCAGTTATCCAATTAAAAAAAGTTACTTGGCAGCTAAATATTGTCGAATACTTGAAAGCTAAAATGTCATCGCGGGCCGCACAAAATGGTCTCGCGGGCCGTGTGTTTGAGACCTCTGCTTTAGACTCTACAGTTTAGAGCATGGGCTAATACACTTTCATACAAGTTTTTCGAGACCTTCAGTTCAGTCACCAAATCGTTCAATTTTTTTACTAAACTACTACTTGACGGCTGGAAAAAGCTATACCTGAGTACAAAAACATTTCTATTTAGGTTATTCCATGCCTAAAACAGCTACCCAATGACTACAAAAGTAAACTATAAGGTGGTCGATTTAGTAGTTCCTCGATCGGAAAATATAGTTTTGTAGTTTTTTGTTGATGTATTTTTTTTTCCTTTCATGGTACCAAGTTTCCGAACTCTGACCGCAACAAAATGATTGTTTTCATATATTTTCAGGCAACTAACTACATCAACTGAACCCTTGCAACTGTCCGATATATATAAATATATCTCTATTTCAATAATACATCATCCGTATTCTAAACTGCCCTCCATACATCGAATTTTCCGCGATTCAATATTCTTTCGGTTGATCACTTTACCCTCACTATTTGGGCAGGAATTCGGATTGCGCTTCCATCATTACTAGGGACTGTGCGAACCCCTGGAAGGTTCTGGTTCGTGCGAACGCGATTTTCTTCAAGATTTCAGGTCAGTGCTTTTCAACCTGTGTGATGGTTCGCATTGGTGCGAATGAAAAAACTTTCAGTACGAATAAAGAAGGTGGTGCGAATGGTGCGGATGAAAATCGTGGATAATTGTTAATTTATCTGAAGTGGAATAATTCAAATAAACCTAATAGGAAATTCAATTGCAGTGGAACTGTTGTAGTTGAGACGGAATTGTAAAAGCTTGTTTAACAATAAAACACCACTAATCGTAGCTCTAGCAAACCTTAGTGAATAAATATTTTCGCACTATAAATATTACGTAATGAAAAACCTAGCTTGGAAGCTGGCGTAGCTGCAGACATGGGCAGTATATCAGCCCGTCTGAGCCTGCGACAGGCTGGAAAAATGATATCAAATTGACTTTCTGCTTAATTTCGCTAAAAAATCATCTTATTTTCGTAATACTTATTCGATTAGTACGGGGCACGAGGATAGCAGAAAATATCGTCATTACAGACTGACATTTGCAATTTACTGTAACGCAAATTGTTACCCCTTCAAGAATTATTATAGTATGGACCGCATGGGTATTATTTTATGTCGACACGGTGCGAGAACTATCTTTTAATAAGTATGTAATATTTGTTGAATTGCGAGAGTTTTTACATACCCAAGATTACTGTGTTGGGTACTGTAGGCAATAAGCGAAACACCTAGAAAATATGGCTTGATCATGAGATTCAGCCGACCTTTGGTTTGAATTCATGATAGGATTTGTTCGGATGTTTTTTTTCTGGAAAACATGCACGAAGGCCGTTGGGATGAACTAGTGTCGGGGTGTGCAACGAACGAATTCAAGCCCATGAGCAATGAGCATGGTTCCCAAAAACACGGACCCAAAAATAAGGACAGTCGAAAAATTAGATTAGCATTAAAAAGCGTTTTTGTGGATAATTTCTAATGTATCGGAGTCGCAACGGACGACAATGGTTTGATTTACGTTTGCGACTGGGGCAATAACCGAATTCAAGTCTTCTCGGAGGGCGGAAAGTTCGTTCGGAAGTTCGCTTCGGAAAGTGAAAAATCCGGCATTTCTTTCCGTGACTTCGAACGGCAGAGTACGTGAGTCGTCAGGTCCGTATGAACTTTCGTGACCTCTCACCTTTTTCGCAGGTCGTCGTCAGTGACTTGGGCCATCACACAGTCCGTGTTTTCGACTCGTACGGCGGTCGCCATCTTTGCCAGTTTGGATCGGAAAGAAGGAACGAGTCTCAGTTCAAGGGTCCGTCAGGTGTCGCCACAGATTATCACGGCAACATGATCGTGTGCGACAACCACCGCGTTCAGATCTTCACGAGCGGTGGAGAGTTCGTGACTTGTTTCGGCAGCTTCGGTTCTGAACCTGGGCAGATGAAGTGGCCAACAGTAGTTTGCGTTTTGCCAGACGGACGAATCGCGGTCACTGACAGTCGCAACCACAGAGTGCAAATCTTTTGACCAACGACATTCTTGTGTTGAAACAGGAGGCATTGCAATTCCATTATCTTGCACTCTTTTTCATAGCGTTTCCGCGATACCGCTACCGGTACTCAGATAGTCTTCCACTTTACTTGCGGTACTTACTCTACTAAATCAAATTTCCTAAACCTGGACAGATGAAGGAGCCGACAGGAGTCTGCGTTTTGTCAGACGGACGAATCGCGCTCTGTGACACTCGCAACCGCAGAGTGCAGATATTTTGAACAACGAGATTTTGATGTTCTCTTGCCGCAATCGGGGAGGTAGTTGGAAATTTCAATAAATTGCAGCTCCATTGCGGTGGCGTTCTGAATTTCAATTTGATACCGCATCATTTTTAGTGTTGTGCCCCTTTAATGGCGCAGTTTCTCGGCTGCAATGGATGAATTCGATCAATAATATCACTACTTGCATATATTGGGGGGTCACCTCTGTACATGTACACCACTGAGCTCATTTGCCAAGGACAGGTTAGCTTGTGCGAATAAAATTTATTTTCAAAAACAAAAAAAGTGCGAATGAAGCTCAAAAAGGTTGAAAAGCACTGTCCTAGAGCGCAGCCGTTTGCTGAAGCGCAGCGGTTTTCAGTTTTAGGCAGGTTTTAGGCTTAAAGCTTCATTGGTGTGTATCGGACCATCAGCGTTGTCACGGGTCGATCAAAATATTGTAGCGATCAAAACATTGTTGGCTGACTGGAAATGGAAATGGACGTAGAAAGAGCATGAGAAATTGACGTGGAGTTGGAGGACAGTAATATTGAGTCCTTTTAGGCAGTGTTACTCGTGCAGCAAAATATCTGCTCGGCATTGGCTCGGCTAGTTTGGTCAGAAATTTATGATTTGGTGATTCGGCAAAGTCGTGTACCATACATGTTCAGTTCAAGCATATGGTATACATTAGGGTTGTTCAGATTTGGACATTTTTTTGGAAACTTGTTTTGCGTAGTTTCAAATGATAGTCTAGTACAGTGGTCGGGAATCTATGGCTCGCGAGCCATATATGGCTCTTTTGGGTATAAGATATGGCTCTTTGCCAAATATTTATTTTTGTATTGAATTGATCAATATTGCAACGACGTGTTGGTAAATTTTCATCACGGCCAAAATAAATATTCTTGTGGCAGTATAAACATGTCTTTGAGGGGTAAAGACAATGCCGTCTTCAGGTTTAGGGGCTCGGACCCCCTCTTTTCAAACTCATCAAATTTAAATTACTGTCACGCCGGCTGCCAATATCACTCGCGTATTCTATGAACCCGACACTAAATCTTAAATTGTGTGATACGTTGATTAATCAAAGAGAATAGCAGACACGGCGCCGCCCATTTCAAAACGTAGTTTTCAAATACGCATTGTCTTCCTGATCTACGTCGCGAAATGAACTGTTGTGAATGTGACAATTACAAACTCAAATTACAAACAACGTCATAGCTATCCAAGTTCTTGATCGGAAGTATAGCTTTGTGTAGTACCGGCGATGAAATGTAGGCGTGTGTCGCAACGCTGTGTTACCACGGAATACTTTGAGAAGTCGACAAGTAGGCCTATTTAGATTTTTGTATTCAGTGTGACAGTCACATTCGATTGATATCAGTTATAATAAATTCTAAGCTACTTATGAATTGCATTATAATAAATTCTAAGCTTGGCCCGTCTGTTCTAAACCTCTCGTTTCGACCTTTATTTCCGAACAATAAATACCAGACTTTACAGAGAAAATATGGCGAACTCGAGGAATCCCTGCAGTGAGTTCGAATTAGTGCTACCATGACGTCATGAATTTTCAATTGTGGCGTAACGGTTGACGGGCATGTGTGTATGGCTCTTTGGGAGCTCGGATGGAAAAAATAGGGCCAATATGGCTCTTCGGACAAAAAAGGTTCCCGACCACTGGTCTAGTACATAAAAACACCTTTACAAGCGATTTTAGTCATCTTCATCGCGATCTTCCTTGCCCGCAAAGCCCCCAAAGACCCACGAGTCGATTCTCCTTACTACTGACGATTCAACATAGTGTTGACGTCATATCTTTTTCTGTAGTGTTGACCGTGTCACTGGTTTGCAGCTTTTGTGAAGTTATCAGTTCAAAACGGCTTTGTAGCGATGGGAAATATATCTATTTCTATAACTGTACTGAAATGCAGTCCTATAAATGTCAGATGTATCTTCGTTCTACCAAAAACAACCAGTCTATCGTGTTCACGGGAAACATGTATTGGTTGCGCGTTTGTTATGAATCGTATACCGACGAAGCACAACCGTGTTGTGAGTAGGGCTGGGCAAAATCGAGTACCTGAGTGATTTGATTCTGAATCACGAAATATGCTTCGAGTCGAGTCGAGTAATCGAGT
The DNA here is from genome assembly GCF_051294905.1 of Botryllus schlosseri. Classification (NCBI taxonomy): domain Eukaryota; kingdom Metazoa; phylum Chordata; class Ascidiacea; order Stolidobranchia; family Styelidae; genus Botryllus; species Botryllus schlosseri. Next base: position 6,391,903 of record NC_137245.1, read on the forward strand.
ATCACCCATTATGACGTCAGAACAGAATTTTATACGTCAACGTTTAAATATGTACCGTTTATGCCACCACAAAGAATATAATGCCTGTTTTCCATCTCATAAATAATACTTTGGTATTTTTTCGACCATACCGCTTTCATCCACTTGGTGACAATGTTGTGGGATAATCATGACTTCAAAAATGTGCTACATCCAGTAACCTTCGTAGCTTTGTACTATATGTTTCGTAGGCTACGATACCGCCAATCAAGGTTTCAAGGCTCCAACAGTGAAAATTAGTATCGAAACCCAATTCTCGTTGATAAATTAACTTTCAGTGGCGAGAAGCGTATAATTTCAGTACTCGAAAAAATTGTCTTTTACTACTCGACTCGAATCATTAAAATTAATACTCGATTCTGATTCGAGTACTCGAATCATTGTGCCCAGCCCTAGTTGTGAGTCGAGAACAGATGCGCAGATATTTTTAGCTGGTGCTAAGCTAGTAAATGTTACTGAAACGTATGTAAATGTTATGTATGTAATATTTGCCTCAATTTTAGTCTTACTGTAAGATACCGATTTATCTTATTTTATGGTAGACTAGAACTTGGTTGAAGAAGAATGTTTGAAACGTTGTTTGAAAGGTTGTGCTGGACCCACCAATAACAAGATCGAAATCTGCTCATTATTTGGTTGGATATTCATCTGAGTGTATTTTCATTCCTAGTTACCTACTCTACGCCAGGTTCTACAGTATTTGCTGTATCTGAAAGAGGAATGTCCTAAAACTACCAAAACACAGGATTGTCTTCTTCAAACCGTTGAGGAAGTTGTCAAAATATTGAATATGGCCAAAATAATACCTATTAAGCAAATGCACCACATGCCATGTGGATGGGGACTATTCTATATTCTCAGAATATGTTCATGTGGGCTGATCAGATGCAATAGCCTACTCATCAAGTTTTGTTACTCAACTGGAGCGCATGAACTTGTTTCTAAGCTTATTCTATGTTCCTGCTTCGCTGGACTGCAGCATCGGCCGTGACGCGCCAGGAAACGAATTGCGGTTCATTCAGGATATACGAGGTTACACTACACACAGCACCGTAACTGCCGCACCCCAAACCCCCCAATTGGGGGGGCCCGAGATCGAAGGGGGCCCAAAATTATTTCGTGAATTAGCATAAATCATAGAGTATTTTTTGGAAAATTTAGGCAATTTTTTCAAAATTTTTTCGCGCTGCGCGCGAATTCAAGTAGTCATTTGTCTTTATTATTGGGTATTGGGCCATTATCGCGCCACGACCTACCAAGACATACAATCAAGTTTTGGCCATATAACACGCTACTCCAAGAAGTGGGCCAGAACGATCGGCAGCGATCGAGAAAAGCTTGGCCGAAAAGGTCTATGCCTTTATGCTAGGGTTGCCATACGTCCGGAATTTCCCGGACATGTCCGGAATTTCACTGTAAAAACTGCGTCCGGGAGGAATTTCTAAAATATGCCTAAATGTCCGGAATTTTGAAGTAAGCTCATAATTTTTCCTAAATCAACATAAACAATATTATTTTTGGGCAGATTTACGCTACATGAAATTTCTCTTCGCGCTACGCGCGATTTAGTAACATGTATATTGCTTTTAATTTGGGGACTACGACTACCACCCTCGCAAAACTGCGATCAAAAATAAATAAAAATAACATTCAGTTACAGAAATGAGTCTAATTGTTATCGCAATTACAAGATAACGATATGATCATAGAGTCGGTTTAGGCCGTTTGGACATGAGTTAACGATGTACAATTACGCTCCTTGCATTTTCGAAGTCATCATCCTCCACCTGCTCTGCCGCTAACTCTGACCATGTGGTCGTAGAGAGGATAAAATTATATAGTAATATATGGAAGAACCAATATTATTGACATAATTCATTCAAATCATTTAACGTCCAGATGCATATAGTAAAAGCCCCAGAAGTTGCATCGATTATGATGGGCTCAAGATCAGTGATAATTTGGGCGGGAGGAGGCTGAAAATGTGGCTTCGGCCCTGGTTACAACCTACAACACAGAACAACATACTCCTGAACCGGATCGTGACCACCTCTAGTCAATAGACAAAGCTTTGCTGGTGTGACGTCATATTATCCACAATGTGCTCATACCACATTCTGAAATCCGCTAGTGGGCGCTAAAAAGCGTCCGGAATTTGGATTACAAAAATATGGTAACCCTACTTTATGCTGACCGAAGACTTCGTTATATATACAAAATACATATAGGCTTAATTGTCCATAGGCGCCTAAATGACTGGCGCCGAATGTTGCTGTCTTTGCAATCTGAACCTCACAAGACAAATACCATCCCGCTGGTAAACATTTTATGCCAGTGAAGAAATACCAATTTGAAATCGTGTGCGTCTCTTAGTTTAGAAGCTCACGTTATGGGCGATTCTATATTTTTTGTTATAGCAGACTGGAAGTCACGAAATAGCATGTAACGAAGTCATATCAACGGGTCCGCCCGCCGAAGATGTTTAATTATTATTTACGGGCCCTCCCGTTTTCAAGACACTTCACTCGGCTCTACCGGTGAATCTAATTACGTGAGTAGCGAGGACAATAAATTGATAGCATAATATATATGCAATCGCCAATCTGATTGACCGATTTTATCATAAATTATCGAAAATTTTCGCGCTTCGCGCTACCTCACAATAAAGTACAGATGATTTCGTGACAAAAGCGAACAACGTGATGGGGGGGGGGGGGTCGTTTTACACCCTATGGGAGCCCAAGACCCACGTATTAGGGGGTATGACGAGGTACTGTTTCGTTCCTGCCAATGGGTATACGCCCGAAGATGTTTAATTGTTATTGAGTCGTCCGACCTTTCAAACACACCTCACTCAGCTCTACCGGCAAATCTGATTACGTGAGCAGAGAGAAGATAAAAATTGATTACAATATATATGCAATTCCCGATCATACTGACCGATTCAATCATGAATTCTAGAAATTTTCCGCGCTTAGGCGACAAAAGGCCATTGACTAAACAAACTCCCAACAATATGATAAATAGCGGTAAACAGGGTATCGCGGGAGGGGGGTCTGGGGGGCGAAGCCCCCCAGAAGTTCGGCCTATAACCCTATGGGGGGCCCAAGAGCAAAGTTTTGGGGGGGGGCCTGACGAAGTGCTGTTACGGCTCTGACTACACAACTACCAATAAAGATGCTGCTGAATCTGCTCTCAATAAGTTGAAGAAGCATCCATGGTACATTGTAGAGGAAACCGTGCTTTATGCCCTAAAATAAAAACTCTCTCTCTCTCCCTATTCTCAGAAAAATAAAGTTACGATACCAGAAAAAGCATTGCAAGCCGCTTACTGAAAGTTGAAAAACCGCATTCTTATCGACACAGGCCACCCATTCTCTCATCAGAAAGGACTATAGAGGGGAAAACAACTTTGGCTGATTTAGTGGGCCCTCAGTCATGGCATTTGTTCAACTAATTTGAGTGTTCTGGAGAATGGTTGAATCAGCCTGTGAAGCAATGACCTCAATATGAATCATACAATGAAATGAGCGATTTTGTAAGTAATGTCCAAGTCATCAATGACGCTGCTGAACGAGGAGTTAAACTCACGCAGACTTTTCTTCGATCATCACAGATGATGAACTCCAAAAGGAAAGTCTGCTGCAAGTTGTTGAGCAACATCGTCAGAAGTATCACAACTTCAATAAATCCACACTGAAATCCTTATAAGCCTGCCTGATACTAGAGCCTGTCGTTTTTGTTTTTATGCCTAATCAATTCTCAACATGTTCTTCATTGGTAATAACTTCCGTTTCATCTTTCACAATTGTCTCAAGTCATGTAAATGGTCGGACCACTGCGTACGGATTTATGTTTTGCCATATTCTGCTTTTCAAGTTTGATAATGCAAATTTCCTTACAATAAATTCATCAAGTTTCAGAAACATAGTCTGTGCCAGATATTTGTTTTCTTTTTTATGTGAACTCAGTTGTAAGACCATACCATAGTGGCCGACGACGATGACTAATATGTGTTGAGATTATTGTTTCTGTTTCCGTAGGAACACGTGGACGTTTTCTGACAGAATGACATTGGTAGTTGAGGATCAGGTCACCCATTTTGGCGCCATGGCTTAACTGTGATGATCTGTTGAGAAGAAGCCTAGTATCATGAGCAGACATGGGGTGATTACTTCATGAATGTAATCGATTGCGATTACGATTACTTCTGAATGACGCGATTACGATTACGATTAAAGCAAAATCGGGAGGTAGTCGATTACGATTACGATTACATTGGAAAAGTAATCACGATTAGGCTACTCACGATTACATTTATTTTGCATGTTAGAATTTTTATTGGAAGACAACATATGGATTGCGCTGAAAACGCCTAATGAGATAACAAACTTCCTTTAAAAAGATGCGTCATTTGCTTGTTACGTCATAATGTACATATTGCCCATTTTTATAGTGGACGATTTATCGCACCCAACGATTTGCATTCTTGCCAGGTCCATGACTGCCCACCCCAAATTTCCCAATATGGTGGGGAGCGAGCTCGAAGGGAACTCAAAAGTATTTCGTAAACCAACATAAATCATAGAGCAGTGGTTCTCAACCTTTTTGGCTTCGCGGACCCCTTTTGACCGTCACGGACCCTCGCGGACCCCCTCGAATTTTAGTTCAATTTTAGCTCTATTATGGTGCAACCTTCATCTGTCTTGTGCAAATATGAACTGTAGGCTTGTGATACACAGCAAAATAATGATTTTTCTTGAAGATAACATCATACTATTTCTGTAGAAATTGGTAGACTTTTATTATTTCAAAGCTAATTTTGCTGCTGTATTTCTTGAAGTAACTGGTCGTGTCTTGAAAATCCGCGTCTTCGTTTTGATATGAACGAGCAGTGCCGAAAACCATTTCCGCAAAGATAGATGGAGGCTAATGCAATATTAACGCATAACGCTTCCGACGATACTTTTGGTGTGATCGCAACATTTATGGCACCAAAATGAAGAAACACATATTTTCTGAACATTAGACGTCCAGCATCTAGCGCAGGGACGGGCAACACACGGACAGCGGGCCGGATTCGGCCCGCAACGGCATTTTGATCGGCCCGCAGAGAGTTTCTACCGTCAAAGTGAAATCCTAATCTAAAAGTATAGACTAATTTTATGCTCCAAAGAATGGATCCAAGTTTTCTAACCAGAAAAAGACTGTCATGAAACGACTTGTTCTGTTCGGGTTTACATATAAATTTACGAGCAAACATTTTCGAACATAAACAATTGAACATTAACAATACAAGGCTGCATACCAATATAACTGCTGGTGATATTAATTTCAGGGTTGGAGCGTAATGCTTTGATAGCAACGAAACACTCCTTTCTCATAAAAAAATCAGCTTTGTCGATAGGGCATCCGCAATTAGAATGCGCCGAATCTGATAGCCAAGCCTTAAGAGCAGGTATATCTTTATCCGATTTATGACGAGTGTCACCCGAAAATATTCGGGTTCATTTCAATATAATTATATTATTCAATTGCATATTAAAGTTCTGTACGTCCAAGAAGCTGTTCCCTGCATTGAGACAAATTATGGAAATACTTCGGAATTTTTTTTATTTCAAACGACTGTTCACTTATTTGATGAGACTGACAACTTCAAATCGAGAAGGTTTCACAGACATTACGAAGTCACCCTGATTGACGTTACTATCTTCATATATATATTTTTTTTAAATAACCCATCAAACGTCTCTAAACAGCAATATGTTTGTATCAGCAGGTTATTCGAAAATAGGCAATGAAAATGAGTTTCCACACTACCATATTCCATGTCAGACGATTATATGCTGATATGAGTCATGAGGTTTTAGCAGTTGTGGTGCGAAACAGACTCATGCTTTCTCAGATTAAAAAATAAAATAAAAATTAGGTTATGAAACATTTTAAAAATGTAGAGGTCTCGCGGACTCCCTGAAATTGCTTCGCGGACCCCCGGTTGAGAACCGCTGTCATAGAGTATTTTTGAGAGATTTAAATAACTTGAAAATTGTGTTTTTTCAAGTTGTAAAATTATGCCATATTTGTGTAAATGCTTTCGAAAAAACATGTTGTATAAGCCTACGGACAATTGCCACCCGATGTAGCCGACATACATCGATATAGGAGGGTTGGAACCCCTCAAAATAGTCGGTTCAACAATTACACTGGTCAACAAAATGAAAAATAATTTTTTAGGCAAAACATCTGAGGGCTGTTTCTAGGGTTTTTGAGGTTGCTGATTGCGAATATCACATTAATTTTGTCAGATTGGCTGGCTCTTTGTCAGAAGATATTTATATCCCTAAAAAAGCCCCAAATTACTGTATTTACCCTTAAATATTTCACTTGGTAGGAAGAAAATCGAAATTTTTTCTAATTTTATACTACACATAAATAACTAATTGACATGTCATTCTCAGTCATTCTATCAATATTAACATAACATGATGCGAAATATTTGTTTGTCAAAAAAGCAGGTTGTCAAGCCTGAAAATTGTACTTCTGCACAACGGAAATACATGTTCTCCTGTATCAATTGGTCATTCTACCAAGATTAAAGAGGAGTATAAAACTATAAAATTTGTCCTTGGAAGGCCTAACTACAATACTCATATGCGTCTCCTTTATTTTGACTGGTAAATGGGTAATTTTCCGCTGGGTCAACAAAGTGGAACCAGTACCCTATCAAACGAGAAGCTTAAATCTGGTATCTGTTATATTCGAATACCGATGAAAGATTCCAATTTCACATTAGGAAGGAGTTCATTGCATGTAATTTCTCCTAAGATGTAGTGAAAAAAACTTTTTAGATGATCATAAAGCACCCTACCATAAACAGTTGGTCCGAAAATTCGTATCTGCATATCGAGCACAAACATGAGCATAAAAGTTCACTTCCTGTTATGACATCTTGATATATTTCCTGATCATCTTGTTGATTAGCAAGGGGAGAGGTTCTACCAAGACATCAGAACAACAAAAGAAAGATATCAGGGCAGATGAGATGAACAATTGAACATAGACCAGTGGTTCCCAACCGGGGAGGAATTCCCCCCTTGGGGGGAATTTTGCAATTTTTAGGGAGGAATTCCACTTTAGAATTGAATTTCCTAAATTGTTCATGTCCGAACTGTCATGTAGTCAACCAGTTATATCCGAACGTATGCTCCTTATGGTTTTTTTTTGTTTGCTGAAAGTATGTTCAAATGCTATTTGAAATCTCTTTTTCACATACAAATTCCCCGCCCCCCATTTTTTAAAATTAGTTCAGATGTGCTGCAGTTCGCAAGACAATTTTATAGGCCAGCGACGGCCTCTCAATCAAGTATATCCTAAGCGAGCAAATGTCGTGCCGTATCTATCACAACAGGGCCTCTAGTGAAAGTATTTATCATATATTTTCAAGTCAACATTTTCAGACAGTGACAAAATATTACAACGTCATCGATTCAAGTCAAAGAGATCGCTAGCCTTGCTTTATTTTTAGGGAACAGCTACCCGATCGAAAAACTACATGGTAAACTTGGTGCAATGTTGCCGAAACGTAATGGGTGTCCTAAGTTTCAATGAGCTCCAGCAGGGTATCTGATCACGTGTATCTTATATATTAAGGCTGTAACCAAATCACGAGGCTCCGAGTCACAAGTCAATCTCACTTTCATAGTTTTTACTCGAGTCAAGCCGAGTCATTTTCAATTCCCCATTGAGTCAAGTCCGAGTCCAAGTCACCGAGCAGAGGGTCGAGTCCGAGTCAGTGTATTATGTGTCGAGTCCGAGTCCAAGTCACACTCCAGTCAACACTGTTTGGTGATATTGAATGATTTGGATTTATGATATACTAATTTTCCTCACTTTGAGCAGTTTCTTGTCCCATTGTCAAATACCAGGATCAATAGACGAAATTCCAATAGGGTGGTCACACTGGTCACTTTAATGTTCTTCGAAATTACAATGAAATGTCGGTCTTGGCCGTCTTATAGTCTCAAATCATATGGCTTGGTTCGAGTCATGAACAATGACTCGAGTCCAAGTCGAGTCAATACCCAGATTGTCTCGAGTCGAGTCGAATCGCTTCCGTATTTTGAGAAAATTACTCGAGTCGAGTCGAGTCATCAGAAAATGGTGACTCGAGTCAGCCTCTAGTCTGGTCAACCCTCCTATATATGAAAGTACCAATATTATTGGCCAAATGCATACGCAAACTTGAGAAAAAAATCGCAAGACCAGTAAATTTATGCATAGTGATTTTTCACAACAGTTATATTAGCGATTGGTGCATGGTAAGCCGAAAACACAAATGGAAGTGAGGGGGTTTGTTGAGTCAAGCCTTCCAGAATTTGTTTGATTGGGACTAAGACCATTGTTTTTGGAGGTCTACAAAGTGTTATTACAGCACTGCTAGAAATAAACACTCGGTACCGCCCGTCTTATTCTCTCTTAGTCAACAGGTGTTTGCGCGGTAAAAATGACCTTTTTTAATCATCGGGCAGATTTATCCTAAGGGGGGAATTTTGGCTTAAATTTCGGCCAAGGGAGGCACGAGATGAAAAAGGTTGGGAACCACTGACATAGACCATTTCCGGAACCTTTCAGGAAACTGCACTGCACAGCTTAGAGGCGAAAATCCTAAAAAAACAATTGTGATTTAAAATATATCAATAATATTCTATTCCAACTGATTATTTCAAATTTACAATAGGTGGTTGACGTAAAACTGATTGAATTAATGCCACGTTATTTGAGTATCCAAGTAAATACTTATATACATGACTGGAGTTATTTAAGTACATGATATCCGTGAAAATCTGCAACTATGATAAATCTATTACCCCTGAATATAGTGCTGTTGCTATATTTTGATATACAAGAGTCTTCTGTGTATAAAAATAACAAGTAGATTGATTTTCTAAACTTTATATTACGACTGAGCCGATTTTATATCTAGCCATTACAGCGAAAATGGGAGATTTTGGTCAAAATAGCCCCATGGGTTATCTCCACAACAAGAGCCAATTTGAAAAAACTAAGGTCATATTCGGAATCAGTGCCCTTCATAACCCCAAAAACCACTCTTACTTTGTCTGCCTAAAAATATGTGTTGACCAGTGTTATATTAAAGATATTTCGTCAAAGGAGCTATATTTACCCTATATTTTCAATTGTCAATGTCAATCCACATTCGTGACGTCATTGCTTAAAGAAAGAATCAATAAAAATCATGTTTTAAACAAGGGCCTTCTTTTAAACATGTTTGCTTTAAATTGATTTTTGTTCTAAAAGCACCCCTAATTTATAGTAATGGGCATTTAGGTTCCAGTCAATACCGTGCCACGACACAGCAAAAGACATGCAGTTTCGACCAACACGCGACTTCACGAAGTGTGCTACTCAAGAAAGACCCTGGCCTAAACTTGGGGTATGTGCCCATTGTCAATAGCCGCGCTGGGTGGGCGTGACTCATAGTCTGGTCCTTCCAATCTGAATCCACAATGCAAATGCCACTCCCGGGCACCCACAGAACATTAAAGACATGACAATTTGTGTGTGCGTCTCACAAAAGTTTTTTTTTTTTTAGTCTGCTACGTTTGGGATATAACAATATCTTTTGATTATATAACAGACCGGAGGCCTTGAATTAACAACATACACTAAAGTAATTATAACAAGATACCAGACGTTAAGACGTTAATCTGACCATCGGGGACAGAGAGAGGATTGAAAATTAATAATAATATAATGCTATTACCAATGTTATTGACGACATTCAGTCTTCAACTTGAAAATACCACCCTATGGGGGCCAAAGACCAACGTTTGGACTGGGGGACGAATTGTTGTTTTGGTTCTGATTCTAGGTATATCCCACGCTAACATGATATGTAAGTCCATGGCTATGACGGCAGTAGAGTCATACGAGAATAAGATGCAGAGAACCTAAAACTCTGCCTTGAACTTAATACAGATAATGTACTGCAAGCTGCCGTTACGAGAAACGGCAAAAACGGCTCGGTTATGATATATATCAGCAGCTGTTGATGTTTAATGCTTCGTTTCATTTGACGAGTACGAAATTTCAAATCTTTCTCCGGTGAACGTACGTACTACATAGGCCTACTGCTCGCCAATCAGCAACGGTCGGACTGCGTTTAACTAAGCATAACCAGGCCGATTTAATATATCGCAATGCGATATTGCGATATATTACTTAAAATATCGCAGATTGGAGCCCTTAAGATATCGCAAATATCGCACCGCATATAAACCAATCCAAAAGCATTGAAAGCACTGGTTTTGTAAGGAAAAATATCGTAAAATGCACTATACTCGTGTAAACACGCCAACAACGAATTGAGGTCCTTTCTTTGCCGAGCAAACAACACTCCTTCAAGAGTAAAATCGGAGATTGCGGAGTTAAACTCGTCTTTGTGGTAATTGATGAAGGAGAAGTCTGGTTCCACACGAGATGTGGTGGGCATGACCGTTACTGAACCGGCAGCAAATTGACGTAAGGATGCAAAACGCTGTCCAGCGGTCGCCCACACCTTGTTGAAGGACGCAGTGTGCCCCACCTTCAGCAACGAAGCTTTGAATCTGGGCTCCTTGGCAACGGTGTCGTGCAACAGATGGTGCTCATCTGTGATCCTCTTGAGAAAGTTGTCACCTAAACTATGCTTGATGCGAGGCTTGTGCACGAAGTCAACTGTAGAAGTCTCAATCAAGGCCAAAGGTGTGTGTGGGGGCACTTCATCAAATGCTTGACCATAGCAGTTTCGCTCAGCCTTCATTTCCATAATTCCATTCAAAGCGACAAGATTCAAAACCGATACTGATCAAAGTACTGAATTCCTTTCTGCATTACTTGCCAGATTTTCGAAATCTTCCAAGACTGACACATCCTCTGCAGTGACTGAATACGGCCCCATCTTGATCGCATTGCCAGGTGGTACAACTTCAGCAACGTCGCTCGGTTCGGTGCTGGATTTGTCGACGGTTACTCCACACCTCTGAAAGAGTTCATCTGCCAATCTTTCAACGTTGGACATCTGCTGCGACATTGTTGCATTGCTGAGTTGCAACGCATCAAATGTGATCATCATTGATGCCAAGAAATGATCCACGACTTGAAGAATGAGCCACCATCAAAACATGAATACGGTTCAATCACCACTTCACCATAATTATAAACGAGTGTAGCATTGCATACCATGCCAGAGAAGGGTTATAACTTATAAGCGAAAGACTTCTGTTGTATGTAGGTTGATACATTCTCACAATTTGCTAATACCCATTTTGAAACCTTCGCCAAAGATTTCCACCGAACCGTGATATAGTGCGGGCACTTCGTACTGCCAATACTTTGTATAAGCGTCTTCTGCCGACGGAGGTACCTGATAACTTCAGTCAACGGTTTCATGAATGTTAATACACTACAATCGTCGAGATTAGTCACTACCTTTTCTGTGACGAGGTCGAGCTGATGAGCAAGGCACCACAAACGATAAAACGCTTCCTTGCACAAAGATTCATTCGTTACGTGGGTCGAGAACCCTGTGTTATGGTCCGTCATATTTCCAGCTCCATCCGTTGAAGAACCAATCAACTTCAGGCACCAATCACCACACATAGCGTCCATGAGGTTGATAAATTGATCAGCATAAACTTTCCCTGTGTGCGAGAGAGCAAACAACGGTATGGCAAGAAGCTGGAACTAATTCGTGAATTCAGCGCTGCCTTCAAAATCAACAACCGAGGGGAATCGAATCCTCAAATTAAGGTGGGAGTCATGTGAAAGTGTGAAACCTTATTTTTCGACCCATCGCAACCAACGGAGAATGCGCACGAAGCTTTCATGATTTGAGACAGCGTCTGCAAACCAATCGTACATGCAATACGCGACATGTTTGAGGCTTCTCCCGGCGATATGGTGCCCACTTTCGCCGCAGCAGCAGCCAAATGTTCTCGATCAGATAGCACGACCCTTGCAACCTGACGAAAGCTCAACGTAGGCCTTCTGAAATGGATACTTGCGTTTTAGGAGGCATGTTGAACCCGGTAAAATAAGGAATGACAAGTGCCAGGAGCTGCTCAGGGCCTCAGGAAGCGCCCCACGGCCTGCCGTACGGCAGATTAATATATCGCACTTTTCGATGCTTTATATAACTCATTGCGATATATTAAGCCAATTGCGATATATTAAATCAGCCTGAGCATAACCAAACATCAATGCCCTAGTTACTATTTTAGACTAGGCAAAGTGGTGATTAATTATCCTGCTGCGGGGTACTATGGCGTGTGAGACGTGTTGATAAGCTGATAAACAGCACAGCGGCTGTTCTTACATTCATACTAATGTACGTACATCGAATATCTATTTACTGTGGTACGCAATGACTAGCAAAGCTAATAGGCAACTTCTGACGTAATACTGGGTAATGGCATTTAAAAATCAGACGTTTGTGCTATCACGTAACTGGTATAACATCTCTTCCTTGTTCTCGAATATTCAGTTCATTTCATATTCATTTCATAATCCTTGTACAAATAAAAAGTAATCGTTCTTTCACAAGGAAATCGATTAGATATGGGAAGTAGTCGATTACGATTACGATTACTTCGGATTTTTTTCGAATGTAATCGATTGCGATTACGATTACTAGAAAATGCTGTAATCGTCGTAATCGATTACGATTACTAATCGCGATTACCCCATGTCTGGTCACATCCCAAGTGTCGGACTAATCAAATATTTAGTTGGGTATGTAAGTTCACAATTTGGCAGTGGGCAATCCATTTTTGGTAATATTACTATTTTCTAAAATTACCTCGCGGGCCACTCAAAACCTTCTCGCGGGCCTCGGGTTGGCCGGCCCTGCTGTATAGTGTATACAGTCGATGGGCAATGCTTTGCTAGTGTGACGTGATATTGACGGTCAATGAGTTACACCTCATTTTGAAATCCGCTAGTGGGCGCTAAAAAGTGTCCGGAATTTGCTTCACAAAATACGGTAACCCTATGCTATACCTTCAATTTTGGATATAAATAGTAACTCCTTGCGTATAGCGTGCGTGTGAAGAGTGCTGATGTGATAATTAACAAGTCTCCAACTGAATCCGCTACCACGTTTGTTGCATATATTTATAAATCTGATTATAACAGTTCTGTGCCTCGCCCAGCATGAGTCTCACAGCACGTCACTGGTCTGTGCGGATTTACGCCAGCATCAGCAACATCAAACGCACTTCGTGTTTTCAGAACGGGATTCGCCGTCACAACTTGGGAACATGAAATCTGGGTTTTAGGTGGTTACAAGGAAGATGGCGGGGGGCTGGCCGTGAAGGACGTCCATATGTATAACACAGAGACGAATGAATTGGACATAAAAAAATCGCATGCTTCACGCAAGAGAGGATTTCTTTGCCGCTTTTGTCAGCGGCAAGTTGTACGCAATTGGTGGAAGAAGGAGCCAACGCAGTCGAGGTAGCTAGAGACACATTTCTTCTACTTTTCGGTTTACTCGAGTAGGATCTTGCATACTTACACAATTAAACTGGGTATATGATAACACTATTTCCACTTATACTTGAACAGGTTTCGAAGCACTACTGCAGAGTTTTCTCAAACCATTTTAGACACGGCTCCCTTTATTATAGTGAAAAATAAGCAACCTAAAACTACTTGAAGGAGTATAATTGACTGATTTTAAATCTACTGAAGTAAGTAAGTAGTTGTGAAAACGATAGTAATTCGTTCGCATGGATTGTCAAAAGGTGCAAATTGAGCTGTGCGAAAGGTGCCGAGCTTGATTCATATTGATGCATACCAGGCAGGAGGTATTCAATTTGCGACAGCATAAGTATTCGTCCGCATCATGGGATGAAAATGATAGTATTGATATGGAAATGCGATACTAAACCTCTGTTTAATCGAACAGCACGTTTTAGAAAACATCATGGTATGGCCAGGGCCGTAACAGCACTTCGTCAGGCCCCCCCCCCCAAAACGTAGGTCTTGGGCCCCCCCATAGAGTGATAAGCCCAACTTCTGGGGGGCTTCGCCCCCCAGACTCCCCTCAGGCTGTACGCAGTTTACCGCTACTATAACCATCTATATTGGGTGTCCGTTTGGTGTCTACGATTTCTCGACAGACCGCGCGTAGCGCGAAAAAATTGTATAATTCACGATTGAATCGGGCAGTATGATCGAGAATTTCATATATATTGCTATCAATTTTTTTCCTCTCTCTGCTCACGTAATCAGATTTACTGGTAGAGCGTGGTGAGGTGTGTTTCAAAAGGTAGGACCACTCAATAATAATAATTAAACATCTCCGGGCGTATACCTGTCAGCAGGAACGAAACAGCACTTCGTCAGGCCCCAAAAAAGTACTTGGGTCGTGGGCTCCCATAGGGTGATAAACCTACTCCCCCCTCATCACGTTGTTCGCTTTTACCACGAAATTAGTTGCACTCTTTAGTGATAACGCGCGAAGCGCGAAAATTTTCGATGATTCATAATAGAATCGGTCAATAAGATCGGGAATTGCATGTAGCCTATATTGCTATCAATTTCTTGTCCTCTCTGCTCGCGTAATCAGATTAGCCGGTAGAGCTGACTGAGGTGTCTTGGAAACTGTAGGGCCCGTAAATAATAATCGAACATCTTCGGGCGGGCGGACCCGTTGGTATGACTTCGTTACATGATGTTATTTCGTGACCTCAGCAATATCAAAAAATGTAGAATCGCATAAACGTACTAAACTAAAAGACGCACAATATTTCATGTTGGTATTTCTTCACCGGCATATAATTTTTCCGTGCGGGGTGGTATTTGTCTTGTGAGGTTCAGATCAGGGCTTTGGAGCAGCCGTAAATTTAAACTGCTCCAGCTCCGGCTCCGGAGCTTTCTTCTATCATACACTAGCTCCGGCTCCAGCTCCGGAGCCGCATTATTACCACTGCTCCGGCTCCAGCTCCGGCTCCGGCTCTGAAATTATTGAATGAGCCTGTCTATATCATGGGTGGCCAACCCGCGGGCCAAATGTGGCCCGCGAGGTAATTTCCTATTATATTATCGAAAATGAATTGCTCAGATTGTGAACTTGCAATGCCAACCAAAAATTACAAGTCTGGCTGCGACACTTGGGATGTTGATGACTAAAATATCAGTTCCGACGCATCGGCAGATCCAGGGTTCAGTCACCTTTTCAGTAAATTGTCGTACATTACAATAAACTAAAATAGGAGTGAAATTTTTCTTCACGCTTCGCGTGTTTAATTGTCACACGATTTCTTGCTTGGTAGCCTACCCCCTACTGAAAATGAAAAAAACGCCTAATTTACCCGGTTGAGTCTATAACTGTATTCGCAATGACGGGAGAAAGTCTTTTCGCGTTTGCGCTCGCATAAAGATCGTCGACGGTGAAATGTAGGAACAAAATGATTGTCGCATATTATCGGAGACCTTCGATATCGATGTGGCCAGTCGCCGAATAGTCGTGTCTTTGCAAACTGAGCCTAGCGGGCGGTATAAAGTAGACCCGCAATATACTCAAGTAATAGTATAATTGACCTAGTTTATTTATAAACTTTCAAAATTTTACCCGCTGGGCGCGGCTATAGTGGACGCGCACTCGTTCGTCAATTACATGTGCCCCTTTAGCCGAAAAGGTTGGCCATTCCTGCTCTATATAGATTACTAATCTACCCATAGATTAGTTATCTATAGTAATCTAGAGTCTGTCAGCCGTCAGTAACATCCGATGTAGCAACGAAGACATAGGTGCCGGCTTGTGACACCATAATGAATACTTGTCAATTGTCGATAACCTCATTGTTGCACTAGAACGCACTTTACTCTTTGTCATTGCTGTGCACAGCACTAAAATTCAGGCCTGCTGTTCAATTATGATCAATCAGCAGATGTGGTTGCTGCATAGGCTATATAATAGCATCTTATGAAATTCGTCGGAGCCGGAGCTACTCCTTAAATAACGGGCTCCAGCTCCGGCTCCGGCTCCGGCTGAATTTTATGTGGAGCTCCGGCTCCGGCTCCAAAGCCCTGGTTCAGATTGCCAAGACAGGAATATTCGTCACCAGTCATTTAGGCGCCTATGGACCATTATACCTATATGTATCAGCATAAGCGCAGTCCTTTTCGGCCAAGGTTTTCTCGCTGCCGATCGTTCTGGCACACCTCTTGGAGTCGCATGTTACATGGCCTAAAACTTTATATCTCCGTGCGTCGTGGCGCGGTAATGGCCAACGCCGATATGCCTATTTCTATAAATCTTGCGTACATTTTCTTGGGTGAAGAGTATCCAATAATGAAGATATTTGGCAACTTGAAATCGCGCGGAGCGCAAAATTTTTTTGAAAAAGCTACGTAAATTTTCAAAAAATACTCCGTAATTTATGCTAATTCACGAAATAATTTTGGGCCCCCTTCGAGCTCGGGCCCCCCCCAATTGGGGGGTTTGGGGTGCGGCAGTTACGGTGCTGGGTATGGCGCACTTCCCCATATTACAAGGCCCGTAGTTTAGTCGAAGAGCAATACGGAGAAGTTGTATAGAAAACGGTGTAAGCACTTTGCGCAATTAGTAAACGTGAATAAAAAATATGGTGGATCGTAAAAATGCCATGTTGTATAGCTTTATTTCCGGAATTGAAGGCATTACTACACTAGCTTTTACACTTCAACCTTTATGTTATCCAGACAAAAGAACTGGTTTCAATTAGAACTCAAAGTATATGATACTGGGAATTGAAAGTGAAATATGAATGCTACTTCTAAAAGCGGAAAATCTATTTCATGTCTTTAGTCCAGAAAGTTTCAAAGGTGGTGTGCTAAATCAGCTCGAAAACTGAAAACAGTCAGAGTCCACTTTTCCAGATTAGGACACGCCATGGACTTCTAGATTACGATATCATAAGTAAATGCTAGATTGCGAAACATCTGTTTCAAACGTTATGATGAGCCATATATAATGTGATGAAATATTTCATATGGGAGAAGGACGACAATACGGTGTGAACGAAACCACGCTAACCCGCAACCAAAATTATATTCACCGATACTTTCGTGAAATCATACTGGATACTCCGTATCTACGAAGTGTGAAGCACGACGAAAATTCTGGGCTTCACTCAACTTCTATGAAAATTAAATGTTGGTAGTCCTCGAAAACAGCCCCGAAATTCCTAAGGCTATCTTCCTGATTGGAGGATTAAACTACTTATACTTGACAAACTGAAAGTAGCGAAAGTAGCGAAAGTAAGTAAGTGGATCACAAAATATTACGAAGTAAAAGGAGAAGTAGCGAAAATCAGATCTACTTGAGTAAGTACCAGTAATCGAGGAAAACTACGTGAGTACTTTTAAAAAGTAGAAGTACTTCGTTACTGACCACCTCTGGGTGATATCACAAAATGCTACCAGAATGCTAGCAATCCTAACGGATAGTTTGATGGCATGGAAGGTTATGACCGTTGATGAGATAATTCTCAAAGTTGAAATTGGATTATACACAGAACAATAGCTATGAATTGTAGGTAAATCTCGCGAAGCGAGAAATATTTTTTTCAGGTGACCGCAGCTTCGCGATCCCCTTCAGATGCTTTCGTGCCCCTTAGGTTGAGAACCACTGCACTACTGCTTTTATTTACTTAATGTGATTAATCGAGTTTTATTTAGTCTTAGGATCGATCTGCATCCCTTTTATGAAAAAGATCTACCCGGTCAGACTTTGTATTACAGTACCCTTTCTTAGTTTCGAAATTATACATGTTTGTGGCAGTGTTGGGATCAAGTCACTACCTTTGAGTCACGAGTAATTTCGAGTCATTGCACATTTTGACTCGAGTAAAGTCAAGTCCCTCGAGTCAAGTCAAGTCGAGTCAAGTCGAGTCAAGTCGTGTCAAGTCGAGTCAAGTCGAGTCAAGTCGAGTCAAGTCGAGTCAAGTCGAGTCAAGTCGAGTCAAGTCGAGTCAAGTCAAGTCGAGTCAAGTCGAGTCAAGTCGAGTCAAGTCGAGGCAAGGCGAGTCAAGTCGAGTCAAGTCGAGTCAAGTCGAGTCGAGTCAAGTCGAGTCAAGTCGAGTCGAGTCGGGTCGGGTCGGGTCTGGTCGGGTCTGGTCGGGTCGGGTCGGGTCGGGTCGGGTCGGGTCGGGTCATAGCGAGTCATAGCGAGTCGAGTCGAGTCGAGTCGATTCGAGTCGAGTCGAGTCGTCACAAGTCAAGTCAAGTTGCCTTTCGAAGTATGAGGCATGGTTATGTCATTCCGTTTTGCTAGCTGTCTGAAATACAGACTGAGTGGTCATTGATTCTGAACCTGCGAACGACTATACCGTTAAATATACACGCTAGAAGACCATGTACCGCATACATAGAACTGTCAAGTAATTGCATAGCGTCAGTTTATAGTTACAAGCCAAAATAGAGAATACCCATTTACAAATTGATATGATACAATTCGAGCCTGCGCCAATAGCCGAGGACTACATAAACTATATTTGAATTCAATTTCATAAAACAAGAGGTTTGGTTAAGGTAAGAACAGAACAAAAATTGACATTTTACTATTATATTACTACCAGTTTACGACAGCGTAAGCTGTAAGCTTAGTTCACTTCGTTTGAGGTCAATTTGTATGAGAGATAACAACGGGGGCTCAGTAAAACGCACGATCATTGGATAATTGGTCGCTCTCACTGGTTACACCAGCGTCTCGCGAATAATACTACCATATGCAAGATATAGTGATTTTTATCGACACCGATTACTTAATGACTTGAAATTGACTCATGGATTTTGCTCCGAGTCACGAGTTATTGGAGTCAATCCACATTTTTGATACGCCGAGTCAAGTCAAGTCAAGTCATTTTAGCAAAGTGAGTCGAGTCAAGTCAAGTCATACGAAAAAGGGGACTCTAGTCTGACTCGAGTCAAGTCATGACTCGGGTGATCCCAGCATTGATTTGTGGAGGTTTTTTATTTCAAAGCGAACTCTGTAGATAATTTTTTGTCAAATACACGGTCGTGTCTTGAAAATTCGCGTCGTCAGTTTGTTATGAACGAGTGCCGAAAATCCATTTCCACAAATGTAGGTGGTGTCGAATGTAATAATACCGCGCAACGTTTCTGACGACACCTTTGGGTATAATCGCAATTCTTAAGATATATGACATCAAAATTACGATACTGATTCATAGTGAATATATAAAGTCCAGCTGTCATTTCTATCTAGCAGCGATTCTGGAATAGCGGTTATGCATGTCACAAGAGAAAATGGAATTTTGCAAACAACCTTTTTACAAAACCCCAACGAAACAGCTCTAAACAGTAATATGTTTGTATCAGTATGCTATTGGCAATTCGGATAATAAAATGAGGTTGCACAGTATAATATTTCATCTCATACGGCCATTCAGTTTGTGTGAGTTACTAATTTTGTGAAACTGTCTTGTGATTTCTCTAATTGGAAAAGTACAAATTAGATTATCAACCATTTAGCAAATTTGGAGATTTCCCGGGCCCCCTGAAAATGCTTCGCGGACACCTAGGGTAGGGTTACCATATTTCTGTGACCCTAATTCCGGACACTCTTTAGCGACCACCAGTGGATTTCAAAATGAGATATGAGCACATCGTCTGTCAATATGACGTAACACTAGCAAAGCTTTTCTCATAAACGAGAGGTGGTCACGATCCGGCTCAGGAGTGTGTGGCTGTGTGTTGTGTAACCGGTACCGAAACCACATTTTTTCAGCCCCTTCCCGCCCAAATAAACAATGATTTTAAGCCCACCAATACCATAGGGTAATCGATGCAACTTCTGGGGGAGGGTGCTTGCTATATGAATATGGTTTCTATATGCTAAATGCTAAATTTTTTAAATGAATTCTGTCAATAATATTGGTTGTTCCATATATTACGATATAGTTACTGCTCTCCGCCCACTCGATCAGAGTTAGCGGTAGAGCTGGTGGAGGATGATGAGTTCGAAAATACAGGGAGCGTAATTGTGTATCGATAAGTCATGTTCATGTCCCAACTATAAGATTGTTTATCAGCCTTATGCCGGTTGGCACTACGAAGTTTCATAAACACCCCACACCCAGTGGTTTCTAGCCATTTATGGTCGCGACTTCATCTTCAATTTGAAAATGTTACGTGGCCCAGATCAAAATTTGACGAGCTGATTACTAAAAGAAGTCAGCAGCTTTGCCCAGACTTACTCACGGGCTATTCTGGAAGCTGATTACGTTCAACATCTTCGCGAACCCCAAAATAAAGGCAAACGACCTCTCGTTTGGAACCACTATCTTTGAATAAAGCATTTAAACGGCCTTAACGATCTCTAGGAATATACCGTTCTCCTAAAATTGCGATTACAATTAGACTTATTCCAGTAAATGAAGGTGGTTTTTATTTATGCTTTACTGCAGTTTTTGTGAGGATGGTAGTCCCTATTTTCAAGTCAATAAATGTGATGGTAAATCGCGCGCAGCGCGGAGAAAAATATCATGCAGCATAACTATTACCAAAAATAATGTTTTTATGTTGAATTACAAAAAAAATTATGAGCCTATGTCAAGTCTTCAAAATTCCGGACATTTGGCATATTTTAAAAATTCCTCCCGAACGCAAGTTCGAATAGTGAAATTCCGGACATGTCCGGGAAATTCCGGACGTATGGCAACCCTAACCTAGGGGTCAGAGGACTCACGGTTGAGAACCACTGTATTAGTGGATATATCCCTATCAACATACCTGGCCACGCCATTGAAGGCTCTGCTGTCTACATCAGTGGTTCGTAATCTTTGTTTCCCGCAGCAGCCCTCCACGGAAATTGCCTAGGTATGGCGCCCCCTCATAATTCAAGGACGGTAGTAAAACAAGGGGTAAGAGTTCCAGGTCCGGTCAGTCTATTCGTGTTGGGACTTCAAGATTGCAAATAGCTCGAATTGGGGTATGTGGGAACGCTGGGCTCAGGGGGCGGTATGGGAGCGCCGAAGGAAAATGGTGTCGCAGTAAATGGTGTGCTAGGGACATATGATTATATAGTAAAACAATAGTTGTATATTTTTCTGAGTTCTCTTTGCAAATTAACATTCGGCAAAATTGGTAAAATCTAGAAATTTTTTGTCGCGCATCGCGCAAAATAATTACCTTCAATGTTTTTGACATGTTTCAACCAGGGCTTTGGAGCCGGAGCCGGAGCCCGGAGTCGGAGCCCCGGAGCCGTGCATTTTCACCGGAGCTGGAGCCGGAGCCGGAGCTCTACATAAAATTCAGCCGGAGCCGGAGCTGGAGCCCGTTATTTGAGGAGTAGCTCCGGCTCCGACGTATTTCATTATATATGCAACAACCACATCTGCTGATTTATCATAATTGAACAGCAGGCCTCAATTTTAATGCTGCGGACAGCAATGGCATAGCATAGAATAAAGTGCGTTCTAGTGCAACTATGATGTTATCGACAATTGACAAGTATTCATTATGACGTCACAAGCTGGCACGGCAGCACCCATGTCTTCGTTGCGACATCGGATGTTACTGACGGCTGACAGACTCTAGATTACTATAGATAACTAACTTATGCGTAGATCACTAATCTATATAGACCAGAAATGGCCAACCTTTTCGGCTAAAGGGGCACATGTAATTGACGAACGAGTGCGCGGTCCCCTAGCCGCCCCAAGCGGGTAAAATTTTCAAAGTTTATGAATAAACTAGGTCAATAATAGTATTACTTGAGTATGAGTATATTGCGGGTCTACTGTATACCGCCCGCTAGGCTCAGTTTGCAAGGACACGACTATTCGGCGTCTGACCACATCGATATCGAAGGTCTCCAATAATATGCGATAATCATTTTGTGCCTACATTTCACCGTCGACGATCTTTATGCGAGCGCAAACGCAAAAAGACTTTCTCCCGTAATTGCGAATTCAGTTAGACTCAATCGGGTAAATTAGGCGTTTTATTTTCATTTTCAGTAGGGGGTAGGCTACCAAGCAAGAAATCGTGTGACAATTAAACACGCGGAGCGTGGAGAAAAATTTCACTACTATTTTAGTTTATTGTCATGCGCGGCGATTTACTGAAAATGTGACTGGACCCTGGATCTGCCAATGTGTCGGAACTGATATTTTAGTCATCAACATCCCAAGTGTCGCAGCCAGACTTGTAATTTTTAGTTGGCATTGCAAGTTCACAATCTAAGAAGCAATTCATTTTCGATAATATAATAGGAAATGACCTCGCGGGCCACGCAAAACCCTCTCGCGGGCCACGTTTGGCCCGCGGGTTGGCCACCCCTGATATAGACAGGCCCATTCGATAATTTCAGAGCCGGAGCCGGAGCTGGAGCCGGAGCAGTGGTAATAATGCGGCTCCGGAGATGGAGCCGGAGCTAATGTAAGATAGAAGAAAGCGCCGGAGCTGGAGCAGTTTGAATTTACGGCTGCTCCAAAGCCCTGGTTTCAACGAATGCAGTTGTTCGATCATTCATGTTAAATGAATTGCGTGTACTATTAGACCGCCAATACCCCGTTAAAACACTCCCGTCTCGCTAGCTCGGGTTATTTGATACAAATTTTTCGAACTAGGTACTGCAGTGGTTCCCAACCTTTTTCATCTCGTGCCTCCCTTGGCCGAAATTTAAGCCAAAATTCCCCCCTCCCCTCAGGAGAAATCTGCCCGAGGAGAAAAAAAGGTCATTTTTACCGCGCAAACACCTACCTGTTGACTGAGAGAATAAGACGGGAGGTACCGAGTGGTTGTTTCTAGAAGGGCTGTAAAAACACTTTGTAGACCTCTGAAAACAATGGTATTGGTTCCAATCAAACAAATTCTGGAAGGCTTGACTCAACAGACCCACACACTTCCATTTGTGTTGTTGGCTTACCATGAAACAATCACTAATATAACTGCTGTCAAAAATCAGTATGCATAAGTTTATGGTGTCGCGATTATTTTCTCAAGTTTGCGTTTGCATTTGCCCAATAATTTCGGTGCTTTCATATATAGCAAGGTTGATCAGGCTCCAGTCTGACTCGAGTCACCATTTTCTGATGACGCGACTTGACTCGAGTCATTTTCTCAAATATACAGAAATGACTCGATTCGACTCGAGACAATCTGTGTATTGACTCGACTTGGACTCGAGTCATTGTGCATGACTCGAACCAAGCCATATGACTCGAGACTATAAGACGGCCAAGACCGACATTTCAATGTAATTTCGAAGAACAGTAAAGTGACCACCCTATTGGAATTTCGTCTATTGGTCCTGGTACTTGAAAATGCGACAAGAAACTGCTCAAAGTGAGGAAAATTAGTATATTATAAATCCAAATCATTCAATATCACCAAACAGAGTTATAAAAAGTGGGTTTAACAAGACTTCAACTGGAAACTGAGCAGTCAACACGATGACTTGGACTCGATTCATATTTTCATGACTCGGACTCGACCCCTCTGCTTGGTGACTTGGACTCGGACTTGACTCACTGGTGAATTGAAAATGGCTCGACTTGACTCGAGTCAAAAGTATGAAAGTGAAATTGACTTGTGACTCGGATCCTCGTGACTTGGTTACAGCCCTGAGATATAACATACACGTGATAAGAATTCCTGCTGGAGCTCATTAAAATTTAGGACACCCATTACGTTTCGGCAATATTGCACCAAGTTCAACATGTTTTTTTTGATCGGGTAGCTGTTCACTGAACATAAAGCAAGGCTAGCAATCTCTTTGACTTGAATCGATGACGTTAGTAGTATAGATCGCTCTGGGGGTGGCAGGGGTTCTTATGGGCGGGGTGGTGAGCGGCTGGGAAACCGGGGGTGGTGAGCGGCTCTTATTTCTTATGGCGGGGGTGGTGAGCGGCTATTGCGTCTTATGGCGGGGGTGGTGAGCGGCTCTTATTTCTTATGGCGGGGGTCGTGAGCGGCTAGAAAACCGGGGGTGGTGAGCGGCTTTTATGTCTTATGGCGGGGGTCGTGAGCGGCTATTGTGTCTTGTGGTCGAACGGTAACCCTTTTCAGTATAGGGATAGCTCGCACGCGGCTTCGTTGTTAGCATGTCGTACTTCGTGTTGAATATGTATCAAGTAAATAGTCATGTGATTGGTCCTTAGGTAACGTGTATATTCCAAATTACGGCGAGTACGACATTGATATATCGTTATTCTTATGGATGCGGCGATGATTCGTACTTTCAGGCATCTCTCGACCGGTAACCCTTTTCGGTATATGAATCGCTCAACCGGTGCTAGTATAGCCATCTCTCGACCGGTAACCCTTTTCGGTATATGAATCGCTCAACCGGTGTCGCGGTGGTAATTCATACTTTCGGGTATATGCATCTCTCGACCGGTGTTGAATATGTATCAAGTAAATAGTCACGTGAATGAATCTTTGTTAATGTGTATATCGTGAAAACTCGCGGTCGTGACTCGCCTTTTTTGCTATAGGTGATCGCCGTTGTTTCTTATGGGTGCGCTCGCATGTCGCACTTTCAGGTATAGGCATCTCTCGCACATCGCAGACTCGCCATGTGTTCTTATGGGTGCCGCCGTGAATCGCCCTTTCGGTATAGACATCTCTCGCACGTCGTACTTTCGGGTATAGGCATCACTAAACAGGAAATTCACTAATCCGCAGTGCATTGTGCGATTTTGAAAACCAGACGTTGGCGGTTGTATTTTGGACCTGTGTGACCCACTAAATACGTCCGTTTTGGAAATTCGGAGCGCGCACTATCGTATCGATTATTCCACTAATCCAGTCGGTGCTATTACGTTCGGCAGTATTCAGTATTCAGCAGCGTCACGAAAAGCGAGCAACAAATAACCGCGCTCGTAAATTGACACTTCAAAAAGTGTAAAATAGATTGCAAATCCCGCGATCACTAACAAGATAATGTCTCGAACATAACCATTTTTAGTGACTTGGTGTTAAAGACATACCGATCGCTCACAAGGTAATATTTCCGCAATAAGTTTGTCACAGAGCCGGCGCAGACGGTGATTCGTAAACCAACAATTTGACACTTTCTGGTGGTCGCTATATGTTTTGACACTTCGAACAGTGGCTGACTTTAGTTGCGCGATAAGAATTATGAGAATATTCAATCAATGTATCAATTTGCCAACTCGAAATGAAACTTACTACACAGCTCAAGTTGATTCGTATCTGAATGTGTTAATTCGGTACAATTCTAATTATTTCGAGAAATCTTTTCGTGATCTTTTGATTCGACCGTAACTCGAATATTACTGACACCGACTTTCAGCCACATTGAATTATTCGCACACCAGCGCCGCTGTTTTCACAACTATAACTCTACAAGAATCAAGAATCACAAGTATGTGCATTATACAGTTATTGTCTTTATCAACACGAAATCAAACTCTTAACAAAAACACGCATCTTATCACTCGTCAACTCTATCATGAAAATCCTCGAGTCCTTATCATCAAAAATGTTATAGCGCGGCGTCGGAATCCATTCGTGGGATGTACTAAAGGTAAATCCAAATAATCCAGAATGAAATATTTGGACTTTGACATTGTGTGAATTGAAATATGTTTGACAAACATGACTACCAACTTTCACCCAGTCACATTTCGAGATTATACGCACATTGATTTGAAACAAGTAATGAAACATTACAACTCTATTCGCGACCTGTCTTTACGTTTGTCAAAGAGAGTTTCAGAAATATTATCACTATGACATCTCAACATTTTAACATCTTGCCACCAACAAAAGAGTAAAATACAAAAAACCTTGTCAAGTCAATCCGTTTGTAACTCACCGAACCAAAGCAAAAAGTGTCCACACGAAAAGTAGACAAGACTACGCAAGTAATCACTACAACCCACAAACATATCAAGTTCGGTTTTAGGTATATACCACCAACTCGTCTTTTTTGTTCAACTGTAAAAGTCGTTACTATACCGCAAGACTAAGAAATTACTATGCGGTATATTTTGTAAGACAAAAGTAATTAGTTCTCGGTGTCGGCGACTTGAGGTTAACATAATATATTTGAGTATACGACATTTGAAAGTATGACCATCGTAGTTTCTTACAATCGAACGCAGGTGTTATATCGAAAATTATCGTGATGTAAACATAAGGATTGTCACATCGATTTAACATATGAGATTTTGTAATGGTCTATCATGACTTGATTATTAAATTATTCGCGTTAATTAGACCCGGCGTTGTGGTAAAGGTTATTAGGACAGCAACAAACTTTTCAGTACCGTTGTTCTTAACATATTGAGTTGTAAAACTATGCGTGTCTGAAATGTTCTTGAATGGAAAATTATTCCACCTTGGTACATATCACCCTGCGTATCGCAGATATCACTAACCAAGACTAAAGATGAAACAACAATTTCCTTTGTTAAACAATAACCGGTACAATACTTTATCATCGTAATCAGCAGTGAGAATTGAAACACTTTCGCACATTATCCGGCGTCAAGATATCACACTAGGTGAATTGACATATCGCCGCTTGAATAATACCTAATCCGTTCGAACCATTTCACATACTTTGATCATTACAAAAGTAAATTGTGATATGTTTGTTAGATGCATCCAATTCAGTTAGAAGTGTCTAGTGCCCAACACTCGTAATATCAAAAAAGTACTTGCTACACTGTTATTTGCTAAACGTGTTTTGCATTGTTGTTCATTTGTAGTATTGATTGAAATTGTTCTTGAACCCTCAAATAATAATTCCCGACATGAAACCAAGCCGCTGAAAGTCGTTACCATCACGAAGATACAATGTGCACGATGTTTGTCAAATGTGTCCTACCTGGCCAACAGAAAACAATTTTCACTCACTCGAAATGAAACCAATGTGATGGTCTCCATTCGATATTTTGTTTGTGTCAAATACTTTGCATTGAACACATTTGCGTGGTTGAGCTTTACATCATCAAGCTGTTATTTGTAAATCAAGATTTCGGTAAACTTGTAAATGTATCGTTTAACTAACCGACATTTAGTGATTGGGAAACATACCAGACGATACACATCCATCTCCGAAATACTGCATTGATCTTAATTTCCATCATCGTGATAATCGAAGTACATTTCTTCCGAATTCGTAACAACCGACTATGACATGATAAATTTTTGACAAGTTATGCTTAAAAGATTGGTTGCATATCGCGAAAAAATAATATACCACTCATATTGATACTGTTACTCCATTGATCGATATTTTCAAACGAGTAAAATTTATTACTTGAGTTTCCCCGCTTAATGTAAATGAAAACTCAGCCGTCTTTTAACATCACAAAGACATTGATAAAAAGTAGGCAATCAAACACACTCTACGTGGTTAACATTCTCGTCGATTCTATTGTGATTAATGTATACTTCATGTGATCTGGATTCATTTCGATATGGTTAAACATTCAACCTCGACGGATACGAATTGTCACACACTCAAGTAATATCATACCAAATAGTTATTTACAACAACCGAGACACAGAAAATTTGTTTTGGCCATTTCGATTTTATTACTGGAGATACTCATCACTTTGCTTAATACAATCTAGATTTAAACTCCATCGAACCTTTGGTGCCTATCGTTTTGTTGGATACGAATTATGCTAGTCTAAGAGTACACAATTTTCACTATCTTGGGTTATGAACTCAGTGTGTTAGCGAGCATTCAATATTTTGTAGTATCAACTAGTTACTTCGTAATATACGAATGATCATCCTCACAACTCTTACAAAAGTACGAAGGATATTTACATCACACAAAGTAATCGACTTTACTCAATATCCTCACACTACGAAACTGAATGGTTTGTTTGACTCTACAAACTGTTCTGATGTCACAAGAACTTTTTCATACGCATGGTTACGTATCTAAATATTCAAATAATCCAACACACAACTATAGTACTTACAGAAATATCATAGTTCTTGTAACAAAGTTGTATAAGTATAATGTTTATCGTAAGTCCTACATAGCCATGATATCCGTCCGAGTTTGACTTTTAGAAAACATTATACCGACATCGCGACATCTTTCAAAATTAAAACCACAGTGACTGCTTCAGAGACCTACCAATGATATCACAGTAATACAGTTACTTCCACAAAAGAGTATGTATTCGACTTACTTACCACAAATCTAACGCACAAAACAATTTACTTTGCTAACGAGAAGCGCCGAGCCTCACATCAAAACAACTAGAGGGTGGAACTATATTAAAAAACGTCGCTAACCTTTGTGCACCAGCTGTAAATCACACAAGCAACATGTTTCAAGATTCTGGTTATTGAAAAACGTTAAAGTGTTTCTCCTGCGCCAAGTCGTTATGTTGACAAAAGCATATATTGTAATATCATGATCGATTTGCATTCGTTGGTCCCAAACTGTCACTACTCCAAATAATTATTTTTCACCCAAACACAAAAGCATACTTGTCACCATTCGTTTTCATCAAGCACGAGTTCAAGAAACTTACTTACTACGACATGAATTTTTATTTTTATGTTGTGTAAATAGGTAATAATTAATTCAAGTAACACTATATCAACATCATCGAGTTGTGCTAATAGATTTACATGTGGTCTTGTGGTTTTCGTCGGGACATACAGCACGAACTAACTGTAGACTACTCTCTGTTGTACAGCTACTCGGTAATCGAAATGCATTAACATGTAAACAACGATCTTGTATCGTCACACCAAAAATATGTTCACTGTCGCGATACTCCGCACAAGACGTGCATAGCCTTTTCACACTCGTAATAGTATACCAACGTCAAGCGATAACGTTTAACAAGACCAACGACACTGAACCCACGACGTTTACCTATGTAAAATTACCACTTTCACTTGCCAGTCCATCGTTTACCTGACTAAACATATTATTTTCCTTTGGAGATCTGACGTTTACCCAGAGTAAGAAACCATTTTCACTTGTAAATATTTTTTTTCCTCGGCTAACAAACCTTTTTTCACTTGGAAATATATTTTTTCTCTGGGTAACAAACCTTTTTCACTTGGAAATATATTTTTTCTCTGGTCAACAAACCTTTTTCACTTGGAAATATATTTTTTCTCTGGTTAACAAACCTTTTTCACTTGGAAATATATTTTTTCTCTGGGTAACAAACCTTTTTCACTTGGAAATATATTTTTTCCCCGGATAACAAACCTTTTTCCCTGAGCAACAAACCATTTTCACTTGGTGGTCCGTCGTTTACCCGAGTAAAAATATCATTTGCCTTTGGAGATCCGGCGTTTACCCAGTGTAACAATACATTTTCACTTGGAAAAATACTTTTACCTAGAGTAACTAATCATTTTCTTCTGGGTAACAAACCCTTTTCGTCTGGAAACTATCATTTAACTGAGTACCAACACCGTTTTCACTTGGAAATACATTTTCTCCCGGGTAACAAACCCTTTTCGTCTGGAAACTATCATTTAACTGAGTACCAACACCGTTTTCACTTGGAAATACATTTTTTCCCTGGGTAACAATACCATTTTCGTTTTGAAAACTGACAACCACACCGGCCAATTTGATATTTTTGTATATTGTTACAACGGACAGCGACAAAATATACACCAACAACGACTCCGATACATTTGTGTAATCGCATACTCACTTGCTCTGGCGCATCCCATCAAAATCGACGGTTAGCCACACACACACACACACACAAACACAATAACAATGCGCTATTTCGATATGACTGCGATGTCCGGGTTCGTGCTTTAGATTTTCCAGAACCAATCCGTCTAAAGTTGTAATCCCCCACCTTTGTTAACTGGTTGATACACGGATAACAATCTTCGGAAAATGTAGGAACGCATACTACCCATCGTGCTAACGATTCCGGGTTACTTGTGATTAATTTCCTTGCTCACCCTATACAGATTATACGTACAGCGATATGTAGCGGTAATCGGTTTGGTCAATACACATTGCCCCATTCAGTATGGAATTACAAACCCAATACAGGTCACTTCATAACCGGATCCGGATATTCAATGCAAAGCGATAAAGCAGAACCAATGACCAAATGTAATTAAACATGTAGATTTACAACCCTTGATTTTTTTTTCGTGAAAAATGACAATACATATCGAATATATATTTTACGATGGTTCAACCCTACCAAGTATTCACGTAAATGTGGTTTATGACATTACATACAATGTATCAGTGTATCAATGTTAAGTGTTTATGCACACATCGGTATGACCCATAGACAACATCATCATACCCTCCAGGACTTCGTTATTGCATCGTGAGGTCAATAAAATCAATCGGTGGTATAGACGACAGAAGGCTTGGAGATCCAATGTAAAATTGAGACAAACAAACGGATATATTTGTCCATCTTGGTTATTCACTCAACTACCATTGGTGCTCTCGATACAGCGAACGGTACAGTATGCAATGCATATCATTAGAGTGATATATCCACAGGTAAATATGGGGCCTGCCCACAATAATTGTATCGAGATTTAACCCAGATTACTATCCGTTCACTGATTCACTCGATGGTTTTAGCAACTTGTAACAACACAAGATAGATACGACTGGAATTACTAATATTCATAATGTTTATGATAAGTGTCGTTACCGATCGTTCACTAAGTCGATATGAATATTCGAAAAATCGGATATCACTACTCTCAACACCAGTGATTCGGTTTAAGTTTAAAATCGATTTGATAATGTAATCCAAGGTGTGTTTCTGTGGGATCTGCTAACCTTTACGAGAGACTGCTGTCTCTTCGATACAGGAAACAATTATTATCAACCACACCTTGCGTGCATCGATTTGTCGGCGTCGTACAATTATTGTGGGCAGGCCCCATATTTACCTGTGGATATATCACTCTAATGATATGCATTGCATACTGTACCGTTCGCTGTATCGAGAGCACCAATGGTAGTTGAGTGAATAACCAAGATGGACAAATATATCCGTTTGTTTGTCTCAATTTTACATTGGATCTCCAAGCCTTCTGTCGTCTATACCACCGATTGATTTTATTGACCTCACGATGCAATAACGAAGTCCTGGAGGGTATGATGATGTTGTCTATGGGTCATACCGATGTGTGCATAAACACTTAACATTGATACACTGATACATTGTATGTAATGTCATAAACCACATTTACGTGAATACTTGGTAGGGTTGAACCATCGTAAAATATATATTCGATATGTATTGTCATTTTTCACGAAAAAAAAATCAAGGGTTGTAAATCTACATGTTTAATTACATTTGGTCATTGGTTCTGCTTTATCGCTTTGCATTGAATATCCGGATCCGGTTATGAAGTGACCTGTATTGGGTTTGTAATTCCATACTGAATGGGGCAATGTGTATTGACCAAACCGATTACCGCTACATATCGCTGTACGTATAATCTGTATAGGGTGAGCAAGGAAATTAATCACAAGTAACCCGGAATCGTTAGCACGATGGGTAGTATGCGTTCCTACATTTTCCGAAGATTGTTATCCGTGTATCAACCAGTTAACAAAGGTGGGGGATTACAACTTTAGACGGATTGGTTCTGGAAAATCTAAAGCACGAACCCGGACATCGCAGTCATATCGAAATAGCGCATTGTTATTGTGTTTGTGTGTGTGTGTGTGTGTGGCTAACCGTCGATTTTGATGGGATGCGCCAGAGCAAGTGAGTATGCGATTACACAAATGTATCGGAGTCGTTGTTGGTGTATATTTTGTCGCTGTCCGTTGTAACAATATACAAAAATATCAAATTGGCCGGTGTGGTTGTCAGTTTTCAAAACGAAAATGGTATTGTTACCCAGGGAAAAAATGTATTTCCAAGTGAAAACGGTGTTGGTACTCAGTTAAATGATAGTTTCCAGACGAAAAGGGTTTGTTACCCGGGAGAAAATGTATTTCCAAGTGAAAACGGTGTTGGTACTCAGTTAAATGATAGTTTCCAGACGAAAAGGGTTTGTTA
This sequence comes from Botryllus schlosseri, assembly GCF_051294905.1. Taxonomy (NCBI): domain Eukaryota; kingdom Metazoa; phylum Chordata; class Ascidiacea; order Stolidobranchia; family Styelidae; genus Botryllus; species Botryllus schlosseri. The sequence continues at coordinate 6,423,997 of NC_137245.1, forward strand.
CCCAGAAGAAAATGATTAGTTACTCTAGGTAAAAGTATTTTTCCAAGTGAAAATGTATTGTTACACTGGGTAAACGCCGGATCTCCAAAGGCAAATGATATTTTTACTCGGGTAAACGACGGACCACCAAGTGAAAATGGTTTGTTGCTCAGGGAAAAAGGTTTGTTATCCGGGGAAAAAATATATTTCCAAGTGAAAAAGGTTTGTTACCCAGAGAAAAAATATATTTCCAAGTGAAAAAGGTTTGTTAACCAGAGAAAAAATATATTTCCAAGTGAAAAAGGTTTGTTGACCAGAGAAAAAATATATTTCCAAGTGAAAAAGGTTTGTTACCCAGAGAAAAAATATATTTCCAAGTGAAAAAAGGTTTGTTAGCCGAGGAAAAAAAATATTTACAAGTGAAAATGGTTTCTTACTCTGGGTAAACGTCAGATCTCCAAAGGAAAATAATATGTTTAGTCAGGTAAACGATGGACTGGCAAGTGAAAGTGGTAATTTTACATAGGTAAACGTCGTGGGTTCAGTGTCGTTGGTCTTGTTAAACGTTATCGCTTGACGTTGGTATACTATTACGAGTGTGAAAAGGCTATGCACGTCTTGTGCGGAGTATCGCGACAGTGAACATATTTTTGGTGTGACGATACAAGATCGTTGTTTACATGTTAATGCATTTCGATTACCGAGTAGCTGTACAACAGAGAGTAGTCTACAGTTAGTTCGTGCTGTATGTCCCGACGAAAACCACAAGACCACATGTAAATCTATTAGCACAACTCGATGATGTTGATATAGTGTTACTTGAATTAATTATTACCTATTTACACAACATAAAAATAAAAATTCATGTCGTAGTAAGTAAGTTTCTTGAACTCGTGCTTGATGAAAACGAATGGTGACAAGTATGCTTTTGTGTTTGGGTGAAAAATAATTATTTGGAGTAGTGACAGTTTGGGACCAACGAATGCAAATCGATCATGATATTACAATATATGCTTTTGTCAACATAACGACTTGGCGCAGGAGAAACACTTTAACGTTTTTCAATAACCAGAATCTTGAAACATGTTGCTTGTGTGATTTACAGCTGGTGCACAAAGGTTAGCGACGTTTTTTAATATAGTTCCACCCTCTAGTTGTTTTGATGTGAGGCTCGGCGCTTCTCGTTAGCAAAGTAAATTGTTTTGTGCGTTAGATTTGTGGTAAGTAAGTCGAATACATACTCTTTTGTGGAAGTAACTGTATTACTGTGATATCATTGGTAGGTCTCTGAAGCAGTCACTGTGGTTTTAATTTTGAAAGATGTCGCGATGTCGGTATAATGTTTTCTAAAAGTCAAACTCGGACGGATATCATGGCTATGTAGGACTTACGATAAACATTATACTTATACAACTTTGTTACAAGAACTATGATATTTCTGTAAGTACTATAGTTGTGTGTTGGATTATTTGAATATTTAGATACGTAACCATGCGTATGAAAAAGTTCTTGTGACATCAGAACAGTTTGTAGAGTCAAACAAACCATTCAGTTTCGTAGTGTGAGGATATTGAGTAAAGTCGATTACTTTGTGTGATGTAAATATCCTTCGTACTTTTGTAAGAGTTGTGAGGATGATCATTCGTATATTACGAAGTAACTAGTTGATACTACAAAATATTGAATGCTCGCTAACACACTGAGTTCATAACCCAAGATAGTGAAAATTGTGTACTCTTAGACTAGCATAATTCGTATCCAACAAAACGATAGGCACCAAAGGTTCGATGGAGTTTAAATCTAGATTGTATTAAGCAAAGTGATGAGTATCTCCAGTAATAAAATCGAAATGGCCAAAACAAATTTTCTGTGTCTCGGTTGTTGTAAATAACTATTTGGTATGATATTACTTGAGTGTGTGACAATTCGTATCCGTCGAGGTTGAATGTTTAACCATATCGAAATGAATCCAGATCACATGAAGTATACATTAATCACAATAGAATCGACGAGAATGTTAACCACGTAGAGTGTGTTTGATTGCCTACTTTTTATCAATGTCTTTGTGATGTTAAAAGACGGCTGAGTTTTCATTTACATTAAGCGGGGAAACTCAAGTAATAAATTTTACTCGTTTGAAAATATCGATCAATGGAGTAACAGTATCAATATGAGTGGTATATTATTTTTTCGCGATATGCAACCAATCTTTTAAGCATAACTTGTCAAAAATTTATCATGTCATAGTCGGTTGTTACGAATTCGGAAGAAATGTACTTCGATTATCACGATGATGGAAATTAAGATCAATGCAGTATTTCGGAGATGGATGTGTATCGTCTGGTATGTTTCCCAATCACTAAATGTCGGTTAGTTAAACGATACATTTACAAGTTTACCGAAATCTTGATTTACAAATAACAGCTTGATGATGTAAAGCTCAACCACGCAAATGTGTTCAATGCAAAGTATTTGACACAAACAAAATATCGAATGGAGACCATCACATTGGTTTCATTTCGAGTGAGTGAAAATTGTTTTCTGTTGGCCAGGTAGGACACATTTGACAAACATCGTGCACATTGTATCTTCGTGATGGTAACGACTTTCAGCGGCTTGGTTTCATGTCGGGAATTATTATTTGAGGGTTCAAGAACAATTTCAATCAATACTACAAATGAACAACAATGCAAAACACGTTTAGCAAATAACAGTGTAGCAAGTACTTTTTTGATATTACGAGTGTTGGGCACTAGACACTTCTAACTGAATTGGATGCATCTAACAAACATATCACAATTTACTTTTGTAATGATCAAAGTATGTGAAATGGTTCGAACGGATTAGGTATTATTCAAGCGGCGATATGTCAATTCACCTAGTGTGATATCTTGACGCCGGATAATGTGCGAAAGTGTTTCAATTCTCACTGCTGATTACGATGATAAAGTATTGTACCGGTTATTGTTTAACAAAGGAAATTGTTGTTTCATCTTTAGTCTTGGTTAGTGATATCTGCGATACGCAGGGTGATATGTACCAAGGTGGAATAATTTTCCATTCAAGAACATTTCAGACACGCATAGTTTTACAACTCAATATGTTAAGAACAACGGTACTGAAAAGTTTGTTGCTGTCCTAATAACCTTTACCACAACGCCGGGTCTAATTAACGCGAATAATTTAATAATCAAGTCATGATAGACCATTACAAAATCTCATATGTTAAATCGATGTGACAATCCTTATGTTTACATCACGATAATTTTCGATATAACACCTGCGTTCGATTGTAAGAAACTACGATGGTCATACTTTCAAATGTCGTATACTCAAATATATTATGTTAACCTCAAGTCGCCGACACCGAGAACTAATTACTTTTGTCTTACAAAATATACCGCATAGTAATTTCTTAGTCTTGCGGTATAGTAACGACTTTTACAGTTGAACAAAAAAGACGAGTTGGTGGTATATACCTAAAACCGAACTTGATATGTTTGTGGGTTGTAGTGATTACTTGCGTAGTCTTGTCTACTTTTCGTGTGGACACTTTTTGCTTTGGTTCGGTGAGTTACAAACGGATTGACTTGACAAGGTTTTTTGTATTTTACTCTTTTGTTGGTGGCAAGATGTTAAAATGTTGAGATGTCATAGTGATAATATTTCTGAAACTCTCTTTGACAAACGTAAAGACAGGTCGCGAATAGAGTTGTAATGTTTCATTACTTGTTTCAAATCAATGTGCGTATAATCTCGAAATGTGACTGGGTGAAAGTTGGTAGTCATGTTTGTCAAACATATTTCAATTCACACAATGTCAAAGTCCAAATATTTCATTCTGGATTATTTGGATTTACCTTTAGTACATCCCACGAATGGATTCCGACGCCGCGCTATAACATTTTTGATGATAAGGACTCGAGGATTTTCATGATAGAGTTGACGAGTGATAAGATGCGTGTTTTTGTTAAGAGTTTGATTTCGTGTTGATAAAGACAATAACTGTATAATGCACATACTTGTGATTCTTGATTCTTGTAGAGTTATAGTTGTGAAAACAGCGGCGCTGGTGTGCGAATAATTCAATGTGGCTGAAAGTCGGTGTCAGTAATATTCGAGTTACGGTCGAATCAAAAGATCACGAAAAGATTTCTCGAAATAATTAGAATTGTACCGAATTAACACATTCAGATACGAATCAACTTGAGCTGTGTAGTAAGTTTCATTTCGAGTTGGCAAATTGATACATTGATTGAATATTCTCATAATTCTTATCGCGCAACTAAAGTCAGCCACTGTTCGAAGTGTCAAAACATATAGCGACCACCAGAAAGTGTCAAATTGTTGGTTTACGAATCACCGTCTGCGCCGGCTCTGTGACAAACTTATTGCGGAAATATTACCTTGTGAGCGATCGGTATGTCTTTAACACCAAGTCACTAAAAATGGTTATGTTCGAGACATTATCTTGTTAGTGATCGCGGGATTTGCAATCTATTTTACACTTTTTGAAGTGTCAATTTACGAGCGCGGTTATTTGTTGCTCGCTTTTCGTGACGCTGCTGAATACTGAATACTGCCGAACGTAATAGCACCGACTGGATTAGTGGAATAATCGATACGATAGTGCGCGCTCCGAATTTCCAAAACGGACGTATTTAGTGGGTCACACAGGTCCAAAATACAACCGCCAACGTCTGGTTTTCAAAATCGCACAATGCACTGCGGATTAGTGAATTTCCTGTTTAGTGATGCCTATACCCGAAAGTACGACGTGCGAGAGATGTCTATACCGAAAGGGCGATTCACGGCGGCACCCATAAGAACACATGGCGAGTCTGCGATGTGCGAGAGATGCCTATACCTGAAAGTGCGACATGCGAGCGCACCCATAAGAAACAACGGCGATCACCTATAGCAAAAAAGGCGAGTCACGACCGCGAGTTTTCACGATATACACATTAACAAAGATTCATTCACGTGACTATTTACTTGATACATATTCAACACCGGTCGAGAGATGCATATACCCGAAAGTATGAATTACCACCGCGACACCGGTTGAGCGATTCATATACCGAAAAGGGTTACCGGTCGAGAGATGGCTATACTAGCACCGGTTGAGCGATTCATATACCGAAAAGGGTTACCGGTCGAGAGATGCCTGAAAGTACGAATCATCGCCGCATCCATAAGAATAACGATATATCAATGTCGTACTCGCCGTAATTTGGAATATACACGTTACCTAAGGACCAATCACATGACTATTTACTTGATACATATTCAACACGAAGTACGACATGCTAACAACGAAGCCGCGTGCGAGCTATCCCTATACTGAAAAGGGTTACCGTTCGACCACAAGACACAATAGCCGCTCACGACCCCCGCCATAAGACATAAAAGCCGCTCACCACCCCCGGTTTTCTAGCCGCTCACGACCCCCGCCATAAGAAATAAGAGCCGCTCACCACCCCCGCCATAAGACGCAATAGCCGCTCACCACCCCCGCCATAAGAAATAAGAGCCGCTCACCACCCCCGGTTTCCCAGCCGCTCACCACCCCGCCCATAAGAACCCCTGCCACCCCCAGAGCGATCTATACTACTACTGACGTTGTAATATTTTGTCACTGTCTGAAAATGTTGACTTGAAAATATAATATAAATACTTTCACTAGAGGCCTTGTTGTGACAGATTCGGCACGACATTTGCTCGCTTAGGATATATTTGATTGAGATGCCGTCGCTGGCCTGCAAAATTGTCTCGCGAACTGCAGCACATCTGAACTAGTTTTAAAAAAAAACATGGGGGAATTTGTATTTGTAAAAGAGATTTGAAATGGGATTTGAACACACTTTTAGCAAAAAAACAGCCGTAAGAAGCATACGTTCGGATACAACTGATTGACAGAGGTGGTCAGTAACGAAGTACTTCTACTTTTTGAAGTACTTGAAGTAGATTTTTTCTTCCAACACTACTTTTTAAGTAGTTATGATTTTAGACTACTTCTACTTCTACTTGACAGTTTTAGTTTTGTAGGCCCAAATAAGCGTAACATACCTACTTACTTACTTACTCGTAAACCACCACTTCTACTTCTACTTGAGTAGAAATTCCGGCGTTACTTCTACTTCTACTTGAGTAGTGACGGTGACTACTTTGACCACCTCTGCTGATTGACTACATGACAGTTCGGACATGAATAATTTGGGAAATCCGTTACAATTCTGAAGTGGAATTCCTCCCTAAAAATTGCAAAATTCTCCCCAAGGGGAGAATTCCTCCCCAGTTGGGAACCACTTGAGGTATTGCATCCTGCAGCGCGAAGCGTGTCGAAATCGAAGAAAGAGGCAGTGTAGGCCTGCCACTTTTGAGAATGGGACTCCTTTGAAGATGCTTTGACGCCTCTCGGCCAAAATGATTAACTAAATAACCTTGTATTTGAGAGCTACAAAATTTCATTTCGGAATATTTATTCATCGTATGAAAGGATGATACTGTTCAGTGTTGTGAACCACTTTACACGAATGTTTTATAATGTGGATTGCTTTGTCTGAAAAACATTCATGTTACTCGTAATAACTGGGCGCAATACTAAATTCAATGTGAGCAAAGATCTGTACGATATTTTTAGTTGATTTACTAATCACACGACGCAACAAAACATAACCCAGTACACTTTTAACTTCCCCGTATTGCCAATCGCAGAGGGGAATTCGGGATGCATACATCGTGCTCGAATCAGATGGTAGGCTACATCAGCCCCTAACCGATTGCTATTATAACAACATTGATTCGGTTCCGAATACAACGCATAGGCTAGGCTTACCATATACGTCCTCTTTTAAGAGGATTTGTCCTCATTTTTGATTTTTTTACAAGTGTCCTCGGAGGACGCCCAAATGTCGTCTTTTTATGAGATTTTGTCCTCTTAATTGAGAATTTTGTTTAAATATAGGGTAAAATTCGATTGAGCTACGTGAAATCAGCACTGAATTAAGCAATGCCCGCGGCAATTTCGGTAGCTGAGCCAGTAAAGTTGACCTTTTTTCAGTTAACCAACAGGAGAGTATGGGGAAAAAGCGTGTTTTTGGGGAATCGAGACGAAGAAACGACCTTTTTTTTAGTCAACAGCCGAGTCGGATTTCTTTTTAGTCATGGGAAATTTACCATTTTTCCGGATATTACTCCAGAATTATGAGTCGTAAATTTTATTGAAAAGTGTCCTCGTTTCACATTTCCAAAATATGGAAACCCTAGCATATGCCTAGAATTATTTTATCATTAACTAGTCGAGTGCGTCCTCGCGCGCGATTCATGCGCGAAATATTTCCAACAGTAAAGTCGATCCCTACCCGGAAAAATCGACAGGACTTCGACCGCTAATCCATTTTTATTTTGTGCAACGTTCCTTAAAATATGAGGGGCGCCAAACCTAGGAAATTTGAAAAGGGTCGCTGAAAGAAAAAAAAGGTCAAGTACCACTGGGCTAGAGCAAGCAATGTCAAATTCATTTTCGTTTTCCTCTGTTAATGCGCATATCCTAATTGTGTATCTAGCAGATTTGGTCAAAGCAGTCAAGTAAGCTACTCAAGTAGAATGGGAAGTAGCAACGAAAACATCTACTCAGGTGCGAGTAGAAGTATTTCTCCCATAAGTAATTTAAAACTACTTGAAGTAGAAGTAGAATTTACTGACTTTTAGTCTACTCAAGTAAGTTATTGTGGAATCGATCGTAATTCGTTCGCAAGGATTGTAAAAAGCTGCAAATCAAATTATTCGAGAGGTGCAAAGGTTGCATTTTGATGCATAGCAGGAAACCTTGAATAAACGCTGAGCGGTACTTTTGTGACTGCTTTTTTAAAGAACTTTCGCACAGCGTTAAGTTAAATATTAAACCTGACACGAGCAATAGAATCGGGTAATATAAACCGCGATGTTTTCCGTTCTGACCGTGCTGGGTTGGTGCGGTTTATTCCCTTGAATGGCCATCGTGACATTTGACGAGTGACATGCGACCAACTAGCTTGCACATATTGGATTCTGCGTAAAGTAGCCTACATGTCTAGAATGAGCTCTGTTCCTCCACGTACGGTTCCGCAGATTTAATCGACGGTCCTACGGGGCGCATGCACTTTCGGACCAAATTCACACAAACGCCTATACTGACATATGGAGAATATTGCTTTTGGGCCGAAAGTGTGCATGAGCCCCGTCCATTTCCGCTAAAATATATTTGAGTATCAGCATTCAATTCTCAATACAACATGGAAATACAGTATATATCAACACGGCAATAACCGTTTTGCACGAAGAACGGATCAAAAAGATATATGTTGGGGACGACGGTAAAATTCCGGATTGGGGATTTCATTCAGGCATTCAAATTACCGCTGCAAAGTACCAAAAACTCAACATTTTGGTGAGCGACATATTTACTTTCTCGTTGCTGTATCGAATTATTCAAGTTGTAGGCATACTCAGCTGCTTGGCCTCGGTTCGATTTTAACATTCAACATGCCGTAAAACTGGTTCGCCGTCTCCAGTAAAGTAATTCTAATTTGGTGCGCCAAATTTGTGATGCATCTTTGTATACCACCAAGTACTGGTGTCCCTATGAATATTCCGGCACCACATAGGGTGCAACCTGCACGCTGTTTTGGCAAGCACTGATATAAACCACGTAGCTATTCGTTTCACGCAGCTGAAAATTTAGAATTGTCGGCTCACTTATCCTTGCGCGCACGTCCAGGCCTGCGTAAAGAGAGATAGGCCCTTTTCATACCGGATTTACGAAACTCTTTCGGGAACAAGTTCCGAAACAGGCGATGTTCACATAGAGAGAAAATTACCGAAACAGTTCCGGGAAAAGAGCACTTTCATACCTATTTAGAGTTACCGCGAACTTATGTTCAATTTGTTCATACAGGTCGTTTTTTCGGTAATTTCGCGGGAGATTATGGCCAGTATGAACGCGATTCTCCGTAAGTGTTGATAGTTACGAAACCATGTCTGTGGGGTGTTCCAGTTGTAATATGCTTTTGGAAAACGATGTGGGAGAGGCATACTCGTGAGATGCGGAGAAGTTGGCTCCAACTTTTAGCTATGGGATGTTGCGGATATGCCTTCTCGATGTGTATGGGGCTCTATACTCAATATACCTGTATCAGTAATAGAGCCCGAGCGTGTTCCTGGCTGGTATATTATCAACCGAAGCTGAGAGCAGAAACTGAAAGGCAGCAAAGAGGATAGAGTCCTGGAATGAAAAGAACCACCGATCACATCTGCGTACGACAAAGTCAGTTTATCTTTGTGATTGCTGTATAATGGTTTGGGTAAATCTAATCTTATGTACACTGTACAGTAGGGCTGTTCAAAAATAACCTTTTTTCCTGAATCTTGCCGATTACTTGATTATATCGTTAGGTTGCCTTAGAAACCGACGCACACCAAATTTGAATTCATTCCAACCAATATTTGCGTAATTCGTAGAGTTTGAAAATTTTGAATTTGTCTAAAAATGCAAAAAAAAATTTTTCTGCCAACCCCATGAAATTGTTGCGCTGTCTTCAAAAACGATGCAAAACAAATTTGACTCCATTCGAAGCCGTAGAAGTGGAGTTATATCAGTTTTTCTTTGATAATTCTGGGATTATCCTTGTTTGGTGGATCATCCCAGAATTATCATCAAAAAACTTGAATAACTCCGCTTCTGCAGCTTGGAATTGAGTCAAATTTGTTTTCCATCGTTTTTGAAGACAGCGCAACATTTTCATAAGGTTGGAAAAAAAATTTGAAAAAAAAATTTTTCGGCATTTATAGGCAAATTCAAAATTTTCAAACTCTACGAAATCCGCGAATATTGGTTGGAATGAATTCATATTTGGTGTGCATCGTTTTTTAAGGCAACCTAACGATTTAATCAAGTAATCAGCAAGATTCAGGAAAAAAGGTTATTTTTTGAACAGCCCTACTGTACAGAGAAACCAGGGAATTCGAGAAATCCGTGAGAGAAACATTTGGTATACTCTGCGACGAGCTTCGAGACCATAACGAAAAGCAGCCAGCAAATTATACGAACTCAATTTCTCTTGCACTGTAAAAAATAAACCGTGTATTCAACGTGTTTTTTGCATGTTTTTTCCAATAACACGTTAAACGACGGAAAACGCCGACGTGTTTTTAAAATAAACAAGTTTAAAACCGAAAACGCGACGTGTTTTCCCATTAATCAAGTTCAAAACTGAAACGCAACATGTTTTTTACATTCTATGTTAAGACCATGCAACTACCAAATATATTGGTTGAATATATAAAAACCAAAGATAACTATGATGAGCACCAGACGGACACGGAAATAGTGTCAGGGACGCGGATTCTGCGCAATATTGATACAGTGGGACCAGATTCGGATTGTATTGCACCAATTGGAACGCAAGATAATTGCTAATCCTATCGCTGACGATCCGAGCACTCAAATTAAAAAAAGTTGAGCTTATTTATAAGCTACTGTCGCATTGATTCCGAAAATATACATTAAAATCTTATCGGGGCAATGGAACCCCCTCGAAATGCACCCCCAAAGTCTGCAAATCGGCATTGTTCTGAACAATCGCAACAGCGCAAAGGCCGTTGTTATGGTGATTGTGCTGCATCGCTGCACGATGCCGATTTTCAGATGTTGAAGGCTAATTCGGGTTAGTTCCATTGTCCTAATGAAATTTTAACGTATTATTTTCAGAATCAGCGTGACGGTAGCTTTCAAATAAGATCAACTTTATTTAATTTGAGGGTTCGGGTCTTCAGCTATTGATAACCGATCATGCTGCGTTCAGATTGCTGAGCACTTCAGTAGTCAATTCCTCACGGCGAGCAAGGGTGATGATGGGTGGTGCGAATCTATGCGTAGGTTAGTTATCTATAAAAAAAAGACATTTGAGTATTGGTCTTGATTGGTTGAAATACTGAGGTATAATTTCAGTTCACAGCTCACACAATTTCCGAATCCGTGGTTGGAAAACAGGAAATTTTAGTTCACGGTCCTCGATTTCAGTATCAGTCGTGATTGGTTGCAGAACGACGGTAAAATTTCAGTTCACCACTCACACTATTTCACGATCCGACGTGATTGGTTAAAAAAACGGAAGTTCTACTTCACTGCTCACGTGATTGCCGTATGCGTTACGATTGGTTTGAAAAACTTTCAGTGCTGGGAAGCCACTTCCATCGGCGATCACTACGCGGCCAGAAAAGTTGGCGAACTTAGTGTAGAGTTTATTACCGGCTGACGGTTATTGATCGTATTTGTCCAGTTAGTAGAGGATGCATTTCACATCAGTTTTCATCTGGGAAAGTGTTTCCGATTCATATGCGCGCCTACGGGGTGTGCATAGTTAGTGTGCTGCATTTAACTGCAGTACGGTAACGTGTGGCGTGTGGAGGCAGCATATCGTTTAGCACTTACCATATATAGCTTCAGAGTGCATACGGTAACCAGTCGATTACAGTATATCATGTTGGGGAATGTCTTAGCTTAACTATGTAAATAATGAACCTAAGAAAGTTGAGCCAGTTGATATATTAGGAGGATGTGTATACCATGCCAATATGTTGCATTTTGTCAAATGCAAGATATGGAGGGACAAGTTTGCTCTGTAAAATTATGTGACAAATACGGCAAAAAAGAATTCATGTTGTCAATCAGGATCAAGATGGTACAATATTTTTCTATGAAGATTTTGACGGGCACTGTCACATTTGTGGTATCCTCAAGTCAGGCTTTGGGCGATATTTACACTGTTATTCCTGTGAGGCTATGACAGAAACCGGTTTCCTTTGTGTTTTACAACCTGGTGAAATATTATACCAGAGACTCCATAATTTACCGGTATACTGTATTGGTAAATTACAGTATGGTGAGCAATGTTCCCTATAATTTTTGACGAGTCTGCGCACACTCACGAACTCACTGCGCAGACCCTTGGACAACAGTGCGTAAAGACTAAAAAAAGGTCATCATATCGGATTTTTTGTGCGCAGAGACCGTGTTAGCACTGCGCATTTGTGCATGTGCGCAGCTTAGAGGGAACATTGATGGTGAGATATCTACATTAGACTGCATCATAGAATATGTTTCAAAGTTTAATAGTGAACTATATGCCGATAGAGAAAAGTACCGGTAATTAAAATTGCGTAATTTTGAACATGACGTTCTATTTTTCAGATTCATCAGACTGGTTAGCTTGCTGAGTAGCCTACGGTAGCTGTCGCTCTTTGGAGGCTAGCCAATGAAGCCAATCGTTTATAGATCCAGGTAAACATCAGATGTATTTTAAGAAGGCAACTGTCCCAAGTTGATTTTATTAAAAAATAATTGCTGGTGCCTAGTCGGGCTAGCCACAATGATTCGAGTACTCGAATCTGAATCGAGTATTAACTTTAATGATTCGAGTCGAGTAGTAAAATACTATTTTTCGAGTACTGAAATTATACTGAAAGTTGATTTACTAACGAGAATTATACCGTAGTTTTGATACTATTTTCCACTGAGTAAGCCTTGAAACCTTGATTGGCCGTGTTGCAACTAGGGTTGTGTTTAAAACAAAAATCAATTTAAAACACACATGTTTAAAACATGGCCCTTGTTTAAAACATGTTTTTATTGTTTGTTTTTTTGTTTTTTTCTACCCATGATATCCTAATGATGACGAAAACCTTCTAAAATGAAGATACAGTGATTACTGCGACTGCACGGCATGGAATGCTCGAAGAAAATTAGTGTATTCAACGAATATTTTATTGATAAAAAATCACTGAGTGGCTTCCACGGCACACTGAGCAGCATAGAGCAACAACTGCTTTACTTTTACGACATCATCGTCAATATTGTCCATAAATAAGTCATCCTGCATCATGGACGGAGTTATGAAGTCGTCCCGCTCTTCAAGTCGACTGAATATACCATTTACACGACTCAAAAGTGTCGTAGCTCGTAGGGTATGTATCATCATCGTCAGTTTCGCTGGGTACTTCCTCAGCTTCGCTGATTTCATCGATGACCTTCTCAGATTCTTCTTGCTCCACAAGTATTCTATTAAACTTCCTTAATAAGTCTTTCGATTTCTGACAGTCAGACTTTCCAAACAAATGTTGACCAAACAAATGGTAGACGAGCTGTTGCACTCCTGAGTATATGCTTCATCATCCGCGAAATTTGTCCTTCAACTTCCTTGGCACAATAATTACACTTCGCCTTCATTCGTACCTGTACAGTAGGGCTGTTCAAAAATAACTTTTTTTTCCGGATTCCAGCCATTCAGTGATTAAATTGTCAGTTTACCTTAAAAAACGCTGCACACCAAATTTGGTTCAATTCTAACAAGTATAGGGCTCCGCGGATCCAATTAAAATTTTTAATTTATACAGAAAAATTGAAAAAAAAAATTTTCAAATTTTTCTGTCAACCCCATGAAATTGTTGAGCTGTCTTCAGAGACGACGCAAAAAAAATTTGACTCAATTCGGACTAGTAGAAGTGGAGTTATTGGAGTATTTCGTTGATAATTCTCCAATTATCCTTGATTGGTGGATAATCCGAGAATTATCAACGAAAAACTCAAATAACTCCGTTTCTACTGGTTGGAATTGACTCAAATTTCATTTGCATGGTCTTTGAAGACATCTCAACATTTTCATGGGGTTGAGAGTAAAATTTGAAATATTTTTTTTAAATTTTACGTAGTAAATTAAAAACTTTAATTGGCTCTGCGGACGCTTAGACATGTTCGAATTGAACCAAATTTGGTGTGCAGCCTTTGTTGTTGCAACCTGACAACTTAATCAGTGAATGGCTGGAATCAGGGAAAAAAAATTATTTTTGAACAGCCCTACTGTACAGGGGTACACTCGAAGAGCTTGTACAAACTTCTTGATATAAACTCCAGAGAGCATGCTTTCTCCGTCCGGTCCGCATAGCATGTACTGGTTGCAGCGAAACAATATCCAGTATATTCACACAACAGAGAAACACAGCCAACCCTGTTAATTTGTGTTCGTTAAATGGTGGCCGTCGGACCATTGTCAAGACTCAAGAGCGTGACGATATCGCTATTATGAAACAATGGAAGTCGGCGACGATCATGTTTACACCGACCGAAGTATTTATTCGGCCTATATCTATCGGTCTCTACCTCATCATGCAGAATTTTTATGGAGTAGGGCCCCATCATCATCAAAACATCCAATCGGTTCAAGTGATATATAGCCTGCATGTTATAGGCCTAATTGCTGAAGCTGTGACGATGTCGAGGGTTCCATTCCTACCATATTGTATGCGTCGACTATTTTGTGTGCAAATCGCTATATGATTTTCGAAAATATCAAGACAGGTTACGATATAATTCAGGGGTTCTCAACTTCCCTTGTATAACGGGCCGCATTTTAACAGCAAAAGACGCCGCGGGCCGCAGAAAATTATTACCATGTATTTGTGGTCTAATACTAAATTCATACTACTGTAGCCTATTTGCCAGTCGTAAACTGGCATTTATTACATTTTTATGCTTTCTAAAGCATTAATGGTCAACGTTCGTAAGTTTGTAGTTGCGGTTTTTGTGAGAATATGCATCTTCCAGCGGTGCAGGTAAATCCCTTCATGGAGCGTGCATCGGATTCGTTGCCAAGTCGGTGTATGAGAAAGAGAGAAATATTTATTGATTCGTCCAGCCGTAAAGAAAATAACATTGGCGCATGAAATCATAACAAGTAACTTAACGGTGTAGGACAGGGTGCTATCGATATGACTCTGGGTAGGGTCAACTAATCAACCTTCAAACCCTTCCATCAGAGAACCGAACTCTGTTTCATTGCGTGCGTGAGCGGGCAAATATAAAATTACGGTAATTTTTCGTTATAGAAGCCATTATCGAACTTTCACTGATATGAGAAGAAGTCTGGCGTTCGCGGTCATTTATGAGCAAACTAATCAACCCTTCTGCTTTCCTTCCGTGGCTGTAGTCCTGCACCAATAGTCACAGAAGTCAGCTTTGTCAAGTTGATGATTTATGCTGGTCCCCTTTCCACGTTTGCCCTGTCAGCATTTCCTCTACAAATGTGTCCACTCTGATAAAATGCACCCAGATGATTAGCTATGCAATATCGATGGAGTCGTTCAATGCTAGGCGGCTAAACTGAGTCTATACGCGGCAACGTGTTTCAGAACGTGCGATAAAAGATCGACTGACATTGTTGTTACTCTTCTGGTCACGGTTGAACCAGATAAATGTAGCTTCGAAATTTGTCAGGTGATGTTGTCCTTGCTGCTAAGATTCGGACACAGCGAATATTCGCACAGTATGTTAATTTTTTATTGAAATAACACCTTCTCTAGCATATTTCTTGGGCTTAGCGATTTTCCAAGCAGTTTTGAAGGATGCGTCTGTAACGTCGTCGTCAATTTTAACAACGCCCCTAAATATGTATTTCCAGCGTGACACCTAGCTGGTAACGCTTTATAAGATCAGGCGACATACAGAAGCAACTGTCGTGATAACATTTTAGGCTTCTATGCTTCGTTACGACAACTGTTCGCTGACAAATATGACACATCGGCTTTCCATCTATATCTGATAAAGCAAATTCATTTTTCCACGCATATAGTTACAAACCCAGTTTTAGCTGTTTAATTTCCCGTTCCTTGTTCTTATTTCTGTTCGAACCATTCGCGGCGAGTGAAACACTCTTTAAAAGTGTACTACACAGCGGGATTCTTTTGGACAAGAGTCCAGCCGAATACCGATTCTAAACAATAGCAACCAACTCGAGCATATATCAAGAAACTAGAACAGAATAAATAGTGAGTACGGAAGTCAATTACAATTACAAGTACAATCAATATGTAACAATACTGCCAGTGGTAATTGCGTTCATAATGAAAGACGTCGCGGGCCGCAAAATACCCGTCTGCGGGCCGCGGGTTGAGAACCCCTGATATAATTATATAACTTTTAGAAAAAAAACACAATTTTGTTTTTTTCTAAATTGCATTTGTTTAAAACAATGTTTAAAACATGTTTTAAACTAAGTGTTTTAAACAACCGTTTGTTTAAAATGCAACCCTAGTCGCAACATACGAGATATCGTACAAAGCTACGAACGTTGCTGGAAATAACACAGTTCCAAAGTCATGACCATCCCATAACAGTGTCAAGCATTGCAATGAAAATGGTATGGTCGAAAAAACACCAAAGTATCTTTAATGTGACGGACAATAGGCGTTATGTTCTTTATGGTGGCATTTGAATTTTGGTATAGTACATTGTGTTGCGGTGTCATCATGATGATACTCGACTCGAAGCGTAATAAATAGGGCAAGTTTTTGCAACTTTTTTTACAGCTTAAATGTAACCATGATCGATTGAATAGCGAAGGAAGAAACGGAACAAGCAGACACCATGCAAATTTTAAACTGCTGGAACCTTCCGAGTATCTCATACCCTCATGATTTCAAAAAAATTGTATGAATGCAACTTCTGCAACTTACTAAAACAAATTAAAAAAAATAAATGCAACTTTCTCAGGTCTTTAGTGCAACAAAAACTTGCCCTAGTAATAAGTGATTCAGAATCGAATCACTCAGGTACTCGATTTTGCCCAGCCCTAGTGCATAGTAATATTTCTATATCTGTCATGGCAGAATGTCAGCCAGTTTTTGCGTAGCATACCACTACAAAAAGGTCATACAAATTTGGTCTTGAATCATTATGTTAGAAAAAGAAGTCTGAAAGACCAATTGTTCTCGCCGAGTAGGCTACTTTCTGTCTCAAAAGTAAGACCCAAATTGATCGAAAATAGACTCGAACTGGAAACTGAGCAGTCAACATAATGACTTGACTCGAGTCATAGAACCATGAATCGAACTCGGTGCTCTGCTCGATGAGTTGGACTCGGATTTGACTCGGTGGTAAATTGAAAATGACTCGACTTTAATCTAGTCAAAACTATTGAAGTCAGTATGCTTTTATTCATCTCACCAACAAACACAACATGTAAATTGGTATGGATTGGGAGACGACGGGGGACCGGAAGGTCTTAGATTCAGTCGCCATTCAGTCGAAGTGGGATGGACTTGTGACTTGGTTACAACCCTGCTCACTTATTAAGACTGAAATTGCTGAAAATGAGACCAAATTTGTATATTTTTTGTAGTGTAGTCAGACATGTACATCAACCTACTCATTTAGTTACTAAAACTAAGTAGTTCTAGTTGGGGATTTGAAAGAGTGAATAGTTTCTGGTTCTAGTTGCGGATATTTGAAAGTGAGTAGTTCTAGTTCTAATTGCAGATTTTGAAAAGTTGATAGTTCTAGTTCAGGGCCGGCCAACCCCTGGCCCGCGAGTGAATTTCCAAAATTAGTAGTATTATCAAAAATGCATTGCACAGATTGTGTATTTGCAAGGCCAATCAAAAATTTGATTAGTCTGGCCGCAACACTTGAGATGTGATGACTGAAATATCAGTTCCGACGCATTGGTAGATCTATGAGCCAGTCACATTTTGGTAGATCTTCGTACACTACAATGAAGCAGAATACTTTGAGATATATTTATCAGAAGTAAAAATTTTCTACACGGTTAGCGCAACATGTTGTCACTCGATTGCTTGCTTTTAATATTGTTACCCCTTTGTGATAATGAAAGAACGCCTAATGCATCAGATTGAGTCTAACTATATTCTCGATTACAAGACAAAGTGTCGTTCAACATATGCGACCTTGCGTTTGCGCTCTCAGAAAGACCGTCGACTTTGAAACCTAGGCACTAAATGATTGCCGCATGTTGGACGAAGCTTTCGATATCGATATGTTCAGGTGCCGAATAGTCCAGTCCTTGCAAACTGAGCCCAGCGATATACTGCAGGCTTGCATTACAGTCAAGTGACAATATTATTAATTTATCACTTCAAAAAATGTTCGCGCCTGGCGCGGCTAGTGGCCCGCAAAATAGCTCGTCAATCGAATGTGGCGATTTGGCTGAATAGGTTGGCCACCCCTGTTCTAGTTGCTAGTTGAAAAAATTAAGTAGTTCTAGTTAAAATAGCGCATTTTGGAATTTCAGTACTTTGTAAAAGTCTGAGCGCTGTGGGTGGATAAAAAATCACCACAGCAACATTTGTACCAAACATACATTTGCTGCATTCAAGTTTTTCAGGATGACTTCATGATTGGGAGCCAGAGGGTTGCGTACTAGCCTACATAACTGATGACGCAGCCTATCCCTTATTTCAGCCCCGGCTCATGAAGCCTTTTCCCTGAAACACAGAGCATAAGCTAAAGCTAATTTCAAATATGTAATATAAATTTCCTTTCTGCTACCCTTACAATTCACAATTGCTTTTTCAGAAACTTAGCAAAGCACACTTGAAGGTTGAAAGATTTTAATCGACTGAAGGCGCGGTGTTCTGCTTTGCTCAGAAACTGCAATCCGCTAAGGGCAGAATGATACAGAGGACGGTATACGCAATGAAGACAATGACCTGGTGGTGATCCAAGTATCGCTGGCCCAGACGTCGGAAATGCCCTGTGTGACTTTCTCAATAAACAATGCTCTAGCTTAACCAGATGTGTTTGTGCTGTTTCATTTCATTCATGAGAGAAACTTTTATTCATGAGAGAAACTATAACTTAATGCACACTTGCACAGTTCCACCTTTTTCATCAGTATCCTCCATCTAGACTAGTACGGAGCATGGACCGGAGCCGGATTGGATATCCGGCCGGATTTTTACAATTTTGGCCGGACCGGATCGGAGCCGGATCAGTACTTTTTCTGTTACGGCCGGAGCCGGATCACTACTTTTTTGATCCGACCAGAATCTTTATGGATAAGCATGACTTTTATAACTATATAACTACCAACCAACCACACGTAAGTAACCTCCAAGCCAGTGTGAACATAAACGAGGCATATTTCTCAATTCACGGAACCTCCGTACCGAGTAGGGCCGGATTTCTGGCCGGACTTTTTTATTTTTGGCCGGACCGGATTGGAGCCGGATCAGTACTTTTCCTGATACAACCGGCGCCGGATCGGAGCCGGACCAGAGAATTGCACAACCGGATCGGAGCCGGACCAGAGAATTTGTCGATCCGCCCCGCACTAATCTAGACCTGCGAAAAAATCAGATTAAGTTACACTTGCCTAACATTGCATAACAAAGGAATGACTTGGTTGCAACAAGAAAATGAAGGCATATGTTAAAACCAAATTATGGCTTGGATGATGTACGATGGTTTACCAGCCCGTTGGTACAATTTCAATTTTGGTTAGTGATTCAGAGCTAACGACATCATTTTCTGCTGTGCTGCCACTATCAAAGCAGATGTTACCGAATCCCCTTTTCAGTAGGCGTATACGACGGTGACTAACCTACGCACAGCATATCCGTGGTTAGAAACTTGCCTTTGATGTAACAAATTTGGTAAGGGTTAAGATCACCTACCAAATTAGTGTTGAAGTCCTAAAGTTTTCAGGCAACTCACCCAATACTGCATCATTTGGAGATGGTGTTCTACCTTTTTAGCCGTGCTGCTCTGTTTACAAAACCTGAGAAAAAAGAAGCTGAATAGTAGTCAGTGACTACGTATTGTGAGCTTACAGAATATAAATCCAAGAATAATGCATTCCCAACACCATAACACAAGAAGACCAAAATGCCGCAGGTAGCTGACCTCGAAAAACAAGCAGTCTGAATGAACAGCGCGTTACCGTAACTAGAAGTTTGATTGACAGCGTTCCGGGAACCCAGCTGCGCCATTCGTGTTCATACTCAGTCGGTCCCGTAAAAATCTCCGAAAATAAGCGCGTTCATACCGCCCCGAAACACCAGTGTTATGTTCACATAGGGAGGTTCCGGTAAACATTTTCGAGAAATGTTATTCCCGGAACCCCGGTATGAAAAGGGCCACAAGCACTATCACTACTGAAACTTGCTGGTTAGGTGATTAAATCGTTAGGTTGCGTTAAAGGTCAACTGCATCTTCATAGACAACTTTGTGGAATCATGTTCAGAATTTTTTTTCATACCGAAATTACCGACTTTCCGTGTTTCAACTCAATCGGAAATTGCCGTAATTTTGACTCAAAGTCCCAATATTGGTATGTTTACAGAAAAAGCAGAATGTGCATTGTGACGTCAAGTACATGACACATCTTCTCGCCACCGGTCACAGCGGCTGTTTGTGTTCTCGCAGTTTTCATTCTAGTCAGTTATGGCCTAGGTTTCCATTGTAACGGATTCGCCATAACTGATTATGAAACTGAGTCCGAGTACTCGGATGTCGAATGTATCATTTTTGCACTTATACTTATAAAAATACGGCAGCGGTTGAGGTGTTGCTGCGCTCGATCCCACGTCAATTGGACCCCTTGCAGCTTCATATGATGGGTCATTTGAGTATGATCAGCCTAGCTTGCTCAGCGTAAGCCGCTAGTCGAGACTACATTAACTACAGTGGTATCTACGGTCTCTAGTGCAATTGCTCGTTTCAGTCATGTATCTTGATATCATGAGTAGCAGGTGTCAGTGTGGATGTTGCCAGCTTATGTCATCTATAAGGGAAAGTTTGGGCTGTAAGGAGGTTCCGAGAGTTACTGGACGTTGACGTATTGGAGATATATTACCATCAAGTTCGATGCAGGAGCGAGACGAGGCTCTGTTTTGGTTGCTTTGGTACTTTTCTCGCACTATTACACTTATTTTCACTTTCCAGGAAGCTGATACATACGGTACTGCCTACAGAAATTTTGTTCGCTGGGTATGGGGATTCCGTGGAAAAATCCTGCCTTCATGCATTGCTACTGCTGTCCGAACAACATTTACGTCAAGGTCTTACAAAGGATCCCAGTTCAGTAACGCCACATTGTGAATGAACAGTTTTATTGTAAATAATAAACGCATGTAACTAATCGACCAAAATAATGACTGTGTCAGGCAGAGAAGCATATCGGGTTTTATGTCGGGCAATAGCTTCCTCTCTGTTAATTTTTATTATGCTGCTAGTCAGAGGAGGTGGAACGGTCTCAGCGGAATCGCTTAACTCAACAGTTTCTGGTCCAGTTCTGATGAGTGCTTGCACTTCTTCGAGAAGCTCATTGCAGTAATCTAGAACAGGCATAAAAATGTGACGAAATTTTATGACGCGGTCAGATCAACGGCAGTTACCAAATGTTGAATTTTCAAGTATCTTGTGGACAGTAAATTCGCCGTTCTTGTACTTTGGATATTTTACACAGTACCGCGGCGCTCCTTCCCTTGACATTTTCTGAGCTTTCGCGCAATTTTCATTGAAGTGTAGGATTGCCAACTGCATCCTACAAAAATGAATATTGATGAGGCTAGTAATTATGCCAAAATCTGATATAGGTTGTTTTGAATAACCAAGACAATGAAAGGTACCTGGCTTTTTGACTGTTATGGTGGTAGTGATATAACTTTGGGCAGAAATGATTAAGGAGGGCGTTGAATGATTCACTTCCAGCAGTGTTTCCATTCGGAGATAGATGGCGTATGTCATTTTCCATGCGAGTGGAGTAGAGAACATCGCAAACCCTTTCATATGCTAATGAATCTGAAAATGGATTGTCATAATGGTAAAGAACAGAATCAAAGATGTTATTCATTGTAACTAAACTTGAGCCTATATGTTGTATAATATATAGAAGCTGAATGGAGCAATTTTGTTTCCTTTTCATAGGATGTAACTGCATCTAGACTACAACATAAATCACTTTACCTTGATGAAACCATAACCTTGGTTCCAGCAGATCTGCATGTTCGCACGAAGTAAACTGCTGGTTGCTGGGATGCTGATGAACATTTACAATATGATTACCAACTGCTCGCCAAATTTCCAATGACAAATCCGGGTCTCCATCACCACGGCGTGCGCAAAAATAAACTTGACTCATAATAGCTTTGATCCAGTGCCGAATTATTCTGCAGTCAGCTCGATTTGATAGTGCTAACAGCTTCTTGCGGAGGCCTGGTGGAGTGTATGATGTGTGAATGGAAAAGAATGACTGTTTAGAATAGATAGCCAGTCTCACCTTTGGCAAGATGCCATGTGTCAAATGTATGTTTTATTTCTGAATGCGTTTCTCTGATATGCTTTCGAATCTGTGGATGCCGGTCGGTAACAATTTCCGCGACGTTCAGCTGTTCTTCTTGTACAACAGCCATGCATCAAATAAATCCTTCTTTCTCCATTTTGGTACTGCCAGCTACTTCATTTGACTGTAAATTAATACAAATAAGAATTAAGGAGAAATGCAAGTTTTCAAAACACATTTTTCACCTGAACTAGCTTTCCACACAAAATTTTCCGGCTTTCGATATCCATCATGGTGTAAATACCATACTTTGCACAATGTCCAGGACTGTCCGCCCTTCCATCTCCCGATAATGTTACCCTGTTTGATTTAACATTCTCGAATTCCTGTCGACTTTTGGCTTGAAATACTTTGTTAACCGATGGCACCAAAAACAAATTTTGATACTTGAAGTAGGTCCTTAACGATATCATTTTTACACCAGCAATCTTCATCATCCGCAATGATTTCGTAGGAGAACTGCCACTAAAAAACACTCCAGCACATACTGCCATATTTCCCTCTGCTATCTTGCCGTCACCAATTTCTTCCTGACTTTGCCAATATCTGGAGTATGAGCAGTTTCTGCAGTCTTGCTTGATTCTCAGTGTGCTACCTAAACCAGACTCTTGCACGTCTGATTCTGATTGACACATTGGACAATGTTGAAAAATGTTCATCAGCTTATTTCTGTCCACAATCACAAACCGGGTCTTGCATTTTCCAGACATTCCTCTGAATCTGAATGCCTGTAAATCAATATCTTAGTGAAGACTTCGTACAAATATGATTACACTATTTAAGTACTCACTCTGACTCGTCATCTAACTCTGTTGGGTGGAAGCTATCATCACTAGAGAGGGAATGGATATCACTTTCACAGTCTTCACAATCCTCTCCAGCAATAGGTAAATAACTGTCTCCGACCTGACATCCAAAGCTTTTCAATTCAACTGAGGTGCCAACATCTTAAGAGGTGCATATATGACATTTACAATATTGTATCATCGGTACTATACTCTTACTTTTGCTTCTAACATGACATGCAGGCTTCCGTACTTGAACAGCTTCATCAGTATACGACTTGGGGCTTGAAAACAGATGTTCCTCTGACTGTTCCTCATTCTGTGATCCACCTTTTGCTCCTTCTACATCATTTGTTTTTGAAGATGTGGCCTAAAGCGTTACAGTAGCCTATTAGTATTGCTAGGGGCCCCAGGGCAAATTCTTGTTGCACTCAAATTGTGAGAAAGTTGTACAATTGACTTAATATTAACAGCTGAATCAACCCCAAGATCGGTTGCTTATACTCTTGTAGCACTAATTGACACAATGCATTTCCCTTACTTGATTTCGGACACTTTGTAGCTTCAGAAGAGCATTCCTTCGACATTTTCTTTTCACAATTTTACTGGTGCCTGAAAATAACGTAGGAACGGCAGTACGCTTGAGAGTTACCTGTGCTCGATAGCCTAATTGCTTGTGTATCTCAGATACTTCATTGAAACAGGATGGTAAAAAGTGATCTGAGCATAAAAAAACAGTTTGCCTTTCGGTGTATGGAAGTCCGCACGTTTGGTCTTCACGGCGTTCGTCCAGGCGTAATACCTTGTCCGATCGGTGTTCGGGTTTGGACAGCGATGAAAAGACACTTTGGGTACCGAATATTGCGTATTCGAACAACCATACGCGACACAAGATGTACCTCCGTGCCTCATCTTCTTCATACCTTCCATAATCGCAATCAAATCCAGTATCAGTATCCAGTATCAAAATCAATCCCAACAGGAATGAATAACTTTCTGTTTACCAGGTCTTTCGCCGTGTCAGTTACATGACGTCATTTCATAGCTGAATGATTTCATATCCGTTTTTCGGCTTTTCGATTTATAATTTAAATTACTTGAAAACTATAAGGTATTTTCAATTTTCATTATTTTATTCATATTCCTAACCACATAATGTACGAAATAAGGCAAAGTCATTTTTGAGATGCAGTTGACCTTTAAAAAACGACGCAAACCAAATTTGAATTCATTCCTACCGGTAATCACGGATTTCCTACAGTTTGAAAATTTTTAATTTACTAAAAAATGCCAGAAAAATCTTTTTCAATTTTTTTTGTCAACACCATGAAATAGGGTCCATCAAACCACTAGATGTCGCCAGACTTTAGGTGGTAACCGCCTTTGTTACGTATGCGGTTGCCGTATTCAGAAACCTGTAGGTTACTTTCTCGGTCGTGTAAGGGTATTTTATATGGAAAAAATGGCTACAACATATTCTACGGGGACCGTGAACTCGCTATAAAATGAACTAAAACTTTGGAAAGCTTCTACGGAAGGAAATAAGGCCGATTCGATAACTAGGTGAGAATGTGAAATTGTCAACTAAATGTCGGCTAACCAGCTCAGCACCAGAAGTTTTCGAAGTTTTAGTTCATATTATAGCGAGCTCACGGTCCACGTAGAATATGTTGTAGCCATTATTTCCATATAAAATACCCTTACACAACAGTGTTGGGATCAAGTCACTACCTTCGAGTCACGAGTCATCTCGAGTCATTGCACATTTTGACTCGAGTCAAGTCAATCGATTTTCGAAGGTGACTCGAGTCAAGTCAAGTCACTCGTTTTTTGGAGGTGACTCGAGTCAAGTCGAGTCAAGTCACGAGTCAATCACAATTCAAGTCAAATTGAATTTTCAAAGTATGAGTCATGATTCAAAGTCATTAAATTTTGCTAGATTTGTGAAAGACAGATTGATTGGTCATATATCTTGAATAACATAACGAGTTCAAGTTAGATATACGCACACTTAGAGCCGCTAATAAAATACGTGAGCCAGAATAGAGGATCGAATACGAAGCGCCGAGAAGTTGAAAGAAATTGAAAAGGTACAATACACTACCCATCTACACATCCGTGAGATTATAAACGCATAAACTATATTCGTTCTATTCAAATCATACAAGAGGGTTGGCTAAGGTGAGCACTTCGCGATGTAAGCACTGAGCCGTCTAACAAACAAAGAAACGTTGCTAATCTGCTGCTAGTACATAAACGAAAGCTGTGATCTTGTCGATAAGGTCAATTTATTTGTGATGTAACAATGGAGGATCAGTGAAAGTTACAATCAGTGAATGACTGGTTGCTCTTACAAGTCACACCGGCGTATCACGAATAATCCGGACATCAACAAGAAGCAGAGATTTAATTAACACCGTTTACTAGATGACTTGAAATTGACTCGTAAATTTTGCTCCGAGTCACGAGTCAATCCACATTTTTGAAGCGCCGAGTCAAGTCAAGTCAAGTCATTTTTGCAAAGTGACTCGAGTCAAGTCAAGTCATGTGAAAAAGTTGACTCGAGTCTGACTCGAGTCAAGTCATGACTCGAGTCATCCCAACCAATGTTCCCTCTAAGCTGCGCACGTGCGCAAATGCGCAGTGCTGAAGCGGTCTCTGCGCACAGAAAATCTAAGTTACGCACAAAAAATCCGAAGTGATGTTTTTTTTTAAGTCGTTGCGCACTGTTGTCCAAGGGATCACGCAGACGCGCAAACTCGTGAAAAATTAGAGGGAACATTGCCAGGGGCAAATAGTGTTATCGCTGAAATCTTACACCGAGGTACAAGTGCGGCCCGCAAAGGTAAATATTGCGCTCCGTGAAGAAATGAGACTTTGCAATCACGAGCGCCTAACGAAAAATCTATTCTTTAAGTATGGTCTCGTACGTGTGAGTGATACTGATATCATTTCAATAGCGCATTATTTTCTGGGAATGGCGAAATAACATGGTTTAACAAAGTTATAAATAACAATGGGCTAGCTCGAAGTTAATCTGCGAGAAACTAGCACATAGTCTTCTCCGCGTGTCATGAACATTGCGTAAGATTACCTCAGGACCGTAACTGCCGCACCCAAACCCTCAACTAGGGGGCCGAGATCGAAGGGAGCCCAAAATTATTTCGTGAATTAACATAAATCATGATGTATTTTTTAAGAATTTTTCAAAATATTTTTCGCGTCGCGCGCGAATTAATGTTGTCAAATATCTTGATTATTGGGTACCCTTCCCACAACAAAAATACGCGTGATTAAGAGAAATGGGCACTTGGGCGTCGGGCATTACCTTGCCACGACGCACCAATACATATGAAGTTATAGGCTATGTGACATGCGACTCCGAGAAGTGCGCCAAAACGATCGGCAGCGAGAAAACCTTGGACGAAAAGGACTGCCCTATATGCTGACCGAAAACTTCGATTCATACATATAAGTTTAATTGTCCATAGGCCCGTAAATGGCTGGCGCTGAATGTTCATGTGCTGGCGATCCAAGTCCCACAACAAGACAAATGCCATGTCGAGGGAACATTATTTGCCAGTAGAGAAATACCAAGTTTAAATCGTGTTCGTGTTTTAGTTTAGTACGTTTGAGCGATTTCAAAGTCTTTTGACATAGCTGATAGGGGGTCCCGAAATAGCATCATGTGACGATGTCATTATACCAACGGGTGCGGCCGAAGATGTTTAATTATTATTTAAAGGACATACCTTTTCTAACACACCTCACTCGATCAGCGTCACCGGTATATCTGATTATGTGAGCAGAGAGAGGATAAAAATGGACAGCAATAGATATATGCAATTCCCGATAATATTGACCGATTCAATCATGAATCAAAAAAATTTTCGCGCCTCACGCGCGTTCAGGCTACACAACCACCCAACCGGCCCCCGATGTAGATGATAAGTATCGGCAAAAAGCCCACAGCCCGATAGGGGGGTCTGATGTTCAGTTTATCCCCTTATGTGGGGGGCTGGTTGCGCACTATTGTCCAAGGGCCTGCGCAATGAGTTAACGTGTCTGCGCAGACTCGCGAAAAATTAGAGGGAACATTGATCCCAACACTGTTACACAATCGAGAAAGTAACCTAGAGGTTTCGGCACTTCTTCGATGGCAGTCAGAGATCGAAAATTGTTCACCATGATCACCAATGAATGTTTTCCATCTACATGAATAAAAATTTATAAACGTCAAAATATATTGTTTTTGCGTTTGGAGTTGGGTCAGGGTTACGGTCAAAGTTGGGTTTTGGGTATCCCTAGATTAGGGTTGGAGTATTAAGGTAGGGGAGGGGGACATCAGGGTTGCTGGAGGGGGATATTAGGGTTGTGAGAGGGGGAAATTAGGGTTGGGTTAGAGGGATATTAGGGTCGGGGTTAGGGGATATTAGGGTTGCGGGAGGGAGGATATTAGGGTTAGGGTTGGGGAGGGGGGATATTAGGGTTAGGGAAGTGGGATATTAGGGTTGGGGAGGGGGATATTAGGGTAGGGGTTATGGGTCTATTAGGGTCGCGGGAGGGAGGATATTAGGGTTAGGGTAGGGTTATGGAAGGGGGATAGTAGGGTTGGGGAGGGGGATATTAGGGTTGGGGGAGAGGGAGATTGGAGGTGGGGTAGTGTATCCCAAGATTAGGGTTGGGGGGATAATAGGGTTAGGGTTGGGGGAAATGGGGTAGGATATACCAAGATTAGGGTTAGGGGGGTAATAGGGTAAGGGAGGGGGGATATTAGGGTTGTAGGTGGGTTAGGTTCCAAGTTAGGGTTGGATTACCTCTAACCGGGGTTTAACCCACCTCCAATCTCCCTTTCCCCAACCCTAACATCCCCTCTCCCACAGCCCCTATATATCCCTTTTCCCAACCCTAATCTTGGGATACCCTGCCCCAACTTTGACCCTAACCCACCTCCAATCCCCCTACCCAATCCTAATATCCTGCTAACTCCCAACCCTAATACCCCACCTCTTCCAACCCTAATCTTAGGGTACCCAAACCCCAACTTTGACCCTAATCCCCCTTTTCCCCAACCCTAATCTTGGGATACCCTACCCCAACTTTGTCCCTAACCCCCTCCCCAACCCTAATACCCCACCTCTCCCAACCCTATTCTTAGGTTACCCTAGCCCCAACTTTGACCCTAACCCACTTCCAATCTCCAGTTCCCCCACCCTAATATCCGTCTCTCCAAAGGCACAAAAAGAACAATTTATTTTGACGTTTATAAATTTTTATTCGTGTTCATGGAAAACATTCATTGGTGATCATGGTGAACACTTTTCGATCTCTGACTGCCATCGAAGAAGTGCCGAGGTTTCTGATAACGGCAACCGCGTACGTAACAACGGCGGTTACCACCTAAAGTCTGGCGACACCTAGTGGTTTGATGGACCCTATTGTTGCGATGCCTTCAAAAACGATGCAAAACAAATTTGACTCAATTCCAACCGGTAGAAGCGGAGTTATTTGAGTTTTTCTTTGATAATTCTGGGATTATCCTTGATCGGTAGCTGTAAATTGCTATGATCCGGCAATAACCCCTGAACGCTAGTATTTTTGAAGTGGAATTTTAGAGGATGCAGGATGTGGGATGAGCTTGCATTGGATACGAAGGCAGACGGTGGATATATTCAAGTTGAAAACAATTTGCGCTTCAACGTATATTGCTTTTCACATTTTTCAATCTAGTATTCCATTTATCATTATCACCTACCATAAATCCACTACTGGTGCAGTCATGTGGAACGTAGGAAATCATCTGGGTTGCGTTGCTATGACTACCGGTACGTTTGTTCGCGTGATTTTGGTGCATTTTGCGATCGCCGCTATCCCGGCTGAGACAGAGAGAGAGAGTCTTTATTTTCATCCAACCAAAATACATAACAAACGGTAGGCTTACCATACGTCCTCTTTTAAGAGGATTTGTCCTCTTTTTTGACTTTTTTGAAAGTGTCCTCGAAGGACGCCCTTTTGTCCTCTTTTTTGAGATTTTGTCCTCTTTTTTGAAAATTTAGGTCTGATATGCCGCAAATTAGCACAGAAGTGACGGTCCGGCCGATATTTCGGAGTGAAAAACAGTGAATTTAGCTCTGAGCGAAAAGATGACCTTTTTTTTTTAGTCATCCACCTGGCAATGTAGAGTAAAACGGTATTTTGAGATCTGAGCGGAAGTGATGACCTTTTTTTTTTTTTTTTGATCAACCGACCGCAAAGTGGGAAAAATTCACCGGTTTTTGAGAATTCTACTCCGGTTTTGTATCTTGCAAATTTCTGAAAAAGTGTCCTCTTTTTGCATTTTCAAAATATGGTAAGCCTAACAAACGGCAGTGATGGTGGTACATGAAAATATGCATGAATAGTATTCGGTATTAGATAGGAATGTTCGATAAGACCGTGAAGGTCATCTAGTCTGATCATACAAGCATCAAACAGGTGCACTTGACTCTGAACAGTCTGGCTGTAAAAAATGTTTAGTTAAACCTTAAAAAAGGAAAATAGAAGAAAAATTAAACGATGGTAGCAAATGATCAATGAAGGGGGTCTGGGCGAGGTAGGGCAACAGTGTTACTAGTATAACGACAGGAGGTGATAAATAGGTCTTTTTTGAATCTATTATAAGGCAATTCACGGATATGTGGTGGTAATGCATTCCAGATGATAGGTCCCGACTCCCGAGCCAGACTGGAATCGGTGGTTGTTTTCGACAACATGTTGTGCGTGACAGACGGATTTCTCGCGTGATTGGAAAATTTCATCCGCGTGAAGGAAATATTTTTCGTTCTGATTCGATACTGAATTACTTAATAAGGGACACAATGTGCTAAAATAGACCTGGCATACACCGGACTAGGATTATGCCGAATATTCGCTGTTGCACAAATGCCACGCTTGCTTGCGTTCATTGTAAAGCGCCAGCGCCTTATTCTGCATCTGGAGTCTGGTATCGCTTCGTGACGTCATCATAATTCACTAATCGGCGTGATCAGATATAAATGCTTGCGTGACGTTGCGCGTGCTGTTGCCACCGATTCCACTCTGGCTCCCGAGTAGTCGATAGATCTCTTAGTTAGGTTGCTATTGGGTGGAGGTAAGTAGATATTTCCCTTTGACGAGGATCTCGTGTAATGGGAATGGACATTTTTAGCAGATATGAAAAAGTCATCAAACACATGAGGCAGACTATTGGAAAAATATTTGTGAACAACTTTTGATACTTCGAAGCAATATAGTTCATCATCTCGCAAAATTCGATGCTTACGGTAGTAAGGCGATAAATTGGTACGTAAAGGTACAGATGAGATCAGCCGTATCGCACGGTTTTGCAGGGTTCAAATTCTGCACAAAAATGTTTTCCATGCATTTCCCCATACTACGTTTCCATATTGCAGATGAGAGTGGAAAAGAGAAAAGTAGATGGTTCGTAGTACTGATCTGGAAACCAAAGATTGCAGACGGGTCATTATTCCCACACACACACAGTTTTGATATTGTGCATTCAATATGCTGCTTCCAGGACAATTTGGAATCAATGGTGACGCTGACGCCAAGATATTTTGCTGAGTCACATATTGATGGCAGATCTAGATCATTTGTGGTTATTATTGCATCTATCAAGATGTAGGACTTTTGTTGTTGACATCGCTGGTCAACTTATTTCCAACGCGGAATATGCCAAATACCATGGGGGCGGTTTTACTGTAAAAATCCTTATATTCCAACTGTGTTAACAATATCGGATAACGCGTGATCCTGTACTGTACTGGCTACCAGTGATAGTGCTCTATACCCAAACCAGTGCAAAAACTACTACACCAGGTACTCTGTATCATTTCTAGGACCCCAAAGGGGCGTGGTCGTGTGCCAACAAGACGGAAGTCCCTACTCAAAATTTTAGGTAAACATAAAAGATATAAGGAAACTGGAAATTGTCAAATTTACGTATCAGTTCCATTGAGAATATTGCCCTGAAAAATTGGATGACTTCTATACCACAGATTTAAAGTACCTATATACCGGTAGGTACAATGCATGTTATCTTTCATTACTTTGCATTCTGTGTGCATACCTCCTGTTTACATCGCCAAGGCCCAGGTGGGTGCTTGATTTCGAAGACTACTCCAAGTCGTTTCTACACCTTCCTATCTTACGTTTTGATCTGATGAAATTATTTATATTCTGATACTGATTATGCATGATATGAACATTGATCATGTCAGTATTAGCATTAGGTCACAGGATTATATATAGGCTACCTGGTTATTACAGGAGGATAAAGCATGGATGGAACCAAGCCAGCCATCTACTTCGACCAAGTTGCCTGATCCTGCACCAAGGACTCATATGAATGTCGAACCTGGAGGGTGAGTGAATTTGTAATCGCCCGTCTTGGCATATATTGTGCAATGACACATGTAGGAAATTGCATCCAATAAATTGTTATGATTGTAATTGCAATATTGTCCTTTCACAAATGAATGTGTCAATTTTGGTGTTTTGAACATTTATAAGAATGTTATTCGACTGACCATTTCTCAGATTCTGTAGTTTTATTCCGGATTACAATATTTCTATACAGCATTGTAATCTGATACCGTACTGCTTAAAAACTGATTATTGATAAAAGATATATGATTATTTCATGAGATTATAAAAACTGGTTTTCATCAGCAGGAGCTTCACTCGCTACCAGATCACCCACAATCACGTCTGAACCATGGGCTCCACTAACGATGGTGACCAATCTAGCAAAAAAGGTGAAATTATGGATTTCCATTTTTTTATTGTACTCTAGTCTTGCCATAACCCATTTAACTTTGCTGAAATCGTAAGTATCATTTCGTTGGCTATTAAGCCTGTTCGCAATTCATGTTTAAACTGGGCTTCCTTGAAGAGAGTTTATTTCAATACAATATCGCTTTAGAC
This sequence comes from Botryllus schlosseri, assembly GCF_051294905.1. Taxonomy (NCBI): domain Eukaryota; kingdom Metazoa; phylum Chordata; class Ascidiacea; order Stolidobranchia; family Styelidae; genus Botryllus; species Botryllus schlosseri. The sequence goes on from NC_137245.1 coordinate 6,455,900, forward strand.
ATCACCAGCATAATCAACGTGGACATAGCTCATTACGTCCTACAAAACTGACGTATTGACATGAAGTAAATGCAAAGAAAAGGCAGTAGCAAATTTTAGTGTGTTCCTGTTCACTGTAAATTGCAGGATATTATCTATCAGAGGTGTACAGTACATTGCTCAGTACATCCGTTTTACAGACGTGTGCTACTGTGCTAGATGTAAATAACGCCATGAAACCTCGGGCTGCGCAGAGACTTCCTAATAGTTGGATCATTTATAGGGATGGTGTGAACCTCTGAAAGGTTCGGGTTCGTGTGAACGCGAACCTTTTTGAAAGGTTCTGTGTGAACACGAACGTGAACCTCGTGACGTCATATTGCTAATTCCAACCCTATCCTTCAATGAAGTGATAGCCTATATCAGAGGTCTCAAACACGCGGCCCACGGGCCGCATGCAGCCCGCCAGATCATTTGTGCGGCCCGTGACGACATTTTAGATTTTCAATAATTTTACAATATATAAGTGGCACATATATCTTTTCAAGTTTTCAAGTGAAAATTCGCTCTATTGCTCCGAAAGCCTGGAACTATTCATTAAACTTCACTATCCGTGTCCAACCGTCCATGCAGTAGAATTTTCACTATTTCGCCACATTTCCAATTCATGATGATAAACCCTGACCCTGAGACGATAGTTGTTTACAGCACTATGCTTAAACGATGCGTGACTGAAATTTGTGAGTTAGACTTGGACGCGACCTTTATTAGAATTACTCCGACTCGGGCTGACTCAATGGTTAAATGAAAATGACCCGAGTGGACACGGAGTCATGGGAATAGTAAAAGACCAGAAGGTCGCTGTATGGTATTTCGCTTACTAAGCAAGTAGTTTTGGCAACCATTGGCAATCTATTCGTTACATCTTGGGTCGCTAAATCATGTTATTAGGCTACTTAAAGGTACGAGTGCCGTAGTGGTACGCTCCAAGATCTAACAACAATGGGTTGTTCGGCATTTCGACATTTCTATACCTATGACACATTCATTATTATATTTATATTGTTATTTTTCTGCTCTATATTTGAAGGTAATTGACCATGAGCTTAATAACCCACTTATCAGGAGTATACCCAAATCCTGGATTGGGCTACACTGCTGAACCCCAAATGCTGTGATATCAGATCAATCTCTATTATTATCAATCTGTTAAATTCACAATATTCATAGTAGCTGAAAAATTATAACGTGATAGCTTTTATGATAACATTATATATTTTTCCGCTCACATGGCGTCTATATCTTATCATTAATATATATCAAGTACAACAACATTTCTATTAAAATAGTTATAAATGTGATGATTTTTTCATGCCAGGCCTAAATTGATACAAGAGTAAATCACATTTTTACGATGTGTGTTGAATGTCAGTCTGCTGTATCAGCTCACTTTTAATAGCACAACTTCATCCCGTCAACTAAGGCCTACTTGGAATGACATGGAATAGCCTTATTGATGCTGCGGCCCGCGGCGTCGTCAAAAACTGGAAAATTGGCCCGCGACCACATTTGAGTTTGAGACCTATGGCCTATATCAATGTACGTACACGATACCTAGCGAAGACTCGGGCCACATAATGTCACATTGCTGAAGTACATATTGGCGTTTTAAACGTCGCTAAATGTACCAACCGCGGTTATGAAGGCATATAATAATCTCATAAAATCAATACATTCCGTCGCTTTGCCAACAATTTCGACCAGGACTTACCAGGGAATATAAGCTTACGCCTTAACGGTCTTTGACAGACCGGGCAATGTGTTCGGAGTCTGAGTATTGCTACATTGATATTGAGCAGAGTGTAAAACGGGTTTCTATACTCGCTACAGATACCGTAAACAACAAGTTATATAGCAGTAGCCAGCACCTTAATCGCACGGATTTGGTTTCAATGATACAGTAAGGATATGAAGTCAAGATTGACCCCGTACGCCAGAGATGAGCGGATTTGAAATTTCCATGCCCTAATCCAATCCAAATCCGAACCTTCAAATCCTAATCCAAATCCTAATCCATAACTTTTTCGTATTCAAGTCCATGTCTAATCCTAATCCGATTCCAACTGGAAATTCAGAAAAAATACCAATTTATGCAATGCAGGGATTCGAAAATTTTCTTTCACAACCAACGATTCACTTGATTCAAGATAACTTAGTAACCATAAGTACATTAATAACTGATCTGAATAAAGTTTGTCGCCATTCGCCACACGACATTTCAATCTCCCAGAAAATATGTCAATCCAATCCAAATCCTAATCCGTTCTGAAAAAAATGTCTAATCCAAATCCGACAAAATTTCACAAATCCTGTTTTTTCAAAACCTAATCCTAATCCACGCTCATCTCTGCCGTACGCCCGCTCGATTTTTTACATCAGAAAACTATATCAATGTCATTGATTGGTTGAATAAGCATCATTCGCTGACTACGTATTTCGCTCGTGATGTTGTGTGATTGCGGGTCAAGTTCACAGCAGAGAGTCACTAAATATTCACAAACGGAAAGATGGATATTTCGAGAAATATTTTGCAACAAAAAAGCAAGTAAAACTTTTAATGTTGTCAAGGCGCATGCTCGTTTAGTGTTGATTTTTTATGCTGCCAGCGTCATGCATAGAGTGACCCGCAGTTGAAATGCAATATATTTTAATCAAAGATCTTATAGTGAAGTCCAAATTACAATTTACCCAAAAGGTTCACAGTGCAGAACCTACCAAGGTTCTGTTGTGAACGCGAACCTCTAAATTTCCGAGGTTCACACACAGAACGCGAACGTGAACCTCGCGTTCACACCATCCCTAATCATTTATCAAAGCAAACTGTGTAAAGCTGTAAAAATATTAATATCAGAATATCCGTATTATTTTGATTTAGGTGTGTTTTGCCCGTCCCATAGCCCACGTGAGTTCAAACGTGCCAGAACAGGATAAATTAGACACCCATTCCGCTGGCCGCGCAACATTTAATATTATCACTTCACGGCACAAATTTCCTGGATTAGTGACATTTAGCCTGTAGGCATTGCACACCACAGTTATTGACTTGTACTATAAACGACTCTAATATTACACCATAGTGACCAACTTTTCTTAATGACGAGGCTGATAGTCTCTAATCAGTGCAGTAATCTATATTTATAACATTTATCAATCAACCTTGTAAACCAGTGGTTCTCAACATTTTTAAGCTCACGGACCGGTAAAATTTCAAAAAATAGTCGGTGGACCTTCAAAAATTGAATAAACTCGGAATGCAATTACGATGAAAGTCTGCAACCATGTTTTGCAAGAATGCTACCGGAGAGTGACATTTTGAGGGTTTTATTTGTGTTCATGACGGCATTCATGAATTTCTGCTGCAATGTGTCGAAAGCTAACCGATTACACAAGTGGTTTCCAACCTTTTTATGGTCGCGACCTTCAGACACTTAATTCCAATTTTAAAATTTTTCGCGACCCCGCCTTTCAAGTTGGCGTGCTGACAACAAAACTGGTGAGCACCTCGTCCAAACCTACTCGCGGCCTATATGGGATTCTGACGACCATGTACGCTGTAATAGCAATTATGCAATCATGAACGCGTCAATCTTCGTCTCCGTCCAAGACGATACCAATATATCGTTGTTTTGGAACTACTTTTATCTATATTGAATCAAAGTAGTCAAGATACTGCTACGTGGAATTATGCGTCGCGCGAAATGCAGACAACAATCTGTAAGTTGCTCTGCCGCGCTCAACATGTTTTTTTGTTTGTTTGTTTGTTCTGTTAACTCAGTGGTTCTCAAACTTTTAGGGAAAAATTCCCGAAATTGTATGACAATCTTTGGAATGACTCACGGCCCCCTTACCAAATTATCACAAAACACCCGCCAACGGTGGTCATGGTCGTCATAGGGCGATCAACTCAATTTCTGGGGAAAGAATCCTTCATACCCCTCTTACCACGTCCGGTAATTTCAACACTACCCTTGACACATCCGATTTACAAATGGTATTACGCGATTCACGAATGAGTCGAATTAGTTAACGACGTACGCAAGACTTATTAATTTGTTTCTCAGCTTATTAAGCATCAACTAGTGTTATGAAAATCAGTGTACAGTTATTTTCTTGTCGTGTGAAACGCCAAGTTTTTTAGGTAGTAAATTCCACCAATGCTACAATAATTACTTTGTTGAAGCCATGTCGTTATTTCGTGAACCCAGGTAATGATTGTGGCTACGAGGATGATATATCGGAGTCGCCCACACACCACCGACTAAATTAATGGAAAAATCATTTTTCAATTCGTGTTTCAACACTGGGAGCATTATTTTCCTCCGCCGGTCGCATTTGTACCGCGCGTAGCTTCGATTAGGACTAACCGGTGACGACTATATCGGTGCCTGAACAGTGAGCATATTAATATCGAAGGTTCCGGCCAACATGCCGCCAGTGATCTTTTTACCAGCGCACTCACGTGAAGTCGTGTGTAGGCCAAACCGCCATATGTCTTGGTGTGTCCTGGTGAGGAAACGGTCAGCGCCAAAATGCCGATAATGCAGCCGCTCTTTACGCATCTGATTAAATTATTTCAACGGCCTTAAGCGATGCTCTCATAATTGCGAATACAGAAAGATTATTTCGATTTCAATTCGGTAAATTGAGGTAAATTGTCTCGCGGACCCCAAAAAGACCTAGGACCTCAGTTTGAGAATCACTGTGTTACCACATAGCTCTATCGGTTGTATGGAATTTTCCTGGAAGGAAAATTACAGTCCCATTGATATATATGCTCACAACACTTTAATTCTCAGAGAGGTGGCCAGACACCAACCTTACGTTATAGTGAGTGACGCTTTGACATGACGCTTCGACTGCCTTGTTTGCCGGGTTAGCACTTGTCAGAGGAGATTTTTCTTATATTTTGCAAAATGAACTAAAATATTCAGAAATGAACTGCCGATAGCATCCGGTTCAATGGCATATTGCAATGGTCATTGGTATTTAATTTCTGTCCACGTGGTATTTAATTTCTGTCCATGTCGCGACCCCAACGGGTCCGTTTGCCCTATAATAGGCAAACGGATCCGTTGGGGTCGCGACATTCGGTTGGGAGCCCCTGGAATACACCAACTCGAATATTCTTCTTCTATTCGATTATTTCGAAAGAATAAGCGTTTCGGAGTTGGGACAAACACCTTTGCTCAATACCTACTACCACCAGACGTACTACGAAATGCGAATACAAAGTACGAATAAAATAAACCGCACGAAAACTCCTGGAAACAGTGGCATCCAGCCATCCACAAACAGATTTAACGAATTTTTTGGTCGCATATTGTCACCGGAGACTGTATGAACTCGGAGTCAAATCGAATATGTTGCCAGGTCTGGTGTTACATCATATTTCTGTACATTATGGGACTGGGGATGTTTTTAATCAGTTTTAAATATGATGTGTTGCTTCTTTTATCAATTAAGAAGCCTTCAACATACTGTATTTTTCAATTGAAGTATAAAATTACAAAATATCTGGCGGACCGGCGGTTGAGAACCACTGGTGTAGACAGTTTATCATATTCAGGCATTGTCACACTGTCATCCAATCAGGTTTATTAGTTTCAGATACCGGCATTGTCCAGACTTCCAGCACCAAACAACCTGTCCGGCTCTCTGATACGATCTACATGCCCGCCACCCCCAAACCGTTATACCCGGAAAAATATATTTTTCTGGGATACCAGCTGCATGCAGAAGGAAAGGAGGAGCAACTAGCCATCAAGTTCCTGAGCAAGACCAAAGAAAAGGAGATGGATCGACTGCTGAAACTAAATCATCATCCAAACATCGTCACAATCGTTGCCTCTGGTAATTCTAACTGGATTATGTGGCACATCTATCTTGCTATGGAGCTTTGCAGACAGAACATGCAACAATACGTCGACCATAAAGACAATTCGCCAGACCCGATTAAGGCTAAGGGATTCTTCAAACAAGTCGTATCTGGTCTCGCATATATACATGAAAACGACATCGCACATCGTCACTTAAAACCAAGTAACATTCTCATATCCGCTGATGGAAAATCTGTGAAAATCTCCGATTTTGGAATCAGCAGCGAAAACCTGGCTGATTGCACAAAAGCCAGGGCCATTGGCACCGAAACTGACGGATTTATGGCACCAGAGACAATTCGGGACGAAACATCGTCCAAATTTGGCTACAAAGCAGATATATTCCCATTGGGTATTAACGGGTACTTTATCATCACCCACGGCAAGCACCCTTTTGGTCCGCATTCTTACGATTGGATCCACAACATCGTCCACAATAAGAATCTCAATATGTCGCATGTTCCTGATTTCTCAAACATAAAAAGGTCCCAGCTTATCGGACTTTTCAAGCGAATGTTGGACCCGGACCCAGACGAACGACCCGCAGCCAGTGAGATCTGGGAAGACGAATTCTTTGCCGGTAAATGTAAAAATAAAAGATTTTCCCTTTTATTCGCGGGATTTAATTACTAGAGGTGAAACCATTAATAAGTTACCGGCACTCACACTTTTAGGGCTGTGATGGTCAATTGGGTTGTACAAAATATACTTTTTATACTTGATCTTAATAATTGGCCGGGATCAAGAGGCATTGCCATATATTTGAAACAAATTTAACAGTTAGTATTCTCTTGAATGAAGTCAATTCTATTTAAATAAGTCACAGCAGCATTTGCATTTTCCATTTCACCAGTGAAACCGTGGAAGCATTACTTTTCATTCATGCATACTGCAACCATTTTTTGGCGTACTGTAACTAAATCATATAATTTACCATCGTAAGTACTTTTTTTGTCAAATGAAATCCAAAATTTTCTACGGATTTGAATGGAACCAAATTTTTCGTTTGACAGTGTTTTTTTAATCGATTGGCACCGGCTGCCATTTTCGAAAAATTTTACTTCATTTTTCAAAATCGAAAAATGTTACCTTCATGGGATTCGAACACCGTGAACAAGGTATCTTTGGATTCAAAATGCCGTCGCGCAGCCGATTGCGCCACTCAAATCGGCACCGACGTCGTGTCTGATTACGTATATCAAGATCAAGCCGAGAAAACGTTGATTAGTCAGTCAGTCAGGTTTATTAATATTTTCATCGTTTCAAAACATCACAAGACTGCGATACAATGAAAAGATAGGAAGGTGTCGAAACAACTTGGAGTAGCCATTAAGATCAGACACCCACCTTAGCCTAGGCGAAGTAAATAAAGAGGCATGCACACTGAATGAAAAGTAATGCAGAGAATATAAGACGCAAGCGACAAAATGGGGTGGCATGTGGCGGAGGGCGAGGTCGATGTTAGGTCGTGGTCCGGTAATCCTGAAGACTGGCTAGTATTGATTTAGAAGAAATTGCTTGTATTTCGACTTGAATGCGGACATGCTCGACGACTGTCGGATAGCCGGCGAGATGCTGTTCCACAATTGGGGTCTGGCATACTTGATAGAGCAATGCGTTTTCTTGTATTCAGTCCTGGAAACAGAAATGTTAAATTGCGAACCTTATTAACCTTGGTATAGGTATTCGATGACGATAGAGTGTTATGTATTGTATACGCACAGTATTCATCGTTCTAACGAGCCCTGAGTCGACACTCTACGTCTAGCAGGCGATAATTTCTAATCAAATCAATACCAATCGTTTTAGTCGACTCGCGGCAGGCCGCCGAGAGAGTGAGTCATGGCAAGTGATGCGCGCATATGGTAACTTCGAAGGCTTATAACTGAAACTGTTGTGAACCTAAATCACTCATTTTAGTGTTCCTAGACGGAGATTATACAGTCCTCACCACAATGATATACTGCAAATGCTTATCATTACTGCAACGTAAAGTTTATGATGTTATTTGGTAGCACTTCCGTCAAATATAAACAACATTTTGTGGGTAATGCACACAGAGTAGTATTGCAGTTATTACGATATATACATAACTAACAACTGTTGTTTGATGTAGATATAATCTTATGGGCATGTACCCTTCACAGAAACAATCTAAGATTGTCTATTACAAACAGAATTCAGGACATATCACTTTATGTTATGGATATTCGTCCCTGCGTTTGACACTACTGTGGTAGTCTGCTGCAATTCTCTTCGCGATTTCCAGAAGCGGCCTTGGGGTGACTTAGGCATAACTAATGTTGTTTACTTTGGCCTGGTAGGTGGAGATTGACTAGTTTTATTGAAAGAGACAAACCGCCAATGCTTATCATTACTACAACGTAAGATATATATTGATGTACAACAGCTCTTTGTATATATAGACGCACGCTTTTGCGTAGGTATAATCGCTGAGTAATGTTGTGCGTATTCCGAATTATACTTGACAATTAGCCGTTATTTAGAATCATATAGGCAACAACAATCCACAGACACAATCTATGAAGGTCTATGGCAATTAGAACACGATATATATCACGTTATGTGACGGGTATTCATCCATCTGCTCGAAGCTGGTACGGTAGTCTGCGGGAATTCGCTTTCCGATTTTCAAATGCAACCTTGAGCGGTGTGGAACTAACTAGTATGGTACGGTAGTTGTTTTAGCAACAAAAATACAGAAGCTGACAATCCCTATTCATAGCAACAAACTACCGGTGGTTATGACGAATAAAACCAAATGTTCGACAGTGTATATAACGGGTATGAGGAACGCGCGTCTGCGAAATGATGCTTTGGCGGATATTGTTGTCACGCGGCCTATCACATAGCTTTTGAACAGCTTATATGTAACTAATATCAGATATGAAGATATGTAGATATGTGTGGACTTGTATGGACACTAGCTTTTCACAGAAAGAAACAACTATTCTCTAAGATGGCTAGAACGAAACATGCAGTACGTTATGTGAGGGTGGTCAATGACGCGCGCGTTGCCGAAACAGTGTATTTTGCAACATATTTATCTACGGTATTTGATATCCGATTTCGACGTCTTAGATATAATATATATCAAATATTGTGGTGGCAATGAACTTGCACAAACAATATCTATCCGCAGAAATAAACAGCAATGACCTAGCACGATTAGAACGGGATATATAGTGTTTCTAATACAGTACGCTTCCCTCTAACGCAGGGGTGGGCAAACTACAGCCCGCGGGCCGCATGCGGCCCGCAACACCGTTCTGTGCGGCCCGCGAGAGTCTAAAGAAACTTTTTAAAAATATTGAGAAAATGCGTACTAAAAATCGAATTAATGCAGGGACCTGATTAATTTTTCTTAGTATATTTCATCATTATAATTCTAAGACAGTAGTACTCAAACTGGTGGGCGCGCCCCCCTTGGGAGCGCAAAAGCATCTGAAGGGAAGCGCGAAAATGACCTCAACTGAAAAAAAAATCGCGCCCCGCGCGATTTATGTCCAATTCATAGTTATTGCTCGGTACTTAGTCTGAATTACATATTTAAAAATCTCTCATCCACAGTCGTAACCTTCCATGCTATCAAACTACCCGTTAGGTTTGCAAGCATCCTGGCTGCGGTTTGTGATATGATGATAAGGGGGCGCGAAATCTTTCACCGTCATAAGGGGGGGTCTTAAAAAGTTTGAGAACCACTGATCTAAGGTAAATACTTAATATCACAACAATGAGATTGACATAATTTGGATCACCAGTGGGGTTTCAGATTGGCAACTCCATTTTTAATTATTTCAATGGTGTGCTTATAAAAAACAATTCCGGCGTGTCTTGGGTAGATTCGTTGTCTGTATGCGTAGAGTGGGGGTAGGGCCTATTCATACTTTATCTACTCATAGTAGAAGCGTGTTTGAAGCTAACATGGTTCTGATTCTATCAGTATTTTGTGTCCTGGAACTGAACCAAAAGTGGAATTAGTAAATCTAAGAACAGATCGCTGCTAACAAATTGAAGTTTCAATTCTGTTCAAAGAATCGGGCCAACCGACTTTCATCTCTATAGTTTTGACAAATTGGTTATTGAGGTCCGCCAGCCTACGAAATCTCGCCACCATATGTTTCTGACGGGTGTACGATATCATCAAAGCAACGTCTGGCTTGTTTTAAATAAACACATCTCCATGTCATCACTATATAATCGAATACCAATATTGTGTTTTGGTTTATAATCCCAATTTGATATAGTGCGGCCCGCGCATGGATTCAGATGTTGAATGCGGCCCGCGAGCTCAAAAGTTTGCCCACCCCTGCTCTAACGACAATGGGTAAAAATACCCACGCCGGCAGGAAACGGTTAAACAACCCCACAATTTCATTTTGAACAACCCGAATGGTCACTGACCAATGATTGTAATTTATATTTCTACAGGCACTTGTAAAAGAACTGCATTCCAGACACAAGTATCTGTACATGGAAACGCATTCACACAACTTCCAAGTAAGATAAGTAATTGGTGGAGTATGTGACCAATCAAGCAAAAAAGGTGAATTTCAGAATGTCTTGTTGTCCGCTGACCAGTGACAGGCGAAAAGATATATGTTTATTTCAATTTGAATATGTTACTAATCTGTGTACTAAAGTTCTGTACTTCCTGGAGCAGTGGTTTTCAACCGGGGGTCTGCGAAGCATTTTCAAGTGGTCCGCGAGACCTCTAAATTTGAAGAATGACTGATAACCAGACATGGGGTGATTACTTCATGAATGTAATCGATTGCGATTACTTCTGAATGACGCGATTACGATTACGATTACAGCAAAATCAGGAAGTAGTAGATTACGATTACATTGGAAAAGTAATCACGATTACTCACGATTGCATTTATTTTGCATCTTAGAAGTTATATTGGAAGACAATATATGGATTGCGCTGAAAAGCCCTAATGAGATACGAACTTCCTTTAAAAAGATGCGTCATTTGCTTGTTACGTCATAATATGCCCATTTTTATAGAGGACGATATATCGCACCCGACGATTTGCATTCTTGCCAGGTCCATGACTGCCGCACCTCAAATTTCCCAATAGGGTGAGGAGCGAACTCGAAGGGGACTCAAAAGTATTTCGAGATTTAATCAACTTTAAAATTCTCTCTAGATAATCTTGATTTTGAAATGCATACGTCTCCCCCTCAACAAGAAAAGCATACATAATTTATAGTAGGGTTGCATTTAAAACAAATGGTTGTTTCAAACATGTTTTGAACAGTGTTTTAAACAAAGGCTTTAGAAAAAACTAAATATTGTTTTTTTAAGTTGTAACATTATGCCATAATTGTGTAAATAATTTCCAGAAAACATGATGTGTGAGCCTACAGACAATTACCACCCGATTTAGCCGACGTATGTCGATATGGGATGGTTGAAACCCTCAAAATAGTCGGTTCAACAGTTATACCACAGATATTTCTTCAAAGGAGCTACATTTACCCTATATTTTCAATTGTCAATGTCAATCCATATTCATGACGTCATGGCTTAAAAAAACAAAAACTAAAAACAGTAAAAAACATGTTTTAAACAAGGGACTTGTTTTAAACATGTTTGCTTTTCAAATGATTTTTGTTTTAATTGCAACCCTAATTTATAGTAATAGGCATTTTAAGTTCCAGTCAATACCGTGCCGCGACACACCAAAAGACATACGCAGTTTCGACCAACACGCGACTTCACGAAGTGTGCTACTAAAGAAAGACCTTGCCGAAACTTAGGGTATGTGTCCATTGTCAGTAGCTGCGCTGGGTGGGCGTGACTAATAGTCCGGTCCTCCCTTCTGAGCCCACAATGAAAATGCCACCCGGACACCACAGAGCATTAAAGACGTGACAATTTGTGTGTGCGTCTCACAAAAGTTTTTCTATTAGTATGCTACGTTTGGGATACAACAATCTTTTGATTATATAACAGACTGGAGGTCACGAATTAACAATATACGCCAAAGTAATTATAACAAGATACCAGACGTTGTAATTAGAGAGGATTAAAAATATTATGACGAAATTCAGTCTTCAACTTGAAAATATCACCCCATGGGGGCCAAAGACCAACGTTTGGACTGGGAGACGAATTGCTCTTTTGGTCCTGGTTCTAGCTACAACCCACGCTATAGAATGATATATGAACCCATGGCTATGGCGGCAGATCCCAATGTTGAGTAAAGAATTGTGAAATAATCATATGAGAATAAGATGATGAGAACATAAAATTCTGCCTTCAACTTAATACAGATATTGTACTGCAAGCTGCCGATACGAGAAACGGCAAAACCGGCTCGGTTATGATATATCAGCAGCTGTTGATTTTTAATGCTTCGTTGTGAAAACCGTAATATTTTATTTGACGAGTACAAAATTTCAAATCTTTGTCTGGTGTACGTACGTACAACATAGGCCTACTGCTCGCCAAGCAGCAACGGTCAAACTGCGTTTAACTAAGCATAACCAAACATGAATACTCAAGTTACTCTTTTAAACTAGGCAGAGTGGTGATTAATTATCCAGTTGCAAGGTACTGGCGTGTGGAACGTGTTGATAACCTGATATACAGCACGGCGGGTGTTCTTACAATTAACACTAATGTACGTACATCGAATATCTATTTACTGTGGATACTTCTTACGCAATGATTAGCACAGCTAATAGGCTACTTCTGACGTACTAATGAGCAATGGCATTTGAAAATCAGACGTTTGTGCTATCAATAAACCTGGTATAATATCTCTTCCTCGTTCACGAATGTTCAGTTTGTGTCATATAGTCCTTATACAAATAAAAAGTAATCGTTCTTTCACAAAGAAATCGATTAGATATGGGATGTAGTCGATTACGATTACTTCGGAAATTTTTCGAATGTAATCGATTGCGATTACGATTACTTGAAAATGCTGTAATCGTCGTAATCGATTACGATTACTAATCGCGATTACCCCATGTCTGCTGATAACTAGGGTGATTTTTTTTTGACATGTTAAAATAAGTCAAAATTGAAGCATCAGGTCTAAAAATTGTCAAAATTGTTTACAAAGTCAAAATTTTTTTGACCCCTGCATTTCGTTTGCATCGAAGATTTTGCACCGTTGGGAAACTTATCATTTGATATTTTACAGCTTGTAGAGTACTTTATAGGCCTACGCCTCCGACTGTTGTAGACGGCTCATTGTCTGCTCATTGTGAATCATAAACGGTCAAGTGAAACGTATAGGTCAGGGGTTCTCAAAGGGTGGGCCATGGCCCACTGGTGGGCCACAGAGCATTTTGAGGTGGGCCACAGAGCTATTTAGAAAATTTCAAAATTAATGTAGGTTTAGTTATATTTCTTACGTAATTCACTAAAAATATATTCATATTATCTAATTATACGTAGGCTACATAAAGTTTTTCATCCGACTCTGACTAGACGTATAGTGGCACGTATGAAGTCAGCATGTACAAATCGAAAACGTTAGGGAGAAACGGTGGCTTTTTCTACTGGCTTTGACAACCTACGGCTAACAGCAACTAAAATAATTTCAAGCGTATAATAACTGGAAGATAATGCTGAAGTAACCAAGTATTCCGGCAGGGTCATATGTCGTATGCCGTTGAAAGGGGTCTGCAATGAACTCGCAATGAAGTGCAATTGATGTGAAGATTTACTGTACTACGGCAGGCCGTATTATTGTAAGCTAAAAATAGCCATAATTGCAAATTATTAGCAACTTCTGGCGGAGGTATACTGCACCACCGCAGCAAATCTTAATGGATTGAGGATTTATCGGAGCGCATTAATCTTTGAAGTCGGTTTAAAATGTCCGGCCTGGAAATCATTGTACATAATGAAAGAGTCACAGGAATAAATTGTATCATTGGATTGAATATTCTGACATCGCAACTTCAGTTGTTTTGGTAGACATACCAAGTACATCATGCATATTGAAAAATCTTTCTTCACTTCTCTGTAGTACCCCATTCACCAATGAATTGTTCGATGCTGGCCCAGAATGATTATAATATTCCCCACAATAGTATCACTAAAGTCCCTATCACGCAGTGTGGGGATCTGATCATTGTGTTTCGCGACGCGAATGGAGCAGCGGACGAAAATAATCTACTTAGGAGTTTTGGCTGATGATCTACCAGGGCCGTAACGGCCGCATCCACACCCCCAATTGGGGGAACTCGAAGGGGCCCAAGATTATTTCGTTGGTCGTTTGTTGGAGGATATTTATTCAACTTGAATTTTTTTTCGCGCTTCGCGCGATTTCATATCCCGGGAGATCGAGATTTAAATATCATCAGTTAAAGAAAAATGCACATATTTTAGAGAAATAGTCATATCAGCGCTGTCCATGACCACGCATTAAACAGGATTATGACTCTAGTATATCAGGTGGGCCACAGCACATTTTTAAACCGGAAAATGGGCCACGGCCAAGAAAGGGCTGAGAACCCCTGGTATAGGTTGACATGGTGTTATGGTCAACGTACCTCAATATCCTAACTGAAGCAAGACGTGTGATTAAAAATTGTGATGTAGATCAGTGGTTCTCAACCGCCGGTTCGCCAGGTAAATTACAATTTATACCTTAAATTCAAGATTCAATGTAAAAGGCTTGTCCATTGATCAAATAAATAAAACATCAAATTTTAAACTGATTCAGAACTTCTTGAGGTAACACTAGGGCTGGAAACATGTTCGATTTGACTTAAAGTTCAAGACGTGTCATTTGAAGACATGCGAGCGACAAGTACAGAACAGGTACGAGCTGACTCATCGCTAAACAGCGCAGTTTGTGCGAGCATTCGTCTTCGATTCATTCATTTTGTGCAGTACCGTAACCGGGGCACCCCAAACCGCTTTAATTGGAGAAGGGCTGAGCTTGAAAAGAACCCGAAATTATTTTGCAAATGAACATCAGGGTTGTATCCAAGTCATAAGGTTCCGAGTCACAAGTCAATCTCACTTTTTTAGTTTTGACTCGAGTCAAGTCGAGTCATTTTCAATTCACCACCGAGTCAAGTCCGGGTTCAAGTCACTGAGTAGACTGTCGAGTCCGAGTCATAGTGTTCTGACTCGAGTCCGAGTCCAAGTCATTGTGTGGACTTTTCAATTTCGAGTTTATGTCATGTGAGACCCACTTTTCACAACTCTACTCGGTGATATCGAATGCTTCTCATTCATAATATTCTCATTTTCGTCACTTTTATCAGTTTCGGGTAGCATTTTCAAGTAGGCCACACTAGTATTGATAGACGAAATAATATCAGCGTGATACCTTTACTATTCTTCGAAATTGCAATGAAATGCCTGTCTTGGTAGACCCAGTCTCGAGTCATATTACTTGGTCCGAGTCATGTGCAATGACTCGAGTACAAGTCGAGTCAATACACAAATTGACTCGAGTCATCACAACCATGATGAACATAAATCATAGCGTATTTATTTGAAACTTTTTCCAACATTTATCAATTTCTTTTCGCTCTTTGCGCGATTTAGTGTCACTAAATGTCTTGCATATTAGGTGCCCGTCTCCGAGAAATACGCGTGATTTATAGAAATAGGCATTTGGGCGTCAGCCATTACCACGCCATGACGTACCAACACATAATAATGAAGATTAGGCTAACATGGGACTCCGAAAGGCGTGCCAAAAATACGGCAGCGAGAAAACCGATTCAGTCATGAATGGTGGAAAATTTTCGCTATTGATGCGATTAAGCTACTTAAACTCTTTGCTTACACTGAGTAGAATGAATGTGCTCACAAGTACAGGTGAAAACATCCTCCCAACTGTGGCTTTTTCGACCTGTGGGGCACAAGATCAACGCTTTTGGAGGTTGGCTGACGAAGTGCTTTTTCGGCACGGATTGCCGGTATAGTTACTGTAAGGTGTTTTCTTGCGTCACGCACAGGGCTGCGGAGTCGGTAAATTTTACCACCGACTCCGGCTCCGACTCCACACCTTTTCATTATACCGACTCCGACTCCTGGGTCTTTAAACGTACCGACTCCCGACTCCGACTCCAGCATTATTACCAATTTACTTCGAAAATTATATGCCACATTGTCGGTTGAATGACTATCATACAACCATTAAACATATTCAAACATATGATTAACGGTGGCATGCTAAATTGTTTCATTGTTGCAGTAATACAATGTGTGTGTCCTGGTGAGTAGAAGTATAGCTAACCAAAGTATTATAGGGTTAGCTGGCTGACTACTTAACCTGGAGTCCTGTACTGTATCCTGGTGAGATCTTCTTAAGACGCCGATATACACAAGACATACGAATATATTTCAGACGTTGTTACAAGTAGGTTTAGCAAATGAGTCTCCTGATTCTCTCGAATCAGTAGTTTTATACTAGAGGCAAATTCCTCTAGAACAGGATGTCTCTCAGTTACGAGATATACACATTTCATGGTACCAGAAGACCTCAGCGATTTGCCCGATCATCTATTTAAAAAACGTTATCGGAAATATATAGTAGATAAGTATAATTGACAATATGCCGATTTTGCAACTACTGTCTGTTGTTGAAAAGTACCGTATAATCTACTCTATTGACCCTTTTCTGCACTGCTGTCTTGAAACTGTAATATTTATAGCTCGTGTAATCCTTGTTGAATTTTTTTCTCTGCTTTTCTTGTAGTTTTGTATATTTATTGTCATTTGTTTTGTGCCATTGAATATAATGTGTATACTCCTTCAGGTGGCGACTGTGTACTAAGGCCTTGCGGCCCCTCGTCGTCATCCTGGTCCGTACCGGATTTTCACTGGTGTGACAAATAAATGATTGATTGATTGATTGATTGGTTGAACGACAACAGGAATCTGTTACACAGTCCCTTCAATGAAAAGGAAACTTAATTAGTTAATTAAGTGGAAAAGCCAATTACACAACCATGAAATAACAACATCAATTTAAGATATTGAGTCCAATAAAAAAATACGGAAAGGGTCTAATAGATCAGGGATCCCCGTAACCGAAATCTTGTGTCCAATTTGATTTCATTCGAATGTAACGTTGACAGCTCGAATTATCCACTATGCAATTAACAATAAAGAAAGATTTGCTAAATATCCTTCCTTTTTCAAGTTTTTATAACATGGACTCTCTAATATCCTGAAATGTATGAATCATTGAAATATGGCAGATATCCAATCCTGTATAATAAAAATGTAGATAAAAAATCCAAGTGTAGCTCTTGTGTATGATTCAACAACTAATAAAGAGATTGAACTCACTAATTCTGTCATTGCACACTATCCTGATTACCAGCACACACACTCTTACTACTAATAGAAATTTGTCATAAATGGAATTTAGTTAGGTAGTCAAAGACCATAGCCTATGTCTAGTCTACATGAACTTAATCAAGTATTCAAGGATTGGGACTTGCAGTCTTTCTTAATCATTTGTTTGACCCAAACAGCTAAGCTACACTACAAATATTTTTAATTTTGTCAAGTGGGAAGCATCGTTTGGTCATATTTACATCATTTTTACAATTTTACAAAACCAGCTGATGCATTTGCTCTGTCACAGTATCATGGTATAATTCCAAAAATTGCATCAATTTTGACTGCATCGCGAAAACGCATATTGCGATTTTCTTCCCCTCTGCAACTGAGTTGTAATTTGCAAGTAGTGTCTAATTTTATCTATATCAGGGGTGGGCAACTTTTTCGGCCAAAGGGACACATGAGATTTACGGACCATTGCGTGGGCAACTGGAATGTTGATAACCTTTTTTTAGTCGTCCAATAGGAGCGAACCGAATTAGGTAACATTGCAAACAAGACTTATATTAATGCGCTCTAAAATTGATAACAATATGTCATGCAACTGTGCAGAGCGCAATCAGGGCCTGGTCGCGCGAAGCGTGAAATCTTTAGGCAAGATCAAATATGTTGCTAACATACATTTGGGGTCGCATCTGTATACCACTGGGCTCATTTGGCAAGGACAGGATTAATCGACGTTTAGACATAGCAAAATCGACCCTATCAGTGAAAATGCCTCTATCATTTTGTGCAAATGTTTTGTCGACGATCTCGCTGCGAGTGCACAAGCGAAGCCGCATGTTGGACGACACGTTATCTTCTAATTGCGAATATAGTTCGACTCAATTCTGTGAATAGTAGGTATTTATAATTTTCAGAAGGGGGCTCAAATACTGAATGCAAGAAATCTAGTGACAATGAATCATGCGAAGTACCGAAAAAAATTTCAAGTCAAATAAACCTGCTATGAAATATTATAGTTTACGGTCATATACGAAGATGTGGAAAAAATGTGGCTGGCTCCTGGATACGTCAATGCGTCAGAACTGTTGTTTTAGTCATCATCAAATTTCGCGGTCATGCTAATCAAATTTTGGTGGGCCTTGCAATGGTACCTGAAGTCATAAATAATTTTGAGAATTACCTCGCAGGCCACACCTAACCTTCTCGTGTGCCAAATTTGGCCTGCGTGCCACGGGCTGGCCGCACCTGATCTGTATGGTCATTGATTACAGTGATTGGTGGTACATAAAAATTCTATTGAAAATTCTTTGAAAGCAAATGTTTTCATGATAGAGAAGTTGGAGTCGGAGTCGAAGTCAGGGTCATTCTTACAAACTCCGACTCCAGTCAGTATTTTCCCACCGACTCCGACTCCAGCTATTATAATTTTCACGATTCCGACTCCGTCAAGCAAAAATTACCCAGACTCCGACTCCACCGACTCCGACTCCACAGCCCTGGTCACGCATTGTATTCGTAGTTTCCAGAGTAGCCTATGCGTCCGGAGGCAGTGGGAAATGAACAAGGTAGCACGACAAGGTGCTTGGTTCGACTCCGAAACGCTTCTTTATCGATATTGTCAAAGAGAAGAATATTGTTCGAGTTGGCGTGGTCGGTTAAACCCACGGCCTTCGGTACGAAAGACTGTAAACGACTCTCGGCGGTAGCACGTTTATCTGGATTAAGGCAATTTTACATCAACTCAGCAGACTGACTACCATAAAATCACCTGGATGCCATCGTGAAGATAATTAATCACGATCAAAACCCTCCAAATGTCACTCTCTAGCATCATATAACTGCAAAATACGGTTGCATGCTATACATTTTGGCTTAATTCAATTTTGAAAGTTCACCGGTCCGCCAGTCATTTTTTTGAAATTTTACCGGTCCGCGAGGTGAAAAAGGTTGAGAACCACTGATGTAGATAACATTTTCAGAATGAAGCAACACGGTGTGTCACCAACAGTGTACGCACAACTTCAGTGTTGTCAGCTAACTGCTGCTGTTGAACGTTCTTTCTCCATGCTTGGCAAGCTATTTAGTAAGGACAGACACTTTCTACCCGAGAATGTAGGAAAGTATCTTTCGTTCTACTACAACAAATTTTAATTATTTCTACCATAATGGGGGATGTAACTTCATAGGGCCGGATTTCGTTGAAATAAAGTTTTTGCATGTAAAAAAATTGTCAGTTGGCAAGTCAAAAACGTTTTATTCAGGCCAAACTGCTTCGTAAGGACAGAAAGTTCCAACCTGAAATGAGATAAGTAGTAGTAAACAATTTTAACATTATGTGCGAAAACGCCTAATTTGCATACTTGAAATCATACTTTTGTCAAAATTAAGTTTTTCTATATCAAAAAAAGTAAAAATTTTGATGTTTTAGGTCGAAATCTTCTGTTTATTAGGTAAAAAAAATTGGCCTACTGATAACCAATTTCTAACTTTTTTAAATTAGGGAAATCACAAAGCAGTTTCGCTTCAGAACTGCGAATGCTTCGGCAAGCATAGCACATCAACTGAATGGCGGTGTGACATTAAATATTGTGTCTGTGCAAACTCAATTTAATTGCCATATTTCAAACAGCCTACTGATACAAACATATTGCTGTTTTAAGATATTTTGTTGAGGTTTGTTGAAAATAGTTTTCTCTGGTCAGTCTGAAAAAGGGGGTTAAAACCTCATCACGGAATCCATTTTCTCCTGTGATATACATAACCACTATTCCAGAATATCTTGATGAGTGAGCTGCTATAGAGAAATGACTAGTTTAGTCGTGATAACTTCATTAAAAATCTGTTAGTCAATTTTGGTGTCATATATGATGCGATCGTGCTCAAAGGTGTCGTTGGAAGCCGTCAGACGTTAATATTACATTCGCCGCCACAGCTACCTATGTGGAAATGGATTTTCGGCACTCATTCATATCATATCGAAGGCGTGAATTTTCGAAACACGACCACGTATTTCAAGAAATAGGAATTTTAGCAGCAATAGTCCCTTCGAAATAATAAAAGTCAATCCATATTTATACATAGTATTAAATTAGTTTCCAGAACGGTCGTCAAGGTGGTTTTTTGTCCGTATCAATGGTTGGTCACGCTCGAGTCACCTCGCCGCACGCGAGAAGAAACTGTATCACGAATCATTCTTTCCAAAAGCGGTCGTGCTGTAAACTGGGCTTCCACGCCGCTCTGAATCTGACTCTAATTAATGTAATTTCTCATTTAGAGTATTTGCCAGCGTATTTTTTAACGGTATGATATAGTCTGGGTTGTTTGATCGACATTCTACAATACACACAACGGGAAACTTATTGTGTCTGGACTTATTATCCAGTTAATTATACTCGAAGTCAGCCATTACTCGCAACGATCGCTCCAGTCCAACTCGCCGTCGAGTTGTAACAGTTCTGTGAAGGACTGATTGTGTCAATAACAAGGATAACGGTCCTTTTGTTGCTGTTTATCACTAGCCTTGAGTTGATATTTGCACAAGACAGATGACGGTTGAACGATAATTGAGCTACATTTGAACTAAAACTTCAGGGGGTCTGCGGAGGTTCGTCACGGTCCAAAAGGGGTCCACGAAGGCAAAAAGGTTGAGAACCACTGTCCCAGAGTGTCTTTAAAATTGAAATTTCTTGCATATCCTCAAAATTGACCTCGTGCGTAAAAAATGTACAACAATCTGAGAACCCGTGTGCTAGTGAAACATTGATGAATGGTTGCAGGTGACTACACTTGATGGAATGCGATGGATATTAATATCTCATATGAACGCAGTTGTAGGTTCTCTTTCAGATGAATCATCGGAGACCGACGAATCTGCAAGCACTGACAGTGACTCTATCCCTGTATCCAATAAAACAGGTAACGTTTCCGAGAAATTCAAAATCTCTTCTCAAAATGTATTTCTAAATTATGAACCGTAAAGCGGGGTTACTTCGGACGTGGCGGCTACTTTGAACACCAAGCAGTAAAACTTTTAACTAGTTATTGACGGAAAACTGTTGCTGCTGGAGTTCCAATTCTTTTTCTTGCAGCAACAGCACCACGACTAGTCTCAATAAAAGGCGGATTCATTTCACTACCAGATAAACTTGACCCATCATCGATAAATAAATGGCGTGGGTTAATTTCATCAAAATCTATGTTTATTAAACTTCTTGCAGCCAAAACAAGGATAGCATGTGAGCCATGGATTCAAAAGTGGGCACCAGAGACCTCTATGTCTCAGCAGGCTCCCCCTTCGATCAATATAAGAAAATTTCATGTCCGAAGTTACCCCCTCCTATTTTCTCAGAGTGGATTAACTTTGAACAGTGAAAAATATGATATTTAGAGCTCTAGAAAGTGGCTGCTTCATCTGTGTCAAAGTGTATCATTGACTATATTTATAAAGACTAGCCTGGTGGCTTTTTAAAATGGAATGAGCAGGTTATTGAATCGATTCGCATTCGGTTGGAAGCTACTTTAAAAATTTATCACATAGGCTACTCTTGAAGATGCGCCTGCTGAACACGGTATAAATTATGACAAAATATATATATCTGAGAACATAGGAAAGGTAAAATGCATATTTTAAAAAACAGTAATATATTTGAAACCGGCAATAAATCACAGTAACAACCTCATATTTGTTGATGCCGGCAGCTGGGTAACCTGAACACCGTATGTTATTTATAAGTCCCAATTGCAGAAGACATGAGGGGAAATTAAGATGAGGGATAATACGAAGGCACTAGCCTTCCTTAACGACATCGTGCAACAGGCCAGACTTGTACTATTTTGTTTCATTTCCAGGCACTGCTCTCCTCAGCTCTGACCAAATAACCCTCATTTGAGAGGATTTATAAACAATAGAGTGAAAAGACATAAAAATAACTACACTTAATTCCCAAAAATATGGTACTTATTCACGACAATGAAGAATTTCAATTAGTTAATTCTAATCTTTGCTCCATAACCCCAGAAAAACACAAAACTTTCCTTCCCTACACTCTACCGTTTCCAAGATATAAACTGTGAAAAATTGTCCAGAGTAATCCCGCTTTGTGGTAGATCTTAATTTGGTGCTCATTTATTTCTGGTATTTATGAACTTAAGTTCTTCTGACTGAAAATAACTGTAGTCCTACTTATATCAAAATGATCATTGATCAAATACACAAGACTGCACTATAGTTACCAAGTTTCTGAGTTAGACAACAAGATAATTTAGGCTTATTTAAATATTATTAGAACTAGAATTTTTACAGTTAGAATTAAAACGACTGAATTTGCAAAAAATTGGAAATTGAATGGATTTCCAAATTAGGGAGAAATACAACAAAGATCAAGTTCAGTTCTTATCAAATCAGACTTTATTCTCATATTAGCACAAGGATGGCAACTGTCTGTACAGCAAGCTTGGCTCAGCTCAGCTTGTTTCGTATGAGACAGTTCTCAAATGGCATTCTCCGGAAATCCAGAAATTTGATTAAAAATTAAAATGAGAGAATACAAGCATTTCACAAATTAGGCTAGAATTTGATTATCGGCATTCAACTCTTTGGTCTAATTTAGCGACTAGAAAAGTGGTTCTCAAACTGGGGACTCCCCCCCCCCCCCCTTGGGGAGCGTGAAGGCATCGGAAGGGGGCGCGAAGCTCTGGTCAAATGAAAAAAAATTTCGCGCGATTTATTTTCAGCTTTTCAGCTCATAATCGTTTCGCTGTGTACAGTCCCAATTTCATATTTGTGAATTCTCTCATCAAATGTCACAACCTTCCGTGCCATCAAACTATCCCTTGGGATTGCTAGCGTTCGAGTGCGTTTTGTGATAAGGGGGCGTGCGAATTTTTTCACTATCATAAATGGGGCGTGTCTAAAAAAATTTGAGAACCACTGGACTAGAATTATCTAGTTGAGATGAGAACATTAGTTGTGTTGTAAACCGAATGAATTTTTACTAATCAAATTACCACTCATTTTTCCATAGTCAATCAGCCCCAGTGTCTTTCTCTCGATGTTAAATCTACCGCCAATCCAAGTGCTGAGTCAAATCTTTTCGATATATGATTTCTTACTAATGGTGCCTTTACTGTTGTAGTGATTGTAATACGACTAATCGGACTTATTTACAATTGCGGTAAATATAAAAAAATTCAGAAAGAATCTCCGACACCATTGTTATGTTTCCTCTGAGGAGATTAACTACATCCGGAAATGTGTATCAAGGAGAAGTATCCAGCAGCGTGCTGGGCAGTCGCCAATGTGCAATTAAGTTCATGCCAGAATCTGATCAGAGTAACGAAGAAAGGAAAATACTTCGAAAGCTTGGAACTCATAAACACATCAACTTACTCATCCAATCTGGTGTCGTCGACAGTATATTCAATGCGAGATATCTAGTGTTGGAACTATGCTATAAAGAAAATTTGGATCAATATTTAAGGAACAGAATTTTTGACTTACGACAAAATTTGGAATACTGCTCTCAAATTATGGAAGGCATGGAATACATCCACCAAAAATTGATTATTCACAAAGACTTGAAACCTTCAAACATTTTACTCGCTCTGAACCTGCATTGCGTGAAAATTGCCGATTTTGGTATAAGCCAAGAAATGAAGTCTGTACGTTCGATGGTTTTTTGTGAAAGTAGGTTTGGTACTGTTGGATATCGACCCCCTGAGAGTTTCGGAGACGCTTACATATCGTTAAAATCAGACAATTTCTCTCTGGGAGCTCTCTTCCATTTTATCATGAGCGATGGCAAATCTGCATTCGGACCCGAGTTCGATATGTTGGATTTCAACATAATCAAAGGCAATGTGGATATTGCGCACCTGATGGTTCCCAACCCAAACACTTTCACACATTTATTGAAATTGATGATGAGTAAAGACCGACAAAGACGTCCGACTATCCGACAGATAAAAGATCATCCGTGTTGGAAATTAGAAGAGAAGGATTGTAAATTTGGTAAATACCAGACAACATATGCCTACAAGTTAGAACATAGGCTACAACATAACTCTAGGGTACTGCGCTACTGAGGCATTGTATTTCATCATTTTGAACTATCATGTTTAGTGAGAAAACACATCATTTCAAGTATGGTAGCCTTCGTGATATGATGTAGCCTAACTCTTACAGGACTCATCATAATCATAATACAGTGATATTGGGAAAATTCCATTCAGCAATGTAAACCTCTCTAGTTTAATCTCCAACCATCATCAATACTGAATATGGTATTGAGCTACATATTCATCACTCAGTGTTTAGACGTAATCCTGTAAAACTGAATGCCGGAAATATTAAAAATATGATGAGGAAAATAAAGTATCTCTAATTTCATGTTATATGAATCAAAATTCTATATATATACATAATGTCATGTATACGATGTGTTGTCATACGTCAAAACAATATAGTGTTCTTACAGATGAGTTTCCCTATTCTCTATAACTTGCACAACGCACATGGACTACTAACAAGCTTCGTACGTAGGCTATATGGTGATGCATGATGGGCGTTTCGTGCGTTAGCCTGAGTCAGGTCAGAGTGATGTCCAGACATGATTCCTGATTTTATTATTATTAATTGTGAAAATGGGACATTGCGGCGCTTATCACCTTATCAGTCTGGTGCGCCATGGCAGAAAATTTCGTATTACATGTCGCAAATCTTTTACCTAAAAAGAAATTGCGTAAATCAACACATTGCTGGCCAGGACGAACTCAACTAGAGGCGATAGAAGTTCTGGCCGTACGAGAAGGTTATCTGTGGTGAACTCAAATTTCAAGTTCAAGCAGAAATCAATCAAATATGCTCGGTGCCAATCATATTTTGGTCATGCGAGGAGGAAGTGATCCTGATTCCTGATATTTAGCGTCAGATTTAAACAAAATATGAGCATCAATTATATTCAGATTATGGATGCACAAAGGAGATTGATGACTCCAGTGAAGAAGTACATTCATCCCAGTTAGAAGATGCCGAACCAGCCACTGAATATGAAAATGCAAGTGAGTTGTTCAAAATTCTGGAAGCAGAGGAAGAACGGATACGCAATAATAAGAGTGAGTGAGAATCCTGTAACTATTATGTGGAATTGTAAGAGTATGCTCAATTTATTCCCGGGCTCTTTCGACCGCGGGTTTGACTCTTGAAAATTTTATGATTGAAAATTATCCTATCCGAATGTATTGCTCGAAATAATGAAATACGCCCATTGTCCCAATACGGAAAGAGGATGGCATCATTATATGACATTTAGTAAATGGGGCTTTGAGGTTGCGTTAAGATACCCCTGTTCCATAGCAACATCATCATTTGCATTCCATGTTGCTGTTAGACTCTAACACTGTGGAAAATGGTTAACTCCAGAGATGCAGCACTTCGAACGCAGCTCTCTTATTCATCTTGGTGGAGACTTGTCAATTGCCGTCACGAATTTTCAGCAAATCCCTTGACCAAAGCAGTGGTCCCATAAGATGGAAAAATCTATTTCCTGCAAGACTTCGCTAATTAGCCAATAAAACAGAGAGGATGTCATCCACAGAAGTATTGTATGTCACAGCAAACCTTCAAAGCTCCGATTGGAACTCTGCAGTCGCAATCGCTCCTTATGACTTCTTCGCAGAGGGGTAGGAATATGTCATTCCCAGAAAATTCAACATTGACCTGATTAAAATTAGTTTCTCACGGTATAGGCAAGGGAGCGAGGTTTTTGACTGGATTTAATACATGTGACCCATTCAGAAAAGATAATCGGGCTCCGTTACATCCCAAAAATGAACATGAGTTGGCGGGAGCATGACATTGCTGTTTCAAGTTCAACTTATTCTGATCATTTCATGTAATTCATTAAAGATGTAGCGATTGAAATGACTGGATCAGTTGACACTGACAGTGAGGAGGTGTCGTATGTTGTTGCTTGGTACTTGGGTGGATGTAGTCGGGACTGGGTAAGCCAGAAATACGTATTGCATCATTTTGGCGGACTATGTGATTGATTGCGCTTTAAAATTGGCGAGCTGAGTCATGACCGGAGTCATAACAACCCCCGAAACCACATGCAAATTAGCATCGCATCCACTTTTGAGTGATACGTTATGTATGCGTCATATTTATGATTTGCAGATAGGGAAGTCAATTTATCGGCCGAAGGACTGGTGATAAATCAGGAGCCTGTTGAAGGCGGCCCGCGGACATCCGGTTTCCTTGTGCGGTTTGCTGGCGCATTCTCAAAACGATTCCTGTCACAACGACGGCCTGCGGAAGGCCCCTCGCAACCAATATATAAACCGTCGAGTAAGAAGCTATCAGTTTTATCGGTTTGATATCTTGCCTCTTCAGCGTAAGGTGAAGACAACTTGATCACATCTGTTACTACAACTTCAGATATTTGGTTAGATTTTAATATACTTGGAGTCGGAGTCAAAGCATTTTAACAAACTTCGACTCCAACTGCAGTATGTACTTCCCCAACTCCGACTCCAATGAATGCTACAAAATTTCTATGACTCCGACTCTGAGAAAATATAACGAAACGCCGACTCCACAGCCCTGAAAACGACATACATATTAATAAGTAGCCAAGGCAGCATAGCACGAAACTCAAAACGCTGCGCCTGCTGAGCCCCCTCGAATGAATCCACCAAAGTTTTTGTCGAAGTTTAAGGATAATACATTGAATATGTCGGCAGCAATTTAATAAACAAGACATTGTAGTTTTAACGATAGGATCTTCCTCGGTAAGCTGTCATAGGCGTGGTTGAACCTACTGACAAGAATTCCAGGTTTGGATGTTTTGGGTAGTCGGTGGAAGATTAAGAGCGATGATGTAAAGATTATATGGAATAGGCGAAAGTAAGGAATTAAATTATAAAATGAATAAATTTATCAAGATAAGCGGAGGGAAATAATATAGTACCATGAACATGACTTAGTCCAAAGCAACTCTACCATAGCAAGTCACGTCGTCAGGAGTGGTAACGGTGCGGGTAGGGTGTATTATTTTCTCCTTTTCTGTTGCAAACACTCGTAATGCTTACGACCCGAAAGAGCAGTTACGCATTTTTTTTGTGTGTTGGAGCCATGTTTTTAACATACCAGCATTGTATCCATTTTGAGTCTTACATTACCACATTCTCAAAACGATTTCGTTCAGAACGACGTCCTGTGGAAGAATCTGCGACAGAATTCGTGTGGCGTTATCGAAACAAAGGACGAGTGAAAAAGTGACCCGTTTTCGTTTCGTCATCAACCTTGAAATCAAATGATGGAATGAAATGTTTTCGCAGACATTTTGGAACGAGAGGCAATGACGTAGGACAGATGAAACATCCGTGTGGCCTTTCCTCAACGGCCTCTGACGATATAGTAGTTGCAGATTTCGCCAACCATCGGATTCAGGTTCGTTGGTTCTGTTTCAACATCTTTAGTATGGCTAGAACATACTTGCTTCAAGATCTTCGATGTGAACGGAAAAGTGAAGAGAATCTTCGGGACCGAAGGATCATCGGAAGGTCAATTCAGTTTTGTGGCTGATGTTTCTGTGATGCCACGTGGACGGATTGTCGCCTCGGATTTGCACAATCACCGAATACAAATCTTCGACGAACAAGGAAATTTCGTTCGAAAGTTCGGTTGCGAAGGAGCAGGTGCAGTTGATTGACGTGATTGGTCGATGAATGTGACGCCGATTTTAATGCAGGAGAACTGGACGGACCTCGTGGAGTGGCAACAGACGACAAGGGTTTGATTTACGTTTGTGACAGAGACAATCACCGAGTTCAAGTCTTCTCAGACGATGGAAAGTTTGTTCGGAAGTTCGCTTCGGATCGTTTGAATGAACCGACATATCTTTCCGTGACTTCAAACGGCAGAGTAAGCTCAGGCTACGTTCTATTTGAACTCTCGTTACCTTTCACCATTTTGCAGGTCGTTGTCAGTGACTCCGGCAATCATAGAGTTCAAGTTTTCGACTCGTATGGCCGCCGTCTTTTCCAGTTTGGAACGGAGGGAAATAACGAGTCTCAGTTGAAGAGTCCGCGAGGAATTGCCACGGATGAACACGGCAATATTATCGTCGCAGACCGCAACAACAATCGGGTTCAGATCTTCACGGTCGACGGAGAGTTCGTGTCTTGCTTTGGGAGCAAGGGTTTAGAACTGGGACAGATGAATCGGCCGGAAGGAGTTTGCCTTTTGTCAGACGGGAGAATTGCAGTCTCTGGCTATGACAACCACAGAGTACAAATCTTTTGAGTGATTAGATTTTGGTATTCGAACTGCTCCTACTTTTGGATGCCTTTATGCAAGATCACTTTATGGAAGGGTGGTGCTACTACGCGAGACTTTGTGTATTTTCCAAAGGTCATAAACAGCGGCATTGCAAGACAATAAACAGACCCAATCAAGGTCAAGAAATTTTTCAGACAAGTCATGTCTTGTCTCGCATACATACACGAACACGGCATCGCACATCTTGAATTAAAACCGAGCAACATTCTTATACCTGTCGATGGAAAGTCTGTGAAAGTCTTCGATTTTGGAATCAGTGAAGAGATCCCGGCCGATTGCACAAAGGTCATGGCCAATTGGTCATTGGTGCCGGAACGGAAGGATTTATGACATTGGCGACAAATCGGGACTAATCTTCCTCAAAATTTGGCTAAAAAGCAGATGTATTTTCAGTGGGTATCAACGGATACTTTATAATCACCCACGGCAAGCACTCGTTCACTCCCCTCTTTTACGATTGAATCCACAACCTAGTCGCATCGGGCCTAAAGATAGAAGACCATCTTGTCTACGCGATTCTGTATGCATCTTCTTGATAACAACGGGGAAGCGCTAATGCATTGCGATCGCAAGCCTGAGGCAAAGCAGTCCCTTCAATTGAGCCCTGGAAGCAAAAAATAAACCCAGCGACATGAAAGACGAGGCGCATAGGGAGGATATCGCGTTGATGCGGAAAAATTCGGATCACATAAATATTGCTCATTGAAGTTCTTGCCGGAAAGTCTTACACTGTGTGTGTTTTTCATATTGCATCGAAATTATTCAATTTCAACCACATATATTCGTAGTAGCAAACTTTGAGCTATCGTCAGATGTCAGTAAAGACGCATTCCTATATTTCGCAGTATTCTAGTAGATTTTGCCAACTTCCTCAATCGGTGATGATTTTAGACTACTACTTTTACTTAATAGTTTCAAGTTCTTTAGGCAAAACTAGTCCTACCATTCGTACATTTTACCGACTTAAAAATGGCTACTTCCACTTCCAATTGAGTTTGTTGATACTTCTACTCGAGAACCAGCAATGATTACTCTGGCTATACCACTGGTGATGGGTCCTCAACGTCAAAATACCAAAACGAACTTTGCGAACCGGCAAACTTTGAAAACAAATTAACAAAACAAAATGTCATAATAAATCAACCCAAAATGTGATTAGGAAGAATGCATGCAACTCAAAAGCAAACATTGTAATTTTGGTTTTGATGCTACCTATAATATTACACAAGTGTACGTGTTTCTTTCAAGAGTTTCTGCAAGGCGGAATCCCATTGAATAACACTAATTTGATTTTGATTGATCATTTTCTTTTGAAGGAAACTGCTTGCTCACATCGATTATACTGACAAATGTCGCTGAATTGTTCTTACATTTGCCCAATTTTTTTTTAACTCGTTTTGGCTTTTACATATTACTGATGTTTCATGATTCATAGGCTACTTATAAACAAGTGATTTGTGGTACAGAACTTCAGAATAACGCGAAACAATAACTTCATATTGTTAATTTATTCGCTAAAAGCTTTTCGACTAACTCTCATCAGTAGCGAACGTTAGTGATGGGGTGAATCAAATTCGAAATGTAAGAAATATTTTGTCTGTATGACGTAATAATAACAAAAACAAACAACTAGTAGACGGGCTAGAAACGGTAGTAACGGTACAAAACAAACGTTAACGAGTACATATTCGGTTATAAATAACCGAAAACACGACATATAACATTAATGAAATATTCCAAGAGTGTAGAGGCGTTCCTTCTGGCGACAGAGAATCGGCTTTCGTAGCTTTATGATCGTAGATTCCAGGACCTTTAAATGAAAAAGAGAACGGCCACGAGCAAGTATAGAAAATTGACTGTCATTGTAATGATCAGCACATTCTGGATGGGATAACAGATGCTGTCCAATAGCCGAATTACAAGCAGTAACTTGATCATAATCACGCAGTGTGTCAACAGACTGCGATGAAGGAGTTGGAGAAACATTATTTATTCTAATTTGCCGTGGGACATGCTGGCGAATTCTTTGCTGCAAGCGCTGAGACGTGCGACCTACATACCGACTGTCACATCGGCACGTGTATTCATATATTATGTTGCTTTGATTTGTCGCAGGTAGCACATCCTTTTGCGTTGCAGGCATCAGAGATTTCGTCATGAAGATTATCTGAGGTTCTACTTGTGAAAAACAATGGCTCACTGACGATTTAATTTGTTTTTCAAACCTGTTGGACACTTTCCCAATCCAAGGAAGATGCAAATAAACAGGACATTTTCTAGGTCCAAACGGTTTAACTTTTCTGAAATCTTTGAGTTTACGATCTATGGTCATTTTAATGATATGATCAGGATAACCATTTGACTGAAAGATTGACCGAATATTCTCCAATTCAGAATCAAGTTTGACTTTACTACAAATCATCAGAGCCCTGTGTACCAGAGTTCTTATCAAATTTACTTTACGTTTTACTGGACAGAAAGAATCCCACGAAATGTATTGCCCACTGAATGTAGGCTTACGGTAAACTGATGTAACAAAATTAGCACCCGTCTTTTCCACTACAACATCAAGGAATGCCAATGAATTATTAACCTCTTTTTCCATGGTGAATTTCAGTGATGGGTGAAGACCATTCAATTTGCTCAGAAACAAATCACACTGGGATTCATTTTCAAATATGGCGAAGGTGTCATCAACATATCTTTGATACATTAATGGTCGATCAATATCTTCGAATAACCGTTTTTCGTAATACCCCACAAAAATGTTAGCCAGAATGGGACCAAGCGGCGATCCCATTGCAACACCATCGATCTGTGTATATATGGTGTTATTGAAACTGAATTCGACATCACAAGTGATCAATCGCATTAATTTAACAAAAGAAGACCTTGAGAATGGAGGAGATGGAAGGACACCACCATAGAGTTCATTGGCACAAATCTCTATAGTCTCTTGAACTGGCACGTTCGTGAATAAACTAGATATATCAAACGAACACATAGAGATTTCGGACTCATTGAGATCAACATTTCGAATGGTATCAGCAAATGTGAACGAGTCACGAATGCAGTTACCACCATAGAACAAACTCACCGGCTCAAGATATCTCGCAATCCACTTCGCGACTTTGTGATACGCTGATCCAACCATCGAAAGTATCGGACGTAAGGGTACATTCGATTTATGGGTCTTCGGAAGACCATACATACGTGGTCGAATGGAGCCAGTGGGTCTGATGTCGTCGTATTCAGCAGAAGAGATTTTTCCCGCCTTCTTGAGGGTCAATAGTAGACGCTGAATACGAGCTTCTATCTTGGAGGTGTTGTCATTGTCACACGCAGGGCCAAGGATTTCAAATTTAGACTTGTCGCCGACAATTAAATCCATTTTAGAAATGTAGTCACACTTATTCAAAATGACTACACCAGATCCTTTATCAGGTTTGGTTATGTGAATTGACTTATTGGATTTCAGGGATCTGATGCTCCTGTAGCAATCGGACGTCATCGTGAAATCACTTCTGTCGATTGGAGTTCCACAAAAACCATGCGCTAAGCTACTTAGTTTGGCTTTAAGGGCCACAATTTTCTCACTGTGTTCCTTTGCTCTGCTTTCATCATCAAATTTCTGGTGATGATGTGACAATTGTCCAAGTAATACCTCAAATTCAGCAAAGACTTCCTCACGCTTGATTTCTGTCGGTGGCACAGAAAAATCAAGACCAAGAGATAGTACCAACTCTTCTGTGTCACTCAGCTCATAGTCCGATAAGTTGGTAATAACCTTACTACCACCAGCAACTGCCTTGGTACCGTATCGTGTCTTGAGAAGCAAGCTGATGTTACGCTCATTCTGCCGTACCTTCTCATCCTCTTTACGTGCATCAATTTTGGCCATATAACGACAAAACCGTATCAGGTCAAAATAAGATAAAAACTGCACTGCCTGCTGCTTAAGCTTGGTACAACGTTGAGTTACGGTACTCATCTCTTTTACGCTGTTCTCGATCTCATCATGTAAAAATGCACTCTCAATCCTGGAGTTGATGCGAGCACGCGATTTCTCTATCCTCGTCTTCAGAAACTTTGGTACAACTCTTTTCTTTATACAAGCCTTAAGAAAGGCTACATGATACCGTAGATTTCGAATTTTCCCCCGAGTTCTGACCAACTTATTAAGGATCTCCAATTGTTGGTCACTGTACCTTTTGCGAAAGTATTTGAACAAGTGATTTGTGGTACAGAACTTCAGAATAACGCGAAACAATAACTTCATATTGTTAATTTATTCGCTAAAAGCTTTTCGACTAACTCTCATCAGTAGCGAACGTTAGTGATGGGGTGAATCAAATTCGAAATGTAAGAAATATTTTGTCTGTATGACGTAATAATAACAAAAACAAACAACTAGTAGACGGGCTAGAAACGGTAGTAACGGTACAAAACAAACGTTAACGAGTACATATTCGGTTATAAATAACCGAAAACACGACATATAACATTAATGAAATATTCCAAGAGTGTAGAGGCGTTCCTTCTGGCGACAGAGAATCGGCTTTCGTAGCTTTATGATCGTAGATTCCAGGACCTTTAAATGAAAAAGAGAACGGCCACGAGCAAGTATAGAAAATTGACTGTCATTGTAATGATCAGCACATTCTGGATGGGATAACAGATGCTGTCCAATAGCCGAATTACAAGCAGTAACTTGATCATAATCACGCAGTGTGTCAACAGACTGCGATGAAGGAGTTGGAGAAACATTATTTATTCTAATTTGCCGTGGGACATGCTGGCGAATTCTTTGCTGCAAGCGCTGAGACGTGCGACCTACATACCGACTGTCACATCGGCACGTGTATTCATATATTATGTTGCTTTGATTTGTCGCAGGTAGCACATCCTTTTGCGTTGCAGGCATCAGAGATTTCGTCATGAAGATTATCTGAGGTTCTACTTGTGAAAAACAATGGCTCACTGACGATTTAATTTGTTTTTCAAACCTGTTGGACACTTTCCCAATCCAAGGAAGATGCAAATAAACAGGACATTTTCTAGGTCCAAACGGTTTAACTTTTCTGAAATCTTTGAGTTTACGATCTATGGTCATTTTAATGATATGATCAGGATAACCATTTGACTGAAAGATTGACCGAATATTCTCCAATTCAGAATCAAGTTTGACTTTACTACAAATCATCAGAGCCCTGTGTACCAGAGTTCTTATCAAATTTACTTTACGTTTTACTGGACAGAAAGAATCCCACGAAATGTATTGCCCACTGAATGTAGGCTTACGGTAAACTGATGTAACAAAATTAGCACCCGTCTTTTCCACTACAACATCAAGGAATGCCAATGAATTATTAACCTCTTTTTCCATGGTGAATTTCAGTGATGGGTGAAGACCATTCAATTTGCTCAGAAACAAATCACACTGGGATTCATTTTCAAATATGGCGAAGGTGTCATCAACATATCTTTGATACATTAATGGTCGATCAATATCTTCGAATAACCGTTTTTCGTAATACCCCACAAAAATGTTAGCCAGAATGGGACCAAGCGGCGATCCCATTGCAACACCATCGATCTGTGTATATATGGTGTTATTGAAACTGAATTCGACATCACAAGTGATCAATCGCATTAATTTAACAAAAGAAGACCTTGAGAATGGAGGAGATGGAAGGACACCACCATAGAGTTCATTGGCACAAATCTCTATAGTCTCTTGAACTGGCACGTTCGTGAATAAACTAGATATATCAAACGAACACATAGAGATTTCGGACTCATTGAGATCAACATTTCGAATGGTATCAGCAAATGTGAACGAGTCACGAATGCAGTTACCACCATAGAACAAACTCACCGGCTCAAGATATCTCGCAATCCACTTCGCGACTTTGTGATACGCTGATCCAACCATCGAAAGTATCGGACGTAAGGGTACATTCGATTTATGGGTCTTCGGAAGACCATACATACGTGGTCGAATGGAGCCAGTGGGTCTGATGTCGTCGTATTCAGCAGAAGAGATTTTTTCCCGCCTTCTTGAGGGTCAATAGTTTACCGTAAGCCTACATTCAGTGGGCAATACATTTCGTGGGATTCTTTCTGTCCAGTAAAACGTAAAGTAAATTTGATAAGAACTCTGGTACACAGGGCTCTGATGATTTGTAGTAAAGTCAAACTTGATTCTGAATTGGAGAATATTCGGTCAATCTTTCAGTCAAATGGTTATCCTGATCATATCATTAAAATGACCATAGATCGTAAACTCAAAGATTTCAGAAAAGTTAAACCGTTTGGACCTAGAAAATGTCCTGTTTATTTGCATCTTCCTTGGATTGGGAAAGTGTCCAACAGGTTTGAAAAACAAATTAAATCGTCAGTGAGCCATTGTTTTTCACAAGTAGAACCTCAGATAATCTTCATGACGAAATCTCTGATGCCTGCAACGCAAAAGGATGTGCTACCTGCGACAAATCAAAGCAACATAATATATGAATACACGTGCCGATGTGACAGTCGGTATGTAGGTCGCACGTCTCAGCGCTTGCAGCAAAGAATTCGCCAGCATGTCCCACGGCAAATTAGAATAAATAATGTTTCTCCAACTCCTTCATCGCAGTCTGTTGACACACTGCGTGATTATGATCAAGTTACTGCTTGTAATTCGGCTATTGGACAGCATCTGTTATCCCATCCAGAATGTGCTGATCATTACAATGACAGTCAATTTTCTATACTTGCTCGTGGCCGTTCTCTTTTTCATTTAAAGGTCCTGGAATCTACGATCATAAAGCTACGAAAGCCGATTCTCTGTCGCCAGAAGGAACGCCTCTACACTCTTGGAATATTTCATTAATGTTATATGTCGTGTTTTCGGTTATTTATAACCGAATATGTACTCGTTAACGTTTGTTTTGTACCGTTACTACCGTTTCTAGCCCGTCTACTAGTTGTTTGTTTTTGTTATTATTACGTCATACAGACAAAATATTTCTTACATTTCGAATTTGATTCACCCCATCACTAACGTTCGCTACTGATGAGAGTTAGTCGAAAAGCTTTTAGCGAATAAATTAACAATATGAAGTTATTGTTTCGCGTTATTCTGAAGTTCTGTACCACAAATCACTTGTTCAAATACTTTCGCAAAAGGTACAGTGACCAACAATTGGAGATCCTTAATAAGTTGGTCAGAACTCGGGGGAAAATTCGAAATCTACGGTATCATGTAGCCTTTCTTAAGGCTTGTATAAAGAAAAGAGTTGTACCAAAGTTTCTGAAGACGAGGATAGAGAAATCGCGTGCTCGCATCAACTCCAGGATTGAGAGTGCATTTTTACATGATGAGATCGAGAACAGCGTAAAAGAGATGAGTACCGTAACTCAACGTTGTACCAAGCTTAAGCAGCAGGCAGTGCAGTTTTTATCTTATTTTGACCTGATACGGTTTTGTCGTTATATGGCCAAAATTGATGCACGTAAAGAGGATGAGAAGGTACGGCAGAATGAGCGTAACATCAGCTTGCTTCTCAAGACACGATACGGTACCAAGGCAGTTGCTGGTGGTAGTAAGGTTATTACCAACTTATCGGACTATGAGCTGAGTGACACAGAAGAGTTGGTACTATCTCTTGGTCTTGATTTTTCTGTGCCACCGACAGAAATCAAGCGTGAGGAAGTCTTTGCTGAATTTGAGGTATTACTTGGACAATTGTCACATCATCACCAGAAATTTGATGATGAAAGCAGAGCAAAGGAACACAGTGAGAAAATTGTGGCCCTTAAAGCCAAACTAAGTAGCTTAGCGCATGGTTTTTGTGGAACTCCAATCGACAGAAGTGATTTCACGATGACGTCCGATTGCTACAGGAGCATCAGATCCCTGAAATCCAATAAGTCAATTCACATAACCAAACCTGATAAAGGATCTGGTGTAGTCATTTTGAATAAGTGTGACTACATTTCTAAAATGGATTTAATTGTCGGCGACAAGTCTAAATTTGAAATCCTTGGCCCTGCGTGTGACAATGACAACACCTCCAAGATAGAAGCTCGTATTCAGCGTCTACTATTGACCCTCAAGAAGGCGGGAAAAATCTCTTCTGCTGAATACGACGACATCAGACCCACTGGCTCCATTCGACCACGTATGTATGGTCTTCCGAAGACCCATAAATCGAATGTACCCTTACGTCCGATACTTTCGATGGTTGGATCAGCGTATCACAAAGTCGCGAAGTGGATTGCGAGATATCTTGAGCCGGTGAGTTTGTTCTATGGTGGTAACTGCATTCGTGACTCGTTCACATTTGCTGATACCATTCGAAATGTTGATCTCAATGAGTCCGAAATCTCTATGTGTTCGTTTGATATATCTAGTTTATTCACGAACGTGCCAGTTCAAGAGACTATAGAGATTTGTGCCAATGAACTCTATGGTGGTGTCCTTCCATCTCCTCCATTCTCAAGGTCTTCTTTTGTTAAATTAATGCGATTGATCACTTGTGATGTCGAATTCAGTTTCAATAACACCATATATACACAGATCGATGGTGTTGCAATGGGATCGCCGCTTGGTCCCATTCTGGCTAACATTTTTGTGGGGTATTACGAAAAACGGTTATTCGAAGATATTGATCGACCATTAATGTATCAAAGATATGTTGATGACACCTTCGCCATATTTGAAAATGAATCCCAGTGTGATTTGTTTCTGAGCAAATTGAATGGTCTTCACCCATCACTGAAATTCACCATGGAAAAAGAGGTTAATAATTCATTGGCATTCCTTGATGTTGTAGTGGAAAAGACGGGTGCTAATTTTGTTACATCAGTTTACCGTAAGCCTACATTCAGTGGGCAATACATTTCGTGGGATTCTTTCTGTCCAGTAAAACGTAAAGTAAATTTGATAAGAACTCTGGTACACAGGGCTCTGATGATTTGTAGTAAAGTCAAACTTGATTCTGAATTGGAGAATATTCGGTCAATCTTTCAGTCAAATGGTTATCCTGATCATATCATTAAAATGACCATAGATCGTAAACTCAAAGATTTCAGAAAAGTTAAACCGTTTGGACCTAGAAAATGTCCTGTTTATTTGCATCTTCCTTGGATTGGGAAAGTGTCCAACAGGTTTGAAAAACAAATTAAATCGTCAGTGAGCCATTGTTTTTCACAAGTAGAACCTCAGATAATCTTCATGACGAAATCTCTGATGCCTGCAACGCAAAAGGATGTGCTACCTGCGACAAATCAAAGCAACATAATATATGAATACACGTGCCGATGTGACAGTCGGTATGTAGGTCGCACGTCTCAGCGCTTGCAGCAAAGAATTCGCCAGCATGTCCCACGGCAAATTAGAATAAATAATGTTTCTCCAACTCCTTCATCGCAGTCTGTTGACACACTGCGTGATTATGATCAAGTTACTGCTTGTAATTCGGCTATTGGACAGCATCTGTTATCCCATCCAGAATGTGCTGATCATTACAATGACAGTCAATTTTCTATACTTGCTCGTGGCCGTTCTCTTTTTCATTTAAAGGTCCTGGAATCTACGATCATAAAGCTACGAAAGCCGATTCTCTGTCGCCAGAAGGAACGCCTCTACACTCTTGGAATATTTCATTAATGTTATATGTCGTGTTTTCGGTTATTTATAACCGAATATGTACTCGTTAACGTTTGTTTTGTACCGTTACTACCGTTTCTAGCCCGTCTACTAGTTGTTTGTTTTTGTTATTATTACGTCATACAGACAAAATATTTCTTACATTTCGAATTTGATTCACCCCATCACTAACGTTCGCTACTGATGAGAGTTAGTCGAAAAGCTTTTAGCGAATAAATTAACAATATGAAGTTATTGTTTCGCGTTATTCTGAAGTTCTGTACCACAAATCACTTGTTCAAATACTTTCGCAAAAGGTACAGTGACCAACAATTGGAGATCCTTAATAAGTTGGTCAGAACTCGGGGGAAAATTCGAAATCTACGGTATCATGTAGCCTTTCTTAAGGCTTGTATAAAGAAAAGAGTTGTACCAAAGTTTCTGAAGACGAGGATAGAGAAATCGCGTGCTCGCATCAACTCCAGGATTGAGAGTGCATTTTTACATGATGAGATCGAGAACAGCGTAAAAGAGATGAGTACCGTAACTCAACGTTGTACCAAGCTTAAGCAGCAGGCAGTGCAGTTTTTATCTTATTTTGACCTGATACGGTTTTGTCGTTATATGGCCAAAATTGATGCACGTAAAGAGGATGAGAAGGTACGGCAGAATGAGCGTAACATCAGCTTGCTTCTCAAGACACGATACGGTACCAAGGCAGTTGCTGGTGGTAGTAAGGTTATTACCAACTTATCGGACTATGAGCTGAGTGACACAGAAGAGTTGGTACTATCTCTTGGTCTTGATTTTTCTGTGCCACCGACAGAAATCAAGCGTGAGGAAGTCTTTGCTGAATTTGAGGTATTACTTGGACAATTGTCACATCATCACCAGAAATTTGATGATGAAAGCAGAGCAAAGGAACACAGTGAGAAAATTGTGGCCCTTAAAGCCAAACTAAGTAGCTTAGCGCATGGTTTTTGTGGAACTCCAATCGACAGAAGTGATTTCACGATGACGTCCGATTGCTACAGGAGCATCAGATCCCTGAAATCCAATAAGTCAATTCACATAACCAAACCTGATAAAGGATCTGGTGTAGTCATTTTGAATAAGTGTGACTACATTTCTAAAATGGATTTAATTGTCGGCGACAAGTCTAAATTTGAAATCCTTGGCCCTGCGTGTGACAATGACAACACCTCCAAGATAGAAGCTCGTATTCAGCGTCTACTATTGACCCTCAAGAAGGCGGGAAAAATCTCTTCTGCTGAATACGACGACATCAGACCCACTGGCTCCATTCGACCACGTATGTATGGTCTTCCGAAGACCCATAAATCGAATGTACCCTTACGTCCGATACTTTCGATGGTTGGATCAGCGTATCACAAAGTCGCGAAGTGGATTGCGAGATATCTTGAGCCGGTGAGTTTGTTCTATGGTGGTAACTGCATTCGTGACTCGTTCACATTTGCTGATACCATTCGAAATGTTGATCTCAATGAGTCCGAAATCTCTATGTGTTCGTTTGATATATCTAGTTTATTCACGAACGTGCCAGTTCAAGAGACTATAGAGATTTGTGCCAATGAACTCTATGGTGGTGTCCTTCCATCTCCTCCATTCTCAAGGTCTTCTTTTGTTAAATTAATGCGATTGATCACTTGTGATGTCGAATTCAGTTTCAATAACACCATATATACACAGATCGATGGTGTTGCAATGGGATCGCCGCTTGGTCCCATTCTGGCTAACATTTTTGTGGGGTATTACGAAAAACGGTTATTCGAAGATATTGATCGACCATTAATGTATCAAAGATATGTTGATGACACCTTCGCCATATTTGAAAATGAATCCCAGTGTGATTTGTTTCTGAGCAAATTGAATGGTCTTCACCCATCACTGAAATTCACCATGGAAAAAGAGGTTAATAATTCATTGGCATTCCTTGATGTTGTAGTGGAAAAGACGGGTGCTAATTTTGTTACATCAGTTTACCGTAAGCCTACATTCAGTGGGCAATACATTTCGTGGGATTCTTTCTGTCCAGTAAAACGTAAAGTAAATTTGATAAGAACTCTGGTACACAGGGCTCTGATGATTTGTAGTAAAGTCAAACTTGATTCTGAATTGGAGAATATTCGGTCAATCTTTCAGTCAAATGGTTATCCTGATCATATCATTAAAATGACCATAGATCGTAAACTCAAAGATTTCAGAAAAGTTAAACCGTTTGGACCTAGAAAATGTCCTGTTTATTTGCATCTTCCTTGGATTGGGAAAGTGTCCAACAGGTTTGAAAAACAAATTAAATCGTCAGTGAGCCATTGTTTTTCACAAGTAGAACCTCAGATAATCTTCATGACGAAATCTCTGATGCCTGCAACGCAAAAGGATGTGCTACCTGCGACAAATCAAAGCAACATAATATATGAATACACGTGCCGATGTGACAGTCGGTATGTAGGTCGCACGTCTCAGCGCTTGCAGCAAAGAATTCGCCAGCATGTCCCACGGCAAATTAGAATAAATAATGTTTCTCCAACTCCTTCATCGCAGTCTGTTGACACACTGCGTGATTATGATCAAGTTACTGCTTGTAATTCGGCTATTGGACAGCATCTGTTATCCCATCCAGAATGTGCTGATCATTACAATGACAGTCAATTTTCTATACTTGCTCGTGGCCGTTCTCTTTTTCATTTAAAGGTCCTGGAATCTACGATCATAAAGCTACGAAAGCCGATTCTCTGTCGCCAGAAGGAACGCCTCTACACTCTTGGAATATTTCATTAATGTTATATGTCGTGTTTTCGGTTATTTATAACCGAATATGTACTCGTTAACGTTTGTTTTGTACCGTTACTACCGTTTCTAGCCCGTCTACTAGTTGTTTGTTTTTGTTATTATTACGTCATACAGACAAAATATTTCTTACATTTCGAATTTGATTCACCCCATCACTAACGTTCGCTACTGATGAGAGTTAGTCGAAAAGCTTTTAGCGAATAAATTAACAATATGAAGTTATTGTTTCGCGTTATTCTGAAGTTCTGTACCACAAATCACTTGTTCAAATACTTTCGCAAAAGGTACAGTGACCAACAATTGGAGATCCTTAATAAGTTGGTCAGAACTCGGGGGAAAATTCGAAATCTACGGTATCATGTAGCCTTTCTTAAGGCTTGTATAAAGAAAAGAGTTGTACCAAAGTTTCTGAAGACGAGGATAGAGAAATCGCGTGCTCGCATCAACTCCAGGATTGAGAGTGCATTTTTACATGATGAGATCGAGAACAGCGTAAAAGAGATGAGTACCGTAACTCAACGTTGTACCAAGCTTAAGCAGCAGGCAGTGCAGTTTTTATCTTATTTTGACCTGATACGGTTTTGTCGTTATATGGCCAAAATTGATGCACGTAAAGAGGATGAGAAGGTACGGCAGAATGAGCGTAACATCAGCTTGCTTCTCAAGACACGATACGGTACCAAGGCAGTTGCTGGTGGTAGTAAGGTTATTACCAACTTATCGGACTATGAGCTGAGTGACACAGAAGAGTTGGTACTATCTCTTGGTCTTGATTTTTCTGTGCCACCGACAGAAATCAAGCGTGAGGAAGTCTTTGCTGAATTTGAGGTATTACTTGGACAATTGTCACATCATCACCAGAAATTTGATGATGAAAGCAGAGCAAAGGAACACAGTGAGAAAATTGTGGCCCTTAAAGCCAAACTAAGTAGCTTAGCGCATGGTTTTTGTGGAACTCCAATCGACAGAAGTGATTTCACGATGACGTCCGATTGCTACAGGAGCATCAGATCCCTGAAATCCAATAAGTCAATTCACATAACCAAACCTGATAAAGGATCTGGTGTAGTCATTTTGAATAAGTGTGACTACATTTCTAAAATGGATTTAATTGTCGGCGACAAGTCTAAATTTGAAATCCTTGGCCCTGCGTGTGACAATGACAACACCTCCAAGATAGAAGCTCGTATTCAGCGTCTACTATTGACCCTCAAGAAGGCGGGAAAAATCTCTTCTGCTGAATACGACGACATCAGACCCACTGGCTCCATTCGACCACGTATGTATGGTCTTCCGAAGACCCATAAATCGAATGTACCCTTACGTCCGATACTTTCGATGGTTGGATCAGCGTATCACAAAGTCGCGAAGTGGATTGCGAGATATCTTGAGCCGGTGAGTTTGTTCTATGGTGGTAACTGCATTCGTGACTCGTTCACATTTGCTGATACCATTCGAAATGTTGATCTCAATGAGTCCGAAATCTCTATGTGTTCGTTTGATATATCTAGTTTATTCACGAACGTGCCAGTTCAAGAGACTATAGAGATTTGTGCCAATGAACTCTATGGTGGTGTCCTTCCATCTCCTCCATTCTCAAGGTCTTCTTTTGTTAAATTAATGCGATTGATCACTTGTGATGTCGAATTCAGTTTCAATAACACCATATATACACAGATCGATGGTGTTGCAATGGGATCGCCGCTTGGTCCCATTCTGGCTAACATTTTTGTGGGGTATTACGAAAAACGGTTATTCGAAGATATTGATCGACCATTAATGTATCAAAGATATGTTGATGACACCTTCGCCATATTTGAAAATGAATCCCAGTGTGATTTGTTTCTGAGCAAATTGAATGGTCTTCACCCATCACTGAAATTCACCATGGAAAAAGAGGTTAATAATTCATTGGCATTCCTTGATGTTGTAGTGGAAAAGACGGGTGCTAATTTTGTTACATCAGTTTACCGTAAGCCTACATTCAGTGGGCAATACATTTCGTGGGATTCTTTCTGTCCAGTAAAACGTAAAGTAAATTTGATAAGAACTCTGGTACACAGGGCTCTGATGATTTGTAGTAAAGTCAAACTTGATTCTGAATTGGAGAATATTCGGTCAATCTTTCAGTCAAATGGTTATCCTGATCATATCATTAAAATGACCATAGATCGTAAACTCAAAGATTTCAGAAAAGTTAAACCGTTTGGACCTAGAAAATGTCCTGTTTATTTGCATCTTCCTTGGATTGGGAAAGTGTCCAACAGGTTTGAAAAACAAATTAAATCGTCAGTGAGCCATTGTTTTTCACAAGTAGAACCTCAGATAATCTTCATGACGAAATCTCTGATGCCTGCAACGCAAAAGGATGTGCTACCTGCGACAAATCAAAGCAACATAATATATGAATACACGTGCCGATGTGACAGTCGGTATGTAGGTCGCACGTCTCAGCGCTTGCAGCAAAGAATTCGCCAGCATGTCCCACGGCAAATTAGAATAAATAATGTTTCTCCAACTCCTTCATCGCAGTCTGTTGACACACTGCGTGATTATGATCAAGTTACTGCTTGTAATTCGGCTATTGGACAGCATCTGTTATCCCATCCAGAATGTGCTGATCATTACAATGACAGTCAATTTTCTATACTTGCTCGTGGCCGTTCTCTTTTTCATTTAAAGGTCCTGGAATCTACGATCATAAAGCTACGAAAGCCGATTCTCTGTCGCCAGAAGGAACGCCTCTACACTCTTGGAATATTTCATTAATGTTATATGTCGTGTTTTCGGTTATTTATAACCGAATATGTACTCGTTAACGTTTGTTTTGTACCGTTACTACCGTTTCTAGCCCGTCTACTAGTTGTTTGTTTTTGTTATTATTACGTCATACAGACAAAATATTTCTTACATTTCGAATTTGATTCACCCCATCACTAACGTTCGCTACTGATGAGAGTTAGTCGAAAAGCTTTTAGCGAATAAATTAACAATATGAAGTTATTGTTTCGCGTTATTCTGAAGTTCTGTACCACAAATCACTTGTTCAAATACTTTCGCAAAAGGTACAGTGACCAACAATTGGAGATCCTTAATAAGTTGGTCAGAACTCGGGGGAAAATTCGAAATCTACGGTATCATGTAGCCTTTCTTAAGGCTTGTATAAAGAAAAGAGTTGTACCAAAGTTTCTGAAGACGAGGATAGAGAAATCGCGTGCTCGCATCAACTCCAGGATTGAGAGTGCATTTTTACATGATGAGATCGAGAACAGCGTAAAAGAGATGAGTACCGTAACTCAACGTTGTACCAAGCTTAAGCAGCAGGCAGTGCAGTTTTTATCTTATTTTGACCTGA
This sequence comes from Botryllus schlosseri, assembly GCF_051294905.1. NCBI lineage: Eukaryota > Metazoa > Chordata > Ascidiacea > Stolidobranchia > Styelidae > Botryllus > Botryllus schlosseri. Next base: position 6,500,273 of record NC_137245.1, read on the forward strand.
TACGGTTTTGTCGTTATATGGCCAAAATTGATGCACGTAAAGAGGATGAGAAGGTACGGCAGAATGAGCGTAACATCAGCTTGCTTCTCAAGACACGATACGGTACCAAGGCAGTTGCTGGTGGTAGTAAGGTTATTACCAACTTATCGGACTATGAGCTGAGTGACACAGAAGAGTTGGTACTATCTCTTGGTCTTGATTTTTCTGTGCCACCGACAGAAATCAAGCGTGAGGAAGTCTTTGCTGAATTTGAGGTATTACTTGGACAATTGTCACATCATCACCAGAAATTTGATGATGAAAGCAGAGCAAAGGAACACAGTGAGAAAATTGTGGCCCTTAAAGCCAAACTAAGTAGCTTAGCGCATGGTTTTTGTGGAACTCCAATCGACAGAAGTGATTTCACGATGACGTCCGATTGCTACAGGAGCATCAGATCCCTGAAATCCAATAAGTCAATTCACATAACCAAACCTGATAAAGGATCTGGTGTAGTCATTTTGAATAAGTGTGACTACATTTCTAAAATGGATTTAATTGTCGGCGACAAGTCTAAATTTGAAATCCTTGGCCCTGCGTGTGACAATGACAACACCTCCAAGATAGAAGCTCGTATTCAGCGTCTACTATTGACCCTCAAGAAGGCGGGAAAAATCTCTTCTGCTGAATACGACGACATCAGACCCACTGGCTCCATTCGACCACGTATGTATGGTCTTCCGAAGACCCATAAATCGAATGTACCCTTACGTCCGATACTTTCGATGGTTGGATCAGCGTATCACAAAGTCGCGAAGTGGATTGCGAGATATCTTGAGCCGGTGAGTTTGTTCTATGGTGGTAACTGCATTCGTGACTCGTTCACATTTGCTGATACCATTCGAAATGTTGATCTCAATGAGTCCGAAATCTCTATGTGTTCGTTTGATATATCTAGTTTATTCACGAACGTGCCAGTTCAAGAGACTATAGAGATTTGTGCCAATGAACTCTATGGTGGTGTCCTTCCATCTCCTCCATTCTCAAGGTCTTCTTTTGTTAAATTAATGCGATTGATCACTTGTGATGTCGAATTCAGTTTCAATAACACCATATATACACAGATCGATGGTGTTGCAATGGGATCGCCGCTTGGTCCCATTCTGGCTAACATTTTTGTGGGGTATTACGAAAAACGGTTATTCGAAGATATTGATCGACCATTAATGTATCAAAGATATGTTGATGACACCTTCGCCATATTTGAAAATGAATCCCAGTGTGATTTGTTTCTGAGCAAATTGAATGGTCTTCACCCATCACTGAAATTCACCATGGAAAAAGAGGTTAATAATTCATTGGCATTCCTTGATGTTGTAGTGGAAAAGACGGGTGCTAATTTTGTTACATCAGTTTACCGTAAGCCTACATTCAGTGGGCAATACATTTCGTGGGATTCTTTCTGTCCAGTAAAACGTAAAGTAAATTTGATAAGAACTCTGGTACACAGGGCTCTGATGATTTGTAGTAAAGTCAAACTTGATTCTGAATTGGAGAATATTCGGTCAATCTTTCAGTCAAATGGTTATCCTGATCATATCATTAAAATGACCATAGATCGTAAACTCAAAGATTTCAGAAAAGTTAAACCGTTTGGACCTAGAAAATGTCCTGTTTATTTGCATCTTCCTTGGATTGGGAAAGTGTCCAACAGGTTTGAAAAACAAATTAAATCGTCAGTGAGCCATTGTTTTTCACAAGTAGAACCTCAGATAATCTTCATGACGAAATCTCTGATGCCTGCAACGCAAAAGGATGTGCTACCTGCGACAAATCAAAGCAACATAATATATGAATACACGTGCCGATGTGACAGTCGGTATGTAGGTCGCACGTCTCAGCGCTTGCAGCAAAGAATTCGCCAGCATGTCCCACGGCAAATTAGAATAAATAATGTTTCTCCAACTCCTTCATCGCAGTCTGTTGACACACTGCGTGATTATGATCAAGTTACTGCTTGTAATTCGGCTATTGGACAGCATCTGTTATCCCATCCAGAATGTGCTGATCATTACAATGACAGTCAATTTTCTATACTTGCTCGTGGCCGTTCTCTTTTTCATTTAAAGGTCCTGGAATCTACGATCATAAAGCTACGAAAGCCGATTCTCTGTCGCCAGAAGGAACGCCTCTACACTCTTGGAATATTTCATTAATGTTATATGTCGTGTTTTCGGTTATTTATAACCGAATATGTACTCGTTAACGTTTGTTTTGTACCGTTACTACCGTTTCTAGCCCGTCTACTAGTTGTTTGTTTTTGTTATTATTACGTCATACAGACAAAATATTTCTTACATTTCGAATTTGATTCACCCCATCACTAACGTTCGCTACTGATGAGAGTTAGTCGAAAAGCTTTTAGCGAATAAATTAACAATATGAAGTTATTGTTTCGCGTTATACTTATAAACAGGTACAGTGGTGCAACACTTGCAACAGTGGGGCATACGCGAAGTCTGAATTCCACGTCTCCACACAGTGAAGAATAACACGTTCCAACTTTCTTAATTAATTTGTAATTTGATGTTTCGTTTGTATAATTAGTGGGCAACTACCCAACTTAATGAAAAATTCAGGATGATAAATAAAATTGTAATATATCTGACGGATCGATAGAAAAGTTGACTCGTGACAGCAGTTGAGAACCATTGCTGTAAAAAAAATATTGCATTTTTGTTAGGTTTAGTTTTTAGAAGACATTTGCACGTTTCCTATCTGCATCAAAATTATTCAGTTTAAACCACTTCTTGTCAGTATTACGAAGTTTGAAAATATACTTAAATGTTATAAACAAGAATTCAATGATAGCATCGTGTATTCAGTAGTGCGGAGCATGGACCGGAGCCGGATCAGTACTTTTTTGATGCGGTCAGAATCTTTATGGATAAGCAATAAGCATGACTTTTGTAACTAAATAACTACCAACCAAACACGCAAGTAACCGCCAAGCCGGTGCGAAAAAAAAACGAGCCATATTTATAAATTCACGGAACCACCGTACCGTGTAGAGCCGGACTTTTTCACTTTTGGCTGGAGCCTGATCAGCACTTTCTCCTGATAAGGCCGGACCAGAGAATTTGTCGCTCCGCACCAGTATTCAGTCATTGGTTTTGAAATACATTCTTATATTTTGTGTTTCACGAGTGACCTGCATCGTTTCTTCAAATTAATATCCATGTGGTGATTTGCAATGTAATCAGGAAAGGCAATTATAAAATGTCAGGTGTTGGCGGGACACGTTCCATACAATCACACAGTTCGCAAGTTAGTGCGTGTTCAAGTAAAATTGTAGCTGCTAGTCAGATTATCAAGACTTGCTCGTGAGGGACTGGTATCCACGTCTCCCTACGTGACACTCTAGGTTAGCTTGAAGAAGAAGAAGAATGCATATCCGTCATCCGAGCACCTTAATAAATTTCCAGATGAGATGAATTTTGTTCGCTGGGTATGTTTTGTAAATTACGATAGTTTTTTTCATATTTTGTCTACATCGGCGCGGTGTCAAACCCAACTTGGGTCGCGGACAGGTTTCAAACCTGATCGATCGCGGGCCGAACCGCAGTCAAATGATTCGAAACAATTTGGGATGTAGTGAGTGAATTTGGTTAATAACTCTGGTCAAATAAATGAAAAAAAACAACACTTTTTTTGGCAGAACACCAAGAGTCGTTTCTGGGGTTTTCAACGTTGCTGATTAGTGATCACTAGGTCGATTTTTTACCTAAAAACGGAAGATTTTGGCCTAAAATATCAAAATTTTGACAGTTTTCAACTTTGAAAAACTTAATTTTAACCTCATGAATGTAAATTAAGTGTTTTCCTATTGTTCGAATTTTACTACATATCTTCATTTCTGGTTGGAACTGTCGGTCCTAACTAGTAGTTTGACCTGCAAAAACTTTTTTGACATAAAAACTGACAAATTTGTACATGAAATAAACTTTATTTCAACGAAGTCTGAACCTATGAAAAATTCCAGGAGTTACAACGCATATTGGTGCGCTCGTTACCAGTCCGTCCGTCGTCGATCAAGTTTAGCCACTGAGAATCAATAGTGTTGCATCAATATTTGAAAAATTAATGCCACGCCGTATACTGTATATGTCAGCAACCAATTAAACTGCAAACTCGCAAGTGACATTGCGCGATAATTAAAGAATACGAGTGTACCAAAGCCGACAAGAATGAAAACACAGCATAGTGAATAATTCGAGCTGTGCCACAATGAAACAATTTTGCATGCCATCGTTAATCATATGTTTGCATATGTTTAATGGTTATATGATAGTCATTTAACCGTCACAGTGGCATATAATTTTCGAAGTAAATTGCCAATACTGTTGGAGTCGGAGTTCTCTCAAGAAAATAGTCAGTGTAGCCGCCGTACGGCCCTAAGGTGTCGCTGTGACTTCTTCACACTCCCGCCAAGCAAGGAAGTGGACTCGGTCTCATTTACTTCGTTTCCATGCACGGCGGACGGACGACCGAAAGGCCATGTCGCATAGGGTTGCCATAGGTCCGGAATTTCCCGGACATGTCCGGAATTTCACTTAAAAGTCTGCGTCCGGGAGGAATTTCTAAAATATGCCTAAATGTCCGGAATTTGGAAGGCTTGAAGCAGGCTCAAAAGTTTTTCGTAAATCAACATGAACAATAATATTTTCCAGCGGATTTATGCTATTCAAAATTCTTCTTCGCACCGCGCGCGAGTTAATGCAACGTATAATGATATTAGTATGGGCTTGGGCACCAGGCACCACCCTAGTCAAAAACTGCAATCAAAATTAATATAAATAACCATCATAAAGTCTGATTGTAATCGTAATTATAAGCTAACGGTATATTCGTAGAGTTGGTTAAGACCGATCGGATGCTTCAGTCACAGACAGTGGTTCCAAATCTTAGGGTCGTTTGCCTTTATCTGGGGATCGCGATGACTTTGGACGTAATCAGCTTCCTAGGCCGTGAGTAAGCTTGGACAAGCTGAATTTTTTTTGGTAATCAGATTATCAAGTTTCGAGCTTTGCCACGCAGCATTTTCAAGTTGGAAACTAGGTCGTGACCATAAAATGTTGGAAATCACCGGATGTGCCACCTGCTGGTGCATTTTATAGTAGCCTAATATATGGAATAATCAATATTATTGACATAATTCATACATAACATTTAACAGCCAAATGCATATAGTAAGTGCCCAACAAGTTACACCGACTACCCTATGGTGGGCCCAATATCGGTGCTTTGTTGGGCGGGAGGGGGCAGAAAAAATGTTGTTTCGGACCTGATTAAAACACATAACCAGATAGCCGCACCGTCCTAACAAACACAACCCTGACAGGCCAGACACGGCCCACCGGGCGATTTCGTCTGGCCCGTGGAGGAATCTATTGCAGACCCTAGCAACTAGCAATCACCAGACCTCACATTACAGATGGCTCAATTTATGACCTGTGTTCCACTTCATTCATGTATAGTGTACACCAGGGGTGTCAAGCATACGGCCCGCGGGCCGCATCCCACCCGCCAGATGGTTTCATCCAGCCCGCGACGCGATTCTAGAGATTGGCACATTTCTAACAAATGGCGATATCGCAAATCGCGATACAATAATATTGAACAAAGTTTAAACGTCTGCGTTTACGGTTAAATCACTTATATTCCTCACAATGCATATACAGGACCATATTGCCAGATTGTGACTAAATTAAAGAAATCATAGCAATATGCCAACATACATCGTCGGTATAACTATAGATTACTAACCTACGGTTAGGTTAGTAATCTATAGGTTAGTAATCTATAGCATAACGCCGCTGTTTTATCAGTTTATAAAACTATTCATCAGGCCAATCATCGTAATTCTGCCAATGCCATTGTTTGCCGATAAAGGTGTTGATAGAATAGAACCATATGGTCCGTGATATATCGTAACATATTTTTATGTACATAGGCTTGATATTTGAGTATTCAAGTAAAAAACAAGGGCATAGATTTTGAGGTAACATTTTGGAACCATTTGACTCGTCCGGCCCGCGAGTGCTCTGAAGGTTTCAATCGGCCAGCGGCGCAAGTTGAGTTTGACACCCTGGTGTATACAGTCGATAGGAAATGCTTTACTAGTGTGACGTCACATTGACGGACAATGTGTTACACCTCATTTTAAAATCCGCTAGTGGGCGCTAAAGAATGTCCGGAATTTGCATCACAAAAATATGGTAACTCTAATGTCGCATGCGTTGCACATGTCGGCCGTGTTTCCATGATCAGGCGTAATCCGACCGCGACTTGGCCGAACTAAGTGGGCGAAGCGTTCACGATTACGTTTTTGGCTTACTAACTCAGTAATATTTTCATAATAATCGCAAGATTGCGATAAATGACTCGGCAGGAATGAGCCGAGACGACTTGTAGCGGTCATTCAATCAAACAACCCGCTTTGACCTTGAACACGTTGACCTAAATCCATCCAACATGTAAAATATAGTCATGATGAACCACTTGCTTAAAACCAACATAAGATAAAATAAAATGGAAAAAAGATGAAAATTAGGTGGCATATTCTGGTATGTAGGAGATATAGATATGGGATATCGTGGTCCGATAATTTCGAACGCAGAATAGTAACTTGTCCATTACTCTACCGGTACCACTGTTTCGTCGTCGAGATTCAGACATGAACTTCGAGTGTCCTGTTGATGATTTGCTTACCAGGGGTATGTGAATAAGTTCACCGAGCTTGTGGTCAAACGGTAGTTTGTATTGTATCCATGCACCAGAACACAAACTCTCGAATTGTGGCAGCAGCGTATGTGAGCAGATCGCGAAGATTTCGGTAGCCTACGAGTAATTCGTAGCAACACCGGTACTAGTAATTTCCGTTGCAATCATAATTAAATTCCTGGTTTCTCAATGCGTCCAAAATCCGGCCGGAGTGCAGCCATGGTTAATTTGATACGAAAAGTGTATTGTAAGTAGCAATTTGCTAATCGAAGACACAGCGCAAGCTTGGCGGAACGGCTAAGCCGAAGTATTCACTCGATGGCCGACGATTCGGCCGACGTGGGTGTGCTTCCGCAACAAAATTCTCTCGTTCGTCGGCCGAGTCTCTCGAAAATGGGCCCATCGGTCGTGCATGGAAACGCAGAGATTGTAACAACACAGCGGTAACCAGGTCTGACGTGTCGAGGTGCAATTCACTGTTAGTGCACGAGTGCGCGGCGGGGGAGATAGTGTAGTGGTTACGATAAGCGCCCAGCACGCATACGAACCGGGTTCGATTCCCGTCGGAGGTTTATCTGGGCTCCTCTTCCCCTGCCGTTGCCTTTCTTACGGTGACAAAAAAGCCCAGACAAAGACCCGACGAGAGAAAGCACTCACAATGAATGGAAAGAACTAATGGAAAGGGCCGCGGCTTCAAAGAGATCAACATCGAAAAAGGACTGTGACATCGGGCACTCTAGGCCAGGGGTGCGCAATTATTTTTCTCCGCGGGCCAAATGAGAAACCAAAAATACGTTGGCGGGCCGAATCATAAATTTTAGCTGTATTCTCCAATGTATTGATTTTATTTCCAAATTGAAAGCAGTGAATTACACTACGCCAATATTGTTTTGTGTTGTGTTTAAACGGAGCCGAATGTTGGCTCCTGTCAATTGATTGTCCGCTGATTGCGATTGATTGGTGTCATCACATAATTACTTTATATAACGGTTGGTCGCGGTGTTGGGTTAGTTTTTGCTGCAATAAACTTCTGTCGTAAGCCAACATCGTTCTTGGTGCCTATAGGGAATACAGGCTCTATACTGGCGTGGTGGCAGCGGTCAAGGAATCGAAACTCTCACCAAGGAAACGGAAATGTCAGCCTCGGCGCGTGCACCGAAGCAGTGGTGTCTAACAAAATCGGAGACGATCACATCTTTTGAAAGCTGGAACAGCAATCTCAAATACTGCTTGAGCATGGACGCTAACTTTGCACCATTCCTCGCCGATAATGCAACGTAGCAACGCTACACGAAAGCCGATGCTACACGTGGCTTCACCGACGACGACGGAAATGTTCCGGAGGACCGAAGAAAAACGGCCCATCAAAAAGTGCAATTGTTAGAACTCATGCTTGGTCAAGTAGCAAATTATTGCCCGATCATCTCCAGAAACATGTTTATCCAAAACAGCACTTCTATGGAGTCGATTTGGCAAACTATCAGGTCTCACTACGGGTTCCAGCGAACAGGAGCCCATTTCTGGGATTTCGCAGAAATTCAACTCGAGCCAGATGAGAAACCTCAGGATTTGTTCCAACGTATAACATCATTCATACACGACAACCTGTTGAAAGCTGGCGACAACATCAGCCATCATGGGACCGATCGACGTGACAGAAGACGAGGAAACCTCTGCCACCGTCGAAAACCTAATCGTCGTTATGTGGCTACAGACCCTTCATAGAGATTTACCGAGACACGTGAAGCAGCGTTACGGCACAGAACTACGAAGTCGCACTCTTGCCTCAATTAAACCGGAAATATCCCAGGCACTAAGTTCCCTGATGGACGAAGTGAATGCTGCAAACGAAACACGCGTTATGCGTTCTTACCAAGCTCCACCAAAAACTGCGGGTCAGGACAGACGACAACGCAACAAGGTGTGCCCGTTGTGCAAAGCCGCGAAACGTCGGGTTACAGGTCACTATCTCAGCCAGTGCCCATTCTTGCCAAACGACGATAGGCGATTCATCAACTCGCACTCGCTCGTTGTTAACGACGGAGAAGAGCCGATCAAAAATACCGACCATATTGACACAGTAGACTGTATTCACCCTGTCAGCCGTGTATCCATAAAATGTTCTCCATTCTTACAGGTGTACCGCAACTCGCTATGCATCAACTTGACTTTGGATTCCGGAGCTACTGCAAATCTTATTCGAGAGTCGACAGCTAATCGTTTGAAGATTCCGATTGTCAAACATCTCACCAGGCCTTGCAAGCAGACGGAGAAACTCGTTAACCAGTTGTTGGAGAGATCTCGACGACATTCAGGTTAGGAAAACATAAACTTGCGTTCCCCGCCCTGGTTGTGCGAAAGCTAGGTTCTGACGCCCTGGCTGGGATGCCATATTTCGTTCAAAATGACGTTGGCATACGGCCAAGCCGAAACGAGGTTACTTTGGGCGACGAGAGGGTGAAGTGTCTGGATATCGAATCACTACCTACATTCAGTAAGACCCAAGTTCTGCGAACGAAGTGCACTAAGACTATATGGCCCGGCGACAACCTCGAACTACAGGTAGGGGAGATGTGGTACCGATGGATCACTGTGACCGAAAATACTTTGAAAATTCTCCATGATAATTCCATGATCACACCCCGTGAACTTGTCTACAGTTGCATGCTGGCAAAATCTTTCCTCACGTACAAAAATATTCGACGTGCGCGAGCTATGGGGTCTCTCACAGATGATTTTTGTTTTGGGGGGTGTAAACTAAATTTAGAACGACATATGCATTTTTCTTTGTAACCTTCAACACAAACAAACCAGCAATCATTTTTATTGTGAAGTGTAGGGCTAGTATCAGGCTATATAATGACACCTATTATTTTTTCAGTACTTTCATTGCGTGGACTTTTTTCGATTCATGTATAAAATTCGTAGGGTGGGGACCGATGATACAATAGCCAAATCAAGCAAAATAATCAAGCATACTAATCATGAAATAAATGAAACATGACTACGTACAGAAAATCTTTATGTAATAACTGCATATGATGTTTTATCGCTATAACGAGGTATTTGGAAGGAACACTGTCGATTTTCGGGCAATATGTATGTACCCACAAATTTATAAGTGCGAGCCTAAATCGAAACGTGATTTTATGACAACATTTGAGTTAATATTTATTCTATTTTTTGACAGTTGCGACCAAACATTCTTCTTTGACTTGCTGTAGCTTAGATTATAATACTGAGCAAGAAAAGTAGTCACATTTGAGTTTTTAGGGTATATGTGTCATAGGTCCCCGGGTCGTGTGTCATTGGACCCACCGGGTGGGGACCGATGACACGTTCGAGCAACAAATTTTGAAAGTCCATAAATATTTTTTGAAAAGACGGATATTCATGTATTTGTGCGCGATAGGTAGAGCTTGTATCAAAGTGCTGAGGCAGCAAAAGATCTGCTGTTTTCGGCTGAACATTTCGGGGCCAGCGATCATTTTCCAATTTTTTATCCATCGGTACCACTTCTCCCCTAAATACAAATTCGTCGATTATTGTAGAGCCGGTTTCATCGCACAGGATCACCTTCCAAGAATACAGGTGGCCGAGCACCCACGTTGCGGACGTTGAAGATGGTAAACTATGTCTTGTAAACGACACCGACCTTCCTATTAATGTCTCCAAACATGATCACGTGTCGAGAATAGTACCTTTGGGGGACGCCCCCGAGGCTCCGGAAACCCTTCCCACGGACACTCTACCCGACACGCTCGTCTCACAACTAAGAGGTACTATACCTTGCGTCTCGATTGACCCTGATGGTATTTTGGACGATGATATCCGCGAGCGGTTCTCCGAATCGATAAAACAACATGCTGGCGTCTTTAACAAATCGATTGGTCTTTACAATGGGTCTCACGGAAATTTTGAGGCAGTCGTGAATATGGGCCCTACATCCCCACCCCAGCGTAAAGGGAGGGTCCCTCAGTATTCTAGAAACCGCCTCTTGGAATTGCAGCAGAAATGCGATCTGCTCGAGTCCCAAGGTGTTCTTCGTAAACCGGAAGAGTTGAGTGTAAGTGTAGAGTATCTGAACCCTTCATTTCTCGTGAATAAACCCAGAGGGGGTACACGTCTAGTTACGGCCTTTTCCGACGTAGCACAGTATTGCAAGCCACAGCCCTCACTGATGCCCGACGTAGAATCGACTATTCGAAAAATTGCTGGCTGGAAATATCTGATAAAGACGGACCTAACTAGCGCGTATTACCAGATACCATTGTCAAAATCATCAATGAAATATTGTGGCATCGTTACCCCATACAAGGGAACCCGCGTATACACTCGTTGCGCTATGGGCAATTGGGCATGCCAGGGTCCGAAACGGCTTTAGAGGAACTAATGAGTCGTATCGTTGGAGATTTATTACAGAAAGGAAAGATCGTGAAAATCGCCGATGATTTGTACTGCGGCGGAACCAACCTAGTTGAAGCACTAGATAACTGGTTATCCTTCTTGAAAGCCTTGGCACCTTCCGGTTTGCATTTATCTCCCGACAAAACCGTGATTTGCCCGAAAGAGACGATGCTGTTAGGATGGGTGTGGCAAAATGGAAACCTTCGAGCAAGCTCGCATCGAATTTCCTTGCTCAGCAGATGCGAACCACCAAAGACTGTGAAGGGACTACGCTCGTTCATAGGCGCGTATAAGATACTGTCCAAGGTAATACCGCAGTGTTCTTATTTCTTAGCACCGTTGGATCATGCCGTTGCCGGCAGGGACTCGTCGAACATCCTGGAGTGGTCGGAGACCTTACTGGGCCAATTCAAATCCGCTCAACGTCACCTCAATACAAACGAAACGATCTCGCTACCGGCACCCAGTGATGAGCTATGGATAGTTACGGATGCTTCACCAAAGGAGAAGGGCTTGGGCGCGACGTTGTATTCGGTCAGGAACGGGAAAAAGTATTTATCCGGTTTCTTTAGCGCTAGGCTTAAAGGGCATCAACATTCGTGGATACCTTGCGAACTCGAGGCGCTGGGGATAGCTGCGGCACTGAAGCACTTTCGGCCATACGTGCTACAATCCAAACACGCCGTCGGTATCCTAACTGACAGCAAGCCATGTGTGCAAGCAGTCGAGAAGCTACGACGCGGCGAGCTCTCCACTTCAGCCAGGGTATACTCTTTTCTAGCGACAGCATGCCAGTATCGATGTTTCGTGAAACATTTACCTGGCTCGCTTAACCAACTATCTGATTTTTCAAGCAGGAACGCTTACGAATGCAGGGAAAAGTCCTGTCAAATTTGCAGATATGTGGAAGAAACCAAGTTAGAACCCGTCGTCAATCACATCGACGTTGGCGATATCGCTCGTAACAAGGTGAAACTGCCGTACACCAACAGACATCCGTGGCACAATATACAGTCGGAGTGCAACAATTTGAGACGAACACATGCGCACCTGAAACAAGGCACTCGGCCCTCGAAAAAGGATGCGAATGCAAAAGATGTGAAAAGGTATCTCAGGGAAGTAACCATTTCCAATGACGGTTTATTGGTCGTACAGGTTCGTACACCGCTTTCTCCAGTCAAAGAAAGGATCGTCATCCCGAGAAAGGTACTTGCGGGAGTTCTGATGGCGCTTCATCTAAAACTCGATCAACCAGTTAAAGCAAGTGGTCTCCAGATATTTTTTCGCTCTAGATCTTCATCGCGCCGTGACGGAAGTGAACGAACGTTGTCACACATGTTTGTCCCTGAGAAACATTACTCCTGCTTTGACCCCTCAGTCAACGTGTCCGCCACCCTGTGCCATTGGAGAAAGGTTTGCTGCCGATGTCCTGAAGCGTGAAAAACAAAGCATTCTCGTGGTGCGTGAAACAGTGTCTTCATTTACCAAATCTATTATCATTACAGACGAAAGAGCGGAGACTCTACGTAGCGCACTCGTAATCTTGTGTCTAGACATGCGCCCACTGCACAGCCTGAACTCGGTCATCAGAACGGATGGAGCTACATCGTTTTCAGCACTGAAGAACGACTCGCTCCTCTCTACCTACGGCATGGCTGTGGAAACGGGAAGGGTCATGAACGTTGATAAAAATCCCGTCGCCGAAAGAGCAGTCCAAGAACTCTCCAGCGAGATACTGAAGCTTCAGGGATCCGGCTATCATGGAGGTCAAGTGACTCCTCTACAACTTCAAATCGCCACTTGTAACCTCAACAACCGTATCCGCGGAAATGGCGTCTCGGCAAGGGAGATCCTGCTTCAGAGAGATCAGTTCACCAACTCCTCTCTCCCCATCGATGATGAAGAGCTGATAAAGAAACAACAAGAACGTAGGAAATCGGTTCCTGTCGGCGTTGGAGATATCGTTTACCTATACAACGATAAGAAAAAGCACCGAAGCAGGGACCGATATTTGGTGGTGTCAACCGAAGGCGAGTGGTGCAACATATCTCGATTTGGAGGCAAACGACTTTCGTATGGGACTTATCGCGTGCGTCAAAATGACTGTTTCTCGGTACCAAACGATATTGGACCAATAGATCGAACTTTGAATTACTCTGATTCGGATTGCGAATCTATCGAGCATGAGCCCGAGATTCTCGACAATGCGTCGATCTCCGAACAAGGGCGCTTGGAAGCATCTACTCCCGACGAACGGCAATATCCGGTAGATCCAGTCTCCGAACCAGACTCGCAACAACGTCTACCTGACCTCCCATCGGAGAGTCCACCAATACGACCTCGTCGGTCTCTGAAGAGTCAGAAAACCTCTTGTCTGGCATAAAGATTATGTCATAGACAAATGAAGGAGAAAACGTTGCGCCAATATTGTTTTGTGTTGTGTTTAAACGGAGCCGAATGTTGGCTCCTGTTAATTGATTGTCCGCTGATTGCGATTGATTGGTGTCATCACATAATTACTTTATATAACGGTTGGTCGCGGTGTTGGGTTCTCTTTTGCTGCAATAAACTTCTGTCGTAAGCCGACATCGTTCTTGGTGCCTATAGGGAATACAGGCTCTATACTGGCGCTAAATGGTGCTCAGTGGATGTGTTGATATTGAGGAAGTGACGGTTAATTACCAATAAAATATTTATTCGCCGTCATATTTCGAAACAATGTTAATCAGGATACGTTTTGAACTCTCTTTAATCCCTTATCCACGTTTTTCTACCAATACCTTGAAATGTATGTGGGATGGTCGAACAGCACTTCGTCAGTCCACCTTAAAAAACGTTGGTTTTGGGCCCCCTGTCGAGTTATAAACCAAAGTTGCCCCAGACCAAACCCCCATCGGGATGCACGTTTTTAACACTACTTTTGAGCGATTTTATTTTTTGGTATCGCCAAAGCGTCATAAATTAAAAGACCCACATGATTCCAAATTGGTATTTCTTTACTGCGAAATATTGCCTATGGACAATTGGACATCGTGGTTTTCGGTCAATATAAAGGCAGTCTTTTTCTGCAAAACTTCACGTGTCTTGGTGCGTCGTGGCGAGGCAATGGCTGACGTCAAAATGCCCAATTCTATAATCCATTGATCGCTAAATCGCGCGTAGGGCGAGAAAAAGTTGAAAGAAGTCGCATAAATTAAAAAAATACTCTATAATTTATATTCATTCACGAAATAATTTTGAGCCCCCTTCGAGCTCGCCCGAGCCCAATTTGGGGGGTTTGGGGTGTGGCAGTTACGGCCATTAGAATACTATAAAGCTTATTGTCTTAGTCGCTGGATTCCGAGCAGTGTACAGCTGGGTGAATTGGCCTTGTTGTTGAGCCAAGCTTGCAATTCTTCCAAAATTTTCCGTCCCCTGGCCGAGTATATGGATGTCTATGTGTTTTTATCATAGAACCGACTTATTTTATACTCGTTAAACACGGCGACCTGCTCGGCACTAACTACCAAAGGGACTGGTTTACCCCTGACTCCAGTAAACAAATATTCATTCATCCGAACTTTCTTTGAATTTCAAATTTCCGCTTTCTTATTTTGATATCCTTGTGGGTGATGATGACTCATAGAAATCACGAGCACTGATTGAATTGTTTTACGAATTAGGGATGCGGAAACGCATCACGTAACAATTTGAAACACAGACGGTGTAATGCGTAATGTGGCAATGGCAAGAGAGAAGGTTTGGTGACTTCTTGTGACCTTGATTGTAACGGCACAATTTGCTGCATTATGACTTTATTTCGAATCTGGATTACACATGTGAGGTACGTATAGGCTGCGTAATCACGCCATGTTAATGAACAGGCTTGCTAGTAAACAAATTTGCGGTTCAGTTTATACATCCTATGGTTTTGGTCCACGCAGCAAAATTAAAAAGTAAGTTTTATATTTTGAATTTCAAGCAACCATTAGCGGGCCGCACAGAATAGCTTCGCGGGCCGCATTTGGCCCACGGGCCGCACTTTGCCCAGGCCAGCTCTAGGCCGAGGTGGATGTTAGAGTAAAGGATCGCTACTGATGCGTGTCGTTCGACATCATCCTATCTGTTCATGACATCGCATTGTGTCTTATCGCATTATACATTGTGTGTGACTTGTTCAGATCAAAAATATATCTCAACCATGTTATGTTATGCACGTGCGTTAGTTGTAGGATCGTTTTGGCATTAGTTCAGTTATTAGAATAGGAATAGTTAGGTTATTGCATTGCTAGAATAGGGTAAGTTAGGTTAGTTCATACATTGTCTCACTGTTTTGATATCTTGTTACAGTCAAAGTAAACCTATAAATATAATATACTAAAACACCCGGAAGACACATTGTCAAGTAAGATGCTTTGTATTTGATTAGCTAGGACTTATTTTCCAATGCTTATTGTATTTCATTTTGATTGGAGAAAACACGCACCAACAAAGCGAGTCTCTGTTGTTCTCAGTGCCGAAAGGGAACATAAGCAGCCAGATATTTCAATCCACCCTGTGGCGCGATCTGCAGGTTGTGGCTACAGTCGGAGTCGGCATATTCAAAATGTGTGGAGTCGGAGTCGGTGGTAAAATTTACCGACTCCACAGCCCTGCCTCTCTCTACCTGTAAATACGACTCTTGTGCATCGCGTAACACCGACCTCCGTTCGCTACGACATGAGTGTGTGTGTTTGTTTGTAAATAGCATGTATAAGGGATAGTGATGAAATTACCCTTATAGAGAGAAGGGGAAAGTTAGCTTGAACACCGAATGTGGGTTCGTGATTAGCGTTTTTGGGGGCGTGGTTGACAAAATATAATAGTGTGTCGGTCCTGCATGTGAACATGGCATGAACATAGTTGTAACCAGGGCTGTGGAGTCGGTGGAGTCGGAGTTTGGCTAATTTTCGCTTGATGGAGTCGGTGTCGTGAAAACTGTGGTGGCTGGAGTCGGAGTCGAGGAAAAAATACTAACTGGAGTCGGAGTCGGAGTTAGTGAAAATGGCCCCGACTTCGACTCCGACTCCAACTTCTTTATCATGTAATCAATTTCTCTTGAAATATATCTTTTAAATTACAAATAATAACAACAAGTATAATAGGATTTTTATGTACTATCAACTGTAACGATACAGATCAGGGGCGGCCAGACCGTGCCCCGCAGGCCAAATGTGGCCTGGGAGGTAATTCTCGAAATTAGATATAACATCAGATAAAATTGCAAGGCCAACCAAAATTTGATTAGCCTGACCGCGAAATTTGATGATGACTAAAACAGCAGTTCTGACGCATTGACGTTTCCCGGGGCTAGCCACATTCAGCGCAGATCTTCGTATATGACCACAAAGTAGAATATTCAGTAGCAGATTTATTTGAATTGAAATTTCTCTTAGCACTTCGCATGATTTATTGTCACATTTCTTGCATTTAGTATTGGAAACCGTCCTAGAAATTATAAACACGCGTAATTTATAGAATTGAGTCCAACTATACTCGCAATTCGGAGATAACGTGTCGTACAACATGGGACTTGGCTCGTGCGCTCGATGCGAGATCGTCGGCGACGAAACATTTGCGCAAAATGACAGAGCCATGTTCACCGGAACCGTCGATTTTGCTATGTCTAAAACTCCAAATAATCCTGTCCTGGCCAAATGAGTCCATTGTTATACAGAGGCGACCCCCAATATCTGCAAGTAATAGGCTATATTTATTGATCGAATTCATTCATTACCTTCGAAAAAACTTCTTGCTTCGAGCGACCAGGACATGACTGCACACTGTACAGTTGCACACTGAGTTCTCATGACATAATTGTTATCAATTTTAAAACGTATAGTCATATAATAAGTCTTGTCTTCAATGTTACCGAATTCGGTTCGTTCCTATCGGGCAACTATAAAAGTGTATCAACATTCAAGTTGCCGAAAAGGTTGACCACCCCTGACATAGATAGAATTGAACATTATTTGCAAAATACAATTCAGTTGCATAGAGGAAGAAAGAAGCAATATTCATCTTCGCGATGCGGTCACAAATTGATACAATTTTTGGAATTATACCATGATAATGCGACAGAGCAAATATATCGTCTGGCTGTAAAATTGATGTAAATATAACCAAACGCCCCTTCCCACTTGACAAAATTAAAAATATTTGTGGTGTAGCTTAGTTGCTTACGTCGAAAAAATGATTAAGAAAGACTGCAAGTCCTAGTCCTTGAATAGTTGACTAAGTGCATGCAGACTAGACATATGCTATTTGACTACTTCCTAAATTTCGTTTATGACCAATGTCTGTTGGTAATGAGAGTGTGTGTGCTTGTAATCAGTACAGTGTGTAATGAGAAAATTAGTAAGATACATCTCCGTAATAGTTGCTGACTATCATACACAAGAGCAATACTTCGATTGAATTATCTACATTTTCATTATACAGGATGGGATGTATATCGCGTTCGAATGATTCATGCATATTAGGTTATTAGAGAGTCCATGTTATGATAACTGATAAAATATGAAAAAAGGAAGGAAATTTAAAGGCAATCTTTCATGCATAGTGAATAATTCGAGCTGTGCCACAATGAAACAGTTTTGCATGCCATCGTTAATCATATGTTTGAATATGTTTAATGGTTATATGATAGTCATTTAACCGTCACTGTGGCATATAATTTTCGAAGTAAATTGGTAATACTGTTGGAGTCGGAGTCGGTACGTTTAAAGACTCAGGAGTCGGAGTCGGTCCATTGAAAATGTGTGGAGTCGGAGTCGGTCCATTGAAAATGTGTGGAGTCGGAGTCGGAGTCGGAATCGGTCGATTGAAAATGTGTGGAGTCGGAGTTGGAGTCGGTGCTAAAATTTACCGACTCCACAGCCCTGGTTGTAACCGAGATATACCTTTTGAAATTGACGACGAAATGCTCGTATGTTTGGCAACAATGCAACATCGTTTCAGTCGTGTACATTCCAGTGTTGGGATGACTCGAGTCATGACTTGACTCGAGTCAGACTCGAGTCAACTTTTTCGTATGACTTGACTTGACTCGAGTCACTTTGCTAAAATGACTTGACTTGACTTGACTCGGCGCCTCAGAAATGTGGATTGACTCGTGACTCGAAGCAAAATTCACGAGTCAATTTCAAGTCATCAAGTATAATCGGTTTCGATAAAAATCACTGTATCTTGCATTTATTCGGATTGTTCGCGAAACGCTGATGTGGGCCTATCCCGTGAGAGTGACCATTGACCAATCATTCAATGATCGTGCGTTTTACTGAGCCTCCATTGTTCACTCACAAATATATTGACCGCAAGCGAAGTGATCGAAGCTTACAGCTTACGTTGTCGTAGACTATAGTGTAGTAAAGTAATTTTATAACAAAATGTGTATTTCTGTTCTCCGTTCTTACCTTAACCAAACTTCTTGTTTTATTGAAATTGAATTCGAATATAGTTTATATCGTCCTCAACCGTTGGCACAGGCTCAAATTGTATCATATCAATTTGTAGCCCAAATTGTATCATATCAATTTGTAAATGGGTAATGTATTGCATCTAATCAATTCGATGCACATGGTCTATTTTGGCTGGTGACTATAAACTGAGGCTATGCAATTATACATACGTAGTTGGTTCGAGTCTCGACTCTACCATCTATCTATGTGTCGGAGGTTATCTGGGCTCCTCATCGCCGATCCCACTGTACTAACAGTGTGTTAAAAAGCCCAGTCACAGAGCAAGCCACGCTCTCATAAAGTCGGCAGCTGAGACCCGAAGACGGACGCATGCAAGAGAAAGAGTGAAAGAGTGAATGCGCTGAGTGAAAGTCGTCCAACGAAGCAATGAATTATGTTGAAGATACTGACTGTACGATGAATCTGAACTGTACTATGAAACTGAACTGTACCTATATCTGTGTCGTGACGCACAAGGCCTAAATGGCGATAAGCGTCACTGTAATACCCGTGTAATAATAATAATAATAATACATACGTAGATTAGCAGTTCTAATCATATGTGAGCGATACAGCGCCTTCTTGGGTGTATATTTAACTCTATATTCGTTCATCGGTTCAAAATCAATGACCACTCAATCTGTATTTCAGACAGCTAGCAAAATGCAATGACGTAGCATACCTCATACTTCGAAAAGGCAACTTGACTTGAAATGTGACTTGACTAGTGACTTGACTTGACTTGACTCGACTTGACTCGAGTCACCTCTAAAAATCAAGTGACTTGACTTGACTCGAGTCACCTTCGAAAATCGATTGACTTGACTTGACTCGAGTCAAAATGTGCAATGACTCGAAATGACTCGTGACTCGAAGGTAGTGACTTGATCCCAACACTGGATTCGTGTAAACAAGCCCAATAGTACGGGGAAATATTTTAAACAGCAACTCTCCTCTGTAAGTGTGCCGCAAGCGTTTTTGATTTTCCTAGTGTGCTGCAAGGTCAAAGGATTGTGAACCACTGATATACACCACTTTTAAACCATAATTACCAATCATTGTAGTTTTTATATGGATTTCAAAAAATGCATAACACCGTACGGTGTCGTAGATCAGTCATACATCACAATGCTAACAAAATGTGAAGTCCACGGCCTGGATATTTGATTTTACCTTCTAGTTCTGTCTGTAACGTTTTGGGTCGAAAGAAATGCGAAAGGAATAGTTTAGGACATGGACTCGTTAGTGTAAAACGTTGCTCTATCATCGCTCCTATACGCTTACGATTTTGGGCGCGGAAAAAAGGCTACAAACCATTGATACCACTGACACATATGATACTTCAATATTCGCGTTACAAGGGTCACTATTTCCATGTGGAACACTGATCCACCGCATATCATTGGCAAATAATAAAACATTTTTGCGGTAGATTCTAGAAACTATTAATTACGCAGTGGGTCTCAAGCTGTGTTACAAGTACCACTATGGGTACGCGAGGCCTTTTCAAATGGTGTGCGAAATCTTGGGCGGTATTTAATTGTATTTAGTGCACTATTCGCTTCCCTTTACATGTGTGAGAATGCAACAATTACGTTGGTTGTGCAATGAGGATTCGTCCTCCTTTTTCAGGTTTTAGAAAATGTCCTCGTTTTCGGCTATTCGTCTTCCTTTACAGTTTTTTCAGCCAAGAAAATGGACAGATTCGAGTGAAAAAAAGGCATATAGAACGCTAAATAGCAAATACGGACGTTCGAGCCGGAAATTCGTGGTTCGATCGAAAGTGATGATTTTTTTTTCAGTCAACTCACCAATTTTTACGGCAAAAATAGCGAAACCAGCTGTTTTCACAATCGATTTTCTCATTTGGTAAAAGTGTCCTCCTTTCCCGATTCCAAAATAAGGTAAGCCTAAGTAGCATGCTACGATTTTCCTGACATGTACGCACACACCGCAATTCTACCCAACACAGCTCCACAAAACATGTCTGAAGTGAAGCACGCGATTTCAAATTAGAGTGAATTAAATTCCTCGGCGTGTCGCAGTAGTACTACTGTCTTCTCAGATTGCAAGAACGGGACTATTCCGTGCCGACAACGGAGCATATCCATGTCGAAAGGTCTGGCCATCCAGCATCAGTCATTTTTGGGCAAGGTTTTGTCGCCGCTTATGTTTCAAGATGACTAGATTGTACGGAAGAGGAACTGTTGTCAGGTTGGTCGAATTGAAATTAGTACGTATAGGCCTTATGACCGTACAGTAGACGTGCGTTTTACCAACGGCAGTATTTGTAGATGTGGGGGTCTGCTGGAAAGAGAAATCCAGTGATTGAATTAGTTGTTTGATGATGACTTTGTTGACCGAGTTTGGAATAAAAGTGTACTGTATACGTCGCCTAAACGGCATGGTGATAATAGGCGCTCATCGCCTTATTATAACATCCGAAAGCATAGGCTATATGACAGAGATGGGGCAAACGAAACACCCTACCCGGTGCTTCGTTCGATTTGATCGGCAGGGTCGTAACATTAATATGTCACCCCGCCCATCTACTTGGGATCTGGCCAATATGCCCTTCAACCCAACCAACTAACCACTGGAAGCTACTAGGAACACTAAAGTATGTTCTGCCCATTTGCACTTAATCAAGTGCCGTATGGATTAAGAATACTCCAGTAGTTTTTTTTAAATCAGATATATATTGAGTTTGGTACAGAATTGTCAAGTATTATTGTTATTGCGCCATCAAATTGTCATCATCGTACGTGGAGTAATTATACTAAACCTCAGTTTTTGTGACAACATTATCAGAAATACCCATACTCTAACATGTTTATTTTTGATATTTCGGGAACCAGACCCCGAAACTGCTAAAAAAAGCTTTAAATATGCCAGAAATTAGGCTTTTTGAAAAAAAGATTTTTTATGGATGTTTTCGATAAAAATGTCGTCAACTCTCAGTTTCGTATCATTTAATGATACATGCATATCTTGTCACTTCTTCATTTAATATCGGCTGATCATGTTGTTGATATCTTTCCAAATTGGTACACTTTACGATAACTTTATCACACAAAGACATGAACAAGTCGGGGAAATTAGGGATTTCCATATTTAAGCTATCGGTTCTAACCAGAGGTGGTCAAAGTAGTCATGAAAGCTACTCAAGTAGAAGTAAAAGTAGCGGCAGCAAAATCTACTCGAAAACGAGTAGAAGTACTTTTTGAATAAGCCAACCAAACCTACTTGAAGTATAAGAATAATTGACTGACTTCCTATCTGCTTAAGTGACTAAGTAGTTTTGAAAACAGTCTTAATTCGTTCGCATGGACTGTCAAAAGCTGTGAATTGAGCTATGCAGAAAATGCAGAGAGCTTGATTCGTATTGATGCAACCCAGGACGTTTCGATTTTTGACAGAAGAAGCATTCTTTCGCATCATGGGATGCAAATTATAGTATTGATATGAAAATACGATACTAACCCTTTATTACTAGAAGATCACGTTTTAGTGAATATCATGGCATGGCGCCCTACCCAATATTATAAGGCCCCAAGTTTAGGCGAAGAGAAATAGGTAGAAGTTGTATCGGATACGGTTTCATCACTTTGAGCGATTACTATACGTCAGTGGTTCTTAACCTTGCCTCTTGCGCCCCCAATGGGGCGATTTGTAGGGTGTGGAAACGCTCAGGGGACAATATGGGACGCGCTGAAGAAAAACGGCTATGCAGTAGATGATGTGGTAGTAGGAAATATCGTTAATGAGCATTCAGAGCAAATTAACATTCCACAAAACATGTCAAATACCGGAATTTTTTTCGCGCTATGCGACGATGTTTCCTACATATGTTTTCATGAATGTAGTGAGCTATTATAATTCCGGTAAAACGAATTGCGCGTACTTTTAGATCGACAGTTTCCCGTTGAAACAATGCCGTCACGCTTGCTAGGGTTATTTTCAACAAAATGTGTCGAATTAGATATTATATCCCGCATCGCACAGCGTGTGAAAATCGAAGGAGGCACTGTATATTACTTTTGAGAGCGAGAGCCCCTTGTAAATAAATAGGTTTTGAAGATTTGTGCACGAAATGAATAAATAAATATACTTGTATATAAGAGCTACAAAGTTAATCGTCAGAATATTTCTTCATCATATCATTAAAGGAGGATACTATCTAGTGCAGTGGTTCACAATCTCACATGAACGTTATATAATATGAGTTGCTTTGTTTGGGAATACATTCATGGTAAAATTAATAACTTGGTACAGCACTAAATTCAATGTGAGCAGATATATGCATCCCGTTTTCATTTGTCTTACTTATAGTTACACAAAGCACTAAGGCAAAATCGGCTAAGGCGCGATTTAGGCACGAAATATTTACAGTACCAAAGTCCCGAAAAGACCGACTGAACTTTTACCTCTTGTAGGACCGAAACTGCTGCAACCCAAACCCCCAATCGGTGAGCTCGAAGGGTGCCCTAAACTATTTCGGTGAATGAACATAAATTACACATCATGTTTTGACGACTCTCCCACGGAAGAATACGCATAATTATAGAAAATAGAAATAGGCATTTCGGTGTCGGCCATTACCACACCCCGATGGACGAAGACGTATGATGTTCCGGTCAATATGAGACTCCGAGAAGTGCGCCAAAAAGATCGTCGACGAGAAAACCTCAGCCGAAGAGGATTGCGCTTATGTTGACCGTAAACTTCGATGTATATAGGCCTAATTGACCATAGCTGCTTAAATCGCTCGTGCAGAATTATCATGTCGTGGCAATTTGCACCCCACACGACAAATAACATCCATCTGAGAAAATTATTTGCCAGTGAAGAAATATCAATTTTAAAACGTGTGCTTAGTTTAGTTTAATACGGTTATGCGTTTCAATATCTTTTGACTATATTGCGGAAAAGAGGTAACAAAATAACCAACATGTAACGAATTAATTGTACCAACGGCCCGCCCGAATATGTTCAATTATTAATTCCGTGGCTTTCAAATTGCTCGCGGGCCGCTCCATAATCTCAGTGATTCCAAAATATTACACCATGCCTTTGTTTTTCATTTGAATACTTTATTATCAAGCATATATAGATAATAGTATATTACATTATATAACGGATCATGGGAGTTTTATTCTAGCAAGTAGCAACACCTTTATTCGTAACTTATGGAATTGTTACAAATAGGATAATTAAGCTATGAACCACTAAAACAGTGGCCGTAACGACAGTAGTTAGTATGATCGGTCGCGAACTAACATGTGGTTCTTATGGGCGGGGTGGTGACCTGCCTGAAAACCCGGGGTGATGACCCCACCCTTTTAGACCCCCCATGTGGTGGTGACCTGCCATTGTTTCTTATGGGCGCGGCGATGATACCACCCTCTTAGGTATAGGCTGCGGTGATGATATACCTTGAAAACTCGTGTTGGTGACCCCACCCTTTCGGCAAAGGCTGCGGTGATGACCTGCCGTCTGGTATTCGAGGGAATCCCAACGTTTACGGTGAGCGCGACAATGATATATCGTTTGCTTATGGGCGCGGTCGTGATTCGCCTTTTCAGGTATAGGCTGCGTCGGTGACTCGCCGCGAAAACTCGTGTTGGTGACACGCCTTTTTTACTATAGGCGGTGGCGGTGATTCGCCTGTCATGTATTCTTACGGGATCTGTGGTGACTCGCCATGTGTTCTCATGGGTGCGGTCGCATGCGGCTATTGCGTCTTATGGCGGGGGTGACGAGCGGCTCTTATTTCTTACGGCGAGGGTCGCATGCGGCTATTGCGTCTTATGGATGCGGCGATGATTCGTACTTTCGGTATAGACCGCGGGCGGCATGTCGTACTTTCACCAAAAAGGGTGTGAAATAGTTGGCTAAATCTAGGAATCACTAGCAAGGTAATATTTGGTAATTAGTTTGCCAGAGAGCCGACGTAGACGGCGATACGAATATCAACAATAGCCGCGTTCACAAACTAACACTTCAAATAGGTGTGAAATAGTTTGCAAAACCCCGCGATCGCTGACAAGATAATGTCTCGGACATAACCATCTTTCACGACTTGGTGTCATAGCCATACCGATCGCTCACGCGGTGAAATTTTAGTAATCTGTTTGTCACAGAACTTGATTTCGCTGGTAAGATTTAATAAGTAACGACTAACAGAACCGCCAGTGTCGGTGACTTGAATAGCAACAAATTGCCACTTATTTCCATCCTAACCCTAATCCTTTGTGAGGTTACCGCATACTCAAATAGGTGTGAAATAATTGTAAAATCCCACGATCGCTCACAAGGGTAAGGAATAACCGAACCACAACGGCGGCGACTTGAATACTATCAAATTGTCAATTGTTGGTATAACTCGAATCTTTTAAGAGTGTAAACCTTTTGAAACTGAATATTACTTGACTTGACCAACTTTCAACTCCGTTTCCGGATCATTCACACATTCCACGCCGCTGTTTTAACACTTATAGAATCAATACCAACTATCTCTAACCCGATAATATTCAATCATTTTGGTAATTTGCCAACTTTAAATCCGTTCGCGGGATGTACTAAAGGTAAATCCAAATAATCCAGAATGAAATATTTTGACTTTGACATAGTCTGAATTGAAATAGATTGACAATCATGACTACCAACTTTGATCCAGTCACATTTCAAGATTATACTTTGAAACAATCCTTGAAACTGACAACTCTATTCACGACTCCGTTTCCGTTTGTAAAATAGAGTTTCAGAAATACTATCACTATGACAACTCAACATTTTAACATCTTGCCATGTACAAAAGAGTAAAATACAAAAACCTTGGTACGTCAATCCGTTTGTAGTAACTCACCAAACCAAAACAAAAAGTGTCCGTATGAAAAGTATACAAGACTACACGAGTAATCGCTACAACCCACAAACATACCAACTCAGTTATATCCATACCCCATATTCTTTATTCAACTGTAAGATGAAGTAATTACTACTTGGCGCGCGACTTGAGATTAACATGTGATTTGAATATATGACATTTGAAAGTCTGACAAACGTAATTAAGAATTCATTTCTTACGATCAAACGCCGGTGTTACATTGAAGGTTATCATACTGTAAACATAAGGATTGACACAGTGATTTGACATATGACGTATATTTTGTAATGCTCGACCATGACTTGATTATTAAATTATTCACGGTAATTAGACTCGGTGTTTTGATAAAAGTTATTATGACAGCAACAAACTTTTCACTACCATGGTTATTAAAACATCAATTTGTAAAACTAGACTTACATGTGCGAAATGTTCTTGATTGGGAAATTATTCCCGATTGGTACAAAACAATCGTTGTATTGAAGACAACAGAAAATACTTTAAAAATGCAATCGTTTACAATAATTAGGACTAAAGATGAAACAACAATATCGGTATTATTACATTCAACAACCAGTACAATTATTAAAATCCATCGTTTGCGATAACCGGTGCTAAAGATGTAATAATTCCATTATTCATACCTTGAACATCCGATACAAAATGCTTTATTATCCCGATTCGCAACGGGTAATTGAAGTGTAGAGTCAGTATATCACAATATCGTTACTATTGAATCCAACAATTGATACGATTTATTGTCGGAATTTGTGACAGCGAATTGAAACATCCTTACCTTACGGAGTGTGAAAATATCACTTTAGGTATCGAGTACCAGTAGAAGTGGGTGAACAATACTTAATTCGTGACTCGTCGTTGTACTTGCTAAATGTAAAAAATTACAAGGTTACACTCTAAGACCTTGATCAGCACAAGAGCAATTTGGAATATCATTACGGGCTGCAACCTATTCTACTAGACAAAACTCACAGCGATAATAAAATCAAAATATGTGCTACACTGAAATCTACAAAATTAGGGATCATATATTATCATATGAATATTCTAAAGTAATTATAATCATAATACCAAACCGCTGAAAGTCATTACCACCCCACAAAACAATTTGTATGATATTCACCAAACGCATCACAACTCAGTATACAGAAATTATTTGTAGAGTGCATACCGACAAAGAAATCATGAACACAACCAACACCGAAAATGATAAACACGTTTCGCGTTACTATTGATACAAGTTCATTTCTATCGGGCGAAATAAATGCCACTACAAAACTCACAGCAAGCAAAGGTCTTGATTGATATGCATTTCGATTTGTGTCTTATGATACCAGCAGGCATTTTAGACATATTACGAATTGTTAAACCAAAGTCGTACGTCCGATTAATAGTTGATTGGAAACTTGTTCACGTACCTCAACCATTACAGAAAAGTATAACACCATTGCCCGACAATCTTTTACAAAAGGGATCGAAACCAAGTCACTCAAAGTCGTTGCCGTCACATAAACAATTAGTACGACGTTTGC
This sequence comes from Botryllus schlosseri, assembly GCF_051294905.1. Taxonomy (NCBI): domain Eukaryota; kingdom Metazoa; phylum Chordata; class Ascidiacea; order Stolidobranchia; family Styelidae; genus Botryllus; species Botryllus schlosseri. The sequence goes on from NC_137245.1 coordinate 6,527,359, forward strand.
TAAATGCGTCCTATAGTTAGGTGTACTAGAAATATTTGTAAAACACGCTATTGTAAAGAAATCGACGAAAAGATATCTTACACCTAAATCTGGTAAAACCATTTTGCACTTTTTGCTCGTTAGTATAGTATCCATTTGAATTTTTCCATTTCCTCTCGTCAAAGTAGATGTAATCATAGTCACTAAAGAACTTACTTGAACGTGCTTGAATTCAAGACATAGTTCTGATTTACCCGACACAAGACCCAAGGACAACCCTAGTTTCAACCGAGCACACATATCCAAAATATCACACACTTCGCTATTCCTAAAACCCAAACACCCGATACAAAATATTACTTGTTGTGTTGTTGCGGTATCATCTTCACAATATCACACACAATGCATGCTATCGACTTGAATCACACCAACATGGAAGAGGATTTACTCACTCTTTACATAACGATATTGGCCAACATCACGTCGTCGGTGTGTACCGTTTTTTCTATAGATACAAACTACGCTAGCGTAGCGGAAAATAATTTAGTGTAACAAAAAACAATTTTCACTCTCTTGACTTATGAAAACAACAGACGAGTCTTCATTCAATATGTTGTTTGTGTCAACTAGTTACTTTGTATGATACGACTGATACCCCCCGCGACTTTTTTCAGATCACAATATGAAAGATATTTACATCACACAAAATACCCCTCTTGATATTCCATACTATACTAAACTGTGGAATGGTTGGTCAGACTCTACAAAACGTTTGACATCGTTTTTACACGAACAGTCACGCATCTAAATATTCAAATAATCCAGTACACAGCTATAGTACTTACAGAAATATCATATAGTTCTTGTAACATAGTTGTATGAATATACTATTCAATTGTATATTGACGTTTTGCACCTCCAAGAAGCTCTTCAAAGTTATATGTGTACAATGTATACCGTGAGTCCTACACATTCGTGATATCCACCCGAGTTTGGCTTTTAGAAAATATTATATCGATATCGCGACATCTTTCAAAAACAAAACCACGGTGACTGCTTGAGAGAGGCCTGCCGATGATATCACAGTAATGCAGTTACTTCCACAAAAGAGTATGTATTCGACTTACTTTCCACAAATCTAATGCACAAAATAATTTACTTTGCTAACGAAAAGTGCTGAGTCATCACATGGTTGTCCTCACTAGTAAAACATACTATCATACAAAATGGTTGTTATAGTTTGCACACCAACGATACATCGTACAAGTAACAAGTCTCGAGAATCCAGTTATTGAAAAAACGTGAAAGTGTTTCTACGCCAAGTCGTTATGTTGACGAAAGCGTATATTGTAATATCATGGTCGATTTGCATTCGTTGGTCACAAACTGTCACTACTCTAAATAATTATTTTTCACTCAAACACAAAAGCATACTTGTCACCATTCGTTTTCATCAAGTACGAGTTCAAGAAACTTACTACGACATGAATTTTTATTTTTATGTTGTGTAAATAGATAATAATTAATTTTAGTAACACTATATCAACATCATCGAGTTGTGCGAATATATTTACATGTAGTCTTGTGGTTTTCATCGAAGCACACAGCGTGTTCTAATGTAGAGTCATCTCTATTGTACAACAACTCGGTAATCGAAATGCATTAACATGTAAACAGCGATCTTGTTTCGTCACGCGAAAAATATGTTCACTATCGCGATACTCTGCACAGGGAGTGCAAATCCTTTTCACACTCGTAATAGTATACCAACGGCTACTGGCGACAACGTTTAACAATACCAACGACACTAAACATACGATACCTACCCAAGTAAAATTACCATTTTCACCTGGAGGTCAGGCGTTACCAGAGTAAAAAATACCATTATCCTTTGGAGATTTATCGTTTACTCAGAGTAGCAATACATTTTCACTTGAGGGTCAATCGTTTCCTAGAGTAACAAACCCCTTTTCCTTTGGAAATCTTTTTTTCCCCTGGGTTACAAACCTTTTTCACTTGGAAATATATTTTTTCACCGGGTAACAAACCTTTTTCACTTGGAAATATATTTTTTCCCTGAACAACAAACCTTTTTCACTTGGAAATATATTTTTTCTCTGGGTAACAAACCTTTTTCACTTGGAAATATATTTTTTCCCTGAGCAACAAACCATTTTCACTTGGTGGGTCGTCGTTTACCTGAGTAAAAATATAATTTTCCTTTGGAGATCCGGCGTTTACCCAGTGTAACAAACCATTTTCACTTGGAAAAATACTTTTACCTAGAGTAACTAATCATTTTATTTTAGAAATATATTTTCTCCCTGGGTAACAAACCCTTTTCGTTTGGAAAACTATCATTTACCCAGTGTAACAGTACATTTTCTCTTGGTCATCTAGCTTTTCCTAGAGTAACAAAACCATTTTCATTTTGAAATCTGACAAACACACCTGACAATTTGATATTTTTGTATATTGTTACAACGGATAGCGACAAAATATACACCAACAACAACTCCAATACATTTGTGTAATCGTATATTCACTTGTGCTGATGCAACCCATCAAAATCATCGGTTACCCACATGCAATGTGCTGTTGTACATCGACGTTTATGTTTTTGGAAAATTGGACAATAGGCTTCGATAGTTCTGTGATGTCCGGGTTCGTGCTTTGGATTTTCCAGAGTCAAATGTCTGAATAAAACACCTCCTTGACGATGGTTGGTATGTGGATAACGGTGTTCGGAAAACGGTTGGATTTATGTCACCCATCGCGATAACAATTCCAGGTCGAGTTTTCCCCCGCGTGTTTACTATATTGTGTCTTTATTGGTCATGTATGTCTCGACATTCAGTTTGAAATCGGAAACCCTGATAAAGTATGTAACCGGATCCGGATATCAACTCTGAATCGATAAACCAATGAACAATATTCAAAGTAAACATGTTACACCCTGTGTTTCCACGAAAAAATACCATCCAGACATACGTCGCGCTTGTTTCCCCACTTCAGTATACGCGTAAATGGAGGTGTGTGACATTGCATGCAATGTGTTGGTATACAATCATCGATCCACAGACATTATCATAGCCGGTAGTTTTGATGTAGATCGAATGTCACCCGATAACAATACCAATAAGCCACATTGCAATGACTCTGAGTCAATCTGAAGCGTGACATACAGACACACAAACATCGAACCGTAACATGGGTTATTCGCACGACGGTGAAAGTGAACTATACAGCATATACCAATAGAGCGTTCACAGTCGAATATGCGAACCACGCACAATCACATACCCTGGTTTTTGTTGGATATGTACGAAACCAATAAATCGATACATTTCTGTTCCTTCTACGTCAATAATGCAAGCGTCATTCCAATGCATCGCTCGAATGTAAGGTTCATCGGGTGTAAAATCCATGTCAAATAACGCCAAAGTGTGCTTTCCGTGTTTTATTATTTCCACCGACGCTTCTTGTCTGTGTCGTAACACTATGGTGCGGGGAGTTGAAAAACGGTGGATTGTGAAACGGATTGACATGACCAACAGAATCGACGTCAATAGACTTGTGGCGACGACCGTTTCGAAATGTCACCGGACGAACTGGACCCTTACGATGATGTGTTTTATGATTGCGTGTAAAATCACGAGGTAGTGTTCTATTGTGGTGTATGATTGCAGTCTTCACAGAAACATACCTTATTGGATCACAGTATCAGTCCGAGATTTGCAGAATCAATGTTCACGATATTTATCTGGAGTCGTTATGTGGGAGTAGCGACATCCATTCATCGTGACTGAAAGACTGATCGCAATCATTTCGAGCACCGTACTTCGATAGTTCACCTAGATCAAACGCTGTAGTCTCAGCAGAAAACTTCGGTGTCGACAACACGATGGATATTGACCGATGTATCCAATTGATCTGGGTGGTCCGCTGCAGATAGGGTCATGACTATCTTGTAATGTTACAACGCGATAAAACCATCGAATAAATCAGTGAACGGTGTCGAAATATCGACGTAATAGCGCGGACTCAGAGTCATTGCAATGTGGCTTATTGGTATTGTTATCGGGTGACATTCGATCTACATCAAAACTACCGGCTATGATAATGTCTGTGGATCGATGATTGTATACCAACACATTGCATGCAATGTCACACACCTCCATTTACGCGTATACTGAAGTGGGGAAACAAGCGCGACGTATGTCTGGATGGTATTTTTTCGTGGAAACACAGGGTGTAACATGTTTACTTTGAATATTGTTCATTGGTTTATCGATTCAGAGTTGATATCCGGATCCGGTTACATACTTTATCAGGGTTTCCGATTTCAAACTGAATGTCGAGACATACATGACCAATAAAGACACAATATAGTAAACACGCGGGGGAAAACTCGACCTGGAATTGTTATCGCGATGGGTGACATAAATCCAACCGTTTTCCGAACACCGTTATCCACATACCAACCATCGTCAAGGAGGTGTTTTATTCAGACATTTTGACTCTGGAAAATCCAAAGCACGAACCCAGACATCACAGAACTATCGAAGCCTATTGTCCAATTTTCCAAAAACATAAACGTCGATGTACAACAGCACATTGCATGTGGGTAACCGATGATTTTGATGGGTTGCATCAGCACAAGTGAATATACGATTACACAAATGTATTGGAGTTGTTGTTGGTGTATATTTTGTCGCTATCCGTTGTAACAATATACAAAAATATCAAATTGTCAGGTGTGTTTGTCAGATTTCAAAATGAAAATGGTTTTGTTACTCTAGGAAAAGCTAGATGACCAAGAGAAAATGTACTGTTACACTGGGTAAATGATAGTTTTCCAAACGAAAAGGGTTTGTTACCCAGGGAGAAAATATATTTCTAAAATAAAATGATTAGTTACTCTAGGTCAGTGGTTCCCAACCTTTTTCTCCCCGTTACCCAAAACCAGACTTTCCAGACAGGTTTTTACCCCCCTCTTCCATCAAAACCACGTTTCATCACTAAACACTCAAAAACGATCGTCCAGTCCAGGATGGGAGTTTTACCTGAGGGAGAGACCGACCTGAGAAAAAGCGACATCAAGTTTGAAAGAGAAATAAATTGGTTTATCAGTGGAAAAAGGCTGCAGACGTTCGTTGCCAAGGAACAAATGCAAGCAAGGGATAGCAAACACCAAGACAACTGTCGTGGAATGACAAAGATAATATTCAATCAGTGCGAAGGTTGAGCTTGCATATCTACCACTAGCTTTGCAATTCTGGGTTTGGTTGTACTGAGGGCAATTCTTGCGTCGTTTTCGACATCCAGGCGATTCCGCTTTTTGGTTTTCAACCCTACAATGGTCGAAAATCCTTGTTCGCAACGATATGATGTCGAAAAGGAGATGAGAACATTCAATGCCCGTGTGGCCAATGTTGGTGCATCCTGAAGTCTTTCTATCCAGAATGCATCCAAATTCTTTTCTTTGAAATCAATTTTCAAGGCCTCACTCATTCTGAGGGCGATGAATTCCTCCTTGGCGGGAAAGTCATCGTCGTCCACTTGGCTGTCAAGACACCTGAACGGTTCAGTTAGCCATCCCATGTTAGTGGTGTCCAAATCCGGAAAATATTCTTCCATTTTCTCGACTAGCTGTCCCAAGTGGTCAGCTATGTTCCCTTTCAACGCCTCTGTGAAGTCGGGTTCATTCTCTGTCTCCAGGCCTTCGAGATACATGTCGAGCGTTGGAAACTGTGCCAGTACACCTCTGTTGACCCGCTTAATCCACAACTTCATCTTCGCGATAAATGCTGCTACAGCTTCTTTCGAGTGGATCACAGTCACACACTTGCCTTGAATTGACAGATTCCCTTTGTTCAACTCAACAAAAATATCGGCCAGGTAGCCAAGCTGGGCAATCCAATGGGGGTCTGAAAAGTATTCGGCCAAGCCCGACTTCTTTTCTATCAAGAAAATCTCAACAGCCTCACGAAGTTCAAACAAACGGGTGATCACTTTGCCACGAGATAGCCATCGCACCTCTGTGTGGTACAGTAATGCCTCATATTTTTGCCCCATCTCCTTGCACAGTTCCTTGAAAAGACGACTGTTCAACTCCTTCGCTTTTATGAAGTTTACAACCTTCACTGCTTGGTCGAACACTATTTTCAAGCTCTCCGGCAGAGATTTGGACGCAAGCGAGTAGCGGTGCAGTGCGCAATGATCCACATGAATGTCCGAGTTTTCCCGCTGCACAAAGCCCCTGAAACCGCGGTTTCCACCCATCATAGCGGGACAGCCGTCAACAGAGATTTGCTGCACATTGTTCCACTCCAAACCGTGCATGCCCAAGAAATCGTTCACAAGGTTGAAGATATCTTCTCCTTTCGTTGTTGTCTTCAAGTTCTTGGCAAGCAAAAATTCCTCCTTGACAGAGTACTCGTGAATGTATCGAACGTATCCGAGTAAAACTGCGCAGCTGCTTACATCCGTGGATTCATCGAACTGGAGAGAAAACATTTTGTGAGGACTTGCCTTCACTTCGGCAACGACTTGGGCAAGGATGTCAGCTGCAAGATCATCAACCCTTCTTCGAATTGTGGTGTTCGAGACTGATACTCCTTCCAGCTTCTTGGCCTGATCTTCCCCACACATTTTGGAAACGATCAACTTGGTACAAGGCATAATAAGGTCTTCTGCGATTGTGTGGTTCTTGGAACTTTTTGCAATTCGGTATGCCACCTCGTACGAAACTTCAACAGCGGCCGTTAGCTTCTCCGAAGCCATGCCACCTGATCCAAATTGAATGCCTCGAAGTTGCTTCGATTTGCCCTCAAAGTATCCTCGACTCTTTCCGGCCAGTAGCGGATGACGCTTCATGAGGTGCTCGTTCAGTTTTGACGGCTTTAGGCTTTCGTTGGTCAAAACTTTGAGACAAATGACACACTGTGGTCGATCGTCACCATTCAGTTGTGGTGTGTTTACAAAGCCGTGATTCAAAAACGCCTCTGCATAATGTCGCTTCTTGCCCGGCATAATGACAGTTCTTCTGAGGAGCGTAAAAAGCGGATGATTAGAGTGCATCAAATGCTAAGGTGAAGTAATGTGGTAATAAGGAACTTTTATCACACAAAGAATAAAATCTCTAACAAACTCAATTATAAACTGACCTATGAGCTATGAGAGCAGTCACGGAGGAAAAAAAACAACTTCAAGAAGTATAGGACCATAGCAATTTACAGCGTAGCTGGCATGGAAACTCCGTAAGCAATGTTGCGTTTTGCACTGCCTCCAGTGGTGGCGTACAGATGCTGCTGCTTCAACCTGCTTTAGTGTGTTTCTGGGTAATCTTCCAGCTGGGACCAGAGCACAAAAGTAAATGAAACTGGTATCAATCGAAAGCAAATTTCGCACTGATTCCAAAAACATAAGTGGAAATCCGGCCCGGGAACTGAAACCCTCTGAAAATTGACTTCAAAGTCTTAAATCGTCATTGTTTCACACAATGGGGTCGCCGGCCGACAATCGCCGATTAACTTTTCGTATGATTGTGACGCCACTGAGCGGAGATGAGCCGTGCTGTAACGCGTATCCCAATACCAGTACGGTAGTTCACGTCGTTGCGCAATGCGCATTTACACAACCGTCGATAAATACACGGTATAACACAGAAGCCTCCGCATATCATCGTAGAAGAAGTTACTTGACTATTTTTGGAAAAATGATGTCACTGATCTGTCAGCGTATGGAGTTGCAGTTGGAATTTCAACTTTTATAGTTAGGTCAGCAAAATTTGCACTCATTCTTGGTTCACATATTGTCAGTCTGTAGTTCATACATAAGTGCTCGGACTGCTCACTGTTCAATCAAGTTGTCACATTATGGCCACTGTAAATATGTTCTTTCTGGAGTATTTGCAATAACTGGATATAAATATACAGAATGTAAAAAATCAGGCAGGTTCCACTCGTTGGAATAATGTACACTCGGAATCTGCTTCAGCAGAATAGATGCAGTCATCACACAGAAGAAAACATTGCTTTTATATATCCTAATTTAGCAACTATTGAAATGATCTCCACAAGTATCGGAAGACAGCGTTAGTACGGCTAATGTTTACATCTCTGTTCTGAAATCTGAATGACGGCTAAAAAGTATTACGCTAGCGATAGGTGTCGCTGTAAACCACAACATCGATCGTATTCAGATGGAACTCTCCATGCCAGCTACGCTGTAAATTGCTATGATAGGACGGCGCCATTATGAAGTTTGGAAAAGCTGTGCACACCCACTGACGAAAGTCACCTTTGAATTTTTATATTTTTTTTCACAAAAGTACGAAGAAAACAATGAATACAACAATTATTTTTTTACTTAAAATCCGACCCCTTTTTACCCCCCCAAAAATGCCAAATTACCCCCGGGGGGTAATTTACCCCCAGGTTGGGAACCACTGCTCTAGGTAAAAGTATTTTTCCAAGTGAAAATGGTTTGTTACACTGGGTAAACGCCGGATCTCCAAAGGAAAATTATATTTTTACTCAGGTAAACGACGACCCACCAAGTGAAAATGGTTTGTTGCTCAGGGAAAAAATATATTTCCAAGTGAAAAAGGTTTGTTACCCAGAGAAAAAATATATTTCCAAGTGAAAAAGGTTTGTTGTTCAGGGAAAAAATATATTTCCAAGTGAAAAAGGTTTGTTACCCGGTGAAAAAATATATTTCCAAGTGAAAAAGGTTTGTAACCCAGGGAAAAAAAAGATTTCCAAAGGAAAAGGGGTTTGTTACTCTAGGAAACGATTGACCCTCAAGTGAAAATGTATTGCTACTCTGAGTAAACGATAAATCTCCAAAGGATAATGGTATTTTTTACTCTGGTAACGCCTGACCTCCAGGTGAAAATGGTAATTTTACTTGGGTAGGTATCGTATGTTTAGTGTCGTTGGTATTGTTAAACGTTGTCGCCAGTAGCCGTTGGTATACTATTACGAGTGTGAAAAGGATTTGCACTCCCTGTGCAGAGTATCGCGATAGTGAACATATTTTTCGCGTGACGAAACAAGATCGCTGTTTACATGTTAATGCATTTCGATTACCGAGTTGTTGTACAATAGAGATGACTCTACATTAGAACACGCTGTGTGCTTCGATGAAAACCACAAGACTACATGTAAATATATTCGCACAACTCGATGATGTTGATATAGTGTTACTAAAATTAATTATTATCTATTTACACAACATAAAAATAAAAATTCATGTCGTAGTAAGTTTCTTGAACTCGTACTTGATGAAAACGAATGGTGACAAGTATGCTTTTGTGTTTGAGTGAAAAATAATTATTTAGAGTAGTGACAGTTTGTGACCAACGAATGCAAATCGACCATGATATTACAATATACGCTTTCGTCAACATAACGACTTGGCGTAGAAACACTTTCACGTTTTTTCAATAACTGGATTCTCGAGACTTGTTACTTGTACGATGTATCGTTGGTGTGCAAACTATAACAACCATTTTGTATGATAGTATGTTTTACTAGTGAGGACAACCATGTGATAACTCAGCACTTTTCGTTAGCAAAGTAAATTATTTTGTGCATTAGATTTGTGGAAAGTAAGTCGAATACATACTCTTTTGTGGAAGTAACTGCATTACTGTGATATCATCGGCAGGCCTCTCTCAAGCAGTCACCGTGGTTTTGTTTTTGAAAGATGTCGCGATATCGATATAATATTTTCTAAAAGCCAAACTCGGGTGGATATCACGAATGTGTAGGACTCACGGTATACATTGTACACATATAACTTTGAAGAGCTTCTTGGAGGTGCAAAACGTCAATATACAATTGAATAGTATATTCATACAACTATGTTACAAGAACTATATGATATTTCTGTAAGTACTATAGCTGTGTACTGGATTATTTGAATATTTAGATGCGTGACTGTTCGTGTAAAAACGATGTCAAACGTTTTGTAGAGTCTGACCAACCATTCCACAGTTTAGTATAGTATGGAATATCAAGAGGGGTATTTTGTGTGATGTAAATATCTTTCATATTGTGATCTGAAAAAAGTCGCGGGGGGTATCAGTCGTATCATACAAAGTAACTAGTTGACACAAACAACATATTGAATGAAGACTCGTCTGTTGTTTTCATAAGTCAAGAGAGTGAAAATTGTTTTTTGTTACACTAAATTATTTTCCGCTACGCTAGCGTAGTTTGTATCTATAGAAAAAACGGTACACACCGACGACGTGATGTTGGCCAATATCGTTATGTAAAGAGTGAGTAAATCCTCTTCCATGTTGGTGTGATTCAAGTCGATAGCATGCATTGTGTGTGATATTGTGAAGATGATACCGCAACAACACAACAAGTAATATTTTGTATCGGGTGTTTGGGTTTTAGGAATAGCGAAGTGTGTGATATTTTGGATATGTGTGCTCGGTTGAAACTAGGGTTGTCCTTGGGTCTTGTGTCGGGTAAATCAGAACTATGTCTTGAATTCAAGCACGTTCAAGTAAGTTCTTTAGTGACTATGATTACATCTACTTTGACGAGAGGAAATGGAAAAATTCAAATGGATACTATACTAACGAGCAAAAAGTGCAAAATGGTTTTACCAGATTTAGGTGTAGGATATCTTTTCGTCGATTTCTTTACAATAGCGTGTTTTACAAATATTTCTAGTACACCTAACTATAGGACGCATTTAGCAAACGTCGTACTAATTGTTTATGTGACGGCAACGACTTTGAGTGACTTGGTTTCGATCCCTTTTGTAAAAGATTGTCGGGCAATGGTGTTATGCTTTTCTGTAATGGTTGAGGTACGTGAACAAGTTTCCAATCAACTATTAATCGGACGTACGACTTTGGTTTAACAATTCGTAATATGTCTAAAATGCCTGCTGGTATCATAAGACACAAATCGAAATGCATATCAATCAAGACCTTTGCATGCTGTGAGTTTTGTGGTGGCATTTATTTCGCCCGATAGAAATGAACTTGTATCAATAGTAACGCGAAACGTGTTTATCATTTTCGGTGTTGGTTGTGTTCATGATTTCTTTGTCGGTATGCACTCTACAAATAATTTCTGTATACTGAGTTGTGATGCGTTTGGTGAATATCATACAAATTGTTTTGTGGGGGTGGTAATGACTTTCAGCGGTTTGGTATTATGATTATAATTACTTTAGAATATTCATATGATAATATATGATCCCTAATTTTGTAGATTTCAGTGTAGCACATATTTTGATTTTATTATCGCTGTGAGTTTTGTCTAGTAGAATAGGTTGCAGCCCGTAATGATATTCCAAATTGCTCTTGTGCTGATCAAGGTCTTAGAGTGTAACCTTGTAATTTTTTACATTTAGCAAGTACAACGACGAGTCACGAATTAAGTATTGTTCACCCACTTCTACTGGTACTCGATACCTAAAGTGATATTTTCACACTCCGTAAGGTAAGGATGTTTCAATTCGCTGTCACAAATTCCGACAATAAATCGTATCAATTGTTGGATTCAATAGTAACGATATTGTGATATACTGACTCTACACTTCAATTACCCGTTGCGAATCGGGATAATAAAGCATTTTGTATCGGATGTTCAAGGTATGAATAATGGAATTATTACATCTTTAGCACCGGTTATCGCAAACGATGGATTTTAATAATTGTACTGGTTGTTGAATGTAATAATACCGATATTGTTGTTTCATCTTTAGTCCTAATTATTGTAAACGATTGCATTTTTAAAGTATTTTCTGTTGTCTTCAATACAACGATTGTTTTGTACCAATCGGGAATAATTTCCCAATCAAGAACATTTCGCACATGTAAGTCTAGTTTTACAAATTGATGTTTTAATAACCATGGTAGTGAAAAGTTTGTTGCTGTCATAATAACCTTTATCAAAACACCGAGTCTAATTACCGTGAATAATTTAATAATCAAGTCATGGTCGAGCATTACAAAATATACGTCATATGTCAAATCACTGTGTCAATCCTTATGTTTACAGTATGATAACCTTCAATGTAACACCGGCGTTTGATCGTAAGAAATGAATTCCTAATTACGTTTGTCAGACTTTCAAATGTCATATATTCAAATCACATGTTAATCTCAAGTCGCGCGCCAAGTAGTAATTACTTCATCTTACAGTTGAATAAAGAATATGGGATATGGATATAACTGAGTTGGTATGTTTGTGGGTTGTAGCGATTACTCGTGTAGTCTTGTATACTTTTCATACGGACACTTTTTGTTTTGGTTTGGTGAGTTACTACAAACGGATTGACTTACCAAGGTTTTTGTATTTTACTCTTTTGTACATGGCAAGATGTTAAAATGTTGAGTTGTCATAGTGATAGTATTTCTGAAACTCTATTTTACAAACGGAAACGGAGTCGTGAATAGAGTTATCAGTTTCAAGGATTGTTTCAAAGTATAATCTTGAAATGTGACTGGATCAAAGTTGGTAGTCATGATTGTCAATCTATTTCAATTCAGACTATGTCAAAGTCAAAATATTTCATTCTGGATTATTTGGATTTACCTTTAGTACATCCCGCGAACGGATTTAAAGTTGGCAAATTACCAAAATGATTGAATATTATCGGGTTAGAGATAGTTGGTATTGATTCTATAAGTGTTAAAACAGCGGCGTGGAATGTGTGAATGATCCGGAAACGGAGTTGAAAGTTGGTCAAGTCAAGTAATATTCAGTTTCAAAAGGTTTACACTCTTAAAAGATTCGAGTTATACCAACAATTGACAATTTGATAGTATTCAAGTCGCCGCCGTTGTGGTTCGGTTATTCCTTACCCTTGTGAGCGATCGTGGGATTTTACAATTATTTCACACCTATTTGAGTATGCGGTAACCTCACAAAGGATTAGGGTTAGGATGGAAATAAGTGGCAATTTGTTGCTATTCAAGTCACCGACACTGGCGGTTCTGTTAGTCGTTACTTATTAAATCTTACCAGCGAAATCAAGTTCTGTGACAAACAGATTACTAAAATTTCACCGCGTGAGCGATCGGTATGGCTATGACACCAAGTCGTGAAAGATGGTTATGTCCGAGACATTATCTTGTCAGCGATCGCGGGGTTTTGCAAACTATTTCACACCTATTTGAAGTGTTAGTTTGTGAACGCGGCTATTGTTGATATTCGTATCGCCGTCTACGTCGGCTCTCTGGCAAACTAATTACCAAATATTACCTTGCTAGTGATTCCTAGATTTAGCCAACTATTTCACACCCTTTTTGGTGAAAGTACGACATGCCGCCCGCGGTCTATACCGAAAGTACGAATCATCGCCGCATCCATAAGACGCAATAGCCGCATGCGACCCTCGCCGTAAGAAATAAGAGCCGCTCGTCACCCCCGCCATAAGACGCAATAGCCGCATGCGACCGCACCCATGAGAACACATGGCGAGTCACCACAGATCCCGTAAGAATACATGACAGGCGAATCACCGCCACCGCCTATAGTAAAAAAGGCGAGTCACCAACACAAGTTTTCGCGGCGAGTCACCGACGCAGCCTATACCTGAAAAGGCGAATCACGACCGCGCCCATAAGCAAACGATATATCATTGTCGCGCTCACCGTAAACGTTGGGATTCCCTCGAATACGAGACGGCAGGTCATCACCGCAGCCTATAGTGAAAGGGTGGGGTCACCAACACGAGTTTTCAAGGTATATCATCACCGCAGCCTATACCTAAGAGGGTGGTATCATCGCCGCGCCCATAAGAAACAATGGCAGGTCACCACCACATGGGGGGTCTAAAAGGGTGGGGTCATCACCCCGGGTTTTCAGGCAGGTCACCACCCCGCCCATAAGAACCCCATGTTAGTTCGCGACCGATCATACTAACTACTAACGACGATATAAGATGGCATTTTTCAGGCTCCCTTTGCCCTAGTCGTAATTTGGCGTTAGCATTGTGTATTTATCGTGAGGAACACAAGAGACTCAACTGTAAACGCGGACGTTGGAATTTGGCTTAGCATTATTAAATCACGATTCAGGTGACAAAGTGACAAATCAGCGCCACCATAGATATTTGAATTATATATTTGATAAAACTTTGTTGCGCCGATAGCAGACTATATATATATATATTTACCTATTAGGCTACTTTGGAAGACAATAGTAATTATTTTTGTAGCAGTTGGGGGATGAAAAAAATTGGGAGACAATTTTGTTCCCCTTAATTCTTGGCGACATTTTTCCCTCGGTTGCTATCGTCTGTTAAGCAAATCCGTTTGGGACCACGCGTATTAGTCCCTCATTTGTCCCTCGCAAAAGAAATCAAGCCATGAAGTAGCAGGAATTTCGAGTTACAATGGCGACATTTTGACCCCTGTATAAACCCCGTATTTTGAAAAGTGGCATTAAGTCGACAACCAATAGGGGGGATTTTCTTCCACTTTTCGCGTGTATAAAATGACACCGCTTTGCATACATGATAGTTTTTGTTTAGGATTCACTCAGTTTAAACCAGTGGTTCCCAACGTGAGCGATATCGCCCCCCAGGGGGCGATTTGGCGGTCTAGGGGGGCGAAAATAACGAGGGGGGCGATAGGGGGCGAAAACAGACGAAGGGGGCGATAGGGGGCGATGGCGCGTTAAAGCGGCTATATTGGAGTCGGAACCGTAACTACCGCATCCCAAACCCCCCAATTGAGGGTGGGGGCTCGAACTCGAGGGGGGCCAAAATTATTTCGTGAATTAACATTAATTATAGAGTAATCTTTTATAAATTCATGCAACTTTTTCAAAAATTTTAATTTAATAATATCATATCTTTTGATTTGGGGGTACCCGTCACCCAACAAAAATACGCATGATTTATGGAAATGGGAGACTTCGGCGTCAGCCATTACTGCGCCACGACACACCAAGACATATGAAGGTAGAGGCAATGTAACATGCGACTCCGAGAAGTGTACCAGAACCCTAGCGAGAAGGCCTTGGCCGAAAAGGAATGCCCTTGTGCTGACCGAAAACTTCGGTATATATACAATATTGTCCTCAATGGCTGGCGTCGAATGTTCCTGTCCTGGCAACCTAAACCCTACATGACAAATGCCATCCCCCAATCATGTGCGTCTTTTAGTTTGGTACGTTTTGACGATTTCCATATCTCTGACATAGCAGATATAGGAGGTCACGAAATAACATCATGTAACGAAGTCAATATAACAACGATTCCGCCCGAAGATGTTTAATTAATATTTAGGGGTCCTACCTTTTCCAGCACACCACACTCAGCTTTACCGGTAACTCTGATTACGCGTGCAGAAAGAGGATAAAACATCGATAGCAATATATATGCAATTCTCGACCATATTGATCGATTCAAACATGAATTATATAAATTTGGCGCGCTTCGCGCGTTTTGACGAAATACGGTTTAGGGTGTAGCTGATATGTAGCGACAAAAGGCCCACTGGCTGGGGGGTCTGGGGTTTGGTGTATCACCATATGGGGCCAAAGACCAACGTTGGGGGGCTGACGAAGTGCTGTTTTTAGTTTCCCAATATTTGGGGGGCGATGGTCGGTGTGGAGCTTCAAAAGGGGGCGATGAGTCGAAAAAGGTTGGGAACCACTAGTTTAGACCATTCCGGTATATATAGGGATTTTAAGACTTTATACAATGTGTTAAAAAATGACGACATAAAAAATGCTGACTACCTTTGTGATGACTCGACGTAAGTTCTAGTTGCGATCTTGGTAGACACCGCGGATCGTACGATTTTAATGTCGACTCCTAATATTTGGGCCCTGATTATCCCTTAGCAAAGGGAAGGGGCACTATACCATCGTTAAATTTTGTTGTTTAACACTCGTGATACACATTGTGAAAAAGAATCCCTGCTTTACCTTAATACAACTCCATCAAATATATGTATTGGTTATAAGTAGGGATGGTGTGAACGCGAGGTTCACGTTCGCGTTCTGTGTGTGAACCTCGGAAATTTAGAGGTTCGCGTTCACAACAGAACCTTGGTAGGTTCTGCACTGTGAACCTTTTTGGTAAATAGTAATTTGGACTTCACTATAAGATCTTTGGTTAAAATATATTGCATTTCAACTGCGGGTCACTCTATGCATGGCGCTGGCAGCATAAAAAATCTACACTACACGAGCATGCACCTTGACAACATTAAAACTTTTACTTGCTTTTTTGTTGCAAAAATTTCTCGAAATATCCAGCTTTCCGTTTGTGAATATTTAGTGACTCTCTGCTGTGAGCTTGACCCGCAACCACACAACATCACGAGCGATATACGTAGTCAGCGAATGATGCTTATTCAACCAATCAATGACATTGATATCGTTTTCTGATGTAAAAAATCGAGCGGGCGTACTGGGTCAATCTTGACTTCATATCCTTACTGTATCATTAAAACCAAATCCGTGCGATTAAGGTGCTGGCTACTGCTATATAACTTGTTGTTTATGGTATCGGTAGCGAGTATAGAAACCCGTTTTACACTCTGCTCAATATCAATGTAGCAATACTCAGACTCCGAACACATTGTCCGGTCTGTCAAAGACCGTTAAGGCGTAAGCTTATATTCCCTGGTGAGTCCTCGTCGAAATTGTTGGCAAAGCGACGGAATGTATTGATTTTATGAGATTATTATATGCCTTCATAACCGCGGTTGATACATTTAGCGGCGTTTAAAACGCCAATATGTATTTCAGCAATGTGACATTATGTGGCCCGAGTCTTCGCTGGGTATCATAGGCTATCACTTCATTGAAAGATAGGGTTGGAATTAGCAATATGACGTCACGAGGTTCACGTTCGTGTTCACGTTCACACAGAACCTTTCAAAAAGGTTCGCGTTCACACGAACCCGAACCTTTCAGAGGTTCACACCATCCCTAGTTATAACATGATAAATATTCTGTAGTATTTCCAGCACTCAATATATCGAGCTGATAGGTCGTGGATTTGCTTGTGTTAAGACAGCTTTAAGATGCTCTGTCAGTTGCGAGCGTAAAGCATATACCTTGTGTCAGTTATTCTCGACCTTTCATGTCCTTGCGGACCCCTTTTGGGCCGTCGCGAGCCTCCGCGGACCCCCGACTTTTATTTCTAATTTAGCTCAAATTATTGTTTCCGCTCAAGCCAGACAATGTGCAATGCGGTACAAAAGATGCACTGCGACATATTGAACAGAGAGGAGAATGCTAAAAATACCAAGCACGGTTATTATTAATCTATAGCATCCATCGCGGCCTAATCGCCAAGGTGATTCACTTCTATTTTGATCTCTTCAGCTGTGTTTCAGTGGCTTGTCCTTGCAATTCAGTGTTCGCTTTCCTGGCATTCGCAAATCCATCTCTTTGTCGGAAGAGTAGCCCAGATAAACCAAGGAGGGTTGTTGCTCTAACCGTGCAAATAAGAAAGGATTCACCTTGCAAATGCTCACGAGAGAGAAAGTGAGATAGCGAACAAACTGATTTTTATCTTAACCATCGGATACCGTGGATACCAGTTTTCGAATCTTAGGTCTGACCCGCCCGGGGATTGAATCAACGATTTACAGTACAAAAAGCCGCACGCATCACTGCTACGCTATCTCTCCCCATTCCCCTGCCACACCCAGATATTATTTCGTGAATGAACATTAATTACTCGCTAATTATTTGAAAAATTTTGTAACTTTTTAATTTTTCTCGCGCTGTACGCGATTTCATGTACATAAATGTTTTGATTATTAGGCACCCTTCCTCCACAAAAATACGCATCATTTATGGACGTAGGCATCTAAGTGTTGGCCATTACCACGCCACGATGTAAGAAGACATATAAAGTTTGGGCCAACATGGGTCTCAGAGAAGTGAGCCAAAAAGATCGTCAGCAAGAAAACATTAGCCGAAAAGGATTGCCCTTATGTTGACCGTAAACTTCGATATAAAAATGTCTTGGTCCGGGTACCTAAATTGCTGGCGCCGAATATTCATGTCGTGTTAATCTGGACCAGATGAATATAAAATGTGACCTAATATGGCCGCGGGTGTAATCATCCCTCTCCACATCCACAATAATCTCGTTGCTAGAGAGAGGAGAACAGCACCGACTATCATAATAACAATATATCTCGTCGTAATTTTTGAATTATGCTCGAATTATGCACAAGGTCCAACGGACCATGTGACCTCAATCAGCTTTCCATACGTTCGTAAGTTTGTAGCAATTCCTTAAATGATTTTAATCACCCTATCATCTTCACCAGAAACGCATATCTGGGTTGAAAACGCGTGATAGCAATCGAGCGTACTTTTAACATTAAATTCAAGTGACGTAGCTCATGTCATCCGCTCATACCATGCCGCAGTGTTGATTGAAAAATCAAACTCGTTTATTCGTCATCAGATACAAGGATAAAATGACTCTGCAAAAAACAAATAATGATGATCAGGCTGAAATTTGGCGATATAGGATTGGAAAGCAGCCAACTGCAAAGTTGACTTGTTTTGTCATTTCATAACGTCACAATGCTGCGGCAGGAGAGTGTCCATTCAAACACCTATCAGCAGGCCGTGTTATTATTGGCATTTCAGGAGCCAGATGCCAAAACTGCCAAAACTAAAAATTTGAAAATGCCAAAAATAAGCAATTTTTGGCATATGCCAAAAATAACACGGCCTGCCAAATAGTGTATTTCGTTCATGGTGTTGTGTTAACAGGACCGCGTTACAAGCGAGAAGAGCGTTTGTGAAAGGCAGGTTTCTTAATCTGGGTCCAGCCCACCCATTAGGGGTGAAAGCATGGTGTCCTAAATGGTTTGGGCACAGCGTAATTGAACGGCTGACTGCATTTGGTTTACGTCATACTTTCCATTTGTCCAAAGGCAATTTTACGACCAATTTTGACCGGCTTGTCAAGCGCTAAATTTGATAAAACGGGTATCAATGAGAAGCTGCCGCAGTACTGATTATTAAAATAGAAATTATATTCTGCTCATGGAGCTGGAACCCCCAAAATCAACTACGATTTTTGCATTGTGATCGAGTTGAACATTGTGACGCAACAAACTGTCTGGCTATTTCTGAGCTGCACAGTCTCGTTTTGCCAGACAGTCTTGTTGCGTCAATGTTCTCAAACAATAAGCTAACCTTCCCAGGACTCTTCCATGCGAGCTGGTAATATTAAAGCCACCTGAAGTGACAAAAGTCCTCCGAAAATATATCGGTAGACTGGAAGGACAAATGATAGTCGGGCTACTGAATAGAATGTGTTGAGAGACAACACAGTAAACTCCTGGAAAAGGATCGGGAAGAAAATTCTTTCCGCGATGAGATCGATGGCACTGGCGGAGTGATCTCTTTTCATGATGCATGGAAGCCGGTTCGGCCCTCCAAAGATTTTGAAGCTCTGAAAACCTTTTGTGGATGACTGGCAACATTCTTTCCCTCAACGGCTACTGTTGAAGCCGATATTTCCCAGATTCGCTGGGCGAGAAATGAATTTAGGAGAAACTTAGCTGACCTGAGTTTGGAAGCACTGTTACAGTGCAAACGATTTAAGTCTATTCAACAGCTGTAACAATCAGCTGTTGAGCGTGTTTGTTAGGCTTTTTTTTTGCTTTTGTTGGCACTGATTATACGTGGATGCTGCACATTTTGTGGTGTCTTTAGACAAACTAGCCCAAATGAAGCGTTTTTGTGACTAATTCGAGGCTGAAACTATCTATTTAGAGGACGATGCCAAAACTGCCAAAAATAAAAATCGAAAAATGCCAAAAATAAGTTATTTTTGGCAGTTTTGGCATATGCCAAAAATAACACGGCCTGCCTATCAGACATATTGTGGTATCAGCTGTAAATACTCAGAGTGTCGGTTTCACACAATGCGCCGGTTACAACGCTCAGTATAGGCTAGGCTTACCACCGATAATCTTACATTATATGCGTTGCACTACCTAAGGCCCTTTTCATACCGGATTTACGAAACTCGTTCGGGAACATGCGCCGAAACAGAGGATGTTCATATAGAGCAGAAATTACGGTAACATTTCCGAGAACAGGTCGTGTTCACACTAGAGGTCGACCGATTATCGGCTTGGCCGATTATCGGCGCCGATATTTCGAACCTTCTCGAATATCGGTATCGGCCAATCTAGGCCGATATCGCGACCGATATTTTATATCTAACTACAATCTACCTTTTCTGAACTGATCTGCAATTCTGTATCATGTTTTGATTTTCGGGTTATCCCAAATTTCAACGAATGTTCACAATTAAGCAATAAGTCTTTTCGATTTCAGTTTTCTCGTTTGTTGTTCACCTTTCTGTGGCATGAACAAGTGCCACCTAGCCTAATATATAATATTTTTGGCGAAATAGTTCTCTGCTCCTTCCATATTAATATCGGCCTATGATATCGGTTATCGGCCTTGTGAGCGTCGAAATATCGGTATCGGTATCGGCCTGTAAAAATCAATATCGGTCGACCTCTAGTTCACACCTATTTAGAGTTACCGCGAACTTTTGTTCATACAAGTCGCTTTTTCGGTAAATTCCCGGGAAATCATGGCCAGTATGAACGCGATTCTCCGTATGTGTCGATAGTTACGAAACCATGTCTGTGGGGTGTTCTAGTTGTAATATGCTTCGACCTGACTAGTATTTTGGTGCCGTGGACTTGTGGAAAACGATGTGGGAGAGGCTTATTCGTGAGATGCGGAGAAGTTAGCTTCAACTTTAAGCTATGGGGTGTTGCGGATATGCCTTCTCAATGTATATGGGGCTCTATACTCAATATATCTGTATCAGTAATAGAGACCGAACATGTTCCTGGCTTTTATATTGTCAACCGAAGATGAGAGCTGAAACTGAAAGCCAACGAAGAGGATAGAGTCTTGGAATGAAAAGAACCACCGATCACATCTGCGTACGGGTACGACAAAGTCAGTTTATCTTTGTGATTGCTGTATAATGGTTTGGTTAAATACAATCTTATTTACACCTTACAGAAAAACCAGAGATTTCTAGAAATCCGTGAGAGAAACGTTTGGTATACTCGGCAACGAGCTTCGAGACCGTAGCGAAAAGCAGCCAGCAAATTATACAAACTCAATTTCTCCTGATTGCTGAGTAGCTGTTGCTGAGGATAGCCAATGGAGCCAATCGTTTATAGATCCAGGTAAACTTTAGATGTATTTTTAGGAAGGCAACTGTCACAAGTTGATTTTAATAGAAATTATTGCTGGTGCCTAGTAATATTTCTATGTTTGTCATGGTGGAATGTCAGTATGAAGCCAGTTTTTGCATAGCATAGCATACCACTACATCAGACAAATTTGGTCTTGAATCATTATGTTAGAAAAAGAAGTCTGAAAGACCAATTGGTCTTACCAAGTAGACTACTTTTTTGTCTCAAAAGTAAGACCCAAATTGATGGAAAATAGTTGGCCTAGCAGTGCTGCGGTGGCAATCTGCTCAGCATTAAGTTATTAGTGAAAGGAAAGTGTGAGGGACCTGAGTTTGCAGTGTTGGGATATTACTGTGATAATGAGTTTACAATTCATTCACTACCATGAAAGTACATGCCACTTACCACTCATTACACAAAACTCATCACAATATATACGCCATACGGCTGTCCGAGTCAAAACTTATAGCATTTGTGGTGTTCAAGTCGGTAGCGGATAGCCCATCAATGTATGTGTGTATCAGTCAAAGTAATAAGGTACTTTGAATTCTGGTTGTGGTGCAAGTACGAATACCACATACATTTGATCAAGTTGAAGGGTGGTATGCAACCAACAACCTGGTACCACCCAATGTCCATGTCCGGCCTTTATCAATAGTACGTCCGATTCCGGCAGATTTAATCCATGAACCTGGAGGGCTCATGCACTTTCAGACCACAAGCCATTGCTAACATCCAGGGAAAATAGGTATTTCGACCGAAAGTGTATGAGCCTGGTCCAGGTCCGTGAAAAGAAATCAATTTGTCTCAACAAGTTAGTTATCTCTTGTGCTCCTGGCTCATGATGACTTACCCTCCTGATTTTTTTAAGACAAGGCTAAATTCGTCTTTAAAATAAGAGTTAAAAAACGTAAGCATCAAAAATTGTCTCAATCAGCTGGTTGTGTCTTGTGTTCTACTGTTCATGTCTCATGAGAACTATCCGGTCTCATTTTTAAGACCACAGATTATATTGTTTCTTCGTTAGCCAAATTCGCCTTGAAATCAAGACCAAAAAAATTTATGCAATAAAATACTGTCTCGATAAGCACAATCTAATCTGTATTCTAAGAAGCGCTTCTTGGTCTTATTTATAGGCCAAAAAAGCGTGAGAATTTTATATGGACTTTGAAGAGCTGAATCAGTCTCAATTGTAAGACCTCACTTCCAGGGTTGTAATGACTCGAGTCAGAATTTTCGGATGACTTGAGTCATTTTCTCAAAATACGGTAATGACTCGACTCGAGTCAATTAGTGTATTGACTTGACTTGGACTCGAGTCATTGCGAATGACTCAAACCAAGTCATATAACTGGAGACTCAGACGTCCAAGACCAACATTTCACTATAATTTCGAAAAATAGTACAGTAACCACATTATTGGGATTTCGTCTATTGGTACTGGTACTTAAAAATGCGACCAAAAACTGCTAAAAGTGAGGAAAATCCGTATATTATAAATGCGATATGCGAACCATTCGATATCACCACACAGCGTTATAAAAAGTGGGTTTAACAAGACTTTAACTGAAAACTGAGCAGTCAACACAATGACTTCGACTCAACACTCTGCTCGATGACTTATACTCGATGGTGAATTGAAAATGACTCGACTTGACTAGAGTCAAAACTATAAAAGTGAGATCGACTTGTGACTTGGTTACAACCCTGCTCACTTCATCATTAAGACTGAAATTCTAATTGTAGGTTTTGAAAAGTTGGTAGTTCTAGTTGCTACCCAGCAAACACCCGATATCCCATGGATTTACTGGTATGTCCACAATTGTTCCAACTCGTCCCACCTCCCAAGGTTAGTTACTGAGGACTTGCTCAGTTTGTCACAAATTGGACGTCCAGTTATGTAACTCCAGGTGACTTCCAGTGGAAGAAATTTTTAGAATCTTCCTATTCCCGTCACCAATGAATATTCCAAAGGATGTCATGGTAGTCAGTCACCTGGATACCACGTACATGGGAGTTCATCAGGATGCCCCTACTTGGATATCGTTTTCATGGAGTCCAGCTGACTTGTTCAAAATAAAGACTCTCTCTCTCTCTGTTGAAAATGGCATATTATCATTATTCATCCCCACGGGGGATGCACATGCACATCTCGCGGACGAAATCGTAAGACATATAGGCTATACAGCCATTTATTGGTGTACTGTTTTTTTTAAAATATATCGCAATCCTGCTTTGTATTGATTTAATGAAATTGTTAATAAGCTGAACTATAGGCCTAGGCATATAGCAGGACCCAGGCGTGCACCTGCACCTGCACAACTGCACAGTGCACATCATGGCGAAATACGTGTTCTGAATATGTATACTATCCCAATATGGTGAAATACAAGTGAGCATCAAGGTGAAATTGTGATGCATGTGGCGGCATCACAACGTGATTCAGTAAGCATGATACGCCATGACCAATTGACCATTCGTAGCACACAACACGTCAAGTCTGGTATCTCAACAATTGCGGCCCAGACAGCCTTCTTCCTTCTCCGTCACGTGATACCTGCTCAGTGCAGCGCGACGGCGCGTGCTTCTGGCATTTGAATCTGAGTTGATGTCTGTGTGACTGATGCGACGAGTTTCTTAGAGATAATGGACGCAGACAAAACAGTCATTAGTCATTGATTAGATTGAGAAGCTGTACGAAGCGAAAGCTGAAGACTTGCTGTCTGTTGTGAGTGTTGTTGATTCAGAAACTCTACCCGAACCGCTCCGACAGTGAAACAGTTTGAGATGGTAAGAGTTATAATTAATAATGATATAGAATGATGCGTAAATAGACTTAACCACCGTATATAGTATACACTTTTTGTGAGCGTAATTTAGCTTCTCCTTTTTCGTTGATAGTTTGTGTTCAATATCGATATATGGTAGAACACTCATTGTTTGTTACGCCTCGTTATTTCTTGGAATGCAGATACGCCATACTGTGAAGTGTGATCACGCTGCAGTATGATTGAAACGCCATAAACACCTATTTGCTGATTCATTCCAATAGCAATGTTTTGCTGGTCGGTAGACTGAATGTTCCTCAAGATAGTGATAAAAATATCTAGTGTATTTGCGCGGTCATACCATAGTAATTTATGTAATAAGGCATTTATATATTGCTTGATCACTGGCTAACTCTATATGGATTGTACTAGTTTGGTTGCGCCTGAGACTGATTGCCGCCATTGTGAATTATTCTCAATTAACAACTCTTGCTGAAAGTATTCTGCTGACTTTTCCTTGAAAAACTTGATAAAATGAGTACATTTGCTGAAAAGTATGTCCCATATACAACCTATATGAGTAATTGATTATGAACAAGTGCAAGTTATACTTTGATAGGATACCATGATTGATTATTATGTAGTTCATTATTAATGACTATGCCCCTTTGTAGTACATGATACGCTCTTGCCGTGGCCAAATTCACCCTGTATATATAGCCGTACCCCAGACTGGAATCGGTGGTTGTTTTCGACAACATGTTGTGCGTGACAGACACATTTCTCGCGTGATTGAAAAATTTCATTCGCGTGGCGGAAATATTTTTCGCTCTGATTCGATACTGAATTACTTTTGAACGACAATATGTGCTGAAATAGACCTGGTATACACCGGACTAAAGTTACACCGTATATTCGCTGTTGCGCAAATGCCACGGTTGCTTGCGTTCATTGTAAAGCGTAAGCGCCTTATTCTGCATCTGGACTATGATATCGCTTTGTGACGTCAGCATAATTCATTAATCGGCGTGATCAGATATAAATGCTCGCGTGACAACTGATGTTAATATACAAGCATATTGTCTAAACGTGATAGAAGGCATTATTTAAGATTATGTTGACTCCCTCTTCAAGTTGAGGAAATGCATGTGCCGCAATCAAATCCTCAACTCGGAGCCGCGGTTTGGCCTTTATCGCCCAGCGAATCTCGGCTATCAAAATGAATTATCGAATTACCATTGATGACGTAATCATATTCTGGGTGATTCACAGTAGCCAATATTCTCGCCAACAGTAACCTGATAACTGATTAGTGTGTAAATGTACTATAGGCAGCATGCTTGCACCCGCATCGGTTTGTTATTGTTTTTCGTACTGTCAGATGACTTGAATACAACCATTCTGATTTTTTACCTAGATATCAGCAATGTCCGCCGTTGGTGATGACCACGTCAAGCAGACTGCACGAAGAATGCATTATAAAGTGTGTAGTGTACCGTCAACATAATGAAGTACTAAAATACAGCATGGGCTTCAACTCTACAAAAAAGTGCACGGAACAAGTGGTGCCCGTATAATATCATTTTCTGTAAGTTGAATGGTAGGCCTACCTATCATATGCGAAAATTAATATTCAAAATCAGAATCTATTTTCAGGCACCGGATGCGAAATCCATTCATCAACAATGCGAAGTGTGGCGCCAGGCCCAGGCATGAAAGTGGGAGAGCAAACGATGGTAAAATAAATAGCTTGGATACAATTTGCAAAAACCGAAGGTGGTTAAAGAATTTAGTGTTGGTACTCAATCAGTCGTAGCATCATATCGTACATTTCTGCTCAAGTTCAAGTAGCAGTAGTGAGCGATTGCTCAAGTGGAAATAGAAAATTAAGAAAATTGCACGAGCATCAAGAAGTGGATTAGCCTGAATTGTGGAATTCTTTAGAGTGTAATCGTAAGTGGCCATTTTCGAATATAGGTATAGTCAAGGTGAAAGTAATATCCTAAATTTCTGTTGAAACTACAAGCGGAAATAAAAAATTGCGTTGATAAGTCCTCAAGAAATTTTGAAAAGTAAATTTGGTCAAGGTTTTACCATCATCTTGCCACGAAATCGTGACTATTTCTGAATATAGGCAGTCAACGTATATCCATGTCGACTAGCGCGTATCTTTATGTTGAAGATGATCAGCACTGGAACCCAAGCAAAGCATCAAATTTCTAATCGAGTGTAGGTAGAGATCTATAAGGCATGTAAAAGCTGCTTCCAGTACAAGCAGAAAATTGAGTTAGAAAGAAATCTTGTAATTTGTTTCATAGAGTAGATTTGATCTCGGTCAGGAGTAGCCAACCCGTGGCTCGCGAGAAGGTTTTCAGTGGCCCGCGAGTTAATTATCGAAATAAATTGCAAATCAAAAAATAAATTAGGCAGGTAATTTATTGTGAGCTTGCAAGACCAACGAAAATTTGATTGTCCTGACCGCAAACTTTGAGATGTTGATGACGAAAATATCAGTTCCGACGCATTGGCGTAGCCAGGGTTCATCCACATTTTCGTATATGAACATAAAGTAGAATATTTTGTCGCAGATTTATATGACTTGATATTTTTCTTAGCTCTTCGCGCGATTTATTGTCACTCGATTTCTAGCTTTTATAGTATTGTTTCCCTCTCATGAAAATTAAATATGCGCCCAATCTACGGAATTGAGCTCAACTATATTCGCAATTATGTGCGAACTTGTTGTCCTGCATGCGACTTCGCGCCTGCACTCGCTGAAAAATAGTCGTTGATGAAACCTTTGCGCAAAATGATAGACACATGTTCACTGAAATCTTCGATTATTCGTGTCTTGGTCAATTAAGCCCTGCGGTACACAGATCTGGTCAATTGAGCCCAGCGATATACAGAGGTGACCCACAATATATGCAACATTATTATTGCCAGAATTCATTCATTAACTTTCAGAAAATTTCGAGATTTCGGATCATATAGGTTCTATTCTAGCTGCACCTATATTCGCAAACAATGGAATTGTCAATAATATGGTGATTTGGCGGCAAAATACAGTTAAAATCAATAAAACAGTAGCTCTTCTAACAATGATGTAAGTCGGTATTTTTCTATGCTACCTATAATTTACTCGAACACTGCGGCAAACCTGGGTATGCGTTGAGGTAGACAAAGTATGTTACTGTAAACGCGGACGTTGAAATTTTCTTCATCGTCTTAAATAGTGATTCAGGTTTCCCTCAAGGCCAGGGATCATTTGAGTCTTTTGTGATGCACTAGTGCGGGGCCGGCCAACCCGTGGCCGCGGGCCACATGTGGCCCGCGAGAAGGTTTTGAGTGGCCCGCGAGGTAATTTCCGAACTTGGTAATGTTATAAAAAAAAAATGAATTGCACAGATTGTGAACTTGCAAGGCCAACCAAATATTTGATTAGTCTCGCCGCAACACTTGAGATGCGATGACTAAAATATCAGTTACGACGCATTGGCATTTCCATGAGCCACACTTTGGTAGATCTTCGTACACTACAAAGCAGAATAATTTGCGATAAATTTATGAAAAGTAAATATTTTCTACACGCTTCGCGCAACATGTAGTCATTCGATTTCTTGCTTTTAATATTGTTACCTCTTTTTGAAAATGAATGAACGCTTAATGTATCAGATTGAGTCTAACTATATTCTCGATTACGAGACAAAGTGTCGTTCAACATATGCGACCCAGCGTTTGCGCTCGCAGAAAGACCGTCGACTATGAAACCTAGGCACAAAATGATTGATGCATGTTGGTCGAGGCTTTCGAAATTGATATGTCCAGGCGCTGAATTGTCCAGTCCTGGCAAACTGAGCCCAGCGATATACTGCAGGCCCGCAATATAGTCAAGTGACAATATTATTGAGCTATGAACTTCGAAAACTTTTCGCGCTTCGCGCGGCTAGTGGCCCGCGCAATATTTCGGCGTTCGAATGTGGCCCTTTGGCTGAAAAGGTTGGCCAGCCCTGCACTAGTGCGACCACAGATATTGTAATTATATTTTTGTGAAACTATTGTCTTCACCATGTAACTTGCATGTATCAGTTCCGTTTTGGCGTTTGTGCTTCTGTTTTTGGTAATTTTTTCATAGAACTCGGAACGCAATATGCATTTTTCCCGCACTCCATATTTGCAGTGTTGAGGGATTATTTAATGGAAGTATTTCTTACGGAAATTTCAAACGTTGCATTGCATCAAACAAGCATTGTTCAATCTATGCAGAATTGCTGGGCGGTCTGTATGTTTGACAGCCCTGATGTAATGGAATTTGGCTTCTTGCCAACATGGGTAGTCGAAGTAAAAGTAGTCAGTACTGCTCAAGTAATACATGATTTCTAGTGAAGTATATGTAGTGGTTTACAAGACATGTTAAACCTACCTCAAGGAAGCCGTTAGTGTGATGTCGTAAATTTGGTCGAGGTGTCGCTTGATTTTTGCATACAACCGTAAGTGGCATTTAACAAATTAAAGTATTCAACGTTGGGACTCTAGTGGAAGTAGAAGTAACAGGAATTTATACTGGAGTATGTAATGATTTACGAAGTATAATAAAACTACTCAAAGTTGAAAGGTACTCGAGTTGTTTAAAAATGGTAGATTTGGCTGTAATGTTTCATTCTTTTACCATGTAATGGTCCGAACATGTGTAGCCGAAGTAAAAGTAGTCGTTTTTGGTACTTAAGCTGAAGTAGAAGTAACATCATAAATTTCAACTGAAGTAGAAGTAGCAATTTTCAAGGTATGTCAAGATTATTTCAAGTGGAAGTAGAAATATAAGTTGATCAGTACTCGAGAAGTGGTCTTCGTCGAACAGGAGTTAGCTCTCAAGCAGACATGTACCGGTAAGTAACGTAAATCTGTAGTGAAGCACTTTCCAAGGCGCTGTATAACTACTTCGAGCAGAAATAGGCAACATACGGAATTCACTGACATTGCTGTATATATTTCAGCCACAAGCGCCGAGAAAAAAACGTTTGGGTGCAGCCACTTGTGATTGACGAAGAAAAAGAATAGTCACTCGACATCCGCAAACGGTGCATTGATTTAATTCTTGCAGAGTGAATTTTTACGGAACGCTTTTTGTAATGCTCGTTTTAAATTGTTGCGGTTACTTTATTCCTGCGATACCATTCTTTCATTTCATCAATCTTTTGCACATGGACTGTTCCATTAGCTTAGAGTTGTCCCAACAGTTGCAGTGTCTTATATTCCTGTGACACCTTTTTTTATGTAATTAATGCTTTTTTACTTTTTACTATTTGTCATTAGTTTGAGTGGTATTAGCAGTTGCTGTTTGCTAAACTCTTGTGACACATTTTCTGTGATTGCTTGTCGCAATATGATTTTTTACTTCAGCCTTGACTGTGTTAAGTGGTAGTAGTTCTCGCCTTATTTCACATTTTGTGTTTCGTAAATTAGATAGTTGTAGTTTCGTTGATAATAACTAGAGCCCGACCGATATTGGATTTCTGAGCCGATACCGATAAGACCGATATCCAGTACCTCCACCGATAACCCCGATATATTCAGCCGATATTCAAAAGATATGGAATCTAGCTCAAGGCCCAATTTTAACAACTCAGAGCATTTATTTCAACAACTTTACAGCCGTTGATATGCTTGAACATGAAATAAATGATGTAGGGGCTATAAAAATATATCAAAAGCACCAATCCAGCAGTTGCATATTACAGTTCACGAAGCACAATTTCTCGGCTCTTTCTCCAAGGAATGAACTTCTGTGGTCTTCCATAAATGATGTATAGAGTACTAAATATAGTGAGCAGTCTTTCACTTGGTACCATAGTTAGTGGCACAGCAAGAATTGGAAATCTTTCTTCATTTCGGTTCCACCGCTCCCTTGCAGGGGATCTTTCCTTCAATGGTTTCACCAAATATTGATATTATTATTGATATTCTTCTGGCAGTGCACCTGGAGCCTTCAGCATATCGTTAACAAATAGATGAAGAGAATGTGCAAAACAACTGAAATTGTCCACGTCTGCAACTGCTCCACCCATCCCCCTTGGGCCTTGACCATGACCAGCATTGAAACAATCAATTGATCAATATTTTACGCTCTTTTGTCAGAATTGGCCTATGTCATCATGGAATTAAAAATTTTCGTATCAATTATTGGCTTTACTCCACGTTTGCTTGATTTTCTTGCCCTCTATGCTCGCATATTTCTTATCATGGTGGCCCCGAAGGCCACAGTCAGACGACTTCATACATTACTGGTAGCTCTGTTGGTACCGAACCAATAGCACTATCTTCCGAGAAATGTTTCGACGAGACGCTTTTCTCTATCATCACGAGGGTCAGTCCAGCATGATTGATGTTCTCATTTCTCTTACTGATTGAAATCTTCTGCAGACAACTATCCAATCCAACCCAGCTGCTCCCTGTCTTTGGTAATCGATTACGGCTTGGGGATTCCCACAAAGTCAGTGGAGCATAACGGTGGTTAGTAATCCATATTATTTTTCAGATAGGCACGCCTACTGCCTGTATGGAGTATGCACTATGTGCAGCATGGCCATTTATTTTTTATAATTTACCGTCCTCACGTCTTCTATCGACTTCTCTGACTCCCTGCCACCATGTTGTGACGTCACGAAAATGGCCGATATTTTTTTACCTTCAACGGCCGATACCGATATTTCTCTCCAAGCGTGATATCGACTCGATATTATCGGCGAGCCGATAATCGGTCGGGCTCTAATAATAACCAATATCGTATTTGTATTTGCCAGTTTCATTCCCCACTCACCTAATATACGCTGTGTGTGAGCTGATATGATGTTGTATCCCATGTTGTTAGTCGTGAGGCGTTGAACCACGTATGGAGTGGAGATGATAAAGGGGGCGAATGACACTTCCATAGGGAGTGGCGTTGGATGTCCACACTACGTCAGGCGTGTCCATAGGGAGTGACGTCATGTCCACAGTACGTCAAGCGTGTCCATAGGAAGTGGCGTCATGTCCACAGTACGTCAGGCGCGTCCATAGGGAACCACGTGACGTCCAGGCTAGGTCAGACGAGTCCATGACGAGTCTCTCCATGTCCACAGCACGTCATTGCGTACGTACTCAGCGAGTGGACAGGACGTCTCTAGTTGTCGACAAACCCACTCCAGGGAGGTAACGGCCGGAAGTAACCGGATGTCCTGCCAGCTATTCCACCGGAAGTCAACTGAACATCGAGTGTTTGCTGGGTAGTCTTAAAAATCGAGTAGTTCTAGTAGAAGTTGCGCATTGTGGAATTGCAGTACTTTGTACAAGTCCGAGTTTAGTGGGTGGATAAAAAATTTCCACAGCAACATTTGTA